>NW_027555514.1:121930828-124330828 GCF_003287225.1 Phascolarctos cinereus | reverse complement strand
TAAATTATTTCTATAATATTTTAGAGGCATTCTAATTTATTCAATATTTATTAAGGACTCTCTAGCTAGTTCAACATTAGCTAGTATGTACTGCAAAAGTGTAGTGAGATTATATTCCCAGGGACACAAGTCCTTTGTAAGTGACTTGCTTAAACTTCAATATTGCCTATTTGAAACCACTTTTTCCAATGTTGTGTTTATTGATCAGAAAAAGATCAATTGACATTTAATTACATTAGAACCTGTGCTATTGAAATATATTGCAGAATGAAAATCAGATCACAACATCTAAAATGATCTTCTGAGGCAAAATGTTGCTTCCAGTAATGATCTCCTTGAGGACAGAGATGATCCTTCATTTTATTTGGTATTTTTAGTGCCTAATTCAGTGCCTTGCATAAAGAATATTTCATAAGTGGTGATTTAATTGAATTGAATTTAGTAATTTAGTACTCTTAGTTGAGGTAATGTAAAGAAAAAAAATCAGAAAATTTCCATGCAGGATAAATATGCCAAGGATTTGCCTGTATATTCTCTTATGTATTCATTCTCATCCATTTGTAAGAGTCATCTTAATCTTAATATTTGGCTTTATTGATATAGTAGTAGCATTGTATCCAGTTGAGTATCTTGTTTAGATGGCCGAGTGATATCTGTGCTTGTAGAAATGGGTCACCTGTTCAAGGGGCAAAAAGATAAATCTGGTATAAACTGATGGGGATTCCTTTAGACACTTTGCTAGGCAAAACTGACAGGCATCATCAGGAAAAGGTCAATAGCAGTGGTATGGTCTTTCTCCCAGCAGGATTCATTTAAAATTCTAATCCTGAGGCTTTTCCCCAACTCTCTTTTATGTTTTATCCCACTAGGATATTCTAATTTCACTGCAAACTGATATCATGATGAAGATTACAACACAAAGAAATAGTCATGATGATGTCTCCCATCTTCTAACAATTCTTAAGCATTTGAGAAATATGAGATTAGGTTCAAGGCTGTTCAGTTTGATGTTTTGATCTTTGAAGACAACTAGAACATCAAAATATTATCGGTCCCCCCCCCACGTCAGCAACTCTACAGCCTCATCAAATTAGGAAGAAGAAACTCTGGAGCCATCATTTCAGATTAAGTAAATTTAGATTGCTTTATTTGCAAGTGCTTTCCCTACATTTGTTTCATAAAAAGCTGAATTAAATTTTAATTGTGGTTTATTACTAAGTGGGAAATTTTCAAGTACCTCATCATACACTAGATTAAATTTTGGTTGCCATAAATTCTGTTATTAAATTCAACATCATCCTATAATTGCTAAAATGAGAATTTAGCCAATCATTGAGTAACTAAAAAAAACTCCCCAAAAGATAAAACCAATTTGTTAATTATCCTCATCTTTTTTGTTTCTTATTTTTCCCTCATTCCTAAAGAACTATTTCACTACCAAAACCTTTTCGAAAGAGAGGCTGGGGAGAGAGAACAAATCAATTATTCATCAATATTTTAAAAGTTTATATGAAAAAACGTTCATATCAATTGCTAAAATGAAGTTTGTGATTATTTGTGAATGTCTTTTATTAGACTCATTAATTTGTCGTCTTTTTGTTATGAGAAACCAGAAATATGAATTCTAATTATAGAAAGCAACAAGGTTTTTTGATTAAAAAACAAAAGGCTAATTTTTATTTTTATCTCAGTTGTGAAATTATGATGATAGACTGTAGAAAAAATATGATATTGATAAAATTTTGTTAGAAATTTACGGTATTTGGGAATTAATAAAACATATTATAATTTAAGGAAATTAAAAGGTATATATGGAAATATTTCTTAAAACAAGTACCTCCCTCCACAATCAAAGATTTAGACCAAATTGTGATGTCTATATGTGGTTCCTAAGAGATCCTCAAGCAATGATTCACTCTTCAATCTCTTCATCAAACATAGAAGATGACAAGGAATGCTCGATTTATTTGAGTAGTGGGAAGGGTAGAAGAGGAAAGGCTAGGAAGAGGAGATGTTCCTCCACCACACACAGTAGCAATGATCATTACAGAAGCATTAGTTACATCTCCTTATATCTGCAATAATAACTCTAAATCTTTCCCAGTTCTACAGAGATAGACATTGGTGCCACCATTGTCTCATGGGAACAAAAGGTGGTAAGGGAGACTGAGTGGTCTGGGACAATCTTAATGAATTACCTTTGTTAGACAGCTATTTTTGTTTGTCACAGTCACTGTAATGAGAATATCTCCATGTATATTGAGGGTTTCTTTGATAAAAATAAGTGAATAGCCATCTTTTCACCAATTCTATAGTAGACAACTTTGTCAGAGTCACACAATTGACTAAAAGATACAGATGACACAAAAATCTGCTGGTTTTTATTTCTTGCTTACAAAAAAAAAGCACTTGACTCAAGGCAAAATCCCATCTTAACAACTTTCTTCTTACAAGGTAACTTCTATGTCTATGTTAAGATCCTATAAGATTGCTTGATAGATAGAAACCTAGAGAAGATTGTGTTTGATGGTCCTTGGATTATTATTATGAAATAATGAGATTTATACTTCCCAAATATGCACCCATTTTCATGTAGGATGTTATGCCCACAAGATAAAAGGAAGAGAATTTTCTAGAATTGTAATTCTCCAGATGCTCCAGCCTACAGATAACGTGCTTCTTGTACCACATCTCAGAATACTACTGAGCCTCTTATGACATCCTTCCAGTGATGTTGTTTGGATGTAAGTCATAGAATGGCACAATTTCAAAAGAACCCAAACCCATGGTGACCCAAAGGGCAGTGTAGAAATATATAGTAGATAGAAATAGGCTGCAGCCTATTAGCACTGCTAATTTGTGTGTAAGCTATCACAGATACCATGTGACATTGGAAAAATCACTTAAACTCTCTTAGCCTCAGTTTCCTCATCTGTAAAACAAAAGGGTTGGACTAGATAATCTCTAAGGTTTCTTCCAACTCTAAATTCTATAATCTTATGATTCTACCAAATCTTTATCCTTTTAATCCCATGTTTTATGGAACCAAAGGACTAAATTTCATGGAGACTTGTGCTTAAAAAATCTAATAAGACTGGTGACAGAAGTAATGGAGATATTCCAATTTCATTGATGAATAGTCAGGCAAATGAAACTTCATAATGAACCATACTGTTAGGAAACTGGACAACTCCTGAAAGTCAAGCTTTTATAAAAGAGAAAGAGATCAACATATGATTAAGTTTTAGATCTCATTTGCTATCATTTAAGGATTGACAAAAATTCAAATTGACAGTTTCAAAGAGACCTTGGAGATTTACTCTGAAAAAAAATTAACTCACATCTTTTATCATTTTTGATGTGTGTCTCCATTTCATAGAGAGATTTGATAATCACAATCAATTTAAGAACTGTTTTGTGGCTGCAATCTAATAGTATTGGAGGAACAGAAAATAACAAGAAGAGATGGACAGACTGACACAGAGAGAAAAAAGATAGAGAAAGAGACACAGAGAGAAAGATAAAGAGGTGTGGGTATATAGAAAGACTGAGGGAGAAACAGAGAGATAAAGACAGATATAGAACTACTAGATATTATTCAAAGGATATAAACAGGCAAAATGGTAAAAAATTAGAAAAGACTCGTTCAAGTATGCAATATTTTAATTGCACTTTTGAAACTGGGATCATCAGCCACTTTCTCTGACTGGCAGCCACAGTGGAATTTGATGCTTTATTTATAAAGATAAATTGGAATAAGTCATTCAATTATGTGTACATGCTAAAAGAGGTACAAAGAGGATACTACTAGCCAAATTCCCTAAAACTCTGATTTGCTACAAAAGAATAAGGGAAAACATTTGTGTTACTGTGGTAGAGGCATGCCAGTCCTCTGCTACATTGCAATATACATGAGGGACCTAGATTCTTAGAGCTAGAAGTGACCTTAGAAATTATTTGCTCTAACTCTCTTATGTCACAGATGAGGAAACATAATTTTTCTCCTTATATAACTGAATCTCATTAAAGGAGGGTACCTTCAGCCAACAAATCCACAACTACTTATGAAACACATTATTTTATGGAAGTGATGGATCACTGGAGCCCTAGAATGGAGATATGAGGCTATAGAGAGAGAGAGTTCCATCATTTTTCAGTTGTGTCCAACTCTTTGTGACCCCTTTGTGACTTTACTTTCAGGAATTATCCAATTTCCTAACAGTATAGCCCATTATGAAAACCCCATTGTAGATATTCTTGGCAAAGATAATGGAGTGGTTTGCCATTTCCTTTCCCAAATCATTTTATAAATGAGGAACTGAGGCAAATAAGGTTAAATCACTTGTTCAGGATCACACAACTAGTAAGAGTCTGAGGCCAGATTTGAACTCATAAAAATGATTCCAAGGCCAGTGTTCTATCCACTGCGCCACCTAGTTGCTCTACATGTGGGGCTACAAGAAGTCTAAAATATTATCCCTGCTATTGAGTCACTTACAACCTAGTTTTACTCTATAGAAAATTCTTGTACATTCAATAATTCTTTTCCATAATGATGACTGGGAGCCATATTTTAAATAAAAGGATTACTGGTGTAAATTGTAAAGCACAATTACTAGTGTCGAGTCTATTTCATTGTACTTTAATTCTTTGATATTTTGTCTCTAGTAATCAGAACATTGTGTACCTTAGAATGTATGCTCCTTGAAGGTAGAGTCTATTATTTTATTTATTTATTTATTGTATGTCTCTTGCACTTTGCGTGATGCCTGACACCTAATAAGCATTTAAGAAATCTTTGCTGAATTGAACTGAGTTAAATAGAAAATAAAATCAACAAGAACAATTCTCTCTTATACCCAACCCTCAATCTTTCTAATTACTTAGACGTTTATTGCTTTTACTGTTTTCTCGAAAAATCAAATTTGGCCTAAATTTGTAAGTATTTCTCCCACCTTTACCAGTGTCAGAACTTTCCCTTTTATACTCTTACTTCTTTCTCCTATTTGTCAATTCTCTGGCTAAGAGAACACTAACAGGTTTCTGAGAGGGAAAAACTATAGTTCCCACTCAGGAACAGGCCCCTATGCTTAAAACAAAACATGACAAGAGACTTTATGCACTGTCATTTTGTAGAGAAGGTAACCCAAAAAACTTAGGTACCTCAAACAAATCATAAGCATTAGAGTCAGTACTTGAAGAGGCAGCTAGGTGGTGTAGTGGATAGAGCACTGGCCCTGAAGTCAGGAGGACCAGAGTTCAAATTCTACCTCAAACACATAACACTAGCTATGTGACTCTGGGCAAGTCACTTAACCCCAACTGCCTCACCAAAAAAAAAAAATACTTGAAACCTGGTTCCTTGACTCCCAGAGGTAGCACCATACCAAGAAGAAATGAATGTAATTTGAAAAAGAGGGGAGAAATGGGCACAATACTTTACACCCACTGACCGACTTTCATCCATCTTTCTCAGATTTCTATTAAGCAGTAGAGTCACAGATCAGTGCTTATTAACATGGATTTTCTTCCTTTCCTTTTCAATAATATCTTGAATTTGCATGTAAAGATTTCTCTCAGTGAAATACACCACGCAACATGTTTTGAATAGAGACTCAGAAAATTTAGATTTCATTGTTGCAAAGAAGCAAATTATTGTTATATAAAAGAGTTGGCAAATATACATAAAACATACGCCATCAATAACCTTCCATTTCTGTTTTGATGAGAAAACAGAATAATTCTAATTCACACATTCATAGCATGCCTCTTCTTACATCCTTTAACTATTTTTATCTTCTATCTAAAAAGGTTGAGTAAGGTTGAGCTCACAATGCAGTAGACTGTTGCTTAGTAAACTATTCTGAATTTTCTTGGTGGGGAATAAGGTGTTATTTATGTAAGATGATATCATTATTCATAATGACTAATGTATTCCTGTAGGTAGTAGAGGTAACACTAGGCAATAGTCTTACAGAGATTTCTACTGTCTAATGTTTTACTAGGCTAAGGAGCCATGCAATCTCTAATGTCTGACCATGTTTACTGTATCCAGTATTTAAATCTTTTAAAATAGTTTACTGACTAGAGCTCTGCTTAGCCAGAGTACTGTCACTGGTAGTAATCATTAAAATAGTTTCCAATATACAAACCTTTTGTCATTATACATTATTATACCCTAAAGCAATTTCCAGTTAATCATTTTCATCATTTGACCCAACTCAATACCTTGTATATCATGGGAAACAGATACTTTTTTTGTTTTAAAATTTTCTGTGCTTTGTTCATTTATGTTTATATACCCTAAATAACTGATGTACATAAGACCTACCATAAAATATATATTGATGGAAAGAATCTGCTATGTACAGAAAACTTGGAGCTATGTAAGAGGAAAGTATATTTAGCAATTTTTTAAAATTATGATAAGGAAATGAATTTGAGTGTAAGGTTCTACCCTCAATATCAGAATTTGATATCTAGCTAATGAGCTATAATAACAAGATTTACCCTTGATAATTACAGTAGAATATAAGCTCCTTGAGGGAAGGTGTGTTTTAGTTTTGTCTTTAGATCACCAGTGTCTTACACAGTGCTTTTTACAGAGTAGTTGCTTAATAATTTTTAATTGAATTGAATTGAATTGGTGAGAAATCTTGACTATATACAAAAATGTAAACCACATTTGATTATGGACATTTAGAAAAAACAAACAAACTAAAACTCAGTTCTTTTGGTAAAATTCTCAATTTGTCCCTTGCCATAAGGCAGGTCAACCCACTGACAACTGATTCAGTGTATTTAGAATATAGATTCTTTCTTAAACGTGTCAGGAAACTATAGGGCAGGCTGCTTCTCTGCTAGAACTGTTCCTTTAACTCTTCCGGGTCAGGATCAAGCTTTTACTTTCAGTCCCAGGCGAGAAAAATAGGGCATCAAAAAAGGTAACGACCAGTGAGAACAATAGGAATGAGAGAAGGGAGAATGCTGGGGAGAAGAAAAGAAAGGGATCAGGAATCTCCGACCTGTGTTCCACCACTAGATAAATATGAACAGGGATTTCTCCCATTGTCACACCCTTTAAAAGGCCCAGGCTGAATCTGTTCTTCCAGGTCACTACATTTAGTACACTTAATTGAACTTCCAGGCTTTTGAAGGGTTTGTTGACAGCACCCATTTAGGAGTAGTCTGAAAGAATTACTTCAGCTTTTAGAAGAGATTCTCTTATTCCCATGAGTGTCATACAAAGCCAGAGGACCTGGATGAACCTATCTTTTCCATCACTAACATCCCTTTGCAGACAGCAAAGGTTTGAAGGCCTCTTTAGCACTCCATTTTCTTAAGAAGCAGAAAGACAAGATGAGAGGGGGAGAGATAGTCTTTGATACCTTATGTTTCAGAGATTTATGAATTATGCTCTTGGGATGGTGATAAAAAACTCCCACTTTGTGAGTTAATGTATACTTAAGTTTCCAAAAAATAATAATAAATACTGAATTTAGGGGGGAAAACACTTTTGTGCTTAACACATCTGCTTCCCATGGTTCTTCAAATCACATCTACTTCTTTTACTGCAAGAAACACATTTTAAAAAACTACTGTTAACACAGGAGAGCCAATATAATATGGAACAGAGCTGGCCTTTTTTGGCATTGAGCATCATTAAGAGAACTGATGGCTACCAGGGATTACAGAGTTCTTTCTGAAGGAAGAAAACAAGCATTTATTAAGTACTTACTATGTGCCAAGCACTGTGTTGTGCTTAAATAAAAATAACAACAATATTGATATTTATTTACTTTAAAATACTTTAAGATTTGCAAAACATTACAAATATTGTTTCATTTTATCTTCACAACAACCATGAGGCAGGTGTGATTATTACCCCCGTTTTACAGATGTGACGAAACAGGCAAAGAGGGTTAAGAGCTTTTCCCAGGATCACACAGGTAGTTAGTGTCTGAGGTCAGATTTACTCAGGTCTTCCTGATTCCATGTTTTGTACTCTATCCACTATCTCATTATATTCTTACAACAATGCTGAGAAATAGATGCTATTATTATTCCCATTTTATAGTTGAGGAAATTGAGGCAGAGAGAAGTGAAGTTAAGTGAGTTTCTTAGGAATACATAGCTAATAAGTGTCTAATCAGGATTTGAACTCAGAACTTCCTGACTCCAAGCCTGGTGCTTTATCCACTGTGCCAACTGCCTCTTCTGGTATATATTCACATTAGTTTCTTTTTTTTTTCCAATTTTAAATTGAGCTGATGATTCTGACCACTTGGAAATCATGTTCTTTCTTATCTGGATATCTAAATCTTTTGAAGGAAAAATAGAGGGAAGGCATAGAGAAGTCATGAGGTGTAATGGAAATAATGGGGAATCAGGTAACATGAATTCTCTTTCCAGATCAGCAACCAATGAATGTTGTGACTTCCTTGAACTGCAGTTACCTCAACAATAATTTAACTAATATTTGTTAAGGACGTACTATAAGCAGGGCACTATTCTAGATCACCTCTAAAGTCTAACATATAAACTTTTCATGACACTAAAAAGGAATGTCTTCTCTATTTTTAACTCTAAAAGTCTGTGAATTTATGAATAATATTAAGCCTTTGAAATGGGAGTGGGGTGGGGAGGAGAGATGGAACTGAATGGAATAACTCCAGTTATCTTTAGAGCCTTAATTCTACTTCCTGATTTGAAAGGTTACAAACTGCTCCAGGGTATTTCATCCATTTTGTTCCTCTACTTCAATGATAGCTAACATTTATACAAGCTTTATAAAGTCAAAGACCCTGTGAGGTAAATAACACAAACATTAAGATCCCCATTCTGCATATAAGGAAATTAAAGCTCATTGAGATTAAGCTGATTTCCTGTAATCACATATCTAGATAAGGAAAGGGTAGAGGAGAGAAGCAAATAAGTATTTAAGTACTTGTGCCAGGCAATGTGCTAAGCAGTTTACAATTATCTCATTTGATTCTGTGTTAGAGCCATGGTATAAACCCAGGGCTTCAGATTCTGAAAACCAATTGTCTTTTCGTTATACCACACTATATTCCTTTCTTCTCTTTTTCTCTACCCAACCTTCTCCTTCTCTCAAGTCCAAAGCAGCCAGCACTGGAGGGGAAAGAACATGATCTGGTTTGGTGAGCTTGATTGAGATTTCATATATGTGTGTGTGTGTGTGTGGTTTCGGGGGAGGGATAGGAGAGAACTTTCCAGGTTCCCTTGTCCTCCTTCTTTAATCCCTGAGCCTCCCCCCATTTTTTAATGATTGCCTATTTTTACATCATAAAATAACATTAATGAAGTGTTCATTTGACATGGTGCTAGATTGTATACAAAGCACAGTAAAGCAGACAGTCCCTCAAGAGGCTCACAACGGAGCACAGTCAACATTGACACAGTCAGGCATATATTACCATTGGCCTCCATCTAGGCTTTCTGGAAGTGACAATGTATAGGGTTTGCTTTTGGCCAACTGCATTTATATGACCTTCTGAGGCCAAATCAGCCATGGAAACCTGATTCCCCTAATTACAGCAAGTAGTGGGCAAAATTATTTATGTATGACTGAAAGAGAGATAGATTCTTTTTCATCTGTGATTCTTAGTGTAATTATGACTTTCATAGAAGGGTTTTGAGGAATGAGAAAAATATGATCACCACTAAGATCCTGGCTTTAACTGTGTACCAGAAAATGCCTTTCAGGAAATGCAACTCTAGTTAAACATACCACATCGAATAAGACCTGTTTGAAAAGTATTGCGAAAGAGGAAACATAATCTTTGTAGTCCTAAGAACAAATTGAAAGAATAAGAGGATCAGATTTAGTCAGTATGTGGAGGAGAGGTATAGGAATAAAGAAAGCTCCTGTTATTAGATTTATGGTTAAATTGTGAAGAATTACAGAGATCCAGTTTTCATACCCCATAGGTATGGCTATGGCTCAATCAGACTTCTTAAAAACTCAAAGTATTCCCAATTTAGGCTCAAAGAACAAACCTGAGGATCATGTTGTCCTCCCTCATTTTTAAGATAAGGTAACTGAGACCCAGAGATGTTAAATGATATGCCTAGGGTCACGTAGTCCACCTCAAAGGGAAGATTTAATCCCAGGTTTTACTAATTCTACCACTCTGGCCGCTTTTTTTCAGATACATATAGGAATCCATATATGCATATAAAATCTATATTATATAAATATCTTATTATATCTTACATATATATACATATATAATATACATATATAATATACCTTCAGCTAGAACTATTAAATTTTAATTCAATTAATTTGAGTAAACTTTTATTATGTGCCTAGTATTTCAAGGTCTGATGCTAGGTGCTAAGTCTTCAAAGATAAGTATGATACAATCCCTGCTTTCAAGGACTTTAATGGGGCATTGGGGAAGACATATCCAAACAACTATGATACAGGAGTAAATATGATAAGTGCAAAGGAGAGATTCATAAAAAGTATTAGAAACAGTTTGAAGGAGGGGATGGAATCAGGTTGGGGGAGGCAGGTGCCAATAATAGGGAATGGAGGGGACACCTGAATTTGACGTTGAAGGACCAAAAAAACCCCTGATAGATAGATATAGAGGAATACATTACAGGCATGAGGGTTGGCAAAGGTAAAGGTACAGGGCTGAGAGGAAGCAGGAAAGGGGTGAGGAGGATGAAAAGTAGTCTAGTTTGACTGGAGCGTAGAGTGCTTCCAGGGGAGCCATGTGTGATCTGGCTGCAAAAATAGATTGGTACTAAGCTGTAGAATTACTTCAATGCCAGGATCGGGTGTCTGCACGTTATTCAGTGAGCAATAAGGAATGACTGAAGGATATTGAATAGAAGGGTAATGGGATAAATATGTAATCAGATGTTCTGATCAGATGGGATCAGAACAATATGGTAGAAATAGGGCTTCGAAACATTGTGAAGGATGAATTGGAGAAGGAATGAAACAGAAGACAAGGTGACCAATTAAAAGTCTGTTACAGTATTCTAGGAGAGAAAAGATGAGGTTGTTGGGGTTGATACAATGGGAATGGAAAGGAAACTTTGGATGTTAGAAATGAAAAAGGGGTAGAAGCCTACTGCAGAAATGCAGGGCAAAGGTCATCAGCTGTAGAGAAGAACAAATATCTCTTCTGTGGTAGTAGAAATGCAGGAAAAGTTAGCTTGCCCTTCCTCCTCAAACATTGCTTAGTGTCTTTTTGAGGCTTATGGAAGCTTCGGGGTAATTTGCATAGCCTAATTAGCTGTTAGGGACATGAAAGGAATTGAAAGGAATTCCTAAGGCATCTAAGAGGAAGGGTCAGGGGACTTGTGCGGGGAAGAAAGAAAGTTTGCACAATTTTTTTTTTCTAAGCAGAGGTTGAGTGTGGGGCTATGAGTGGTGAGTTATCTGTATAGAGGTGATCGTTGACTCCATGAGATTGTAGTGAGAAGGTTGAGGATGGAACCTAGTTGTTTCCACAACAAAGTGAAAAGGTCTTTTTTTTTTCTATTGTGGAAAAAATAACTACTGTTTAGGTAACCCCTGCTGCAGCAGGATTAGAGACATGTTCCATTTTCAAGCTAATAGGGTGCTTTTTAAAAAAAGTTTTCCCCAATTATATGTAAAAACAATTTTTAATATACATTTTTTGAAAATTTTAGTTCCAAATTTCTCCTTCCCTCCCTCACCTCCCCCTCTCATTGAGAAGGGCAAGCAATTTTGTATAGGTTATACACGTGCAATCATGCAAAACACATTTCCATATTAGTCATGTGAAAGAAAACACAGCCCCCCCAAAAAAACACACACAAAAATCAAGAAAATGAAAAATAGTATACATCATTCTGCATTCAGACTCCATCAGTTCTTTCTCTGGAGGTGGATAGCATTTTTCATCTTGAGCCCTTTGGAATTGTCTTACATCATTGTATTACTGATAATAACTAACTCATTCACAGATGATCATCATGCAATATTGCCGTTACCATGTACAATGTTCTCCTACTCTCTTACTTTGCAGCAATTCATGTAAACCTTTCCAGGTTTTTCTGAAAGCATCCTGTTCATCATTTCTTAGAGCACAATAGTATTCCATCATATACCACATCTTGTTTAGCCATTCCCCAGTTGATGGGTATCCCCTCAATTTCCAATTATTTGCCACTACAAAAAGAACTGCTATAAATATTTTTGTACAAATAAGTCCTTTTCCCTTTTCAAAAAAGATTTTCTTTAGAATATAGACCTAGTAGTGGTATTGCTGGGTCAAAGAGTACACACAATTTTATAGTTGATTGATATAGTTCCAAATTGCTCTCCAGAATGGTTGGATCAGTTCACAACTCCACTAACACTGTATTAGTATCTAAAGGGGTGCTTTTTAAAGTTCTAGCTCAATGGTTATGCTTTGGTTCTTCTTGCTTCCTTTTTGGCTATTTACTTTTTGTTAGTGTGGTCATTGGAGGATGTGCATGCGCCCAAGTTGCTGATAGCCACTCTATGAAAACAGAGCTAGGGGAGGAGGTTGAAAATAGGATTTAAGAAGGATTTGGGGAATTGTTTTGTAGATTTCAGTTTCTGTGCCATCTTATAATACCCATTAGGGCAAAGAGTCAAAACATAACTTTACTTTTTGGACAAAACATCACTGTATCTAGTATTCTCTCAAGAAATGAATTTACTTAAGTTATCCCTAGCCTATGTACCTCTCTCAGGCTGGAGACATCTGGATAAATAGATAGGTAATTACTGATTTCTACAAACATTGGCACATGTTACTTCATATGCTGAGATTTTTTATTCACAGTATCCTTATTATTCAAAGCCATTGATATGTTTTCTTTGGGAGGGCTATTATAAATTATTTTTGTTAAAAGTGAAAGATTGGGCCAATAGCTTGATTAGATAATTTCGAATCTATTTCCAAATGTATTTGGCAAAACAGGACATTTCCATGGGTTGGCATTTGTAGTCAGAATCAGTATAGTGGATGGGGGATTCCATACTGGTGGCTTTAACTAATCTCGGTGCTTTAAGCTGGTCCAGAACAAGGTCCTAGAGGAATACTTTTACCACAATATTGCTTAACACATTTAGAAAATATTCCTAGTTTGTCTTTTTTAAAAAAAATTCATCCACACCCTTTTTCAAGGTCATTCTGATGACTCTAATAAATGGACAACGGCCTTGCTCTCAAATGAAGAAGTCCTCTCCACCCTAGTGGGCCTCCTCTTCAACTCCTCATTGCTTAACAATGCACATTTTTACTTGATTTTCTAGTTTCCTCCTTCTCCTCCCCTGCATGTTTGTGCTCCAGTTGCAAGGAGGATCCTACCATGCCTAATGATCTAGAAAATAAAATATATACTCTACATGTGACTTTCACCCCACTGGTGATTTTTAAACGAAATTCCTGCTTAAGTTAAGAAGCCTCAGTTTCAAAGTTTAAAAAGTGGTGAAGGAAAATAAAGGGTTTTGAAAGTCATTTTTCTCCAATAAATATTTCATTTAATATGCACATATACATTATGGCTTATATATAACAAGCAGGCAATCAACATGCCTTTATTAATCACTTATGTACCAGGCTCTGTGTTAGGCACTAGGAATACAAATATAACATATCAAGTCTTTAAATACATAATGCAGGCTTTAACACTGACTTTTTCCTCAATAAATTTTAGTAAATTATGCTTAGCATTTGAAATCATCACATATTTAGGTTTTAGATGTAATTTTATATTAAATGGAATTTACTTACATCTATTTTTAATCTATCTTGTATTTACATATCTGTATGCATACTGTATCCATCCTTCCTTTGCTGAGAATGTCAGCTTCTTGAGGGCAAAGACTTTATCATTTTTGTCTTTGTATGCCCAGAGCCTAACACAATACTTGGCACAAAAATGAGTGCTTATTAAATGCATGTCGAATTAGATTGCACTAAATCACTCACAAATAACCTAGAGTAACAACAATAATAAACATTGCCATAGACTTCAAGGGTTACAAAGCCCTATACACATTATTTCAGCGTACCTTTTGTCTCCCTTATATGTCCAACCCTACTAAATTAGATGGCAGATTTTAGTAAAGAAATAGCCCAGACAGTGCCAGTAGAAGTTGCCTATGCATGTGTTATAATTTTGACAGTAGTCATTGTACCACAATAATTAATTCTGCATGTCATCTTCCTGGCAGTCTCAGAAGAGATATGGAGAAATAAAGGGTGATATATCTATATGAGGTGTGTTTTTTATTTTGTTTAAGTTTTGTTTTTCTGCCAAAGAAATGTAGGCTTTCTGTGCACATTATCTCATTAATTCCAGGGAGGGAAGAACAGCCAAGATCACCTTGCCAATTTAACAATTGAAAACTAAGATGCAAAGAAATAACCCATGTGAAGACATGTACAAGACATGTGTGAGTGTAAGGCAAGGCACTGGAATTTTTAACAAACATACCAAAACATATCTAAAGGATTGCTTGTCCTCTTCAAAATCACCTCTAAAGGCCATAACCTTACTCAGAACCAATCAGATGCCATAAAAAAGGCCACCTACTACTTTATAGTAATATCTCCTTTTACATTTAATGACATTTATTAAGTGCCTGCTATGTACCACATACATAGTGCTAGGTGCTGTGGGAACAAAGCCAAAGCAAAATAGTTCTTGCCCTCAAAGAGCTTACATTATGCTGGAGGCCATAATATGTACATAGGTAAGCGAATGCAAAGTTATGCAAACAACTTCTCAAATAGATTAATAACGGCATAGGGGAACAAGAAAGGTAGCCCATGAGCTGTACTTTGAAGGGAAACCAAGATTTGTGGAGCATTGATGAAGTGATACTGCATTCTTGACCTGGAGTACCACCTGGACAAAGGCACAAAGGTCAGAGATGGAATATCTTTCATAGAGAACTACTTATTCTGAGGTGTCAGACTCAAGGTCCATGGAGCCACACACAGCCCACAAAAACTGTCAGTTGTGGCCAGAACTAGATTAAAATGTAGTTGGGAAATGTTTAACAAAATAAATAAAAAATACAAAAAACCCCACAAAAACTCCAAAAAATACAAAAGTCAAAAATACATAGATAACATTAATTTATGGTTTTCTAAGTCAATATGTGGCCACAGGGATCTATTTCTATTTAAGTTTGACACTATGGCACTAATGGATCCATTTTTAATGGGTGATATTGCACATGCATGAAGAAGAGTCATATTAATTAAAGTACAAAAATAGATGGTTTCTATACTAAGGAGCTCTTTTAATGTAAGGCTGAGGATTTGTATTTCATTCTAGAGGCAATAGGGACCCATTGGAAATTTTAGGGTAGGGAAATGACATGGTCAGAGAAAGTATGATGCAGTAGGAAGAGAAGAAGACAAAAGGACAGGAAAGATGTGGGCTCAAATCCTTCCTCTGATACCTACCAGCTATGTGACCATGGGCAGCCACTTTACCTTTTGGAGTCTCAGTTTCCTCATCTATAAAATCAAAGTAATGGTAACACCCACACACAGGGTATTGTGAGGATCAAATGAGACACCTATGTAAAGTGCTTAGTTATTATTACTTGTGTTTTCAAGTTATCAAATTGGCAATTGTGTAGGAGGTAGACAGGGGAAAGACCATAAAAAAAGGAGACCAACTAGTGATGGGGTTAGGGACCAGACCTGTAATTTAATTGATCTCAGAACTCCAGGTGAGGAAACTCCCTCTACTGAGGTAGGCTGCTATCTTCTCTGCTACTCATAGTCTTAGAGAGTTGTCTTAAGCACCAAGAGATTACGTGACTTGGCCAGGGTACCATGGCCAGTATGTGGCAGTATGTGTCAGAGGCAGAAGTCCTAATGGCCAGTTCTCTATCCGCCGTGCTGCACTGCCTCTCAGATGTCATGAGGATAGAATCAAAGAAGTCTTAAAAACTAATTAGGGGAAGTGAAGGAAAGGGAAGGATTGAGGATAATGGCTCAGTGGCTAGAGCTGTGGGCCTGGAGTCAAGAAACAAGTTCAAAACTGGCCTCACAGACTTAGCTGTGTGGTCCTGGCCAAGTCACAACATCTGTGATTTTCTTGGACTCTTTTTTCTCATCTATGAAATGGGAATAATAATAGCACCTACCTCCCCGGGTTATTGTGATGGTCAAATGAGACAGTATTCATAAAATTCTTAGCATAGTGCCTGGCACATGGTAGGTGCTATATAAATGCTAGCTATTATTAATAATTATTGTTGTTATTATATATTATATATTATAGTACTATATTATATAGTATTATATTATTATTACTATTATTATTATGTCATGACTTGGGTAACTAGAAGAACAATGGTGTCATCAATCAAAATGAGGGAGTTGTTGGACAAGAATGATGATGCTTAATTTGATCACTCACTTTACTCCCCAGACAGAGTTCCAAATGACTTCTGGTTTTGTTAAAAAAAAAAAAATCAGATCCAAACACAAAGGATGAAGATTGGCCACCATTGAAGACATTCAGAAAAATGCGTTAGAAACCCCTTATCTGTTCTGGCCAAGTCACTTAATCTCACAGGTTATAATTTGCAGAGAATGTGTTGATTTGCACTGGGAGATGGAGTTTCCTTTTTGAAAAGTTCTCTATTCCAGTGAAACCACAGATCCAATACCTTTTCCTATCCAATATAAGTTTAAGACTGCATGCATAGCCTCATTGCACAGCTGTCACAGTACTTTGTGGTGATACCTCATAGGACAAGAATCCTCAGTTTCCTCATTAGTAAAATGGGAATAGTAACAGCACCCCCCGCCCTGGATCATTGTGAGGATCAAATGAGATCGTATATGTGTATGTGTGTATGTGTGTGTGTTTGTGTGTAATAAATATTGCAATTATGAAAAGGTTATAAAATGTTTGTTACTGGGACAGCTAGGTGGTACAGTGGATAGAGCACTGGCCCTGAATTCAGAAGGACCTAGGTTCAAATCTGGCCTCAGACACATAACACTAGCTGTGTGACCCTGGGCAAGTCACTTAACCCCATTGCCTAGCCAAAAAAACAAAACAAAATAAAAAAATGTTTGTTACCATTTTTAGAAACTAGACTGATTTCCTAGGTTAGCTATAGAGTTGAAACATACCTACAATGCAGTGTCTCAGATTCTGAGTTTGTAAGATGGGGAAAGACAAAATGTTTGAACACTCATTAAAGTGTGAGAAAAGCTCTATCTTCTCTGACTAGAAAAAAAAATTCTTTGTTTGGAAACAATATTTTGTTGTTTGAACATGTAGCCTCCAATATCTTCCCTCATTCTTAAAAATTGTATTAAACTTGAAATATTTTACCCTCTCTATTCCACTGCCTTTTTTAAACAAAAATTTTCTTGCAATTAATGAAAAGAATCATTTTTTATAGTTAGTTACAAATCATTATAAAACAACCTCTTAAATTGATCGCTCCAAGGCTGGAACATCAGCAACTCATCCATATCTAAGAAAGTCTGTTAGAATGAAAGTATTTGGCCAAATTCTGGTGTTATTTATAGTTGTAAAGTTTTTTTTTAATCAGCTGGAGCAAGAAACTGAATACGTATATTCACATGGGCTAAGTCTGGCACAGAATGAAAAAAATACAATGACACACATGAAGCCCCCAAAATAGACCACTGTGTCGGAGTTCCTCCTGACATTCTAGCCCTAAGCTTGGCACCCAGCCTTTTCTGACAGCTGGCAGCTTACAGCTGATGAATGGACTCTTCCCCTTTCATATAACCATTGCACAAGTATTAAATGAATTTCCTTTGAACTCTGCTTCTTCATAGCTGATAAAATAGTGTAGGTCAGGGGTGGGGAACCTGCAGCCTTGAGGCCATGTGTGACCCTCTAAGTCCTCAAGTGCAGCCCTTTGAACAGTCGGGGGCACAGTTGAGGACCACATGTGCCCCTGTAATTAGTCCAAGCCTTATTTGCCCAGTTTAGATTTCTTTTGCCATCTAAGGTGTTAAGAAGTAGCAAAACCTATACTATTGGTCCTAAGAAGAGACTTTTCTAGTACTCGAGTAAGAATAAGATCCTTTATTAATCATCTTTGCTCCAGAAAAAGTAAGCCTCAAAAGGGGTTTTTGCAGTTCTCTAGGAAAGGAAACACCATGTGTACATATGTGTGTATACACACATATGTGTGTGTGTACATGCATATACATGTATATGTGTGTATGTATAGCTATATGCATATATGTATGTGTGTGTACATTTATGTAATTAATAATAAGAGGTTGAAACTGGATCTGTGATTTAATTGGTATAAGAAACTCTCTTTACCAAGGCAGATCAGCAAATTCTATGTAACCTATAATTTAAGAGCATGGCCGAAGACACTTGGAGAGGAAGTGATTTGCCTAGAGACAAACAGCTAATATGGATCAAAGATAGGAGTGGAACCTAATCTTCCTCATAATGAGGCCAACTCTTTATCTGTTGTGTCATACTGCCTCTCATTCATATAATGCTTCAAGTTTGTAAAGAGCTTTCAATGCATTATATAAATATATATACTTATATTTATTAAATTGAAATACTGAGCATATCAGTAGATTATTAACTCTCTGACCCTTTAAAATGTAAACTGTATTTTCATTTGCTCTATAACAGAGGAAACTTTGTTGTTGTGGAGTTTTTTGGGGGGAGGTATTTAGATGCTCCCTTTGTATATCTCTGCCTATAAATGCCCTTTCTTAGCTACCTTACTCAGACTGTTTGTGCATATAACAACAAATCTGTTTTTAAGAGACTCCCTTCAAATGAATAAAGAAATGCAAATGCTCCATGCATAAGGAAAACATTCTAAGAATGTCATATTCCACTTAATAATATCTTACATTTAGAAACCATATAAATACTTTTTAATAATGATGATAATTTATGCCTATCAGATATCCTAAAAATAAATCTTTCCCTTTCCTTTCCCCCTCCATAAAAGCTGTTTGTTACCAAAGCACTTGGTAATAGTTGTAAATCTTTAAAAATTCCTCCTTCATTTGCATTTTTAACTAGGAGGCATAGTGGATAGAGTGCTGCATTTAGAGTCAGAAAGCCATGAGTTAAAATTCTACCTCAAGTACTTTCTAGCTAAGTGACTCATGTCTTTCTTTGAATCCCTAGCACATAGTACAGGCCTGACATGTAGCAGACAATAAATGTTTATTGATTGATTGACTCTGGGAAGATCACTTAGCATCTCAGCATCAGTTTCCTCATCTGTAAAATGGGAATAATAATAACACCTCACAGGATCCTTGTGAGATTTAAATAAGATTTTATATACATACATATACATGTATGTATGTATGTATGTATATATATATATATATATATATATATATATATATATAAATGTGTTGCAAACTTTAAAGCACTATATAAATGTTAGATATTGTTAGCATTAGTATTTTCTGTTTTCTCATCAATATGAGATCGTATTGCTCACATAAGCAGCTAGCTGGTGTAGTGGATAGAGTGCTGGGTCTGAAGTCTGGAATACTCATCTTTGTAAGTTCAAATCTGGCCTCAGATACACTGTGTGACCCCATGGGCAAGTTACTTAACCCTGTTTGGCTCAGTTTTCTCATCTGTAAAATGAGCTTAAAAGGAAATGGAAATCTTGGTATTACATGTATACAAATGGAATAATTGGGAGTCCACTGGTTGAGTCTTCATTACTTCAATACCTGATCCACTTCCTTTTTGGGTCATACATCTCTTTTTTGATACCCTTTATGACATTTCTCTTGCAGCACAGTTCCTTCACTGGTAATATGTTAGAGCCCACTTTCTTCCACTGTATACCTCTCCATTTCTTTTCGGGTGACACAACTATTAATTCTTTGGAGATTGCAGTATTTCATGACCAGCATCATTTGAAGTCTATTTGTGTTACAAAGAGGGGCCTTCATTTCAGAGAGGGAGCCATGGAATCATTGTAAGCATCGCACATTTTCCAAAGGCAATTCAGTCCACTTCCCTCTTCCTGTTCATTCTCTATCACTTGAAGAGCAATCTTCTCTAATAGTTTTGCTGTTAGAGATGGACACACTTTAAAAGGTTTAGAGATGGTTTCAGTAAGCTCCATTACATTGCTGACTCACAGGGCAAAACATTATCTTTTTTTCATCTGGTAAAAATTGCTGTTTCATTCCTCAGAAGCAAAGTAGGTTCAGCTTGTCAAGACTGTACTTCCAGAGGTAAAGATTTCAGTGGGAGATGGGGACATGGGAAAGGGGTATTTATTTGTTTTTTAAAATGGATTTTATTGATATTGTTGTTGTCGTTGCTTTATAAAACCTAGATTTTGCCCTGAAAGGCAGGTAGGTGGTGCAGTAGATAGAGTACCAGGCCTGGAGTCAGGAAGACTCACCTAATGAGTTCAAATCCAGTGTGAGACACTTACTAGCTATGTGACCCTGGGCAAGTCACTTAATCCTATTTGCCTCAGTTTCTTATCTGTAAAATGAGCTGGAGAAGGAAATGGCAAACCACTCCAGTATTTTTGCCAAGAAAACCCCAAAAGGGGTCATAAAGAGTCAAGCATGACTGAAATCAGCAACAGCAAGATTTCCCCCTGAATTCCTTCCCCTGTTCCAGAAAACCATTTTTTACAACAAGTGAATTTTTACAAAAGAAAGAAAAAGAGCAAGAAGAGAGAAAAATATTAGTAAAACAAATCAATTCATTGAAAAAGTGTGACATTATAAGCAATGTTGCACTCTCGTGGACCCCAACCTCTGCAAAAGAGTGAAATGATGGGGAGTGTCTGCTCATATTTCTTTTGGGGGATCCAAGATTATTCTGTATAATTTCACAATACTTGGGGTTGTCCAAGCTTTATTTGTTTTTTAAAATTTTTTGTTATTTTTTCATGCATTCATAATCTGTTGTTCCCACTACCCTCCCACTGAACAACCAAAAATAATGAAAAACAAAACCCTTACAATAACCATGCGTAGTCCAGCAAAACAAACTCCCACATTAGCCATACCCCAAAATGTATAACTCTTTATGAATGTTAAATCCATTGTCTCTCTGGCAGGAGATGAGTGGTGCATTTCATGCTCTGTCTTCTGGATTTGGTGTTTTCATTGCATTGAGCAGAGTTTTAGATAGTAAGATGGCAGAGAGCATGGAGTACAGGACCCGGAGACAGAAAGAGCCAAGATCAAATCTAACCTCAATTACTTACGAGCTGTGTGACATGGCAAGGCATTTAAACTGTGCCTGGTTGGTTTCCTCAACTGTAAAATGGAGCACATACCTCAAAGGGTTTTTGGTGAGAATTAAGTGAGTTAATATTTGTAAAGCACTCAGCACAGTACCTGAATCATGGTAGGAGCTTAATAAATGTTTTTTCCCTTCTCCTTGTCTTCTCCATAATGTTGTTGTCATTGTATGAATTGCTCTTATAGTTCTGTTCACTTTGCATTAGTTTATTGAATTCTCCTCAGTTTCCTCTGAAACTGTCCATTTCATAGCTTCTTATGGCATAATAATATTCTATTACATTCATCTTCTGTCATTTGTTTAGTCATTCACCAGCAGGAGATAACCTCCTTAGTTTCCAATTTAGGGCTACAGAAAAAGAGGCACCATAAATATAGCACAGTTTAGTTACTTTAGGGAAATAATTGCGAATGGCTTTCCCAAATGGCTGAACCATTTCACAGCTCCAACAGTACGCTAATATGCCTTTTTTCCTTCAGTTCATCCAACATTTATCAGTATCCTCTTGTCATATTTGCCAATCTGATGTGTATGGAGCTTCCAAGTTGCTTTAATTTGCATCTATTTAATTATTACTTATTTAGAGCATTCCTTTGAAAACAGCCTGTTCATATTTTCTGACCATTTAGTTATTGGGGAACAGCTCTTGGTGTTATAAATTTGTATCAGTTCCTTATATGTCTTGAATATCAATCTTTTACCAGGGAAACTTGCTGCAAAGATTTTTTTTCCCATTTACCCATTTTCCTTTTTTAAAAAACTATATTAGATTTATTTATACAAAAACTTTTTACATTTTGTAGATAAAATTTTCCATGTTATCTTGTGTGATTCTTTCCGACTTGTTTAGTCATGAACTCTTCCCCTTTCCATAGATCTGAAGTGTAATTTCTTTCTTGCTCCTCTAATTTGTTTGTAATTTTATATTGAAGTGATATATCCTTTGGGAGATTATTTTGATATATGGTATGAGATGTTGGCCTAAACCTAATTTTTGCCATGCTTTCCCAATAGCAACAAATCCTTCCTTCCCTCCAGTAACTGGAGTCTTTGGGTTTATCAATCATTTTGCTACTGTGCTCGTTTGCTTTTATGTGCACGACATTCATTTTTTACTATTTTGGGTTTGTTGGTCTTTCCATTTACATTATTGAAGTCATATATATTATTTTCCTGACTCTTCTTATGTCACTTTTTATCAGTTCACATATCTTTCCATGTTTTTCTCTATTTCTCACGCTTATTATCTCTTACAGAATTCTAATATTCCATTATATTGGCACAAAATTTGTTTAGCCATTCTCCAAATGATGGGCATCAAACTTATTTCCAGTTTTTTGCTACCACAAAAATGCTGCTATAAATATTTTGGTGTATATGAAGCCTTTATTTTTGCAATTGACCTCCTCTAGGTATGTGCCTAGCAATAGAATTTCTGAATCAAAAGATAAGGGCATTTTAGTCACTTCATTTGCATAATTCCAAATGGTGTTCCAGATGGTTGCACCAATCAACATCTCCATTAACAATGCATCTGTGTGCTTGTCTTTCCCTAAGGTCTCCACCATTGACTATTCTTATCTTCTGTAACCTTGCCAATTTGCTGGCAATGGGATAAAACTGCAGAGTTGTTTTGATTTTCATTTTTCTTATAATTAGCTATTTAAAACACTCCCATGATTGTTAACAGTTTTCAATTCTTGTGTTGAGAACTATTTTTCTCTATTACCACTACTCTCTTGGTCTGTATACTTATGATATATCTGTATGTATAATATTATGTGTATAACTTATTACTACATATACAAAGTCAATTCTTTATCAGATCATCTTGACACAAGGGTTTTTATTTCCGGCCAACCATTTCCCTCCTTATTCTTGAGTTTTCTGTAGGTTTTTTTTTTGGCGGGGGGGGGAGGCAGATATGTTTCATTTTCATGTAATCAAAATTATCTATTTTATTTTTTAAAAATTCTCTTTACCCCTTGTTTAGTGAAGAATTCATCCTCTACCCGAAGATGTGAAAACTATATGATCTGTATCTCTTCTAATTATTTTGTGGTATGATATTTAATATTCAGGTCACAAAATCATTTTGAATTAATTGTGGAATTTTATATAAGATGTTGATGTCAGCCTAATTTCTGCCAGATTACTTTCTAGTTTTCCCAGCAGTTCTTATCAACAGGAAATTCTTTCCTATATAATTGATGTTTTCTGTTTTACCAGGAGTACTGTTAATATAGAGTTTAGATATATATGATTCTATCTTTAAATGGTACCATTTAAATTATTGTGTAAAATATTTATTATATAAAAGATCGTTTTAGCTGAATCTTTGATTTCATTTGCATAGAGAGCTCTCAGTGAGGAAATTTCCTTTACCAATGCAGATGAGCACAGCAGTTTACGGTTTTAAAAAGCTACTTGGAAAACTAAGAGGTTAAGTGACTTGCCCAGCATCACACCTCTACTATATTTCAGAGGTAAGACATGACCTCAAGTCTTCTTAAGGCATCTGGAGTGTTAGACCAGCAGTCGAGAAGGCTTCAATTCAAATCCAGCCTCAGCAACTAGCTGTGTGACCCTGGGCAAGTCATTTAACCTCTGCTTTCCACAGTTTCCTCATCTGTAAAATGGGCATAAAAATAGCTCTTACCTTCCTGTGTAGTTGGGAGGATTGAATGAGATTTGTAAAGTCCTCTGCAAACCTTAACAAGTTATAGAAATGCTAACTATTACTGTTATTATTTTTTATTCTCTGGTCAGATCTGCAAACATAGTGCCATGTTGCCTTTCACATATGAGATAGAGGGTTTAACATGTTGTATGCAGGAGGACAATGAAAATGTACTTTGGGAAGGCATTGAAATGTGTGAAGAAAAGAAGTATAAGTAAAATGTGGGCCTAGAAACTTGAAATTTGGTTGGGAAGATGTGTCATAATAGCATTAAAAGAGATACAACAATATGAGTGAAATAGTAATAGTGAGAATTAACCGTGGATTGCATTAGTACTTAAAGGTTCTGTAATTTATGTTTCAAAGTAAGTTTTTACTGATATCTTTTGTCTTTACATCACCTACATTTCCCACCATATTCCTTCCCCTTCCCCATCCCCACCACTGAAAGTCACCCATTATAACAAAGAATCAAAAAGGAGGAGGGGCAGAAAGTTTAGGAAAGCTATTCAATACAATGAAAAAAATCTCGTATTTTATGTTCCCTACCTATAGACTCCCACCTCTCCAAAGTAGGAGGGAAGATGATGTCTTACATCTGTTCTAATTGAGTCAAAAGGGACCACGAGATTGCATGGAGATGAAAATTGGCCATGCTTCTGAGGGATCTCAAAAGGCTGACTTGCTAGTTCTTCAGGCAATTGAGGAAGAGGTCAGCAGTCAGGAAAGAACCTTTTCCTACTTTTTAAAGGACTCATTAGGTGTTAATACCTTGTTACCATACCAACACTTCATCATCTATGACTACACCAGCTGAACTGTGATTAATCAGAAAAAAATCAATTCCCTCCTTCCCCTTCATTAATGTATACAAAATAATATAAGATCATTTTAGGGGGCAAGGGAACTGGTATCTGGGTTGAAGGAGAGGATCAAGAAAGTCTTCACGTAAAGGTGGGGCTTAAGCTGAATTTTAAAGGTCATGAAGGATTCTAGTTCAGGGAGAAGAGGTGAAATGCTCCAGGGATAGAGAACACCCAGGGCAAAAATTTAGGGAAGGAAGATGGAGTAACACTTATGAAGAAACGTTAAAGAGATCAACTTGGTCGAAACAGTGTGTGAAATGGAGAAAAGTATACATCTGGAAAGTTAGGTTGGGGCCAGGTTTTAAATATCAAATATTTAGGGAGCCCTGGGAGTTCAATAGGCAGGAGACATAGTCAGACCTGTACTTTTCAAAATCACTTTGGCAGCTGTGCAGAAGATTAATTGGCTTGGGGAGAGACTTGAAGCAGAGGATCCAAAGAAGAGGTAATTGCAATAATCCAGATGAGGGGACATGAGGATTTGAACTAGGATGGTGATCATATGTGCACAGAGGGACAGATAAAAGATACATTGTCTTGGCAATTAAGTGGATACGGGGTTGAATGAGAGGAAGGAGTTTAAGATAAAACTGAGGTTGTAAATGTAGGAAACTGGAAGTGTAGTGGTACTGTTAATAGAAACAGGGAATTTTGGACAGGAAGCTGGTTAGGGCAGAAAGATCATGGGTTCTGTTTTTGACATGTTGAACTTGAGGTGCCTATGAGATACCCAGTATGAAATGTCTAATAGACAGTAGGTGACATGTGACTGGACTTCAAGAGAGAAATTAGGGCTAAATATATAGATCTGGGAGTCATATGCATTAGTGACAGTAATTAAACTCATGGGAGCTAATAAACTCACCAAGTGAAAGAGAGAGTAGGTAGAAAAGAAAAAAGGTACCAGGGCAGAGAGCTGTGGGGTATCCCTAGATTCAGGGGATATGATATAGAAAAGGAGACTTATAAAGAAAGGCAGAATGCAAACCAAGAGTGTCATGAAAACCTAAAGAGAAGTATCTGGGTAGAGAAAGTCAAGAGTGTCAAATGCTGCAAAAAAATTGAGAAGGACGAGGGCTGGGAAAAAGTATCAGATTTGCCAAGTAAGTGGTCATTGGTAACTTTGGAGAGAGTAGTTTCAGTTGATTGAGGAGATGGGAAACCAGATTATAAATGATTGAGAAGAGGAAAGTAAAAGCAACACTTCAATCAGTATAGCATCACAGAAAGCAAAGGAAGATGGAGACCAGTAACATCAAAAACTGCAGAATAACCTGAGAGAAGAAGAACTGGATTTGGGCAAACAAATGTTATTGGTAACCTTTGAGGACACAATTTTCACAAGGTAGTGGGGATAGAAACTAGATTTCCAGAGGTTAAGAAAAGAGTTGCTAGTAGGGAAGCAGAGACTATTCACTCTAGAATTTTGTTAGTGGAAAGAGAAAAATACATTTCATCAGCAATATACGAATGTGTTTATTTTTAACAAATTCAAAATGTACATTCTGATAGAAGCACTGTTATAAATGGTTGGGAGCTACCAGGCCAACACATAAAAGTCTATTAAATCCATACTGGGGCTGAACTCTAATAGTAATGCTGATACATGACTTATAGGTTCTGAAAGCGAGGGGACATGTGGTGAAGAGCTACCTTGAGGCAAATTATTTCATTTAAATTTAATTAAAATTTGTCTTTGGTATTCTCATAGCACTCTATTTGCACCTTCCCCTGGGGAAAGACATCTCCCCATGTCTCTTACACGTACATATTGCTCAAAGCTCCTTGCTGCTAGTTTATAAGCAAACCTTCCATCCTCCACAAAATATTCTACACCTCAAAGTAATTTATTTCACTTCCCAAGTTTATATTCCCTTAGGCTGTTGCTATCCATAAAGAATGCAATTATAGGTATCCATATGCAATGAGTATCCAATGCAAATATGAGTCCGTATAGAAGAAGAGATTGAAGTTGCTAAAAAAGGAGTAAATAATTGAGAGAGCAAGGTCTTGGAAAAGGTGGTGTGTATAGAATTAAGGGTATTGGTAGGGGATTAGCCTAATAAAAGAAAAACAACTCCAAGGCAAAAAATGAAGGAAGAGGAAGGTGAGTATAGAGGAATCATTGGAAGGGAAGATGAAAGGAGAGAAAAGCATGTCTGAAGCCTTCAGTCTTTTGAGTAAATTAGAATAAGCTCATTTGCTAAAAGGGAGAGACATGGAGATGAAGATGAAACTAGGGGTATAGGAGGAGAGTGTAAAGCTTGGGGAAGCAATTGTAAGGAGTGTACAAGTATATCAACATGAGATATTTCACTGTCCCTATCTGTAAAATTAGGAGGTTGAAATAGGTTTTCTCTGAGGTCCCTTTTAGTTCTAAATCTATGATCTTATGCTATGAAACAAGGAATCTACTGCTCCCTTTCTGGACACATTCTGCACAACAGCCAACTGTTGCCTCACTGATACAACAGATCATGACCCGGAGGAACTTCTGCCCTGGATCCTTGCTCTCCTGATTGGAGACAATTTCAGGAAATTCCCTGCCCTGTTTCGCTCCCTCCTTTCTGACCACCTCCTCCACAATCTTCTTGCAAACAGCTTCATTGTAGCCAAACTCTTCCTGCTCACCCTGCCCCTCCTGTTCTGGAGCCATGAACCACATCAGAATCAACTTTGACATTTTTTCTGAATGGGCTTTGTCAGTCTACTCCCTAAAGCTCCACTCACCTCCACCACAACTTTTGGACCTAAGCGCCTCTCCCCGGCCACCACTGCACTATGTGTGTTGGTTTTCCCATTCAAATGTAGATCCCAAAGGGCAGGGATTATCTTTACTTTTGTGTGCATTTTCCCAGCCCTTAGTACAATGTTTGGCATATGGTAAGTGCTTAATAAATACTTTGCAATTCATTAAATCATAGATTGGGCAAGGAACAATAAAGATAATAGCAATACCTAGCTTTTATATAGCACTTTACCTCATTTATCATAATAATAATCCTGCAAAAAAGATATTATTCTTGTCCCCATTTTATAGGTGAGGAAACTGAGGAAGGAAGAGGTTAAGTGTCTTGCCCAGAGTCACACAGTTGTTAACTATCTGAAGCTGGATTCAAGATCAGGTCTTCCTGATCCCAAATCCAGTGCTCTGTTCCCTCATTGGGCTGCCTAGTTTAGGATATTGGGGATTATACAGATTTGGAGGGCAGTGGAGGTGACCCAGGGGCTAAGGTGCTGGGCCTGGAGTCAGGAAAATTCATCTTCCTGAGTTCAAATCTGGCCTCAGGCACTTACTAGCTGTGTGACCCTGAGCAAGTCACTTAACCCTGTTTACCTCTGTTTCCTCATCTATAAAATGAGCAAACCACTCCAGTATCCTTGGCAAGAAAACCCTAAGTAGGGTCATGAAGAGTTGGACTCAAGTGAAAGTGATTGAATGAAAGAGATTTGGAAATTAATACAATGAACACTATTAAAAAGAGGAAAGAACCTAAGACTACTTAAGGAAAAGAAGAAATAGTGATAAGTTAGGGCAGTATTGAAGTTAGAAAATAGTTAAGTAAAACTGTTTTTTTAGTCTTTTCTAAGTCTTCCTTAAAAATAATATGCATGATACATTGTTATTCCCCCTGAGATTCATTTTTGAAATAACCACAATTTTGTATGGCATTATTCATTTGCTGTCATAAGCCACAGGAGGTGGAAGATTGTGATCTTCCCTTTAACAAAAACATAAGTTGTCAAGTTTACTGCCCTTGTTAAATTCAAGTTAATATCATTAAACCAAAAAGAGAAGGAAAAATGGATCTCAATCATCATTGCATCAACTGTGTCGGTACCTACTCTGGGCAAATAAAATAATGCACCTACAACACACTTTTTTTTTTTTGAGAATTCCCTAGTCTTTCATAAAAACAGCTTGAAAAAGAGTGAACTTTTTAACAACAGCAAAAGTGTGGTAGTTGCAGTCTGCATAATAAAGCAAGGAAATCAATATCAGAAGGTCACATCTGATGTATATTTCTGGCCTAGTAAATACTTCTTTTCCCATCACCCTATTCTTTACCCTATTCCTACTTTTAATTTATTGAGCTATTTGACCAATTTGTATCTCATTTATAAATAAACCAAACACTTTTCCTCACAAGTTAAAACCTAACCATTATTTTCTCTACCCCTTACTTTCCCCCAGTGATGCTACCCCAGTACTCATGGGACGTTTCATGTCATGGAATATAAACAATAAATACAGGTTTCTTTCCATACTTATCTTGGAAATAAAGACTTTCCACATGACAGCCTTTTCTGTTTGGTTGTGTTATTTGTTTTGCTTTTTGCATGGAGAGAGAAAAATGTGTATTTTAAGGCTGGAATTTATAAAAGCCAAATAGGTCATTGTGACTGAAACGCTTTTCCTTTGAATGATATAGTTGGATGATACATTGACCTTCTTTACATAATATACTTAGAGACAAAACAAAAATATATGATTATAGATTTTAAGAGTTGGAAGGGACTTCAGAATCTATCTAGACTAAGTGACATCAGAACAGGGTTCATCTAGTCCAGGGATAGGGAACCTGGAATCCAAAGTTTGGATTCAGTCAAAGGACTGCCCTTGAGGACCTAGAGGGCCGCATGTGGCATCGAGCCAACAGGTTTCCCATGGCTGATGTAGTCCAATCTACATCTAGATTGGACTTTACAAATTCCCCAATAAGTAGTCTGCCAGCTTCCCCTTGAAGACCACCAGGAAAGGGGTACTCACTACCTTTACGACACAGCCCTTTCCACTTTGGGGTAGTTCTAGTTTTTTATGTTGTGTTTTATGTTGACTTAAAATTTCTGCAGCTTCTATCCCTTGATTTGAATTCTTCCCTCTAGAGACAAGTATAACAAATCTTATCCCTCTTCCACATTACAGTCTTCCAGGTATTTGAACAGTTGTCATATTCCCCCCAAGTCCTGGGGATAATCGTCCCTAGTTTTTTTAGCCATGGTTTGAAATATCCCTGCTTTTCCTGTACTTCGGTTGAACCATTCTTTCTGCCTTGACCTGTTTTTAAGAGGTGCCAGAGCCTTAGAAATTGTATGAGTTCTGCTGTTGTTTTGCATACCTCAAAATGCTTGATGATAATAAAGCCAGCTTAGTTAAACTGACTTTCTTCATTGTAGGGTACAATTTAAAGCAATGACAATAATAATGCTATTATTATTAATATACCTGGCTCTTAACCTAACTTTAAAGCTAACAAAATGATTTTCTCACAATATCCTATGAGATAGGTAGTCCCATTTTAATGACTTATAAATTGAGGCTCAGACAGGTAGATAGATGGATTTCACAAATTGACACAGCTAATTAGTTGCAATCCTGGGATTCAGTCTCCAAAAACAGTGGTGTCTGCACTATGTCTCTGTGTCCCCATTAACTCTGTTACATTCAATCTGTCTATTCACATACACACATGTTCCTTGCTGACTGAATGGCTCCCATAAAGGGACATTTTACCTTATGACCCACCCTACTAGAGAAAACACTGTTTCAGTCTATTTACATCGACAAAGAAGCTACTTGTATTTTTTTATAAGTGAAACTTAGTGCATTAAATCCCAACTTTTGAATGATTACTGTTCATTCTTGCTTTAAAGAGGAGTAGATTTAAATTTCTAAGCTCAGTCCTTATCAAGCATAAGGCTACTGTCTCCTTAGCCAGATAATGAGGTGTGCAAAATGAATGTTTTAGCGAGTGAAATTGTGAGAGACTTCACTGGCAAAATTACTCATCATTGTGTTCATTCTGCCAGTTCAAGATGAATATACTGAATTCAGTCCTCACAAGTGACATTTCCTCTATTCTCTTTCTTTTTTTAGAGTGATACCACCCTTTCCTAAGTTTATTACTATTAAATTCATCAAGAAATGTAAAAGAGGCTACAGTCTTTTCCCCTATATGCTAAAGAAGGCCTACCATATAAAAACCCCTAAGCATTAACAGATCATGAATATTGGCAGCAAATGTTGCACTGAATATCATCTCCAAGAAGAGGGAAGATAGTCCCTGCAGTGATGAGAAGAGATCCTCTGGTGTCTGAGTTGTGGTTATATTTGCCTTTCATGTCCTTTGGTGCTGGCCGGGAGAGATGCAGCACACACTCCATGGGAGAAAGGAGCTAATGCAGCTGCCTTCCCTAATCAGTCAATAGAACCCAGTCCCTCGGGGAGGCAGGCAATGGCAGATACATGCTCAGACTCACAAACCCAGCTGATTAACAGTGAAAGCTGGTAAAGTTACCCTCTAAGCCTGTCTAGCTCATCAGGCCGAGAAATGTAATTTAGATGATTATCTCTGTGCCCATTAAACCTTGTGACCTGTTGTAGTCTGTTTGAAGTTGGCCTGCTTACATTTGCTAATAGGAAGAACAGAAGGATTAACTCAGAGGTCATGAAATCAGAGAGCAGCCAATTTGATGGCAAAAGAGCATAAGAAGCCTTCCTGCTTTCTCTGTGGGGAGGAGGATGAAACCATAAGAAGAAGGTCCTGTCAACAGATTCCATTTCTTTATGGAAAACGAGGAGGAATTTGGAAGGCAACCAAAACCCTGGTTCTTTCACTTTCCAATAATTTCAGCCTGTTTCTGAGATTTATGTGTCACATTCTAGCAGCAGGGGAACCATGTTAGAACAAGGGTTATTGAAATGTAGCACAGCATAAAAACCAGTCGAAAGACTTAATGATGATGTTGTATTCATTGTTTATTTTCTTTAATGGCTTGGTGATGGAAGGCTTGATACATTGGAGATTATGAAATAAAAAAGAATGATTTCAGAAATGAAATAACTACAAGAATCTTGACTGTCTAATCAATCCAGTTCAGTCTAATCCAGTAAGGATTCACTGAACACCTATTAAATGGATGGCATTGTGCTAGGTGTTGGAGAAAACAGTCCCTGCCCTCAGGGAGTTTGTATTCTACTGGGGGTGCAGTAACACAGATCAGTAAATACAAGATAAACTGAGGAGGGGAAGAAGGCAAAAATATGTAATACTTCACAAATCTGAGTGTCATCTTTTTCAAGATCATTGTCAGAAATTGTCCTTAGGCTAGATAGAAGTTATCTTTCATTGATCAGTCACATTTCTATTTACAAGTTATCTTACTTTTCCAGACTTTCCCTATACAATATGACCTTGCCTAGCATTTTTAAAGATCCTTGCTAACAAGAATATTGGAGGTCAGGGTTTTATTTTCTTGTGAGAGATGAATGAAAGATGAGAGATGAATGAAAGGGATCTATCATTTAACTCCTCTATACCACAGATAATATTTTTTGCTAAGTAATATAGATTTGTATGCTTTAAAAATTCTGAAATATCTGAAGAGTAAAACTTTAAGCCATGTAAGATCAGGGGTGATTATTTGTATGTAAAAGAATCACAAAATCTGATATGGAGAGGTCTCAGTACCAATCTAGTCCAACCCATACAAGAAAGGAATTTCCAATAACAGACCTCTAGAAGAGGGAAATCCACTACCTGTCAAGGTAGCCCATGTCACTTCTGGACAGTTCTAATTGATAGGAAACTTCTCCTGCAATGAGGTCAAAATTGGTCTACCCTCTGAGGTCAAGGAGAATAAATCCAATCTCTCCCTCATATAAGGGCAAAGTAGTCTTTAGTTCACAAAAAGATTGATCTCGGTGTTCCTTTTTAGCAGAGGTTCATAACCTGGAATTTGTGTCACTGGATTTATTTCAAGGGGTCCAATTGCATCTTTATTTTCATTAATCTCTAACTGAAACTTTACATTTCATTTAATTATGAATTTTTAAAAAATTATTCTGAGATGGGATTCATAAGCTTTACCAGACTGCCAAAAGTTTTCATGACACACAAACAGGTTAAGAACCCCTTATGAACTATCCTAGTCCATTGAAAATATCATTTGATTGAACAAAATCTGATTTCTGCATTTCGCAGAATCAGTTACTGGCTCGCCAAAGGTATGCCAAAATTGTATCTCCCCATTGCCTTTGAAAGATCATAAAATATAGATAAAAATTAAACACTGAGGAGGTTTAAAGACACAAATGAATTGTTTTAGTCTATGAAAGCTGATAAGTAATTAAAAATTAATATGTAAATACCAATTGAACATCTGTGAATATCACTTGAAGATGTCGCAATAAAGTAAGCTGCCAGTTTCAACTAGATTTGTAGGAGAGATGAGATTTGTTTTGAAAAAAAGCACTGAAGCACACGAGGACTCTTAGAAGCACAAATACAGGTACGATCAGCAATAAGAAGAAAACTGGCCTGACCTCTTAGTGGGGCTAAAAGTCATCTGTGTGTTGCATAACTTTCAAATGTACACTCACATCCCAGAAATGAAGTCTTACCCTTTTGTTGTTTGTTTCTTGCAAAGATATAAAGGTTAGTTGCAACTTAAATCAGAATTACTCTGGTAAAAATTGTTGTATAGAAGTTCAGTTCATATTACAGCTCATGATACAACTAATTCAAAGCTACTTTACACATATTTGCATATTTTTACCCAATTTTTTCCCCTGACTTTAATGCTATTGAGGAATGTTGTGGTTTTTTTTTTAATGTTCATTTGATTCTGTGTCTAGTATTATACACTTGTACTTTAAAATAGTATTTTTCTCTAACTATTTGGTTCTTTGGATGCTAAACAGTTTCTTCTTTTATTTAATGCAAAATAGGGTCTTAACAGAATTTTGCTCAATTCTATGCAGAACTTTCCAAGCCAATAACCTATGTCTACTATGCTGAGATGGGGGGGGGAGGGGAGGCGTGAGGAAGGTGGAAGAGCTGAAAAAATTAATTCTATTCTACATCCAGCCTAAGAGTGACGCGTATTTCCCCATCATTGATCATATATAACACTGATTTTGATTTAATGGCTAACGTACCCCAATTCTCAAAACTTTTAGAAGACTTTCTGTAGGTAGAAGATTCAGTCTTTTTTGGAAGCACTATAAAAATTGCCTAACCTAGGAATGGTTGGTGAAATAACATTGCACATTTATGTTGTGAAGGAATATTCCAACTGGCATAGAGATTTAGAATTGCCTCCTTTACCTTAAGAACTACATTTGAGTCAGGTTTCAACTGAGTGTAATTTGGCAAGAACTTTTTTTGTACTCCATTACTATTTTAAATTTTAAAACTCTCAGTCCTCAAAATTAGTTGTGAGCACTTGGAGATCAAAATAACAGGTCTGCACTAATAGAGTAAGTTGACCAAAAGTGCCACAGGTTTCTGCATTCTATATGCAGTTAGCTTAACTGATTAATACATGCTTTTCTGTGCTCATGTTAAGAAACCTGTTAAATGAGTGTCGTATATTTAGAAAGTAGCATTATAAGACATCAATAGAAAGATTCTAGATTTTTAACATTTCTCATTCCTTTATTAGACTTAGACTTCTTGCATCTAAATGTTAATACCATCACTTAAGAACTTGAATGCTTGTACTTCCTAACAATCTTAAGTGTTTTCCAACAACATTGGCTTTGCTTTTACTAACAGAGACCAAATTCAAAAAGTCAGTACCTTTAGATTATTTCAGCAATTCAGAAGACCTTTGATTTCAGTAGGACAAACCCTCCCTCCATCACCAAATTTCACAATTTCTTCAGGCTTTATTAGATTGTCTTCATGAATCACCCCTACCACCACGACACACCCCATGCACATTATATTTATCAACTTTTCTGTCTTATCCCCACTATTGAACTGTAAGATCCATAAGAGCAGAGATTATATCTTATCTAAACTTTGCAACTCTCTAAACGATGATCACAGAGCTCTTTTTATAACTGTTGGGTGAATCAGTGAGTTGCTGTGATTAGAAAAAAAACCATTACCAGCTGAATAATATTTGGTAACATGCCTCTATATTTAGCTAATGGGTCTTCAGACAACAAGCATATTGTCTATTGCCAGGCCTATATTGAAAATTATTGAGTTGTAGTTTATGATCATATGTGTTTCTGTTTAGTGTGTCATGATTCAACTATAAAAAGTATAGCAAGATTCCAGTATAGCAGTTACTTACCAGTATTACAAATATAACAGACTTCAGAGATCTCTATGATAGGTAATAGGCAAAATACATTTGTTTATTACTTTGCTGCCAATTAAAAGGTGACATGGTGGCACAAAAAGAGTGCTGGACTTAGAGTGATGAAGCTTAGGTTCAATCCTGGCTCCAGAACTAACCACCTTTGTGACTAAGGGAAAATCATAAAATTATAGATTTAAAGTTGGAAAGGATCTTTAAAAGCACCCAATTCAATCTTCTAATTCTTCCAAGGAAGAAACTAAGACCCAGAGAAGTAAAATAATTCATCCAAGTCATAGAGAGATTAAGTAATCAAGCAAAGATTAGAATGGAAGCCTTCTGACTACAAATCCCATACTCAGTCCACTGTATCAAATATCCTCCCAGAGCCTCAGTCTCCTTATCTATACTTTGAGGGTAATAGCACTCATGCTGGAGAGGCAGCATGGTAGAGTAGGTCAGGAGGCAGCCTTGACGTCAAGGCTATCCAAATTCAGTTTCTGCTTCTAACACATACTGCCTGGGTAACCAACCATGAGCAAGCCACTTAGTCTCAGTGCCCCAGGCAACTCTCTCAAACCACTTGTCAGATAGTTACAGTGGATATTCCTTTTGTGTTTAGAGGGGCTTAGATGGTAGCTGAGGCACCTTCTAAGTCTCAATTTTTGTGATTCATTGTGGCAGTTGCCCACATGCACTGATGGAGAGAGTTTCCAGACCTTGAGTTTCCTAAGCCAATAGAATCATAGATCTTGAACTCTCTTTGCAACTCTCTCCCCCTACAGCAATAACCCAAACTATATCTTCTCTAAAATGTTGTAAGGAAAGTATCTTACAAACCCTCTTGTACTATATAAATTGTAATTTAAAAAAAAGCTTTGCTATTTGTTATTTGGGTGACTATATCTCAGCTAAGAATTTCCAATAAAAGATGTGATTTCATTTTCCCAAATATTCTTCCTCAACTGTTCTGGGTTTTTTTTACCCTATATAAGCAGATGGCATTAAAGGTCATATGGGAAAGGAATCTAATCTACTTATGTACAAGTAAGTTTCTCTCTAGGAAATTCTGTTTGGAAGTTTTGAAAGTGAATTGGAGAGGCAGCTAGATGGTGCAGTGGATAGAGCACTAGCCTTGGAGTCAGGGGGACCTAAATTCAAACACTTGACACTTACTAGCTGTGTGACCTTGAGCAAGTCACTTGATCTTGATTGCCTTGCCAAACAAAAATGAATTGGAATAAATGTCAGTCAGTCGACAAACATTTATTAAGTATCTCCTGTGTGTCAGGCATTGTGCTGGGGATACAAAGAAAAGCAAATGATAGTACCTGCCAGGAGCTTGCAGTCTAAGGGGGAAACCATGTAAATATCTATGCACAAACAAACAATGCACAGCATAAATTGGAAATAATCAACAGAAGGAAGGCACTAGAATAAAGAGGGACCAGAATAAAGCTGGGACTGGAAGGAAACCAGAAAAGAGAAATTAAGAGAGAGAGAGAGAGAGAGAGAGAGAGAGAGAGAGAGAGAGAGAGAGAGAGAGAGAGAGAGAGAGAGCTCGAGGCATGTGGAGAGTCAGTGAAAATGCCTGGTGTAGGGAGATAGAGAATCTCATTTAAGGAACAGTAGGAAGGCCAGTGCCACTGGATTAAAGAGTATGTGTGTGTGTGTGTGTGTGTGTGTATGTGTACATGTGTAAGGTGTAAGAAGACTGGAAAGTTAGGGAGAGGTTATGAAGGGCTTTGAATGCCAGAGGATTTTATATTTGATCCTAAGGGCGATAGGGAGCCATTGGAGTTTATTTTAAAACAGACCTGTGCTTTAGAAAGATTGTTTTGAAATCTGAATGGAGGATGGCCTGGACTGGAGAAAGACTTGTAGCAAGCAGACCAGTAAGCAGGCTATCACAATAGACTGGGTCTAATGTGGGAAAATTCACCATATGATATGCCCAAGACCACAAATATATACACTGTTTCTCATTCCTCTCAAATTTTTTTTTGGTCATAAAAATATAGGCTGTTTACATTTCCTACTTTTGAAGGAGGAAATCTTGCTGTTTATTGACTCTGAATAAATGGGGATGAGACATTCCTGAATTAAACAAAAGAAAAGCCTTAAAACTGACGTGGTTAGATGTATCCATCTCCCCCTTTTTTAAGCAAGAAAGAGCTAAAATCATTCAAAGTCGAGCATTAATTTCTCAGATATCACCTATATAAATAAAAATATGTGTTTCATCTCAATATATAGAGTGGAATAGTATTTGCCCTCTTCCTAAATGACTCTCCTTTAGCTGTCATCCTACCCGATGACCTCAGAGTTGAATTAACATTCTATCATTTCCATCAAAACTCATTCAAAAATACCTCTAACACCTAAAATGTTTTCATTTCTGGTTTGGAAATATTCTGAAGACCTTATCTTTCCATTTAATATCCTTAATAAATCCAAAATAAATTATGGGAGAACACTTAGGAAGAAAAAGATAGAATAACATCATTAAATTATTTTAACCATTCTTGGCTAGACCCATTCAAATTTGATTTGTATACCTCTCCTTTTAAAGCCCAATTGAGGTCCTGAAAAAAAAAGGTAATTGGCTTGTGATTGGCCACTGTAACTATATCTTTTCAGTTTTTTTAAAAATACTGTTACCTGTCTATTGTGCATAGAGAAAGGGCCCAGTGGGATGCCACTAGTGATAGCCTGCTATAAAATACATAAAATTGACGACTCAGATGGTTTCACTTATGGTAAACCCAGCTGGTTCCACCAGTCAGACGAACAGCAACCACATAGATTTATTGTTAAATGACTCACAGTTCTCTAATGATTAACCTTTTCAAAGTTTATAACAGAAAAAATATGGGTCTAGGTAATACATGAACTGCCTGGTAATTGTTCGCTTGTCTTTTAATGTTTCATGAATGTTGAATGTCCACAATTGTAATGCATAATCCTTAAAGGCAGAGACCTCTTCTTTTTCTCATATGTGTCATCCCACAGCACTTAGTTCAGAGCTCTGTTCACTTATAGACCTTCAAGAAACATGTGACAATTCACTATATTACATGATATTGTTCCCCAGTAAGTATTTTAACATGCAGGAAGCCATAATACCCTACTAGATAGAATGACAATGAGTACTGAAAGACTAATTTTCTTTACTGGGTCTCAGTAAAAGTGTTTTCAAAGCAATTGAAGACAAGAAATGTCCATGTTCTACTCCTATGATTAAATAACTTGCTTTGAAATTTAGGCTATTAAAAATCCCTAAAAGATAATTGTAATGAACTAGATGCTTCCCGTCTGTCTTAGATGATATATCTAAAAAGTAAAAAGAAAAAGAAAAGAAAATTTTCTAGGAAGACCTCTGATTCAGTTTCTGCAGACAAACAAAAACTTAGATTCCTCCCCCCACAACCTTGGGACATTCTTTACTCTTACCCAATCAGTTGAGCTCATCCTTCAACTCATTTTTTAGGTGAAATCTTTTAGTGTTTCCCAGCTCAAACTGATCTTTTCTTTCTCTAATTTCTATAATTAGTTCTCTACTACAAAATCATGCCAGTACACCAAGAATCTATGTTTTTGTTGGCATGGGACATCCTTCCTTCAATACAGATTGCAATTCATCTATAGCTCACAGTCTTAGAGAGTTGCCTGAGGCTTAAAAGGGTTAAGGAATTTGCTGATGATCATGGAGCTAGTAAGTGTCAGAGGCAGGGCTTGAACCCTGGCCTTGAACAGCATTCTATCAACTACATGCTAAGTCTCAAAAAATTACTCATTGTGTATAGTCTTGTCCATTAATTTGGGTACACAGTTATCATGCAGTGCAGTTTCATGTGTGTACTTTTTCTTTGCCACTTGATTGTAGACCCCTGTGAACAGGGAGGGAGTATGGTTTGTACTCTTTTTTTGCCACCATAGTGTACAGCATTACTCCTAAGGGAATAATGGACACTCAATGCATTTATTGATAAAGAGACTGCTTAAGAGAGAAAATTAAAGAGAATTCATAAGGAGACTTCAAAATCATTGTTTCTTCCTTGACTGAATTTCTGTCTCTTCTGTTTTATTGTTGCTCACCCTTCGTTCTCTTTTTTTTTAATATAAATTTATTTATTTTTAGTTTTCAACATTCACTTCCACAAGTTTTTGAGTTCCGAATTTTCACCCCATATCACCCCTCCCCCCAAAGTGGCATGCATTCTGAATATCCTTCCCCTAGTCTGCCTTCTTCTATCTCTTCCCCCCCCATCCCCTTCCCCTTCTGTTTTCCTGTAGGGCAGGATAGACTTCTGTACCCCATTTCCTGTATTTCTTATTTCCCAGTAGCATGTGAAAACATTTTTTTAAACATATGTTTTTAAAACTTTAGGTTTCAGATTTTCCGTCTTCCTCCCTCCCCACTCACCCTCATTGAAAAGGCAAGCAACTCAATATAGGTTGTACATGTGCAGTTATACAAAACACTTCCATAGTAGACACGTTGTGAAAAACTAACTCTATTTCCCTTAATCCTATCCTGCCCCCCATTTATTCTATTCTTTCTTTTGACCCTGTCCCTCCTCAGAAGTATTTACTTCTGATTACCCCTTTCCCGATCTGCCCTCCTCTATCGCCCCCCTGCTCTCTTGTCCCCTTCTCCCCTATTTTCCTTTAGGGTAAGACAGATTTCCATACCCAATTGAATGTGTATGTTATTCCCTCTTTAAGCCAAATCCTATGAGAATAAGATTCACTCATTCCCTCTCACCTTCCCCTTTCCCTCCACTGTAAGAGACTTTTCTTTTCTGTTTTTTTTTGTGAGATAATTTACCCCATTCTACCTCTCCCTTTCTTCTTCTCAGTATAATCCTCTCTCATCCCTTAATTTTATTCTCCAGATATGACCCCTTAATCTTCAACTCACCCTGTGCTCTATCTATCTATATCTATATACATACATATGATTTTTTTCCTCCAGCTACCCTAATACTGACAAAGGTCTCATGAGTTATAAATATCATCTTTCCATGCAGGAATGTAAACAGTTCAATCTTAATAAGTCTCTTATGATTTCTCTTTCCTGTTTACCTCTTCATGTTCCACTTGAGTCCTGTATTTGAAAGTCAAATTTTCTATTCAGCTCTGGTCTTTTCATCAGGAATGCTTGAAAGTCCTCTATTTCACTGAATGACCATTTTTTCCCCTGAAGGATTATACTCAGTTTTGCTGGGTAGGTGATTCTTGGTTGTAATCCTATCTCCTTTGCCCTCCGGAATATTATATTCCATGCCCTGTGGTCCTTTAATGTAGAAGCTGCTAAATCTTGTGTTATCCTGATTGTGTTTCCACAGTACTTGAATTGTTTCCTTCTGGCAGCTTGTAATATTTTCTCCTTGACCTGGGAACTCTGGAATTTGGCTAATATTCCTAGGAGTTTTCCTTTGGGGATCTCTTTCAGGAGGAGATCTGTGGATTCTTTCAATTTCTATTTTGCCCTCTGGTTCTAATATATCAGGGCAGTTTTCCTTGATAATTTCTTGAAAGATGATGTCTAGGCTCTTTTTTTGATCATGGCTTTCAGATAGTCCAATAATTTTTAAATTCTCTCTCCTGGATCTATTTTCCAGGTCAGTTGTTTTTCCAAGGAGATATTTCACATTGTTTTCTAATTTTTCATTCTTTTGGATTTGTTTTACAGTGTCTTGATTTCTCATAAAGTCACTAGCTTCCAATTGCTCTATTCTAATTTTTAAGGAAGTGTTTTCTTCAGTAATCTTTTGGACTTTCTTTTCCATTTGGACAATTTTTCTTTTTAGGGCATTTTTCTCCTCATTGGCTTTTTGGACCTCTTTTGCCATTTGGGTTAGGCTATTTTTAAGGTGTTATTTTCTTCAGTATTTTTTGGGGTCTCCTTTAGCAAGCTGTTGACTTGTTTTTCATGATTTTCTTGCATCACTCTCATTTCTCTTCCAGTTTTTCCTCTACTTCCCTTACTTGCTTCTCAAAATCCCTTTTGAGCTCTTCCAAGGCCTGGGACTGATTCATATTTTTCTTGGAGGCTTTGGATGTAGGAGCTTTGACTTTGTTGTCTTCTTCTGGTTGTATATTTTGATCTTCTTTTTCACCAAAGTAAGATAATATAGTCTGACTCTTTTTGCTGCTTGCTCATGATCCCGCCAATTACTTGAGTTTTAAGTAATTTGTTAAGGTAAGAGTCTGCTTTCAATGTGGAGAATGTACTGTCCCAAGCTTCAGGGGTTTGTACAGCTGGTGTTTACTCCTTTCCTGGCCTGTGACCACAAGTATTCTTTTCTGTTCTGTAACTGTGAGGAGCAGTTCATCTCCACAGCCACTACAAGCTCCTCCACGCCAGCGCTCCTCCTCACCCCAGCACCACTGCCCAGAACTGTGACCCAGATCCAAACACGGGCAAAGCAAGAGATTCCTGCCTCAGCATTGTCAAAGAGATCCCTGCAATCCCTCTCTGATCAGCCACTGGATTCCCCCTCAGTCTGTGGGCGACCCAGGGCCATGCTCTTGGGGAATGGAGCTGAAACTCTACCTTCATGTCTCAGCCCCTCAGAAACAGACTTTTCCCACTGACCTTCTAAGTTGTCTTTGGCATTGGTGGATTGAGGAGTCTGGAAACCTCCAAAGCTGTCCGCAATTCAGTCCTCTGAGGGCTGCTCCAGGTTTGCTGCAGCCTGTGCGCCCACGTCCCACTGTGCTCCACTCCCAGCCCTGCGCGATTCACCTTTCTGATTGATCATCCAGGTTGTCTTGGGCTGGAAATTTGTTTCACTCTTCTTGTGGGTTCTGCTGCTTCAGAATTTGTTTAGAGCCATTTTTTATGAGTATTTCGAGGGGTTTGGGGGACAGCTCAGGCAAGTCACTGCTTTCACTCTGCCATCTTGGCTCCGCCCCCCCACCCTTCATTCTCAAAGAGGATCAATGATATCACAAGGGTGATGACTTGCATGTGAATTGTTTTGTAGTTATTTTAAGAATGTCAAAAAGAACTGATCAAAGGTTGTTTTTTTGCTTCTCTAGAGTCAGTTATTTGATCAAAACATAAATGTGAGCTGCTGCAATTATTACCTGACATGTTTGAGCCAATGCATGTATATTTACTTTAGTGCTTTAAATGATCTTCATTTAATCCGTGTACTCACTGCCATAGGCAATCACCTTATGACATAATAGATGTTCTTGATGAGTTCCTATGGCAGCAAAATTCTTCAGCTGATGTTGAGGTTTTCTGAACTTAGCCAGGCTGATCCCATAATGAAAGATATACAGTCCATCACTAGGTGAACAGTCAAAGCCCTTTTAGACTGAAAGGCCCTACCAGAGCTTGGATTCTAATGTCATGACCTGTGAGAAGCCACAACTATCACCACTATGTGATGAGGTGTTAAAGAAATATGTTAGTGAAGTAGACAGATAATATTCAGCATTTGATAAGGAAAGAAGAAAACAAGCATTTATTAAATGCTCACTGAAGAGGGAAGGACTTTCATTTAGGATTTTCTTGGCAAAGATACAGGAGTGGTTTGCCATTTGCTTCTCCAGTTCATTTTACAGATGAGGAAACTGAGGCAAACAAGGTTAAGTGATTTGTCTGGTGTCACACAGCTAGTAAATGTCTCAGGCCAGATTTGAACTAGAGTCTTCCTGACTCCAGGCCTGGCACTCTATCTATTGCACCACTTACCTGCCTTTGGGATGTGTGGGTGTTCAACAAGGACTATTACCTCTGGTGTGAGGGCTTACTAAGTTGTTTTCAGGGTTGCTCATCTCCTTTGGTGTCTACCTGGCACTCAGCTCTCACCTGTGGCTTCAAGAAGCTGTAGGATGCACAGCAGCATCCTCTGATAAGCCTTCTCAGAAGGCAGGCTAAGCCAGAGAGAGGGTAACCAATGGCCCACAAATCCAATGGTGAATTAGAGGGTTCCAACCTCAAGCATGTGAAGAGTTTCTCCAGTGGAATGGGCAGATGAGAACAATTTGTTCCAATAACCATAAAGGCAATTGAAGCAGGTGCTGTGGAGTACTTAGAACATGGTAAGACCCAAGTTCATCCGCTACCTCCTAGGCCATTGCCAGTCTTGCCACTGAACTTCAGTGACTCTGGAAGAGAGAGTGAAGCTGATGACTTTATACTACTTGGACTCACAAATCCAATTCAAACATGAGTCAAAACATCACCCTGTGATGTCATTGGTCCTCTTCAAAAATGAAGGACAGACAACAACCACAACAACTTAAGAGAGATCTGAGGCACTGTCTGGGTGATTAACAAGTATTAATAATAATAGCTCACACTAATATAGCTCTTACTATATGTCAGGCACTGTAATAAGCACTTTACTATTATTACCTCTTTGGCTCTTCACAACAACTCTGGGAGTTACAAGCTATTATTATGTCCATTTTACAGATGAGGAAACTGAGACAGAGAGGTTTAGTGACTTGTTTAGCATCATACTGCTAGTAATTATCTGAGGCCACATTTAAACTCAGGTCTTCCTAACTCCAATTCAATTCAATAAACATTTATTACAGAGCATTCTATACACCAGGCACTATGCTAAACACTGGGGACACAAACAAGAAAAAGAATCAGTCCCTGCCCTTAAGGAGCTTACAATCTAACAGGGGAAGACAATAGACAAAAGGAATCCTAAAAGGACACCAGGGAATACCAGCACAAGGTCATGTTGTTCCATGAAGTGGAGGTGAAGCCGAGCAGTGTTGCTGATGAAGAATGGAATTACCAAGAAGGTTGTGAGCCCTCTATAAAGCAAGGCTTTGGGAAGAGTTTAGTACTCCACCCTCCAGCCCTCCAGTCAGAGGGGAGAGGCAAGTGGGAGTGAATTGAGCAGGTATCGAGCATCCTAATTGGTCAGGTTCATGATGCAGTCCCTGTACTACCTAGCTGCCTAGAAGAGCTCCGGAGAACTATAGAATGTAAAATGTAAAGAAACTATCCAAACTAAGCTGGATATTCTAGGTAGTGGTTGTTTAGTTGTTTCGGTCATATCTGACTCTTCGTGGTCCCATTTAGGGTTTTCTTGGCAAAGATACTGGAGTGGTTTGCCATTTCCTTCTCCAGCTCATTTTACAGATGAGGAAACAGATGAGGCCAACAGGGCTAAATGACGTGCCCAGGGTCACACAGCTAGCAAGTGACTAAGGCTAGATTTGAATTTGGATCTCTCTGACTCCAGACCCAGTGCCACCAAGCTGCCCTTCTTGGGTAGATACTATCATCTTCTATATTTTATATAATTGGATACATGCTTGAGTTTAAACAACTAACAAATACATCATAATATGAAATTACAGAAACATATTTAATGAAATGTGATACAAAAGTTTATTATTCTTTTCCCAAAACAAAAATAATTTGAGGTTAATGCTACAAAGTAAAATTGTGCATGCATATACATCAATACATACATAATCATATATTATATACACGTATATAATAATTATCACTCATAGAGTTTAATGCATGTATTTTGTCTTTGCCACTAGGCTGTGGACTTCTGTGAAAACAGAAGGAGTGTAGAAAAATAATGAAAAAGGAAAGGTGTAATGAAATTTTCCATCAGTGCTATCTGTCTGGCTGCCTATTCTCCCAGATATCCTCAGTGAATTTGATATTAATGACTTCCTTTGTGGTGTAATTGAAAGTACTATAAAGGTAGAGGGCAAAAATTAAAGTTGGATATTTTCTGGAGTGAGTAAACTCATTTTCAGGAAGACTTAGATAAGTCACATCGAATGGGTACACGATCTATACTGGTAGGAGGCATACCAATATTGATATGCTCACGGATCCTTTGAGGTGTAATGGATATGGAGTTATAGAGTACTTTAAGGTTTGCAAAATGCTTTTCTGACAATAACTCCTTGGTTTGGACTGGCTGATTTAGGCTTCTTCTAGCTCTAAGTTCTGTGATCACTCTGTGGTCAAGCTAGTTATGAGCCTCTTGAAATTAGTGAAAACATTATTCTTCCCTTTTTACAGATGGGGAAACTGAGGCTCAGTGACTTTCCCATGGTCACACATCTACTAAGATCCAGGGCTTGGACTTAAGCCCTAGTTTCTTGAGTCCAAATCTAGAGGTCTTTCATGCTACTTCTCCACAAGGGATTTATAAAACCTAATAAAAGGCTTCTGTGATGGTACCTAAAATGTTTGTAATCAACAAATATTTATTAAGTGTTTACTATATATTAGGTAATGTTCTAGACAGTGAAAGTGAGAACAAATATTTCTTTTAAATTATGTTCAATCTTCACAAGTATAAATGACTTCATTGTGGAGAAGGGGAATTACCAGAAGGGTGAGTACAAGTATGTCTCCAAATCATATATCTTATTTAACACAAGTATCATATGAGTCATCATGCTGCCCTGCCCCATTCATCCAAATCCATAGAGCTAGAGACCCTAGTTCTCTCTCTTCTCGAGCACTTGTAGAGTCATTGCACCCGAGTCTCCAAATCCAACCACCAGAGTCTTAATTGCATTCACAAGAACCCAAAGACTTTTCACTCCTGCTTTCCAGCATGGAAAGATGTGTTTCTTCTGTACTTAATCCTAATTCAGAATTTATTTTCCATAGAAATAATTCTCTAGGTTAGGAATGAACAAATATGATGATTCTGCTCCATTAAGGGCTAAATAAGCTTTGTGGGTTGACCTAAGCTAGCCAACCACCATATCAAACACTGTTTGTATGGGAAGATTTGTATACAGTTCCAAATGACTCTCTTACAAAAGAATTTGGGGAAGAAAGTCATTCATGACTTTTGTACTGTCTTTACTTTGCAATTAGGAAACCTGGGAAAACAAAATGGAAGGGGGGGGGAGTAGTACATGAAATGCAGCAAAAAATGACAAGCAAGAAGGCAAGTGATAACTTCCCTCTCCCTCTTCACCCCCCCCAGGTAAGAGTTTTGTACAGTTTTGACAGCTTCCTTCATAATGTAAAAATAAGGTCACACCTGGAATACTATGGTCAATCTCAGGCAGCTCATTACCGAAAGGATATAAACAAATTGGATGGAGTTCAGAGAAAAGCAAGAAAAACGATTAGGAGAATGAAAGGATTGATTTATGAGCCAAGATTAAAGGAGCTAAATGTGTCCAGCTTGGCTTAGTGTCAAGGAAAGGGGGTGGGTGGGGAATGATAACAGTTCACAAATATTTGGAGGATATAAACACTCTAGGAGGGAGGAAAAGTATTTATCTGGAGAAGAGGCTAGAGATGTAACTAGTGATATAGGGCTGGAATTTTCAAAAGAAAAAGTATTCCTTCACTCATGAAGCAAATTTTTGCTTGTCTTACCTGGAACCAAGCTTTTATGCCATCTGCCAGCCATCTCTACACAATCCTGCCTCACTGCCACTACCTTTTCTCATTCCTCTTTTACATGTTGTCTTCACCCATTAGAATGTAAGCTCTTTGAGAGCAAACATTGTCTCCTTGCTTGTATTTTTATCATAGCCAGCACTTAGCGCAGTGACTGACACATACTAAGTGCTTAATAAATGTTCTATTTATATATCTATCTTTCTATGAGGGAGAATAAATAGTAAGGATAAATTTTAATTTTTATTCCATAGAAAATTTATTTATAATTTTTATATATTAAATTTACTTCTAATGATATGAGAGATGCAACATAGACTAGTGGATAGAATGCTGGACTCAGAGTCAGTAGAATGGAAGATAATTTCTATCATTGATACTGACTCCTTGTATAACTGAGTAAGTTACTTAACTTCTTGGATCTCCAGTTTCATCATATGTAAAATGGAGATAATACCTACAGAACTGTACTCACAGGATGGTTGTGAGGTTCAAATGAGATAATATAAAAGAATATAAGGTCTTTTTCTAAGTTTTAAAATGTTATGTGCATGCTATGGTACACGCAATACCCTATATATAATATATAGAGAGTACGTATAATACTCTAGTCTATACTAACCCTATTACTATTCTTAAATAGATAGTACTCATAGTATTATTGCTTTATTCTTCAGAAAATTTTCCATCTTTAGTGTTTCTTAAATTTTAATGGGGAAATTGATATTATATTTATTAGGCAGACTATACTTTTTTTCCCTTCATTTTTTTATGCTCAGCTGCACCTTGGTAAATAGTCTTCATAAGTTGCTATGGGCAAAATAAATATTTATTGCATGTTATCCAGCCTTCTGGGGCTCTGCTTAGATTGATCCCTATATAATAGGTCTTCCTTGGTCTGTGTCCTTTCAAGATTGTGTCTGACAGTCTTACTGACTTACTTTCACTGACATAGCCAAGGTCATATAACTAAGGTTTGAGAAAATATAATAGATTTAGGAAAATGGTGGGACTTCCAATAGATGGGAACCCAAGAATTAATTCTGATTGGTTAAATCCACATTAATCACATTCCTTAGAATAATGTTCTCCAAGATTTTGGATCATGCATGCTTATAAGTAAAACATTTTTGGACAATATGATTTTATTTACTTATTCATCAATATGTACTACTATGCTAAAATGATTTATATTATAAAATTTGCACAAAAAGAAATTTTTGAAGGATGGAATGAATATAAAACATTTTATCCTTGAGTCAAAAGGAAGTCACCAGAATTTTTCAAGTATAAGAATGGCACTGTCTGACTTGTGTTTTAGAAAACTCCCTTTGGCAGCTATGTGGAAGATGGATTGACAAGAGGAGAGATTTGAAGCATGAAGGATAATCATGAGGCTACTGTAATAGTCTAGGAGAAAGGTGATGAGGTCCTAATCTAGGCCCATAGCTGTGTAAGAAGAGACAAGAGAATGTATCTGAGATGCTGTGGATTTAGAATCAATACAATTTAGCAACCTATTGACTATGTAGAGTGAGGCAGAACAAAGAATCGAAGATGACATCATAATTCTAAATCTGATAAGGGTACTGTTTTTAATAATGGGGAAGTGTGGAAAAGAAGTAGATTTGGGGACAAACATAATTTAATGAGATCTGTGGTGCAAATCATAACCTATCCATACCCAATTATCCTGTGCAACTCACTGTGTGCCATACAAAATTAAAAGGAGATGAGTGGGGCTCTTAACTCACCAATCACTGCCCTGGAGTACAGATCCTGCATTCCAGTGTGTCCCTGCCACAGCCTAGGTAATATAGGGGTAGGTGTAATGTTTGTATTGAGGGAGTTTCTGGAGAAGAAGAGGGATTTTCCCAATGGCTTCTAGGATGCCCATGGTGACAGGTGGGTTATCATTTCCCTGAAGGCAAGGCCACTGCCCTGTTCAGCAGTGAAAAGCTTATACAGCTCTAGAATGAAACAGAATGATGTGGTGGATAACGGACAAAAAGTCGATATGGTTGTTTTGGAGACAAGCCCCTCCATCATGGGAAGGAAGGAGCTTTCCACCCTCAAATCAATTCATCTCACAAACTACTTGAGGTGAGGTGGGGGATGAAGCACTTAGCATCAGACCATGGATATATGGAAGCTGTAACACCCACTTTGGAAACCACTGAATTAGTGATAATAAATAATAGTAGTAATAAAACAAACATGGCTACCCAGCAAGAGCTGGGTTTGAAGAATAAAATGTCCACTTTCTGAAAAACCAGGAAGACCTTGGTATTTCCCAGGTGGCCCTCTAGATTGGAGTATAGTATATCGCTACCAGAGCAGTTGTGGAATTCTCAGGGCCAGGTTCTTTTAATGAATAGCGTCAAGGTTGTGGCTAACAGTGGCACATGATGTTAAAGAAGTATATTTAAATGCCTGAGTTTGCTACAAATCAGATGAGTTGTTAATGGTAACTTCTCACATTTGAATAAATTTGTGGATGAAATTCAGAGAATGACCAGGACATTCTAAGGTGGGAAGTTTAATAACACATGGATCCACTGAAGAACTTGTGAAATATGTTGAAAATATTTTGAAATAAAATGAAAAAAAATCTATAAAATTATGCTATATTTCTTGTGAGGAAAGGTACCCCAAATAAAGAGGGAAAACTCATGGAGAATCATAAATTGGGATCTAGACCTGGAAGGAAACTTAGAGATCATTATGAAAACTTTTAGAAATTCTGGGTGTTTTATTCTGTATTGTTTTTAATGTACTATTTCATTCTGTCTTCTTGACATTGTTATATGGAAATTAAGCAGATTGGCTTTAAGAAGAATAAACGATAGCACCATTTGCCTTTTATTTTGTGTTCATTCTTTCATTCATTAAGGTAGTCCAGCTGTGGCAGATGGAAAGATGCTGTGGAAGAAATCTGGAAGAAAGACCTGAGCTAAAATCCTGGCTCTGACTATAAGTGTCTTTGTGATCATGGTCAAATCACTTTCCCTGTCTAAACCTCAGTTCCATCATCTCTAAAACAGGGACAATAACATGTATACTGTCTACTTCACAGGATTGTAGTGAGGAAAGTGCTTTGTAAGCCTTAAACTGTTCTATAAGTATGAATTATTATTATTAATTTAACAAACATTTATTGGAAACTTAGGCAAGTTCTGTGCTAGAAAATAAAGGGGAGCCAGGACGAATAAGTTCCTGTCCTCAATAACCTCTCAGATGCGTGTAAAATACTAAAAGGATTTAGATGATTGATGCTTTAGTATTGAAAGAGATCGCATTGGACTCAGTTCTTACATTCTTTCAGTGAGTATTTATTAAGCATCTACAATGTCCAAAAACATTGGGCTAGGTGCTGAGAGTGATACAACTTTTATATAAAGTATGATCCTTGCCCCTATGGGGTTTATAGTCTATTAGGAGAGAAGAAATAAACATAATCATAGCATACAATATCACATGAAAATAGCTTTGGAGTGAAAGACAAAGTGCCTTGTGAGGTCTAAGGGAAGAGCATTACCAATCTGGGACATTAGGAAAGCCTTCATGGAAGAAGCTACCCTTAAGCTGGGTTTTAAAAGTTTTGTCTTCTGTCATCAGGAGCCTAGAATATTATCATCTCATCTTTGGAAGAGAAAAATTCTTCCTTCTTCATTTGTCTTGCATTTTCTGCTCAAACAAGGCTTCCAAGGAGACATAAAAACACATCATGTTTTATGGTGTACGGGGGCATACCTGATGAGTTTGCTCTGAGCTGTGCCCCTAATGAACCCTCGACATACCCTGAAATTTGGATGAAAGCACCATAAGTGGGAACAATGCTAGATTAAGTGAAGAATTGTTTCATCCTTTAAGTAAAGAAAGGAAGAGGACATTCCAAGTATGAGAAAGGTAAACTTAGTCTGTCCCTTTAATTAGTTTGAACAGCCTACAGAAAATGAATAGGCCATCTGTGGTTGAGACAGACAGTAACCTGCCACTAAGGAAAAAGCCATCTAGTGACAGCGACTCTGAGCTATCCCATCTGCTTTTAGTCTCCAATTAGCAGCAAGAGAGGCCCAATGACCCTAGGGTGCCCCCACAGGGCTTGTGAATACCTGCCCATGCCACGCTGCAGGGGAGTCTCCTCTTCCATTCACAAGCGATTGGAGAGGCAGAGTCTAAAAAACTTAACTCAAAAAGGTTCCTTGTACTTGTTGTCTTCATTTGGCTGTTCTCCAGAATGGCTGAATGATTTGCCGAATACTACCTCTAAGTTAGCACTAGTGAGCTCATGGTATGTCTATCTACCCCACGGAACTGTGCCCCTTTAGCAGCTAATGATGCTTTTTTTTTTTTTTTTTACCATATTGTAAATGTATAGGTTTCCTTATGGGCCAATTCCAAGACACTCTTCAACAGAAGAGATAATTTTAGGATTGGAGGGATCTCAGGGACTTTCTAGTCCAGCTTATGCCCCTCAGAAATCCCCATCATAACCTGCCCAATAAATTTTGGTCTGACTTTTATTCAGAGAATAAAAGAATCTCTTCAGATGGGAGAATCTCTTCTTGCCCCCTTGCAATTTTTGGATAACTCTGTTATGAAGTTTTTCTTCATATCAAATGCAAATCTGCCTCTTTGAAAATGCATTCTGCCTAGCTCTGTTTTCTAGGGACTGAGAGAACAAAACCAGTCCAAACCAGTCACCAAATATTTAAACACAGCTTTATGTTCTCCTGGATTCTTCTTTTATCCAGGCTAGCCATCCCCAGTTCCATCATTTGACATGGAATTAAGGGCATTTACCATCTTGTTTATCCCTTTCTGGATGCAAATCCAGCTGATTAATGTCCTTCAGAAACTCTGTTGCTCTAAATTGAACACAATGGTCTAGATGTGGTCTGACCAAGGCAGAGTACAGTGAGATTATTCCTGGGAGTTATGCCTCTCTTTTGCCACTGTAGATGACATTAGCTTTCTTTGGCCAGCACCTCACACTAGTGGCTGGTAGTAGTTTTCAGGGTGCTAAAAACCCCAGATCTTCTTTCAGATATATTACTACCTACTCTTGGCTCTGCTTCTAAAAATGATTTTTTTTAGCTCACATGTGAGACCTTACATTTCTCCCTACCTAATTTCATTTAATTAAATTTAGCTCAATGTCAAGATTTTTTTAGCTCCATCCAGTATGTTCACTATTCCTTTCAGCTTTGAGTCATCTGAAAATTTAATATTTATGTCATCTATGCATGTTTTAGGTCCCTAGTGAGAGTCTACTGGTCTCTGCCTGTCTGTGTGGGAGCAGAGAGCATTCAGAAATGGATCTATAGGTAAGGTGGTAAAAATGGGCCTTCTCATAGATTAGGTGGCCTCTGACAGTACTGACAGTATGATTCAGTGTTTAGAAATAGATAGATATGCAAGAAAACCTCCAATCACACTTACAACTTAAGAATTTAAGGACTTATAATATCCTACCCTGATGCCCTTTTGTATTATAAAGGGGAACCTGGATTCCCATAATACAACAAAAGCCTCAACAGGACCTCCTGAACTGTAATATCTTCGAACAGGGACCTGGGTGATATGTCTTCTTCTGTAAACCAGCCTAGATAAATTTGGAAAGGCTAATCATCAGAAAGATGGGCACCACATGATTACTTTTTTGATCACAGCAGTTTATGAGAAGACTATTTGTTAAGGCTTGGAGAGATTACAAATCTGTATTTTTTGTTGGCAGGGGTAATTACGACACTGATGAAATCATAGATCTTTTGAAGCAAGAAGAATTATAGAAATAATTTTTGCTATTTTTCATTTTCCTAAATACTTTTTTGTCTTTCATGCTCTTCTTATAGTCAATTTGGCAATATAGTTATTGAATGGCTATAAAATATTTGTTATACAACATTGCCTATTTCTCTGTCATATATCCTTTGTTAGAGTACAAGTTCCATATGTATATATCCATATCCCAATGCCTGGGTCAATGCCCTGGCATAATGGGTATTTAACAAATGGTTGTTGATAGATTGTAGATGAATGGATGGATAGATGGGTAGGGGGATGGATGGATGGGTGGATGGATGGATGAGTTGAGGAAGAAACAGTTAAAAATGAATAAGTATTTAATTATAACTTATTTAGAGTTTAAAATTTTTACAATTTATAAACTTAAATGATTCTATTTGGCAACATTTAGCTATTTTAATTGTTTATTTTATATTATTGTGTGGAAAGTGGGGATCCAGGGAAGAATTAAAGCAGAAAATTCCATCTGAATCTCATGCGAATTTCAAGCCTTATAATTTGTTCTGCGTGGCCAAGAGATGTCCTGTAGGCAGCATATCAAAATTTTAAGTTCAGGTTTCTTAAAATAGAGTTATGGAATAACAATAAAAGTGGCAAAATCAAAGTTATGGAATAACAACAAACATCTGAAGATTACAGTGTCATCTTCTAAGAGATTATACAGTCCTGTCTCCATTACTAATCGTGTGACCTTGACCAATTTACAACATCTTTGGGCCTGAGTGTCCATAACTATGACCTGAGAGGATTAGACTGTATGTCCATTAAGGTCCCTTTCAACTCTAAAATTATTTGGATGAGTCTATACTCTTGTATTCAAACACATTTCCACAGAACAGGCAAAGGACCTCTAAACTTAACTTTGTTAAATACCAAAATGCAGTCATAAAACTACCACTGAGAAAACATATTCAAAATGATTCATTTTCCAAAAATTCCTGTGACTTAATATGGTGAGTGTACCTTTCTGATCTGTTTCCTTATCTTCTAAAACAGGGATGATGATACTTATCTACTGAGTCAGTAAGTTAAGAATAAGGACTAGACCTGTGATTTCATTTAAATAAATGTGGCATTTTAAAAGGTTTGAGAGATGTGATTTCTGGGTAATTTAATCATTTTATTAATAATGCTAACATGTTTATTCATAAAAGGATGGTCATTGGCTGTCTCTCTCTTAGACCAAAGATAATCATGGTAGCAGGCTCACAACTTATATGCCCATGGAGGAGGGTTATCCCCCCCCCCCTTTCCCCTACCCCCACAATCAACTTTGATTGCTTAACAATTAATGACAGAATAAATATTACAATGAAGGACTGGACCCTGAATTTTGATTATGTCGGTTACTTCTAAGTTACCCCCAGCCTTGGGCAATCTATTCAAAGAATTTATCTAATCAACCAAACTTGATTAGAGCACTATGGCTTCCCCACCTGGATGGGATCTGGACAGTGAAGGTTAGCTCAATCTTCAGAGACTGAGGTCTTGAAATGAGGATAAAAGACAAAGGGAGAAAGGAACCAAATCATTGGTTATCAACAGCCATTTCTCTCATAGAGAACTCTCAGATGAGGAAACTCTACCAGTGAAGGTTCGTGCTTTCTATCCAATTTATGGTCTTAGAGAGTAGTCTGGCATCTTGGAGTACTGAAAGATCAAGTCATTTCCCCAAGGTCACAGAGCCATTGTGTGTCAAAAGTGAGACTTGAATCCAGGTCTTTCTTGCTCTGAGGCTAGCTCTCTACCCACTCTGCATACTGTATCGAACCCCTTTAAATTGATTGAAGCAATTTAAATGTCATGTACATCCCTAGTCATTCACATGAATCTGAGAAGCTGCATTGGAATACTGTCAGAGAGGCCTTTGCTATGGCCTTGTCTTATATGTGAAATAGGAGAGGGATAGAGGCTAGGCCTATGATCTCATTGATTGGGAAAACTCCCTTTACCAGTGCAGGTTGGAACCTTCTCTGCAACTTAAAGTGTCTGTCAGAGATTTGCTTAAAGCACTGAGAAGTTAAGTGACTTTCCCATGATTATATAGCCAGTATATATCAGAGACAATACTAGAACTCATGTCTTCCAGCTCACTAACCACTATCCTACTCTGCCTTTCATAGGGGAAATAACCTATATTAATTATAGTAGTATTCCAATATACTATTGCAGTAATTTTTATATGATCTATAAGAAGTCAATTAGGCTTTTAATGTGGCATTTTTCTCCAAGAAGGGGGGGGGGGGAATTAGGTAATGCAATGGATAGAGTGCTGGGCCTGGTGTCAAGAAGACCCGAGGTCAGATATAGCTTCAGACATTTACTAGCTGTGTGACCTTGGGCAAGTCACTTAACCTCTGTTTGCCTTGAGTTTCCTTAACAATGAAATGAGGATAATGAAAAACACCTACCTCCCAGGGATGTCATAAGGATCAAATGAGATATTTGTTAACTGCTTAGCACATTGTCTGACACATAGTAGGTACTACATAAATACTTAGCCCCTTCTTTTCCTTCCCTTTCCCAAAAGCCAAAGTTAAATAAATATTATGTTGACATAAGGGAAGTTGTATCCAATTTAACTCAGCCTTTCATATCTTAATACCTATGTCTAATAAATGTAAGCATACCTAAAGAAAAGAATGAGATGAAGGATTATTGTCTGACGATTATTTTGGGCCCCAGATTTCACAGAATCATTAGACTATGGAATGATTAATCAAATGAGTTCATATTTTTAAAGCACTTAGCCCAGTGCCTAGCACATAGTAGGAGCTTCTTAAATGCTTGTTCTTTCCCCACCCTACCTTCCTCATCAATAGAATGCCCATGACGCACTCAATTAAACAGCATAACAAGGTAATCTTTTCATGTATAGATGTGCTTGCCCCTCACATGGTGGTAAAAAGCATATTTCTTCAATCTTATCCTTGTTTGGTGTTTATGATGTGATATATATGACCTTTATAGTTGTTTGGGTGACCTCATGGTTTATGTTTATGATCTGTTTAAGATCATAAGCTCCTCAGTGGCTGTGGCTGTTTATATCTTGGTCTCCACAACACTGAATAAAATATCACATGTTATAAGCTACTTAATCGTTATTTGTTAAATTTTATTGTTATTCTGGCCTTGGTCCCAAAAGAACAATATTGTATAAACAACTATATTACAGTGCATATAACTCCTTTTCTGAAAACTACAGTATAGGAAAAATGATGTTTGGTAGCAGAACTGTGTACAAAGAGATAAACAGTTCTAATGTGATTAATACTAGAAACAACTCACATTCATATATACTTAAAAAATTTTACAAAGCCCTTTCCTCATAAATACCTTGTGAGGTACCATAAGTATCATAGGGATTATTGTCTGAATTTTATAGATGGGGGAAGTAAGGACCAGAAAGTTTAAGTGATTCACCCAAAGTCAAAGAACCATTAAATATCAGAGCAAAGAACTGAAACCATCTTCTCTCTTAGTCTATTTTTTAAGCTAATTTGCTTATAGTATCATTGATGAATTATTAAATATTAAAATACTGTTGTTACATAACAAAACAGAAATGTCATTGCCTGTGGACTTCTAAAACACAATAATCAAGATGTTGAGGCTTTCTGTGATAAAAATTTGAGCAATGACCAGAAAAACCATGTGTAGAGGATTGAATTGCTTTTACTTTTGTTTCTGTTTCTATGGGATTTGAATATGTCCTCTCACTTCTCTCTGCCTCCTCCCCGAAAGGGTTACCTGACATTCAGATTCCTTGTTGGAGGGGTGTCAGATACAGCCTGGAAAATGACTGGCTTTCTTGCCTGTCACCCTCCAGGCCATTAAAAAATGGTACTGTGTTTAAAAAAAAAACTCTACCTGATTATGTGTGAAACTTCTTAAACTGTTGCATCCTGTGTTCAGAATTTACAAGGTAATTATGATGCCAAAGGGAAGAAGAAAATGTTCTCTCCTCCTTTGGTGGAAAGCTGATTTTACTTGAAGTGCATGAACATGGATGGTTTACAGCAGCTTGCTGAATCAACATGTATATTTCTTTGGGACAATGTCAATGCTCTATTGAAAATTGCTATCATAGGCATAACTTCCAATGTGCCAGCAAACTTGATTTCCTTTTGAGAATTCCAGGGTTCTTAATTCAGTTTTCTTCATTTTTCATGCACAGATGCATAAACATACAACTTTATTTACAATTAGAATATAATCATTGTATCTGCTTTCTTTTAAAATGTGCCAGATTCTGGACTTTTATTGTTTTTTACTTTAGTTGATAATGAAAGAATAGTGGGTTTGATCCATTTTTTTTCTTTCTCTTTGAAGTTCACAAATACAAATCCCTCAAAGTTGGATAACTTAATTTAAATTAAACTGTGACAAAGTTCTGAATCTGTTAGTACTCACTTTGGAGATAAAGTACTTTAATGCTTTCAAGTCATTAAAGAAACACATAGTTAAAGTGATAAAGATGCTATTAATACTATTTAGCTGCTTGTAATGCAGAAAATTAAGAATCATGCAGCATATGTGTGTACATACACACACATATACATACACACACAGATATATATACACTGTCCTACACTTTCCTTTCTCTCTATGTACTGTCTCCACCCCAAATATCCAGTTTTGTTTAGATAACTACTCTCCCTTGCTGTTATATCTACTCATCCCTTTCCTATTCTTTCATGCCTCATGGAAATGTCTTTTGGGTGGGAAGGTTGCAGGGAAACAGTAAGAAACTTGAAAGTGTCATTTGTTCTGGGATTAAGACTGCACCTTCAATGATGACAAACCTTTATTACATACCTACTATATATAAGTCACTGAACTAATCACTGAAGATACAAAGACAAAAACAAAACCATTCCAGACCTCAAGGAGCTTACATTCCACTCAGAGACAGCACACATACGGAGAAGGAAATTTATAGCTTACTATGAATTTACCTTTTTCATGCAAAGGTATACATAATTTCAAGAAGGAGACAACAATAGCAACTGGTGTGCTCAGGAAAGACGTTTTAGTAGCGCCTCAGTTGTCATTTGATGGAAGCTAGGAATTCTACAGTAGTATATGTTAAAGTTTACAGAACACTTTCCTTATAATAACAGGGAGAGGTCTGAGTTCTGTAGAAATCTTACAAGGAAACAGTGAAGTGACTTGCCTAGGGTCACACATCTGGTAAGCATCAGTGACAAGTCAATCCCAGGTGGTTTGACTCTAAAGCCTGCATTCTTCCCACTGTACCATATTTTTCCTTTTGTGTCATGATTTTGCACACACAGACACAATTTTAAATGTTATTTTTGTACCATTTAGTCCTGAAAGAACGAAACCACATGTGCACATTGGAGACTGTCTCTAGCCACTTAAAAACTATTGGCAATGATTTAGGGTGGTACATTTCTATACCAAAATATCTATAGATCAATAAGTAATGTAGTGGCTAGAGAATTAGACTTGCAGTCAAGAAGACCTGAGTTCAAATCCTATCTCACACACTTACTAACTATGGGACTCTGAGCAGGTCACTTAACTTTTCTTGGATTCTTCTGTAAAGTGGGAATAATAAAATGCCTGCCTCACAGGGTTGTTGTGAAGAATGAGGAGATGATATATGTAAAAGTGCATTGCAAACCTTGCATTGCTATATACTTCCTCACTTCCATCAGAAATGAATCTTCCAAATTAAAAAATCAAAGATTAGATAAAGAAATTGCATTAACTGAAGTCATTAACAGTAGAAATTAAACTAACTACATAGTTCTTTGTGTTTGTTCAAATGATATCATTTGATATTAAAGGCAATGAACATGCTTAATATGTTTCAGTATAGTCAAATAGGTAGGTGACTATGTGATTATAAAATAAGATATTACCTGACTTGGTAAGGGAACTGAGTACATAATTAAATATTCTGCTAAACTGAACATTACCATCCATGAAAAGCCAATTGTCAAATAATCAGAATATAATAAAATACACAACTTTAAGCTCTATTGAATATGACCATTCTCCTTTGATTCAGAAGGAAATATCTTCTTGTTAGGACTTCAAGGACAAGATTGCGAACACAAATTATTATTACACTTTCAATATATAGTTCTGGTTAGTACAGATTTTTGACTGATAGGACACATAGTAGAGAGAGGGTTGGTCTTAGAGTCAGACAGACCTGCATTCAAGTACTTTCTCCTGTACATACTAGCTGTGTAAGTATAGGCAAATAAATTGACCTCTTAATGTCCCCAGGTAACTCTAAGACTGTAAGTTACCAATGGGTAGCTGATTTACATTGGGAGATAGATTTTCCACACCAGAAATTTCCCATGTGAATACTATGGTCTCAGACAAAAAGAAAATAATGAAGAGTGATAACTCATGTAGCTGTCCCTGCATATAGCTATTTTATTATTGCAAGTTTCTAGTATTAATAATAGCTATGTGGTTATGACCATTGGGGATGGGGGGAGGGTATTGATCAATTTCATTACTGCAAATTGTAACAAGCCCTAAACCAAAAACCATAATATCAAAAGTCAAACCAAAACAGCATCTATTAAATAATGAAACAAATAGTGCTAAATTCAGAATTCTTTAGACTAAGTTGAACAAACAAAATCCCTGCTTCTAAATAATTGTGGATTTAATAAACAACATTAATGCAGATAGTCTTAAATTAAATGCAAGCTATAGCTACACAATGTTAACTATTCAGATTAAAAGTAAAAATTCAATTATTTATCAAAATGTTCCCAAATGTCTGGCACTTTGAAAATTAAATATACCAGTGAACAAATTCATTTTTTGCTTCTCAACTGGCCCTATGCTTACTTGTGGGCATTTTTATATCATATAAGTACAAAGACAGGAGGACCAAGAATGAATAAGTACATTAATCAAATAAATTATGTATTATAATACTAGACTAGATAAGGTCTAAGGGAGTTCTAAGGATCATGTGTTTGAACAGGAATGTAACAGGATCTCTCACATTTGTCTTCTTCCCTCCAACATGACCACCACACTAGGCCATCACAATAGCCTCCTAATTGTTTTTGCTTTCAACCTCTCTCATCTGTAATTCATCTTCCTTGTAGCTGCCAAATTTATATTCCTAAAAATTTATCTTCCTTTTACTCAAGAAGCTCCAGGAGCTTCCTGTCGAGTCTAGGATAGAATGTAAACTCATCTTTCTATAGCCTTTCACAATCTTTGTCCAAGCTATCTATCCACACTGATGCCATCTGGCTATAATACTACCCTTCCAATTAAATGGGTCATCTTGCTATTTTTTCACACATGCTATTCACCTCCCATCTCCATTACTTTACATAGCCTGTCCTCATTTCTGGACTACATTCTTGAACTTAATCAGAGATCAGACTTCATGAAAGAGATTATACATCATAGAATATTATAGCTGGGAGTCTTAATGATCATCCTCACTTAAGAGATGAGGAAACCAAAACCTACCATGGTTAAGTGACTTCTCCAAGTGAAGCAGATAGCTGATGGAAGAACAGGGTCTCTCAAGAACTTATCCCCTGATGTCCAACTTTTCACTCTGTCTTTTGTGGTAAATGAAAAATCTGAGAGACAGTTTCAAGGTAATTAATAATCAATTTATTATATCTAGTAATCAATAAATTTATGATTAGTGGTTTCTCTTGATAACCAAAGACAAAGACCTGAAGAAAATGGAAGCTTTAATGTGCCTTTAGAAAGGGGGGTGCCCCACAGGTGAAAATCAACCCTGATGGTGAACGGGTAATGAGGGGAGTGAAGCTAAAAGTCTTTAGCTCTTCCTGCTGAGAATATGGCTTGATCATGAGACTCAGCCACCTCCAGCAATCTGGACAAAGGAATCTATCTCTGCCCAGATCACTCTGGTTGCTTTTCTCTTTCATGAGCTGGGTCACCCTAAACTCCAGTGGAGGGGCACAAGGGCATGAGCTTCCTGCTTTGGGTCAGGAATTCACCTAGATTAGATTCTATTTACATTCTAAACAGAAGTAAGGTGTCCTAATTGGGTTGGGACCCACCCACGATCCAAAGGATTCAGTCAATCTCATTTGTCAGCCTTGTCCTTTAGAGACTGACTGACTGACCTACAGAGTCTGGGCCCTAAATGAGAAAATAAAGGATAAAAAAAACTGGATCCTAGTTTAATAATTGGTTATTAATATAGTAAAAAAAAATTTCTCTCACTTGGTAATAGTGAAAAGAAGACAACTTGAAAAGCTAAGGCAAGGAAGGCATTTGTAGGCATTGATTAGTTTAAGTGAAAACTCAGGGAGAAAACATTAATCTTAATGTTTTACTAAGAAAGGAGCACAGCATGGTTATGGGGCATTTTAGGGATTGAAAATTAGGTTCATCCAACTTTAAAGCAGATTCTAAAAATGCTATGTCCCTGGCAAAACTAAAGACTCCATCCAAACATAGGCAGCATAGATTTGAAATACTGCATAAAATTTGGAATTTTTTATGTGCTAATTAAATTCACTAATACTTCTTCATTTCTTAAGAAAAACTTTGTCCTCTAAATGTAGGAATCAGAGGGATAGAGGAAGAAATGAAGGTAATAAAACAAAAGCTATAAACAAAAATCTATTTCCCCTGAGACTTTCACCTAGCAAACCTAGGTAAAACTACTTATAGAAGAAACTTGTTCATTATCTGATTTTGTGTGATTTACCTGTGATGTAGAGTAAGTTGGTCTTAAGCAAATACACTGGAACCTCACTATAATACTTGGAATCCATGCCTTGGGATTGCCCAGTGCCTTGGGATTGCCCAACAAGTGATGCTGACATCATCAATTAAGGCTCCTTCCTTGATCCTACTGTATTTTGGTGCTTTAGCAACTAGACTTCTCTTGACATCTTCCCCTATTCTCCTGCTTCAACTTCATTCTATTCTTTGTTCACTTCTTCCCTAATTTGAGTTAACAAACCAGAAAGACCTTTCCTTGCTTCTGCCACGTACTCAGGTACCTTTTCATTTCCTTTCCCTGATAATATGCTATAAAGCATAGTCTATAGTTATTGCCTTCGGTTCCTTATCCCATCCCTTGTAATCTTTCTTCTATTCCTCCCACTCGACTGAAATTATTCTTTTTTTTTTTTTGGCTAGGCAATGGGGTTAAGTGACTTGCCCAGGGTCACATAGATAGTAAGTATTATGTGTCTGAGGCCAGATTTGAACTCAGGTCCTCCTGAATCCAGGGCCAGTTCTCTATCCACTGCACCACCTAGCTGTCCCATGAAATTATTCTTTCAAAGGTTATTAACACCTGAAGTGGCCCAGTCTACAGAGCTCCGGTCCTGGTGTCAGGAAGACCCTCAAGACACTTCCCAACTGTGTGACCCTGGACACGTAATGAATTCTTGTTCCCTTTCCTTTCCTAACCACCAACTCTAAGGCCTTTTCTGTCTTCATTCTCTTTAACCTTTTTTACAGTAAGTAGTTACTTCTTTATACAGTACAGTTTTACTTTTTTAACTGCTCTTTTCTGAAGACTTTCTCTTCTTTTGGCTTCTGACACTGTGTTATCCTTGTTCTCTTACTTCCCAGATCATTTCTTCTCCATCTCCACTGGTTCCTAATCCTACTCCTACCCTTTTAATATAGTGTTCAGAAACCTCTTTCTTGGCCTTTTTTTTTATTACCTCTCTACAGTCTCATCCATTCTCATGGTTTCAGCTATCACTTCTATGCGGGTGATTCTCAAATTTATATCTCTAGGCCTGTGCTCTAGCCCAAATTTCTTTTCTTTAAAACAAAAAGACACCTTTTATTTTTACTTCAACTTTATTTTCAGATATATTCCTTCTCCTCTCACCTACCTAGAGAGTCGGCCTTTGTAACAAAGAATAAAACAAGGAAGAAAAAGCAATCATGCAGTGTTGCACACGCCATTCCCCTCCATGCTCCAAGGAAGGGAGGGAGGTACATTTCCTCATCTCTTCTCTGGGGCCAAGCTTGTTCAAACAATATTCAGCTTGAAGTTTTTGGTTGTTTTTGTTACTGTTTCCATTTACATTGTTGTAGTCACTGTGTATGTTGTTTTCCTTGTTATACTTGCTTCATTCTGTGTCAGTGCATCCAAGTCTTCCTACACTTCCAAGGAATCTTCACGTTCATTGTTTCTTATGGCGTGATAATAGCCCATTGCTTTTGTGCACCACCTTTTTTTTTTTAAGCGATTCCCCAAATCAGTCAGCCTATCCTATGTTTCCAATTCTCTGCTATCATAGCTGCTATGAATATTGTGACCTTTTTTCTGTCTTGATTTTTCTTGGGGTATATGCCTTAGGGTATATACAAGTATAATCTTTGCATCAGAGTGCACGGACATTTTAGTTACTTTTTTTTTTTTAGCTTTCCCAAATGGTTGTAGCAGATTTATAGGCAGTTAGATGGCACAATGGATAGAGCTCTGGGCCTTGAGTTAAGAAGTCCTGAGTTCAGATATGACCTCAGACTCTTATTAGCTTTGTGAACCTGAGTAAGTTCCTTCGTCTTGGCCTGCCTCAATTTCCTCAACTGTCCAATGAGGGTCATGATAGCACATACCTCACAGGGTACAATCAAATGACATGATAGTTATAAAAGTACTTAACACAGTTCCTGGCACATAGTAGATATTTATTAAATGCTTATTCCCTTACCCCTTATTCACAGTTCCACTAGCAGTTTATTGGCATGCAAAGCTTGAATTTATAAATGCCTGCTGTAAAGTTCCATCTAAATGTCCTATAGGCACCTAAAATCAAAATGTCCAAATCTCAACTCATTGTTTATCCTCTAGAAACTATTCCTCTTTACTTCCTTATTTCTACTGTGATGTCACTATATTACATTAACCATGCTTGAATTTCAATTATCTTTGTGTCTCCCCTTTCTCTCATTCTCCTTATTGTTAGAAGAGAAGCTTCGAACATGATAGATGCATATAAATATTTATTTTCTTCTCTTTCCCACAAACTATAGTACTTAATTTCAAGCCTTTTCGGTACATGGGGTCAGGAGGAAAAGGTCATGTTTGGAAGACAAGTACTATCTCCAGCATGGCAAAGTATCTCCTATTGCTTCAAGTCTTTACCAAAGGGCTGATGTCTTTTGCCTGTTACTGTCACATACAGAAGAAACCAAGTGTATCTTCACTTCCAACAGACCTTCCCCAATCAAGTTACTACTTGGTCATTCTTGGCAAAAGGATCAGCAGATGGGCTCTTGAGCCACTTCCTTGATTCTAGAGTTGTAATGTTCTCTCAAAAGAAGCTGCTATCTTCAGAGAATGAGCTAGGAAGTAGATGAACACTATTTACCTATGAAAATAAACACTAAACGAATATTCACCTTGTATAAATATGCAGAACAGAGTGCATTTAAGTTTAATTATTCCCCTTATCCACTGTATGGCTATTATTGGCTATATTTAGAGAAGTTATTCAAACCAATTTGAGGCCATTTTTCAATAAGTCTTCCTACAAGAGACAGATTCAGACTTTACTGAAGATGTTTCAAGAGTCAGTCAATGCTTTCCCAGATATAATTAGTTCCAGCAGTATTGTGAATGAATACCTTCTTTTTTATGTTACCTGCATTGTAGACGGAAAGTAGGAAAAATATGTCTGAGATACCCTTAGACAATAGTTGGCCACTAGGAAGAACAACTTTGCTGAGATGAAAAAGTGGTTCTATAGGAATCACATTCATGTCTTTCAGTTCAAGATTATGGCACCAAAGATGTTGTTTCTTCCTTCCAGTGAAAGTCCATCTTGGCTGGAGACTCTAAGTCTTCCATAATTCTGGTTGCTTGGAATCATATCAGCTCAATAGATGAAAAGTTCTCTGAGTACCTCCTTAGGATCAGATACTGAAATGACATGAGTCTAATTTCTAGAGAGTTCTTATCCTGAGAAGGCTCCATTTTTCAAATGAAGGTCTGCCTCTATCCCCACTTCTGGAATCTATGCTGCTGACATTTGATCTAAATAAGGATAGAAGATTTGTGAGTAAACCAGTCTCTGAGGTTTTGTTCGAGAGAAGAATGGGGTGTGGTACTTAAAGTGAAATGGAATGAAATAGTCTTCTTTTATCATTTCTTCATTTTGTGTTTTTAATTTATAAACTACCTCTGCTACACTCCTTCTGGTATTTGGTCTTGCTATAGTGGAATGTCTTATTTGGAGTGTATCTGGCATCTCTTACCCCACCCCTTTCTCAAAATGCTAGTTGTTCTCTTCTCCCCCTCTCTTCGCCCTGCTTATAATTAGAGAACTCATGATAATAAGCATAATAAACTGTGTGACCCTGGGCAAGCCACTTGACTTCTGTTTGCCTTGGAGGAAGGTAGGTGGCTCAGTGTATAGAGCACCGGGCCTGGAGTCAGGAACTGAGTTAAAATCTGGACACAAACACTTACTGTGTGACCCTGGGCAAGTCACTTAAACTCTGTTTGCCTTAATCCCCTGGAGAAGAAAATGGCAAGCAGCACCAGTATCTTTACCAAGAAAGCCCCATGGAGAGTATTGGCATGCTATGGTCCACAGAGTCATGAAGAGTTGGATACAACTGAGTGACTGGACAATAACAACAAAAGTATAGCCTTGGCCTTTAACACTGGGACCTTTGTTTATATGGTTACTGGAAGCTGAGAGAGTTGTGACGAGAGTTCAAGCTAGTCTGTCTTTCAACCCTAGAAAGTTTCTAGAACTTTTGATCTGGCATAACCAATAAGGTCTTTCCATAGGACCTCATCGCACATATCAATTGGAGGAGGAGTTACAGTTTGGGATGTTGCAGGACAGAGCAGAACCAAATGCCCAGCCAGGAAAGAATCTATATGGTAGGAACATCTTGCCTAGAAGCCCACCAGTGCTGTGATTAACAGCAGATATCTGGTCCTCTGGGTGCTGTGTAAAAGTGGGATCCAGGTATTCAGATAGAAATCCAGAAGTCTTATTCCTCTTGTGAAAGGCTGTGGAAGTTACGCGGATACAAAAATATCAAATGGGAATATTCTGCAGCTGATGAACTAATAAAAGGTCCCAACCAGATCCCATGTAGAGGTTCTACTGACTGCTGGGAATCCATGGGGAGAAGGAAGGGCAGAAATGTCCACAGTCCAAGGCTCCCACACTGGCACAGGCACAACACCTAGGCCTGTGGCCTCCTGGGCAGGGTGCAAGGAGACCGTGAGATAGACAATGCTAGTACTGGACCTGACCTCTTTGCAAAGGGAAATAATAGAGATCCACCAGGATTGAAACTGACATCTGAGGAAAAGAGCTTGAAACATATTTATGTATACTTATCTCTACTAGGATTTCATCTCCTTGAAGATAGGGACCAAATCTTCCTTTGTATTCATCTCAGCAGTTATTACAGTACCCTGTACAAAGTAGATGCCCAATACATATTTACTGAATTGAATAAAACAGAAGTGGATGAGCTACATATCAGGTATTCTTGGCTTATTCTGAGTGCTGCTCTATAATAAAAAAAATATCATAGTAACACTCCCAGTATACTGCTACCTTGGAGAATACTTACTACAAACCATTTCTCTGTATTTAATCAATTATTGACAGACTACACATGTTTGAAGCCTATTTCTGTCTCTCAGGAAGCATTGCTATAGGCCCTACATTAGGTAATATCAGCTTAACAAGGTGTCCATAAGGTGGGGTTTTTTTCTTGTTTTTTTTTTTAATGTCCCATTCTGCATCACTGAGAAAGCTGCATGCAGAGCTGTCAAATCCCATTTCTCTTCCCTGGGTGTCAGCCACATCTCAGCCAGTAAAATGTCAGCTGTATGAAATAAGGTCCCTTGGTTAGCACTGGAAACTTAACAAGTATCAGTTATTTCTATGAATAAAAGTTTCTAAAATTTCAACTGAATCTCTCCTTAAAGAATAGCTAACGTAACTACCATTCCCAACATGTGTGTGGATAAGTCCAGGTAGAGGCAAGGCAGATGTCCATTTGTTGAGCATGTTCTAACCACACAGCTGCTCATATATTTCCTAGCTAGACTCCTCTGGACATGGCTGATATCCAGCAACACAAAATGGAACATAACATCTGTTCCAAAATCAACGTGGGAAACTACTTTAAGTGGACATTTATGTCTATTAGCATCAGCTGTGTCACACATGTTAACTTCATCCATAAAAGTATTTTACACTGGACATCGCCGGTATAAACATGGCTGTTCTTTGAGACAACAAGACAGTCTTGAAACAATAAAAACCAATGTAAAAGGCTACAGGAAAAAAAGAGAGAGAGAACATGCTGACCCAAGCTGAATACATGAAGGCTTGTTGTTTTTCAGTTTTCATGATGCTACATTTCCTGAAACAAAATGTATGTGTGTGCATGTCTTCCCAAAAGTAATACCAGAAGAGCTAGGTAAACTATATTAATATATTTGCTTATTCATTAAAAGCAGACTGACTTTTTTTTTTATCAAGGCTAAAGAAAAAACCCACAGGTAGATTCTTACAGGAGGCAATTGGTAAGTGGTTGTTCAGCAAGCAGATTCTAGCTGTGTTTTCCCTGACTTTTTCTGTAAACAAGCTTTGTTCCATTTAAAAATCTGCTCATTCCATTCTGGCCCAGCTCAAATTTAACGTAATGTGTTAACTTCATCTCTTAAGATGAAGTTTACACTGGACATCACCAGTATAAACACAACTATTCCTTGAGACAATAGGAAAAGCCTTCAAATTGCTCTGCCTCCAGGCATCCTTGTCTTTCTTCAAGAAATTTCAAATCCCGTATTCTACAAGAGGCCTTTCCCAGCACCACCATACACCCGTACTCCTCCCCACCACACATACCCACAGCTTGTAACTTCTTTCTGAAATTACTTTGCACTTAGACTGCATTTATCCTTTATGGACATAATTGCTTGCATGTTATTTCCCCCATTAGATTGTGAACTCCTTGAAGTCGGAACCGTGTTTCTTTATATTCCTAATGCTTAGTGCATTGACTGGCACACAGTAAATGCCTAATAAATTCTTAAGGATGACTGGCTGACTAACTGTAACTGGTGAATCAAGGTGTCATGGATTGGAACTCCATTTTACTTTCACATTTTTACTTTAAATAATTACCTTTACTTATGATTTTGGCAAGGCTTTTTGAATGCTTTTTGAATACATGCATACATACATGTGTGTATATATACAGGTAGGCATGTGTGTATATATATATATATATATATATATATATATATATATATATATATATCACATATACACATGTATATATGTATATCTGTTCTTTTAAACTCACTAAAATGAATAAATGTGCCTATAACAATTAGGAGTGGTGGCCAACACACAGAAGGCATAGAAATTTAGAACCAATGGACCTTACCAAGTATGGGAGTTTATTCAGATTGCTTTCATATAGAAATGAGTTGACTAGTTTTATTCAAACATAGTCTTTCCTTCAAGGTTTCCAGAGTTTCTGAAATTGGTTTTGACATTCTGCTTCTAGTCTCAGTTGTCAAGAGGATGTGGGAAATATTTAATATCCAAACACATTTCTTCAAAGTTTTAAAATTTCTTGAAGTGACTGAAAAGTCATGGCATTTCATGTGTTGGAATTAATTTAAATATAAATATATAACAAGCAAATTTAATTGCTTGTTATTGTTGTTATTCAATTAAGTTTTATTCAATTAAGTTATTGTTATTCAATTAAGTTTTTAATGAAACATTTAATTAAAAAAATCCACAACTATATTAGAGTTGGTTACAAGTATCAGCCAACAGAAATGTACTGAGCAACCCATGCTTAGTGCTATAGGGCAACAGTTTAAAGAAAAGACAAGGTTTTTACTTTCACAGAGGTCTAATGGGGGAAGAGAAATGAGGCAGATTTCTTCTAAAAACTTGAGTACATAAATATATGTGTACATATACAGAGTCCCTTTTGTATATTTTTATTTGTATGTATATATACACATATATAATATATGTGCACATACATATATTATATACACTTACATATGTACATGTATATACACACATACAATATGTCAAGGTGACTGTGGGACAAAATACCTTGGCCAAAGCATTCCTTTCTCTGGGCCTCAATTTCCTCATCTGTAAAATGAAGGTTCAGACTAGATAATTCCTAACATCTGAAGTAGCTCTAAGTCTATGATCCTATGAACTTTACCCCAAAACTGACCCAATTGGGAAAATTGGGTATGAGATTGATATACACCCTCTTAATCCTGATACCCTCATCTAGGCACAATCTCAAATGCATCCTGCCTCCACTTTTCCCATTTCTGTTGAGGACATCATCATCATCCTTTCTAGTCATCCCAATTTATAACCTTGAAGTCATTCTTGACTTGCAAGCCTCCTGCCAACATCCAATCAGTTGACAAGCCTTATTGAAGTCCTTTCCTCCAGTTTGTGTATTCCTTCTCAGTCCTACCACTTGAGTACATACCTACGCCAGGCACATTCACTTCTAATCAGCTTTAATTCCTCACTTTTCAGACTAATTTCCCACCTTATTCATTTTCAACTCCATTTTATGTGTTATCTTCTCCCAACAAAATATAAGCTCCTTGAGGACAGGAATTGTCTTTCTTTTTTGCTTGTATTTGTATTCCCAGCAATTGGCAAATAGTAAACACTTAATAGATGCTCTATCTAATCTAATCTCTTATATTAAATATATCTCTTTCTGTCCTAGTGCAGGTCCTCATCTGGACTATTAAAATTGCCTAATTTATATTTTTGCCTTCAGTCTCTCCCCTCTCCAACCTGTGATGTACAGAGGTGTCAAAAGAGGACCCTCCCTGCAAAACTCCCAGTGTGCCCCAAATCAGATTAAAATATAATTGGAAAATATTTAGCAAAATAAATAAAAATAAAATATAACATTTGTTGTTGTTCAGTCATGTCCAACTCTTCATGACTCCATTTAGGGTTTTCTTGGCAAAGATGCTAGAGTGGTTTGCCATTCCTTCTCAAGCTCATTTTACAGATGAGGAAACTGCGGCAGACAGGATTAAGTGACTTGCCTATGGTCACCAAGCTACTTAGTATCTGAGGTCAGATTTTAAATCCAGTCTTCCTGACTCCAAGCCCAGTACTCTATCAACTGCACCACCTAGATGTACCAAAATACAACATAAATAATGTTAATTTGTGGTTTTCTAAGTCAATATATAGTCTGCCTGGATCAATTTCTATTTGAGTTTCATAACATTGCTCTACAAAACTGCTAATGACATCACTCCCTTACTCAAAAATTTTCAGTGACTTCAATTGCCTCTAGGGGAAAATACAAAATCCTCAGCCTGGGTTGTTGTTGTTGCTTTTTTAAATCACTTTAAATATTTTATTTTTTTCAATTACATGTAAACATTTTTAGCATTTATTTTTAAAATTTTTGAATTCCAAATTTTCTTCTTGTCTCCCTCCCCTCCCTCTTCATTGAGAAGGCAAGCAATTTGATATAGATTATATGTGTTCAGTCATGCAAAACATATTTCTGCTGTGAGCACCTGTGTCCGCGGCCCATTTAGATTCTGGCTGAATATGAAGAGAGAAAGAAACACGCAGGCGAGGTGGGAGGTGTAAAGGACAGACTCCATTTATTAATCTGAGGGTTACGGTTTTTATATCTTTAAGGTATCACCCAAAGTAGCAAAAGCAAAGTAACAACAAGTATTTTTCTCATGGGAACAGTAACCAGGGGAGTTACTCTGACCGTTTCTTACTTCCCTGTAATCTTCAAGGTCATCCTGTTCTCAAGAGACAGAACAGGGGGGTCGGGGAGCCAACATTCCTGAATTGACACAGCCATTGGATAGAGGAAATCTGTAGGGGAAACCTGGAATGGCCTGAATCCTCTGAGTCTTCAGAGCTGGCCCTCAACAATATTTCCATATTAGTCATGGTGAAAGAACACAGAGACCACCCCCCCCAAAAAAAACCAAGAAAAATAAAGTTTAAAAAAAGTATGCTTCCATCTGCATTCAGACTCTTATCATTTTTTTCCTCTGGATGTGGATAACATTTTTCATCATGAGTCCTTCAGAATTGCCTAAGATCATTGTATTACTGAGAATAGCTAAGTCATTCGCAATTGATCATTTTATAATATTGCTGTTACTGTGTACAATGTTCTTGTTCTGCTCACTTCATTGCATCAGTTAATGTAAGTCTTTCTAGATTTTTCTGAAAGCATCCTGCTCATCATTTCTTACAGCACAATAGTATTCCATCACAATCACATTCCACAACTTGTTCAGCAAGTCTCCAGTTGATGGACACCTGCTCAATTTCTGATTCTTTGCCACCACAAAAAAAGAGCTGCTATAAATATGTCTGTACAAATAGGTCCTTTGACCCTTCTTTGGATGTCTTTGGGATATAGACCTAGCAATGGTATTGCTGAATCAAAGGGTATGCACAGTTTTACAGATTACTAGCATACTTCCAAATTGCTCTCCAGAATGATTAGATCAGTTCACGACTCTACCAACAATGCATTAGTGTCCTACTTTTCCCACATCCCCTCCAGTGTTTGTTATTTTCCTTTTCTGTCATATGAGTCAATCTGAAAGGTGTGAGGTGGTGCTTCAGAGTTGTTTCATTTGCATTTCTCTAATCATCAGTGATTTAGATAATTTTTTCTATGATATAAATAGCTTTGATTTCTTCATCTGAAAACTGATATCCTTTGACCATTTATCAATTGGAGAATGACCTGTATCTTTTGTAAATTTGACTCAATTCTCCATATGTTTGAGAAATGAGGTCTGGATCAGAGAAAATTGCTGTAAAAAATTTCCTATCTTTCTGCTTTCCTTCTAATCTTGGCTACATTGGTTTTGTTTGTACAAAAACTATTTTAATGTAATGAAAAGTATTCATTTTATGTCTCTCTTTCTCTTGTTTGGTCATAAATTCTTCCCTTCTCCATAGATCTGACAGGTAAACTATTCCATGTTCAGTCTGGAATTTAAGGCTGCCTATTTTCTAGCTCCCATCTAAATTTTAGTTTTCCCTTTTTCGCTCTCTCCATTCTTGTCAAACTGGCCTGCTAACTGTTCCCTAACATAACATTCCACCTTCTACTTCTATGCCTTCAGACAAATGATTTCCCCATGTCTAGGATGTATTCCCTTCTTGCCTCTGCCTCATAACATCCTTCATCTTCTTCAAGGAACAGCCCAATTTTTTCCAATTACATGTAAACATTTTTAGCATTCATTTAAAAAATTTTTTTAATTCTAAATTTTCTTCCTGTCTCCCTCCCCTCCCTCTTCATTGAGAAAGCAAACAATTTCATATAGATTATATGTGTTCAGTCATGCAAAACATATTTCCATATTAGTCATGGTGAAAGAACATATGGACCACCCCCCAAAAAAAAAAACAACAAGAAAAGCAAAGTTAAAAAAAGGTATGTTTCCATCTGCATTCAGACTCTTATGTCTTCCTTTGTTGTTAGAACTCTCCCCTATCATACTCCTTGAAATTGCTTTACATTTTCTTTGTATATACTCTTATCTATGAACATGTTGCCTTCCCCTCAATAGAACTTAAGTTCCACTAGGGGAGGGATGGTTTCATTGTATCTTGGTATCTGTATTGCCTCATTGCTTAATAAATGTTTGGTGAATTGAGTTGCATGTTATTGTGGTTGCATTTTAATAGCATTTTATTAGTATGTAGAATCTGACATAAATCTGGAGACTTTTGGTTCAGTTCAATAGAATAGACATCTATTTTGCATTCCCAGCACAATGTTAGATATAGTGGCAAGTACAAAATAACACTTTGCTGACCCTCAAGGATCTTACAGTCTAACTAGAAATATAAACATTCTCACATGAAGCAATATCTAATGATGCAAGGCAACATATGGTTAAGTATAGACACGAGTGTTACAGTCAGAGCTCTACAAGTTCTCAAATGGAATTAGTCAGCATAGACTGACCTGAGGACAGTGGACTTAAGCAGAACATTGACAGTGGATACAAGTAAGTAGGTATTCTTAGTTAAGGGGGAAGAGCATGAAAAAAGGCAGAGAGGTGAACATAAAACAAGGCTTATAGCGTGCAGTCTACCTGGAACAGAGGGACATTGGTGAATCAATCACAGGCCACTTATTTAACAAATGTGATTTAAATCTCATTTCATGACTCTTTCGAACGCCATTAAGTTGAGATCATACCCTAGAAAATCATAAATATCAGACAGCATTAGTTTCCCTATGCCTTGCTGCATCTTAAAGTGTAACTAAGTCCCTTGTACTAATTAGATCCCTTGTACTAATTAGATAACACTGGACCTATTATGCACTCACCTGTTTAATGCAGGTGATTAGGAAAATATAACCTATGTTATCTTTTCATTCTTGATTTTCATTTTAATTAAAAGGTTTGATGACAACCTGAATTAGGGAGAAGGCAACTAAAGAGTTACTAGTTTATTGATGACTAAAGATTCAAGCATCTCACTTGGGGAAAAACCACATGGATTAGAAAAGATACGGGAAAATAGCAATTATTTTCCACTCTAAGAATTATTTCTTTTGTGTGGGCTGTATTCAGTGAACAGGAAGGAGAGTAAACCACAGTTAAATACTTCATTGAATTTTGTGGAGACTTCATTTAGTCATTTCCCCCTCATTATTAAAATGACAATTTGATATTTTTAAAAACTCTTGAAAAAAATACAGGGCATATCATCAGTTAAAATATGAGCTCAGTTGGGATATTGTTCCAATTTCAGATAAATGTAAAATCAAAAATGTTGCAATTTTCATTCAGTCTCAAAGCTGTTTTTCATTATTTCTGCTTTTTTAAATACACTCTTCAAAAGTCTGGTAAAAAATCTTTCTTATTGAACTTTTAAGGAATATTATCTTGTCAGTTGTTTATTGTTATATTCGATACAGAAAACCATTATATGTGTTTTCTAGTGTTTGTATTCCTTTAATGAAATAATTAAAGATAACTATCACCAGAATTATTTACCCCTGCTGAGGTCCACCCTGGTGCCTCTACCTCATTTGAAGGTGACTTGTTCTCTAATTCTATGTCAATAACAAGCAAATTCAGGTAGATCCTACCAAGCTATAATGACTGAGTACAGTCCTGGGGACAAGTTGTTTGTATGTCATGTGGGTGCCAACCTCTCTAAATGTGTAGAAGCTTGACCATTAGCCTAAAATTTTTCAGCCACAGCAGCTCACAAAGTCCATGTCCTAGCATACAATGGAGCTTACAGTCTCTTTTGGGGGGAGAAAGTTCCCACATTGCTGAAATCAAAGATCTATAGTTTCATAGATTTAGAGCTGGATGCCCTCAAAGGTCATCTAGTCCAGTTGTGTCAAACTCAGAGTGAAAGGGGTACCACTAAACCACACGTAAGTATCTCTACTGGCACCACATATTAACATTACCTTTGTTCTAGCGTACTTTGTTAAATATTTCCCAATTACATTTTAATATGGTTCAGCCTCACTAGGGAGTGTTGCCAGTGTCTAGCAGGCTCCACGTCTGATACTTCCAATGTACTCAAACCACATTGTTATTATTGAGGAGAAAATTTAAGTCCAGAAAACGTGAGTGACTTGCCCAAGATCCCATAGATAATAAATAGCAGAGCTAGGTTTTGAACTCAGCTCCTCTGATTCCATATACAATTTGTTTTGAACTCTACTGCCCTATCTCTGGTGTCATTATTTTGTGTGCTAAACTTTCTGCCATTCTTAGTAATGGTCTCAATGAAAGAATGGCAGGGGAAGAGAATGCATCCATTTGCAGTTTGCTAGTTTTAGTCTGATATCAATCAATCAATAGATTTGTTAAGTGCCTACTATGTGCCAGGCACTGTGCTAAGTGCAAGGGAATACAAAAAGAGGCAAAAGGCAATCCCTGCCCTCAGGGAGCTTACAATATAATGAGAGACAACAACATGCAAACAAAAATATACAGAGCAAGCTATCTACAGGATAAATAGAGAATAATTAACAGGGGGAAGGAATTAGAATTAAGAGGGATTGGGAAAGGCTTCCTATAAAAGATGAGATTTTAGTTGGGAGTTAAAGAAAGCCAGGGAAGTCAATAGGCAGAATTGAGAAGGGAGAACATTCCAGGCATGGGAGGCAATCAGAGAAAATGTGCAAAGTCATGAGATAGAGTGTCTTGTTCATGGAACAGCCAGGAGGCCATTGTCACTAGATCAAAGAGTACATGTTGGGGAGTAAGGTACAGGGAAACTGGAAAGGTAGGAGGGGCTTAATTATGAAGGGCTTTGAATGCCAAGCAAAGCATTTTGTATTTTATACTAGAGGCAATAGGAAGCCACTGAAGTTTATCAAGTAGAGGCTTAACATGGTCAGATAGATGCTTTAGGAAAACCACTTTGGTGGCTGATGGAGGATGGATTGAAGTGGGGAGAGACTTGAGGCAGGCAGACCCATCAGCAACACAGTGATTGTATATTGTATATTGATAGTGAATTGTTATATGGTGACAAGATTATTTTACCTAGCTAGGAAGTAGCTAGCTACTTCATAAATGCTTGTGGGTCCTAAGTGGAATGAGTGGAAAAATTTACCTGATTCAGTACAGATCCATGAATACTTGTGAGTCAGGTAGAATCTTAGAGCAACTGAGACCCAGGGAGGTTAGATGACTTGCTCAAAGTCACATGAGCAGTAAGGGGTAGAGCTGATATTTGAACTCAGGTCCCTTGACTCCAAGTGTAGTGCTCCAAGTTAGCACTCTTCCATTTTATAGTTGAAGAAATTGGAATACAGAGAAATCAAGTGATTTGTCCCAATATTTTGTACTTCTTTTATGTAAATATCATTGTGATATATAGATAATAGATATCTATATCTATCCATCTATCTGTCTGTCTATCTATCTATCTATCTATCTACCTACCTACCTACCTACCTATTTACCTATATCTCTATCTCTAGTTAGCTAGCTAGATAGATAAGTATTACCTTGCTTTGGTGAACAGAGCCTCTCTACAATGAGGGGGCTCCACAGGCCACAAGAGGTTAGCACTAAAAAGAAAGAGCATACATATTTCAGGTAGGTTTTAGCATATACAAACTGTAATATATCCCTCCTCTCCCTCCCCATCCTCACCTAATAGAATTCCTCTCTTCCTTCAAGTCTTCCTTTAAGCACCTCTCTTCATGAACCTTTCCTAAACCCCCCAAAGGCTAGTGCCTTCCCTCTCAAACTCTTGTATTTAACAATTTTGTATTTATTTGTATTTATATATGTCTTTGTTGTCTCCTCCATTAATATAAGCTTCTTATGGGTAGATTGGATCATTCTTTACATTTGTATGCCCAGTGCTTAGAACAGTGCCAGGCACATGGTAGGCATTTTTAAAATATTTGTTGATTGATAGATCTTTGTGTTTATGATTCTATAAACAAAATCTCTTTGCTCATGGAGCCTATAATCCAGTAGGGAGACACAATATACATATCACAATAACCCCTAGGCAGATTAGCAGCTCATCCATAACATAGCCTTAGAGAGTGGCCTAGGGCACTGAGACATAAAGTGATTTGTCTCTGTTCACACAGCTAGGAAGGACTTGAACCCTGGTCTTCTAATGCTAAGTCTAGCCTGTTATCCACTCCACCACATTGCCTCTCATGCTATATAACTTCATCAATGCCTAGCACAATACTCTGCAAATAATATTAAATATAATTTTATAAATATTGAATAAATGATAAGGAATATTCCATTTTCATATTGTTAGCGAATGAGAAAATAAGATAATGGATGTTAAAGCTCTTTATAAATTGTAAAGTGTTATACAAGTATAAAGTCATCTTATCAACTAATATGTGTCAAGAGAAGCAATGTGGTTGCTCCTGGGAAGGATGTTTGATTTTAGATTAAGGAAGACATGGGTTCAAATCTCTCCTTTGATGCTTGTTAGTTGTGTGACCATAAACAAGTCAATTACCCCCACTAAGTGTAGGGGAACTCCCTAAGTTAGAGACGTTACAATTTGTGTCAGTGGAAAGATTACTAGGTAATGATAGATCCTTTATGTATTATACGTTATTTTTTGATTTTGTCTTTGCATTACTAAGGGAATTATAGTTGTTATGTTTAGAATTAAGTATCTTATTTTTGAATACATAAAATAATGGTTAAATAATATGGGTGAGATGCTAGTACTTATCTATGGTTATTACAAACAGGAGTCTTTATGACTATATTTCTGATTCCTAATATGTTATGCTTCAATCAAAATGTTGTCTCTGTGCCAATGCGAATCTGTGATTTTCTGGTTTCTGGAGAGCAGAATGCAGTATGCACAACAAAGCCCTTGGAAGATTTGGAAGACATAAAATGGTATGCAAACATATAGCAAAATCATCAGAAAAATACACCACACATTACATTTAGTGCAATCCATTAAATGGAACTAGTACTTATTCCATAAAAAAACCAAAGCCCTTTCTGGGACACAAAGCTGAAAAAGGAAAAGAAGGAACCGGGCAAACGGCAAGATAGCCACAGATGCATGATCTTGATTTTTAGGGTTGAATATTCTAGCTCCTTTGAATACAGCAGGAATGACTTAAATAAACATATATCTAGTTGGGTAGTTGGGTGTCTTACCCCGTTAACTCAGTAATCCAAATTTACATACTCACCCATCCTTCCAAGCAACTTGTCTATTTTTAAAGGTTCTTTTTTAAGTCAATGATGTAAATTTCCCTCTTTGGGTGAAAAAGTCCCGTATACTCAGAGGAGAGTTGTGAAAGTTCAGAAACTGGACATTTCAAGAAAACATGATAGGCTACTGTATTTTAGATAGTCAATAAATAAGTCAGCAAACATTTATGAAACACCTATGTGCTAAACATTAGATATGTTATAAAATATGGGTTGCACGAATTGATAATGAATAACAATTCTTCCACTTTTGGAATAGAAATGACATTTGTTCAGGATAACTCTATTCTGCCTTCTTAAGACTTTTATATATGGTAACCTTCACTGACCTTCACATAACAATATGTGAAGAAATTGATGCCAAGATCCAACCAGATGTTTTCTGAAATTGATGAACTAAGCCAATAATATCACCTTAAGCTTTGCTTCACTAAAGTCACATTAAGGAAGCTACCTGAATTAACATATACAAAATGGCTTTTGGCAATAAAACAAAAAGCTGTGTCATATCTTCATTGGGGTAATAAATAACAAAATTGGTTTTCTTCTAATAATTCTATTAATAATTCTATGCAGTGTAGCATAACAGATGAAGGTATGGTCTTGAAGTCAGAAATATCTGTGTATAAGTCCCTCCTCTGTCGCACAGTATGCAGTATATATTATCTACCTCCAATTCCATTCTATTTGATTACAAAATAATTACTCAATTTCTAGTTTTAAAAAGGAGTAGGAAAATATTGGCATGGAGGAAAGAATACTAAATTAAAAATCAGAAGACTTGGGTTTAAATCCTGTCTCAACCACTTTTATGACCTTAAGCAAATCACTTACCTTCTATGGACCTCATTTTCCTCATCTATAAAATTACAGAGTTGATCTAGATCAAAGGTTCTTAACCTGGGATCCATGGATAAATGTCAAGAGGCCTATGAAGTTTGATGGGTTAAAAAATTATGTCTTTCTTTTCACTAACCTCTAACTGAAATTTAGTGTTTTCTTCAATTATTTAAAAACATTCTTCCAAGATGTGGATCATAGGCTTTACAAAAAGGGTCTATGAGACAAAAAAGGTTAAGAATTCCTGGACTAGATGATCAAGAAGGTCCCTTCAACTTTCAGTCATATGATCCAATGAATCAACAGCCACTTAAATACAGAAAATGTACATTTTAGTACATTCCTGAGCCACTAAATTCTCCAGGTAACAGAGACTATCAAATGTTAAGGTTTTGCCCTTTTCAGATTGTGAGTTGTATTCATTCAGTTCCTAAATGGTGTGAAAACTTGAGTGACTTTCATCCCAAGTGACCTATTGAGATCAAAACTGTGGGACCTATTTCCATCTCGTAAGCACCTTTCAGAATTTTATGGGCTAGTATAAAGAAAAAGTGAAGAATTCATTATACTTTTTTACTACTTTAGAAAGTATGAAGAAATGTTTCAGTCAAATTATTTCACTGATGAGACAGCTATGCTTAGGCTGACTGAATGATCAACCATACCTTTCTTGCCCCTACGAAGCTCAAACAACTATGAGAAGAGTCAACCAAGAATAGTCATCTCTAACAGTCAAGAGGGAGTCGTTTCTTATGCCTTTGACAGAGTGCAGAGGGAAATAGAATTTCCCCCTTCCCCATGACTCCCATTGCTTCAGTAGTGTTGAAGCAGAAAAATTCATTAGGAGACATAGCACCCAGGAGAAAACAAGTTCAGAGAGTCTGCTTAGTGTTCAAGAAAAGAGTTAGCCCTGGCAGTTGGGAGTTGTAATTGCAGAGAGGAGCAGGCCCAGGTACCCTCAGTTAAATGACCTACCCAGAAAGGATGCTAAGCCCAGGAAGAGTAATATGTGGACTCCACAAGAAAGGAAAGGACATTGGGTCCCTGAATTGCTGGGAGTGTGATTTTCAGTGTTCCCTATGGCTGTACTCTACTAGTCTACTGTTTTATGCATTCATTCTTCTCACTGATGTCATGCGCATTTGTGTGAGTTTGTACCCTAGATTTATGGAAAGAACGTTTTATTATAACTGTCCATGCTATGTCATTTTAGTAAATAACTTTGCTTTGACCCAATATTGTCAAATAACTGATAATTAAAGGTGAATAGACTAGTATGGCTAATGGTCTATTGTTTTAGCAGTGTAAACACAGAGAGTACTTTAACCTGGAGTAGTTATTCACATCTCCTCTCACACCACCACCCCAAGAGATCAAACATATGAGTGCCAATGTCCATGTCAGTTGTGGGGTTGGGGGTAAGGAGTAGGGCAAAGAGGAGAAAATGATAGCCCAAATAGCTACCCTGAATATCTCACCTCAGTTCAAGACTTATTCTTTAAGTCTAACCAAACCTAGTTTTTATATAATGTGAAGAGTTTATATTCTTTTTCTGGACATTTCAAACTTTCCCCTTAAGCCAGGTAAATTCCACCCTTATATAATCCCAAAGAGTAAAACTAGTTCTGAATTATCCCACATTTTAAATCTAATATCTGAATCTTAAATATGATGGCAGAATTTTATTAAATCTTAGTGAAGTCATGTGAACAATGCTACAAATGAGCTTATAAATTAATATGTGGAAAATTCATACTCTCTACCTCTTTGTTTCTCTCTCCTTCCCCAATCTTACAGTCATTTCTATATTTTAAGGTTACATCTGGCCTGCCTCGGCTGCTGCAATATTCTTGCCTTAGCCTGTAAATGTCAAAGTTGATTGGAGGTAAGGGCCATATGGTATGAGGGAAAGACATAGTGGTATGAGTGAAATGTTCCTGAATCTCAGAAGACAGGCACTGGGGAAATGGTGGGAGAAGTATTTGGTTCAGCTTCATATAGCAATTTAGGAAATGATTTTAAAGTCTTTGTTAATATTGTGAAAGATCATCTTACCAGAAATTTAAAAATGCATTGGAGGGGCAGCTAGGTGGTGCAGTGAATAGAGCACCGGCCCTGGATTCAGGAGGACCTGAGTTCAAATCCGGCCTCAGACACATAACACTTACTAGCTGTGTGACTCTGGGCAAGTCACTTAACCCCATTGCCTAGTCAAAAACAAACAAACAAACAAAAATGCATTGGAGATTTTGGGTAGGTTTAGTGTCCCTGTTGAGCAAAACCAGAAATACTTATATTTGTTCAACAGGCCAGGAACTAAGTGTTGGGTATGCTTGTCCTGATGCTTTAGTGGCTGCATGGTCATTTATTTTATTCTATAATTATCTTATTTTAGATAAAAATTCTTAGAACTCTTAGAGTAGTTATTAACAGGATGAGTGTACTTAGCACTACTACTTTTGTATTGTGATCAGCACTTAGTGAAATGTTTAATATTAGAAGTAATTTCAAAATGGTGAACTACCAGGGTTGATGAGGATTATCTGTAATGATGGTAGTGATATTTATCTTCTTTTTAAAATTCAGGACACATGGCCCAACAAGGAAATTTTTCCTGATATGAGAACTTATTTATATGAAAAATCTTGTAAAAATATAAGAATTAAATCAGTTACCTAATAAAAGAAAAAATAAAAAGTTCATTTTATTTAATAGCTAATAAAACACATAGTAATTTTTACTATTCATCTGTCATCAATGTTATTGATAGGTACATACAGATAGATAAATAGAGAGATAGAGAATTGATTAAATACTTACCATGTGCTAGTTACTGTGCTAAGTGCTACACATAGAAAGTCAAGCAAGCAAAATAGTCCCTACCCTCAATGAGTTTAGATTTTAATGAGGAAGACAGCATATAAAGGGGAACTGTAAAGTCAGGAGGGGAATGGGGAATGGCAAATGCCATGGAGGTCTAGTTCTGGGTAACAAATGACAAAAAAAAACTTATCAAAACTCAACTTGTTAGGGGTGGATTACAAAATTGAGGATGGGGGTATGAGATTATAAGGGTGATGGTCAGATTACTGGAAGCATGTTGGCATTAATGATGTATGGTTTCATTTATTCTTCTTTGGAGAACTCTTCTTGGTCCATTATTCTTTTTCAAATGTCTCTTGGCAGATATTTGTAATTTATCTGGATTAGGAAGTGAAATTTTATAGTTTCAATAGTAATTGATGACTTTTCTGATCATTCAAAATTGTTAATCAGTGAAAATGACTTCTCTATCACATCACTAATACCAAGCAGGAAGAAGTTAAATTTGTACATGCTTTGTGTTCAAAACTCTGTATTTCTCAAGAAATATTTTCTTCTCATGAAGAAAACTTTTAAGCATAATCAAATCACCCTTATTTGATATGTAGCTACTCCCCCCCATCACACATGGTTAGTAAGTCCTCACTAAGAAAATGAAAATTGTAATATAAAATCAATAGCACATATACATGGTAATCTCAAGAGAGAATTGATTAAAATATACTGAAAATAGCTAGAGGATGAATATCAAGGATGAGGTCTATCTCTAAAAGTCATTGATAGGTCTAACTTGAAATATAATGGAAAATTGCTAGGATTAGATCTATAAAACTCTGCCTCCATTCTGCACTCAATAAAAGTAAGTTATAAATTACACAACTCATTAAAACAGGCATATTAAAATATATTTTTAAAAACATTACACATCGAATAAGAAACATTGCCTAAATTTTGATCAGAGACGTTTTTTACAGAAAAGGACATAGAATAACAATGTTGGGTTCATTTCTGTTATTACTGAAGTAAGAATGGCAGGCAGCATCAGAATCTTGCACAATATGAGTTTCTCATTTATTCTCTCCTTCAATTCTCCAGACTATTTGGGTGGTAGAATGCCTGTGGCTTTCTGAAGAGTGTAGTGCAAAGCCCAAAAGTTCCAAATTCACTCAAATTTTGATGGGTATTGGTTACATACTTGCATGCTTCTTCCTTTTTTTTTCATATGGAGTTTTAATAAGTCCAAAATTCTGGGAGGTATATCAGTTTCAGACCTCAATAGAGATTTATTCTTAATTGTCCCACTCAACAGAGGAAGGAGTTGGGAAGTATGGTATGAAGAAAAAGAAAATGCTCCAATAATTTTAGCATTTCCTTTGAAACATTCTGGTGGAGCACTATCCCCTTTGCATGATCTTTTCCCTTTGACCGAGGTTACATTGTAAATGTGCGTTCATGGAATTACAGAGTCAAACGCCTTGGTAAAGACATTATTTAGTCACATCTATGCGGCAGCAACTGAAACGATTTGGGAGCAAATCGACCATTTTTTACATGTACTTATTAACACAGGGAAAACATTTTATTCAGTGATTCTTCTTCCCTGTGCTCTTAATAAAATTCAGATGCAAAGGAAGGTACTTAATGTTAAACATGATGTTTATCAACTACTTTTATAATTCACTTCTAGTAAGACTTGATGGTCAGTTCCAGCTATTACAAAGCAAATAGAGAATCCTAGACAAATAAGAAATGACATAGGGAGAAGACAGTAGGTAACAATTAACAACTTCTTATCATTATCTCAACAAATTCAATGGCAATTTGTTTTACATTTATGCTTCTCTTAATGAATCTTAGAATTATAGATATTTAGAGCTGGAAGGACATTTAGAGGTTATTTAATCCAATCTCCCCCCCTTTTACAAATGAGTAAACTGGGGCTTAAAAAGTTAAATGATTTGCCTGAGGTGACCCAGCTATTTATGAGACAGAGAAGATACCCAGGCAAGCTAGTAGTCTTTCTATCACTTCACAATAGTGTTTCGTTAACACTAGCATTTTCAAAGAGTCTATAATGAGAAAAATAAAGATGCTAGCCCTAGTAAGCCAAAATATTCAATTCCTTTATACTCTCTTCATTGTGTTATCTATACTTATAGATACAATCTATATAGATTATTTCCAAATCTATACCACAACCCACCTCTTTTCTAAATCCCAGTCCCCACTATGTAATTGCTTATTTGATATTTGCACTTGGATGTCATCACATTGGCAACTTGAAACTCAATCTGTTTCTTGCAAGATCTATCTTCATTTCTCTAAGTCAGCTCTTCTTCCTTAATTCTCTGTTTCTGTTAATAATACCATCATTCTCCCAGAATTCCTGAGTCACCTTTGATTATTCACTTTTCCTTGCACTCCCATATCCCGTTACTGCCAGCAACCAAGTTCTGTAAATTTTTCCTCCATAATGACTCTTCCATTTTAGATTTTCATTGTCTTTCATCTGGGCTACTGAAATAGCCTCATAATTGGCCTTCTTGAGTCAGACATTGTCTCCACACTCACCTTTCAAAATTTATATCACCCCCTGCTACTGGATTGCTAATCTGATGTTTTTATCATGTTGCTTTCCTGTTTTAAGAACTTAAGTGGCTCCCCATTTTCTTCCAAGTTAAGAATAATCTCCTTAGCCTTGAATCAGAGGCTCTCTATGATGTGGTCCCAACTTACCACTTGTTCAGCCAGTCATCCAACAAGCATTCATCATTAAGTGCCTACTATGTGCAGAGCACTATGCTAGATACTGGAGGACATACAAAGAACAGGTAAAACATGAGCTTTGCACTCATGGAGTCTACAATATCGTCAAGAGATAAAACACGGCTATAGATAACTTTGAGGCCTTATTTTCTGCTACTTCCCTTCTGGGCTTATGCTACAACCAGACCAGAATACCAATGCCCTAAATGTGTGCTGGTATTTCATGCCTTTGCTCTTATTTTTTCTTCTTTTAGAATCACTCCTATGCCCAGCCCCAGGCTCTGACTCTCAAATTCCTACCCATCTCTCAAGACCCAGATCAAATTCTACCTTCTATAATCATTCTTGCCAGAAGAATTTCTCCCTCTTCTGAATTCCTAAAGTATTTTTAATCATACTGCTGTCTTTTGTTTTAACATCATCTTAATTTCTAAATATATCCCCCTATTCCTTCCTTACCTAGAAAGTTATTGCTTATAACAGAATATTAAAAAGAAGAAATAAAAACAGTAGTTCGGGAAAACTAACCAACAAATCAAACAAGTCTGACAGAATGTGCATTATTCCACACTCATCAGTACCCTTCTTCTACATAGAAGGGAGAGAGATACATTTTCCTTATCTTTTCTTTGGGGTCAACCTTGGTCATCATAATTACACAGTATTCAATTTTGGTTTTTCTTTTGTTCTTTCAATTAACATTATTTGTAATTATGTATTGTTTTCTGGCTTCTGCTTCCTCATCCTGCATCAATCCATAAAAGTTTTCCCATGCTTCTCTGAATTCTTTATGGTCATCATTTCTTACAGTGAAGGAATATTACATTTACGTACCAAAATTTACTTAGCCATTTTGCAATCAATATGTATCTGCTTTATTCCTAAATGTATGTTACCACAAAAAGTGTTGCTAAGAATATTTAACTACATACAGGATCTTTCTTTATGTCTTTCACCTCCTTGAGATATGTGCCCAGCAGTGGGGTCTCAGTAAAAAAAGTATGGACATTTTAATCACTTTTTAAAATTAAAGTTATAAATTGTTTTCCATATTGGTTCAACCAATGCACAGATCCACCAATAATGTTAGTGTGCCTGTCTTTCCTGTAGACATTCCAGTACTGATTATTTCCATCTTTTGTTATCTTTGTCAATCGACTGGGTATCAGGTGAGATCTAAGAGTTAATTTGATGTACACTTCTCCTATTACACAAAGTTGTAGTTGCTGATAGTTTGCAATTCTTCTTTTGAAAACTGTTTATAGCCTTTGACCACTCATTTACTGGCAAATAGCTATTAGTCATACAGACTAGTCAATTCCCTTGGATCTTGTACTCTTATCAGAGGTATTTGATGAAAAGAATTTTCTCCAATCAATAGTTTATTCCTGATTTTATTCATATAATACTTTTTTAGTTTCTTATAATGAAACTCTCCCTTAGCTATAGTTAAAAAAGCTTACTGATCTCTTCTGGATTTTTTTTTTAATGAAGTGACCATTTATATTCATGTCAAGTATCCATTTTGTACTTGTGGTAAATAATCTATGATATTTAACTAAACCTGATTTATGTCAAAATTTTTTGTAGTTTTCTCAACAGGTTTTGGTAAATAAAAATGAATTCCTACAATATTTTAGTGTCTATTGCAATTTTATATGTTATATTTATTTGCACACATTTCATCTCCTCTGTTGCCTATAAGTTTAAGGCCTTAAATGCATCTGAATTATTTTGTATCCCCCACAAATTAGTCCAATGCCTATTAGCAATATATTATTTCTGAAATAATGAAATAAGATTAGACATTTCAAGGCCACAGATGTGATGATTGCTAGACAGGGGTACTGAAGGAAGCAGCTGAACCTAATAGGACTGAGGATACAGGTGAAGAGATTATCCTTGCCAAAGATGAGTACCATTTTATTCCTTGAGACTTAAGAAAGGAGGAGAGGATAGATGAGGACATTAAGAGGTTTGGAGTAAAGGAAGGAAGCAGAGGAAGTTCACACTTGATCACTGACTATTTGTGGGACCACATCATAGAGAGCCTCTGATTCAAGTGTCGATGTCATCAATCTTTGGTGTAGAATAGGATGCAATTCATTTCCTGATGGAATTAGGAGCATTTTTTTAAAAAAAGGCTTAAAGCAGCATTTTAGGGAATGCAAAGAAAGCCAACAAGAAATGTATAAAAGATCAATGTATAATGGTAAGTACCTTAATGATGATGGGTATATAAATTTGTAGTGAATAAAGTCAACAAGATACACACATCAATATATGTACGTACTATTGTATATAGATGTTATTATCATCTCCATTTAATACTCAAGCAAACAGAGGCTGAATGACATGCCCATTAAGTGTCTGAGGCCAGTTTTGAACTTATGTCTTCCTGATTCTAGGCCCAGTGCTCTATCCATTGGGCCACCTAGCCGACTCTTTTGGACAATATATCTACTGCTCAAAACTGGGCATGGCCAAATTAGCCTGGGTTCCATATGTATTAAGGGAAGAGGTCGGGATCCATGATTTAATCAGTGCAATGAGCTCCTAAATCAAGCAATTCTACCAATGCAGATCGTCAACTGCTCTGCAGCTTTTAATCTTTGAGAGTTTGGAGCCCTCAGAAGCTAGGTAACTTGCGCAAGATAACACAGCCAGTATGTGTCAAAGCCAGAACTTGAATCTCACTCATCCTACCTCACAGTCCAGCTTTCTACTCACTATTCTATGCTGCTTTTCAACAAAGAACATATCATACAGAAACAATAAGCTCTTTTGTTTTATTTTGGTTTGGTTTGGGTTTTGTCTGCTTGGGGTTTTTTATGTTTGTTTATTTGTTTTGCGATTTGGTAGAACTCACAAATCCCATTCAAGACAAAAATAGTAAAATGAAGCTGTAGCCATGCTTCAGGAACTCTGGAATCAATGCTCCTTTTCCCTGGCATACTAGAAGTTTGTTGCTAGGATGAGCCCCATATTTTCTGGGAAGCTGATCAAGTGAAGTCATTCCAAGACACCAAAGTACTGTTAAAAGCTGGATCAAGTTTCTCTTTGGATCTAGGATCAGACCAAGAGCATATATAATGCTTAAGATGGATTACTTTCTCTGTTCTACCCTCTATGACTACTGCTCTGTTTCATTTATCACTTTTAAGTTGACAAAGGGACTGAAATGCAGAGACTTGGAATTTCTGGTTACCCAAAATGACCTGCTCTGACTCTGAGTAAAATTTGTGGCTTCTATTCTGTCATTGCTATGGATAATTTCCATTTGTTTTTACAATGCATATGAATAAATGTTCAATAATATATTTAAAAGAAAAAGGACAAAAACTGAAATATGAGATTTAGTCTTCTGGCCAAAAGTTGTATTGGTGATACCAAGTTAAACGATGGAAAATTTGAACAATCTGGGTTTCTTTACTTGAAAAAACAAACCCTAGCTAGTACCTTTGATACCTTTGAATCTTGTTCAGTTCATGTACAAGTCTTTTGTTCTCTTTTATGTAAAGGCTTCCTACTAGGTCAATTTCAACACAGTTAGGATAATAGTAATTGAATTCCTTCTTTAGCAAGTCATGGATGACTTGAGGCTTTTATCCATTGAAATGAAGTTTCATCATAATTCTCAAGATTAGGCTACAGACAAACTGTAACAATTCTGGGTAAAAAAGGCCTGATATCAAGAATACAAAAATCAGTGTAGGGTAAGTTTCCTGAAATAGAAATCTAAGTAATTAATTTTCCATAATAGATTTTTATATATTTACTTTCCATTTCGTATATTCTTGCCAGATCCTGTTCCCCAGAGTTTTCTGAAAGTTCTTAAGCAAAATAGTATTAGGTTGGTTTTATGTTTATTATAATCAATATAGTAGTACATAAGTTTGTAGCTATTGATTAAAATGATTATCTGTATATTTCAATTAGCCATGACAGCCAGTCCATCAAGATTAATTGTTACATCCAGGCACTCTATGAACGATGACTGAAAAAAAATTATTATGGAATAAACAGTGAATGTATTTTTCCTCAGCTTCTCAGACATTTTAAATTGAGCATATCATCTCCATATAACATATATAAACTATATGTAAACTATAATTAATGAATAGTCTAACTCAAGGTGTTAAAATATTGTTGACTTCCTACCAAAACTGTCACAAGAAGTTCAACTGGGTATATTTGTATTGTACAAAAAGTGTATCGTGCAAAAAGAAGTGCAGAAGAGAACATTGAGTAATTTTGTTACCATATTAAATTTAACATGCACTTAAAAACTTTACATAGCAGAAATTCATGGTTTCTTATGCAACTAACTTTATTATTCTTTGTTTATTGAGATGTTTCTGTTTAAATTTTAAAAATTATAAATGAAAAGAAAATAATTCTGCACAAATAAAATATAGCATAAAATTTCAAAACTTACAGTGTATGAGATGAAAAGTGATTAGTAACATAGTAGAATATAAGCTCCTAAAGAAGAGAGACTATTTTGTTTTGATTTTTATAATCCTATGTCTTTTTTTAATTAATTGATTTTAAGTGTTCAACATTCACTTCTATAAGCTTTTGAGTTTTAAATTTTCTTCCCCTTCCTTCCCCCCCCTCCCCAAGACAGAATGCAGTCTGATATAGGCTCTACTTATACATTCAATTAAACGTATTTTCACATTAGTCATGATGTAAAGAAAAACTAGAACAAATGGGAGGAACCATGAGAAAGAGGAAACAAAACAACAAAAGAAAAGGAGAGCAAACAGTAAACTTCCATCTGCATTCAGACTCCAAAGTTCTTTCTCTGGATGTGGATAGCATTTTCCATCTTTTGGAGTTGTCTTAGATCCTTGCATTACTGAGAAGAGCTAAGTCTGTCAGTCAGTCATTGCACAATTTGGATGTTACTGTCTACAATATTCTCCTGGTTCTGCTCATTTCAGTCAGCATCAGTTCATATAAGTCTTTCTGGGTATAACCCTATGTCTTTAGCAGTCTGTCTACAATATTCATTCAGAAAAGTAGTGACTTTCCCCCCAAAAATAGGAGTAGCCACATTGCAAAGTAAAAGATAATGGATGGACTATCCATGTCCTCCATTGTTATCCTTGCAACATCAAGAGAACACAAAGAAGGCCCCTGGGATGTTGAGTGGATTCCCTCTGCTGAACTTATAAGAATATGTGTACAAGAGTCACATAGGAGGGGAGGATGGGCAGATATGAATGCTTTGTGATATGCATCATTGGAGAAAATATCTATGTCACTGTAATCATGTTGCTGTTGGAGTGTTGAAGTATCCCTAGTACCTAATAGAGTACATTGCCCTTAATGGTTGCCTAATGTTTCTATTGAATAGAGTATGTGTTTGGGGATGGAAGAAGTATGTGTGTATGGAGAGAGAGAGAAATATGACTATTTGTATATACATGTTTATATTGTCATCAATATAGAGCTAAAAAGTATCTTAGAGGTCATCTAGCACAATAATACAACCCACGTCCCACCTCATTGTACAGATAAAGAAACTTAGTTTCGACTTACATAAGTTTTTTAAGGAATTCTATCTTATCCTGTGGGCAAGCTGTTGTGTGGGGAGGTGGGGGACGGAGTTGCTTATTTGTTTGAGGCTTTGCTTGTAGTTATTCTCCTGTTTTATTTTCCTGTCTTGGGCAATCTACTAGAAATCTATTCTGGACAAACTGTAGTTGCTGGCTCATGTGCAAGATGTGGATACTATCTTTATTCCTAACCTCTCTGGGAGCCACCCAGACTACTGTCCTGGGCAGGTGACTATGTGTGCACAATTTGCCCTGAGTGACTCCATGCTTGGGGTTCTAGGCCTTGAATTTATGACTCCTCTGGGAGCCTAAACCAGAAACTCAGCTCTGGGCACCCCTGTATTTCTGGCCTACCTCAGAGCTCTGAGCGCTGAGACTTTAATATCAGTCCACCAGCATTCCGCAGTCTGATGGCTTGCCTATACATCAAATTTGTTATCTTGAGCTGGAAAAATGACTCACTGTGGTTTCTCCTTCATTTTCCAATCACTGCTTAGACCAAAAATCTTATTAAGGAAGCTTACATTCACTGGGAACCATAGAGGACTTTCCATATACATAAGTGTAGTCACAGCCAAGTAGAAGTAAAAGTCCAAGAAAGTCCAAGAAAGTTAGTAAAATCTAAAGAACTACTGTAGATTTAGAAGGCTGAGAGATGGGGACAATTGTGTGCACCAACATAAAGAACTTTAAAATGAATACACGGTTAGCATTTTTAACACACCCCTACATTTCTTTTTTTCTTCCCTGGTGCCTTAATTTGTTACAAGATCTTGGGGTTCATTGGTATTTGGTTTTGAACCTGTCGAACATATTGTAAATTAGTCTAAATTAGTCTAATTAACTGCTTTGTGTCACAAAATCCATTGGCAATCTGGTACAACCTATGGCCTTATTCTCAGAATCATGTTTTTGAATGATAAATAAAATATATAGGATTTCAAAGGAATCATACATGTGTATACAGTTCTGTATATGTATAATTTCTGTGTACATGTGTGTGTACATATACATTATATATACACATATATATGTATACACACATATATGTATAATCAAACAAAAGTTCACAGATCCCATGTTAAGAACTCCTGGTCTAGCAGAAGTAAAAGTCTTTACAATTATAAGGAGATAAAGCTTTTTTGTGCAATTTAATCATTTCCCCCCTTCCTTAGTTCTAGGTTGGTTTAAAATGCCTTTTTTAAAAATTATAGCATGTTATGGAAATGCTTGTTTTATTCCATAAATTAAAAATAAAATTTAATAATGATTCAAATAAAAAGATTCCATTTTCCTAAATAGCTAATGGTAATGGCATTTAGTAAGTCTTGTGTCAGTATTGTCCAAAGTCAGGAGAATGCCCAGTTAGATAAATTCTTGCAGCAAGCACATCATTCAGTCTTCAGATATAATTAGACCCTTTTGTAACACTGTGGGAAAGTCCTGCTTGATGACTCAGGGTGAATAAATGGATGGCAAGGAGAAAATTGCTGTGAGCAGTCTGCTACCAAGAGCAGGGATAAATTGAAGCTCCAATCTGCTCAATTGGCACTAGCTGTATGCAATCTGCCGCTGTCTTGTGTGGAAGCTACCTGCAGTCTGTTGTTTAGTAAACTAGTGAGGGGTGCTCATCTCTCAGGCTGCTCTGAACCATAAGGCAAACATTTAATCAGTGGCTTTTGAAGAAGAGCACGATTAATAAAACCCACAAAACTCACTGCTCTGATTGAACCAGCAAGTGGGCAGCAAAATCTTTTAGAGCTTATTTAGAGACCATTCTAGCCAAAAGAATAAATTATTTAAGGCCAGAATTGTAGGTACTCTAGGAAAAACAGATTGTGCTGGACTCTTCCTGTCTCCCAGCTGTGAGCATTAAATAGGAGTCTGGGGATATGTTAAATTTAGTGCAGGACATAGTTATAAGACAGCAGGGGAAAATATTCTAACTGAAAGGTTGCAGCTCTCTTCAATGAAATACACATTGATTTTCAAAGGCTAGAGCGTTGTCCTTCAACTAAATGGTCTCATTTTTCCTTCCTCTAAATACCTTTTTATTCTGAATGAGTGGGAAGGATGCACTTACTCAAATTTTAGACCAGCATGGTGAAGGAAGCTTTTATTCTCTCATTTTTTTCTGTTTCCAGCTAGTTTTTCCCATTTGTACAAGAGTTCTAATGAGATAATGGATGTGAAAGCCGTTGGAAATCAAAAACTCTCTACAAATATGAGATCTCATAATTCTTAGGATACACTGATAAGCATTTTGCCTTTCCTATGTTAACTGTACTTTGGAGAAAATAAATTTAAATAATATGTTTTCTTAAGGTTTGTAAAGCACTTTTCTCACCTTGTGAGATAGTGCAAATAAAATGTGAAATGAATGTTTCTTGTTCAAGAACTTTACATGGTATAAATAAAATATACATGTACAAAGAATGGACCATCCATATACTCCATGTTAATATGTTGGTATCTAGTTTTTGTTATCCTAATTCTTTAAAAAAAACATAAATCAAAAATACTACTTACTCTTGGAAAGTAAGCAATAAATTCTAATAGTGCTGATGACAAGCAGACAATTCTAGAAAGGACTATTTTAAAATAACGGGGAAGGGGGGTACGGGGGGTGGCAAAGGGCTGGAATTTGCGTTTTTGAGTTGATCTCTGCCCGCTCATCGTTTTTCATTGTTAGAAAGTACACTCCATCTGAAGGTCAGGACCAGACCGCTACATAATGATGACGAAGATGAAGATAATGATGATGACCAACATTTGCATAGCATTTTTCTATTTATAAAGCACTTCATAAACATTTTTTCATTGAGTTCTCACAACAACTCTGTAAGGAAAAGAATACGAGCCATCCCCAACCCCCAAGTAGCTATAATTTCATTGATATGAAGAACTTCTAGTGAAGGAACCATTCTTACCAAGGTACATTTGCAAATTTTCTCTAATAAGAGTTGCCCAGGACAAAAAAGATAAGTGACTTACCTGGCCATGATCATACAGCTAGTATGTGTGAAAGGCAAAACTTGAACCCAGGTCTTCCTGACTCAAAGGATAGCTTCTATTTACTATGCTGTGCTGCTTTTCGGTGTAAGTTATTCAATCAAGAAAAGGACAGGACTTTATAATTAAAGATCATCTAGTCTAATACCTTCATTTTATAGATAAGGAAACTGAGGCTCAGAGAAGGAAAGTGATTTGCCATGGTCACATAAATTGTAAGAGAGGCAGAATTTAAATCCTAGTCATATATGTGTGTGCATATATTAATAAATTTGTGATTTATATATAAATATAAACATTTACATATATATGTATATTTGTATGTATACATTAGATATATAAATCACAATTATATATTTATATGCACATATATATGTATATATATTTTTATTTATAAATAAAAATATTTTATACACATACATATATGCATGTGCACATATGTATATGTGTCTGTCATGGACATAATGTATCCTAAAAGTCTTTAAGCTATTAAAGCATAAAATCAGACTAAAGCTTTTGGAATAGTTTCTATGTGTATATAATATATAAGAATGTATGGTTTATAGATATAAAATATATGTATTGTACGTATATGTAATATACACATCTATATGTGCACATATACACACACTTACGTATGAATACTTCGGTAAGTATATCTTCATCAAAAATGCCATTTGATGACCCAATGGGCCAAGCAAAGCACCTCTGATTAAAAAGCCTTAGCATTTCCACTAGGAGTTTTCCAGGGTTTCCTGACTCATATTCCAGTGACCACAGACTAATCTTGATTATTCCTCTTAATATAATTCTCACATCTGCCTCCATCCTGGCTGCTTCCTAGTCATTTTCAAGAACTTCCTTGAGCCAGAGGCATCCTCAGTATCCTCCTGTGTGGAAGAGAACTGTAACAGAATTCCTTCTCAACTTTTTTTGAACTGATATTTAAAAGACACTAGAAACTCAGATCCTTGTCATCTCTCTCTAAGTCACCAATGTTACAACAAATTCCCATGATCATGGCAGATAACCCAGACTTCTACTTCACTGATATGAGACAATCTGACAAAAGTTCTCTCAGCTCTATGTTTTTCCTCAAAACTTCTCAGAATTTTCACTCTTTCCTCCTTTCCTTCTGTCTCAGAAGAAGAGATATCACTACTCCTTTCTAATGCTATCTCTTGATTCCTCAATCTCTCTGCCTGTACTGGCTCTTTCTAATCCACCTATAAATATACCCAAGGCTTCCCAGTCCTTAAAAAAAATTTCCATTAGTCATTCTAACTAATCCAGCTATAGCCTTGTCTTCCTCTTCCCTTTTACTGACAAACTTCTTGGGAAAGAAAATTCTACAATTGATGCTTTCACTTCTTCACCCTCCCAATCTCTTTTTAATCCTTTCAGTTTTATCTTTGTCCACACTACTCCCCTGAAACTGTTCTCTAAAAGGTTACTAATAAATTCCTAATCACCAAACCTAAAGGTCTTTTATATGTACTCTAGCCTTTTTATAGAGCACTCTAGCCTTATCCTTCTAGAGGGAGGCTGGCTACATTTCTCCCTTACAGTTTTAGGGATACCCCAAAAAAGGTTAAGAATGTCTTCTCTAACATTTTCAGTTTGAGTCTCCATTCTGGTGTGTTCCCCCAATTGTTAGCCACCAGTGATTAGAACCCAATTCCATTTAACCAATTAATATTAATTAGTTTTTACAAAGGCATATTTACTTTGAAGATATAGCAAAAACAGAAGTACAAACATTTCCCCTCAACTCTTGGGGAACATATACTCCCCTATACCACCTTAGGCCTTTAGAATAGTGGTTTCTGCATAATTTTGGTGCCACCAAGTTCATTCCACATAAAACAAAACAAAAGCTGGATGAGTTCAGCTGTCAGTGGGCCAGAGCCTGAAAGGCATTCCATGCATCAGGGCCTTGATGCTGAACTACTTACAAAAGCCTATGTGGACTCAACTCCCGGATCTCTTGGTGATTCAGTCTCCTGAGTTTTTGAAACCGACAGGTTCAAGGCCTCTAATCTCATTAACCTGAAATAAAAGGCAAAGAGTGATATCCTATCCTATCCCATCCTATCCCATCCTATCCCATCCTATCCCATCCTATCCCATCCTATCCCATCCTATCCCATCCTATCCCATCCTATCCCATCCTATCCTATCCTATCCTGTCCTGTCCTGTCCTATCCTGTCCTGTCCTGTCCTGTCCTGTCCTATCCTATCTTATCCTATCCTATCCTATCCTATCCTATCCTATCCTATCCTATCCTATCCTATCCTATCCTATCCTATCACATCACATCACATTGTATTGTATTCTATTATAACCCCAGTTGTCTCTATCGACACTGTCTCTACTCTGACACCTGAAAGATACCAGGAGAAGGGTGAGGTTTTGGTCAGCTAGTGCCTTTTGAATATCCCCTCCCCAAGGTCTGCCTGCATAGAAGTATTGTATTCTTCATGTATTAAGCAGATCAGAGCCAGTTATAGAATGTCTATTCATCCTCCAAACTCCATAGGGATTGCATCAGCCAAACATTCTATGTAGACTCATAAGGCCTGAACTTAATAGAGAGTCCTCCCATGACATACATAATCTTTCTCCTGCTTCATCTCTCGGTAGCAGTTGACACAGCTGACAATCCCCTTTTACTCAATAGTATCTTCTACCTTAGTTCCAGAGATACCTCACGCTGCTAGTTCTCCTCCCCTGCTAACCTTCTTCTTTATCTTATTTATGAGCTTCTTGTCCCTTTTCCATCCATTCAAGGGTAATGGCGGGAAAACCCCAAGTTTCTCCTTTTTCTGCTCTTCTTACATTCTCTCCTTTGACATTTATTCTCAAGGTTTCAACTAACAAGCAAATAACTCCTGAATCTATATCCAGCTCTGACATCTTTCTCAAACATCAGACCAACACTTCTGACTGCCTGAAGGACATCTGTCTTTACCTGGGGGTAGTGTAACAAGTAGGAAATTTCGACTTAGGGAGCTTGAGTTTTGGGGAAGGGTATCAAAAGGTATACTCCTATACATACACACATTTACATTCTGTGGAAAATAAATTTCAGTGTAGTTTGTTGGAATGTGTTGTATGACTCTTCTTACAAATGTTTGCCTCTTTTCTCTCAGTTATCTGTGGGATGGGCAGCATATTTCTTCAGAATTCTAAATTATAATTCCAGAACCCAGAGCACCAATGCAGGAAGAATGCATGTAGAAGGCAGGAAAAATAATGAGGTTATAGATTTCTAAATGAAAGAGATCTTAGTGCCAGTTACATAATCAACACCTTCATTTGACAGGCAACACAATGACCTATTGTATAAGTTTTCTATAACCTTTTGTAATAAGTGACAAAACCAAGGTGGGAACCCAGATCCTTTGACTATAAATCCAGCATTTTTCTCATTGTGTCAAGATTGGCATTTTTTCACATTAAACAGTTTCCCCCTCTCTCAAATTACCATTTGTCCAAGACCCCAAGATCTCAGAAATGTTCTCCTTTATCAGAATGAAAATAAGATAAAAATAGATACTCTGATGTACACCAAAGAGAGGAAAAAATGAAGTCTAGGACAACATGGGGAAATCTACAGGGAGAAGAAATCGAGACATCCATATTTTACCTGCTTCTCTCTCACTTGTTCCTTGTTCTCTGTCCTGTTTTTCTAACTAAGACAGTAGACTCAATTTGGTACTTGCACTCAGAAGGAGAACTGGGTCACAGTGTATGTGGCTTAGCACAACTCTGTCTCCCAGATAGATAAAGGCAATTTTTGTTTCCTCTCAGAAGGAGGCAATTTTGTTGAGCCTACTGCAAAGCAACCTTCTCTAGATCTTCACCTGTGATTCCAGTACCAATGATACCCACTTGGCTAGAGCCTTGGTAGATGAAATGTGGCATAAAAACCACTAAGCTAAAAATCAAGGAACTCTCCCCATCTGGTCTACATTTGGTAACTGGGAGTGGCTCTTTGGTTTTCCCACAATTAGAGTAGCAGTAGTATGATGCTTTTCCTACTTCATGGGAGCAAGCCACAGTAGTGTGTGGAAAAGGAAAAAGGAGAAAGAAAAGTAAGATATTTTGTTTATTCCTATAAATTCCAAGCTTGTGGAAGATGGTGGTTGCCGTGCTATCTTCCCTTAAATGGTTAAGCCTCAAAGAGCTGTGGTGCCTCACTCAGAGGTGTCTTATGTTAAAGTCTGTCTGTCATTTCCATGCATGCATTTAAAAAGATGTGGTGATCACAGAAGTCATGAGGAAGATGACCCAAGACCTCCATGAGGATACAGAAAAGAACTCTTTTGGTCTAGGAATCAAGAGATATGAGTTCTAATCCTGACTTAGTCAATTATTAGCAGTCTCTTCATCTCCCCAGTTCGCATAAGTTGCCTCATCTGTAAAAATGAGGAGGTCTGGAGCAGCTAGGTGGTGCAGTGGATAGAGCACCAGCCCTGAAGTCAGGAGGACCTGAGTTCAAATTTGGCCTCCGACCAAATACTTCATACTTACTACCTGTGTGACCCTGGGCAAGTCACTTAACCCCAATTGCCAAAAAACCCCAACAACAACAATGAGGAGATCAGGCTATATACAGGATTCATAACTTTTTTTGGTCATGGCCCCTTTGTCAGTCTGATGAAGTCTATGGACCCCTTCTCAGAATAATGTTTTTGAATGCACAAAATACAATATATAAGGTTACAAAGAAACCAGTTATATTGGAATAATTATCCAAAAATTTTTTTTAATTACAGACCCCCTGAAATCTCTTCATGTACCCATTGTTGGAAGGGAGGGAGGGGGGTCCATGGAACTCAGTTTAAGACTCTCCAGGCTAGATATTCTAAGGTGCCTTGTGGATTTAACATTTTTTGTCCCTACAGATCTTACATTAATTAGGCTATCAAGACCTTGAAGGGAGGGAGGGTATTATGTTTAATATATACAACATTCCCAAATATCTTGAACAATCCAACATACCCTATAGATTCTCAAATATTCAATGATTGAATTAGCAATTCTACTTTTCAGAAATAATGGTCTGATTTTCCAACCCTGGTTTTTGCTTGGAGTAGACAGCTGTTATTTGGGGCAAAATGATACGTGATCCTCCATTAAGATTACACTACTGACCTGTCGTCAGTAGGACGTGAACCTCAACCCGGTGAGATATTTTCCTAGTTGTGGTGATTGATTTGCACTGAACCATACGTGATCTGTCTGGCCCATTTCCCTTTCCAGCTGAGACTAGGCACTTGCAAGATGACAGGCCAAGGTTAGAAGTAAGGCAGACGCCTGACTACACCAGCTCGATCTATACTCTTACAGCACATTTGCTGTCTGGTTGGACATTAGTGGAAATTGCTGAATGAATGGGATAAATTCTGCAATAATCGAAGCAAGAGAAATGACTGAAGAACAATGAGATTAAATCATTGTGTCTCTATCTCACATGAAAACCAGTCTCATTCAAAGTCTCACCTTAAGAGGATCTTATTAGCAACATTAAATGAGCAGGAATGTGAAAAGTAGTGGGGAGGGGAGAGCTAGAGAAGAATGCTTGTATAGCAGGGCCATAGCACAGCATAAAGCTAAGCTGCTCACATGAGAATGAAACCCATTATCTTGGCCACATTAGCAACAATGGTCTAACCAATTGACCTGATATAATCAACCACAAATTTGAGGCACAATAGTACTGCATTTAATTGCTTATTCTGTAGTGAGTTCTAAAATTCACCTATTTAATATTATGGATTCTTTGGGTTTTAAGTAATGGGAAGCATTGTTTAGTAAATGGAAGAAACAGAGGACTTGAATCAATGTCTTCAAATTTGAAATGCAGTGTATTTTCCTTTGTGCCACAAACTGTCCTGTAATTCACTCTTAAAGATCTAACACTGACTGCATAGTTGGAATTAGCCTTTGGAGATCCAGAACTAAAGGTTAGACAGTAGCAGCAGCAGCAGCAGCATCACCATATGTGTAGCACTTTAAGGTTTGTAAAACACTTTTTAGTATTTTATTTGATCCTCACAATCTTATGCAGTAGTTATTATTATTATTATTATTATTATTATTATTATTATTATTATTACTATTATCCCCATTTTACAAAAGAGGAAACTGAGGCTGTAAGAGGGTGAATTACTTGCTCAGGGTAATACAACTAGCAAACTCAGGTCTTCCTGAGTGCAAGTTTTGTTATACCTGATAACTTCCCCTCAATCCCACACCCCACATGCTCTGTGACCCAATGATATTAGTCTCCCTGCTTTTCCTCCAAGACACTTCATTTCCCAACTCAGGCTATTTTTACTGGCTGTTCCCCATCCCTGGAATGCTCTTCTTCCTCATCTCTGCCTCCCAACTTTCCCTGACTTCCTTCAAGTCCCAAATCTCACCTTCTCAGGAAGCCTTTCCCGACACCCCAAAATTCGAGTACCTTCTCTCTGTTGTTTTTATTTTATCCCATACATAGCTTGTTTGCATATTGCCTGTCTCAGTAGAGTGTGAGCTCTTTAATAGCAAAGATTTTTACCTTTCTTTGTATCCACAGTGCTTAGCATAGTGCTTGGCACATCATAGACACTTAATAAATGTTTATTGATGCTCTCATTATCCATTGGGCCAAAAAGATTCACTTAAAAGTATATGAAAATCCTGATAAGTGTCACTTGAATTCTTTGTACCTTTAGCTTTGGAACAGTTAATGTTCTTCCTGAAACCCTGTGTAACCTTCACTCTTGTTCAGTCATGTCTGACTCTTTGTGACCTCATCTGGGGTTTTGTTGGCAAAAATACTAGAGTGTTTTGCCATTTTCTTCTCCAGCTTATTTTACAGAGGAAGAAACTGAGGCAAACAGGGGTAAGTGGCTTGCCCAGGGTCACACAGCTAGGAAGTGTCTAAAGCCAGATTTGAGCCCAGGTCTCTCTGAATCCAGGCCCAGTTCTCTATCCACTGTGCCATATAGCTGCCTCCTAAAATTTCATATCATTTAGATTCAAATCAACAAATTTTTATACAGTGTGAGGCTCTGCTAGGTGCTATGAATACAAAGACAAACTTGAAATAGTACTTTACTTCAAGAAACCAAATAGAGTGAGTGGGGAGATAAAATATATATGCAGATAACCAAATTAAAATAATATATATTAATTTTAAATTTTTTATTTATTTTTAATTTATGCAATAAACTAAGCATTTCCATAATATAGTATAATTGAAAAAAGATGATTGCACATGAAACTACAAACACATACAACTTGCTATTCCTTTCAAATACATAATAAAATTATCTTTTTTTCTTTTTTCTTTCCCACCCCTGCCCTAGAGATGACTACTATTAGACATAATTCTCTCTCTCTCTCTTCCCCCTTTCTCTCTCTATATATACACACACACACACATATATATACATATATACATACAAACATATTTATACACATATATGTAGAATAATTCTATAGAAACTACTATCTATCAGTTCTTTCTCTGGATGCAGATAGCAACTTCCTTCATATGTCCTTTATGGTTAATTTGGGTATTTATAATAGTCAAAATGACTTATTTGCTCAAAGTTGTTCTTAAAACAATATTTCTGTTACTGTATACATTAATTTCAAGAGAAGGAATGATCAGGAGGGATCAGGGATCAGGAGGGATCAGGAAAGTAATCATGTGAGGAGGTGGCCTCTGAGTTGTATTTTGGAGGAAAACAGGGATTCCCTACGGTGTAAGTGAATAGGGAATATATTTCGAACATAGTATACTAGAGCCCAGAAGTAGGAAATAGATTGCTTATTAGGAACAGATAGCAGGCCAGTTTGTTTGGAATGGAGAATGTAGCATGAAATGAAAGCTATAAGACACATGGGGTTTTATGCAGGGGTAGGGAACCAGTGGCCTTGAGGCCACATATGGACCTCTAGGTCTTCAGGTGCAGCCCTTTGACTGATTGGTGACAGATTTGTTCTGTGAAGTTTGGATTCAGTCCAAGGGCCACACTTGAGGACCTAGAGATCCACAGATGGCCTCAAGGCTGCAGGTTCCCCATCCCTCTATCTAGACAGTGGATTTTTTTTTTTTTAGAAATGTGGGCATGTTTATAGGCAATGAGGAAGAGCCAGGAGATGAGGAAAGAATGAAAATGAAAGGAAGAGAGGGAATGGTTGAGGGGACAGGATCCTGAAGGAGACAGGAGGAAATGAGATAGTTTGGCATTGGCATAAAAATAAGGTCACCTCTTCATCAGAGAAGAAGAGCAAAGAGAGAAAGGACATGCAAAGATGCAAAGAGATTTTGAGGATTGAAGTAGGGAAGATGGAGGAGCTCATGATAGATGATCACAATTTTCTCAGGAAACTAGGAGATAAGATTATCTGCTAAAAGAGAGGGGGATAGGGATGTTGTTAGAGGCATGAAGAGAAAGAAGTTTGGGAACAACAGTTGGGGGTGTGTGGGTGGGGAGCTGATTATGTAAAGCCCACCAAGGAAAGTTAAAAGAATTGCAGTGAAATTGCAGCAGAAAAAAAGAGCATGAACTTGCAGCAGATCAGTTAGCAAGGTTTCATGAGTTTTTTTCAGTTGTGTTCAGCAGCATGGGATTAGATAACAGGTATAAGACAACATTGAAAAATGACAGGGTGCAAATGATGGTAAGGCCAAGAGGGTACATGAAGTAAGAGTAGAAATAGTGTGTATTTGAATTAGTTAACTACATGAATAAGATTGGAAAGTGAAGAAAATGAGGTAAGAGCAGAGGTACATTGATATAAGAAAGAGCAATGGGGAGGGACTAGTAAAGACAAAGCAGAGGTTTGGGAGGCAGTTAGACATGGAAGCACAGGAGATTATGATCGAAAGAGAAATTTCAGAGTTCAAGGTCATAAAGCTGACTTAGTTGTGGGTGAGCTTCTGAGAGTTAATATATTACTCCCCCTCACCCCCAACTATAAACAGTTGATGATATACAGGTCATGGGAGTTGAGATGTTTAATGAACTAGAAGCCAGTCTTCAAGGGGACATAAATATGTGTGTGTATTTGTATGTATGTATGTATGTGCATCTGCATATATACACATATAAACATACACAAATATACACACACATACATGCATATGTATGTATGTCTGTAGATAGATGGTAGGTAGATATTTGTACATACACATATATGTGTATATGTTTGTATGTATGTGTGTATGTATATATACATACACACACATACACAAACACATACACATATACGTGTATGCATTTAAGTCCCCAAGCATTAAGGTAAGAGCAGAAATGGAGAAGACTGTAAGCCAAGTATTGAACTCTTTGAGAAAGGAGATAAAGTGACCCAGAAACCAAATGGTTAAGGTAACAAAGATTTAAGCAGAGAGCTATAGATAGATGGAGTGAACCTCAAAGAAGGAGAGATTGAAGAATAATTGCAGTAGAGGCATGGTCTAGAATTGAAAGTAATAAAACTGAACCAAGTATTAGTGGTTAACACTGATAAACTGAAGAACGATGGTGATTTCAAAAATTGTGATTTTTTTTTATATTCAAAGGTTTTACTATCTATAAGGTAGATATTTTCTACTGGTCTTTTAAGTCTGATTTGTCCTAAACCAAATCCATTCTCACAGTGACCAGCATTTGTAAACCAGCTCTTTAGAGACAGTATTACTGTCTGTGGCCATGGAAAAGCATGGACCTAACTGCCCTACTGTGGTATTGAACTTGTGTCAGAAACATCATTGGCACCTGGATTTACCCAACTAAGCTAACCATCCCAGCTGTTTAGCAGATGCTCAAGAATCCTTCTCACTTCCACATTCCTAGAGATGGATCAGGTTGTTGTTGTTATTGTTATTATTATTGTTGTTTTTAAGCAAACTCTGTATTTCTAAACCAAAAGCAATTGCTTATAAACTATATAGAAAATTATTCTGCAGAAATTTTCTTTGGCCTTCCCTAGGCCTTTTCTCTAGTCTTTGAAGTTTCTGCCCATACCAACCACAGCTATAGCCATGCCCAAACTCATCCTGGTTCCCATTTCCTGTCACTTCTCTCATCCTCTGTTTTCATTCTGGCTTTTCTCTTGGAATATAATGGTCAGTCTCAGTACTTCAAAAGAAAAAAACAATAGTATTGGTCTATTTTCTCTGAGACCTACTAGGGGAGAAAATAGCCTGACCTACCATCGGTGTTGAAAGAAAATATAGAATCTGCAAAAATTTTTATGCTTAGTTATCATGCCATAAAGCTTTGTAATTTCAATTTTCACTTTTCTAGCCTTATTTTTATGTGGATTTAATGGCTGTGAGAAATGTTACTCTTGTAGGCTAGTCCATCCACTTCATTGGCACAACAGGCTTGGAATTCCTTCAGGACTTTGACCACAGAGTATTCATCATCCATCTGCTTTGATGGGCTGGAAGAATCAAAATTCTGGAAAGCAGAGGATAGCCCCCTAATCTTTGATCTCTTTGCTGAGAATTCAGTTTTTGTGAGATACAATTAGGATAAAATGATTAGGAAGAAGGGCAGGAGAACCACCCCTAGGTGAATCCAAATTGGGAATACCCAGGATCATGATTAGGAGGGGATACCTAAATTTTCATGCCCCCAGGGCATGAAAATTTAGAAACCAATCAGTCAACATTTATTAAGCACCTAATATGTGCTAGGCACTGTGCTCATCACTGGGGATACAAAAAGAGGCAAAAAACTATCCTTGCCCTTAAAGAACTTACAATCTAATGGGAAAGACAAGATAGATAGATAGATAGATAGATAGATAGATAGATAGATAGACAGACAGACAGACAGACAGACAGACAGAGACATGGATATATATAGATATGTGTGTGTATATTTATGTATACAAACACACACCCAACCCCCTCCTACCTTTCCAGTCTTCTTTCACCTTACTTCTCACTGTCTACTCTTTAATCCAGTGACACTGGCTTCCTGGCTGTTATACAAACAAAGCATTCCATATCTTGGATCTGAGCATTTTCTCTGCCTATATGTAGTTGGGGCATGATAGGTAGACTTGAGAATCATTGGCATAAACATGATAATTAAATCTAGGGGGGCTGATGTGAAGTGAAGTGGTACAGAGGGGAAAGAGAAGAGGGCCCAAGACAGAACCCTATGGGACACTTATGCTTAGAAGGTATAATCTGGAAGAGAATCCAGCAAAGGAGACAGATAAGTAGTGCTTAGATAGGAGGAACTGAGAGTGGTGTCCCGAAAACCTAGAGAGAAGAGAATATCAAGGAGGAAAGAGTGATCAAGAGTGTCAAAGACTACAGAGATGTCAAGGAGAATGAGGCCTGAGAAAATGCCAGTGGATTTGGCAACTAAGCTGAAAACACATTCCTTCATCAGGATGAGGAAAAGGAAAAAAAAAACCCTAAGTTTAGCAAAAATAATTACCTAAATTGGAAGTTACCAGATAACATTCTGGCAGCTGGACGTGAAACAGCAGCTTCTCCGCCATTATCTTGATGTCTCTGCCTTTACCTCAACTGAATTTTTCTTTAAAAGTTGGTTTGAGGGTGTGCTTCATGTGGATTGCCCTGGCAGCATTTTGTGAAGCTTGCCCTATACACCCAAATTACTAGTTATGAGTGGAGGTGCCACTTATCTTCTCCTCATTACCCCCCTCCACACAACTCAAACAGAAAGGCATCCCATCATGGGGGACACTTCATAATAGAAAGAACCGTTCATAGAGGCCATCACTTCTAAAACACCACCACTCTGAACCTCTTGTCTCAATCTGAGGCAGCCTTCTATGCAAATAGCCCTGGCAGGATTATCACTAACAGACAAAGCTAAAAAACCTTGGATACAGGAGATTTTAGTCTAGTTGTTTCACTCTTTATTTAAAAATAAAAGGCTTAATATGCAAATAGAGAGAATAGGAATGAATTTCAGTCAAATGTAAATGGTGATATCAGATCCTTTCCTGTTTTGACCTTTGGGAGAAGTTTAAAAAACAGGGGAGAAACTGGCAAGAACACCTGACACTGGAGGATTGGGTAGGGAAAGAAGTAGCTAAGGAAATTGAGAATCCCAGGATCGTTGTATCTAAAGCTGGAAGGAAACTCAAAGATGATCTAGTTCAGAAGGTCTTGACTTTTTTTGTTTCATGGACCCCCTTGGAAGTCTGGTGAAACTCCTGATCCCTTCTCAGAATGTTTTAAAATGTGTAAAATAGAATACATAGGATTGCAAAGGGGAACTATTATATTGAAACATAGTTATCTAAATATTTTTTTTTAAGTTCCCAGATCCCAAGTTAAGAACACCTAAGTCCATCCAATCTCACAGTTCTACTGATGAGGAAATGACAGGAGTCAGGTGACTCACTCAAGGTTACACAGATAATAAGTAGCAAAAGAATACGTAAGCCTAGATCCTCTGACTACAGGCCCAGAGCCCTTTCTGCGACTAGAAGACTGACTTCTCTGACCTCATGATTTGTCCAGGACCAGCCTTACTGATCTTTATCTTAGTGAAGACAAATAGGAACTCTGCACCAAAACATGGAAACTGGCAAAGGTCTGTCAGGTCTCTTCTTGACAATGTGCAGTTAGGGCCCAGAGGGATACTGATTCCCAATCTCAGGACATTTTCTAAGATACTAGGTATAACTAGGTGACTTTTCTCATGGTATCTGAATCAAGTCAGGCTTTTGCTGCCAGCCTCTCTGTGGCAGCTACATAGGTGTTGCCGTGGGTAATACAAACCCTGGACTTGGAGCCAAGAAAACATGAATTTAAATCCCACTTCAGATTTTACTAGCTGTGCTACTGGGCAAGTCACTTAATTTAATCTCTCAGCCGGTTTTCTCCTCTGGTATTGTGTTGTTTTTCAATCCTGTTCAACTCTTCTTGACCCCATTTGGGGTTTTCTTGGCAAAGATACTAGATAGGTTTGCCTTTGTCTTTTCCAGCCTCATTTTACAGATGAGGAAACTGAGGCAAACAGGGTTAAGTGACTTGCCCAAGGTCACACAGCTAGTAAGTGTTTGAGGCCAGATTTGACTAGAAAGATGAGTCTTTCTGACTCCAAGCCTGGCACTCTAGCCACTGCACCACCTAGTTGCCCATCTTCTCCTCTGTAAAATAGGGATAATAATAGCACATACTTTCCAGGGCTATTGTGAAGATTAAATGAGATAACATATGTACAGCAGTTTGCAAACCTTGAATTGCTATGTAAACATTAGCTGTTATTAGTAGTGGTAGTAGCTTGGCTAGGACTTGAGATGGTCCCAGAAAGAGAGTAGCATTATCTCATCTTTCCCTGATAAAATAACATTTAAAACTGGAAAGAAATATAAACAAAAAGTTACTGCTTCATTAAACCCATGATGCAGGTCAAATTTCCTGGCAACCAACTGTTCTCCTGGCTAGTGCTAGAGATGGAGTCATTTACAATCCCAAATAACACTTGATTATATAGTCCTTCCTTTGCAACATATATTGAAGCTTTATGTAACCATTAACACCTCTTTCTTTTAGAAAGGAGTCAGATAAATGTAAATACAGGCAAACAATTACCTAACCTTGTCCATTCAAATGGGGACAGGGCCACCCTTCTTTAGCTTTTCCTTTCTCTGAAGAGTCTTCCTTTCTCAATTCAAGAAAAGACCAATGGCTATCAAAGGCAAGATTTATGTTGAAGTAACTATTTCCAGCTTCTTTCAAATTCTAAACATATTTTATGGTACCCCCTAATGCGAGATATATTTATAATTGTGGCAGGGGGTTTACTCTAGAATGTTTCATTTTTATTTTCTTTGTCATAACTGATAATTATACTATTAATACAATGTAAAAATCATCCTACTCTGGGAGTATTTGTACATTGCCTCAAGATCCCATTCTGATTTCTAAACCAGTAATACAGAAGATATACATATATGTGTAATTTATTTATTCTTATCGCTTTCAATCTGGGACATGATAAATATGGTATTTGTATGATAAACATTTTTTATTAGAAGACAGGGACTGTGGTAGAGTGACTAGAGTCCAGAATCTGGGAATCAATGGGGAAGACTAGAGTTCAAATCCTTTCTCAGACACTTAGTTGTTTGACCCTAGACAAGTCACTTTACAGAGCCTTGATCTCTTCATCTGTAAAATGAGATTAAAAAAAGAACATATATCTCAGAGGGTAGTGAGGATCAGATGAAATAATGGGATGTAAAGCCCTTTGCCCAATTAAAAGAATTATGTACATGCGAGTCTTTTTTTTTGTAAGCTAAGTATGTCATCTTTTCTGAATTCTCCTTTCTAGATGTTTGTACTCTGCCAAATACCTGTAATAAATTCTTCTGACCTACACCTTAGTTGGCATTTAGGAAAGCTTTATGTATAATCCATTTGGGTGGTCACCTCTCCCTTTACACTTCCAGATGTTTCTCTGACAGCCAAGACCCACTTAAATCTAAGATAATTGACCTTTTGACAGCTTTGAAGAGGGGAGTGGCATAAGATATGGCTTCAAACAAAGAAATAAAAATTAGGTCCTTAAGACAAAGCAGGCCTTCAGTGTTTTGGGCTTTCTCAAGTATCTCTCTAAAGTATTTACATATGGTTACTAAATTTAAGGTGATACCTTATACACCTTGCATGCTATATGGAAACCACAGCCTATTTTTGTTTTGAAATTGAAACTTCTGGCTTGCATAATAGTGACTTTAAAATATTCAGAAGACAAAAAGGAAAAGCCCCTTTAAAAACAGATTTGTGGTAAGTTCAAAGTTGGTTAATCGCATAATCCTACAATGTCTTAAACAAACAAAACTACAGACAGCAATGTTTTCACCTTGAGCAGAAACAAGGGGGGTAGGGGTGGGGAGAGGATAGCAGTGGCAATTTAGAAGACAGTCTGAGAAGGGAAGGACAGAAGAGGACAATGCCACCACAACTGACATTTTGCCAGAAGATAAACCAACCTGTCCTATTAAGATCCTGGTCCTTGTTCCTGTGGAAATTCAGGAAGGAAGCAGCCATTATCAACAGAAAACTGAGGAGAAAAATAATTTGGGAATGGCAGTGGCAGTTTGTGAAGAAGAATGGGGAAGCGTGTCTTTCTGGTTGTTGGTGCTCAAGGACAAATTTCCTGGTGTTCTGAATGCTAAGTAATTTTTGCACCAATTTAAGCTCCAAAGACCAGTAAAGGAGATGGGAATTAGTAGTACATGCCATTTGACAGAGATTCCCATTGACTAAGTATATGATTTTCAGCAGAATCAAGCAATAATAATTTCCTACCTTCCTTCAAGCACAGGTGGTGGTTCTGTACATGTAATATAGGAAAATACAAGAAGCAAAAGAGTAGCCCCCTCCCCAAAAAATGGGGACAAAGAGAACAGATATAGAGAGAATGGCATTCTGGGAATTTGATGAGTATTCTTGGAAGGAAAATTAAACTATCTTTCTCTAATAAATTGCCTGATGATTAAAAAGAGTTGGAGCCAACAGGTTGAAGAGTCTATAACTCTGTAAGTAAAAGAAAATTAAAGGTTTACTTTAAGGAATTGGGAAACGTAGGGGTTGCACAAAATGGAGATGGTAAAACAGAACTATAGAGCCAGCAGAGGACTTAGAGAGCATCTGGTCCAACCCCCTCAATTGCAAATCAAGAAACTGAGGCCCAGAGAGATTAAATGATATATTAAAATTTATCAGAATTGAAGCTGAGCAAATTTAACAACTGCCTATTGAACATTTGGAACTAGATGTCCCACAGGCCTCTCAAATTCAGCATTTCCAGAACAGAACTCATCCCACCCCCCACAAACTTTCCTCTCTTCCCAACTTCCCTTTTCCTGCCAAGAGCACCACCATGATTCTAGAAACGCAGGTTCACAATCTAGAGTCATCCTGAACTCTTCAGTTTCTCCCACATCACACACCCAATCAGCTGCCAAGTCTTTTCAATTCCACCATTGCAGCATCTCTCACAATCCATCCTCCCACTCTGTTGCTAAAGTGATATTCTAACCAGATCAGCAGACTCTGGTGGCTCCTTATCAGCTCTAGGAGCATAATTCCTCTGTTTGGCATTAAAGGCCCTTTACAACCTGACTACAAGCTGCCTTCCCATACCTGGAATGAACTCCCTTTCATTTCCATCTGTCAAAGTTCTTCATTTCCTACAAGACTCAACCAAAGTGTTCCATTAAGTTTTCCCTACTACCATCATTGCCAGTCATCTTGGCTTTGTCTTTCTACTGGACTTTGATGACTTTGGAGGAGAGAGTGAGGCTGATGGCTTTATGTAACTGCCTCCTTTAAATCCAATTTATCCAATTTATGTGCAAGTCAAGACATCACCTTCATGATATCATTTGTCGTTTTCAAGAATGAAGGATGAAAAAGAACAAGAACAGCAATAGCCTTATTATACATTACTCCCCTGCCTTCTAGGAATTGAAATATTCATCTTATTAAACCAAACCCCCTCATTTTATAGCTGATAAAACTGTGGCTCAGAGGTTAAATGACTTCCCAAGGTCACTCAGCTACGAAGAGATGGAGCCAAGATTCAAACTCCAGTCTTCTGACTTCAATCCAATATAATTTCCACTGCAGCCCAGATCTTTCAGATCATGAATTCCATTAGTAACATAATTTTATTATGTTTATTAGTAACATAATTTTATTTCCAAATTTTAATTTACAGAAAACTTTTAAGTAAAATAGTTTAACCTAAAGAACAGAAAAAGGGGGTAGGATATGGAACATGATAGCTGTCATTAAGTATTTCAAGGGCTGTCAAGTGAAAGAGCGATTCAGTGTATTCTGTTTAGCCCCAGAGGGCAGGACCAGCAAGGAAGAGTTGCACAGAAGACAAATTAGGATAAGACCAAGAAAAGCTTCTTAACAATTAGAGCTGTCCAGAAGTTAAATGGGCTGGAAATGTGACGAGTTTCCCTTCCTTGGAAGTCTTCAAGTTGAGGCTGGGCCATCTCTTGTCTGTTATGGAATAGTGAGGATTCCTTGGGTGTATAGGTTGGACCAGATCCTGAGGTCTTTTCCAACTTTCAAATTCTATGATTCATGGTAGCCATTGTACCAACCAAGATGTTGCTGTTCAGTTATTTAAGTCGTGTATGACTCTTCGTGGCCCCATTTGGGGTTTTCTTGGCAAATATACTGGAGTGATTTGCCATTTCCTTCTCCAAACCAAGAAACTATTTTGTATTCATTCATGTTTATCTACTTCTACCAGATAATCAAAACTTTTTATCACTTAGATCAATCCTAGGATGTTTGCTAAGTTATTGCACAGTTATTGTGTCAGAGGTAGACTCAAAACTAGGCCTTCCTCTGCAAAGTCCAAAACAATATTCATTAGGCTATGCTACCTCTCAATAGTTATATGTTAGTTTGTTTGAGACTAAGTCTCCATATCTTGCCCAGACTAGAAGTGCAGCAACCATTCAGGGATCAATCCCACTGCTGATCATAAAGGAGGGAGCTTTGATCTGTTCTATTTCCCAATTAGGCCCATTGACCCTTACTTAAGTAGACTGGTAGCCTCAGCCCCTGGTGGTATGAGGATATCATATCAGTGCCAGAAAGTGCAGATACCTGATTGACTTAGCCCACTGTAGGTCAGAACTCCAGAGCCCAGGCAATCCACCAACCTTAGCCTCCCCAGTAGCAAGGATTACAAGTGTATTCACTACAGCCTCAATGGTTATAGGTTACACTGAAAAATATTAATCACATGATCAGCTCAGTTACTAGGTGTATAGTCATTAATTTACTTAAGAAAGCCTCCATAGACTTATGCAGAACTGAAAGGACAATAAAGCAAAGGCTGTCCCCTTTCCTTATATGATTTGATACGGGGCTAGAACAAGAAATATGCTAATTGTTTAATATTGAAGGAAAATATTAATTTATAAACAAAAGTAGTACCAAATAAGTTACAAATTATAGCCCACCTCTGTGTTTACCTTAAAAAAAAAAAAGCAAAAGCCCAGCCAACATTGCTCAATCCCAGAACATTAAGACATCATCACTATTGTACTGGGACATATCCCTTAAGTATAAATGACCCACTTTACTTCAAGTTCTAAGAAGTAACACAACTGTGGCAAATACCAGCCCCACCCAACCCTTCCCCATTTTCAATTTCAGTCTTGAAGATTGATGAATTAGATTATTTTTCTTTTTGTAAATGAACACAAAGGATGATTGCCCCACCTCCCCACATGCCGCAGTCGCATTCTCACTCCCAATTAGCTATCTTTAAACAACGAAACAAGCACAGGAGAAAAATCTATCTGGTTCTGCCTAAGGTGTTAAAATAGATCTTTGTACTATGGTTTTCAAAATTTTGTGAATGCTGTTTTTGTGAAGGCTTTCCATGACCTCATTTGAGGTTTTCTTGGTGGAGATACTGTAGTGGTTTGCCATTTCCTTCTCCAGCTCATTTTACAGATGAGAAAACTGAGGCAAACAGGGTTAAGTGATTTGCCCAGGATCACACAGCTAGTAAGTATCTGAAGTTGGATTTGAACTCAGATCCTCTTGACACCAGACCCAATGCTGTATCCACTGTGGCTACTACCTACCTGCCTCTGAGATTAAATGACTTGACATAGGGAGTATGTCTTAGAGACAGAATTTGAATCCAGGTCTTCATAGCTCTAAGACCAGGAACCATGTTGTCTCCCCACCGCACACTTTTAAAAGCTATTTGAAAAGAATTCTTTCACCTTTCATACTCTATTATCAAAGTCTATTTATCTGAATTTAGTCCTCTCTTGAGGGCAGCAAGGTGGTACAGGGGATAGAGCCCCTGGCCTGAAGTCAATAAGTGCTGAGCTCAAATCTGGCCTCAGACAATTATTAACTGTGTGATCCCAGGCAAGTCACTCAATCCTGTTTGCCTTCGTTTCCTCATCTGTAAAATAAGCTAGAGAAGGAAATGGCAAACAGCTCCAGTATCTCTGCCAAGAAACCCCAAATGGGATCACAAAGAGTGAGACACAACTGAAAAAAGACTCAAAAACAAAAGTTTATTCTTGAAAATAGATCACATTCACTAAAAGAAAAACCCTTTAAAAAGAAAAATAATACATATACATACATATACTGATTATAAGATTAATTCGTTCTTTATATGAATATACCAGATGTTGCAGGGGAGGACAAGGAAGTACGACCTATAGTGGGTACACTCTAGTAAAATGTTTATATAGATTTTCTGAAGTTTATTATAGGAGTTCCATTTTCATAAGTTCTTCTTTCTTAGTCTTAATTAGCCTTTGATTCACTTTCTAATGTTCTTTGGCAAATATGTTATAGCAAAGAATTTCCCACCATCTGTTTCTCCCATTTAGTGGTATCTTATTTTCTTATATTTCATTTTATATTACTCCCAAATTAGTGCTAAAAATGTGACAGAAAAAGATTTTGGCCATTCCCTGCACTTTGAAAATATAAATTATACTTTTTATTGCAAACAGAAGAGATGTGCTTATAAAGTTTTTGTCTGATTGTGTCATAAATCAAAAATGAATTTTTTTTTATAGGATGTGGTTTCAGTAAATGTCCCTGAAAGGTTCTTGAAATTTGTGAACCTATACATAGGGAACTCAAATGACATCAGTTTCTTAAATTTGATTTATCTATGGTTCAGTTGTTTTGACCTGTTCCTTTTTCTTCAAAGACCAACTCAACCACTCTTAGAATCTTCCCCAGAATCTTCAAGTAAAATGGTCCTTCATTTGTTGTATTCCTCTAGCCATTCTGTTTTATCTCTAGTGATGTACTAATTAACTGGAACAAATGAAAGTAATTAAATATATTGACATACAATAAACTTTACAACTTGTTGTAATTCTTTTTAAAAATTTATCATATCCTTTTTACATCATAATATGTTTTTTTGCAGAATTTGGCATTGAGCTCACAGGATTTTTATATATATTCTTTAATTCAACATCATGAAGCCACACTTTTATTCTGCTGTATATGGCAAATGGACTGTTTTTTCCAAGTCTAGCCTTAATTGTAACGTATAGATTTTCAATGAAGGTTTAATCTGGTAAATTTACAGGCTACTGAAATATGTCTGTCTCCATCTCATAGGTAAATTTCATAACCTTTTGTGATGTATGGTATGCTGCAAGGTCATATTGCAGCATTCCTTCTTCAATTGGAAATTTCTGTAATTTCAGACCATTCTGTTTCTCAGTATATCAATGTAATTGCAAAAGTTCATCATTCACTCGATGGGGACAAGACTTCCAGACCAATTAAAATTTTTAAATCCCCAAAATACTTTGGAGGAGTAATTTTTTACAATCCGATGATAATACCTGACTCTTACAGGCTTACCAGTACTTCTAATAGTTTTGGTATAGCCTTGAATGAAAAAATTCATTTCACAGGTAAAAGAATTACCTTTTTCCAGTCTTTATTTCTGCAGTCTTTGTGTTGTCTTGCCCATGACAAGCATATTTTCCTTCAAAACACAGGTTAGTAGCCTTTTTTTTACTGATATTCTCATAGTTATTCCTTCTTTAGGAAGCCTCACTGTAGAAGAATCAATACTAACCACTCCAGATGACAGTTCCCTCTGAATTTCTTTGCTTGTCTTATAAGTATCAATTTTGCTATTTCTCAGTAGCAGTTTGTCAGTTCTTTGTGCTATTTTTCCTTTTCAAACAAACTTTCATTTGAACTGTGACACAACTGATCCTGTTTCATTATGGGCTCAAAAGATTCTTGACACTCTTATCATTCTCATATCAACAGCCATTGCAACAGCTGCAACAGACATTGAAGTGTGCTAAAACTTTTCCATGTTTCTTAAGAACATAACAAAGGAGAGCAACAAAATACACGTATGAAATGAAGTCTAATACTCAAATGACAGAGAAGCCAATTCAATCTACTTTCATCTTGTCAGGTCAGATGTTGTGAGCTACTCTACTGTCAATAGAGGTACACATGCATGACCATTGCTATCATAAAATGAAAACCTATTAGAATGATTAATTTTTCAACATCCCAAGTAATTAGCACACTACTGTACCCTATGCACTTAATCATTACCCCATCTGTGTATGTGAATCAATATAACCAACACCTCTTACTAAATAATCAGTTCTAATTCATTTCAACAAACTACACGTTGTTACAAGTGCTGAGGGAAATTATGTCTTATTCCATCATTGACTCTCTCTCAGCACCTATCACAAAATCTAGGATATTGTGCTTAAAATGTTTATTGAACTGGATTAAATAAAACCCCTAAATATATCAGCAACTTTAGAGTCATAACCATGTTTGCATGGATTATGAAATGGATCATGCCCGCAAATACAATTTGATGAAAAGTAGCATTCTTTATATGGCAGTCAGGTGGTGCAGTGGATAGAATGCTGGGTTTAAACTCATCTTTCTGAGTTCAGATCTGACCTCTGACACTTACTAGCTGTGTGATCTTGGGCAAGTCACTTAACCCTATTTGCCTCAGTTCCTCATCTAGAAAATGAGCTGGAGAAGGAAATGGCAAACCACTGTAATGTCTTTGCCATAAAAACCCCAAATAGGGTCACAGAGATTAGGACATGACTGGAAAACAACTTAACAACATCATTCTTTAGATAGGACCTATTCTTCTGTCTAGAAAAGTCCCCAAAATAAGAAGCAAATTTAATTGAGTAATAATTTGTGCAATGATGCACAGGAAAAAAAATAAGATAAACAGAAATAGAAAAGGGTATGTTCTTAGAACAAATAATTGAAAGTCAATTGTATAACTTCAGACACTGAAAAAAGGAAAGTTCAAGTTAATTCATTTAAGAAGCTGTTTGTCCCAGGAAAGATTTCTTGGTTATGCCAAACAGATGTCTGTCATCACAGATTTCTTTTGTATCTAATTTAAAATATAAAACCCAAATGAATGTTTCCATTTACTCTTTATTTTCTTTTGTTTTGATCCTTGCTGCTATGTTTGAGTGTTTTTTTTAAATTCATATGATTTCATCATAGTATGAATGGTCCCATAAGATTTCTTAGTCTAATCATTTTCACTTATTATGGTCATCGGAAATGTAGACATACGTCTAACTTAAGCCTCCTTACCATAGGCCCCATGGCAGGTGGCAGATAGATTTCTGTCAATAACAGCCTCCTCATTATTCTTTCTAGACTATTAGGGTTCTGTGATTTCATTTCGTTATCAACAATACAATCCATAATGATCTGCTTCCATACTTTAGTAGACGTTTCATTGTACTAAATTTGATGTGCTATTAGAATGCAATTTAAATTTGAGTATGAAATTCAGTGTTTAATTGAGCCACAGAACCTCTTGATTGCTGCAAAATACTCATTTGTATTCCCGAATTATTGTCTTATATATAAAAGACTTCACATCTGCTGTAGAAATCAAGGGTATGTGATGCTAAAGTGACAATGCTGCCAGGCAATTGTTATTAATTAATACCATGTCTGCCTTTTTTGCCATCTGTTCTACTCTGAGGCCACCTCCTCCAGATGCCTTCCCTGATCCATCCCACCCCACCCCACCCTCACCCCCCAGCTAAAAATGATTATTTCCTCCTTGATCTCTTAGGGCACTATTTATTTTCCTTTGTATTTCGTTATTTTCTTATCAGTATTACAATGAATCTATAAGCACTTATTAAGACTCCACTATGTGGAAAGTGTGATGTTAGGTGTTAGAGGTATGAAGACAGAAATAAAATAGTCTCTAGCTTCCAGGAGCTCATGTTTGATCAACTATAGAGCGTTTCCTGTACCTATATCACCAGATACATGTATCACATTATTTGAGAGGGATGAAGGAATGAAAATAATGCTGGACTTGAAAATCAGCAGAGGCCGGAATAAATCCTCCCTCCTACACTTACTAACTATGTAGCAGTAAGTGGGGCACTTTCTCCCTCAGCCTCAGTTTTCTCATCTATAAAATCTGGATAATGATACTTGTAGCATTTACCTCATTGGATTGTTGTGATGATCAAATGACTTGTGCTCTGAAAAGGTGAAAGCACTTTTTAAATATTTGAGAGAAAGACAGGTTGAAGGCTAGGGAGAGAGAAAGGAAGAGGGTGAGAGAAGCCATATTTGTATTACCAACATTTCAAATCAGTTTTGTGCCTGTAGAACTTACTGCCTCAAGACATAGTAGGTTCCCTATTGCTGGAGGTTTTCAAGGTGCTCAATGACCACTAGTCAGGAATATTGCTGGGGGAGGGGATCCTATTCAGGTACCAGGTGGATAAGTATTCTCTGAGGCCACTTACAACAAAATCCGTGGTTGTATTCTGTGTTAAAAGAAGACCTGGTGAATAGAGACATAAAATCCTTCCCAATCTGGAATAGCCCATCACCAGAACAAAGTCAATTATCTGACACTAATCTGGTGTTTGCTCTAACAATAATAGGATAGCCAAAGAGCCATTGAATAGAGAATTGAAGTGAAGGTTCCTTGAGCAAAACAAGCAAAAGAAATGACACATGGATATATTCTGGAATTCAACTTTAAGAAGTAAAGCATAGTTATAGATTATTAAGAATCAATGGAAACAGTTAATATGGAAATGTATTTTGCATGACTTCACATGTATAGTGCATATGATATTACTTGCCTTCTAAAGGATTGAAGGAGGGGTTGGGGGAGGGAGAGAATTTAGAACTCAGAATTTAAGAATGAATGTTAAAAAAAAAAACTAATGCAAGCAGATAGAGCAACTCAATACATACCAAAGAGAATCAAGTTTGGTGAATTTAGTCTATGGCTAGAGATAACCCAGAACATATCTAAAGACAGGTTATCAAGGCTGACTCCATCCCTGTTTACTTGGAAAGAGGTGACCTATAAAGACAAACCAGGCTTGGCGTTACATGAAAAAAACATTTCATCCAGTACAGTTAAATGTGGGAATTTCTGAAGAACAATGGTCCAATTACAATAGCATTGTTCTCCTTGAAGAAAAAAATGACCTAATTAAAAACTCATGGGGCCACTTGCAGCAGCCAAATGTCTACAATGTTGTCGACCATGGTGCTTCTCTGGAACACCTTCTCTCATAACAGAGATTGTGGACCCTTACGTTCCCTCTTGAAATATGATCAAAATCTCAATTTTGGATCCTGTGTGAAGGAAGGTAGCACGTTACCTTACCCTAAAATGCCAAGTACTCAATTGGAATGATTTTATAATTGATCAGCTTTTGCTCCTGAAACCTTCTTCCTTGGAAGGTTTCTTCCCTTTCTGCCTAGCTCCTCACCCGGTATATTGTCCATTATAAATGTTTAATAAATTGAATATCCAGATCATTGTTGCATATTTTTATGCCTTATACCATATGCTTTACACAGTCCCCAAATATGACTACACAAAATCAATTTCTGATCAGTTCCAGATTATCATATACATATTGTAGCTCCAAATTAAATAGTTAGCAAATAGTCACAGCCAAGAAGAAAAATTAGTAAATATACAAGACAGAGCCTGGTCTATTATTCGTTTGTGAAGGAAAGTCCTTTGTCAGTTAAAATGTTATATTCTGATTGTGGTCCTAAACTTGACTCAGAAATTGTTTAATTATTCTTTCATGCTATAGATGTCAGCTACAAGGCATTAATTGTCATTTTAAAAAAAATCCTTCTCAGGGCAGCTAGGTGGTGCAGTGGATAGAGCACTGACCCTGGAGTCAGGAGAACCTGAGTTCAAATCCAGCCTGAGACACTTGACACTCACTAGCTGTGTGACTCTGAGCAAGTCACTTAACCCCAATAGCCTCACCAAATCATGTGTGTGTGTGTGTGTGTGTGTGTGTGTACACACACATACACATATATATTCACACACGCATATGTGTGTATGCATATGCACACATGTGTGTATGTATATATGTATATGTATGTGTATATGTATGTGTATATGTATATGTATATGTATATGTATATGTATATGTATATGTATATGTATATGTATATGTATATGTATATGTATATGTATATGTATATGTATATGTATATGTATATGTATATGTATATGTATATGTATATGTATATGTATATGTATATGTATATGTGAGTTGTAGCCATAGGAAAGAGTCTATCTCTGTGCCAGGGTAAGTGGATTATAAATGTTTTCAGTAGCGTAATCTTGGTTTCTTTTGTACCATGTTCTCTAACCTATTGATATAGGCATAATTCAACAGAAGAATGGGGCTCCATATAAGGTTTGTTAGTCACTGGATCAGGTTATACTAGTAACACTGTCTACCTTACACTGAGGTATATCCTAGTGATCTGATCTAAATTACAGTAAGGAAGACTCTTCTCCTCTGTCCCCTTATCAGGAGCAAAACCTTTGTGAAACAACAGCTTAGACTAGGGTACATTCATGGCTACCAACAAGTAGCATTATCCACACCAAGTTGCCTCAGCAATGCTCTCTGAATATGCCAGGTAAACTGAGAGGAGAGTTCATGGGACCTTAATAAGGATCATAAGGTCATAGATTTAGAAAGGAACCAGAGAGATCATCTAGTTTAATTCTCTTATTTTGCAGATAAAGAAACTGAGGCCCAGAAAGTTTAAAAGACTCATCCACAGAGATAAGCTATATAGATATGGCTGTGAAGATTTATAAAAATAAAACAAAAATATACTGGCAAGCAAGAAAATAAATTGAGTATATATTTAGAAAGCCTTATACTGGTATACACATAATTATCACTTAGAAAGAACTAACTTTCCTTTAAACATATAGTCAATTTTTTTAATGAGTATTAGTTTTTAAGTATCCTCTCCATTTTTTTATTCAGTCCTAGTTTCATCATCATTTGCTTTTTTAACAGATGGAATTTGGGTACATTTACCATGTTTTGTGATTAAATCAAGTTTACTGTATACTAGATATATCATAAGTAATATTCAAATACTTGTTCAGTGGTAACAGAAATTACTTTTAAAATTAAAGGAAGAAAATTTCCAAGTCAAATACACGTTATGGGATAATTCTCCTGAAACATAATATAGCTTGAATATTCCTGTCAGCTTGTTGTACTTATTTAACTGTAAGTAAAAATATTTCCTTAGAGAGCTTCCAGGGGGCACTGAAAGTTTAGGTTATAGGAGAGTTGCCAATCTCCATCACGGAAGGAGTTTCCATACTAGGACATTTCCATGTCATTGAAATAACAGACCCAGATAAACAGAAAGATATCCAGGTCATTTTATTCTTTGTCTTCTGTAGCTCAAATGCAAATTTTCTAACCCTTTCTGGTATGTCCTCCATTTGTATTCTGGGGCTCCAGTTTCCAAAATGTTACAATGTGATCTTCTAAGATACATCCGAGTTTTGATTCATCCCATAGCTTCAAATTCTAATTGTAACTCAAGAAACCTCCTGGACCCAAGCTAGGATCATTCAAAGAAGTGAATTTTTGCTCTTTCCTTTCATCAACCCAGCACTTACCATAGTACCTGGAATATAGTGGGTACTTAATAAATAAATGCTTCTTAATTGGTTGATAGATACAGCAAACTAATTAGTAAATTTGTGCCCTTATTTCTCCTAGATATGGGCAATAGCTATGTAAATAGGCATGTGAAGGTGATAAGGAGATTCCATTTTTCTTAATTGTCTCCCGATATCTTCTACACCCTAATGCAAGAGTATCTTTTAGCCATTCAATCAGACTAAAATGTTGAATTTACTTTATTCATCTAATTAAGCCTACTAGGAACTGATTTTTTTTTCCTGTTCTTTTCTGAGATCTGTCTGAAATTCACTAGGACCCTTGAGACAAACCACTTTTAGCAGAAGAGTAAGTAGTTAAGATATTATATTCCTCTAATGAGAGACATTTTGAAAGAGTGGACAACGACTACCCGTGAGGTTCCAGTGCTACCTCTGACAGATACTAACTACTGTGCTCTGTGGAGCAAGTCATTTAATCTCTTAATACCTCCATCAACTTCTAAGTTATAGACATACTGCTGACCTGTATTGGTTGAGTAGTTTTCCATACCAGGAGTCCCCTATGTTGATAAAATCACAGATCTAAGACAAGGGGCGGGGGGGGGGGCGGGAGGAGAATCATCATCTGCTGTCCCCAACAATTAATACAGGGACTCCCACGTGAGTTTCTCATTGTGTCAGCTTTGCACTTCATTAGTGATCTACAATGATTTGCACCAGATGAAAGAGTAGGCAGAAGGAATAAATGAGCTGCTGGTGGCTCTGTCCTGACTGTGACTAATTGCAAAGTAATAGTTTGTCTGTAATCATTTCTGGGGAGGGGAGAGGGAGTGGATGTTAAGAAGCCTGAATTACTTATAAAGTATCTACATGGTACCCCAAACTAGCTTGATTACATGGCATAGTGAATCATTCTGATGGCTTTGTGCCGTATAATCCCAGACATAGCCTCAATTGCATTTCTGCAACTTGAAAGCTTTGAAGTCAGACTTTTGAGATGGTTGAACAGAAGAAAGGGATTAAAAGTTAACACTGTATTGCCCACCTCCAGAAAGAAAGGCGATGAACTGAGAGTAAAAATGAAACAATTATTTTTTGGACATGACAAATGAGGGGATTTTTTTTTAACTATGCTTATTTGTTAAAAGGGTTTTGTTTTTCTTTTTCTTTCTTTTTTGTTTTCCAATGCAGGGCAGGGAGTGGGAAATAGAGAAACTAGATTTTTGCTCATTGAAAAAAAATTTTAAACCTGAAGTTAATGCTGAAACATGAAATTTACTATCTCACCTTGAGAGGTGGTGAAGTATATTGGAAAGAGTGCTGAACTTAGATCTGGGTTTGATTCTTACCTTGGAGACTTACTAGATGAATGATCTTGAGCAAGTCACTTAACCTTTCTGAACCTCAGTTTCCTCATCTGTGAACTGGGAATAATAATACATGTAGTTTTGTGAGGTTCAAATGAAATGATGTACATAAAATGCCTTTCGAGCTTTAAAGTGTCTATACGTATATACGTATATATAATATATGTATATATATATTATATATATAATATATATAATATATATGTATATATATATTATATATATATTATATATATGTTATATATATAGTTTTTCAGTATCCACAGCTAATGGACTATGTTGTTTATATGTTTACAACATGATAAATATGTCTCATTCTGGGCCCTGGTTTTGAATGTGCACTTCAACTGAAAACGTGCATTTCTTATCTATTCAAAACATATCTTGGCACTATAATTTTTGTTTCAGCCTGCAAATTAAAGGTATGATTCTTTAGCTTCTCAAATATCATGTTTTTCAAATGGGTCCAGATACTCCACAGAATGAGTGAATCCATTGAAAGACATTTAATTCCATCCCAACCTTCTTTGTTCCCAACTCAAATGGAATTGAGCTGAACTTTTTCAGATGACCAAAAATGTAAATTCATACTTTCTTTTCATTTGCATTTGCATCCGCCCTTCTGGGTTCCATCTGGAACCAGAAACAGAAGTGGTGAAAGACCACAAGAAAGGCTGCCTTCCTTGGGATTTCTGGCTCACCGGAAGTGGAGAGCACAAGACGTTTCCCAGGACCCTTTTCACAAGATTTTCCAACCCCAATTCTGCACAGCACAGAGGCTCACATGCACTTCTAAAGGGAACATTTGGGGTACTTTCAAAAATAAACTGGAGCAGTCGTGATAACTAAGGCTCGATCCTATCTAATTTGGTAGCTAATTATCCGGGCTGAGGGGGAAGCAGAAATCTTCAATTTCGTTTTAGTAACTTTGAAAACAGCATAAAGAAGCTGCTCCATTATTGCTGTCATCTTACTACATGTAAAAAAGTAGAACTATTCCATCTACCCATCATTGGTTTACATGTAGCCAGACATAATTTCCCTTTTCAAAACCCTGTTGTTGACTAATTGGATTATATTACTCTCAGAATATGTTTCTTTTAGCACTTCTTAATTTCTCCCCATTTGTTAATTTATTTTATTTTATTTTTTAAAGATGAGGTCTCTCTCCTCAGAGCTGGATGTCTCACTGGCATTAGTATTTCATCAATACTAATGATCCCATTACTGATCAGCTAAAGAGTTTTGACCTTCTGGTTCTCCTCTACTTAAGAAGCCTTGTACCCACTACCACTATCCACCCATCAGAACTCACCATATTAATGCCAAAAATAGTGCAGACACTCAATTGATACAGTTCATTGTAGCTCAAAGTTCCTCAGCAGCAGGGATAAGAGGCATGGACAACCATGCTTGGCCCCGTTTATTTAGTAAAAGAAACCCCACAAATCCCAGTGGACCTTGGATGATCACTTACTTGAGAGGTGCAGATTTTTTTAAAAATTGCATCCCCCCCCCTTAAAAATGTCATAAAATAAAAGCCTTCCAAAACTTAGTCACATAGAATAGATGCTAATCTTGTCCTCCCCACTTCCATTTTAATAAAAGGTGCTAATGAAGTGAAAAATTAGAAACTTGAAATGGTTCTATGGAACACTCATTTGATTAGGACCAGACTCAGTGAAGAGGAATTAGGAAGTCTACAAAGAGTATCTCTAAAAAGTAACACGTACTTCAAAGAATACAGACATACAAAGTAGAATGATTTGGATTATTGCCTGTTCTTTTTCCTAAAATTCAAATTGAGCCAAATTAAATAAGCCAGTTATGTCAACTGCAAATGTTTTACTAGCACAAATATAAATATATGAAGCCAGGATAGCTTATGTTCCTAAATGGGAGTGTTTGATTTTTGTTCCATTCTCAGCAGGTTGGTTAAACTCCAGGGAATCTGGGGACAATATCTTCCAGGTCCAAAAGCCTCTGTCATAGTCATATATTTATCTTTTGTGACCTTTCAGAGTTTGTGATTAAGATTTTATTCACTTTGTTTCCAACTATTGGTAATTTCCCTTTTGGAGTAAAAACACGTACAAATGTGTCTTTTATTACTCTGTAATCTTGTCTCCTCCTCTTGAAACTGTCAGTTTTTACATTTAAATTGATTTGTGAAGAAGAATCTTGGATAGACTTTGCTCTGGCAACCATATTTGCCTAGTTAGAATGAATTTCATTCATCCATCCACCCATCCATCCATCCTTCATTCATTTGTTCATTCATTCATTCATTCATTCATTCATTCATTCATGTATCCGTGAGATACTTTGTTCCAACTCATAGGTTCAAAGATTTAGATCTAAAAGGGACTTAAGAGTTTATCTAGTCAAACCTATTCATTTTATCCACATCCCAAGAAACTGAGGCCCAGAAGTCATATAAATAAGTAAAGTGAAAGAAACAGGATTCAAACCCAATTCCTCCAACTTTAGATGTTACTCTCATTTGACTGTACCATGCTTATTCACCCAGTAGACACTTTTTATTTTTTTGGTTTGACTTGCTACAACACAAGGAGAGTAGTTTTAAGTTTAGGGGAAATGCAGAAGATAGGATGTCATTTATTCCTTCTGTAACAGCGGTCTGGTAAATGCAAAACCCCATCAGCTTTCTTGGTTAATGGAACCTTTCTTTCTTTTTCTTTCTTTTTTTTTTTAGGCATTGGGGTTAAGTGACTTGCCCAGGGTCACACACCTAGTAAGTATCAAGTGTTTGTTCTGAGGCTGGATTTGAACCTCAAGTCCTCTTGACTCCAGGGCCGGTACTTTATCCACTGAGCCACCTAGCTGCCCCAAATGGAATGTTTCCATAGAAGGATATTAAGGAGATGGCTTCCACCAAATTTTGATATTCCATAAGGAAAATCCTTGGAGAAACAGTGGAGTAAGCATGAACATTCTGTGACCGGTTCCTATTGGCTAAACATGTGGTTGGGAGGAACCCATTTTGATTGTCTGGGTAGTGATTTGGATGCCATGACAGAAAATTTCACCAATCCTCTTTTTCATCAATCCTCTATTTCATTAAAGATTCATATCTTCCCTTGTAAGATTATACTTAGTTTTTCTAATTAAGTGATTTTTGTCAGTAATCTGTTCTTTTTTGTCTCCTGGAATATCATATTCCAAGCTCTCTTCTCCATTATACTAGTAGCTACCAGGTCTTAAGTGATCCTGAATTTGTCACCTTGTCTCTTTCTTGCTCTTCACTGGATTTTTTTTCTTTGAACTGAAATCACTCTATTACCAATACTATGTTCCTGGGGTCTTCAGAGGCCACGTAAACTAATCCCCTCACTTTACATACAAGGAAGCTAAAGGACAGGGGCTTAAGGGACTTGACTAAGGTCATATAAATAGGAAGTGTCAGAGGCAAGATTGAACCCACCACTTCTCACTGCAGAAAGAGTGCTTTTTGTTCATCCATCATACCACCATGCTGTCTCTCATTTTCCCTCTTTGCATCACGGTCTCTTCATCTTTAACCTGGAGGAGGAAATAGGGAGAAGGATTAAATGAGATGAGCTCAGAGACCCTTTTTCCATGTGTAGCAACATCCTATGATTTTATGAACATTATCAAAGAAGTAGATCTATTGTGTCAAGTATGGTGCACTTGTACTATAATTAAAATTAAATTAAAAATTAAAATAGGAGGATTATGGATTTATTAGAAAAGGTATGCAGGAAAAAAATTTCACAAATTAATTGGGTAATTAATTGTGAAGCCCTGTGGCCCCATTTCTCAGTAGATGCCCTAGCACTTCTCTGCCTACAGGACACCTAATCAATCCATACATCTTTTTTAACAAGTTCCATAATGATGTTTCTGATGCTGAAACAAATGTATTTTCTCTGAACTTAAGTAGGCTCTGGTATGTTGTTAAGGAGATAGGTGTTTCTGATAAAGCCAGAATGAATTAATCAGACTTGTAAGGGTACCCTGATTCTTTTTTTTTAAAATTTTATTAATTTACTTTGATTCATCAACAATCACTTCCATATGCTTTTGAGCTTAAAAATTTTCTCCCCCTTCCTCCCCACCCCCCTCCCCAAGATGGCACACAATCTCATATAGGCTATACATTTACATTTCTATTAAACATATTTTCACATTAGTGAAGTTATAAGTAAAAATTAAAACCAGTAGGAGGAACCATTAGAAAGAGGAACCAAAACTCAACAGAAGAGAAAAAAAATGATAGCAATTCAACTTCTGTAGTTCTTTCTTTGGATGTGCATAGCATTTTCCACCACAAGGTGTGTGGGGATGTCCTAGATCTTTGTATTGCTGAGAAGGGTTAAGTTTTTCAATATTAGTCATCACACAACGTGGCTGTTATTGTGTACAAAGTTCTCTTGGTTCTGCTGATTTCACTCAGCATCAGACCATACAAGTCTTTCCAGGTTTTTCTGAAGTCAGCCTGTTCATCATTTCTTATAGCACAATAGTATTCCATTACATTCATATACCACAGCTTGCTCAGCCATTCCCCAATTGATGGGCATCCTCTCAATTTCCTATTCTTTGCCACCACAAAAAGAGCTGCTATGAATATTTTTGTACATGTGGGTCCTTTTCCCATTTGTATGATCTCTTTGGGATATAGCCCTAGAAGTGCTGGGTCAAAGGGTATGCACATTTTTATAGCCCTTTGGGCATAGTTCCGAATTGTTCTCCAAAACAGTTGGATCATTTCACAACTCCACCAATAACGCATTAGTGTTCCAATTTTCCCACATCTTCTCCAACATTTATCATTTTCCTGTTTTGTCATGTTGGCCAATCTGGTAGGTGTGATGTAGATACCCTGATTCTTACTGTCACCTCTTATGATACTCTGTCTTATTCAGCTCTTTCTAGAAGATGGCTAAATAAATTATCATTTCTCTCCTTTTTGTTTTAGGTGTTAAAATAAAAAAAGATTTCTTCTTACATAGAACATTTTCAATTTACTTCAATTCAGAATATTTTTTTTAACTATTCACCATAAACAGAATACTGTAGTAGGTATAAGGGATGATAGAAAATTTAGGTTAGGCATAGTCTCTGCCTCATAGAGTTTATAGTCTAACAGAGAAATATGAAAATACATAAAAACTATAGTATACAGTAGTATATGATAAAAAATAATAGCTAGCATTTAGATAGTCCTTTCAGTTTTATAAAACACTTTACATAAGTTATCTCATTTAATTCTTACAATAATCCTATAAGATAGTTTCCATTACTACCCTGATTTTACGAATAAGGAAATTGAGGCTGAGAGATTCTGAGAGATACATGACTTGTCCAGGCTCATACAATTAGTAAGCGTCTGAGGCAAGTTTTGAACTCAGTTCTTCTTGACTAAAAGCTCAATGCTTTATCTATCCAAGAGGATACCTAGTGCCTCATAATAAATGCTTAGAGATGTCCAATTAAACTGCAATGTAAACTTCAAAGGAGGAAATATAATTATTTAATGGGCTATTAGTGAAGGCACTCTGGAAGAGGTAGCATTTGAATGATATACAATTTAACAGGGATAAATTTATGGAGGTAAAGTGCAAATATAAGGAGATAAAAGGAATGAATATCTGCCTGGAGAGGTAGGAGGAAAACTGGTGGAGATTTGGAATTAACAGACTGAGAGGATTTAGAAGAAAGGGATGTCAAGTATTAAAGAGATATCAAAGAGAATAAGGGCTGGAGGTCATTGGATTTGGTGATTAGAGGAATTAGTAACTTCTGGAAGGTAGATTGTAAAGGGTTGGCAAAAAATTGGTAATGAGGAAAAAGAGATGAGAAGGAGGGAGAAGGATAGATCATTTATTCAAGAAGTTTGGCATGGGTGTGAAGGGTGGGGAGAAACTTGGAATGGTGTAGAGGAGATGCATTTGTAGTCAGATGAGACAGAGTCTGTGGAGGGAGTATTTAAAGATGAAAGGTTCAATGGAGATTTTCACATGACTGAAAGAGGAAATAATTTAAGGAACAGGAGAATGATTAATAAAAGGCCTTGAGATAAAGGGCACAGATAAAGGGATTAGCTTTAGTGAGGATTAGATACACCTTGTCTTCAGGGAAAGAAAGGAAATGGAGGTCCTTGATCAATGAAGAATTTGAGTAGAAGTGCTGGTGCAAAGAATGGCAAGAAATAGAAAAACATTGTTATGAATCTTTTGTTATGGTCATGATTAATTTTGTCTTCACATAAATTGTGTGCATGTGTATTCATATAGTGTGTCTTACATTAAGTAAGGAAAACTTGCTGCGTATTGGTGATGGATAGGTAATTTCTGCTATAGGTCAACAGATTGTAGTCAAGGTCTAACAAAAGCATGATTTTAAAACAAAACAAACAACTAAAAAACAAATCCTCACAATTTAACATATACCCTATGCACAAGTTTGAACAAAAATCTCCATTCAGTTATCTTGTTGAAATTCAGGTAAATAGGAAGCTATATAGAAATTTCATTTCTTCCTTGTGTTACAAATTATTGTGCTCCAAAACAGGAGCTTTGGATGTTTGAGTCAATCCAAGTAATATAGGTAAATATCCTTACAATTTAGTCAAACCTTGAGGTCTGTTGAACAAAATACATTAAAACTAGAAAATGTCATTCTTCTGTATGCCTAAACCTGACTCCATATTAATCACAACCAAAAAGAAGAAGAGGATTTACAGAATTCAATTATTTTACTTACCTTGAGTTTTGAGATCTAAAATAGTCTTAGAATGCATGTGGTTTGTAAAAGTTTTATTTTACAGAACCACAATTTTTTTTTATTCTAGAAGGGTACTTAAAAACCATTTACTTCAACCCTTTCATTTTACAAATAGGTAGACTTAGGTCCCTAGAGGTTAAATGTCTTGCCTTAAGTCATCAGTATAGTGATGACACTGGACTAGATGCCCTATAAGGCCTCCAAAGTTAAGTCTATAATCCTCATATAGCATATTATTCTTATGATGGGCTCTCTTCCAAGGGATACATAAAAGGTTTAGAATAACATCATTAATATCCAAAATGTTAATTTTCATTGGATTATAGATCTAACAACAGTTACACTTTTGATTTCTCTCTCTTTCTTTTTTTCTTCCCTATTTCTACCATTGTCACTCTTCCTTAATTTCTATATAGCTACAGCACAAAATCTTAGGCTAATCTTTCTGACATGTTTCTTTTTCTCTGTATTCTTTTTTCTTTAGAAAAACTCTCATTAATCTTTTGGTCATCTATTACCTTGATTTCTATGACGTCTCTTGTTTGATGTCTCAGTTTTTTCCTACATCAGTAGAAAATCTATGCCTAGTTTTCAAAAATCACTCCAAATACTATGAATGGATATAGAATAACCTCTTCTTGATAATATTGCATTCTCTACCATAGAACTTCATGATTCATTTATTAGGTTTTTTAACTATTGCTTTTTCAATACTCCTTTGATCACTTTTGCCTCTAAGGTCCTCTCCATAGCCTTTAAAGTACTTCACTCATTTCCTCATAATTTTCATCCCAGTGTTTTCATATTCTGTGTATCTTCTCAGCGTTTTTGTCATTCTTTTGCATTTTTCATTTTGGTATTTATGACCTACTCTTTCTAGCTGATAAACTAGTAAGAATTTTGCTTTTGATGTCTTGTCCCAGTGATTCACTTGCCCAGTTAAGTCTTTTTCTCCTATTATAATTATCTCTAGTATAGGATCTCCTAAAGAAAAACATTCAAGGCCTGTCATGGACAATAGGTAAATTTCCCAAGTGGGTGTATACCATCCATTGTAAAGTAAAATGGAAAATTAGGGCAGTTAGGTGGCCTAATGGATAGCCCCCCGGGCATGGAGTTCAGATTTGGCCTGAGTCACTTGCTGTATGACCCTAGCAAGTCACTTAACCTCTGTTTGCCTCAGAAGCCACATCTGTAAAATGAGGATAATAATAGCACCTTCCTCCCAGAGTTGTTATGAAGATCAGATGAGATAACAACTATAAAGTACTTAGCACAGTGCCTATTACAAAGTAAGTGCTATAGAAAGGTTAGCTATCATTACTGTTTAGAGAATTTACACATAAGCATACTTTTGTCATTATTTAGAAATTTTAATCAAAAGTAATTGTTTGGGGTTTGACTTATCCAAATAATGTCTCAATATTCCACTTAAATTTGATGGTATAGAATTGACTTATGCCACTTTTTCTGTCTCAATTGATGAATCAACCAATGAGCACTTATTAAGTACCAAGTCTGTACTTGGTGCTGTGCTAATAGCTCAAGACACAGAGACAAAAAATTAAGCAGGACCTTCTCTCATGGAGCTTATAATCTATTAAGGAAAACAACAAGCACATATGTGGATAGACGTATAGAAATAACATGGTTCTGACCAATGAGGTCCCAGTCCTTGGAAGATGCACAATATTCTCTGCCTGCTGGCAATCTAAGTGAAGACTTGGGAAACCAACTTCTTGAAATGTACGATGGGAAATAATGGAGAGCCCTCCCTTCTATTTAGGACATAGTCAAGTGTTCATATTCCAATGACAGGGCCCCCATTGGCCAGTACCCCAGTACATAAATTTTTAAATAGATATAAAGTGATGAAGGAGATGGTAGTAGAAGCTAGGACGATTAGGAAAGGCTTCATATAATGAAAGGTGATGCTTGAACTAAGTCTTGAAGGAAAATGGAGATTCTAAGAGGCAGGAATTAAAAGGAAATACTTTGCAGGTATGGAGGATAGTCCATGCAAAGTACGAGATGAGAAATGGAATATTGCATATGAAGAAAAGCAAGAAACTCAGTATGGCTCCTAGATCACAATTTGTGTGAAAGGGAGTACTGTGTGATAAGGTTGGAAAGCTAAAAGGGGCCAGGTTGTGAAGGGTTTGAAATACCAAGCACAAGAGTTTATAATTGCACATAGAGCAGAGCTCATGGAAGTGATAGGGAGCCATTAAGTTTCCTGAAAAAGGGAATGATATGATCAGATCTATGCTTTAAAATAATAATTTTGGAAGCAATGTGGAAGATGGATTAGAGTAGCTTGTGAGTTTAGTAATAGAAATTAGGATATTTTTACAAGTTCAAGTGAGAAATATGAAATAAGGTAATAGCCACAAGAGTAGAGAGAGAGGATGGATATAAGAGATATTGTGAAGGTATTAATGGCAAGGTCTGGCAGTTGATTGGCTAAGTGGGGTTAGTGAAAAGTGAGTAAATAAAGATGATGCTGATGTGGTGCCCTCCACTGAAATAGGAAAGTTAAGAGGAAGGGAGAGTTTGGAAAGGAAAGATGAACTTGAGAGTCTTACATCTATCCAGTTCAAAATGGCCAATGGGCAACTTGTTATGTGGGGCTGGAGCTCAGGAGAGAGACTAAGGTTGGATACATAGGTCAGGAAGTCATCTGCAAAGATATGGTGATTGAACCCATGTAAGATCATGATGACGAGGCTGATGACTTAATTATCAATTTTCTGGAATCAAAATTAGCCATTATGGTTAAAGCATTTGGCTTCTGCCTAGTGTTCTTCTCATTCATAGTATTATACCTCTTGGTACATGGTTTTTACTTATGTTTCATAAAGAACATGCAAATGTATTTTTGAACAATGAAATTCGACTCTGCCTTTCCTTTTCTTGGAGGTGTGGGACAGTAGAGGTTGGTTGTTTTAAAAGAATTGTTCACTCAAATTTAAACTCAAATGTTTAAATCAACATTAAATTGCATACTATATGGGATACCGTGCTAAGCAAGGAGAAATAAAAAGGCAAAGAAGAGATAGTCCTTGCTCTTTAAGAGTTTATATTCTAACTTGAAGTTTGGCCAAGAAATTGGTCTGGCTTATTACATATTAGTATGGTGGAGTTCAATCTAGCACTCTACCAAATATCTTAGAAAGTAGTCCAACACTTTGCCAAGAGTCTCTCAGTATAATAACTTTTTAACCTACACATCAGAGTATATGTAAAGCGGAGAGAAGCACACTAAGCCAGGTCCATAAATGATGTCCTCCACTCAACCAAAAAAATTCCCATGGATTGTCCATCCAAAAATTGTGATGCCAGCTTTCTTGATTTATTTACTAGGGCCTGAAGTATGATCAGAACCTAGAAGGGAAGGTAAAGAGAGCCTTGTGTCAGGATAAGTTGATGAAGTTGTTGAGCAGATTGACAAACTGAAGTCGAGCTACAAATGGAGAAAATACTGTGATGGGTCATTGAAAGGCTGCTTTAAGATTTCCAAGTGAGAGCTATCATCCAGAAAAAGATGGCAAAGTTTAGTAAAAACAAAACAAAGCAAAAAGTAACAAACCCTGAGTCAGAAGACCTACCAAGATTTGAGTTCTGGCTTTGCCACTTTATTGGCTGTGTGACCCTGAAAAATATTATTTAACGTTTCTGAGATTCATTTTCTTTATCTGTAATATGGGGTGATAATCCCTGCCCAGCCTATCTCACATCACTTTATGAGGGAATCATTTTGTATATTCTAAAGAAGAGGGGATAAAATCCAGACCTGTGATTTCCTTGGTGAAGGGAGCTCTAAGGGGAGAATCTCCTTTACCAGTGAAGATCAATAACTTCCCTACAACCTAAAGTTTAGAAAGTTGCCTAGGTCACTGAGAGGCTTGGTGACTTACCCAGAGTCACACAGCCACTATGTGTCAAAGGTGGGAATTGAACCCCAGTTTACCTGTCTTCAAACTAGCTCTCAGGACATACTGCTTCTCTAAACTCTAAATGTTTTATAAATGTGAGCTATTGTTATTGCACTGAGAGGCAAAGTCCATGTGTTGTCTTCCTGTAGTGTTTATCCTAGACAAATTGTATAGCTTGCCAAGACTCATCAAACTACTGATCACTACCTATTTCTGCCTGTTCATGTGAGAAAGAATGATAGAGTCAGAAGAAACCTGGAATGCATCTCTGAAGGCTTTGAAGTCCTGGGTAGGAAACTGAAGGACTTGATGGAACAGCTGGTGTTTTCATCTCTTCTGTTTGAAGGTCATGGCTTTGTAAAAGAAAGGAGGATATGGGAAGTGAACAGCTGGCTATATAGATGGTATTGAAGAACTGGCTTTGGTTTCCTGCAGAATGGCTTACAATAACCAGAATGAAAAGCTCTTGGCAAGGGATAGAATGCCTTTCAAAAAGACTGGAAGCAATACATTTGGCAGGAGACTTGTTAACCTTAATATGAGAGCTTTAAACTAAATTTTGAGGGCAGAAAGAAAGTAACTGCCCAGAAAAAGCAACCAGATAAGGATTTTAGGTTTTTTTAAAAAAAAAAGCACAATCTAGAAAGAGACAGCATGGATGCCCTAGAAATTGTCAGGTGAAAATAACAGAAGCAAATTGGGAACAAAATTAATAGCTCTAGATATGCTATGGCACCGGGTATATTTCAAGAGACAATAAGTTTAAAGAGAAAGAAAAACAAAATCTGTACCCTTAAAAGTGTGTAATATATACCACCAAACTAAACAGGGGATGTGGATGATATTTTTGTAATAAAGTTTAAAATCTGACACAAAGGTGAAATAAATATAGTAATAGAATGATTTGAGTATTTAGACATCTGCTGGAAATCTTACTCTGTTTAAAAGCAAAATAATTGATAAAATTCATATCTGTCGAATGACAGTTTAACCTTTCAAAAATTAGGGGAAGCAATGGGGAGGACTGCTACTCTGGGCTTAATTTTGGCCAATATGGAAGACTTAGTTAATAAAAGGAAGCAATAAGAAATGTGGTGAGATAGATATATAGATACATAAGTAGGTAGGTAGATATGTGTGTATGTATATTATACCATGTCAACCTATAATTCATAATAGTCAAAGCTGGCCAGAGTCAGATGTGTGTGTGTTGTGTGTGTGTGTGTGTGTGTGTGTGTGTGTACACCTTAGACTTTTAGGAAAGCATCATTTTTTAAAAACTCTAATGCAGATTAGCTAAGACAAATCCTTCTACTGGTATCCTGGATTCTATTCCCTCTTGTGTCTTCCAGGCCTTTGTTCTAATAATTGTTTCCTCCCTCTCAAGCACCTTCAGTTTCCCTGTCTCCACTGGATTCTTCCCATTCATATGTAAACAAGATCATATTCCATCAATCCAACAAAAATCTCCCTTGACCCATCAATCACTTTCATTTGCTGTTCTATCTGTCCCTCCCCTTCACAAACAAAACTCTCAAAACATCAGTCTATGTGTGATACTACTACTTCTTCATCAACAAGTTTTCTCCTTATTCCCTTGCAATCTGGCTGTCTGCTCTAGCATGTTACAGAAGTGTTCTTTCAAAGATTACCAGTGACCTAATCACCAAATCTATAGTCTTTCTTCAACTTTTCTCCTCTTTGACATCTCTACATCATCTGACACTGTTATTTTCTATACTTTCCCTCTCTCCAGCTCATGAAAGTCCACTTCATCTTATTGCTTTTTATGCACTTGACTCCCAATCTGTATTCCCAACCCTTATATCTCCCTCTCAAGGTTCATCCCCTTATCTACAACTGACTGCAGGACACCTTTGCGTGTGTTCCTCAACCATCCAGATTGAGCATGGCCATAACTAAACTTATTCTTTTATTCCACCACTCACAAAATACTTTGTTCTCAATATTTTTATTAAATGACTTTATTATTCACATATTGGTGTTTTTTTATTACTCTTTGCTGTCCTTTCATATCTAATCAATTATTAGTAGCATCCTATTGATTCTACCTCCTTCAAATCTTTCACATTGTATCCCTCTTCTCCTTTCTCACTGACACTACCACAGTTCATATAGTCATTCCCAACTACCTGAATTATTATAATAGCCCCTCATAATGCCTTTCCCTTTCATTTTCTTTCTTTTCCAAACTATCTTTCATGCCACTACCAGACTTGCCTTTCTTGTGCATTAATCTAATAGTACCAAGCAAATAGTGCCTCCCTGCTTCCCATCGAATAAAGGGTCTTCAAGGACTTCCACAATGTGACATCTATATTTCCCTTAGGTAGTATAACATATACTATAGTAGACATGGCACTGAACTTGGAGTCAGGATGACCTGGATTCAAATCCTATCTCAGATACTTAATAGCAAGTTAGTTAATCTCTCTGTACTTCACTTTTCTCCTATGTAAAATGAGAGTTTTAGACTAGGTAGCCTCTAAGGTCCTTTCCAACTCTAAATCTATGATTCTGTCTTCCCAGTTTTATCTCACGCTGATTACTTCCATATTTTCCTTGTTTCAAGAAAATTAAATGACTGTCAATTAGTTAATAAGCATTTATGAATGTATGCATAAGGTGAAAAAATTGAGACCTGGGAAAGAACTTAGTTTAAAAAGACCAAGGTCACCATCCTGGGCCATAACCAGTCTTGACTTTTGTGTTGCCACTGGACTGATGACTCTAGAGGGGAGAGTGAGGCTGATGACAACACAGCTTTACCTCACTTAAATCCAGTTCATGCACAAGTCAAAACATAACCCTTATGATGTCAGTGGTTCTCTTCACGAACAAAGAATGAACAACAACCACAATAACAAAACAACAATGTAGAAGGCACTGCGCCAAGTTCTAAGGTTACAAACACAAAAATGAAACTGTCTCTACCTTTCAAGAAGTTATGTTCTATCGAGGGAGATAATGTGTATAAAAATGAGTGGATATAAAATAAATGCAAGGTAATTTAAAGACAACAGCATAAGCAGCTGGCTTTGGAGGAGTGTGATAAAGGAATAATATCGTTCCTTGGGCTAAGATTTATAGGAAACTAAGATTTAAAGAGGCTAAATTGGAAGAGGTGAATTGCAGGAACAAATGATTATATCCCAGTTCTAGAGATAGAAGTGAGATCTCAGAGACCATCTAGTCTAATCTCCTTATTGTATAGATGATGAAACTGAGGTACAGAGAAGTTAAAAGAATGTTCAAAGTCATATAGGTAGTATTAATTAGAAATTTAACCGGAACCCAGATTCTCTGTTATCCTCCCATTGAGTCATGCTGCTATGTAAAGGAACAAAGAGAAGAAATGGAATTTTACTTGTGAGGAACAGCAAGAGATTCATTTTGGCTGGATCAAATAGTAAATGAAAGGGAAAAATGCATAACAAACCTAGAAAGGTAGATTGGAGCAGGTTTTTAAGACTTTCAATGCCAAACAAAAAAAAATTATGTTTGGTCCTAGAGATGATAAGGAGCAGCTGAAGATTACTGAGCAAGGAAATTATCAGACCTGTGCTTTAGAAAGATCTCTTTGGCAGCTATGTGGAGGATGGGTTAGAAAGGGGAAAGAATTGTGACAGAGAGACCAATAAGGAGGCTATTTCAGTAGTCCAAGCAAGAGGTCTTTGTATCCCTATTGATTAATATAGAGCCTGGCACATAGTATATGCTCAATAAATGCTTGATAATTGATTGGACCATGCAGCCTTGTGTATAAAAATAAGGGGACAGATTGAAGGATGTTTTAAAGGTAGAATAAGCAAGACAGCAACTGATGAGAAGTGAGGGAGAGGGAAAAGTAAATGATGACTTCAGGTTTGCAAATCTGAGAGACTGAAAAGATTGTGGGGCCCTTGATAGAAGAAAGCAGGGGGGAGGAATAGTTTCAGTATGAAGATTGTGAGTTCTGTTTTTGAAATACTGAATGTAAGATGTCTATAGGATATCCATGTTTTGAAATGTCCAATAGGCAGTGGGTGATATAGCGATGAAGGTAAAAGGAAAAAGTAGATCTGGATATATCTGGGAGTCATCTGCATAGAGATGATAATTAAACCCATGTCAACTGATGAGGTCACTGAGAGAGTGTGTAGAGGGAGAGGAGTGCCTAGGAAAATGACACCCACACTTCTCAGCACATATTAAGTTCTGCATAATTGGTTTTCATTCATTTAGGGAGTATGGAGGAGCATCAAGTGAAGGGACTTGGAAGGAGTGGCATACAGACAGGAGAATCAAGAGACAGTGCTGCCACAAAAAAACAGAGAGAAAAATGGGGGGGGGAATTGTTGAATTTGACAATTAAAAGATAACACAGTAAGAGTTAAATATTTGTTGAATTTAAGTAAATAGAGCTTAAGAGAATAAGAAATTCCAAAAAAAGTGAAATTTTTAGTATATGTCCTACATTCAATGAGTTAACTTCAGAGTCATAGGATCACAGATTTAGGGCTGAAAGGGACATTAGAGGCCATTTAATACAACTTCCTCATTTTACACATGAAAAAACTGATGCTCAGAAAGGCTAAATTATTTGCCTAAGGTGTCAGATACTGCATTTGAACCCAGGTTTTCCTGACTCCAAATCTTGCACCCTAGGGAAAATTATACTTCAGTCTTACTCTTTCTCTAATATTTAGCAGCAAATACTCTCTATATGGATGGTTATGTGGTGAACTTTACCACTAAACCACTAAAAATCGAAAGAAGAGCCCAATCTGTACTTTATGTACCTAAGTGGAATTTATTGCAGGATATAGCACAGCTGGCCACAGCTCCCAAGATGATGGAGGGTACTGGAATCTGCCTGCCTCTGTTGTTCCTCCTGAGCTTGTGGGACAGGTCTTCATGTCTAAACAGCTTCCACATCTGCAGAGGGCAGGAAGCAGTGACTCTTCTGCAGAAGGCATCTTTTGCAACAGCACTGTTCAGCACCAATATAATTTGATGCTGAATTGTTCTTGCTTGTATAACAAAATAGTCTTGTTTCTCACATGGTTATCAGTCTGTTTTTTGATCTTAGAATGACCATTAATAATCTTTCAAGAGAGAAAACAGCAAAGGTATAAGAAGTCATTCTAAAATCATATCTGCATGTTCTTTCAGTCACTTGAAGGCATAATTCATCTGAGCATACAGATCTACTCCAAATTTCTAAAATGGAAAGAAATTCAATTCCAAAACAAGGGAAAAGAAAAAGCTAGACAATGATTACCAGAAAGAAATCTAGAATGAACTAAATAGGTGTTCTGCAAGGATCTAGCATGGATTCTCTATGAGTATATTATAATAAACTAATTTAATTTCCTTTTTTGATAGGAGTACCAGATTAATAGATAAAGGGAATGTCATGTGTAGTCATCTTAATTTCAGCAAGATTTCCAATGGGCTTTCAAATAGTGCAGAGTAAAATGGGCTGTTGTGTGAAGAGAATCTAACCAAACAATCATGCCCTAAAAGTGTTGATTAATGGATTGATATTAGCTTGGAGGGACATCTCTAGTAGTGTACTATGACCCTGTGCTCATCAAAATTTTTATCAGTGATTTGGATGAATACATAAAAGTTTTCCTTATTGAATTTGCAGATGACACAAAGGTAAGAGAGCTAATACATTAGATTACGGACTCTTGATTCAAAATTATCTCAAGCTGAAATTCTGGGCTGAAACCCACAAGATGAAATTTAATAGAATAAGTTTAAAAGCTCAAAAAAATCAGTTGTACCAGTCCAGAATGTGGAGACTTGTTTGGCTTGACAGCCATTCATGTGAAAAAGACCTGGGGTTTTAATTGATTATAAACATAATGTGAGCCAACAGTGTGATCTATCAAAAAGAAAAAAGCCTAATGTATTAACAGAAATGCACTTTGCAGATCACAGGAGGTAACATAACCACTGTACTCTTTACTTGTCTGACCACATCTGAAGTATTATGTTAAATTCTGGGCACCACATTTACTTAGAAGAGACTTTGATCAACTATAGTATATTCAAAAGAGGGCAACCAGGGTAGTAAAGAATTTGGAAACTATGTCTCAAGAGGAATGGCTAAAGGAACTGAGGGATGTTCAGAAAAATGTTTTAAAGACCATGAAGGACGTGATTGCTGTCTTCCCATTTGAAGGGCTCTGATGTAAATAGAATGCCCCTCGGATTACAGAATCGTAGAATGATAATTGAAAAGACCTCCAACATATGGGTTACTCCACAGGTCAGAAGAAAAACAATGTGAAAAGTCACAAAGAAGCAAATGAGAGTCAATATGAGGGAGAAGAACTTTCTAACTATTTAGAGCTACCCTATCAGCTCAATGGAGTGGAAGTAAAGGGCTTTGAATGCCCCGAACATTCAAATACAGAGTCAAAAAAAAAAAGATTCATGGCCTGGATATGGATTTAACTAGATGAACATCTAAAGCCCTTTCTAGTTCCAAGATCTTATGCTTCTATGATTTTAAAACATTGAATACACACACAAAAATAATTTGTTTTTCTTTTAACTTTACCAAATTACTCTTATAGTCAGTTGGATTATGACTCATTTTTAGAAATGGATCCATTTGTGGATATGTGCATGGCCAAATGGAAAGAAACATCTTTCCATGCAAACCCATTAGATTAGTTGGTTAAGGCTTCAAATAACAAGACAAACAAGAAAGACCCAGTTCTGGTGTTTTCTTTTGCCTTTCTAATACATCAAAATCAAAATTTCAAAACATAAACATCATTTATAAAAAAGATTTGATTAATGCATTTGTTGTACATGTGACATGGGCTGCTTCTGCATGGCTCAGATTGCCAGAGTGCCATGGTTTCCTCATTTGAATTGGTCATTGTGTTGGGATCTCACATAACAGGAAATAGTCTTGGGGTGGGGGAAGGAGAAGGGATGTTAATAAAAATTTATTGTTAGTGTTAATGTTAATAACGTTGGTAAAAAAAAAATTTATGCATTGTGCTTTAATTAACTATTTGGAATTGAGGTGAGGAAGAGGATGTCCTTGTCTTTGAATCCCCAACTGAACAATACCTTGCATCTTCTAGAGGCTTCATAAATGTTTTCTGATGGAATCCAATTGAAATTCTTTTTCATCAGTAGTAGATGTTTTTCAAAAGTATGTTTGTGTTTTGGACTTTTTTTGCCACTTCACAGATAGGGAAACATAGAGATAGAAATGTGTATAGGTATTGTGTATATTTGTCTATGTATATGTCCTTATATACACACATGTAGATATATGCATACCGTATGCATGTATCTTTGGGGTGAAGTCCAGAACTGTGATTTCATGAGTGTAAGGAAATTTCAGTGTGGAATTTTCTTGTTCCAGTGGATGTTAGTATAACAATTAACAACTGGCCTATAACTTAACAGTTTTAGGGAGTTGCTTGAGAGTGTTTAGAGTTTAAAGTAACTTGTCCACAGTCTCATATGTGGTATGCAGTTCAATTCAATGTAGCATGCATTTGTGAGATACCTACTATGTGCTGGATGTTGTACTCAACACAGGAAATACAAAGACAAAAATTAAGTACTTCCTGTCCTTGAGGAACTTACATTCTGGAGAGGGAGGACAACAACACGAACATAGATAAGTAATGAGAAAATATGAAGTATATACAAATTAATTGGAGGCAAGCACTCACATTTTAAAGGGGAATGAGAAAGGAAAGCATTCCAGGCCTGACGGAATAGATTGTGCAAAGGCAAGGAGTCAAGAGATAGAATGTAGTTTGCAAGGAACAGGAAATGAGCCAATTTGACTTGTATTTAGAGTATGTAAGGGAGTGCAATATGTAATTAACCCAGAAGCATAGTTTAGGACCAGATAGCAAAGGGCTTTAAAGGCCAAGAAGAAAAGGTTTTGATCTTAGAGACAAAAGGTAGCCTCTGAGGCTTCTTGAATGTCATAGTCGGACTTGTGTTTTTTGTAATGATCTCCAACAAGAAGCAAGAGGGGATGAGGGTATTGGCAGAAGCAAGACTGACTCTCAATTATACAAGGCTGACCCCATCTACTCTGCCATGCTGCCTCTTACATATACACATATCATAGATTTTATGTATATATACATGCTTATATATATACTTGAATGGTAGGAGAAATTTCTTTGTAATTGTGATGCTTCCAATTGCTTGGCTAAAGTGGAATTTGATCTTAGTAAAGATCGTTACAACCCTTCTTACCATTTAGCAGAAATCAAAGATGAAACTATGCTAAAGTTGTGTGCAGCAGGAATCCAATAGAAAAAGGTAGAAAGTGTATATGCCACCTCTAACTCTTTCTTCTTGTAATTTCCTGGATCTTTTTGTATTGGGTTTGGAAATCTCATTAGCGGTTGGGGAGTGGCAAAGGGTGAATTCAGTTAAATGGTAAAACTGTTTGCTGATGGCAGAATAACAGAGTTGTAGTGAAGTTAGCTCATATTCAAATATTATGCATTATAGAGAATGTCTTTTTATATGAACACAGATTCAAAGAAAGTACTTGGTATGACCAATTACTCAACATAGAAAATTTATTGTAACCAGATCAACATGGCATGGTTAGTGTGGACCATATGCTGGAATATGGAAACAGCTGTATTATACAGAATCTTCTTTGTAATGGGATTTTGCCTTTATCCTTAAACTTGGTGATAACTGGGCTTACTTTGTCAGTTGTATGCAGAATACGCTTCAAGGTAAATTACATGCATTTGATTCTACTCATCTGCCAAATTATATCCTCCCTAAATCTCTCCCATCTCACATTAACTGACAATGACATGTGTATGTGTGCACACATATGTACATATGCTCATACAGAGGGGTGTATGTGTACATACAAACACCTATGTATAATATGTGCATAAGTTGAGGGTAACTGATAAGCCTTAAACCCATCAGTGAGTTAGGAGAATGTCTACTCCCCAAGCATGTGAAAACTTTCCCCAGCACAATGGACAGATGACAACAATTTGTTCCAATGTCCATGAAGGCAGCTGTGGAATGCTACAAACTTGGTTGGGAATCAAAGACACCAGGTCTTCCACTGCATCCTGGACCATCACCAGTTGTTCTGACTTTTGTCTTGCCACTGGATTTCAATAACTCTGGAAGAGTGAGGCTGGTGACTGTGCAATTCTGGCTCACTTAAATCCAATTCGTGCATATGTCAAGACATCACCTGGGATGTCATTGGTCCTCTTTGAAAATGAAGGACAAAAACAACACGTGTACATATAATTTTTTAACATGAGACAAAGTATATGTATAACTCCTAGAGCAAAAATAGTACTCATACCTTTATAGATATCATTTGTTACAAATTCAGTGGCAAGCATAAGAAATATCCATTTGGAGATGCAAATTACTTTATTATTATGATCAATATTTAATTCCTAATGATTGCTGCAAATCAAATCAAATCAGCCATCTGACTGCCTTAATTGTTAAATCAATACTAATGGGGGCACAGAGTGGGGGAGAGTGTTGCAGGCACCTGCGTCACTGACAGTATTTATTTTCCAGCAAGTATGAGAGAGAGAAAGATATACATGGGCCAGGTGGGTAACAGGTCCAGAACCAGTTTCGTTTGTTGATCTGAGGGCTAGTGTTTTTATACCCCATTCATGGGAACAGAACCCAGAGTAGCAAAGGCAAAAGTATCAACAATCATTTTTCTCATGGAAACGGTAACTGGGGGGAGTCCCCCCTGAAACATCTCCTCGCTTCCCAGTTATCTTTCAAGGTCCTTCTGTTCTCAAGACAAAGCCAGAGCAAGGGAGGGCTTGGAGAGCCTACTGTTCTGACTTAGATGGCCCTCAGACTAAGGACAGGCTGCAGGTAAAACCCGGCATGGCCTAAATCCTCAAACCCATCAGTGCAAGCCCTCTAAAGGAGAGAAATTGTCATCAATAATTAAATAAAAGTAGTAACTTGCTTTATCTATCTATATTAATTATCTACTTTGCAACAGATTATGTTGGTTATAATGACTTATAATTCTAATTATTTTCACATAGGATTGTGGTTTAAAGATTCACCCTGAAGAAACCTGTGGATTACAGCCTCTGTCATCTGACTACATTGCAACCATTTCCCAGCCTGAACTAAAGATTTGTAAGTCTGGGGATGCCAAAGGTGAGTCTTACCCTGTATATCACTCCTATTAAGAAAGAACATTTATATAAATCAGTATATAATTATTTTAATTATCCACGGACATAAATCAAGCAAATGTTCTTGCTTTTAGAAATCTCCAGGTTGAACTGTCATTCAAGTTTTTATTTTTGTTTTAATAACTTTAAAACAATACAAAGGCAATCATATATTTGTCATTGTAGATAAGGATTTTCACATTTTCATGACACATATTTTTTAAATCCTTTAATTAAAAATTAAATTGAATATACATTCTTGATATTTTTGAGTCACCATAGATCTCTCTGGGATTCAAGATCAGTTCAAAAAAGCTTCTACTGGTTACGTGGACATTTGAAAAAGACTTACTTTTAGTTGCAGGAACTTTGTGAATAATCAGCAGTGAAAGGATATATATTTTCATGTACCCCAAAATGGTTACACATTGAAAACTATAGCTGAAGTTCTCCTATAAAAGGCAAGAAAATTGTTGGACCAATTTCAAGCTGCAGGGTCAGGAATGCACATGAGGTGTAGCCAATATTAAGTGGAAACACTTCACTGGTACAGTTTGTCTCCACCTTCATTGTTTTCCTGGCCCCAACCACCTATAAGGGTTTACACACACACACACACACACACACACACACACACATACCACACCACCCTTCTCATCTGTTGGCCTAGAATAAAGAATGAAGAAATATCAGGAAAGAGGGATTTCCCTTGGAAATCAAGAGGAATCATGAAGATTGCGCAAAGGGTTAGATCCGTGGTTACTGCCCTGCCCGCCTGACCCCCTCATGCATCTTCTCTCATCCAAAAGATCTGAGAAAAGGTTCAGAAGCCAGTCTAGCCTTGGCATGAACTTCACACTGCAGCTTGAACTTGAAACAATAAGTTTCTTAAATGGGTAAGGCAAATTGCAATTTCGCATGCACAGTTTATAAACTGAACCATGCCAGCTACGTGCAGATCACCCTTCTCCAACATGTGTTCTAAATAATGAATTACAATAATGTCAAGGGAGAGAGAGATCGATGCAGTGTGCTGTATGATTTGTGATTCCCTGATCAGTGAGGTGTGCTCAGACACAGGCATAAGAGACATTGATGTGTCCAGCTAAATATTTTCATCAGATAGTGATTTATGACCATCACAAAGCTGTATAATTCTACTTTGGCTACTAAATCAAGGCAAAAGCTCCTCAACTAAGATAGTCCAAGTCACATTATTGGAATTCTTCTACCACCAGCTGGTCCTGCTCTTTATTTAAGTTGTAGTAAGTTTACTTCAAATACCCACAGAGTTGTCTTAGCATCTGTGTCTTATGGGGTAGGCTGACTCCGGGGTAGACCTGGTTTATCCTGAATTCCATCTTATGGCAGATGGTGTTAAATAGTGAGACACTAGTATAGAAATAATTTCAACAAACATTTGTTAAGCACTTACTGTGTGCAGAGCACCTCGACAGACCCTGGAGAGATATAGTGTAGGTTCCAGAAAGCACAAAAGCTAAGAGGAAAAGGGCAGGGAAGAGGGGGCAAGAGTTGGGCAGTATTTACCAGGAATGTTATTACTTTTTATGTCAGAAAGGCTTCCCTGACACTAGAATTCGCTCTTGCCAAAGGGAGGGGAGGTCATGGTAAGTGGCATTAGGAGGAAGCTTTTCCTGCTGCTAACCACATAGTTGATTCCAGAACCCTGGTGGAACTGTTGGCCACTTCAGATTTGCTGGGGAGACATTGTTTTTCTATTACATTGCAAAGTCATTTGGCCAGATTGGAATCCATTACCTCACTTTGCCAATGGTTCAGTTGCCAAAATGTCATTTCACTTACCATCAGCTAAACACACTTTTGGGATAATTGGTGTTTTTCTCATGTTTAGTTCCTAACTGGCCTTCAAAATACAACATAATTAATTTTACAACCTAAGACTGAAATGTGTTACTTGATTAAATAATGAAGATAAATACACATAGATTTGGACAAAGAAAGGAACATTTAAAGAATAATTATAGAATGGGAATTCCCCTTCATGGAAGCAATTTTGATTATAGCCATACAGTAGAAAAATATTTGGAAACATTTTATGAAAAGTGATTTTTTAACAGGGAAAGGAAGTAAATTTATAGTGCCTTCATTATAGAATGCAACACATTTTCCTTGGTGTAAATTAAATTTTACTTTATAAGTTTTGTACAATCAAAGTCAATGGCATATCTTCTACTATTTTACATTTCACAATGATTGTTAAATGGTGAATTTCTCTTACACTTTTTCCTAGTTGCATTGCCTTAAGATGATGTATCAAACCAATTGAAACTTGACTTGTTCTAAATATAATGCAATCATTACAAATACCAGCACACGTCCCAAAATACAGTGGTCATTTTAATTCTTCACAGTGTCATTTCCTAAAACACATGTTGCCTTTTATTTTGGGAATTGCAGCTTTGTTTTATCCAATGTTCAGATACTTAATGTAGAATTTATATTTCTATTCTTTGACATACTGTTAAGAGTTGGTGTGATTTATAATGTCAAGGAACCTAAATCCTACAGATGTTATTCAGATGATGATTTCAAGCAGCATTACTAATTCACAATAATAAAAAGCATTATTACCAAATACAAAAATGCAAGGAGTTTGAGTGATTTAAAAATATATACTTATATGAACCATTTGGGGCAGATTTTCGAAGAGATTCAACCAGGCCTTCTCCTTTCAGTGTGCATGCAATTTTGTGCCCACAAACTAATTGCACCCATATTTGATTAATTGTGCTTGCAACTGGCTGCTTGTTTCATCAGCCTGAGGGGCAAGTGGCCAGTGAGGCCCTCTGTTTGCATGCACACTGTGCTGCTGCCTGCAGGGGTTTATTGTATATATATGCGTGTGGTATGTGTGTTTAAGCCTAAAACAGGAGACCACCTCTTAGAAACTTGGTCCTTTGTTCCTTGAGAAATATTATCCTCATATACAAAACACTATCTCATTAACAGGAACACATTTGTGCCCCATTGTAGAACAATCTTGTAAAAAAAGAAGGAAAGAAAGAAAGTTATTGACTATTCTCATAAACAGGCTGTGTCAACATGTAAATTGAACTGACCAAATTCAGTGGGTTTTTTAGGTTGAAGTCATTAGAATAACTTTTGTCTCATTTATATGCTACTAAAAAACCTATTGGTCTGCTTTTCACTTTTCAACTGGCAATCTTGGCATTGTTTTGGCATTTAACATGGTCACTAGAGTACTGACGGGAATTTTAATGAAAAATGTGAAAAAGGAAGATAGACTTTTGCAAATGATTTATTGTAACAGAGTCCATCTCTGTAGCCACACCACTGACTGAAAGATACAGAGAATACAAGATTCCTCTTCTATTCATTATTTGTTGGTTTGTTTTTTGCCTAGATCGGTGATTTCCTTACTATAGTGAACTCCCTGGTAAAGAGTTTCCCTCTGTCAATATAGATTAGTAACTACTGTGCAACTCATAGTCTTAGAATTACCTAGGGAAATGATAGGTTAAGTGACGTGCCCAAGGTCACAGGTTTTATGACCTATGTACAAGAAACAGAATAAGAGAGATTATTCAAGAAATGTCTAATCAGAAACCGTTAATCATGTGCAAGAGCAAGAGATCCCAGATGGACAGCCTAGGTGTTGGACTGGTACTTATGAAAGAGGAAGGGACATATTGAGTCAATTTCTCTGGGTGATCTATAATATTCACACAGGAAGAGAAGGCAATGGTACATTATAATCTATATTCTGCTTTTTTCCCTCCTTTCTTCTGTGACTCTTTTTTCATCTTCCATGTTTTCCATTCCTGATGTCTCCCTTTCTCCTTTTTTTCTCCTTGGGACTAATTTAGAATGAATCTTATCTACTTACTTAACCATTACCTTTTTTTTAACCTTTCAAAGAACCACTCCTTAAGCTAATACTCCTAAAGCAGGTTCCTGATGAACATTCAAAGGGAACATAACTTTGACCCCCAACTACAAAATTCACAAATTTTATCTTTTACATGAGGACCTAAAACCTAGTCACTTTTATAATGGCATCTCCACCTACCTTCTGGTAACTGAAGGATTCTCCAACTGGAATATTGAAAAGCAAAGCAAAACAAAATGCATTCAATTTGTAATTACCACTGTACCATTCAATCTGGGACATCAGTCTAGATCATAACAGTCTCAAAGGTCAAAGATAGAATTGATAAAAATGTTCCATGGGTAGTCATTTCTGGTTCAAAAGATAGAGTGTTTAATAAAATAACTGGGGGAAAGAGGAAAAGGACAGTAATTACAAATGAAAGACTCTATTACAAAAAACATGATTATTCTGTGAGGAGGTAATGTGGCAAAATGAATACAGGGCCTACTACAGAATTAAGAAATCATTGGTTCAAGGCCTACCTCTATTCACTTAATCTCTCACCACCCAAGGAAACTGTCATAGATGGATTTTCAGATCTGCGAAAGTAGAGGGAGTCTCCATAATAGGCAATCCCCAAACAGATGAAAAACCAGGGTCAGACCAGGGCAAAGGGGGTATCCACCATTAAAAAAAGAAGGATAAATAGCCATTCAGTAAATATTTTCATTTCATTTACTCTGCTTCTGACAGTGAAAATTGAAAAGAACAGCATAAAAAATTTCAAAATTTGCTAATGAAGCATCTTATTTATGCTTAAACATTGTAGATGGATACAATTTATCTAAAGTATCTGTGTAAATAAGGCCATTCTTGCAGGGTGTTACTAGCACGTATTTGCACATGTACAATGGATAGAACATTGCATAGTGTATGCATTCAAAATTGTTGAATAAATTGATAAATAAATGAGTTAGAAATAAACTTTTAAGTAAAACAAAAATGCCATTAGAAGAAAAGAAATTTCAAAGAAGTTTAACTTTTATCCCCTCAGGACAGTGGATTGTACCATGCCTTAGCTGTTCAGACAATAGGACCTGTGATTGGAGAGAAATAACATGGCAGCCTCATAACTGCCAGCACAGTGTCCTATCAAAGACTCAGATACAGCACTGTCTGGGAAGAAGAAAGGTAGGTCTCAGTCTCAGTAGGAGACACCCATTTATTTGTGCTATCTACAACACAAACACGCACACTAACAAACATTGACTTTCATAGGAGAGCACTTGGCCAACTTTAAAACACTAGAAAAATGTGAATTACCATCTTCATTATAGCACCAAAAGCCACACCACTGTATTTGTTGTTATGTGCATGGTTTTATTTTTCAATGGGTGCCAATAAAACAGACTGAGTGTATGATTACTACATATACGTTATCATGAGAGATCCTTAAAAATTCCCGACCCATTTTTTTTCAATGATTTGGAATTTAAGCTTTTATAGCCAGACACGGGCTGATATTGAAATTGCACCCTACCTCCCAACTGCTCTGTTTCCACACTGTCATTTCAGCATGAAATCAACTGGGGGAGCTTGCCACGTTGACTAGCAATTGGCAGCATGGAGCAACTGAGTTTATCAACTGCAGCTACGGTAGACACTGCTATTAAAACTGACATCTGTAGTTCAGCATAAGAAACCACATGGTTCCATTCGTGAGTCTCATTTCTACTGTGATATACTGAATGCATGGCACTGCTCTTACATACTAACCTTGCTGATCTTCTTTCACATTCCTGGGCAGGTCTCGCATGGACCTCACTAGGCTGAATTTTCCTTTAGTGAGGCTTCTAAGCTGGTTTCTTGGAAATACACTCCTCTTGATAGGCATGCTTTGACTGTGTAGCATTTGACAGACATCTCTAATTAGTGAATCGGGCACACAGACTGAGATGCATATTAACCTAAAGTAAGTAATACATCCTTCTCCACACTTGCAGTTTTTTTTTAATGAGATGAACATGGTATTTTCAGTTGTTTCTAAGATATCCTTTACTTAGAAGGTTGGAAACTTAATTAACACTCAAAATCAATTTTGATACATGAAGTGAAAAGAGATCGGAACTGCAAACCTGTCCTCATCACTGAGAGCAGATAGTTTGAAAAAAGATAAGTAAAAAAGTGATTTTGGGCCCACCATCACTATTGCATTTTCTGTAGGCCTCAATACAAAGATCCCAGATTTCAACCAGAAGACCAAAACATAGGGTGACCTTATCCTTGCTGGTGGTAGAGACAAGAGTAGCAGCTATTTGCTAAGTCATCCACAATCATCCACACGGACAGCACAACCCCAAAATTCTAGAAATACAGTACTGAGGACACTGGAAATGGCCATGGTCTATGTGAGCAGAACCAAGTAGCAGCAATATTGTTTGAAGAATAACTATGAATGACTAAGCTATTCTGAGTATATAACTCAACTACAAAGGACTTGTGAAGAAAGATGCAATCTCCAGAGAAAGAACCGATAAATAGAAGTATGCGTAGTATGGTTTTACACATATATATCTATCTATATGTACATAACACACACACACACACACACACACACACACACATATATATATGTATATATATATGTATATATATATGTATATATATATATATATATATATGTATATATATATATATATACATATATATATATATATAGAGAGAGAGAAGAGAGAGAGAGAGAGAGAGAGAGAGTCCTCTTTCGTGCAAGGTAAAGAGGGAGGGAAACAGTTCAGAAATTAAAATGCAACAAAAAAATTTAATTTTTAAAATGCATAGATAAAAAGGAAATGGCCATGACTAAATTTAGGATTTTCCCGAAGTTTTTCCAAAAACTTAAGCAAGACCTTGGGTTATAGCATTATCAAGCAAATTCCATGGGAACAATATATTTGAGAGCAATTAGATTTGGCATTCAGATCACTAGTGTCCTGTGTGATTGTGAGAAGATCACTTCAAAAATTGACAAGGATCAATTTATTTATCTATAAAATGAGAAAAAAATAACATCTGGCTTCACATGATATTTCTAGTATGTTATAAAGAAAAATTCAACAGAGTATAGTCAGTTTTATAATTTGACTTTTTACTTTTTGCAATTCAAATGGTTAAATAGCCCTTGAATTATATTCTTTTCATTCTACCTCTTTTCTTCTGACTATTGGAGAGTTATTAGGAGGGAGGGAAGGAGAAATAGAGAGAGACAGAGAAAGACAGAGACAGAGTAAGACGGAGAGACAGACAGACAGAGACAGAGAGTAGAGAGACAGAGAGAGACAGAGAGAGAGAGAGAGAGAGAGAGAGAGAGAGAGAGAGAGAGAGAGAGAGAGGAACTAGAAAGGCAAGATTATTTTCCTACATGGTTGTTATGAAGATCAAATGAGATAATATATGTAAAATATTTGTAAACCTTAAAGCATTATATAAATCCTGGCTATTGTTATTGTTTTTACTTATTAGCTGCCTTAGCATGAAACAGTATGAGATATGTCATAATTAGGTGAGTGACTTTGAATAATAAACCAGCTAAAACCTCTCTGGACATTAGTTTCTTCATCTGTAAAATGAAGAGATTGGACAAAAGGAACAGGGACTGGCAAACTACTACATTGCACAATGCATTTAAAACAGGTGTCAAGTCAGATTTGACCTACAGATCTAAGTTTGTTGACCTCTGATGAAAGGTTATTTCCATCTTTAATATTATGAGTCTGCTATTCATAGATTGAAGTTCTTGGCTAAAATAAATCTTTGGGGATTATTTATAAAATCGATTTATTGATATTATAAGCTGGTCATTTGGTGTCCTAAGTGAGAAAGAATTAGTTTTTTTCAGTACTTTGAGCACAGAAAAGCTTACAGAAATTCAATGTATAATCATCCAAAATGTGCTTTCATCTTATCTACTGTGTAGTTAATGTCAGTCCTTCACAAATAGTATGTGACATTAGATTGAGCAGAAATTTGAGGGAGTAGTTTTTAGACATATGGGTAGGGAAGAAGCTGGAATATCTTTCTCTTTGGCTAGCCCTCTTCATTTAAAATAGGAAAAATATAATAGATGTGGTATTATAGCAGGTTCTGGTTGGGGAAGTTATGAAAATCTAAGCAGTGACTATTCTCTGAAGCATATGAAATTTCCTAACTTTAGAAACTGAGCATGTCACCCAAAAATGTTCATAGAATCATACATCTAGACCTGCCAGGGACTTTAGATATATGTCATCTACAGATGAGAAAACTGAGCATGAGGGAGGCCCTTACTCTGCCAAGCAAGAGACTCTCATCTCATCTAAGGGGAAATTCCCCAAAGTCTCCAGGGAGGTAAGTTGAAAATCAGGGACATAGTAAGGTGCCAGCTCCTTTGTCTACGTTCTCCTGCTTTATAAATCTTTTCTCTATTTCCACTGGTCTCTCCCTAAAAAAGGTCTAGAACCACATGTATCTCTCTTGAAGAAGAAATAAAGAATGTCTTTCTAAATGTCTTGAACCATCTTTAACTCCTCACATTAATCATACGTGGTTGTCTTCCCACTGATCCCAGAAACATTTCTGAACAGAAACACACAAAAGACCGAAAGCTTAAAACCTGGGTTACATAAACAAAGTAAATATAAGGAAATTTCAACTGGATGGGACACTAGCATAGATACAGGGTCAAAAAAAGCTTCATGTAGAAGGTGGTGCTAGGTGGCACAGTGGATAGAGTGCAGGGGCTGGGGTCAGAAATTCCTGAATTCAAATCCAGCCTTAGACACTTGTTTGCTATGTGACCCTGGGCAGGTCACTTAATCTTGTTTGCCTCGGTTTCGTCATCTATCAAATGAACTGGAGAAGGAAATGGTAAACCACTCCAATATCTTTGCCAAGAAAACCCCAAATGGGGTCCAAAAAAGTTCGACACAACTGAAACAAATAAATAACAGCAACCACAACAACAGCTTTGTATCCTAAGGAAGCTAGGTGTCCTAAAAGGCAGAGGTAAAGAGTGAATACATTCTAATCACAAGGGAAAGCCTGTGCAAAAGCAGATAGGCGGCATGCAGGGGGGGACAACAAGTGGGCTAGTAGTGTGAGTGAAGGGAAGTAATGGAAATGTAACATGTATTAGGAAGGTGGGCCTTGCTCCAGTCAGTCAACGTGATTGTGAGTAGAACTATAGGGAAGTAGGTTGTTTGCCTAAGCCTTTCCAGTAATAGTGGTAACATTGATTTGATTACTGCTCTCTGAGCAAGAAGCAAAATAGTGTAGGGCATAGAAAGGTAGCTTTGAAGCCAGTAAGACCTGTATTCAAATCCCACCTCTGACACACACTAGCTATGTGGCCTTGGACAAATGACTTAAACAAAAGAACTTCAAAGTTCTCTCCACAACCCTCTAAGGCTTGGTAGAAAGAGTCTGCTTACTCCCTACAGGTTTCATTAATATAGAGTCTCATTCCCTATGCCAGATGTAAAAAATGGAGAGAGGGGTGGAGGAAAGGGAGGTAGTAGCAGCAGCAGTACTTTAAGTAAGATGCCCACATCAGCTAGGCTCTAGTACCCTGGTTAGATGGCTGGATAGGAGGAAGCATTGGTCTTGTCTTTCTGAAACCAGTTAGATATAGGAGTCTGAAGAGAGACCTGATCACCTCTGCCATATGTAAGTATGAAAGATGAAAATGTACATGACAGTGTGCGTAAGTAGTCATTCAATCCAGCTATCTCCACTCCAGTGTGAGTCACAAAAGTTTAAGTCATTGTGGGTGGAATGGGCAGAATTTTCAGAGGTCCTTGCCTGAAGGGTTGCTGTTCCTGGTACAGGCATACCTCAGAGATGTTGTCCATCACAACAAAGCAAATACTGCAATAAAATAAGTCACATGAATTTTTTTGGTTTCCCAGTGCATGTAAAAGTCATGTTTACACTATACTGTAGTCTATTAAGTGTGCAATAGCATTATGTCTAAAAAATGATATACCTTAATTTTAAAATACTCTATTGCTAAAAATGCTAACCATCATCTGAGCCTTCAGTGAATCATAATCTTTTTGCTGGTGGAGGGTCTTGCCTCAATGCTGATGGCTGCTGACTGATCAGGGTAGTGGTTGCTGAAGGTTGGGATGGCTGCGGCAATTTCTTACAATAAGACAGTAATGAAGTTTGCCACATCAATTGACTCTTCCTTTCACAAGAGATTTCTCTATAGTGTGCATTGCTGTTTGGTAGCATTTTGCCCACAGTAGAATTTCTTTCAAAATTGGAGTCAGTCGTTTCAGCCCCTGCTACTACTTTATCAACTAAGTTTATGCAATATTCTTCAATATTTTTGTGTCTCAGGGAATAGGGAGGCCCAAGGGGCAAGGGGGGGTAGAGGGAGGAAGAGAGAGAGAGAGAGAGAGAGAGAGAGAGAGAGAGAGAGAGAGAGAGAGAGAGAGAGAAGGAGAGGGGGAAAAAAAGAGGGAGAGAGAGAAAGGTGGGGAGAAAGAGAGAGAGATGGGGGAACAGCTAGTCAGTGGAACAGTCAGAACCCACAGAACATTTATTAAGTTCTTCGCTTTCTATGGGTGTGGTTCATGGAGCCCTGAAATAATTACAATGGTAACATCAAAGATCACTGATCACAGATCATTATAACATATATAATAGTAATGAAAAAATTTGAAATATTGCAAGAATTATCGAAATGTGCCACAAAGACACGATGTGAATGCATGCTATTGGAAAAATGGTGCCAATAGACTTGCTCCATGACAAACCTTCAATTTACTTGTTTAAAAAAATGCAATTTCTGCAAAGCAAAATAAAGCGAAGTACAAAACCCGATATGCCTGTAGAGAGAAATTGGCAGTTGCAGGGCAAATGGCAAAATGCTCACTTTGGCTAGGTACTGCATGCTAGTGTGTAGCAAAGGTGAAAGAAGAACCCCTGCCCAATGTGATGTCCCTCTCCAAATTACTTGCTGAGACTACTTTTGTCTGAATGAGACCTCCTGTGGAATGAGCTCTGGACCCTAGCTGGGCTGCACTGAATGATTGTCAACTGAAAGTAAGGGGAGTGGAGTCTTATTGGAGAAATCTCCGACCATATTTGACATAGCTCCATCACTGGGGAATAACCAGCAGTTCACTCTGTCTTTTTAGCTAGGGACTGGAATGTACATCTAGTTGCCTTGGAAGTACCCTCTTCTCCAAAAGTCCATGCCTTGTAATCTCATCAAAAGGATTAGGGGACTCATAAACTTGATCAAGGGTTCTCCTGGTCACTCCTGCCACATGTGAGTATGGATGGTGAATAGACTGATGATGATGTATGTGAATAAAATAGCCATTCATATAGAGTAAATAAAAGTATTACATAAACTGGATTGATGATACGCACTTGAAATCACCAAGTACTGGAAATAGTCACATATTAAGTACTGTACATGTTAATTAGTCTGACTGAAGTAAGAAAAACAAGAGAGATATATACTTTACCCAAATGCCAAAAACAAAATTTCAATAAAATAAATGATACTGAAAAAGCTGAGTATTATATATGAGACATGTGGTGGCTAGACCACTTTGATTCTAAGACATCTCAGTTCTTATTTTGATTCCTTCCTTTATTTGTTATGAGATCTTGCCAAGTTTAACCTCTGTTCCTAAATATCCTGATCTTCAAAATACAAATAACAACTGGCTCTGCTTATTTCTAAAGAGTGTTGTAAGAATTGTTGTTGTTCAGTCATTTCAGCCATGACTAATTCTTCGTGGCCCCATTTGGGGTTTTCTTAGCAAAGAGACTAGAGTGGTTTGCCATTTCTTTCTCTAGCTCATTTTACAGATGGGGAAACTGAGGCAAACAGGGTTGTTTGCCCAAGGTCACACAGCTAGTAAGTGTCTAAGGCCAGATTTGAACTCAGGAAGATGAGTCTTCCCGATTCTAGGCCAAGCACTGTATCCATTGTGCCCCCTAGCTGTGCTGTTGTTAGAATTGATGCTGCATTAAAACTTCTCTTTGTCTACCATGGACAATTCCTTCATAAATATCTTGAAATTCTCTTCTCTTGTGGCCAAAGTTTCCTGAATTCAATAGGAATTAGACCTAGCCACACTGAGCCAAATGCTCCTAGGAATCACCTACTAATTCCACGGGGGAAATAAACATAAAAATTCTAATGTAACAGCAAACTAGCAGACAAAGCATTAATATTTTATTTTGAAACATCTTATTATATAATGTACTTTTATTAGAGTTATCTCTTTAACTGTAAACTCTTTGTGAACAGAGAGCTTGTCCTTTGAGGATCACTCACCTATATGGCACTCTGCCTGGCATGTGCCAAGCACACATAAATGTCTTGTTAGTGATGATGCTTTCATCATTATGGAATGGTGATGGTACTTTGTGTCTAAGTTCTACCTAGAGCTTTCAGTAAAACTATCAGCCTGATTCATCTCTGCAGCATAAAGAATAGTTATAGCCATAGCCATATAGGAAAACCAGATGAATTAGTTTAACCAAGATTATAGTCACAATCATCCTCAAAACAGTTTCACTGCTATATGTGTATATGCTATATACACAGACTATATATGGGGTTCTACTGCCATACGTATAGATGCAGACTATACATGGGGAAAATACTTAAGTATAAATGTTTAATGTTTAAAAAAGAAATATCTTAAATAGAACTTCTGAGTAACGAAACGGATGAGTCAAGGCACAATTATTTGCTTTATGAACGTATTAACCAAGAAGTTTCCATTAATTATAATTCTGTAGTAGTGCATTTAAAAGATGATTCAAAATAGAAAACATCAGTTTATACTCACGTTGTTTGAGAACACATCTGCTGTGTAAAGCAAGGTATTCTTGTATTTTTAATCACTAACATTGTCACTTTTTTTGAGGCAACCTCACTAGTCTGATGCTCTTAAGAATGTGGAAAAGCAAGTCTGTGACAGTGAAGCAATAACAAAATCAATACCTCCCAGCAATTAGATCTCACCAAAAGAAGATCTCCCTTAAAAAGAGATGGATTCTGGGGCAGCTAGGTGACACAGTGAATAGAGCTCTGGCCTTGGAGTCAGGAGGACCTGAATTCAAATCCAGCCTCAGACATTTAACACTTACTAGCTGTGTGACCCTGGGCAAGTCACTTAACCCCAATCACCTCACCAAAAAGCAAAAACAAAAAACAAAAACAAAAAGAGATGGATTCTCTGGTGCTATCCTTGCCCTCAAGGATCTTTTTTCTACTGGAGGTTATCAATCCTGTGATAACTGCCAGAAACACCACAAATATGTTAGGCTACAAAAGGCAGCCATTTGCTTTTAAATTGTAGTTTAAATCAAAGTATAAGTTATGAGTGTTTTAAAATCTTTCTCTTTCTCTGCCAAGAGAAAATCCTCTTCTAGAAGTATGCTATGGTGTGGTGTAGTGTGATATAGTGTGGGGTAAGGAGGCAGCTAGATAGTTCAATAGAGCCTTGGGCCTGGAGTCAGGAACACCTGAGTTCAAATCTGGCCTCAGATACTTACTAGCTGTGTGACCTCGGGAAAGTCACTAGATCATGTTTGCTTTAATCCACTGCAGAAGGAAATGGCAAACCAATTCCAATATCTTTGCCAAGAAAACCCCCATGGGGAATATGATCTATGGGGTCAAGAAGAGTAGGACAAAAATAAACAACCACAAGGTAGGGCAGGGCAGAGCAGAGTAATGAATATGCCAATGAACTCACAGGTCTATTTGCTGTCCCCATCACATTTTTCTCCAAGGAGTTTGTAAAGATATGAGAGAGGGGAAGACAGTTTCCTTTTTCTTAAAATTCTCATTAGCTATAAGCTAAGAAAACATATTCTCCAACCTTGCTGGAAGGCTGTTACAAATTCTTTTCTTTAAACTAAGTATTGGTTCTTTCTAAATGAATTTCCTTTTTCTTCTTCATTCCCTTTTTTCATGTTTTTGTTTTGTTTTGTTTTGTTTTTTACTACTGTATTTATTTTGGTGAGTGTGAAATTTGTTTGATCTGCACCTTGGGATTTTTAGGACCACCTGTGGTGAAAGAATTAGATACAAATTAGTTGACTCTTGGAAAAGGGTATGAATTCCCTAGAGCACTTATAAGGAACCATATTTCCATGTTACGGTGTGTTAACATGGCTAATCAGCCATAGGACTATATTTCAAGCATCATGAGCAGGAAACTGACCTGTGATGGAAAGATTGGGGAAAATTTCTGGTTAGAGGATTTTTAGTTAGTGTTTTTCAAATATTCTTTGCGTCATTTCATTTAAATTTTACTAAAACAAAGGTATTTTTGTATTATGGTTGAAGTTTCTTTAATATAGAAACTCAAACATCTGAAAGCTAATTCTATCAATACAGGAGTTGGTGATAATGAATATTTTGAACACTTTATTCTCTGACACATCTGTTTGCATAGAATCCCCATAGCTAGCTGACTAATGAGTTCTGAATTAGATATTTATGAGAATTTATCAAATATAACATTGTTTCACAGTATGAGACACTGCAAGGAAAGTGGTTTAGAAATATGATAACTAATCTTACCATTGGAAACACTTACGAGCCTGACATAAGTGATTTTTCAACAAACGTTTATTTTGTTTGTCAGTTGAAAATACAGCTCAGAGTTTAGAACTGTAATAAAATATCGAGGAGAAGAGTGCAATTAAGAACAGGAAATATGAAAAGGCAATATTTGTTGAAGGACTTACAACTCAGCTGTTAAAACAGGAACTGTAACTAAAACTTTCTAAGTAACATTTTCAGGTGAAGCTATGTCTTAGACTTAAAGATGTTTAATTTTTTGAAGTGTAGTTAATTTATAATACTCTTTGGCTACTAAGGGAGTCCTATGATTATATAAGTCATTATTGCTTGTCAATTCAAATATTTGAATGTTATTGGGGTCCTTTTGGTTTTGGTTTTGCTCTAACCTTTTACCAAAAAAAGAGTGAGTTATACATGATATGACTTTATTTTAAAATATATACACATACATGTATGTATATAAATGCATATATGTGTAAGCACATGTGTGTATATATACATATAGGTATTGTGTATTGTGTATACACACAATGCATATGTGTGTGTATTTATATTTATATTTCTAGGTGTCAGGAAAATGTAGATAAAGTATTGTCCTTGGTGACAGGAAGATCTGTCTTCAAGTTTGGCCCCTAAAAGACACTGGTCACATGACCACTAATACAATTAATTTCAGTATTTTTAGGCAGTTCTCAAAGACTAGAAGGCATAGGTGAATTGATTATTTGCATTGGTGTAGGAAATTTCTCTACCAGTAGTTTCCTGAAATCACGAGTAAGAACCCCTCCCAATTCCTCTCCCTAAAATAAAGGCAGCAAGGCATAGTGAAAACAGAACTGTGTTTGGAGTCAGGAGAGACCTAGATTGAACTCCCTATTCTGACACTTACTAACTGTGTAATCATAGTCAAGTTACTTAATTTCTCTGAGCCTGTTTGCTCCTTTGTAAAATCAGGATAAAAATACTTATATCCCCTACCTCACAGGACTGTTGTGATAAAAGTGGTTTGTAAACCTTTACGTTATATCAACACACATATCAATTAAATATGCAGCCGAATTGGCTAGGTTGATGATGTACGAAAATATGTTTGTTCCAAGCTGCAAAAGAACTGAACATTACTTAGTGTTGCGTGTTTGTTTTCTTTAAACAAATTTCATAAATGTGTGTAAAAGAAGAAAGGAGATATTTGGATGGACACTATACAATTCTTCATTGTTTTTGGTCTCAAAGTGTTCATTAAGCTTTGACCTAACCTAATTAAAATGTATAATTGAGGAATGCATTTTGCATATAGTAAGTATTATATTAAAAGTGAAAGTACTCTGCTGCGTTATGTTCTCAACTACAATGGCTAACCTCCTAAAAAGGAAAAGTTTATTTCTCACCAGACTTCTGTCATACTTTTTGTACTTTTTTTAAAAAAATCTCTTTTTTTGCTCTTCTGGGAATTCTTGTTGAAGTCGTGTCCGATCTGCATTTTTCTTTGAGATGTTTTTGAGCCAGCGTCATCTTCCAAGTTTCTGTCTTGAGGTTCCCTGTTTCCACAGCAGCTTTTTATGTTCAGGTTCTTTTTTTGTTGTTTGCTCATTTTTCCAGTCTATTTCTTGACTTTGGACTTCATGTTGAAGTTGGGATCTGCTCTTAGAGCTGCAGGGGAGTGATTGACCTGAACTTCAGTCTTCTACGCCCTTCTGTTGCTTTCACTGCTAGGTCTGGGGGACTGTAAGATTTTTGTGCCTCCAGAGTGATAAGATCTGGAGAGAGGTCTCCTAGTCTGTGCACTCCTAGTGTGTACTCTGGTCCTTACACAAGTAGGATGCAACTATAACTCTCTTCCTCTCTGCCCAGGAATTGCAACTCAGAAATGGATAATGGGTGATAGTTATAAAATGAAACTTGATCGTACACCCAATTTTAGCACAGGGGTCTTCTGGAATCTCTTCCTGGCCAGGAGTTTAATCCACTTATCTTTCCTGGGTATTGAGCGCTCCAAATGCCACTGTCCCACTCTTGCTGCTGCCGCCTTCAAAGCACATACCTGAAATTTCCTCTCTTTCTATCTTCCTCTACTCTGCTGCCCAAGGTTAGAAACATGACTTGCTGTGATTTTGTTTGTTTGTTTGTTTTTCCACTCACAATTTGTTTAGGCTCTTTTCTTTAAAGTTGTTATAGAGGACTGTGTTGGGGGAGCTCAGAAAGGAGGTTCCATCATTTTAGCTCAGACCCCAAATTGTCAGTATTAAAAAGAGATACTTGAGATAACAAAAATGCAGTAATAGACTCAAAATTTCACAATTATCGCTATTCCTTTTCTTATTTTCCCAGCAAGAACCATTTCTGTCTAATAAGTAGGCATAACCTTGAATAATAGACGATTAACCTATTAAAATAATAGCCCATAACCTAAATGACCCATTTCTGATACCCCATCCTTTACCCTGACCCATTGAGAGTGTTGGCTGGGGAAGTGCTTACAGGTATATAGACCAGTGGTGCTGATAGGTTTTCTTACAAGGAATAGCAAGGAGGCCAGTGTCATACTATATGAGACAGGAAAAGAAAAAAATCTTTATCAAGATCACTTTGGTTGTAGGTGGACTGGGACCACTTTGTAAAGAGATGCTGCTCTGATTGAGACTCTACAACAAAGGTATAGTATAGAGAAAATCTTAGGGAAGTGAAAAGGGTGTTGTGTCATGTTATGGTTCTCAAGAAAAGTGCTTCACAAATCCAAATATTATTCAATATAAGCAAGTTATTACCCTAGAGAACTAAAACTAAACATCACACAGAAGGCAGTGGAAAGGTTCATTGTGTATATGATCAGGCAGCAGTATGTAACCAGTGAGGAACCCCAAAGAAGGACACATGTGCAGGAAGTTACCGAAGAATTATATAGCAGAAAGAGAAGACAAGCTAGCCTCGCAGAGCGAGGGATAGCAAGCATGTGACCAGAGCGCTGCACTGGTTCTCTTGTAAAGTTAGAAGAAAATGAGGAAGGCCTCCAGTATAGTGGTTAGACCTTCTGTAGTGAATTCTTTATAGGATATGGGTGAAAGCTGCACAAGATAGGCAGGAACACATGAGTTGTAATTTGCATCTTTGGAAGAAACTCTTGAATTAGTGAAATCACAAACCCATTTGAGTTATTATATCGTTCTTATCTCTTCCACTGGGGCTCAGTTAGAAATGGTCCTGGGACAAAAGACCACACTTCTTTTATATTTACCAACTGATTAATTGGTAGAATGGGGATTTGTCATCTGTCAGTCCATGAAAAATAGCTTCTGTATCCTCCCAGCCACCAGGACATATCATGATACATATTTATTAAGTGCCAAATGTTTACTGCCTACTGTTATGTGTTGCATCATTTCTACCATTTCCTTGAATGATCCATTTTGATTACTAAGTCTTGTCTTCCTAAGAATAACCCTTCTGTAATTTCTAGTGGTCTTGAATTGCCATCATAAATTCTTGTTTCGAAAAAAATCTGCAAGGTACAGCCATTTGCTCATTGCTTTTTTGTGCCAACACATTGTTGGCTGAGTTCTGATGGTTACTGCCCATTGAGAGCCTTTTGAGTCCATTCATGGATCACAACTGTTCCATTAGCTTCAGTCAGAAGAATACTACTTTTGGTTACATTTGCTAAGTCCAATGATGCTTGTTCTCAAAGGTATTTATGTTGGTTTTTAAGCTATTACATGTGCTTTGAGAATGTTTATCAGTTTGTTTTGGCAAGGAAGTGTTAATCTTTCTAAAGTTGCCTTGGAATTATGAGCTTTGTGTTTCATTAATATTATACAGTGTTTTATGAGGATATTTTACAAGCTTTTATGATCTATTTTACATTTGTAGCAGTGTACAATGACTGGTATCATATAGGTGTTAATTGTTTTAAAGCATGTTCTTCCCATTTAACTTTGATTTTAGGATGCCAGTAGGTGTGTCAACATATTTGGCCATAGCCATCTCTTTGATTTCTTTATGTATGCTGTGTCTTACCTGGAAGATACCAAGGTATTTGTAGGTGCTGCCTTCTTCTGTTGGTTCAGTATGACTCCCAGATTCAAGTTCAGATTCTTCAATCATTGTCTTTCCTTGACATACCTTAAGAATTTTGCACCTGTTGAGTCCAAATAAATTTTTTAATATCATTGGAGAAAGATTCCACAAGACAAAAGAGCTGATGAATGCATTGTCTTTGGTAGAACCATATAGCTTGATGGCATCCATATACATCAAGTGAGTTAATAAGATGTTTTGCTTTGACTTCATCTTTAACTTGGAAACCAACCAATATCTCTTTAAGAGACGATAATGGATCTAAGGATAAGCAGAACCAAAGTGGGTTTTAACTGTCTCTCTGAGGGACAAAAAAAAAGCTAGCTTTTATTTTTTCTTTATAATATTGTATTGGTGAGGTATTCTAAATAGAAAACAGCGTTCCAAGTGAACATCAAATATTCCAATGCTTTTGCTGTTCTTGGCTCTACTTTATAAATTTGCAGTATATGAATGAAAAATTGAATCAAAGACTTTGTGATAATCAACAATGACAGTATAAATGTTGGATCATTTTCAAAATTTATTCAATAATTATTGAAACTATACTAAGTTATTCTTTATACCCTTGGGGCTTTTGGCTATATCTTTTTTGGTATTCAGCCTGTATTTTATTTTTGCATGTATTTGTAGAAGTTTTAGTGATAAAAGACATGAATTCTTTTCATACAATACACAAACACATAAATTGGTCTATATTTGGAGGTGTTGTATATTATTCCTTATGGTAAGAAAGGTATGTCTCATGATCAAATATTTGTTTCTAGAGTTTGCATTAAATGAAGGTTCTCAGTGTTCCAAACCTGAATGTTCAGATTCTTCAGCTTTTCCCTCCTTAGATTCTAGTAACTCTTTGCTTTCATTTTTCATTTTGTCCAATCTAGGCTGAGGGATGAAGTTCTTTTTTATTTGTGTTTTTAATTGTCCTCCATTAGTTGGTAACATGCTGCTGTGTGATTTAGAGCTGAGAGTGCTATTGACAAAAAGCACTATGAAGCCCTTGCCTATAACTAAAGAGATCTGTTTCTGGTTTTGCTATGACATAATACTTGTGCAGAATGAAAATATCCATGCCTTAATTCCCTTACATTTATTTTCCTGCTTTACCTTCTTTAACAGATGGTGTCATCTACACTGAAGCATTTCTAGTAGGTTGGATATGGTACTAGAATTTCTTATTTGTCCCCATTATATCCTTCCTTCTTGTGCCAATAGAACACTGAACGCCACTCATTCTACTGTCCTCAATGTCAAATTTATTCATCACAATAATTTGAGTAGGGCCAGTCTGCAACCCTATGCCATCAATTTCTTAGATACATAGGATCAGTTTCACAACACTGGCCAGCATGCTAACCCAATCAGTCATATCATCAGGGTCTAATTAGCAAGTGTTTCTAAATTTCTGAAAGACCCTCACAACTACTGTAGTGGTCTCAAGGTCCCCATTGTCCATTACCATTGGTGGAATTGCCTTACTTAATTATTGCTTCTCCCTCTCCCCCCTCACATGATAACAAGTTTGAGGGAATAGTTGTTGTTGTTATCCTTCATCAAAATCCTACTCTCCTTCTTCATTGTGGCAAATAGATGACCCTGGGGTCCCTAAGAGCTATAGTACAAACTGAAATGCAAGATCTAAAAGGTCCTATCAAGCTGGAAAGTCTTCAGATATGGACTCAGTAATGAACTGTGGGTCCACTGGCCAAGAACCAGTCCAACCAAGTTTGTAAAAAGTTTTCTCCAAAGAAGCTTATGCTATAGTGGTAAAAGCATTGACTTTAGAGTCACAAGACCTGGGTTTGGATTCTGGTGTTGAATTCTGCTATTTAGTCTATAAAAGCTGGGTCAAGTCACTAAACATCTCTAGTCCTCAGTTTCCTCATTTGTAAAATGAGAGCATTGAATTAAGTGATACCTACCCTATAGTCTCTTCCAGGTCTATGATGGAACACATAGTATGCTTACTCCCTCGTAGCTAAATTAAGCTACTACAAATGGGAAAGCTGGGGGAAAGAGGGAAGTAGATACAAATACAGTTAATAAATACAACATTTTCTTCAAGATCTTAAAATGTTGAGGTTTTCTTAGCAGTTACATTTTGGGGTATTCAGAAGCTTGCATAAGAGAAAAATGAGCATGCCTGTTTAAAGTAATAATTTTTACTTCTAACTGGCAGGGGATAAGGGTTATTAATGAAAAACTGTCAGACCAGTCTTCTAAGATCATCCATTATGGCTATTTGATCTTTTAAATACAGGATGTGGCCTTTAAAATGAATTAGCTACAAATTGTTTTTTAATTCAAAGTTTAAAACATGAAGAATTTTATATAGATAGGAAGAGTCACTTGAATATTCAGAATCACATTGTATTTTTCTATTGCACAAATTAATTGAAATATTAAAATCCTAAGGTCTTTCTGATGGAGACTGATTACTCTCTAATGAAACTACTTTTCTTCAGTATAATAAATCTCAAAAATCACAGTTGCATTTGTATTCTAGGTTTTTTCACTATAATGTTTCCATCCAAAACAAACATTTTAATATATATATTTAAGCAGTCCTCATGGAAACAGCCTTCTCATAGTTGCACTGAAAGAAAATATCAAGTGAGCTGGACTGAAAGAAAATAGCCCTTGACTTCAAACACGTGATCTCAAAGAAGTAGGAATTCCCTCTGCTGGCACAGATCTCAGCCCCTTTATGGAGAGCTGATGGTCTTTGAGAGTTGATGAGGCTTGAAGGATTCATCTGTTGACTAGCCTAACCTAGATAAGCTAGTCCTTAGCATGCATATAACACATCATCAGACTCACATTTTTCATAGCTCCAGATTGATAGGAGAACCCATGATCACCTCTATGCCATGAGGAGGCATTGGAGTAATATTTTAATGAAGGCCAATGATCAGGAGAATGCTGTATACTACACATAAATTTAGATTCCAGCAAAACATTTGACAGAATCTCTCATGCCATCATTATGGATGAGATGGCAAAATACTAACTAGTCAATAATAGAATTGGATGAATTTAAAATGCTTGAATCACAAGATGCAAAAAGTAGACATTCACAAGTTGATTTCAGTGTGGAGTTATGTTTCTAATGGATCACTCCATGGATCTTTACTGTTAGCCTAGAGAAGAGAAAGTATGATAGCTGTCTTCAAATATTTGAAGGATTGTCATGTAGGATAGGGATTAGACATTTTCTTCTTCTCCCCTAAGGACAGATGTGGAAGAAAATGAATGGAAGGTACAAAGAGGCAGACTTAGACCTGATGAAAAAGACATCTTAATTACTTAGAGATATTCAAAAGTGGAATGAGTTGTCATGAGAGGTAGTAGATTTTCCCATATTGGAGGCTGTCAAGCAGAGGATGGATTACCTTCTATTGCCCACATTTTAAAATGGATTTGGGATCAGATACAGATTAGACAACATGATCCCTGATATTTCTGCTCTTAGGTTCTTTGAAATTACATTGTGTTGTTCTATTAAATTAAGGTAAAATTACCTTAAAAATCAGAATTTAGAGAAACTCAACATTTCCATAATGTAGGAGCTTCACCACTAATGGCAGTGGTAACTGAGTAGAATTGAGGCCTTTTCTTCTTGAATCCACACACTTTTAACCACTCAGAAAAATTAAAAGGGGAAGTATCTTGGCAGAAAGGACTTCTCAAAGATAGGTAATCTCGGGGCAGCAATGTGGTGCAGTGTGATAAGAGTATGGGCCCTAGAGTCAGGAGGACCTAGTTCAAATCAGACCTCAGACACTTGACACTTACTAGCTGTGTGACCCTGGGCAAGTCAGTTAACCCCCATTGCCTCACAAAAAAAAAAGAGAGAGAGAGATGCATAGATAATCTCTTTTCTCTCCTTCCTCTCCTATTGTTCTAAGCCAAAGCTTCCATACTTCCTGAAACTCTACAGAAATAGCTAGGTATCAGTAGGGCCAGGGTATGACCATTGTAAATGAGTATCCTTTCTATTCTTTCCGCTTCTCTGTGCTTCAATGACAGAACTCTTAGCAAAGCTCAGATGAAAAACATAGAGATCTAGGACATGAAATATGGACCTGGGACTCCAGAAATTTAATCTATTTGTCTCTTTTCACTTCTGAATGATATGGGTAAGGGGAGGCAAGAGTAAATGCATATTTTCTATACATCAGTTTCTACATCTATAGCCTAAAGTTATTGTATTTAACACATATTAACTGTTGAGGGCTTAAGGGAATTTTTTTGTGATAGTCTCTGGAGGCTTATGGGCCCTGGCAAAGAAATGCAAAATAATTGCAAGCAAAATGTGTAATAATATTTGACTTTAGGTCTCAGGAACCTGTTTGTTGATCTAACTTTAACCAGAAAGAAAGGAAGGAAAGAAAAAAGTGAGAAAGGAAAGAAAGGAAGGAAAAAAAGAAGGGAGAGAGGGAAGGAGGAAGAGAGGGAGGAAGGAAGAAAGGAAGTTGAAGATCTGAAGGAAGGAAGGAAGGAGAGGAGAGGAGGGATAAAGTCACAGCTCCAAAACATTAAAAACATCTCAACACAAGTGCTCTTTTGGCTTTGTTATTAGACACACATTTTTATGAGTTGTGAGAGAACTTTGTAATTTGGAGTTGTTTACAGAATGCCACATAAACATCAGATCTGAAAATTCATGTTTTTCTGTTTTTAATTTTAAGGTCCTTTTCATTGGAGATTCAACCAACAGAGGAATAATGTATTATCTGATTGAAAGACTCAATGAAACCCTGCAGGAATGGCAGAAAGTGCACAGCATTAAATCATACTACAATGTCAACAATGGCAGAACATTCATCAGTTACTCCTATTATCCTCAATTCTGGATCAGTGTTTCACAAAGGCCAACATTTGAAAAAGCTCTTGAACAACTTTTGCAAAGGTACAATAAAGCCTTGATATATTGACTTGTTGGTGTCCTCCCTAGTAACAGATATATCTGACTGGCAGCTTTAATTAGTCACTGTTACGTACTCTCTGCCAAATGTGCTGAAAAGCTCAGGATCCCAATGATGTGGCTGAGAAATAGTAGGAAATGACAAGCGGGTCTTCTGATCAGGATGCCAAATATGGTTCAATGAAATGTAATGCAGTTCTGTTAAAATGTTTACCATCTGTTTTAAAGCAACATATGTGATTTTTTTTTCTTTCTGGATTGCAGATCACATCCACTTGAGAACACAGACCAGACTGTATTAGTTGTTGGTGGTGTTCAATGGCTTAATTCCAATCACCTACAAATTATTCACAAGGTTTTGAAGAGGTAATATTCTGAAACAAAATATTTCTATGTTCTCTTCTGTGCAAAAAAGGAATCTTTGAGGTAAAGCAGTTTGACCAAGATGTGATTTCAAGAAAAAGATTTAATTTGATGTAGGCACACACTTAAGTCATCAAGCATTTATTAGTCACTTATAATATGCTAGACAGTCTGCTAAGCCCTAGCGATACAAAGAAAGGCAAAAACCGTCCCTGTCCCCAAAGAGTTTGCATTCAAATGGAGAAGACAACATGGAAACAACTATGTAGATAAAGGATATATTCAGTGTAGATGTCAGGAGCACTGAGGGGGACCTGGAGAAGCCTTTTGCAAATCAAAATTTGAGCTAAGACTTGAAGGAAGACAGGAAGAAGAACATTCCAGGCAAGTGAAACAGCTGGTGAAAATCCATGGCGTTGAAATATGGAGCATCTTGTGAGACAAACAACAGAGGCCAGGGTCAGTGGATAATAAAATGGAGGGGAGTAAAGTGTAAGAAAACTGGAAAAGAAGTGAAAGGTCAAACAGAGGATTTTATATTTGATAGTGGAGGTAATGGGGAGCCACTGGAGTTTATTTGACCAGGGTTAGGGGACAACGATGGGGTCATAACAGCACTTTAGGAATATCACTCTGCTAGCTGAGTGGAGGAGGATAGGCTAGAGTGGGGACAGACTTGTAGTGGAAGGACCAACCAGAAGGCGACTGCTGTAGTCCAGGTGTGACGTGATGAGTCCTTGTACTAGGCTATATCAGAGGAGAGAGGGAAGTTTCATAAGGGTTTTTTTTATGTTTAGATACTCTAGAATTTTATTTTTAAAAGTTTACCATAATGCATATTTGGATGTATTAGAAATCAAATCATGGGCCTAACATGACCTACTTTAGTAGCCTTCAAGGCATGGAGGTAACCCTGGGTTCTTGAAGGCCGTGCTAGCAACATTTTGGCAAGTCTTAGCAAGCCAGAAAGTATTGGGCCCAGTCAAGAACTGTTGCCTGTTGCCTGAGCAATAGCCTTCATAGGTTCAAAGAGACTTATCACCAGTCCAGGTTGATGGACATTTTTTGGGTACAGGAACTCTTGAAGGTCATCCAGTAGGTTTTATGTCTGGTGAGGGAGAACTCATGTTGACAAAACAAAGATTTTTGAAGCATTGAAGTCAATAGAAGCCCATTGTAGCAAAGCAGCTAGGTGGCACAGTAGATAGAGTAATGAAGTTGAAGATCCGAGTTCAAATCCTATCTGGGACACTGATACCTATGTGACCTTGGCAAGTCGTTAAACCTTTATTCCTCAGTTTTCTCCTCTGTAAAATAGGTATAAAGATGGCAACTACTTCCCAGGATTGTTGAAAATTTCAAATAAGATAACATGTAAAGCACTTTATAAACCTTCAAGTGCTCCATAAGTGTTATCTTTTTAAAAAGTCATTCTGCAAATCCAAGCACATTATATGTCCAATCATGAGCCTAACAAAAAACAATTATGTTTGGCAATACTCTAATACTATGCAGTTACCCTATTTGCTGCTGACAATTAGGAGCTCCAATACTGTTCTCCAACATCCCATATTTAAAGGGGTACCACAATGAACCTTTGTTGAACATAAATATAATCTGTGTACTTGACTTTGAAATCTCTTCTATTTCTTCCAGAGAAAACTTATTAAATATTCTGGTGGTTATTAAAACTCTGGGAATGGGGTTTCATCTGCCTGTGGATGGAGTGCATTCTTTAACCCAGGTAGGTCATAGTTGCCTTGTACTTCTATTAATTATTTAGTATCACTAAGCACTTTGGCTGTCCCTTATCATTCAACAAAAATTCATTAAGAGCCTACTAGGTAAAAAGCATTGTTTTGTCAAATGAGAATTGTATTAGCAATATTCAGTAAGAATCAAGTAAATTGCACAGTGGATAGAGCACCGGCCCTGGAGTCAGGAGGACCTGAGTTCAAATCTGACCTCAGGCACGTAACACTCACTAGCTGTGTGACTCCGGGCAAGTCACTTAACCTCAATTACCTCACCAAAAAAAAAGAGAAGAAAAGAAAAAGTATAAAGCAAATTATGAAGATTCACCTGTTTAAGATTTATCAGTTCAAATGAATTATGATTACCCCCTGAATTTCCTAGCCTCCTCTAGCATAACTGAGCTCTGTAATCTTTTTGCTTAGTGTCAAGTTTAGGAAAAGGAAAGAGTTGAGAGACAAGATAACTCATGCTTCTTATATTTGCCTACTTTACTGAAATACCCAGGTTCCATCCAAAGCAATACATCAATTCTTTTCCAATTCAGGTTCATACTGAAGCTACAAATGAGAAATTTTCTCTACTAATGAGTCCTTTGGAACAAGATGACTTTTGTGATGATTTTTTCCTGAAGACATGATGGGGAGAAAATAATAGGAACTTACTATCTCAGAAAAGAAATATAACTTCCTCACCTATAAAATAAGGGGTTTGCTCTAGATGATCTTTAAGAAAAAGTCATCACAAAATCTCAGATTTAGAGAAGTACCATCCTGCAACTCCTATCTCCAACCTACATATTGAGGCAGTGGTCATCCATCCAACCTTTGTTTGAAAACTTCTAATGAGGGGTAAATCTCTATCTATGAAGTCAGCCTGTTCCACTTTAAAGTAGCTCCAATGGTTAGGGTTTTTTTTTTTACTTGTATGAAACTGATATCTGTCTCTGCCACTTCCATTCATTATTTCTTGTTCCACTCTCTGGTGCCAAACAGAAGAAGGTTATACTTTTTCCCACATGACAACCCTTTAAATACTTGAAGTCAGTATCATGTTCTTCCTAAATCTTCTCTTTTCCAGGTCAAACATTCCCAGTTCCTTTTTACCAATGCCAATATGACATGATCTCTTGACCTCTCACCACCCTCATGAAATTGTGGAGTTATTTTAATGACTCCAAACTTTTGAAGCAAAGGCCAATATTTCTCACAATATCATTCTTCTGATGTTGCTGTCTAGGCTATGAGAATGGAATGCTACAGTACAAAAATTTGAGAGGTGATTATCACCCAGAGATGTTCTGGTCATATAGCAAGAGAGAGAGAGATAAAAAATGGATGGTCCATATTCTCCATTCATAGTCTTAAAATGTGGAGAGAAAATTTTGAACGTCCCTAGCACATTGGGAAAATCACTGAGGGAAACCTGTGGAAGGACATGGGTAAGAGTCATATAGGATGGACAAGAATGGATGGGTTGTGATCCATATGTTTAAAGGGAATATTTACTTTAATGAAACTACAAATCCATTTGAGTATTTAAGCATCAAACTATTCACTCATATTGAATTAGCAGGTAAATAAAACCCACACATTGCTTTCACATGAACCCTTTCATAACTACACTTCTCCTTTTCTATACTTGTTAAACTGAGATATTGAATCCCCATGTAGGATTTTACATATTTCTTTATTATATCACATCCTCACCTACTGAGACCTTTTTTAGATTCTATATCTGTAACCCACAAATTAGCTTTTACTCCCAGATTTATGACATATGTAAATTTGATGAGAATATCATCTATACCTTCGTCCAAGTCATTGATGAAAATGTTAAACAGCACTGTTCTAGGGACAAATCCTTGGGACATTACACTATAGACTTTCAAGTTGACATTGAACTACTAATGACAAATCTTCACATTCAGTGAGTCAACTAGTTCCAAATTCACCCTAACTATACAATTGTTTAGTCCATATCACTTCACTTTGTCAATGAGAATAGCATGAGAAACTTTGTCTTATATTTTTGTCTACCACTAATACTACATTATATGGTTATGATTCATGGAATACTATAGTCTACAATGAATTGAAATTGAGGCTCACCCAAAAGGCAATGGAAAGGTTCATGGTGGATGTGAACAAGATGCAATATATTATAAGCAAGAAATTATAAAAGATTAATATAAAAATGGTCTGATCATGTAAGCAAGAGTAAAGAATACACTAAATGCTATACAGCCTATATACTGTACTCATGTACTCAGGATGTCAAGAAAAAGTGAGGGAGGCTCCATCATGTTGGATGGACTCTCTGTAGTGAAATTTTGGAAGACATTAGCAAGAGTCCCACAGAATAGTCAGGAATACATTGTGGACCGCATCATCAACCAATCAATAAGCATCCACTTAACACCTGCCATATGCAAGGCACCTGCTAGATGTTGGGAATACAACTACTAATAATGAAACAATCACTACTCTCAAAGAGCTTACATTGTAATAGGGAAACAAGTACATCTATAAGTACAGTATGCACCAAATAAATATAACAAAGACAAATACAAGGTACTTAAACACAAAGTACTTAGGAAGAGAGGACACTAGCAGTTGTTAGGCTGTACATGCATGTGAAGGAATAGAGGGATTGTATGTGGCAGAGATGAGGAGAGGATATATTTCAGAAACGGAGGACTGTCAGAACAAAAGACACTGCCAGGTGTGAGGAACAGAGGAAAGGCTAGTTTGTAGGAGATTCTCACATCATTGAGACCACAAATACATTTGAGAATTTGAATGAATATTTCCTAGATTTACCAGTCTAATGACCCTGCCAGAAAAGGATATGAAGGTAATTTAGCATGATCAGAAGCTATAATGGCTTTTAATTATTTCCCTTTCCAAAGGCTTAAAATCATATCTTTAACAGTATATTATAGATTTTTTCAGGAATTCAAGTTCAATTCACTAGTTTATTATAATTTACAGGTTCTTTCTTCTTCCTTTCTTTGAAAATCAGGACACTGGACCTTCTCCAGTCTTAAGGTCTCCCATTTTTTACAATCTTTCAAAGATGATGGACAATGGCTGTGTGATCACACTTGACAGTTCTTTTAGTTTCCAGAAATGAAGTAAATCCAGCCCTCATGACCTGAATTCATTAAAGGTAGCTAGGTATTCACTTGCCACCTCTTTATTCGTAACACAGGTTTAAATTCCTTGTTAGCCACTTTTGTTCTTCCTTTTTCAGCCAAATATTGTTTTTCTTTAAAAGAAAAATCTAAAATGAGTTAATTCTGCCCATTGTTCAGTTTCCCATCCCACGTTATCATCATCCCGACCAATCTGAGCAACACAGCCTTAAAAGACGTCTTTTTTTATATATATTTAGCCTTTGTTGCTATAGTCAACTCATTCTAAGATTTCACTCTACTGATATTATTTTCATAGGATCAATTCCCAGTGTGGAAGCTCCCTCTGTACCATTGGGTTGGCAGATGCAGATCATCAAATCCTATGTATCTTGACATCTTAGAACTTTTCCTGAGATACTGAGATATTAAATCATTTGCCCATTGTCACACAGCCAACATGTGTCAAGAAGGACTTGAAATTTAAGTCTTTCTAATGTCAAAGCCAGCCCTCCATCTGTTACACCATAATATCTTCTCCTCTATCTTCTACCCTTAGTTCCATCTTCTTTACATAGATTTTAAAAATCCAAGTTTATTAACAAATTCCCAGTGCATCCATATTGGTCACTTTAAATCCCCTTTTTTCCTCATCAAAATCATTTTTTGTTTGTGTCTTCAAATCTTAAGATCTTTTCATCCTTCTTGGATTGACTTTTTCTCTAGAATTTTAGGATAGGTCTATTTTTTCCCTATATATCTTTGAAATATGGTCTCCTAAAATCTAATATGTGTATCAGACTCTTCTCAAATTTCCTTTTTCTTCTCTATCACAGTCTAAATTGTAGTAATCATTTGTCCCTCTTCTCCCAAGGGGACTTTCACTTCTATTTCAGCTCCCTTATTGTCCAAAATAAGGTCCAGCATAAGTTCTTCTAGTTGCTTCCTTCACAGTTAATAAAATTAAATTATTGGTAAGGCAAGTTAAAAATTAGCTGCTTTTAACCAAGAAATAGTGAACTCTAATAGGTTTCTAGATAATTGAAGGGCTTCATCATTAATTCACTATGATTCCTTTTCTTTTTGTGATCTGTTTCCCAAATTCCTCTCCTATTTCTTCCTTCTGCCCAGGTGGTCTATAATTTGTACACCTAATAATATTACTGTTTCTCCTACTATTGATCCTGCTCTAAATGTTTACTACCATGCTTCCACTCTTTTTTTTTCCTGGTTTCCTTCAAGTGAATATATTTCTTAATATTCAACACTATTCCACTACCTTTTTTATCTGCTATATTTCATTAGGAGAAATTAACTATAATCCAGTGATAGAATTCCTTTCTAAATCTAAAATTCTTTGTTCTTGATGGTAAAGACTCTATCATTAATTTTTTATGTCATTCAAAGTGACTAGCAATCTGTTTTGCACACAGTAAGACACTCAATAAATGTTTATTGAATAAATAAATGACTTAAAGTGGAGAGGAGAAAAACAAGTAAAGAAAAATATTTCTATATTTAGGTGTCTTTATCATAAAAATATTTTCTCTAGATGAATTTTTAGATAAGAAATATGTTGCAAAATTAATTTTCAATCTCACTTGCCATTTCTTTCCTTTAGAAAAGTCATAATAATTACATGATTTCAGTCTGTTGGAGACAAATAACTGTAACCATCCTCTACCACTGACAATTCTTGTGTTTTTTTCCTTTGCAATTCAGAATGAAGTACAGGATTTATGGAAAGAAAATTGGATTATATTAGATTCTGCAAAAAGATATGGCTATGAAGTGGTTGATACTTTTAGCATAACCATGGGACGCTACAAGGAATTTCTGCAAGGAAAGTGTGGATGCCATTTCCATGAGGTATATGCATGAATTATCTATCTGTCCAATGAATTATTAATAGCATTTATTTTTGTTAAAAATGATTCATTGTATTTTTCTCTTGAATTATCATTTCTATTTTGCATGAAAAACCTGAGTCATTAAGAAATTAACTAATCTGCTTAGTATTGCTCAGCAAGTTACAGCATGTAGGAATCCCAGCATTAAGCACTATAAAACAAAGATTAAAAAATATGTTATCTCCTCAGCATTTCTTTGCACACTTAGTAGTGTTATAAGCCTAAAGCAACCACATGGATTACCTAACCTATCTCCTGGACTCCAAGAGAGACTACTCGTGAGTCACACCTGTCTGAAAAATATCTTCAAGAAAGAAGATTAAGCAAACTCCCCCATTAATCCATTCAGGAATCTCTTCCACTTTGCTGGCAGAAAGCTTTGTTTTGCCCATTCCCTTCTACTATGCATCCTTTCTTTTCCTATAATGGTGGTAAACCTGCTCCATTTAGGAGCCTTTCACATATGATGATGATGAGTTCTATACAAAGAACAATTCACCCACCCTCAGACATCTTCCCAGGAGTAGAAATAGATTTGTGTTGATCTACCCATAGAGTTGTTGATCTCCAAACAATGGCTAGCCACAGTTAGGCATGTCATCTTTGACCATGAAAGAACTAAACTCACCAATCATCATTTCATTAGAATCATGTTCTTAGCATCTTCTTAGAAATAACTCTTCATGTTAAGTTTTAAATGGGTAGTCCACAATTCAGGTGAGGAGGGACAATGGGTGTAGTCATACCAGGAGAGTGGGAGGCCAGTCATTCAGAAAGTCTGGCTGAGCCCCTATACCCATGGCTTATGATTTCTTGTGCCTGATTTCTCAACTCCCAGAAGAGGCAGTAAATAGTAGAGCACAGCATTAGAGGAAGGTAGGCCCCAGGAGAGGGGTCTCCAGGGACCCTCCAAGGTGGTTGTCTAAGGAGTGGAGAGGGTTCACCTCCCTGCACAAAATCCAAGGAAGAGCACAAAACGAGAGAAAAAGAGGAAGGCAAGATGAGCACTTCCCAAGATGGTGACCTGGAGTGATATCCTAGACAGCCTACCCTGGATAAAACTCTGGTATTCCACCATTACCCTTGATGACCACTATCCCTATTTTACAGCCAACTGAACTGGGGACAGAAAGCTAAATTTTAAGGATGAAGCCAGAGTGAAAAGATTTCTTTTTTCACCTAGCTACTAGTTGCAGTCATGCCATTGCCACCAGGCAACAAGGGAAGGTGTCTTAGGTCTTTCCCACAATGGAAATATCCCTCTCTTACAGTTCCTCTTTCCTTTGTTCATGAGGCAGAATTGTTCATAAAAACACAACAGTATGTATCCTGAGGAAGGGTAAGCATTAAATGCACAACTGAGCCAGCATACAATCAGAATTTGCCACAAAAACAAGTCAAAGGCTGCCAAAGCCACAGAAAACGGGGACTCAGAAAGACAAAATACAGGATTTTGTTGCCTCTTTTTAAAAAAGAGTTTTTACATAATGTGTCTTCAATTAGTTTTTTCAGGGGGAGGAAATGAGAGGGTCTGCTTTTCTTTTGCCCCTATGAGAACCTAGTTCTCATAGGCTAACAGGGAGACATGCTCAGAAGAGTTCCAGCTAGCACCAATTAAAAACAGAAGATGCATTTCCACATGATTGCATTACATATATCTCTTCTCACAGTCATCCAATGGATACTGATAATCATAAAACAGAAGAATTATACACAAAACCCTTTAAACCTTCAGAATATAATATATAAGCTATAATCATAGGCAGGCCACCTTACAAAAGTATAAACGGCCACAAGAAACAGACAGTGGCTGCAGGGACTGCCTTTCCCTCCCTGTTGCTGTCACTTGGGATTTCCTTCTTACCCCTCTCCCTTTTCCCTTTCAGATGATGATAAATTTAGATCTGGAATGGACCTTAGAAGCTGTCTAGTGTGGCCTCCCCATTTTACTAATGAGAAAGGGGAAACCAAGATAAGTTAAGAGACTTGCTCAAGGTTGCATGGGTAGTAAGTGACAGAGCTGGGATTGAACCCAGGTCCTTGGACTTCAAATCCAAGACTTCACAGCTCCCACAGCAGCTGCTTGGGATAACCTCATTCTAATTTCTTATCTCAATCCATATAAGTCAACAAGGTCTAAGAATAACAACTAAAATTTGTATAATGCTACAAAGCCCTTTCATTACTGTGACCCTCAAATGCAGGTATTATCCATATTATTAAGGTGAAGAAATTAGGGGTCAGATAGATAGAAATGATTTGACTAAGATCCCGGAGTTGGTATTAGACCAGGGATTCTAACCTAGGTCTGCTGACTCCAAGGCCAGCTACAGCCTCCAAGTTTCACTATCCCTGCAGGCGTAGCATTAGAGATTCCTAGAGAAGGAAAAAGAAGCCTACTGCCACTTTCCTTTCCTCAGCTCTAACCTCTAGAGTCACTAGCTAGGTGACTGGGCAACCCTGTTTGCCTCAATTTCCTTATCTGTAAAATGAGCTGGAGAAGGAAATGGCAAGACACTCTAGTATCTTTCCCAAAAACAAAAACAAACAAAAACAAAAACAAATGGGGTCACAAAGAGTTTGACACAATTGAACAACAACAAGGTTTTGTATTATAACACAAGTTCACTATGGATTAAATAAGCTACCAAAGAGAACAAAAACATGGATAACTTTTCAGAAAATGCTTAATGACTGACACAGATCCTTAAAGGTTGGAGGAACCTTAGAGACCAGACTTCCTCATTTTACAGATGAGGAGACTTTTCAAGTGAACTTTTGTAACATAACCAATACTAATTTGAGGACTGTCCGTGTCACTCACAAAAAAATCATTTTTGGTTCAAAGAATGGCCTTCTTTTGCTGAGTTTGAGGCCCTGGTCACGCCCTCATCACAGTTTAGTTTCATTTACTGTCAGAGATTCTCATAATGTGGAGAAATCTTATTTCCATTAATGATGTGTATATAGATAAATCTTGTAATAGACAGCTGTGTTACACTCCTACTCAGGGCCACACCTACTTCCCAGGATACAATGCTTGGTAACAGCAATATTCATTTTGATCTCTATAATATTTCAACTAAAATGTGCCTCTGGGAGATTTACCTTTCCAATTATAATATAAACCTGATAATATCTTTCTCATCCTCTTCACGCCCTTCTTCAAAAATTCTTTAAAATTGTAACTCGTTCGTTGCCTAAAGTATTTTCCCTAGCTTTTGAATAGAGACAAGGTATAATGGCAGTATCAGTGCCAAAATGTACCATTTTTATCCTTAGAAAATTGGGGTGACAGACATATGTGATTATTTTACCAAACATCAATCACATGATAGAATAGATTGCCATAATCCACCCCAATTGGCTTTTTGACACATCTTTGCACACCTCCAGTAACTGCTAGGCCTAATTTCCCAAATAGAATAGGTCACAGTAGTGCTGGGGTTTGAATCAGGAAAGTTTGGCTGCAAATCCTGTGCTAGGTCTAGAGTCAGGAAGACCTGAATTCAAATCCTGCCTCAGATACTTCCTAGCTGTGTGACCCTGCACAAGTCACTTAAGTTCTTAGTTCCCTCATATATAAAATTGGGATATTAATAGCACTACTTCACCAAGTCTTTATGAGGATCAAATGAGATAATACTTGTAAAGCACTTAGCACAGTGCCTAGCACATAGTAGGTGCCTAGTAAATGCTTGTGCTCGTCGTCCTCTGGCATTTACAGTACTGGGTACACTACCATCAGCAAGTCACTTTAATTCTCTCAGCCTCATTTTACTCATCTATCACATAGGGATAATAATATCTAGAGTATCTGCCTTACTGAATTGATAGGGGGCTCAGATGAAATGATGTCTGGAAAGAGCTTTGCAAATTTTGAAGCCTTGTGTGAATGTCTATCTTTATTATTCTTCAAGTTTAGCTAAAGCTCCCTTTAAAAGATGATTTAATGATAATGAATGTCAATCAACCACAACAACAAAAAACCCTTGATGAACGATTTCAGACAAATAAATAACAATAGTTAATTGGTTCTGGCTTAGGAAGGGGACATGGGGAGTTTCTATGAATCTTCTCTTGTCTCCATGCTCCTTTTACAAGGTGCTCCTGAAACAAATGAAAAAAAAAATACCAAAAATACCAAAAAATGTCAAACAAGAGCAGTAAGTATTATGTCTAGTTATGTTGGGAAAAATTATATATTCATAGATTTATTGCACTAGAAATGCCTTTAGAGATCAACTAGTGAAAGGCCCTCATTAACAAATGAGAATAATAGAGGTCCAGAGAGAGGAAGTGTCCAAGCTGGGACTCAAACCTATGCTTTCTAGATCCTTCTTCCCATCAAGTATTCTTCCTGTTACCACCATACTGCCTTTTATCATCTGGCCTACTTTGATTTATCAATAAATCCATTTACCACACATTTATTAAGTGCCTACTGAGTGCAAGGCTCTACCTTAAATCTCTAATCCTTAATAGATGCAGATACCTGCAATGTATTAGTAGAATGATTACAGTAATATCTTTCCAGTAATCTTTGATTTCTTGTCACAATTTATTATTGATAATAATAATAATAATATTAACCTCTTACATTTGCATAGCACTTTTCAATTTTCAAAGAGCTTTCATATTTGCTCCTTATGGTCAAAATAAATCTATTTCATGGGCTTCAATTACCATTGGTGAGATTAAAGATTTCACTGAGTCTCTTTCAGCTGTCAAGGCCCCAGAGAAGGATATGTTTTCCCCACAATTATACAAACAATTTCCCAACTAGTGAACAACAATTTGGCAAAATTGCATATGCAAATTACTTAGGTGAGTGTTTTATTTCCTGCTGCATAGAAACAGAATATTGTCTTCCTAATATTTAAAAAGGGTAACAAGCAATATCCAGATAAGTTGTCCAGTACTTGTCTTAAATGATTTCCCTAACATAGCAAACATTTATTGAACAAGCTGAAAGACTGAGAAGACTCTAGTATTGTCCTCCCTGAATAGGTTGGCTTTAGATCAAAACACAATTTATACTGTAATTATTTAACTCTTTGTTTTGGAGCTCAGTGGAGGACTTGGGACCTACCAGCATCTTTGTCTTTATAGGCCTTTTGAAGTATCATAGCATTTGTATATAAAAATAGCATAAATCCTGGTCAACAAATTTACCATCTTTCAATCAATCAATAAGCATTTATTAATCATTTTTTATGTGCTAAGCACTGTGCTAAGTTCTGTGGATACAAATAAAGGATTTTTTTAAAAATCCCTGCACTGATAATCCCTGAGCCTGAATTCTGAATTCCCTAATATTTGATGTTTCAGCTTGATTCCCATTTTCCCAGGTTCCCCCTCTCCAGATCCCCTTTGATCAGACTCCCTCATAGGGTGACCTGATTCCCACTGTGAATGGCTCCTGACTCACTCTTTAGTGAAATGCAGACCTGATACCACCATATTTCTGACTCCCTTCTTGGTATGAGATGGTCCCTTGAAAGAATTTGTCCTTGAATTGACTTTCAGCAAGTTGTTCATGACTCCACCTCAACTGGCTATTTGACACATCTTTGCACGCCTCCAGTAACTACTAGCCCTAATTTCCCAAATAGAACAGGTCACAGTAGGAAATGCTTGAGTATTCCCACAATCCAAAATTCCACTCCAGACTGACAGCCCTCCTGGTGGGAGTCGCCTTCCAATCTCAGCTGGAAGAATACCAATGAAGAAGGTAGGAGCTGTGTAGCATTTAGAACAGTTTAACCTGAACTGGGCTCCCCGCTTCTGGCCCCTAGAAAAATTTTCTGGCCAAACCAAGCTGCTTGTTGAACCTGAGCTAGTTTTTATTGTTATTTCTTTGTTTGTTTTGCAGCCCTGAGAATATTGTACCTAACACTTCACCCTTGAGAATCCCTCAATGACCAAACCAAGTGGTCCTAGTCATATCTCACTATGGCGGAGAACCCAGAAATGGCTATTATTATTATTATTATTATTAATAGAAGAGAGCCCCCTGCTGGAGAATACTGGAGAATTTTGTCTCAGGGCTAAGGGACATCTTTGAGAATCTGATGAAGGCTGAGAAAACTAATAATAGGTCCAGGGGCTTAGAGAGGAGGCAAGGCATGGCCATAGACTCCTCTAGCACCTGAACCATGAGTGAGAAGCTAAAAGAGAATGAACCAGCTCTGATGATTTGTCAGGGGTCTGACAGAGTGACTAAATAAGCAAATTGTGAAGGGGAGGCAAACTTGATTTCTAGTTCCCCTTATGTGAAGGAAACAGCCCTAAGGTTCAGTCTCAGATCTGATTCACAAGGTCCTGTAGCCAATAGCTCCAGATTTCCCAACTCTTCCCATAACACCCTTCCATGATACCCCCCGCTATCTTGAGGAACACGTACAGCTAACTAGTTGGGGTTTAGTTCCACTTGGCTCAAGCAGAATAAGCCAGCTGGGGACAGCTAGGTGGTGCAGTGGATAGAGTTCCAGCCTTAGAGTCAGGAGGACCTGAGTTCAAATTTGGCCTCAGACACTTGATACTTATTAGATTTGTGACCCTGAGCAAGTCACTTAACCCCATTGCCTAGCCAAAAAAGCAGAATAAGCCAGGTGACTGGGTAGCGGTAGTTAGGAAGAAAGACAATTCCTATGCCATATGACAACAAATGTTTCTCTGGCTTTATTTTAATTTCAAAATGGCTTCAAAATGGACAGTGGTCTGGTCAGCTATGATCCATCCTTGTGCATTTTTTTTAGAAACAGTCTGCCCCAGGGTTGAACTGTAAGGTCTATATGGAGCTAACAGTAAGGCATGAAGATGTCATCCCAAAGCAGTCCAACATTCAATGGTGGCCCAGCTACTACTACCTTTTGTTTTCAATCTCAATCAAACTCAAATCCAGGGGGTCCTATTTTTAGTCAATTTGATTTCTAGATCCTCTATCTGTTTAAATGTCAGAACTCTCTGAAGCCTTCTTACATAAATCCAAGTTTGGGGGGATCCTGAGGAGTGAGATTTAATAGACATTTCTAGTTTCCTGACAGAGGTAATGTCTATTAACCAAAGGCCTCTCTTAGTTTTGTTATTTAATCTCCCTCTTAATGATATAATGAAGCAACTAGGTCGTGCAGTAGATAAAGTACCGGCCCTGGAGTCAGGAGAACCTGAGTTCAAATCTAGCCTCAGACACATAACACTCACTAGCTGTGTGACTTTGGGCAAGTCACTTAACCCTGATTGCCTCACCAAAAAAAAAAAAAAAGATATAATAAAAAGATTAGCTGTCCAGAACTTTTACCATTTCCTGTTGCCTCACACAAAGTTTCTACCTTTCTATATGCTAATATATTTTTACCACCTCCAGTGAAACAAACATTACTTCTTACCTGTTTAAGTCCTAAAAAGTTACTGTCAAAACTCTGTAATTAATTGCTGAAAGGAGACTTCAGATATAGATACTTTTAAAACTAAAATGATTTCATAAAGAACATTGGCAAATTTTAATTGTCTGTGATCTGTTTGTATTGAAAATGTTAATATCTAAGTGTTTATTTTAATGGAATGTTTAATTTTAACAGAACATAGAGGTAGGAAGACTTGAAACCAGACTGTGGAAGCTATTCTGAAATTCAGTCATGCATAAGGTCTGATTAATCCTGTCCTAAAACTCTTCCATATCAAAACGATGGACCAAGTTCTTTATGGACCAGAGTTAATAGGATGTGATGTTCATATAAATTGTTTAGACAGTGATGGACAGAGGCCTGATTTAAATGACTGCCACTGTCTATCCAGCCAACCTCTGGAGGGTTAATAAAAGACTAGTAATAAGGGTGGGAGTCTAAATAAACATAGGAATGTGACTAGGAGTCTGTTATTTTAGAGATGAACCTACAGTGAATAGCCCACAACATAGTTATGTAACTAGACATTAATCAAAAGAAGGAAGGGAAAGGTTAACAGAACATTAATATTATTGGCCAAGGTCAAAACTGAGCCCAAGATTATTTTTTGTATTGTTGTTTCAATGTGATTCCATCAGTGTAGAAAGCTCTCAAGGTAGGAACTCTTTCCCCCAATACAGATTGACAATTCTATAACTTACAGTCTTGAAGAGTTGCCTAGAATACTGAGAGATTAAATAACTTTTCCATGTCACACAGCTAATATGTTTCAAAAGTAGGACTTGAATTCAAATCTTCCTGACTGCACAGCTAACCCTAGCTCTAATATGCCATATTGTTTCTCAAGTTCAAGATACAGCGTAATAACTATCTAGGTATAAATGAGGCAAGGAGAGAAAGAAATGTAATTGTTGGGGATACCCAGCAGGTGTTAGAGACTCAATCAAGAGCAGAGAGGTGGTGCTTGAGAATTAGAGACAAAAAACCCAGATACTCTATATTAAGATACAAAACAAGGTATCTAGTAACCTGGGAACTGAACTGTCAGTCAAAGAACCCAGGCACCAGGGTCTGGAGTGTCAGAATCAGCAATAAGATTGACTCACTACTAAAGCAATGGTGCTACCTGAGTTACTGTTCTTTATATTTCTATTGCCTAGGGCAGGGTATAGGTATCTGTTGTTCAAATTGTGCCATACTAGTTTGAAAATCTCAAGGCTAAATTAATCCAGGCAATATGGGCTAATTGAAAGTGATCATATCTAATTGCTTGCCTTTCTCAAAGTTTAAAAAAAAAAAAAGCCAGTGTAGTTATACATTTCCATACTGCCAACAGCCAATTATAGCATTCCTTTAGGAGAAGGAAAAGGAATAAGCATTTATACAGCACCTACTTAAAAGCACCCAAAATTTCTAAACCTCCAGAACTAACTCTGGAAATAGCTTGAGACAGTCCCCACCCCCTAGCCCCAACCACAGGAACAGTGTCCAATTTTAACATAAAATTCAAAGTCAAGAAATAGAAATAAACAAATAATAACCACGATAAAGAACCTGATCATAAAAAGCTACTAAAGACTCACACTCAGAAGAGGATGTCAAAACAGCTACAAGCAAAGCACGAAAGAAGAATATAAATTGGAAATAAGCCCAACAAGAATCTCTGGAAGAGCTAAAAAATTATTTTTAAAATCAAATAGAGGGAAGACTGGGAAAATAAATGAGAGTGATGCAAGAAAATTACGAAAAGACAATCACTTGGTAAAAGATGCACAAAAAATACGGAAGAAAATAATACTTCAAAAAACAGAATTGGCCAAATGGAGGGAAAGGTACAAAATTCACTAAATAAAATAATTCCTTAAAAATTAGAATTGAACAAGTGGAAGTTTATAACTCCACGTGATATCAAGAAACAATAACACAAGTCAAAAGAATAAAAAAAATTGAAGAAAATGTTAAATATATCATCAGGAAAAGAACTGACCTGGAAAATAAACTGAGGAGAGATGATTTAAGAATTATTGGACTACCTAAAAGCCATGATAAAAGAAAGAGCTCAGGCATCATGTTTCAAGAAATTACAAAGGAAAACTGCCCTGATATCCTGGAACCAAAGGGTAAAATAGCAATTTAAAAAATCTACCAATTACCTCCTGAAAGACATCCCAAAATGAAAACTTCCGGGAATATTATAGCTAAATCCAGAGCTCCCAGGTCAAATACAAAATATTTCCAGCAGCTAGAAAGAAACCATTCAAATACTATGGAACCACCATCAGGTTCACACAAGATTTAGCAGCTACCACCTTAAAGAAGTGGAGGGCTTGGCATATGATATTCCAGAAATCAAAGGAGACAGGATTACAACCAAGAATAACCTACCCAGCAAAACTGAGTATAATCCTTTGGGGGAAAGGGGGAATAGGCATTTAATTAAATAGAAGTCTTTCAAAAATTCCTGATGAAAAGACCGGAGATGAATAGAAAATGTGGCTTTCAAATACAAGACTCATAAGAAACATAAAAAGGTGAATATGAAAGAAAAATTATAAAGGACTCAACAAGGTTAAGCTGTTTGTATTCCTATATGAAAAAAAATCATAATGTAACTCCAAATATCTTTACCATTATTATAGTATTTAGAAAGATTCTACATAGACAGAGGGCACAGAAATGAGTCAGAGGTGTTGGAATGATTTTAAAAAAATGAATGGGTGAGGAAAAGGGATACATTGAAAGAAAGGGGAAGAGAGAAGAATGGGGGAAATTATCTCACATAAAAGAGATGCACAAGAGCTTTTACAGCAGAGGGAAAATGGGGGGGATGGAGCAGGCAGGCAATACTTGAACCTCATTCTCACCTAAATTGGTTAAAAGAGGGAATATCACTCATTTGAGTATAGAAAAATATATATACACTCACTTGGGTATAGATATCTTACCCAAAATGGGGGCAGGGGGAAAGTTATGGAGCAAAGGCTAAACTAAGATCCTGAAAGTTTTCCTAGAACCTTCCAATGCTTTGAAATACCTAAACTGTACATTTAAAACTCTTAGTCATATTGCAATAATTCTTGGCCTCAATAGATGGAGAGCCTTCCTGGTCTCATTTTACCCTTCTTTTATGGAGTGGATCTGTCTATAACTCTTAAAATTTCCTTTTCCAAAAAAATCTATGACCCTTTTCTCTCCCACTCTAACACACCTCTAGATCCCTCAATACAATCCTAAACTTCCAGTTCCTACATGCAAAAATTGTTATGTTTCAATATAAGTATGGCAGCATTTCTTGAAGGCATAAGCCTTATCATTGTGCATTTACTTAAGATCATTGATCTGGTAACCCTCTGAAATTTTATGGAGCCAATATCTTCAAGCACCAAGAATAAATATTTCGCTAGTCATTCACTATATGAATGATTTTAGATGACTTCAAATCCAAACATACAGTAAAACCATCTTAATAATAATAGTACTAGAGATTAGAAAATAATTATTTTAGATTAATTGAACGATAGTAAAAAATGAATAAGATTTAACATTGATAGTTAAAACATTAAAAGGTAGCCCGAGTTTCCTTATTCCCCAAGTGCAGAATCTATCTATATTTAATAGGCAGACTATCTTCCCAAAGCCAAATTAACTGTACTTATTTCAAGAAAGTTCAACGCCATGAAGATTTATTTCTGGCTTGAGAAAAGCAGAACAAATAGCGCCTGTGACAGATTGAGTGCCTTTCAAAACTGAAGAACTGAATGTGTCACAAGTTGTTTCTAATGGAGTTGGTGGTTTTTGTTGTACTTTTGCAAATTTCATTGGTTTTGAATTACTTTAAATTATTCTCTGTATTTGAGAAGGAGCCTGATCTTCATATAATGATGTATTGACAGGTTAGATGCAGAGATCAAGGGATAGAAACTGAACCTGAAATGTTATGGGTATAGGGAACTCCCAGATAAGGATAATTGCTCTATCAATGCAGATCAGCATCTCCCTTTCAACTTAAAGTCTTAGATTGTTGACAAGGACACTACAACATTAAGTGACTTGCCCAGAGTCATATGGCCAGAGACAAGACTTAAAATCAGGTCTTTCTGGCCTCAAAGCCAGGTTTCTAGATACAATGCCAGCTCTACATCTCACCTAGATCAAAAGAAAGATATTATTTACTCTTTCCTTCTTTGTTAACAAATTCTTCAGTCATGCATATAACTTTTATCACCTTAAAGCATAGCTTCACTTAGGATCATAAAAGAATAAATAAAAAAGGTCACTTTGAAAAGACTTAGCCAGCCTGGAGTGGTGGCACATGCCTATAATTCCAGCCACTGGGGAGATTGAGGCTGGTAGATCACTTTATCTCAGAGGTTCTGAGTTGCAGTAAGGCTAAATTCAATTGGTTGTCTACAATGAGTCCAGTATCCTTATTGTGAGTCCTTGGGGGCAAGAGCAGATAGATAGATAGATAGATAGATAGATAGATAGATAGATAGATAGATAGATAGATAGATAGATGGGTGGATGGATGATAAATAAATGAACAAATACATAAACTGATGAATGAATTAATAAGTATGTAAATAAACAAGCAAAAAAGTAAATGTGTGAGTAAATGAAAAAATAATTAAATGAATAAATCTATAAATAAATAGGTAAATGAATAAATAGATTAATGAATTAGTAACATTTTTAAAAGAAAATACTTAGGCCATTATTATACAACAGAAAGAACTTTGCAAACAAAGTGGTTATAATAATGGCTGTGTGAACAGATTATCATAATCCCTACCTTACATTAGTAGCGAATATTTCAAATGCTCAAAGGAGATATTTATAACACAGAAACTACATGGTCCCTGACCTCGAGGATCTTCCAACAATGCTTTTGAAGTCATCAAGTTCTTGTTCTTGCTTCAAGTATCTTAGACATGTGTCTAATATATAATAATGTCTTTGAGGGCTGTGTCTGAATTACTTGGTATTTTGTTTACCATTGCTATGTATACATACAGATACTATTAAGCGGCACTGAATTCAGTTTTGAAATGAAAGAGAGCTTTATGATCAGTTAGTAACTTGCTTTACCCTCAGTTTACTAAACAGTGCCATCCCAGAAACATCCTGCTGTAACAGTAATCCCAACACTTCAAAAACCAAGAGGCTGCCATTGAGTTGAAAATGTTTCTGGGCTTTATTTAGGACAATGTTATTCCTTTGAAACTTTTTGCAGGGAAGTACAATAGTTTATGAAATATGATCACCTGTCCTTCACTGGACTTCTTGCATTCCCTAGGCTATGCTAATTTCTGCCAGCCAAATTTCAGAAAGATAGAGTGATATGTGTTTGAAGTATAATGTTTGAACATGGTTCTTTTTTACATGCAGAGATGGCATAGGCCAAATAAAGTTTCTTGACATATAACTATAACCAATAAAAAGCTTTCTAAGACAAGAGAATTGGTATTGCTCCCCCCCCACACCAGAATTATGCTAGCATTTCACTATCTTGAACAATACATCAAAGAGAAGGAGATTCACAGTGTTTCTTAAGAGATCTATGCCAGTATTTCATAGTCCATAGACCATCATCATCCTCAAAATGTTTTTTCTCCTCCTTTTTGTTCATTATGGAAATTATGGGCACCAAACCAAATTGTTCTACTGACACTCCTAGACTAAGTAGCCTAAAACAATGTGAAATCTGTTTGCCCCATCTTCCATGTCCAACCAAACCCATGGTATTGTGCAAGATCTCTAAAATTCTGTAAGATCTGCCAAGGTCTATAATATCCTTTGTGTTTTTGACAAGACATTTTGTTTAAGGTAGCTTTACAAAGAACCACTTGTAGGACCATTCTTGCTGGTCTGGGGTAGTCTGGGAGAGATAGCGTAAGCCAGGGAGCATTTTGATTATTTAAAAAGTCGTAACATAAACTTTTGGAATTTCTTTTCCTTAATAAAATGAATCTGTTTTTTGAGCAGAAGAGGAGTTACCAGATCCTGATGGAGTCTGCACTAATATGCCTCTGTGTGTATCTGTGTGTGTGTATGTGTGTGTGTGTGTGTGTGTGTGTGTGTGTCAACGACCAATAGACAAAAAATGTGGAACACATAAGAGGTTTTCAAAGTGAACTTTGAAGTAAACAAATTGGGTTGTAATGAATTGTAAAGACAATCCTTTTGAAATGACTTGCAGTAGGCAGGAATTGTAAGAAGCTGTTCCTTGCTATTAAAAAAAAAATTATGATGACTTGAGCAGAGCCAAATAAACCAATGTTAATAAAAGCAGAGTAAACAAATCAACATCCTCACCATAAATGATGTTCCAAATGTACCAGAGAACCATTCATAACACAGAATTCTCATGGTTTTTGACCTTGAAGAAATTTGGACAATGTTTTTGAAGTCATGCAATTGTTATGCTCACTTCAAATATCTTAGGAGTATCAAATCATTCTCATTAATGTTCTTGGTAGTTTAAAAAAAGAGTAAGCAACATTCACCACGATACCTGGAAGCATAGATACTGTCTCAAAATGAGAGTCATTTTACTTTCAACTACTCTTACACTCACTGAAATTTATTACTGTACTTGGCCAATTAATGAAGCCTACTTAGGTTACTGCGGCATCTATACTAGCACTACCCAGGATTCTCCATAATGTTGCAATAAATTCAGGCTTGAAATCATGGAAAGAATCAAAATCATTTTTAAAGGGCAGAAAAATTGATTTGAAATACTAGCCTATAAACAGCCATAGACACATGAAATTGAATTCTTCACTGTACCTCATAAACCTTCTACATCAAGAGGCCACTTTTCAAGTTCTGGCATATTTATCATACTGACTATCCAGACAGTTCCAAAGCTCATTCTAAAGAGATCACATAAATAAAATTAACCTTATTTCAGCCTTAGAACACTGGCACAATAATTTGCTTCTGGGTCAAAACTCTACATGCATGCTTGAGTTTTTCCCCTAAATAAGTTTCCTTGAAGAATATTCCCTAAATTGGCTCTCAGCAAGTTTTAAGCCTCCTCCCTAAAAGGACAAAGGCTTCAGAAAAACTTCAATGAATCTCTCTGGCTAGACTATTATATTTTTAGAGTTACACTATAACTAAAAAATGATAAATATAGCTACTCATAATAGAAACAGACAACCTTTAGACCTGGTATATTAATCAGTGGTTAAATGCAAACTGAGCACAGAATTACCATCATGGACTCCTTGCTGATTTGATGTTACCTCATAGGAGTCATTCGTTCTAAGGAACTCATTTGGAAAAGCAGACCTGCTGTAACTACAGGAAAATAACCAATTTCTCTTAACTTTGTTGGATCTAAAACATATTGCTATCCTAAACTGAAACTTTAGGCTCATTGAGAACATGGCCAAAGTCTCTTCCTTTAAAATTGATTATACAAAAATATTTTTTTAAATTATGGAATGTATTGCCTCCCCCTCCTCCACTGAATTGGGGTGGCCAAGGAGTTGCATTTTTTTTTCTTTACACTCTCCTATGATATCAGAAACCATATTCCTAAAATAGCATTTTTTTTGTTAATTATCTGTTCTCAAAAAAAAAAGTATGAAACAGTGACTAGAAAGCCAGTCTCAAAACCAAAAAGACCTGGGTTCAAATCCTACCTCTGACACATAATGGCTGTGTGACCCTGAGCACATCACAACCTTTCAGTGTTCTAGGCAATTCTCCAAAACCATAAGTTGCAGAAAAGGTGCCAAGGCCTGCTCTGGTAGGAGTTTCTTCACTTGGTAGTTTCCTGTACCAATGAAATCACAAGTTTGGTCCCTATGTCTACCATCCTCCATCCCACCCATATCCCCCCCCAAAAAAAAAGAAGCAAAAAAGGCAAGCCACCTAAGATTTTACTTTTAATAACAGCTGGCTATGAGAGATTGTGTCTCCGTAATAGCACACAATGTTTTAGAAGTGGGAAAAATTGTTTGATGCCCATTAAGATGCACAAAATATTTTAACCCAAAACAAGATTCTATATGCTCAAGCCATCTTGACCAATTTTCCAACTGTCTAGCCTAGGCTCCATGAATTATTTGATTCATACTCAGAACTGATTGACAGGTATGGCAAATCCCACCAGGGTACCTCTGTGCAGAAAGAACCGATAGCTTTTAAATGCTTCAATTATCCTTGAGGAGCCCGGGCTGCTCCCTCAGATTCTGAAGATGAATTACTCAGAGCCCAGGGAGGTGGGGTCACTAACTGGAACAGTTTCGACATGTCATAGGATCTGCCCGCATCTTTTTTTTTAATTGTCTTTGAAAATGTTTTTATAATAAAAAATAATTGCTTATACTTTTCTAGGGCTTTAGAGTTATGCAATGCTTTACATGTGTTATCACATTTCATACAATAGGATCATATCATGCAATCGAGGTACATATGAAGGTCTGACTGATATCATTGACACTGATTAGAAAAATTCAAACTGATTACAAGACTTCCGTTGCAGTGTTAGCTTCACTGGAATCAGAAAAGGGATAGAACTACAAATTCATTTTGGATCCTTTTTTTAACTTTATTTTTTCCCATTATAAACATGTCTTGTCAATCAAAATGAATTTCTACATTGGTTATATCAAAGAAAAATTTGTCTCCATTCTGTATTCTGAGTCCTTCACCTCTCTATCAGGAAATGCGTAGCTGTCTCTTCGTTAGTCCTCCAGAATCCTGGTTGGACGTTATACTAATAAGTATAAGTATAAATATAGTATAATAGCATTCCATCACATTTATATACCATAACTTGTTTGACTGTTGCCCAATTTATGAGTACTCCTTCAGATTCTCATCATTTGCCACCTCAAAAGGAGCTATAAATATTTTTGTACCACATTAGAGTTTGTTTTGCTTAGGATTCATCCCCCTGTAATCTACCCTTCCTCTACTTCCCCTTCCATTTCTCCCCTTTCCCTCCTATTTTCCCTTATTCAGTCAGGCTTTCCTATGTGCTCAACTGCATGACGCAATATGTTTCATTGGAAAAAACCTAGGCTGTGTCTTCATAACCTCAAACATTTGAGTTTGAGCCTCCTCCCTTCCTCCTCCCTTCCTCCTCCCTCTCCCTGTCTATGTTGCTTCTGCTTGTTAAAGTGGAAAAAAGGCCTGGCCTTATTGGCAGAAAGCCTAACTAGGTTTGAGTACAGTCTTTGCCATTTTCTAGCTGTGTGATCCTGGCTGTCATTTAACTATTAAAAAAGGGATAAGGCAATTTACATTCCTACCTCCACTTCCTGGCTTCTTTGACTTCTTTCAGTAATCAGTTCAAATCTAATCTTCTGTAGAAGGCTTCATCCCACCCCACTCCCATTAGTCCCTTCTTTCTAACATTACCTTCCCTCTATTCGCCCCCCTCCGCCATTTATATCTATATCTATCTATATCATATATATGTTTGTTTGCATATTGATTGCTCCATTAGAATGTAAGCTTCTTGAGGGCAGGGACCATGTTTTCCCCTTTCTTTGTATTTTCAGTGCTTAGCACAATGACTGACACATATTAAGCAATAGAAAAATGTCTTGACTGACTTGATTGTGTATGCATTGACATTTCCCCAGTGGAGAAGCCTGAGGAAAGGAACTATTTTGTTTTTGTCTTTGTAGCATCAATGACTGGTGCAGTGGATGACAACTAGAGGACATTTAATCAATGGTTGTTGATTAATTGATTGATTGATCAATTGATTGACTTAAATGTCCTTAACTTCCTGTCATTCATTTTCATCTGTTTCTTTGCAGGTAGTTAAATCTAAGACTTCCCAAGAATATCATCTTATTAAAATGAAACCATCAAAACAGCATGTTGTGGGAAAATATTTCAGCAATTTGAACAAACAGAAGAGACTGCAAAGCTATGCAACTAATGTACAATCACCATATCATGTCAGAGGCCCAGTCAATCAAGTCTGTTCTGAAATTCTTCTCAGCAGGATATGTACGCATGAAAGGACTGTGTAGCCTTCCTTCTGGAGAAGCAACCTTGCATTTGGAAACTTCCCATTTATCTGGTCTGGGAACCATGTCAAATGCATTACATATGTCTATGGACCTCACATGCATGCTTGCATACAGAGAGTGAGAGAGAGAGAGAAGGGAGAAGGGACACTCTTCCTGAGGATTTATACTGTCAAGATGTGCCTCCTGCACATTGTAGTTTCTAAATGATAAAGATGCAAAAAAAAATTAATTTTTTAAAAAGAAAGGAAAAATTTACTTGAAATATAGCCAAATGCTTAAATAAGCTAAAGGTAGGATATTAGGTTTTGTGAGAGTAAAGATAAATAATAGGCACTTGAAATATGTGAAGAGACCCTAGAGCTCTTGAGCATCATTTTTTCTTACCTATAGGTACATTCATATTGATGGGGGTGAAGGGGGAAGCAATTACATTCCACTTGCAACTAGGTACAGTACTTGTGTTCTTGGGTGGAAGAAAATACAGTATTTAGAATGACACTGGTTTTTATAAACCTAATGCTTCTGAAAGGCATTTCCTTCCATTTGCTTTATTGTTTATTTTACAATTTTAGGGATGGAAGTGGGATAGGAAAGGGATTTTGGAGGATACCAGTACAGGAGACTCCAAAGGGTCTAGAAGGGAGAAATATTGGAGTAAAACTCTTTAAAGCTAACACTTCAATTGACCCAAGTTTCTTTACATAGTCTTTACCCCTATATTTTTAAACATATCCAGTATGCTGTCCTTAAATAGGATGCTTATAGAATAATTTGATAATGAACGTGTCAAGTTAAAGAGAGGAACCAAATTTTTTTTTCCACCTGTATTATTTGATAATATTTGCAAAGTGCTTTGCAAACCATAAAGAGCTATATAAATGCTAGCTACTGTATTATTTCATGTGGTCTCATTTGCTTAAGGGAGGAAGGGGTAGGACCTGTGATTTCATCTATGTGGGGAATCCCTGGTGTGGAAAATCCCTTCACTGATGTACAGCAGTAACTCATCTGTAACAGATAAGTTTTAGATAGTTTCAATTAGTTACCTGGGGCACTGATTTGCCCAGGGTCACATCCTAGTGTATGTGAAAAGTAGGTCTTGAATCTAGCTCTTCCAGACTGAATGGGCTTTAATCCACGATCCAGCTTCTCCAATAAAGATTGGCTTTTCATTAAACTTAACATATACTTTAAGTTAAAATCTTAACATTATATATTTGTTAAAGGATTATGTTTCCTTAAATTCCTAGATATCATTCCCGGGGGTAAAAAAAAAAGCATCCATGGACTTACTAGATCATCACTAATTTGATTATAACTTATCTGATTTTCAAGAGTCATTTGAGTTTTGGGGAAACACATGCATTGGAAGAGAATTTCAGGTAGCATTAAATATTAGTTGCTTTCATTTTCTTAAAATAGTGGAATAAAAATCATATAATTCTTGAAAAAAAATCTTCTTAAGATAGGAACTATGTGCCAATCTAACATTCTTATTTTCCTGTTCTATATTTTAAAGTCCAAATGCTGAATTTTTTTTTGCTTTACACAAGTACTAGTGTTGTGAATTATTATTTCACAGTTGTAATGTGTTTTAAAAGTGTTGTTTTTCTTTAAAAAAAAAAGCTAAATTAATTCAGTTCATAACTGAAACAACCAAAAGTGCAATACCTCGACTTCACCATCATATAGAAAATAGGACTACCTGATATGATTCACTATATGAATAGAGATGGATTCACTGGTATGAATTTCTGCATCCTCTAAAACCTCTATATTTTTATATTATATATATTTTTATATGAAGTTATTCAAGAAATGTGTACATCAATCTATTTAATAAGCTGTTTGGAGTTATATTTCAACACAAAAATAGCAATATATACAAGCAATGCATGTCTGTGTAACAAGTGGATTATAGTCAGTTATTTTTTAAAATATGGTACAGAAGTTAATTTTGCAAAGATATGATCTTTATAGCACATACAAATATATGAGACACCTAAAATGGAACACCACTTTTTTTCAGGTTTTCAGTTATTTTAAAGTACACAATGCTTTATATTTGTGCCAGTGTATTTCTCCTCTCTCCGCCTTAAAGAAGTGAAGATTGATATTTCCCTCTTTGCTATTTGTCAATATTATGTTCAGTGATAGTATAATGTAGTTTGGTGCAGTACAATAGATCAATCATACTTTACTTACTTCGTCTTAATGTTATTCTTTTAAGATTTGTCTAAGTAATAGTTGAGCAGTATTAGTATGAAGCAACCACTTTTTACGGTTGTACTTAGTATGATTTTTATTGGAAGTACATAATTTTAGGAAGAATGGTAATCATGATGTTTAAATAATTACAACTTGAAGTCATAATAGTGTTGCCATCTTTCATCCATGGTCATTTCTGCTTTACATTGACCCAGACCAGCTTCTGAACAGAAAGCAGGGTTAGCCTATTGCAAGATCAAATACTGGGATTGCAAGTAAACATTTTGATTAGTCATTTTACATTAAATAAATTCTTTCCCCACTGAAATAGTTGTATTTTTATTTTCTGGACATCATTTTAGTAGGGAAAAAATTGCTATGTACATATTTATAAGTGAATGAAATTAATAATTTGCATTTTCAGCTAGTTTTTGCTTTAGCCTTACTCTGTGGAATAATTTTCAGTGAATATGATCATAATGTTGTCATTTAATTGACAGGACAGGTTAAGTACATCCTTTGTGATGCTGCCCAAAGAAGAAAGACAGAATAGGTAGTGAAAAGTATTAAAGTCTAAGAATATCTCAGTAGAAATTTTAAGACAAAGCTGTGAGCCTTTCCTCCCCCATCCCCAAAGTTCAGTGAGCTGTTTGGCATCCATCCAATCTGGTCAACAAGCCCCAAAGGACCATGTGAGAAATATGGTATCATTGCCCATTAGACTCATATCTGGTTCATTTAACCTAAGTGTAATTTACAAATCTCTATAGCAGTCTCCACTGCAGGATAGTAATTCCTACCCTCCTTCTCATCTCCAGCCCCTCTCCCTGTTACCACTTCGGTTTTGGAAGGTGCTGGCAAAAGTTGCTGATTTTTGAGACTGTGTAAGTCAGTTTGTGAAGCTTTCCAGAGAAGAATAGATGCTGGTTAATTTCTCTGAATAGTTTTCTACCATTTCTTATTGTATTTCATTTTAGATGAAGAAGAAATGCAAAATGATGCCTAAATATTTTTACATAATCAGATTGACTCTTCAGCTTTAATTTTTACTTCCAAACAGAATTTTTAATAGACCTAATAATCAATCAATAATCCTTCAGTTTTAAGATTCCTCACCCTACCCTGGTCCCAATTTTAATAAGTTAAGGGAAAAGATATCAAACCATAGATTTAAAGCTGGAAGAGACTTTAGAAATCATATAATTCTATCATTTTACAGGTGAGGAAATTGAGGCCCAGATAAACCATGTGACTTGACTTCACACAGGTAGTAAGTGCATAGGACTAGGTTCTGAGAAAATCTTTATCCAAAGACTGCTCAATCCAAACTCGGGTTGACACAATAGCATTTTTTTTAACCTGAATGAATTCTTTTCTGGGTAAAACCCAGAAAAGATTGAAATGTCATCAAAACTAAAGGCAGACCCTCTTAAAGTTAATATTAGAAAATACAGTTATGATAAGTTCAGTAGAAAAGTTTCAGTGTGAAAGCATTAAGAACTGTTCTCCAAGTCATAGATTTCAGCTACACATACAAGAGACATGACCTTTTTTTGCTGCTTTAATCAGATGGATATCAGAAAATGACCAGTTCGTAAATGAACTTTTTTTCCATTTTCAGGTATTTTTTGTGACAGCATTAGTATAGGGTGTCTTCATTTTTGGAGAGCTGTTTCTGAATTTCTTTCAAGTTTCTTTGTAATCTATAAACTATTCAAGATAAACCTACTGGAGCTTTTTTTTTAAAAAAGCATTTGAAGTTCAAAAACTTATTTTAATCATTTGGAAGAAACTAAGGCAATTTGAAAGAAACACATTTTAAAGAGGATGAACCAGAAATTATTAGAAAGCCCATAGGACATTAAAGACAACGGGCTATTACCAGTGTTTCAGAATTAGATATGTATTTGGCACAGCTTCCAAGTTTCCATACTGTCAAAGAACGTTTTATCATTTTTATTGCTACAGTGACTATTATTGTCAACTTCCATATTTCTTTTATGATTCATTTGGTATAAGGAGCTTGTAGATTTCATTCTTGTCTAACTGATGGTGACCATACATTCCTCCTAGATGTGGTGGTCCATTTGTTTTCTTCATATTCACAAAAACATTTTTATGGCTCTATTAAATGTCAAACTAACATATGTATTACCAATCTCAATGCATAGGTTAAATGGTGCTCTTGAAAATCTATTAAGAACATCTGCATGTAGCCCCATCACTTGTCTATATATAAATAATTATTTAAAGTCAACAAGTCAGGGAGGGGGTGAAGAACAGCAAACATCTTCATCACATAAAATATTGGAAGGCTACCTACATGCAAATCATATGTGAGGAGTTAACAGTTCTGATTTTGATTTAAATTAATTGAGATTTTCTTCATCTTTAAGTTTACACATATCTCAAGTCCGTGTAAAGCTTTACAAGAAACAGTTTCTATTTCATCATATAGAATCATCCTATTTGGCAATCCTTGGTGGACAATATCTGGATGTATTGTTGCATTGATACCTAAACTGTGCTCCAAGGAAGTCTAGTTTTCCTTATAACACACTTGTGGATTCTTCAAGAAAAGTTTGACACCAGTGAAATTTTTCATGCTTAAATAGTAAATATGATTGTGAATAAAAAAAATACCCACTATTGATGCTAAATTTTTTAGTATAAAAATAGACTTAATTTGTTTTATTTTGTTCCTAAATTTTCCTAAAGTCCTTTAATTTGGGGGTGGGTATCCTCCATGTTTAGAGTAGTATTTTGAGGTCTCACTAAGGTGATTCAAGTCCGAAGATGTTCCAAAATAGTTTGTGAGACATGGCATTCTTAAATTTTAGAGGAGATCATGAGTAAACGTTGAATTTCACCAACCAAGGCTTTTTTTGGGGGATCATATTCAGTATCCAATTTTTATTTTATGTAAAAATGTTTAATGTCTGTCTTTCCTATAAAATAAGGACATTTTTATAACCTGCATTAATTATGATCTTTTTGGTATGCCAAAAGTTAAGTGTTACATGGTTTTGTTAAAAAAAAATGAATTAAATTGATTATCAAATATTTTGAGTCACTTCTTATCTTATGGTTGATTATCAGAATGAATCCATTTAGTTCAGCTTTTCCAGTTATACTAAACTATGTCATTTTGCAACACATTTGCTGACATATATTTCTTCTTTTTAATTATAAAACTAAAACTCTGCAGGTTGCCATCTCCATATGCAACACAAAGGTTAGCACTTTTATTTTTCCTCCCTATTTTTATGTATTCTATAATTTGCAAAATTAAATCATAAAAATAATATTATACATCTCCTAATATAGAAGAATAATGAAAAGAAATTGGCATATATACAATATGTCAATTAAATAGACCTTATGGCCATTCATTGGAGGAAAAAAATATTTTAATGGGTTATATCCATAAGTCTTGTTAAATCTTTCTCTTAAACCTATCTTATGGCACTGAACTTTTATTATGGCGGGAATACTAATATAAGAAAGTCTCAGATGCAGATGTGGGAATTCTGTAGAATTTAAAAGATTTTTTAAATCTACATAAAACTCTTTAAAGGGGCAGCTAAGTGGCATAGTGGGTAGAGCATTGGGCTTGGAATCAGGAAAACTCATCATGAGTTCAATTCTGGCCTCAGACACTTACTAGATGTGTGACCCTGGGCAAGTCACTTAATCCTGTTTGCCTCAGTTCCTCATCTGTAACATGAAACAGAGAAGAAAATGGCAAACCTCTCTAATAGGGGTCACAAAAAGTCAGACACAACTGAAATGACTCAACAACAACAACAAATTCTTTAAAGAATAAGTCCCTAGCTATAAAACCTGTGCATACCCTTTGACCCAGCAAATAGCACTTTTAGATCTGTCTCCCAAAGAGATCATACAAAAACATTTATAGCAGCTCTTTTTGTGGCAGCTAAAATTAGAAATTGAGGGGATGCCTGTCAGTTGGGGAATGGCTGAATACGTTGTGGTATGTGAATGTAATGGAATACTACTGTGCTATAAGAAATGATAAGCTGGTAGACATCAGAAAAACCTGGAAAGACTTATATGATCTAATGCTGAGCGAAGTGAGCAGAACTAGGAGAACATTGTATATGGTAACAGCCACATTGTATGATGACTAACATTGATAGACTTACCTCTTCCTAGCAATGCAAGATGGGGTGAAAATTTGGAATTCAAAATCTTGTGGAAGTAAATGTTGAAAACTAAAAATAAATAAATTTATTAATTAAAAAAAAGAATAAGACCCTAGGTTTGTGAAGGAAATAATATCCAATTCCCTTACACATGACATCTTTTGGTTCTTGGTAGATCTCACTATTGTTATAGTTGAAGGTCTGGAGTGTGAAACCCATCTTGACACTGCCCCTTAGTGAGTTATATATCCGTAGGAATAGTACAAGATGCAAGTCCTGAATCCTTTAGGTACAGGCAAGTCTGCTAACATACTGGCAATGGATATGAATTTTAAAATGAAGGGGGGGGGCCCTGAATAGAAGTATTATGTTCAGTTCAATTCAACAAGCATTTATTAAGCACATACTATGATTCCAGGCACTGACCTAGACCCTGGAGATATGAAGCCAAAAGGTAACAAGTCCCTCAAATTCTCCTCATTCTATATATACTTGGTGCTTATTCTAGGGATTCCTCTGTCCTGAGTTCTAGCATTCATGTAATTGTAGTCTCTCTTTTCTAGCCCTGTAAGCCTCCCTTGACAATTTACAAACATATTTTCTTAAGTCCCATTCTAAATATCAGTATTGACTAGCTATTTTGGACATTCCCATTTCCCACAATAAGAGGAAATAATTATCTTAAAATTCATTGGATATAAAATTAGAATCCAGATAAACCAAGTAACAGTTAACTTTGATTGTAATGATAGCTTGAGATAGGCAGAGAAAGAGATCATCTAACTGGGTTTTTTTTCATAATGGTAGCATAAGCTCTGAGGAGCTTGATATTGAAACTTTTTTTTTCCTCTACCCTTGGTTTTTTTTTCCCTACATTTCACCCACTTGTGCCCTCAGCAGCTCTCTAAGAATAGTTGCCATCTGATTGATAGAGGGAGTTTCTTGCCTCTATCAATCAACAAACATTTATTAAGTGTCTACTAGGTGCCAGGCATCCAGTGGTGGGGAATCTGCCGGGACTCTCCAATAAAAATACAAATACCAAAGTGAGATATTTGGATTCAGTCAAAGAGCCACAGTTGAGGACCTAAAAGGCCACATGTTCTCTCAAGGCCACGGGTTCCCTATCCTTGCTGGAACTCTCCAATAAAAATACAATTACAAAAGTGAGGTAAACCTTGTTCTCAGGTACTTCACATTCTGCTAAAGGAAAGACTACACGTTCACAGAGATACTGGAGATTATGTAGGTATGTGTACATATGAATTGTGTGTGTGTATGTATGTATATGTATATAAATATATAAAATATGAAAAATACATAGTAGTGGGGGAGGGGAGACCACTACCAAGTAGGGGAATCAGTGAAGGATTCTATCAGAAGATGATACTTGAGATGAGGCTTAAAAGGACTAAAGTATTCCAAAAGGCAGTAAGGAAGAAGAGTACAGTTATCCCTTCTACATAGGGACTTTCCCCATCTCAATTTCAATATTTTGTGGTTCAACATAAGAAATTTAATGTGAATTTTTAGGGAGTTTTGTGGAAGCCCCAGATGATACATGAAGGCTAGCAGATGACCCAGCAAAATTTTAGAAACTCAGGAATGCATAAAATATATGTATAGTATTGTATACTGTCAACCTAAATTTTACAATAATGTGCTATAAACATACCATAAAAGAAAAAAAAAATTCAGACCTTTTCTCTCGTACAAAGGGAGGGCCAAAAATTTTATGTGGATTTTCCAGATCATGGGGGCACCAGGCCCCTGACCCCAGCAATGTGGAAGGGATACTGCTTTGTATAAAGACAACAGCTTGAACGAAATCACAGCAAGGACAGAATGAACGTTTTGTACAAGGAATAGCAAATTAACTACTTTGGCTAGAGCAAGAGCTTTTATCCTGGAAGTCCATAACTTTGTTTGTTTGTTAAATATTTTGCTAACTGTACTTCAATATAGTTGGTTTCCTCTATAATACTATGTATTTTACATTGGTTTCCTTTGTAATCCTTTTATTTTATGCCTATGAGAAGGCGCTTCGCCAAACTCTCAAAGTGTTCCATGACATAAAAAAAGGTTAAGAACCCTTGGACTAGGACCTGGGGCAGTGAAAATAACATGTAATCAGCCTATGATTCAACCACATAGTGAAGTTAAATCTCAAATAAAGGAATTTGTACTTTAACCTAAAGGAAGTGGAGAGCCGGTAAAACTTCATGAACACTAGAATAACATAGAGCTATGTGTTAGGAATATTAATTTGGCAGCTGGATGAAGGATGAATTTGTGAACAGAGAGATTGGAGAGAGACCAATGTGAAAGCTATTTTGGTGGTCTACAGAAGAGGTAATAAGGGACTGAACTTGGAGGGGAGGTCGTGTGGAGTGAAAGGGATAGATGGGAAAGATGTCCCCTATCCAGTCAAATGATATTCAGAACTTTCCCCTTCAACTTTATCTAGTAGAATATGTTAATATATAATTTGCTTAATTAATGCACTTTTTCATTCTTGGTCCAGCAGGAATTTTCCTACATGATGGAGGGGAAAAAAACAGCAACCAATTGAGAGGTGAAAAATTCATTTAACCACATGTATGTTTGTTCTGTAAAGTGCCAGACATCACAGGTCTGAACACATGTGTAAACTAGAAGGTCTTTTGCGCTGTTTAGCTGCAATGATAATTTTAAATTTTCCTTATTATCTGTAGCTACTAAACTTACTGGAGGACATGTGTGTGTGTGTGTGAGAGTGTGTATGTGTATGTTAAATCTGATATATAGTACCAGACACATTAATTAAAAATACATTTCTACTTCCTCAGTTGCTCTACTTGAATGTAACATGAAGCCCATGTTTTAACGGGCACAGTAACCATGTCTCTAGCTTTATGACATCATAAAAATATTTTATGAGTCCATTTTTTATTTGGATATATATCATTGGTGGTGCCTGAAATTATATAAAGTTTGCCTCTGCATAACTATTCACAAGATAAAAATTTGACTTAATCAAGACCATTAAGGTTGGGGGGGGGAATAAAACAAAATCCTTATAGCTAAATTAGATTTAGTCATAAAAAGATTCAGAGTCACATCTCATCATTTTCTACCACAGTTACATACCCAATGGGGAAAAGTCAATCTCTGTTCACATTTGTCCCTAATGTGCACCCCTTTCAGTATTCACATTAATGATGAAAAGGCAGTGGGGTGTTGCTAAGATGCCATGGCCTACACCCTTAACACAAGATATTTCTGCCAAGAACTGGCTTTATTTGCATAGTTTAGAGTTAGTTCCAGAACCATGTTATTGGTAAACAACCTGGAGAAGAAGGAGGAGGAGGAAGAGGAGGAGGAGGAGGAGAAGGAGAAGAAGAAGGAGAAGGAGAAGGAGAAGGAGAAGGAGAAGGAGGAGAAGGAGAAGGAGAAGGAGAAGGAGAAGGAGAAGGAGAAGGAGAAGGAGAAGGAGAAGGAGAAGGAGAAGGAGAAGGAGAAGGAGAAGGAGAAGGAGAAGGAGAAGGAGAAGGAGAAGGAGAAGGAGGAGAAGAAGAAGGAGAAGGGGAGGAGGAAGGGAGGAAGGGAGGAAGCAAGGAAGGAAGAAAGAAAGATTTGCCACTTATTATCTTATTTATAGCATCTTGGATGGCTGGCAAGACCAATCCAATGCTAATAAATAGTCTTGTTTCTCAGGCTCATATTTCCAGAGGAATCGTAGTATCAGAGAGCTCAGTTAGAGAGTATATTGCATCTGCTAAATCATAAGTCTGTCTTCTGAGAACCACTATAGCCTTTTTAAGATTCTATATTCCTCAGAGTATGTAACCTCTTCCAAATGAGGTTGTCCTGGGAGCCAAAGGGATGAGTCCAATGTAGATCAATAAGGTGGTATCAAGTACTATAAAATGCAAAATGTCCCCAAAGTCTAAATGTGGTTTTAAGCCTAATAGCTTTATGTCTATATGGCAATAATAGCTTTTATGGGTATATTCATATGGCCATAAAAGCTATTATGGATTAAAACCACACTTAGACTTTCGGGACACCTTGAATAAATACCCTGGCTTCTGACACTCATCTTGTCACTGAAATACTCCCTCTAAAACTCCAAAAAGAAGCCAGAGTTAAAGTGGAAAATTCCATACCATGCTCCTTACCTGGATGACCCTCTCCTGGTATGTTTTGGGGCAGAATATGCTACTAAAGTGAAGTCCAGAAACATCAGTATAATGGAAATAGCATTGAACCTGGAGTCCCAGCACTTGAGTTCCTCCACATTGCCACTAACAGTATGACCCTGGGCAAATCACTTCACCCCTCTGGGTCTCAGTTTCCTTATTTTCAATTTGAGAAAGCTGGACTAGAGATCCCTTCCAGCTCTAGCTGTAGGATCCTATGAATTATTAAAGTTGTTTTTATTTTTTAAGACTAAAATCAATTGCTCAGAACCTTTAGATAAGAGTTCTGTTTTCTGAGTTGTAATTCATAGAGTGAAAAACTACAATCATATTTAAATCCCACTTTAATAAATTATGTTTTGGTTCTTTATTTGTAGCAGCAACGTTTACTCCAAACTTCTCTTTAGCTCAGAGAGTTCTGAATCCTTGGATGCTTTCAGCCCAGGTCCTAGTCTGGGTTTTGAGATGTCTAACAACTAGGGATAGAAAGAGAGAATGGCATAACATCTAAGGTATACTGAATGAGACATCCAGTAGATTCAATAATTCAATTCAATAAACATTTATTAAATGCCTACTATGTGTCAGGCCCTAGAGATGACAAGTAGCTGCTCTGCAAGAAGTCATCAGACTGAAAACAAATTCAAAATTTAGAATTTTTAATATGATGGACACAGATATCAAAATCCTTTTTAAAAAAAAGTAGGAGATAAAAGTATCATTTGCCCTGTGTAGAGGATGCCTCCCTTCTGTAAAATAATAACCAGAAGAGGGTCTGGTGAGACATCTGTCTCCCCAGATACAGAAATTACTGCAAAGCCACTAGAAAATATGAGCAACCTTTTGTCAAGACTATTATTTTACATAGTTCTAGAAATGCTAGTAATGGGAATAAGAAAAGGAAAAAAATGAGGGAGTATAGGCAAAAAAAAAGAAATGATCTTTTTTTGCAAATGATATGAGTTATTCAGAGAACCATAAAGATTCAACTGAAAAAATAATTGAAACAATAACTTCAGCAAACTAGAAGGAAATAAGCCTGCATAAATCATCAGCTTTTCCTAATATTACAAAAAAAAAACAGAACAAAGAGAGAAATTCCATTCAAATAACTACAGAATCTATAAAATGTCTAGGGATCCACCTACCAAGATACACAGAAGAATTATATTGATACAACTACAAAACATGATTTTATTAAAATAAAGGCTGACTTAAGCAGTTGGAGAAATATCAATTGCTTGGCACTGGGCTATATAAATATAATGAAAATGGCAATATTATCCAAATTAATTTACTTATTCATGTCATATTAAAGCACCAAAACATTACTAGATAAATAAAAACAAAATTCTCTTGGGGAAACAAACGGTCAAGAATCTTGAGGAAAATTATGGGGCAGGAAGGTAGAATAGCAGTAGAAGAGAGGTAAAGAGAGAATTAGAAAGACATAAGTTCAAATCTGGCCTCAAACACTAGCTGTGGGTCCCTGGGCAAATCACTCAATTCTCTGTGCCTCAGTTTCCTCATCTATAAAAAGGAGGAAATAGCACACCGTTCCAATATCTTTGTCAAGAAAGCCCCAAATGAGGTCATGAAGAGTTGGACATGGCTGAAATGACTGAACAACACCAAAAAAGAGTAGAAATGGTGAATGGTGAAGTTTTTTCCAGAGGCAAAAAGATATAGTCAAAAAAAAACACAAATTACTGGGATAAGGCCTCACCATTCAAGAAAAACAGATGAGAAAACTGGGAAAATGATCTGGAAGAAATTAGATTTAGACCAGTACCTCATACCAGATATCACAATATCTAAATGACTATTGGACTTAGGTATGAAAAATCATAGGGGTAGAGACTGCATTTTACTAATATAGGGAAATGCCAGGTGAGGAAACTCCTTTTATAAATGCAGGTCACAGCTTCCCTGCAACTTAAAGTCTTAGAGAGTTGCCTAGGAACACTGAGAAGTTAAGTGCCTTACCCAGGGTCAGCCAGCCAATATGTGTCAGAGACAGGACTTGAACTCAGGTCTGCCAGGCTCGTGAGGCCAGCTTGCTAGCCACTATGTCATGGGTAAAATAGTATGAAGCAAAGTTAGACAGGTAAATTGGAACCAGATTATGTAGGACCTTGACTGCCAAGATCAAGAATTCAGACTTCATCCAGCAGACAATTAAGAGCCGCTGAAAACATTTTATCAGAGGAATGAAATGTTCATAACTGTACGTCAACAAGATCATTGGTTAGGGGGATGCATTGGAAAGGATAGAGGATAGATCAGGAGCAGGGTAACCAGTCATGAAGCTGTTATAATACAATAGTAAAAAGACAAGATCCTTATCCGGGCATGCTGCAGTGGGGGATAGCAACAATAGTATAAATTTTAAAAATTAGAATGTCAATGAAAAAAATTATAAAATGCACAGAAAAGAACCAAAGAAAGTTAGGAGATGCAGACAAATAGTAAAATACTGAAATTAACACACTAAAATGATTAAATGATTTTTTAAAAAGCTCTACATAGTAGAGATTCACAGTTTTATATACAATCCTTTTTCTTTTCTTCTTTGCGTATGAAAATGATCTTATCTGTTGATGTCTAAGATCATCATTTTAAAATTTTACACTAAAAACACTTAAAAAATACATGGAAGAGAGCAAATGTGGATTCAAAAGGGGACTGGGGTGTGAAGAGAGCAGTGTTAGACATACCATGTTAGATTTAACATACACTTTAAATTATACATAATGGAGATTTGCACATCATATGCAATCCTTTTTCTGTTCTTCTTTGTGTGTAGACATGTTCATTTTTAATGTCTATAAATTCATAAGAAAAAATAAGAGAAAATAGGGCTAAAAGAGTAGTTCTTTTATCTTCCTTCCTTTTCCCTTTTGCAGTCTTAGCCACCTCCTTTCCTCAGTGGTTCATGGACTTAACATCTACCTTCCCACCACAGTAGCTGTAAAGGCTGATCAGCTGGTGAAGGGACAGTGGAAGCATAATTGAGCCTCTTTAAGGGAGTAAGTGGCTATTTCTAAGGGGTTATTTATTATATTTAGGTGAGCTTCCATCTCTTCCCTAAATCTAAGCTACTCTATAGGAGCCCCACCAAAACCCTCCTCTCTAAATGCAGTACTGAGTGCAGAGATGAGAAAATGTGACTGGCGATCTTGATGGCTACTCACCCTTCTCATGAACACCCTTCAGACAGGGCTGAGTGATGGAGAGCACAACACGATAGCCAACATTAGCTGCACAAAAATGTTGTGGTGGAAATAACCCTAAGGAGGAGAACCAGACAGTCAGGTTACCAGGTCCTGGCTCCGCACTACCTTTGTGACTTGAGGTGAATCAATTAATTCCTTTGGGCCTTGGGTTCACCATCTCTTAAATGAAGGTGGTTAAAGTAGATGATTTCTAAGGTTCTTTCCAGCCCTAAAATTCTAAGATTTTAACATTATCTTTTAGGCTTCTCTTTCTCCTTCCATCCCTTTTCAGTTCTACTATTTGACATCTCCAACTTCCTTCAAGCCTGAGCTCAGATACCGCCTCCTACAGGATGCCCTTTCTGATCCTCTGTTACCTGTTAGTGTACTCTTAAATGATCTTGTTTCTGCACCAATTATTGTAAACCTCTCCCTCCTATAATATAAGTCCCTTGAGAAGGAGGATTTCTTATTCCTTTCTTTTATGCTTAAGGCCTAGCATGGTACCTTGTATATAATAAATGAAATGAACAGAAAAGCATTGATTAAGAGATTACTACTTGCTAAGCATTATGCTAAGCCTGTGGATGAAAAGAGAAGTCTGTTATTTTTAATTCTTATAAATTTATTTATAACTAGATTCTAAAACATTTACTCTCAAGAAGTTCAGACTCTGGGAAAGAAAATACAGTTAGGAGGATTTAGCTTCAGGGTTGATGGAAAGATTCAAAATTCTTTTGGTTGCAGGAGTGGGTGGCTGGTAAGTCCCAGGCGTTCTTGAGGTCCATTGGCAGGTTGGATGACAGGGCCTAGCAATCTGAAGGGTATAGCTACAAAGCAAATGGTTAAAGCCTGGTGGTCTTCTGTCTTACCAGAAAGATTGTAGTTGGTGACTCTCTGCTTTTCCAAGAGGTTTATGCAGCCTGGGACCTGACCACCATTGCTGAAAAGGGGAGAGAGGTCTTGAGGTTCTGCGTAAAGCAAGAATCCTAGGTTCTCTCTGTTACGAAGGTAAGGAATGGTTTTCAGCTAGGAAGAGGGAAGGAGAAGGGAGAATAGGAAGGAAGTTTGGAATAGGAAGTTAGCCCATGTCACTTGCTCTAATGAGCCCTCTGGTACCTGTTCCCATCAATACCCTAGATAGGATCTGAGCAGCCTGGACTACCAGCTAGAGTATATTAGGAACTTAACTAAATGTTTGTTGAATTGAATTGTGGTAGTTTTTCCTCTAGGCACTAACGCCTTCAGATTTTCTCTACTCTAGTTTCTATTAAAACCTGCTGTCCCCAAAGAAGTTGGTAAATTCATTGAGGCTGAGGTCTGAGTTATAAAAAGATTTGAAGTGCTCCCTATCCCCATTCCAGGATATTTTCATTTTAATAGGAAACAAATTAATGAATATTTAATTGTAGAATTTTGGCCAGCATCAGTGAACCCAAGGTGGGGGTGTGTGGGAAAAGGGTATTCCAAGGCTGGTCTTGATGCCAGAAATAGAGAGGAAAAAGTAGAGAGGCTTAAGTGATGACAGATATGGCAACTGCTGAGCCCCCACCAGAGGCTAGTGTGCTGGGCAAGCAAGATTGCTTACTGAACATGCCGCCCTCTAGGCATGGATCTACTCTAAAATTATTTCTGTTAGTTATTGGTTTTTTTCCTTACCCCCATCAAATGCAACATTAATGCAGCAGCAAAATTCATTTTTTACATCATGAAACTGCCTTTAATTTTATTTCTAATAAGTGTTTGCAGATGCAAATCCATGTTTAAATAGAAGAAAATAAGGGTTAAAAGAAGCATTAGCCATATTGTAGCAATTTTGCTAACAGCTGTCTTAGGTTAACGTGTGTGTATTCCTCAGTCTTGTGTATATTAGATACAAGTTAATGTCAACAGCACATTAACAAGGCAACTGAATTTAATTACAGAATTGAAAGTTCAATGGGAAGAAGGATTACATTTCTACTAAAATGCATAGGTAGTGAGACATCTGTTTTAGACAACAGTTCCAAAGAGATATTTCCATCCTCACACATTTTATTCATTTTAATGATGAACTAACTGAAAGAGTCCTTTGCATCTTCTTTTCTAAAATAAGATGCCAGAAATAGTCTTTGAGAAGGTGTAATGAGGGTCATGTGAGAGAAGAACAGTGGTGCCTCTCGGCTTTTGAAAACATGGCATCAGAAAACATGAATGTAAGTACAATGGGGAAGAAGTGAAGTAATTCCCTTGTTATATTCTGCAAAGTCAGGCCCTGGGAATACTTGAAACTGATGCAGAATAAAATGAGCAGAATCAGTAGAACGATGTATATAAGAGCATCATAAAAGAAAAAAACTTTCAAAGACTGGAGAACTCTAATCGATGCAATGACCACCTTCAATTCAAGAGGATTAATGGTTAAGAATATTATTTACCTCTTGACAGAGAGAGGGTGGACTCGAGATGATAAATGAGACATGCATTTTGGATATGGCCAATGTGGAATTTGTTGTGCATGTCAATGCATACTTTTTGCAAAGGGTTTTGTTCCTTTTTTTCTTCCAATAGGGGTGCGGGTGGGAGGCCTACGGGCAATAGGGGTAGAGAAAGGGGGGAAAACGAGCATCACTAAAGAATCTTTTTTCTTTTTTAGTGCAGATAAGAGCACAGAAGGAAGGTCAGTAAGAACACGCAAGCATTGCAATATTGAAAGCTATTTGTTGAAAAATATATATTATTTTGTTGTTGTTGATTAGTTGCATCCAATTTTTCATGATCCCATTTGGAATTTTCATGCACAGATACCAGACTTGTTTGCCATTCCTTCGTCAGCTTATTTTACAGATGAGGAACTGAGGCAAACAGGGTTAAGTGCCTTGCCCAGGGTTAAACAACTAGTTAAGTACCTTAGTCCAAGTTTGAACTCAGGTCCTCCTGACTCTGACTCCAGGCCTAGCATTCTATCCACTATACAACCTGGTGCCTCAAAATGTATATTATGCATAATATATATTTATATAGTAAAAATAACTTTACATATAAAAAGACAAATTATACATAATAGTTATCTGCAGTTTCATGCAGTCTTCTTCTCCTATTCTACTATGCATATGGAAATGCCCACTTTAATTGATGTTTGTTAAGTTCAGAATTGATCAAGGTAATGCCAACCACGATTCCAGAAGACCAATACTTAACCATGCTACTCATCTCCTAACAGAGAGGTGATGGACTTGAGAAAAAGGAGGTAAATATGCATGTCCAGTGCAGGCCTGCATCTTTGCTTCACTATTCATATTTGCTTCAAGGGTGTTTTTTTTTTTATGGGGGTTTGAGGAGAGAAAGAGAGAAGAAAATAAATGCAACTAATGGGGCGGGGGGAGTAAGACAAAGGTTACATTTTAAAAATTTGTGCTTGGAGGCCTGAGTCAGCTTTCAGAGGAACAAAATGATAATATCAGATGAGGACTTGCACAGGTAAGTGGACCAGATGGACACAAGTCAGTTTTCTGAGTATAATAAAGGTTGTGAGTATCTCTTGACATCAATAGATGTGCATTCAAAGTATGCCTGGGCACTGAATCTAAAAGAAAAATCAGATTATACTCTTTTAAGTCAACTGAAATAGAATGTCTCAGAAGCTACAGAACTGGGGAATTTTTTTTAACAACTTTGTCAAGAAGCTACTAGAACTGTACAGAAGACATCACTGTGTCATTTATGTTAAGGTAAAAAGGCAGGGTCATTGAGTGGTTCAGCTATATATTGCAATCAAAGATGTGGCATTATTTTATGTTATTTATTATTAATGCTATTTATTGCAACACACTTTGGTATCCAGGTTTGCCTAAGGACTTTTTTAGTTACAACCATTCCAACCACTCTGTGATCAACAGGGAAAGTATGGTGCAATGGAAAGAATGTTAAATTTAGAGTAAGAGAACACAGATTGAAATATTGGCTCTGCCACTTTCTGCCAACAGGAACTTTGGCAAGTCTAACCTCTCTGGGCACCAGTTACCTCAACTGTAAAATAAAGGACTGGACTAGGTGCCCCTGAAAGTCCCTCCCACCTCCAAATCTGTGACTCATTGTCACTCCTGCAAATTCCTTAGAGGATGGAAAAGTCTGGTGAAATTCTCAACAGAAAAATCAACAGCCTCTTGTCTATGCAGAGTGAGAGTGTTTGAGATAAAAAGGAAATTTAAAAAGTATGAGCAGACTTTCACAAATGAGATATTTATAGTGACAGTTGTGGTGATCAGGGGTCAGCAACGGCTGAAATGCTATGATTGGGGAGAGATTATTGGGACTTTTCTGCAGAGAAATTACAAAAGAGTAATCTGAATAAGGCCATGTTGTAGGAAAGGCCAGTGCCCTGATGGTTTTTGGTTCACTATTAAAACAAAACGAGACACTCATATCCCCTCTAATAGTTAACAAAAAGCATTTACTTAATTATGTCAAAAGAAGGCTATTTAATAAGTTTCTTCAGTAAACTGAAGATACTATAATGATTCAGCCTGAGTATGCTGGTGAATATTTAACAACTGGCTCTCTAAGGGAAAATGCCCATGATACACTTTTAAATTTAATTTACATTATTCACATTTTCTCCATCACTTCCTTAAATCTAAACAACCAACAAAACAATAAGCAAAGCCTTGATTTGTAGCATTTGACAGTCTCCAAGGTATAAATGCTCACACTGAAAATTCCACAATCAGCTATCCCTAGCCCATTAGAGTTCCCTCCAACATGCCCTACATTCAGCTGAGCATGACTTCTGGCGTTGGAACACTTCGGAGAGATGTATGATTTTATTTTTTTTTTGCATATAATACTTAGCAATACAAACGATTATTGACCATGTCCTACCATAAGAGAGTCCACCCAGTATTGAGTCTTCCTAACATCTTGAAGATGCCATGGAGCACTTCTGTGCATTGGTTAACTATCCTTCGTTCTTGCCATGTGTCCAACCCATTTTATTTTTCCGTCATACATTTGTTTGATGACATATTTCTATCACTTCTCTTAATTTCTTGTTTGTAATGTGTTACAGCTGGCTTAACCACAGCACACACCCTTCTGCTGCCCTTTGGATAATCCTCAATTGTAGTTCTTCAGAAAATATATTGTTCCATAAATAAATATGACACTACTAGAAGAATGTTGACTCAGGGTCAGGGTAATTAAAAGACCTTTGCAATTTCCCAGAGACAGTGTAGTGTTCTCTCCTCCACTTGCTCAGTTCTGGGGATAATGTATGTGTTATGTCTGCCTAGCTTTTCCTTTGTGAATCATTGGGCCAAACTCTTTTGTGTGCTCCGGGGCTTAATGCAATCAGCACAATGTCACGGGCAACAGAAGAAAATCGAGAAGATCTTTTCTTATCACCTCCAAGAAATCCCTTTCTGCCCTGGAGACCAAGGGTAAGAATCCTGAGTCAGATGAGGGATAGAGGATCACAAAAGACACCAGGATAATTTTAGTTACATGAAAGTAAAAAGCTTTTGCATAAACAAAATCCCCATTGTACAGTTGAGGAAACTGAGGCTGAGAAAGGTTAAGCAACTTCCCCAAGGTCACACATATAATTAGTGACTGAAACAAGATTTGAACTCAGATCTTTCTGACTCCAAGTCAGGTACTCTATGCACTGAATCAGCCACCTGTCCTTGGGAAAATTATGCTGATGCTCCAAGTCACCAGTTAATGGTCAAATCACTAATACTAAGAGAAATGCAAATTAAAACAACTCTAAGGTTTTGCCTCACACCCAAGGATGACAAAAAATGGAGATGGTAAATGCTGGAGGTGTTGTGGGGAAGCAGTCACAGTTAGTGGAACTGCGATTTGGTCCCACTGATGCGGAAAGCAATTTGGAACTATGCTCAAAAAGTTACCAATTTATTTACCCTTTGACTCAGGAAGTACTACTACTGGGCATATAACCCAAGGAGATCAAAGACAGAAGGACGGTACCTATATATACAAAATTACTTAAGGAAGGACAGTTCCCATATATACAAAATTACTTATGGTAGCCTTTTAAATGGCTGAAGATATAGTGATAAATGAAAGGAGATAATCTATTGCAAACCTTAAAGCACTACATAGATGTTAACTACTACTACTATTGTTATTATAAATTAATATAATGGAATATTATTGTACTATATGGAACAAGGTTCACAGAAGCAGTAAGAAATATGTGCACTGAAGCAGTACAAAATAAGTAGATACAACTTCCATAATGACCACTGTTGTGGTCACGTAAGTAAAGGTCAACATTCAAAAGCAAAGGAACTTTAATCCATACAGTAGCCAGTCTTGGCTTCAGAGAGTAAAATGGTTTCCTTTCCTCTCTCCAGGAAGGTGGCAGAGAACAGAGAGGAAGACATAAGTTGTCAGACACGGCTAATGTATTGATTTTGCTTAATTGATCCCCTTTGTTACAAAGGAGAGGAGCTAAGAGTAAGTCATTAGAAAAGAGAAGAAAAAGGAGGAAGAGGAGGAGGAAGAAAAGGATGAAAAGGAGGAGGAGAAGGAGGCGGAGGAGGAAAAGGATGAGGGAGAAAAAGAAGGAGAGGAAAAGGAGGAAGAGAAGGAGGGAAAGGAGGAGAAGAACCCTTGACCATACCCTTGCAGGGGAAGAAGAGGATCCACGGTTTGGGGTAGGTGTTGTTTTGCTTATTGTAGCAATGAGCCTCTTTCCCTTTCTTTTGTTGTGGGGGCCTTTTCCCCTCTTTACTTTGGATATTTCTGGGAAAGTGGGTGGGAGTGGTATCCTTGTCTCTGTACGTAGAACTTTTCTTTGGAAATTTTTTTAAAATAAATTTTAGAAAAAACTTATGCTGGTATCTATCCAAGGAAATTACTGGAGTGGGAGAGTGACTGGAGGCAGGAAGACCAATTAAGAATCTTTTATTATAATAATTCAGTCAGAATAAATCAGTCAGATTGGCAAGTAATTAGACATTGAGGCTTAAGGCAAAGGAAGAATCAAACAATTCCAGAAACATCAGGTCTTTGTCAGTGCTGGTGCTCTCAACAGAAAAAAGAAGTTTGAAAGGAGCAGGACAGGTTACTTGGAGAAGTTGATGAGTTCAATTTTGAACATATTGATTCTGAGATGCTGGTAAAATATATTCCCATGAAGTCTAGCAGGCAGTTGAGATTGGAACTCTGGAAGCAGGTCAGATCTGAAGAATTAGGAATCATCTGCACAGAGGGGATCCCTGAGAGAGGCAGGGTCATCAAGAGAACATAGCAGAGGAAGAGAAGGACAACATTTTTGGATGCACTTACTTATGGATCAGGGAAGGGTCCTCTTCTGGGAAAACAAGTATCCTGAGAAGGATCAGCCAGTGAGTCAGGAAGAGAACCAGGAATGAAATGTCACAGAAACCAAGGAAGGAAAAAAGTATCAAGAAAAAGGGATGGTCCACAGCATTCAGTGCCAGAGAAGTGAGATGATGACTGAAAGAAGGTCATTTGGTTTAGAAATAAAGTTAGAGAGTAGGTTCTTCATACTAGACGTATAGACATAGGAAATCACTTCCCAATAGGAGAGATCTAACTCTACCTAGAAACTTTTTTGGAGGAGAAGTAATTAATTATTTTACAAAGGAAGAAGACGGTGTATGGGAATTACCAGCCCCCTCAAAAGATAGCACTCTATTTTAGAAGAAGAGAAGTCATGGGGGTACAGAATCAAGAGACTGTGGTTTTACTTTATTGTTGTTATTAGAGAGAGTTCAATGCTAGAGGGGTAGGGGATAGGGCATATAAGTAAATGACCAATGGTAAGAAATATTATCACCAAAGAAATGCCAGATCAAAAAATAATATGGGCTGGGGAAAACAAAAGATATCTGTTGGGCAGCCAGGACAATTCTCCCCTAGCACCCTTGAGAAGACAGGAAGAAAAGAGGAAGGGTCCCAGGAGATTGGGTAAATTGCCTTGTGGCAAACTTAGGAGAGGAGAGTATGGGTTTCAAACTGCATCTTTGGAGGTAATATTCATATTGATGATATAGAACCTTAGGTTCCATCCTGGTCCAACTCCCTCATTTTCCACATGAGAAACTGAGACCTAGAGGTTAAGTGACTTGCATAAAATCATTTAGGTAATAAGCAAAAGAGTTGTAATTTGAACTAAGGCCCCCGATTTTAAGTTCAGTATTTTTTCTAATGCACCACGCTACCTCCCATATCAAGATTTTAACAGTTTTTAAATTGAGACCCTTCTGTTTTCTTGCCATGAATCAAGATAATATACTGAATAAGTACATATAACATTCTTAAGGAAAGAAGCACACTGAATCAAATTTTTAAAAATAAAAGCCATTCCCCAATTGATAAATGGCCAAAGGATATGAATAGGCAGTTTTCAAGGGGGAAAAAAAAGCAATGCTATCAGTAGTCATATGAAAAAGTGCTTTAAATCACCATTGATTAAAGAACTGCAAATTAAAACAACTCTGATGTACCACCTCACACTTATCAGATTAGTTAACATGGCAGAAAAGGAAAATGACAAATGATGAAGGGGATATGGAAAAGTAGACAGATAATGGCATTGTCTGTGGAGTTGTGAACTGGTCCAACCACTCTGAAGGACAATTTGGAACTATGCCCAAAGGGCAATAAAACTGCACATGCCCTACAACCCAGCAACAGCGCTACCAGATTTATATTCCAAAGGGATCAAAGAAAAGGAAAAAAGACCCATATGTACAAAAATATTTATAGCAGCTCTTTTTGTGGAGGCAAAGAATTGGAAATTGAGAGAATGTCCGTCAACTGGGGAATGGTTAAACAAGTTGTGGGATATGATTGTGATAGACTACCATTGGGCTATAAGAAATGACAAGCAGGATGGCTGCAGAAAAACCTGGGAAGAATTACATGAATTGATGCAAAGGAAAGTGAGCAGAACAGATCATTGTAAACAGTAACAGCAATATTGTAATGGTGATCATCAATGAATGATTTAGCTATTCTTAGCAACACAGTGATCTCAGGCAATTCCAAAAGATTCCTGATGAAAAATGTTATTCACCTCTGGAGAGAGAACTGATGAGCTCTAAGTAGAAATTGAAGCACAGTTTTTCTACTTTCTATTTTTCTTGCTTTTTTGCAACATCCTTAGTATGGAAATATGTTTTGCATGACTTCACATATATAATTGATATCATATTGCTTGCCTTCTCAATGGATAGAGGAGGAGCTAGAAGGAGGGAGAGAATTTGGAACTCAGAATTTTACAAAATAAATATTTAAAAAAACTTTTTTTTAACAAAGAAAAGAAGTACCCAGCACAGAGGAATGGGTCATTGGGCAGGTGAGGAGAAGAAAGGGAAAACATCATGGATGGAGAGCGAGAGGGGAAGGAAAGGTGAAAAGAAATAATTTCCCAGATTCTGGACATGAGGCTGTGGAAAATGTAGGGGGACTCCATCTTGTGAAGTGAGGAGTGACTGGACTCCAGGGAATGAGGGGACATATTTTAAGAGAGACAGAGAGATAGTTTCATTTTTATAGTTAACAAGAGTCCTGCAACTTTGAGGTTCCATTTAGTTGATATGCCCATGTCTTGGGGATTGGCAGCTGCCTTTTTCGATGGAGAAACAGTTGTGCTCTCACCAACGCAAGGAGAATGATAGTTCTAGCTACTACAAATGCAGTACTCTTTCCATTGTACCATATTGCCTAGCAAGTTAAATATTGAATATCCCAGCTTAAAAAAAAAAAAGGAAGAACTCAGGATGGCTGGGAAAGAGGAGAGAGGAGAGTACTTGCCTGAAAAAATCTATACCTAAGAGAGAAAAGACCTTACAGGGGCCTCACATACTCCGTGGGTATTAAGTATCCAGACACTCATGAGGGAAGGGGAGGGAATAAGCTTTTATATATATAGCACATATTATGCACCTGGCACTGTGCTTTACAAATATTCCAAAAACATACAAAAACCTTAGTAAAGTTCTTAGCTTTTCAGAAAGGTGCTTTGAAAGTTGGGGGCAGCTAGTTGCACAGTGGATAGAGCACCGGCCCTGAAGTCAGGAGGACCTGAGTTCAAATCTGGCCTCAGACAAAACACTTGACACTTGCTAGCTGTGTGATCCTAGGCAAGTCACTTAACCCCAATTGCCTAAAAAAAAAAAGAAAAGAAAAGAAAAAAAAGAAAAGAAAAGAAAAGAAAAGAAAAGAAAAGAAAAGAAAAGAAAGGTACTTTGGGCAAAGTGAAGCACGACTTTTGTTGGCTAATCATTATCTAGTGCAATACAGCACCTTTTAATAGTGGAAATCAATGAAATAACTCAGAGATAGATTATAAAAAAAGATGTAAGGTCTCTTTTAAAGGCATTTAAAAAATCCATTCCTTTTTTTTTCCTTGGCAATGTATAGTAAAGCTTAAAGGTGAAGAGGATGAGGAAAGGGGACTAGAAAACCTTCTCTCTCTTTGTTACCAGATATAACTTTTGTCCAAGTGACCCTTGCCACATTTATTGCAAGTATATCTAGGACAGGTAGGATACAGGGATGTTGCTTGTTGTTTACTTGAGATGTTGGACTTTGAGCCCTTACACTGGTTCTCAGGACACTAGAATAAGGTTGATCAGCCTCCTTTGCTCTGAATGATATTAAAGGAGATAGGCCCATAGCCATCAGGCACCAGGAAGTTAAGGACAAGAGGAAAAGTAAAGAAAGGAAAAGACAAATTGTGTGAGGATGGATAGGAAAGAAAATAAAATATAGGTAGAGATAAAGAACATAAATGGGTAGTAGAACTTTTAAGAGACATGGTTCCCTGTGGAAACCAAAGTAAGCTTAAACTTGTTCTGAAACATTTTCCTATAGTGGCTTAAACAAATAGGAAGAATCTGTACCTACACAACGTGGGTAAAAACTGAAATTTTAGTCATTTATTCAGATATATGTTTGATTTGAAAATAATTAGGTAATTCTCTTCAGGGGCATCATGGTATAGCTTATTGTGTGGTAGACTTGTAGTCTGGAACACCTGAATTCCAATCTTGCCTCAGATGAATACTGTGTGGCCAGGGGCAAGTCACTTCAACCCATTGAGCCTCTGTTTCCTCCTCTGTACAATGGGAGTAATAATAGCTTCTGCCTCATAAGATTGTTTTAAAGATTAAATGAGGTTATTGCGTAATCTTTGGAAACCTGAAAGCACCATATACAGCACCATATTCAGCTATTATTATTCCACTGTACATAATGATGTTCTAAATCAGAGCCGAGATACTGTCAATCACAAAATACATTTCTTAACATGTGTCAACTACTATCCAGTTCATCTCCACATAGGACTTTTGAAAGTGATAAATGTTTTCAGCTGTATCTTCATGGAATCTTTTAGATTTTACTCTATTAATATTATTTTATTCAATTAATAAGCATTTATTTTCTCTCCCTCCCACCTAACCTTCACCAATTGGAAAGAAAAAGAAAAACAAAAGTCTTTGTAACAAATATGCAGAGTCAAGCAAAACAAATTCCTATATTAGCCATGTCCAAATATATCTGTCTCATTCTGCATCTCAACTTCTTCACCTCTAGTGGCTAGAGAGTGTTGTCAGTCCTCAGAAATCCTGCTCGGTCACTGCAATGATCAGAGTTTCTTTCTAAGTCTTTATACTGTTGTTGCTCCTATATAAATTATTCTCCCAGCCCAGATCACTCCACTGCACATCACTTCTTACATATCTTCCCAGACTTCTCTGAAATCACCCCTTTCATCATTTTTTCTGGCACAGTAATATTTCATTGCACTCACATAACTATAACCTGTTCAGCCACCCCCGGTTCTTTGCTATGAAAAAGGAGCTGTTATAAATACATTTGTACTTCTGAGTCATTTTCCTCTTTCTTGGGTCTCTTTGGATTATAGGCCTGCTAGTGGTATCCCTGCATCAAAAGGTACACACAGTTTAGTGATTTGGTGGTAGCTCCAAATTGCTTTCCAGAACATCTGGAACAATTTTCAGCTCCATGAACGGTACATTAATGTGCCTGTCCTTTCTTGTCATCTTTGCCAGTCTAGTGGGTATGAGGTGGAACCTGAGAGTTGCTTTAATTTGCATTTCTCTAATTACTTTCTAGTTATTTTGACCTTGTTTTTCATGTGATTGTTGATAGCTTGGATTTCTTCCTTTGACAACTACTTTATTCATATTCTTGGATCATTTATATATTGAAGACTGGCTCTTAGACTTACAAATTAGTGCTCCAACAAAGATCAATAAAGGTAGCAGATGGAGCAGAAATTAGGAAATCCAAAGAGAAACCATTTTCCCAACTAGCCAGAGACCTGGGAGCTCTTGGGAGGGTGTCCAGCCTGGAAAACTATGATAGGGTCTTGCAGCATGATTCCAAGCGCATTGTGTAGAACACAAGCAAGCCAGCAGATGTGTTGCTTTGAACCTGAAGTAGGGAAGAAGCTGGGGGTGGTGGGAAGGGGACCTGTAGCTTTGAACCACAGCAGGGAGCAACGGAGGTTCCAGATCACACGGGACCTGAAAAGAGAGCCTACAGGCCTAAAACACTTTGCCCTGAGCCAGAACCCAGATTTAGTCCAGAGGCTCAGCCCCAGGCCTGAGGCTCAGGGCAGGAAGCTCAGACGAAGAGTAAGTTGGCTGTCCTGTCACTCTGAACATAGACAGCCTTCCAGTGGACTGAAAATCTCTAATTAGAAAGACTTGATCAGACTTCGACCTAAATCTTGCCCCAGGGTCATACAGCTAGTAAGAGTCTGAGGCTAGATTTGAACTCAAGAAGATGAGTATTCCTGACTTAGACCCAGCATTCTATCTACTTTGCCACCTAGGTGCCCCATGAGCAAGAGGAATGGTTTTCATCAAAGACTCAAATAAGTCAGCTTCTTGTTCATCAGTCTGGTTTTGAGCTATCAAGCTATCTATGCATACTAAAGAACCAAGCTGGGGTTAGCAATAGGTGTTGCACAGCCAACCTTCACAGATGGGGTCAGAGGGAAGAGGCACATATTGTGGCCAAGCACCCCTCAGCTAGACTAAGTGATGGTCTAACAACATTAACTACAAGAAAGCTGTGTTCCTGCCAGACCTAAAAAAGGCATAAAGTGACCAAAGAAGAAAGTTTACAGGCTTATAGAGGAGAATTGTATTTGTCAAGCTCTTGCTGAAACCTAAACATCTCCACTGGTTTCCAGGACACTATAGACAGTGCCTAGCAACTGACTCTATTCAAAGTTTTTAGAGTGAGGATTTCAAGACGTTTAGTAACCATTTGCTCATTCAGCCACGGAATGAAACAATCCACAGGATTCAAAGAAAGTCATCTTGGCCTAAGAAAGATAAAGCTCTATACAAGAAAGTCTTAATAAAAACTGAAAAATATGACCCATATCAAAAGTACGTCTTCAAACTGTGCCTTTTTGCTGTCAACAAATTAATTTGTAACTGATAAGTTCAGGGAAGGCTAATAAAAATGCAGGCTGGTTGTAATTTTAATGGGAAAATACTTTCTTTATCCTATCTTCCAAAGCTTCTTTATTTAATGTGCTGAGAAACATTAGTTAAAATTAGGAAGAGATACAGAAAATTTACATGACTTCCTCCGTATTATTGACTAAATCTAAGTAGGAAAAATAAAACAAGATGTTTAATCATAATCCATATAATTTTTAAAGTCAATATTCTATCTCCAATTTGTAGTATCTATGAAATATGCTTAGTTTTGTTGTTTCTACATTTTCCACTCCTTTTACTTGTTGAGTTTTAAATTCCATGTTATGACACACCTTTAAGAAAGAAATTAACTAAAACAATCCTCCATCACAACTGTTCCCAAATGACAGATGATCCAATGTAACATAATATGGTTATTTGGTATGCAGCCATGCTCTCCTACATCAACTTTGCCAAGTTTGCACAATCAGGTCAAATAAATGTACACACGTTTCCAGTGGTGGAGAGATGTCACAAATGTTTCTGAAGGGCACCCACAAATGACTTTTTTGTCATAGATCATTTCCAAAAAGCAATTAACTCATGTTGGCCTGTACTGACAATCTACTGTTTAGCTTATTTGTGGTCAATTTTTTAATCCCAGCATGAATGTTCCCTGACATCCAGTGTACTTTGAGCCACCTCCGCTAGCTAACAGCATGAGCTAAAGGAACATAAGTTGTTTTAATATTAGCCTAAGAAAAGCATAATCAAGAAATTAATCTACAGGGAAAAAATGAAGACATGCCAAAGAATGTGTTCAGAAGCCAAAAAAGAAGTTATTTGGGAGTATTGTAGCGAATCTATTCTTCCCTTTCATTGGCATAGATAATTCGGATGCAGTCATTAATTGTCGTGGCAAGTTGCTCATGATCAGGCTCCTTTCCATGTTTCTGGGTATCACTAACCTCCTACAAAATCTGTGTTGCCACCACATGGGCCTACAGACAAGATAATGAACCCTAGGGAACCTGGTTCCTCCTTACACTGACCAGCAGTTTGGTAGGCATAAGGCTACTCTCTGACTTTCCCCGTAATAGGCCAATTTAAACTAAGGACCCTTAGGTCCATCTAACACATTTAGGCCCCAGCTGTTCTGTCCACAGAGAAATCTCAGCTTATGGAAAAGCTCTTTGTCTACCTACCTTCATTTACTTTCGTGAACCATCAGGTTCCTATAATAATAACCCAGAATTCTGTTAACAGAACACAGAATAAGCTGTGTTAACACAGTTTATTATGATATATGTTCATATTTATTGTTCAGTTGTTTTCAATTTTGTCCAACTCTACATGACCCCATTTGGGGTTTTCTTGGCAGAGATACTGGAATGGTTTACCATTTCCTTCTTCAGCTCATTTTACAGATGAGGAAACTAAGGCCAACAGGGTTAGGTGACTTACCCAGGATCACACGACTAGTGAGGGTCTGAGGTCAAATTTGAACTCAGGAAGATGAGTCTTCCTGACACCTGACACCAGACTTGGCACTCCATCCACTGTGCCGCCTAGCTGCCCAAGCTTTAGGTATACTGCAGGTCAAATCACATCGCAAAAGGAAGTCTACAGTGAAAGTTGGGCTCTGCCACAGCCTCTAAAGCAGGTAAGGGCTTTGTTGTTTTTTCTGCTGCTGTTGCTGTTGTCCCTCCTCTTCCCTCCCTCACCCACCCAATCCAATTGCTGCCCGGTGGTGGCTTCAAGAGTGTGCTCTTGGGGCTTCACACAATACCTTGCTGTTAATGTAGCAACTGGAATCTTTTACCCAGCCGGCCTGGGCTCAGACTCTGTGTTGGCAAAGAGCCCATTATATCAATATTGTGGTTTCCACTAATTTTGGAAGCCGCTTCCCTAAGGCCATGTGACCAATCCCAGAAGCTGGTTTGGCACTAAACAACTTCATCAGATTGCTAACTCCAGAGCTTTCAAGTGTGCTGTTTTTGTATTGATGCCTCCCTTCCTTTAATCATTTACAGAAGGTGAGAGTGCTTCAGTTGGAACAAACCTCACGCCAGTGGTCCTGATCTATATCTGGCTGCTAGACCCAGATGGCTCCAAAGGAGAGAGTGAGGCTGGTGACCCTGCACAGCCTCCCTCACTTAAATCCAATTCATTTGCAAGTCATGACATCGTCTTCCCAGTGTCATGGTCCTCTTAGAGAATGAAAGACAAACGACAACACTGCCTCACACCTATTTATACAATTTATGTTTATGTCTCTGATCTCTCTTAAATCTTGTGGGCTCTGAGCAATTGCCTATTCAAATAAGAGAAGTTCTCTGAGGCAAGTACAGGAATAGTTGGAATTGGTCAGTTAGCTCAACGAGCTTACCTGGCTGCATCACATGCATGGCTAAGGATCTATCATGCTCATTTAAGAATGTTGCTTCATTTACTGTTTTAAGCAGCAACAGACACCAAAGCTCTGAGGTGGTGACTTATTCATCTTGTGGTATCCTTGGACTTGATGTAATACATATTACATATACAATGCCTCAGGTTTTCCCAGAGCACTTTGCCCCTTCCCACTTCTATCATTCTTATCTCTGTATATGTCAATCCCTCAATAGAATGTAAGTTCCTAAAATACAAAGCCTGTCATTTTTTTATGCTTGCATCATGAGTGTTTAGAAGAGTGACTTACACATAGTAAGCATTGAATAAATGTTTATGATCCTTGAGGACACTAAGTATAAGTCATAAAGATTCCTCAATCCAATATCAATCAACAGTGGTAAATGAGATTATGTTAATGTTGACTCTTCTCAGACTAAGTTTTGGTTTATTTTACTGTTCACATTAGTAATAAAGGTAAGCCCAACAAAACAGATTTAGGACTGACCAACCAACAAACGTGTGTTGAGTGCCTATCACGTGCTCAGCTTTGTGCTAGATATTGTGGGAGCATCTAGAAGCAAAAGGCATAAAGAGATTATAATCTAATTGGCAAGAGAAGACTAGACTCAAACATAAAACCCACAGTAAACGGTAATGTAATTTAATGCTATATAATGTGGTATTTACTATAGATGCTCTAAGAATTTGGAAGACAACAGGAAGATAGATACACATAGCCTTCGACATATGCTATTACCATTTTATTTTGTGGTTCTCATGATTATTTTGGGGTCATCATTGATTACAAAAAAATCCCTGAATCCATTTTGGCTTTGCATAGATGAACGAGCAAATGGTTACTAAATGTTTTGAAATTCTCACTCTAAAAACTGTGAATAGGCCAGTTGCTAGACACTTTCTACAGTGTCTTAGAAACTAATGGAGATGTTTAGGTGTCAACAAGAGCTCAACAAATAAACTCATTTGTCCAGTCTGACTAGAGTAGCAGTTAAGTACTGGTAGAGTTAGATAGGTAGGTCGAGGACTGATTGTGCTCTTCAAAATTTTGAGAACCAGCTAAGGGGTTCAGACTTCATGAAGTGGCTTTAAGGAGGGGTTTTGTTAGTTTTAGGAGGGAAATTGTCAGATCTTGGGTTCTATGAGATACTAACATTTAAGATGCCCAGGAGTACATGGCAGTCATTATTAAAAAATACCTAAATCTACAAGTCACCAGTGATCAGTTTACCTGTCTTACTATCTTGCTCTCTGTCTTACTATCTACTTGACTTCATTTCAGCCTTTGTTTCTGGTTTGTGATTCCACTTTTCCTAGATTGCCTTTGTTGTCTCCATACTTTACCTGCCTATCCAAATCCATAAATCTAGGTTTGTGTGATGGCTACATTCTGTCCTGCCCTGTTGAGCAGATGCTTCAATTTCCCTCTTTGAATGAATGCTCTTGGTTTTGATTTTTGCCTTACTACTTTCCCCTGCCTAGTTGTCTATCTGCTGGAATTGTGAGCCCATCAACTGCTCAGTCAGTCATTGCTTTCCTCTGGTCAAGGGATCCTAGTTCAGAATAAGTGTTTCAGAGACCTTACCATGGGTCATGACAGGGATAGTTAATGAAGAAAGTGTGTAGAGATGATTAACGTGTAATAACATATAAAACTCCCAATATTATTAAACTCAGAGGAAATAGAACCATTTTTTGCTATCCTAAGGTCAACAAAGTCTATCTTTACGTGAAATAGCCCTTAATGAAAGCAATAGCATCAGGTAAATACACATATGGCTTGAAAAGGCACTATCTACTTACTAATTTGCTGATTTTTGACTGATTTTCAGTGGTTGAGAAATGTTGGCCACAACACAAAAATGGTTAACATTGCTACCAGAAAACAGACCCTCGATACATCTTTAATGCCTTTTCTTTCATATTTTTGGTTGGTTTGTAAGATAAAATTGCACACTCACATTTTGTGAAACTTCCCAGAGAAGGCAAATCTATTCTTCCCATTATAGATAGTTCACCAATATTTTCATGCACCTTATTTCAAGAAGAATAGTTTGCCAGTATGGCAAGGTTTGTTAGTGATTTCTATGGATAACATGGTAAAATGTTCTTCTTGGTTTTATAACACACACATGTATGCACACACGAATGTTTCCTTAATTGACATGGATTTTCCTAAATTGGGACAGCTCTTTGAAAGTGAAGTGTCTTAGAGAGCTACTGCTGCACAAGCATTTCACCTTTGGAAGTTGCCTGTGATGTCTCAAAAAAATCAGTAATCACAGTATTTTACCTAGAGCTGTCCTTATTTTAAGAAGTCAGGAAGTCACAGTTCTTCCTGCCATTACTTTCCTGTCCCTATTTGATCCCTGAAGTAGCATTTGTAATCTTCTTTGCCTCTTCAAATCTGTCATTCTGATGGGACTTCCAGGCCCCTAAGAAGCAGCAGGAAGTTCTCTCCTTACCTTTGCTACCCCTGCTTAGAGCCAGAGGTCATGAGCCTATGCTCTGTCTTCTGCATTGGTGGCATCCAGGTAGGACTTAATATAGAATGGACTGGAACCCAATTATGTAAAATCCATCTCTAATCCTCTGTTCTGTCATGGCAGTTAAGACCAGTTGGTGTGCCTCTGGTGTTACTTTTCCAGTACATAAGTCTCCATGATCAGGAGTAGAGATTCTTCAAATAGGACCCTTAGAAGCTTGAGTCCTCTGATGATCTGCCAGAATCAGAGTCCAGGACATATCTGCACAAGCAAGCTCTCTTTCTGAGTTTCCCAGGAGCCAAGGGAAAACTACTAAAAGGAAAAGGATCCTGGGTTTCAGTACTGAAAACCTTTGACTGTCCTGGATAGGTGGTTAGCTTTTTTTTTTTAATCTCATATTTCTGGATATGTCAACTTAATTGATCAGATTAAGGATAGAGCTAATAAAGCCTCAGTCATAGTCTATTAGGTCAATTGGGTTCACTCATTTTCTTAGGCACAGGCTATAAACCCCAACCCCTAGTATTACAATTCTGAATGAGAGAATGTGGATGGGTCTGTGTAGGCCCATGTCTCTCCTGGGAAAACATTTAAAAGACATTTAATTTTTGTATTCGAAGGACACTTTGTTATGCCATAGAATTTATTAAGCAACAATTATGCCTGATCCTAACAAAACCAAGCATGGGAGACACTGATCTTTCTCACATATCTCAGTCCAAAATCCAGGAGATTACATGCAGATTGTATGTTAGTGTTTGACATTGCCAAATGAAAAAAAAATAAATGAGGAGGAAAATAAGATCTGTAATAACTACAACAGAGATAGTAATTTGATATTTGCAGTTTCACGTATGCTTGGATTTAACCTACTCATTGGGCATAATACTTTACTCCGAAAAAGATAGCATAATTCCTGAAAACTACATCAGAGTCAAGCCACTTCATACTGAGGGATAAGAACAGGTTTATGATATCTCATAGAGTTTCTTTCATCTAATTTCTTAGACCAAGTAAACAGAAAAAAAACACCTTTTTTAATTGAAGAAATTCAAATATATTACACCAAAGGCAAATCACAAAGTTGAATTGTAAGCTTAAAACAGTTTTATTTTCTTTGGGCAAAAAATCAAAAACTTTCTTTTAGAGTATGAAGAATTTAGAAAATCTTGGGAAGATTTCGATGACAAGATTGAAAGCAAAGTGAACAGAACCAGGAGAAAATTTTGCATGATGACTACAATAATGGAAAGGAAAACGGAGGCCATAGACTTCAAAACTCTGACCAATCCTGACTCTAGAATACTAAGGGTGAAGCATGCCTCCTGACTCTCAGGAGAGAGGGCATAGAATTAGAGCTGTAGATTTGTAAGAGATATCTGAGGCTACCTAGTTCAACACCCTCATCTTACAGATGTAAATACTAAGGCATTAAGTGACTTATCCAACCTCAAGCAGAGAGTGTCAGACATAGCCTATGTGTTGATTTGTTTTGCTTAACTGTATCTATTCATTACAGGACAAGGTTTTATTGCATGTGGAGAGTCAGTGAGAGTCATTTGTGGGAGTGATGTTAAAAAAATGAAATAAAATCTTTGTAAAAAATGCTTTAATAAGAAACTAGTAGCTTAACTAGAACAGCATGTGATAGAGTGGGAAGAACTCTATATTTGAAGTTAGAATATCTGTATTTAATTACTGGCTCTTGGAATGTCACTTCACTTTTGTAAGCCTCAGTTTCCTCATGTGTAAAATGAGAGAGGTTAGCCAATCTGTTGTTTTGAATTGTATTTCTCTAATCAATAGTGATTTAGAGCATTTTTTCATATGACTATGATGGCTTTAGTTTCTTCATCTGAGAACTGCCTGTTCATATCCTCTGACCACTTATCAATTGGGGAATGGCTGAACAAGTTGTGGTATGTGAATGTAATGGAACACTATTGCGTTATAAAATTGATGAGCAGGCGGACTCCTAGAAAAACCTAGAAAGACTTGTAGGGAGTGGTGCTGAGTAAAGTGAGCAGAACCAGGAGAACGTTGTACACAATAAGAGCCACGTTGTGTGATGACTAACTTTGATAGACTTAGCTCTTCTCAGCAATGCAAGGATCTAAGACACCTCCAAAGGCCTCATGATGGAAAATGCTATCCACTAGAGAAAGAACTGTGGAGTTGGAATACAGATCAAAGCATACTATTTGCTCTTTTTTTGTTCTGTTTTGTTTTGTTTTGTTTCTTCTTTCTTGTGTTTCCTCCTATTGGTTCTAATTCTTCTTTACAACATGACTAACGTGAAAATATGTTTAATAGGACCGTATATGTAGAGCCTATATCAGATTACATGCTGTCTTAGGGAGGGAGGAGGGGGGAGAAAATGTAAAACTCCAAAGCTTTTGGAAGTGATTGTTGAAAACTAAAACTAAATTAATTAATTTTTTAAAATGAGAGAGTTTAGCTAGATCTCTAAGGTTCTATGATCCTAAGTGGGGTCAAAACAAACTACAAACATTTAAGGACCTGTATGACTCACTCTGCCTTATCTAGAATGAATAATACATCATCCCTATCCTCAAAGAGTTTGCCTGCCATGGAAGCAAAAGTCCTTAAATAACAATTAAGATCAATTAGAGTATAATAAAGTACATGAAAAGAGGATAAAGTGCCATATGAGTGCTGAGGAATAGCCAGGAGAACCAGAAGAGGCTTCATGAAATAGGCTATAAAGATGGGTAGGATATTAAACAGAGATTGGACACAAAAGAGGTTGAAAGGGGAGCAGTATAGAGCAGAAGTGCATATCAGGCATAGAGAATTATGTGACAAAAGGCGCTGACATGGGAAAGCCTATGTAACAAGGCTTAAACAGGGAATGTGCAAAGCTGTCCTCTATTCCAACCACACTTTCTCTGGACGCTTTGAGGATGGTGGTTTCCTAGCTACTTCCTGACCCACCATGGGCAACCTAGCCCTCTATCACTTTTAAGACCAAGGTGTATCCTTTTATAGACCACTAAACTGTAAGAGTCAATGACTTAATGGACCTTTGAAAAGGTATGACTCCACCCTCCCCACAAACCCCACCCACACCCCTCTCTCTTCCTTCAATTTTCCCATGTGTCAAATACTTCTCTTTCACTAGATTTTCCAGAATAGTAGAAAGAAAAGCAGTATTTTTTAATCCCGACCTTGGCTACATGTTGGAAGAGCTTGTACCTAGGCTTTAGAGAGCTTTTTTTCATTTCTTGAATAAGTTTCCTTTCTTGAATAAGTGATTAAGTATCATTCTTGACAAAGATGTGTCCAGGTTAGGAGGTGACGTTGAGAGTTCAAAAGGTGTTTATTACAAGAGGTGGAGCTGTTATCAAATGGAGTTCCTCTGTTAGAGAAAATGACCTTTGGCAGGAGGATGGGCCCAAGCCCTAACCTGGATTTGTAGAAGGCATGAACTGGGACCATGCAGAGCCAAGATGAACTGTGGAATGCTTATCCCATAGTTCCACAAACTTCCATGTTTTGATGCTTATGACTCCTAGCATATATAAGTAGGTATAAGTTAGCAAACGCTTAAACATGTCAATGAGTGATGAGTCTTTTGTGTCTTAGCATTTCTTTTGTGTGTGTGTACAAAACTACTTGACTCATGTTGCACACTGAGTACCTTTCTGTTTCCCCACTTTGGGGAAACCCTAGACATGAACCAAAACCTAAGCCTTGAGCAATTTTCCTCAGGGCCCTGAGGTGTGTGTTTAATGAGCTACAACATGAGAAAAGGGAGCTTAGTCCCTCTAAAGAGAGGCCAGGCTTCCCTAGGAAGCCAGTCCAGACTGTGTGCCCTGGGGTTCACAGCAAAGGGTCCCTTAGGGCAAAAGAAAGAAGAGAAAGTGCTAACTCCCCTTCAACCCAGCAACAGTTTCTTACACAGAAAAGAAATGCTTAAAGACATACAAGACTGTTGAAGAAATTCCTCCTTACCAACAGTTGGCTACTGGAAAAGAGCAGCACCAAACCAACACATGGCCAGAATGATGAAAGATAAATTTGCATGTGCCCTGTTCTAGTCCAGGTTACACTTGGAAAGTGGGGAAATAGTCTGTTTTAGAAGAACACAGTCTGGAAAATAGGTAGAGGAAAAAGAGGGAAGGCAGGTTGGAGCCAAATGGTGGAGGGCTCTAAAAACCAAGTGAAAGGGCAGAGACTCTATTCAGTAGGCAATGAGGAGCTATTGAAGACTTTTGAGTACTGAAACAACGTGAGCAAAGCATCAGGAACATTAATATGGCAGAACTGTAATGTGTAAGGTGGAACAGAGGGTAAGAAGGATGGAAAGTGAAGAGACTCATTAAGAAGTTGGAACTATTGCAATACACAATGAGGCAAAAAGACCACCATACTGGTGGGAAAGCCACTTTAAGCATAGCCCAACAATACATGAAGAATCACCAGTGTAGTCCCAGCAAGAGCCAGCTGGAAAAGCTGAAGAGCCTAGAGGAGATGCCCTAGGTTTTCAAAGATGGCTATTTCGTTTTAACATCTTTATTGCTGGCATGATCCTGGTCTGAACACTTCCATTGTTATTCACTCATTACTCTGTACCCTCAGAATTTAATTGAAGAATTAAGACATTTTGGTCATTATGAATCTTACTTCTTCAGACAGGTATGGATATGTAGGAGGCAGATCTCAGTTTCTTATTTTTGCTCATCCTATATTTGACAGGAGTGTATCTGGGCTCTGACACTTAACTTTACAGAATTTCAGAATTAGTAGGCACCTCAGTGGATGGCTAATCTGGATGCCTTGAAAATATGACAAAAACTTAGAAGTCCCACCAGAAGTAGATGCTTGAGCCATTCTCCACCACAGATAGAAGTAAAGCTCTCTCAATGGTCTCCCAGGCCAATCTTTTCTCCCACCTTTTTCCCTCCAATTCATCCCGCAAACCGCTGAAAGAACCAACCTTCCTAAACTGTCATTACCATCATGGGATCAGAGAGCTGAAGGAACCTCTTACATCATCAGGTCCTACTCCCGTTATTCAGATAAGAAATTGAAGTCTGGATAAGTTAAATGACTCATCCAAAGTCATGCCCTAGCCCTGTTTAAAAATGTGGCATTGTTCCCTACCTCACGACTTAGCACTGGAATATGGACTATCTTTTATTTATCTCATTGTTGGTACCATTGTCTTGTCTCTACTAACTAGAATCTTAACTTCTTGAAGTAAGGGATTATTTTCTATTTCTGTATCCCCTACAGTCCTGGACACATAACAAGTATCTCAATATCTAGTTGTTAACTCCTGCAAATAGTCCTGCCCAAGATTCTTAAGGAAGAAACTGAGAGCTGGTGTTAAAGTTATGCTTAAGAACATCTAGGATTCTTTCATTTCAGCGGAACGCCCACAGTCAATTACCCTAGGAGTAAGGACCCTAGGAGTCCTTGAAACAGTCCTTTCCCTCCCTCCCTTTGCCTGTTTTTCACCTTCCATCTTTTGGGAGACAATAGACTTTTACATTATCAAGCAAAAGGTAAAGAAGGGGAGCAAGTAGGCTATTTGTATTGAAAAGAGCCACGAGCATGGGGCGGGGGTGCTAAGTATGCTGACATCTCCCTCATTAAATATGAACCAAACCAGAAGTTAAGCCTGACAACTTTTTACCATTAGGCTTATAAAAATTCCACAATACGTTTCACTGATTCACTAATTTTTAATCGATCTATTGAACTCAGAATTGTTTAGTACCTATGGGAAAGCCTGCTGGGGGTGGGGAGGGGGAGGAGGAAGACGAAGAGGAGGAGGAGGAGGAGGTGGAGGATGAAAAAAAAGAAAGGCAGGGCGGCCTTTCAGCCACTCCACCCCGTGGCTTGGCGAAGGGACCAGAAGTAAGAGAGGGGTGTATGAAAAACAATGATGTTTGTGCCTCCTCCGAACCCTTGACCCACAGCTGCCAAGACAAAAACGCCCCCATCAGTCGGCCAGAGGAAACAATCCCCTCCTCACTCCAAGCATCCACAAGGAGGATATGACAGCTCAGTCTGAAATATTCGAAGCACCGCTGCCCCCGGGAAGCGCAGTAGGCTAACAGCCCTTTCCAAAGCGCCACCCCGCAGAGACCTGGGATCAGCCAATGAGAGCCTGTGCGCCTGGGATAATGAGATGCCGCGGCCAAAACTGGACCAATCGGAAGCCGGGAGCTACCCGGAGGAGAGGATGGGAGGGGAAGGCAGGGAGGAGAAGGGACGATGGAAAGGGGAAAAGATCAAACAAGTTTCTCACCTTGGGAAGCAAGGGACGCTTCCCTATACTCTGCACGGCCCCTCCTTCCAGCGAAGGAGGAGAGTCCCAAGCCACTTTCTCCGCACCCTCAGACTACTCCCCTTCGAGAGAGGGAAGAGAGGATAGAAAGCGGCAGTGCCTAATTTCATGCTGGGGGTAAAGGGGAGAGTGACAGTTTTGTCGTTCTGGGCTGAGCTTGTGGGGCTCACAGGCAAGGGGAGGGTGAGCGGACCGTGACTGAGCCCCGGGGACTCGATGTGGTGGCCATGGACAGAGCGGCTTTCCCGGGACTGCCTCGCCTCTGCGCCCTGTGGGCAACTCTGCTCGCCCTGTTCCCCTGCGGCGTTCACGGGAACTGGATGTGAGTATGAGACTGGAGGGGAGGGATGCGGAAGGTGGAGAATCCGAGAGATGGACACACTTCCCAGGCAGGTTGCTTGACAAAAAAAGGGGTACGGAGCCCTGGGGCAGCCCCTGGCCAGGAGAACACGTGGCTCGACGTCTGGGAGCCGCGGGTGAGCTGTGTTTCCTGAGGGGAGATGGGCAAATGAGGGGACTGACTGTACATGGCTCACGCCGGGGGGGGGGCTGCCATCTCTTGCAGGTGGCTGGGCATTGCCTCCTTTGGGGTCCCAGAGAAGCTAGGTTGCGCCAACTTGCCTCTGAGCGGCCGTCAGAAAGAATTGTGCAAAAGGAAACCTTATCTGCTGCCCAGCATCCGAGAAGGGGCACGACTGGGCATCCAAGAGTGCAAAAGCCAGTTCAAACATGAGCGGTGGAACTGCCAGGTGTTCTCGCCCGCTGCCTCTGCCCCCGCCGCCTCCGCGCCCCCAGCTGCCTCGCCAGGAGCCGCCCCTCTCTTCGGTTACGAACTGAGTAGCGGTGAGTCCACCTGCTCCCCTTCTTTCTCGGCCTCTCCCCCCCCGCACCCCCCCCCGGGAACCAGCGGGCTTGACACGTCGCGGAGGCGGCTGGAGCTGGAGCAGGCATCCCTCTTCTGGCTTTCAGGAAGAGAACATTTGAGTTTGCGTTGTCTTATGGACCGGGATGAGTAGGGGATGGTGGGCGGGAAGGAGACTGAAATACAGCAGGGTTTTCTGTCAAGCTGCAGGTGCGCCCCCGGGAGCTGGGGCTCCTTCGCCAGCTCTGGACGTGGGCACTGAGGGGGTGAAGCTGTTCTCATTATCCTCAATGTCCTCCCGACCCAAGCCCTCGACCTTCTGCCTTCCTACCTTTGAACTGGGTGGGAACTAAGACTTCTTTCTCTGGGTCCCTCCCGCCCCCCTTCATCTCCCGCTGTCTTTTGAGACCAGCTGGGGAAACATGATGTAGGCCGCAGAGAATGCTGTTCCCCATCTGCTTTGATTTACCCAGCCGTGCCACGCAACTAGCCCTGGTCAAGTGGGTAATTGTGGCAAAAGCAGAGCAGGTTCCCCCACCCCGGCCCCACTGGCTGACCAGATTCTCAGTCTCTCCAGTCACTGAGTTTAGAGAATAAAGAAAATCTGTCAGGGAAAGTCATTCCAAACACTCCAAGAGTTGTCTTCCCTTAACCTTCTTCCTTTCCATTCCCTGCTGGGCAAGGCACAAGTTCCCTGGGAAAAGCTGTGGGAGAGTTAAAAAGTGTCAGTGGCCCTTCAATTGCATTGTGACTTTGTAAGGGCAAAGGTATGAGGATGTCTGGCTTTAAGTGGGTCCTAACGACAGATTGTAGTGCCCTTTCCTTCAGACCGTTTTATTTTCACCCTACTGGTCTACTGATCTTTCCCCACCAACATCCTACCCTCTCCTTACACCATTCCCCCCCATACCACTTATGAGTATCTTATATGTTCTACTACGTGACTCCACAGACAGACCTTCATAAGCAGCAGGGGTTCCTACAGAAAATAACCACAACAAAAGTGGTCTTCAGTTGCAGAAATATCAGCCATTCACTGTTGAAAAGGTCTAATTAGGCTGCCACCACAGACTGCTTTTATTAAAAAAAAAAGTGAAAAACATCTATTGGTGCAGGCCTTTCTATTCTATTTTTTTAAATGTTTATATAGCTCATTAGTTATCCAAGTATTGTTAGTGACATTAATGTTAATACTAATGTAGGTATTATAAAAAGATCTTTTCCCCAAACCTCCAATTTCTCCATAACAATTTACTGCAACTGTTACACTCACACTCAGAAATTATCATCTTTCATCTAGCATTGCCTTAAAAATAAGCTACCCATTGTATACAATGCTGTAATGCCTCTAGCAGTTTCAGATTAGGTAATATCCATCGAATGCATAATCAAAGGAATAAATAAAAATATTTCACATAACAACAATGATGGTTACATGCCATCTACTAAAAATAAGTCTACTCTGGAAACAAATACATAATTTTCATATTTTTTTAAAAAAATTACATGATCCAGGCTTTTACTTTTACCTCATTTTTTGCATACTGCTTTAAAAAAACCAATCACACTGGTTTTTGCAGTGTGTATTTAGGAAGGCACAAAATTAAAATGAAAGGTAACTGTGTATGTTTGGGGTGTTACAAGAATATTATCAATATTTTTCTCACAGTTCATTTTAACAAGCAGTAATTAATTCTGTTTTAAGTACTGGATTAGTTGCTGAAATTTACTTACCTGGAATACTTTTTTTAAAGGATAATACTAAAATTAGACAAAAGACTGACCTACAAGGACAGTGATCAAGGAGTAATTTTACTTGAACCTGACTGAAAATCCTTTTAAAGTGGAGGAATTTTATAAATGATGTCTGCTTTTTAAAAAGAGAAGGGCAATAGGAAACCTCTTGTTCTGATCCTATATTTCTGATGTTGCATTTGCTGCAACGGTTTTTTTTTTAATTTAATTTAATTCAGTAATTTATTAAGCAAGGTTCTGTCCTGGGCATCTGTTGTATAACAATGTCATTTTTTTAAAAAATGCATTTCCTTCATGAGAGAACTTATAGGAAACCCATTTCAGAGATGTATTGCAATGATTTTTAACTGAATAATCCCCCTTATTTTGTCCCAGGCACCAAAGAAACAGCATTTATCTATGCGGTGATGGCAGCAGGTCTGGTGCATTCTGTGACAAGATCATGCAGTGCAGGGAACATGACGGAGTGCTCCTGTGACACCAACTTGCAAAATGGTGGCTCAGCTACTGAAGGCTGGCATTGGGGTGGCTGCTCTGATGACATCCAGTATGGCATGTGGTTTAGTAGAAAGTTCTTGGACGTCCCTACCAAAAACACCACTGGAAAAGATGGGAAACTGTTAGCAATGAATCTACATAATAACGAAGCTGGGAGGCAGGTATGTATTAGGACATGAAATAAAAATGATTTAAGAGCTTACAAGATGAGGCCAAGCCTAGCCTCAGTGTAAATGAGATCATATCAATGAGAAGAAAACTAAGGCATGAATGATACATGTTATTCTAAAATAGTCATGCTTTTGTTTCAGGCACATGTGTCCTTCTGGGTGAGTTTGTTACTTTTGTAGGGCTTGTATTTCCCATAGTATAACCAAGCCTTGCTTTATAAAATAGATTCCTTCAGAAATATTGATCATAGAATCTTAGCATCAAAAGAGACCTTGGATTATTCAGTTCAGTCTCCTGGTTTTACCAACAAAGAAAACTGACTCAGAAAGTGGAAAGTTTAACCTGTATCTGAATCCAAGTCCTCTGGTACTCACTGGAGAGGTGCTTCTTCTGCTAAGCTACATTACATCACTTATATGAGTTCAATAAATTGAATTCAATTTGTCTAGTGGATTATATTTAAATAAAGGAATGTTTTATCATTACTTCTTAATGATCTTCAGACCACAGGAATTCTTAGCTCTTTAGTTTAATTACTTGTCTGTCTACACCTTCTACTATGATCTATGAAGTGCACACTTCATAAGAATCTCTTTGTAAAAAAAAAAGTAAAATTTGGCCTTAAATATTAACCACCTCATTTATCCAGTATTTGAGCTCAGGTTTTTTGTTTATTTCTTCGTGTAAAATATGCTACAAGCTTTCCTTTCATTTTGTATCTTCATATCCACTGAGAGGGTTGACAGTACAAATTAGACTCATCAACATTGCTGAATTACATGAATATTCACAATGACTATTTTGAAGTCACTGAAAATTTTGTTGTGAACATTTACTTTGTAATTTTCAGCAATTCCTTTGGTCCATAAAAATTATTACATATTTATATAATTTTAGATTCCTGATTAATCACCTAACAAACTGTAAATCTCCCATAGTAGCCATTGAATTGCCAGATAAACTTAATATAAAGTAAAACAAGTCAAAACATTTAGGAAAGTTCTTTGACAAAAACTACCTTTATACCATGGCCATTCTTTTTTTTTTAAGTAAAAATAAAATAAAGAGGATTCAAAATAATTTATAGTCTCTGGACAATTTATATTTAAGGAATTAAACTATTTTGAGTTTTGGAAAACTTTGAAATCAGTAAGTTATATTATTTAACTTCATTCAAAATTGCAGAATGTCAATAAGAAAATTAGCAAATAATATTTTAAAAATATGTGTTTAATTTTTTTTCCATTTAACAACAAAATTAAAGAGAAATTTCCTTGATTGAAAATTTTTATTTTTAAAAATATTTTAATCTGTTCTTCCCACTGTCCCTTTCACCACCATGGAACACCAACAAAAACAAAAAAAAACTAAAACCCTCATCAAAAACATGCATAGTCCGGCAAAACAAATCCCCACATAGGCCATGCATGCAGATGTATGTCTGTCTCTGGCAGGAGGTGAGTATTGTGTTTCATCTTCAGTCTCCTGGACTTGTGGCTTAACAGCATTGATCTGTATTCTAAAGTCTTTCAAAGCAGTTTTTCTCTGCTTAGTTTTCATTGTATAAATTGTTCTACTTCTCTTTACTTCAATCTGCATCAATCCACATAAGTCTTCCCAGTTTCCTCCGAAACTGTCCATTTGTCACAATAATATCCCATTATATTCATGTACCATATTTTGTTTAACCACTTCTCAATAGGTAGGTAGGTACTCCCTCAGTTTCCAGTTATCGGCTGGAAAAAAATGGCTGGAAATATTTGGGGCTTTTTTTCTTTCATAAAAGATTTATTTTGTACAAATTAGACCAAATGAATAATATATACAATAACATATATATGTATACACACATACACGCACACATGCACACACGGAGGCATATTTGTTGCTTCACTTTCAATACAATCCAGTTTAGAAAGAACATCTTTTCTAGAATAGGAAATGCAAGAAACATTAAAATATAATTAATAACCAATAGAATAATGTGCAAAGTACAATAATTCAAAGTAGAACAGTAAAAAAAAGTCAAAAGAGTAAAATAAATGCACTTGGCTTACGAATGAAGGAAATTCATATATCTTAGAATCCCCAGTCACACTGTTAGCTTCTTTAAATTCAATCACATTGAGATGCTAAATCTTTCAGTCAAAATAAGCAAGATAAAACATACAGACAAGAACATATTTTTGAAATACTTCTTTCTGTCTATCTGAAAAGATTTTAGTCTCTGAAATGAAACTAAAATAAGAATGAACAGAACTAGGAGAAAAAGGTATACATAACAACAACATTACAGAGAAAAACAACTTTGAAACAACTTTACAACTCAGATCAATGCCATAAAAAAATTAAGAATTCTAATAGATATTGAAATATATCTCCATGAGGAAACTATGGGGTTTAGTATTACCTTGTTTTTCTGTTTTGTTTTGTTTTTTAGTTATATGGAAATATTAGATCCGGTAAATGTTCATTTTGATACTAAATTACTATCTACATATTTATTTTAAGAACTCCTCAGCATTAATCCTAATCTACTTCTTGCTTATTTTAAACAAGCTTCTGAATTATTTCCTAAATTACAGTAATCAGTTTTGTTGTTATTGTACCAAAGAGAGTTATGTGCTGCAGAAAAATAATTCAGCACATAAATCTCACTGAATTGTAGACATAAGCTTTGGGGTTTTGCCAATGGTAATTTTTTTTTTCTTTTCACACTATTCTAGCCACATAAAAAAATTAAAACACATGAAATATTTCATTGTATAATATGGGGGGGAATATAAACACTTAGTTCTTTTTTTGGATCTGTCTTAAAGTACAGCTCATATGTTAGAATCCAAATTACGTTTGGTAGTTTCCTTTTAAATGGTAGGATAAAACAAATTACCAGGTTATTATCTTAAGTGAAAGGACAATCAACTCAATTTTCAGCTCTGCCAATGAGGATTTTAAGGTAATAGGTATCTTCTTCACACTGTAGAGTTTAAGGTCTGCATTCAATTGTACTTTCCTAGTCTCAAAATCCCCAGACTTAAAATATAGGGAAATGTTCCCAAAAATGTGGGTACTGGCGCTTAGTTATGCTATGAGTAGGACAGATGATTTTCTAACCGCTGACCTTAAATACTCTGAATCCCACTAGGTTTCTGACACCATTCCTTAAGTTATGCCTCCAAGAAAAATGTTGCAAAGCAGTGATTGGCCAATAGCATGATATGATGTCTTCCAGGGGCAGTACTTCTGGGAATGATGTGACTTGGAATATTTATGGGTATTTCTTTTGGTGTGCATAGGATATTTCCATTCTTCCCATGTCCACCTCATAAACTTTTAAGTTTCCCTACCCCATAATTTGTTTTATGATGAGTAACTCAAAAAATAGGAAGGGCCAGACCCCAAATGTTCATTGACCGAATTTAAGAATAGTTAAGATAAGTAATTGAACAACACATAAGCATTTAAATCATCAGCAGGTTCAAATATTCCTTCAAACAGAAACAGAACAAAATGGCTCCTAGGAATAGTAACAGCTCATACCATTTTATGAGCTCGTATTGCAGTTTTTATGATTGAAATGGAATGAGCTGTCAGATTTCAAAATTAAACAAGTTAATGGACCTAAATTTATCAGCAAAATTTGCTGGTCATGCATGGAACACTCTTGTCAGAAATGTTAGCTCCAAATCAGTATTGAGAGACCAATTCCTCAGCCATTTGAGCTGCTTCTATCAATCCTGTATTTATGTTTTGCAGTCTTAGTCATGCATCTTTGCTATCTTATTTCAAAACATTTCATCTCACATTGGCCAAAGCAAAATACAGGGAACTTCCATGGACCAAATGCCAACTTCTTAATTGCCCTCTCAAAGTTCAGAAATGTTCCACCAAAATGCACACATCTGTTTGCAATAGTTAACAAAACATTCCTCTGTTAATATTGTTATAAACCTTAACAACTCAACTAGAGTAGAGAAAGGAATTTGCACATAACCACATAAAATTCATTCAGTTGCTATTCCCTTCTGGAGTTTCTGGCAAAAAAAGACTATGGCATCCTTTATTTTCAAATTTTACTATTTATAATTAAGTGGCCCACTGTTTAATATTCTCAGTACATGACATAAAAACTCACTTGGACCAGATATCATATTCCTGGATATAAGATCCTTAGTTCCTGAAATTCTATTCAGAGAATCTTCTTGTTTTCTAAAATTACGTTATTATAGTCCCAAGATGTAGTGCCCCTCACTTTTTGTGTGACTTGAGGCAAATCATGAGCGTTAACCTTTGGGGTTTCTTTTTTTTGTCTTTGTTTTTTTTTGTGTGAGTGTGTGTATGTGTGGGGGGGTATTCATAAAACCAGTGATGATTCACCTAATAATGTGTCTTGAGCACTTACTATGTGTAAAGCATTTTGACCTGACTTGTTGTGGATTTTGAATGTGATAAAATGTGAGAATTTATGAGAATTATGAGAAAGCAATTTAAAAGATAAAATATACTATACAAATCTGGTGGTGGAAGATGGACCCTCTAGTCAGTTAGTACTTCTAGTATTCCTTCCTTTCTTCTCTTTTTAGGTTCTCTGCGGTGCATAGAGATGAAATGTATTTCAGTGGTACAATGATTATGTGTGTGTATTGTGTATAATATATATGTGTGTGCATATATTATACGCATTCATATGTATATGCATATGTGATATATAATATATTCCACTTAAATATTTCTAGTCTTTTCTGTGGAAATTCAGTGGTTTTATTATCATTGAGGATAATCTGTAATAAAAATACCACTCTCTACTTAACAAGACATGGTAAGAGACACTCCAAGTCTGAGAAAATGGGGTGAAAGTTTTTTGAATGTTAATCCTTGAAAGCTGGTTAACTCTAAGTTATTAAAAATTCCAGTTTCCATATCATTTGACACACAAATTCAGCAGGTGGTGAACTATGGAATGAGAAAATAAATCTCTTTTGTACTTTTTACCCTTCCTTTTAAAAAAGTTCCCCCTATAATGATAGCTCAGATTTCTATAGAACATTACATTTACAAAGCCCTTTCTTCACAATCATCCGTAAGGTTGTTAAGGTAGATGTTATTATCCTCATTTTAAAGACTTGGAAGCTGAGGCTCAGAGTGATTAAATCACTCATATGAAGTTGTACAGAGCTAATAAGTAGCAGAGAGAAACAGAGCTTCTGCCATGGAGTCCAGTCTTCTTTTCATTGCACCAAGCTGATTCTATCTCCCCCAAACCACAAAAGGGTAACTAACTATTGTGGATTTTGTCCTATACTAGGTCCCCTCTCAATTCCATAAATATTTAAAAAGTGCTTACTGTGTTCAATGCACTGGCAATAAAAAGGTGGAAGTAGACATGATTCCTGTCCTGAAGGAGCTTATAGTCTAAAGGGAGGGGAGGGAAGAGAGAGACAACGGCTTGTCAGTCTATAGGATGGATGTCTATAGAGATAATTCAAAAAGATAAGTATGAACTCCAAAAGACATATGACAGAAAATGCTATCCACATCCACAGAAAGTACTATGGAGTCTGAATGCAGATGGAAGCATACTATTTGCCTTTTTTTTTCCTTGTTTCTTCTTTCTCATGGCTTCTCCCATTGGCTCTAATTCTTCCTTTACATGACTAATGTGAAAATGTATTTAATATAAATGTATATGTAAGGCCTACATCAGATTGCATTCCATCTCGGGGAAGATGGAAGGGAGAGAGGGGGAGGAATTTTAGAACTCAAAATCTTATAGAAGTGAATGTTGAAAACAAAAAATAATTTTTTAAAAAAGAAGATAAGTATGTAAAAATCTAGGATGGTATAAGAGATTCAAGGGAGGAGGTATCACTTATTACTTAACAAATCAGGGAAGGTTTTATGGTAGGGACTCAGTTGAATTAGGCCTTGAGGGGGAGGATTTCAATAGATGGAGATAGAAACACCATGCTAGGCAGGAGGGGTGGTACTCACAAAAGCATAGGTGCGGGATTGAAGAGGGAGTAAAGCAGGATATTCCTGAAAAGGTACTTGCATCCAAATATCTAAGACTTTTGAATGCCACTTTAAGGAGTTAATATGGGCACTACTGGAGGTTTCCTGACGAGGTTGATGGGGATGGGGGCAGGAGTTAGAAGTTGCTAGTTCAAGATGGGTTAAGTAGTGAAATAATTGTTTAAATATTTTACATATCTCATTATCCTTATGGAAGGCTGGCTGTAGATAGACTCTGAAATTCAATCTTTTTACCGGCTAGAAAATATCTGTTAATGGCTCAGGGGAGGAATTTCCACCACTGTCCTTGCTAGAAAATATGAAGGTAAAGACTGCTTTGGAACTAAGAAAAGGTCACTGAAAAGATTTTATGTTGAAATTAGTTTCCCTGGAATCAGGAAGACTAATGGTGCACTATCAAAAGACAGTGTAGGGATGACCCAAATCCATCAGTCAGTTGAATTATATTGATCAATTGCTATTCCCAAAGGGTCTCCTGGGTGGCCCATTCTGTGGAAATTATTCTTTGATTTACTATACAAGGCCTTTCGTGAGACTTCACTCTGCTATTCAGGGTACATCCCCAGTTATGGCACCACAGAGAGAAGTGGCATGTAGGCACAAGAGTTGGGCTGCTTGTGGTAATCAACAAGTTTTAACCTATAATTATAGATTCTTAGGATTACAACTATGAGCTCTGAAAAGTGGCTTTATCTGGCATTTATTTAGTTCTTTTCTCCTAATAAACTGAAGGTACTTAACAACATCTGACCACATAAGGTATGTAGACTATATTAATTTGTCCCTGTGCCCAGAGTCATTATTTTATTGGGTACATTTCAAAAACTAAATTCAAAGTTTCTTAAAGGTATTGGAGCAAGCTTATGTTTCATGTTATAAATTACTTTAGAGCCTTTAAGACCAAGCAAAGAATATGCCTTACTCTCGGTTAAAAAGACTCAGTCATATATATATATATATATATATATATATATATATATATATATATATTTTTAAGCTTCTCACAAATTAATTACTTTTACAGCCTTACTGCATGCGATAGTGTGGTAAGGTGGGTAGCCATCCTTATGGTCAGAGAGGTGCAGGGTTCAAGTCCTGCCTTTGGCACATACTAGCCGTATGACTACCAGCAAAGTCTCTTAAATTTTCAGAGCTCCGAGGCAGCTTTCTCAAACTATATATTGTGGATGAGTTGATGATCTTCAGGGAGAGGAAATCATAGAGATGAAATCTCTGTTCTAGACCTCAACAAAGCAAAGGCCTCTCAATTTAGTGAGGGATTTGAAGCCTTTCCATTGTTTTGTTAATATTACAGACTCAAAAAGTGATGTGTATGCAACATTCTACCAACAATGGTGGCATTCTATGTGATTTTTTAATAATGTTATTATTTGTGAAAAGTACTACCACTGTAACTTACCATAATCTCCAAATTACTGTATAACAATATTTAAATCATTCTGTCTCTGTAGAATCTAATGTTTAATTAGGAAAGACTACACAGCTCATAAGATGTATAACCTTTAAGTGGCCTATAGAAGATCAAAGTGTTAATCTCATTGTCATTTTACAGTTCAGATAAGAAACTCCTTATCTAAGTGGAATTAAAACTGTGGGCTCATTTCTTTCATCAGTGATTTTTAAGTCATTGGATGGACGAAACAATTTTAAATTTTTCCAAATATGTTGCCTACCTACTAAGTCTACAACTATTCCTAGTGCTTTATTATTTTGTTCTGCTATCCTCTGGGAAATGGAGGAAGCTTTTGTTACTATAATTTGCTGGCTAGAAAATGTAGGTTCTGGTATATGAGAAACTAGAACTACACAGACTTAAAATTCTAACTGCACATTTCATACAATATTAGAGTTAATTCCATATCTAAACACTACTTTGACTCTCATTGCACATGCTGACTGGCAATGTTTGAGATTGGTTTTTCAGTCTGTTTGGGCTCAATTCAACTCTCAGAACTAGAAAGTGTTAGATTAGTGTTCTTAACCTGGGGTCCATAGAGTTTTTCAAACATATTTCAATATAATTGTAATATGTTACAATATATTACTTTGTAATCCTGTGCATTTTAGTTTATGCACTTAAAAACATGGTTTTGAGAAGAGGTCCATAAGCTTATAACAAAAAAAAAAAGGTAAAAAACCCAAGCTTTAGATGATGGCTACTGACTCACCAATAGAAAAGCATGGCTATTTTGTTCTATTTCTTTAGTGGGGATAAACTCGTACTTAACTATCCACACTGTCTCACCTAACCTTTTGGTCATTTTGGGTGCAGTTTACCAGACTTAAGTAAGCATCTTTGTTCCCTTCCCATTGCTGGGAATACCTGGGACGTGGCCATGCTGACAATGAAGCCTCAAGGACTATAGCCCCATGCAAAAGCCAAAAGGAGGTCAACTTTTACCAGGCTTCATTACTGTAAATGAGTACACAGAATCCTGAATTGGAACTTGGAATTTTTATATAGAAACAGTGATGGTTAGGTCCTAAATTTATATTAGTGCCATAATTTTGTGAACATTAGAGACTGAGTCACCTCCTGAGAGGTAATGAACAGCTATGTGTGGCTCTGTATTTTTCATGTTGTTATTGTTGGGGATTTTTTTGGTCAGGGGCAGGGCAGAAATAATGGGATGGACAAATTGTTTAAAAATACCAAAGGTGTGTGTGTTGGAGGTTGGGGGGGGAGATTAGGGGCTAAATGGATATCTGGGAGCTGGCAGGGGAAGTTGACCACAATTTAAAACACTTGTTTCTGTGGTAAAATGTCTTCTGGGTTCCAAGCAACAGACCTACATACATACTTTTGAAACAACCCATGTGTAAGCTGGGGGCTGTCTGTATTGCTAAAATGTTCTTCCATTTGCTTTTGTCATCATTTATACCATTTTCAGAAAGGAATAAAAAAGATCTCTTCTCCTAGTTTTGAAAACAGTAGGGAATAAATTTCTTGAATGCAGAAATACTTGGCAAGTGTGGGCAAAACCTCAGTATCTTTAGCTGGTGTAAAATGACTCTGGTGGTTGAAGTCATCAAACTTGCTAGAAGCAATAGGTTATATTTAAATTGGGAAATGGAAAGTTTTCCTACAGGAATAATAGAAATAGCTAAAGGTACAAGGTGTTTAAAAGATGGGACATAGATTTACTACTTGTCTCCCAAGAATTTTCCCTATCACCACTGCCTGTCAGAAGAAAACTCTTTGGTGTATATTATAAACACTTTTTTTTAAATGAGACCACCAGCTAGGAAATATTTCAATAGCATTTTGTTTGTTTGTTTTCAGTTGGGCAGTTAAGTGACTTGCCCAGGGTCACACAGGTAGTGTTATGTGTCTGAGGCTGGATTTGAACTTAGGTCCTCCTGAATCCAGAGCCAGTGCTCTATTCACTGCCACCCAGCTGCCCCCTTCAATAGCATTTTTGTAGTGGATGAAATTATTATTTGTGTGAAAATGTAATGGGGTCAATTTCCAGAGGCCCATGTCATTTTTTATCCTTTTTAAAGGATAAATTCATTTCCTGGCATATTTCTAAACGTCATGTGGCAATAGGTTGATTGCTTTTATTTTATTTCTTCTGTTTTTGTGTGTTACTATAAGGGAAACTTGGAGCAAAATGTCCCCCAACTATACTCTCTGGGGGCTGTCTAAACTCATTAGTCCAGTCCAGTCCACTCATGTCGTTACAGGGAATTTCCAATTTGACCTTGCTCTAAAAAAGATCCCGAATCCGATTTTATAGTGTCTAATAAATGCACAAAGATAGTATCATTATTGTCTGGGTAAGCGAAACAGGAAGAAATAATTATTTGGAGTTCAGTTGTAGACTCAGGAATTTCGGGAAGTTCGAGTGAAATCTGAACCTGATTCCCGTTTGATTTCAGGCAGTAGCCAAGTTGATGTCAGTCGACTGCCGCTGCCATGGAGTTTCGGGTTCCTGTGCTGTGAAAACTTGCTGGAAATCCATGTCTCCCTTTGAGAAGATTGGTCATTTTCTAAAAGATAAGTATGAAAACAGTGTGCAGGTCTCGGATAAAATGAAAAGGAAGATGCGCAGGAGAGAAAAAGACCAGAGAAAGATATCAGTGCGCAAGGATGATCTTCTCTACCTTAACAAATCGCCCAACTACTGCGTGGAGGATCGAAATTGGGCATCCCTGGGACGCAGGGCAGAGAGTGCAACCGTACTTCGGAAGGAGCAGACGGGTGTAACCTCCTCTGCTGTGGGAGAGGTTACAACACCCACGTAGTCAGACACGTGGAGAGGTGCGAATGCAAATTTATCTGGTGCTGTTATGTTCGCTGCAGGAGGTGTGAAAGCATGACTGATGTCCACACCTGCAAATAACCTGGGCTCCATCTAGCATCACCCAAAGCTCTGGGTGATACACAACCAAAATATAACAGACTTAGTATATATTTCTGAAAGGGAAACGTTAGTGAAGTTTAATCAGCTCCGCCACCATGTCTGGATTTTAGTCTCTACTATTTTCTTCTAATTAAAAGCAAGTTCACACTTCCTTGACGTGGATTTCCCTGAAATTCCAAAGGTTTGATTCAACAAACATATATTAAACCCCTGCCCTGTGCAAATGTATGTTGAGGTTCATCTGTCTTTGTTTAGATGCCTTTTGGGTAGGGGACAACGACCAAGAAAAAAGTGGTGAAGAGACTCTCCAAGGAGAAACAAGTCCATGGAGATGTCAGTTCATGATGAGACACTTGACCCATAATTGCCATAATTTGCTTAAATGTGAACTTGGTCAAGCAGATGTAGTAACTATTTTTAAAAAGAATATTGCTTACAGCAACAAAGCACTTAAGCAAGGATGTTATCACATGTCAGTATTTTTGAAGAAGGCTTTACGAAGAGTTCCTAGAAAACGAAACTATAAAATATGTTCACAGAAGCAGCGTAAATGCATTTACCCTTTCATCTACTTAAGAAGGCCAAATTACCAAAAGTATTAGGGAAAGATAGACTATCTCTTAAAATATGGTGCCCATTAAATATAGCTGGTATCAAAGGGAAATAGAAATCTATTTTTAAAAAAGGTATAAAGTTTGAATTTTAGTGTATCTTTGTAGTCAAAATACATGGATTATAAAAAAAAATCAATAAACATCCTAATAACTGGCCATTAGACACAGAAATTAATAGACTAATACAAATTGCTTAAGCTATGTGATTTTGTTGAGGAAAAAAAATCCATGAAAGTGTTACAAACCTGTGAAGAAAAAAGTTTATTGGATGTTAAAGTATTTTGAAATGTATGGAATGACACTGTTTAAATATGTAAAGACAGTATTTTGTATAGTATTTTGATAAGAAAATTTTATATTTTGTAAATATAGTATTTAAGTTATACGAAATATATGAAATGCTTAAATCATGTTCTTTTTAAGAACTCAGAACTAAGGCAATAAGAGCATCTTTGAAATCATTGCTTTTATACAGTCTCATAGTAGAAATCCTCAACTTGTTTGCTTATGTACACTAAGAAAGTTATCTGAACAGTTACATCGATGGTTTAATTCTTACCAGAAAGGCAGTTTTGTGTTACAGATTGTTTATAAGTTGTTGAGAAAGTCTATCACCTGAATGGTCAACATGAGGTTCTTTTTCACACACCCACACCCACAATTTTTAATTGTTGAATAAATGGAGACTATTAAAATAACATCTATTTTAGTCATCTGAAAAAGAAACCTAAAAATGGCAGTACAAGGACAATTTTGTGCATCCATCATTGTGTCATATTTACTGTATTGTATATAAGACTAGGTTTCATTACTTAAATTTTGTTAATTTTCCTACATTCTAAAAACATACACAATACATTTTACATATATATATATATATATATATTATATATATATATGTATATATGTTTTTAAAAATTCCAGGGCTGAATATTTTAACATGCTTCAATTTTTCTGAGCTTATTAATAACAAAACATTTATATTTATGGCCTTGTTTTAAAAAATAGATTTCTTAAGCACAAAGTAGACAAGAAGAGTATTTTTCATGGCATTCTATTGAATATATTAAACAAAGAATTTTTTTTTCTCATTTTCATTTATTTCCTTATTTGTCAAGGTAGAACAGTGACTTGTGAAAAATAGCAAACCCATGAAAAACGTTGCAGATCCAAATACTAAGAGTAAGGTTAAAAGTTTAACTGTGACCCTTCAAGTTTAACAACAGTGGTCATGCCAATTTCAGGGCTAAGAAATGACCTAGGAAGTGGCTTTTTGGTGCTTTTCTGATTCTGGACAGGCATTTGTAGTATAATGAGAAACAATCCCCGACTCTTTTCTGCTCTGATGAGTAAGTAAATTAGGTAAGTGCAATTTCCACTGTAACACTGAATTTCCCATTAGCCTCTTTTATTCACCTTATTACAACCTTTCAATATATTTCTCCTATCTGCACTCAAACGAGATGTGAATATAACTGAGAACATCATAAAACACAGGTGGTGAAAGGCAAATGTTAATGCCAGCTCATCTGGGTGTGAATGCAAGAACACATTTCAAATTGTATGTTTTTTTTTCTTTCCAATAGTTTAAAAACTTGATACAACTTGATCTCCTTTTGATACTGGCATTTCAGCAACATAAAACCATATTAGGCAGCTCCTCTTTTGAATAGTCAACATTATTCATTTTTAATGGTATGGCTAATTTTTAACTGTATGTGACTTGTAAGAATCTTAAGGAAATTTATCAGAATTTGATACTTATGATCCTGTTCTAAGTCTTTAGAGTTATAACTTGCTATTGCTATAATAAAAATTGGCAGCAGAATCATTTTCTGGACAGGCTGGATTGAAATCAGGAAATCTAGGAAAGAAGTCATTCTTTACACCTAACCTCCACTAAATAATTTATTTATAGGTAGTGTGATGATTTCCAAATATGCAAATGGATGCTATCCAACCACTTTTTGTGATATGCAGTCCTTCTCAAAAAGTGTTCAGTCCACTGTGATAAATTTAATTGTTAAATGAATAAAATGGCACAATTTCTCCAGAAAGTATATCCTTCAAGGCTTTACTATCTTCCTTTAGTACTTCACCATTACACCCATTCGTTGGAATTTACTAGATGTCTTGTAATTAAGACATAATTCAACTACATAATAGACTAGCCCAAACTTGGAGCTAATATCATTTACTTGGCAGAGTAACTAGGGCCACTGAAGTAAGTAGGATATCATAAATAAGGGGAATTGAACTTGGCATAGCCCCCCAAAATGTAGAAAGCCACAGCTATGACTGCCAGAACCCTTAGGACTACTTTTGGATTTGGAATGTTGCCTGTAAAGTGCAACCCCTAAAACTACAGACACACACATAGCCACATCATTTCAGTTAAGTTCAACTCTTCATGACCCCATTTGAGGTTTTCTTGACGAAGATAATGGTTTGTCATTTCTTTCTTCAGTTCATTTTACAGATGAGAAAACAGGCATACAGGGTTAAGCGACTTGCCTAGGGTCACACAGCTAGTTAAATGGGTGAGGCCAGACTTGGAATTTAGGAAAATGAGTTGTCCTGACTCCAGGACCAGCACTCTATCCACTGCACCACTTAGCTTGGAAAGTTTAGGGTATTCACAAAAGCAATCAAAATTATAGTATTCTTTTTTAGATTCTGCAAATGGTGGGGAGAGGAAGAGGACAGATGGTTTCCAGGAAGAATGAACAGTTCAGTTCTTGAAATCTTCCCTAAGCATAAAAACACAATTATAATCCCAAACTGCTGTTATCTAAGTTTTTTTTAATTGCTCCCTATAATTCATATAGGGAATTTTGGTTATGCAAACTGCCACCAAAGTAACTCTTCAGTAAATTATACTTGCAGTCATCTAGGCATACTGAAAGCTAGACAAACTTGGCGTGTTAACAGCAACAGCAAAACTTGAACTTGGACTCTAAGGCCAGCCTTCTACCCACTACACCATGCCAAATCAATAATTATATTACTTAAAATAATGGACCATGAACCAATCCAAAAATAACCATTCCAAAAGGAAATCTATAAATGCTAATCTAATTGATGACAGAGAAAAAACCTGTCTTTTGTTAATGCAGTATACTATTATCTTATTTACTGTGTGTAATCAAAAAAGTCCAAATTTCCCATTTTGTGATTTCAAAGGAAAATCTTACTGTTAAGATGCTACATTAGAGAAAAACAAAAGCCTGAAACAAAAAATCACTATGACAGAATACCTGTATCACCTGTGAAGAGTAACTCACATGAACAGTCTGCAGACCAATTTGAAAAACTGCCAAGATACGTATGGGGTTGTTTTTAATATCATTTCTTTTGTCCAGACCTATGGCTTCATTAGCATAGGAGATTCTCTTCTAATGATGAAGCATGGGAATTGTTCTGCAACTTACTATCTTAAATATTTGCCTGTGACACTGAGAAGTTAAACAACATCCTCAGAGACTCTGAGGCTGCCTCCAGTCACTTCGCCATCTAGTGGCCTCTCTTATTGCACTGTTTCAATGCAATGAAGGATTCAAAATTGTGATTCTCACGCCACAGAAAGCACAGATATGACTGGTAGAAGGCAATCTCCCTTTGCTCTATTTCATATTGCTGAATTGCCACCATGTCCATTTATGTGACAATTATCAACTTAGTAAAGGAGGATCATATTTACAATTCAAAGGGAGCCAAAAAAAAGTTTTCCCTTTACATTTTCTGTCACATACAGCATTTAGTAGTATTCAACAGCTGCTAAATCACACATGGATGTAGCTGCTCCTCACTTTGTCCAAAAAAAGGGTGGGCTTGGTCTCAGCTAACCTTACTGTATTTAATTAATCTTTATCTCTAACACATTTGTGCCTTCTCCATTTAAGGGAAATGTTATTTGCTTTACTTATATTTCTTCCCGGGTTCAACAATGTTTATCACAGTGGTCCTAAATCTTAGAAGCCTGGTCCGAGTAGTTTTAACTTAAGGATTTTAGGACTCCTAGGTAGCCAACTCTTCTAAATTTGCATCAGCCAAGAGAGTTACTACTGACTGTTCTAACTGGTCCACAGAAGGAAAAACTGGCAGTCAATTAATATGTTGTTCAGTTGTGTCTGACTTGGCAAAGACACTGGATTGGTTTGCCATTTCCTCCTCCACCTCATGTTACAGATAAGAAAACGGAGACAAATAGGGTTAAGTGACTTGCCCAGGGTCATACAGCTAGTAAAGAGTCTGAGGCCAGAATTGAATTCATGAAGATGAATCTTCCTGACTGGAAGCCCAGCGCTCTATCCACTGCTCGACCTAGCTGTCCTCAGGTGATGTTAAGTAGTCAGTAATCATGGATTTGGCACTATAACGTTAGATTCAGTACAGGTATATTTGAAATCTTTTTTCTGTTTCTTTCAGACCAAAGCCAAGAAATAGATGAGAGGGAGGAGAGAATAATTATTTTTTTAATGTTAAACAAAAAGAATCTGATTTTTCTCTTTTCCAGTGAAATGAAAAACTGAACATATATATCTGACATTGATAAAATTTTGGGTAGTTACAAAGGCATTAAAAAACACAAACACCCCTATCTTCTTTTAGGTAACGGGAAATAGAACACCATTAATTTTACATTGCCATCTTTCATTCTCCTTAATTTTACTAACCTGTACCAATCCATTCATCAATTTACTCTAATTTGGAGGAAGCCTAAAAAATAACATTTCCATAAGGAAAAAAAAGGAAAACATGCAAAAAGTTAAAAATCTTCACTGCCATGACTTTTTTTGGGGGGAGGGGGAGGCATGAGGTAAATAACTTTATAAATTGAAATACAAATTCAAACACAAATTACAATTTCAATAACACATATTACTAAGCTCCACTAAGCTTGAAAATGGTATTTCCAATGGAAATATTCTTAAATATTGGTAGGTTTCAGAGTAGAGAGGTCAATTTTCCAAATTTTATTCTCAAATTTACAAAACCCAAATTTCATGGTTAGAGGGAATTAGGTTTATGTATACTGCAGTGGGAAAAGTACTGATTCTGGAATTAGTGGACCTGGGTTAAAATCCTGCTTCTCACACTACCTGTGGGACCATGGGCAAACCACTACCTTCCTGAGCCTTATCTTCATCTTCAAAATGAGGTTAGTCTCTGAGGTTCTTTCTACCCTTACATCTCTGACCAAGTAGAATTTTTTCACACTGGATTAACAAATCAATACATGTATCCCAGCAGTGGTGTGACAAATGACAAATCATATAGGCAAGGAAATAAAAGGACAAAAAGCTCACAATTCAGATTTTCAAAAAGGTTGAGTCATTTCATATTTGTCTCTTCCTTGTCTGTTCTGTTAAAACTGATGTGTATGTATTCTTGAACGAACTTCAAGTATAAAAAAGCATGGTAACATTTTTTGATCTCTATCCTCCATGCTCATTAACACTCTCAAGCCTGAAATTCCTCATTGCCATACTCCTTAGAAATTTCTTCTTTTGAAAATTGCTGTAGGGGTAGCTAGGTGGCACAGTGGATAGAGCACTGGCCCTGGAATCAGGAGGACCTGAGTTCAAATCCGACCTCAGACACATAGCACTCACTAGCTGTGTGACCCTGGGCAAGTCACTTAACCCCACTGCCTACCTCCCCCCCAAAAAAAAAACCTGTTGTTAACTGCATAATGCTATTTACTATATATTTTCAGTTTCAACCTTTCCAGTTATGTATTGTAAATTCTTAAAGTGTAAATTATTAGTAAATTACATCTGACACAAATTTAACAAATGTGATTACTTATGAACAGATATCACTGTGATGAAAATGGTTAGAAAGAAAAGATGACTCTCACAACTAAATATTGGGTTTAAGAATTTAAAGGTCAAAGGCTCTGGTTCAGAAATAATTTTTAATTTCCCAAATGTCTTATTTTGCCTGTGTCTTTTGTTAATAATTAGCATAACGTGGTATAAGCTTGATTGCAAGTAAAAAAATTCATAAAACATTAAACAGCATTTAAGATACCATAATACAGATGCTTAACTTGTGATTTTAATAAAGAACATTCAAACTGCATTATAATTAAATGAACATAACTTCACTTACAATGAGATGATTTAAAAAAAAAGAACCTGAGAATGAAGGTAGTGGTAAAATTATTGCTTCCAAAAGTCAGAGTTGGCACAAATCATAAAGGATATTCACACCAAAAAAACCTCAGAAAGTTACAGACTAACTCCTTATCTTTTCCTTTTGAAACTTCATGTTTTCAAAGCTATTTCATAGCCTTTACATCAAAAGTGATATCACATTATTGTTTGAATTTCTAAATTTTTATATACAATGCTAAGGCAAAAAATCCAAAGGATAATGGCATAGATACACAGGTATGACTTAAAACCTGCAAGATAAATAGCTCAGTAAAATGTCTGGAAAATATTACATCTGCAATTCTAACAAGTTTATCAGAAAATACAACAAATCTTCATACCGAAAAACCAAGAGTATTTAATAATCATTACCTGAAAGAAATCTGATGCTTTACCATCCCTGACACTGCAAAATTTGCCACTGTACTTTCAATTTAGAGAACTGAGGGAACTGATGTCAATACACACACACACACAAATGTGGTTTTAAGTGTCCAAAACTACAATTATTTTAATTGTGTAAAAACATAAGGTGCATTTTTTCTTGCTTTACATTCAGCTTAGGTACAAGCTATTTAACTTTTAATAAACATTTACAGTTTCCACCTTGATTTACTGCTGTTTTTGAGGAAGATTTTGAAGTACAAAGCAAAATTACAAAATCTCCTAGTTAATTAGTACAAGTTATTAAAATTCTGATAATTTTGCAAGTTTTTTCTGCACATGTACCATGTAAAACGTTAACTTGTGCCAATGATTTACTCAAGATTATACCATTTGTACGACGTATGTAGCCTGTAGGTGAGGTCAAGAAAAAAACTGAAACTCGGCAAACTCAATGAATAGTTGAACATATTAAATAAAAACTTGGATTTCTCTTATATGTTTATTTAAAACCAAATATAAAATTATCTTGATTTGGCCTAATTTAAACATTTCTGAAAAGACTAACTAGAGTATTATTGGATATTTAGAACTATACACTTAAAATTCTGAAAATGCATTACCCCTGTTGTCTTAACGGCTATAGACAAAGTATTGCTGACTGTAGAGTTGCATAAATGACTGACTGCACGGGACCTTCCCTGGTATATGTGTTTTTTGGAAAGCTCTCAACACACCCAACTCTTTCACTGACCATTTTGCTAGAAAAGTCAAAATTGACAAATTAAGGAGGGTATTCCATTTTTACAGATATGACCATTCAGACTACTGGTTAAAAATTGCAGATTTCATTAAACAAGAGTGAATGATGGTCAGAGAAATACATACAAAAATAAAAATTCAAAAAATCTGTTTATTTCTATGACCACGCTGCTAAACTATATCAGGGTCATTCTTTAAATGGCTACTACAAAGTTAACTTACTTACATCATAAATACAAATTATTTCAAGCTGCAACTCAAATCATATACATTTATACATTCTTTTATCACTCTTTTATACAAAAAGGATTTGTGCTTTTTTGCAGACTTGATCTAAAGTTCTACATCAAACATTTTAATTATATATTTTAAAAATTTATTGGCCATAAGTTTCTGTGGGAGGCAAGGAAATAAGGTAGGGAAGGAAGTGAGGTAGAATAGGAGGGGTATCTGGTATTAGACAGCAAAGCAAAATTCCAGAATATATACAACCAGTCAAATACTTCTTTATTAAAGACTGATTACTGCCTTCAAAAGGGCAGCACATTAAAAAAAAAAGTTTAACCCTCTCCCCACTCCAACAAAACTCTTTATTTTTCACAATGGCCACATTGTTATAGCAATTGCATCTATAAAACAATAGTATAACAGTCTTCATAATTTGTTCACAATGTGTGCTTAAAAAAGACATTCCTACATCTTAAAGATGTTGTTCATCATAATGCAATCTAAATACTGTGCTTTTAGAGAAACAACAGCTTATAAAAGGTTCATTATGGTAGACCTATTTACAAAGTTTACTCTTTAGGTTAGCAATAAATAATCCTGATTTTGGAAGAGTTGATACTCATGCATAACTGACAAGATGGACATATACTCTCAAAATATTTACATAGTAATATCTCCTTCATAGCATTCCCATCAATAGCATAAAGATAATTTTCTCTAACATTCTTCATATTGTTCAGTCTTGCTTTTGGGGGATACAGCCTTCCATTTCTACAACTTCTGGCCATCCTTCATATTTGTTTGTATCCTTATTGTTCTTTATGTGCTACAAAAAAAAAAAGAAAGAAAAAACAACCACCACAAACCCAAAGTTGTAATAAAAACACATCAAGCTGATTTTTAAGCTTGATTTATTAACAGGTTTTTATAGTGAAGAGGGCATGACCAAGAAAATTATATTTATTAATTCCACTTAGTTAAGTGTGAATAACAAGGACTCCATTACTGAATAGCAGGCAGAAGTGTGCTCTGCACATAGTATGTACATGAAATTTGAGTTAGTAAATATATTTAATATTTTTGTTGTAATTCAAAATCAAGTTCAAGTAGCTCTAATACTAAGCTCTCAAATTAAAATAAATAAATTTGGGTATAATATAAAACATGCAAAATTCCAACTATTTCCCAGATTAAATGTTCCAGTATTTGTAATGTTAACTACTCACCCCACCAAAGATCAAGATGAGGAAAGTAATCTTAAGTTGCCATTATTTATACCCTTAGTTCTAGTGCATTAAAAACACATGAAAAAAGTTTGGAGGTTTTAAAAATTTGACAGATTTTTAGAAGCTATAGAGTACTATGGGACTTTCAAACAATTAATTAATAAGAATAGTGCTCATACAGGGTAACTGGCCACATCTGATTTCTACCTATTTAACTGAGACCAAGAGTTAACTGGGACAAGATTAACTATATTTTTGTCGAATGCCAGGCATTTTGAATTTATTCACCAAAATATAGTACGAAAAAGTCAAGCAACTCACCTGCTCAAAGGGACTTTTTGTCTTGATGCCTTTTCCACCACAGAAGACCCAGTTGTCTCTAAAATCGAGGTTAACGATAGCTGTGCTTCCCAAAGCAGCAATCAGTAATCTTGCCTCATTATTGAGTCTTTGAGAGAGAATAAGTGAACATGATATGAAAACACCTTGTACAGAATGCATTAAATATAAGAACACTACTTCTCCCAAGAAGAATATTTTTTGCTTTTTATATTTTTATTTTAGACTTAAATACTAAAACAAATACACAAGAAAAAGAAACAAACTTAAATACAAAACGGGGGGGGGAAGCACTGTTGTGCATAGCAGAATGTAAGAGAGGATTCAAAATATACAACAATAAATTTCCACCTCAAGAAAGCCTATCTAAATAAATACTATGCCTTGTGTTGAGAACTGTCCATCTTCTCTTTGTTTCTTTGTAATCTCTGCTGTGCACTTTTTCCTTTTTTCCCTCTCCCCCATACCCCCAAAGGCTACGATTAAACATGGATATATTTATAGATATAGACACATACATATATACACACATATAGACATACGCGTTCCCTAACAAATTCTACTCCTGTCTGTGCCATATCTCATTTCCTATCCATCCTGACTCCTCTACTTCTACCCACTACCTTGCCCTCCTAATTCTTAACCTACTCTCCCCCCCCAAGCATTCCTCCCTTATTCTCCCACTCCCATTAATCTAAACACCCTTTTATGTGTCTCTTTGACCTATTCCCTCACCCTCCCCTCTAAAATCCCTCCCTTGTTCTCTCCCCCCATCTCTCCCCTTAGTGTTCTATTTCTTTGTGAATTTAGAAGACTTTTATGCTCTAGATATGTATGTATTGCTCCCTCTTAAACTCATTCCTGATGAAAGCAGGTTTCCAGAAAGAATAGCCCTCCTCCCCCATCTAATTCCTCCGTGTTGGTTCTTCCTCTCATACCTCACTTGTATAATTACTCTTTTTAGCTGTTCCCAAAAGATTTTACTTCTTAAGATCATATACTCAGGTCTACCCTAAACATCCTTACAAACTATCCAATTACTAATAACAATCTTTGGCATGCGTTTTACATTGTACATACATAAAAGGTAAACATTCTGTCCTTATCAAGTCCCTTTTAATTAGTCTTTGGCATGTACCTTATATTTCTCTTGGTTCTTGTATGTCAAATATTCTATTAAGTTCAGGTTTGGTTTGGTTTTGTTTTTAAAGAAAAATCCTAAAAATCTCACAATTCATTACATATCCATTTTTTTATTCAGAATTACACTTAGCTTTGCTGGGTATATTTTCGGCCGCAACTCCAGTTCTTTTGCTCTTCTATATATAGTGTTCCAAGACTTGCAGTTGTTTAGTATTGCTGCTGCTAGGTCTTGTGTGATTGTAAATGTGGTGCTGCCATATTTAAATTACTTTTTTCTTGTTGCTTGTAATATTTTATCCTTGAGCTGGGAGTTTTGGAATTTGACTCACAGGATCTCTTTGAGGTGTTAGTGGATTTTTTCTACTTCTACTTTCCCCTCTTGTTCTAATGATTCAGGACAATTTTCTTTAATCATTTCTTGTGTCATTGTATCAAAATTCTTTTTTTGATCATGGCTTTCAGGTAGTCCAATTATTCTTGTATTTTCTCTTCTTAATCTGTTTTCCATATCAGTTGTTTTTCTTATGAGATGTTTCACATTTTCTTCTATTTTTTTCATTCTTTATTATTTTGTTTTATTTCTTGCTCTCTTATAACTTTGCTCACTGGCTTTCCCTTACCCAATTCTGATTTTCAAGGAGTCATTTTCTTCCTTAAGATTCCATATTTTCTTTTCTAATTGGTTGACTTTCTTTTCATAATCTTGTTTTTCTTAGATTGATCTTTTTCTTCCTCAATCTCTCTCATTTGATTTTTAAAGTCTTTTTAAAAGTTCTATGAATTTTTTGGGCAGATTTGATGTTACCATAGTATCTTCCTCTGAAGACAAACCTCAGTCTTCTCTATTCCCATAGTAACTCTCTATGATTGGATTCTTTCTCCTTTGCCTGTTTTTTAATTTTTTTTTTTAATTTGTAGCAGCTTAGTTTTTGACCTCTAGTCCTGGGGTATGGGGGATGGTGCCTCTGGCCTCACATCCTCCTTCAGTTCTTTTCTCCGACCTTGATCCCAAACCAAGACCTCCAGCCTCCTATAAGTGCCCACAGCCAGCCGCATGGTCACCCCACTGCTTCTGCACTCACTGGGCACGTGCTGGTTCCTTCTTGCCCCCACCACTTCTCCACAGCACAGCTGGATCTGGCATTCCTTGTCAGCAGAGATGCCTTTGATCTTCTCCAGCTTAGAAGCCCAACTCCCCTCAAAGTTCCTCTGGCTGGGCAGAGGCAGCACCCCCCTCCCCCCAACTAATCCCAAGGCTTGCCATCTTTTGTTTAAGTGGAACTACCCTGGAGGTGTTTACTCTTCACAGGTTCCAAACCTCTCCTGGAATTTTTCTTTGGATCTTCTCCGCTGTCCCAGGAAGACCACTGTTCTGCCTCTACTCTTATTTATTTTTACCCCTCCATGTTCGCAGTGAGCACCTCATTTGTCAGGGAAATCTGGAGAGTTTGGAATTTTCTGACCTGCTCTGCCATATTCCCAGAATCCTCCCAGGAAGATTTTGAGAGTAAGTTTTAGAGAAAGAGTGGAACAATGAAGGAAACAAATTTTGTTGAATGCTAAAATATCATAAGCATTTTTACATAGTCATAATGGTGGAGGGGCAGCTGGGTGGTGCAGTGGATAGAAAACTGACCCTGGAGTCAGGAGGAACCGAGTTCAAATCCAGCCTCTGACACTATATGGCAATGAGTATTAAAACTAGCTTCAATACAAAACTATTTAAATATATATACTACATAAATGAAAACAATTTCTAAGTCAACAGATAGCCACATAAAAACTCTCAAACAACTAATACTTGCATGAGAAAATCATGCTCTGCTGAAAAATACATTCATACAAAAGTTAAACCCTGGGGGGTGGAGCCAAGATGGCAGAGTGAAAGCAGCAACTTGCTTGAGCTCTCCCCAAAACCGCTCCAAATACCTATAAAAAATGGCTCTAAACAAAAGTTAAACCCTACGGCAAACTATTAGGCAAAAAATAGGTTGAGATTTTTCTAACTTTGATTGTCTTTTACAGAAACTTCCCAAGATATCTCTCTGCTTTTCCTAAGACACTGCTAGGAATTTTTGGTACAAATTAATTAGCATATAATCCAGTGACTTCTGGACAGGAGAAATTAGAGCAACTAAAAAGGTGAACATAGGGGAAACCACTGATTGGGGAGAGAAAAAAAAAAGACCATTCAGGGATTTTAATACAGAATATCTACAATACTGTGATGTGACAAGCTACCTTACCACAGTGTAGAGAATTTGTGGACAAAGTCTACAGTTCTATAGGCTTTTGACATAGTATTTCCATGAAGTTCCAAATGACCCACTTGTAACATCCAAAGAGTTTTTGTTTAAGGAAAGAAACTACATCAGGCAATGATTATTATTTTTTAGTTTAAACCTGTGATGTCACTGGTATAGGAAACTCCTACCAATGCACAGCAACAATTTTCTTCAACTCGTAGTTAAGATAGCTGTGTGAGATATTAATAGATTAAGTGATTTACCCAGCATCATAAGAGGTACGACGTGAACCCAAGTCTTCCTGATGTCAAGTCAGTCCTCTGTGTCATGCTCTGATATACTTACTTATGATTTTCTGCACTTAACAATCATTGTTGTTATTCTCTTGTTTTTATGTAACAACCTTTTACATTTTTATGCTAATACTAGTTTGAATTTATGCTGTTATTTTAATATTCTTATTTTTATATAAGCCTATTTAAGTGGAAGATGTTAATCTATGTTCTGATTCTTGTTAATATATTTGTTCATTTGTCAATTTAAAAAAATTATTTGTTAATTAAAATTATCATTAAATTATTAATTTATTGACTATTCATTTAATTTGAATAAGCAGTTATTTAATGATAGTAATAATATATAATAATAAATTATAACACCTGTTTAATATATTTAATAATTATTAAATTTAATTACAATAATTTTTAAAATAAAAAAAATTGCCTTTTAAAAAAAAGCAGCTAAATCACTAGTGATTAGGGAAATACAAATCCAAACAACTCTGAGATACCACATCACATCTATCAGATTGGCTAGTATGACAAAACAGGAAAATGACAAATGTTGGAGATGTGGGAAAACTGAACACTAATACATTGTTGGTGGAGTTGTGAATTGATCCAACCATTTTGGAGGGCAATTTGGAACTTGCCCAAAGGGCTATAAAACTTTGACCCAGCAATACCACTTCTAGGTCAGTATCCCAAAGAGACCACACAAATGGGAAAAGAATGCACATGTACAAAAATATTTATTGCAGCTCTTTTTGTGGTGGCAAAGAATTGGAAACTGAGGGGATGCCCACTGACTGGAGAATGGCTGAACAAGTTGTGGTATATGAATATAATGGAATACTATTGTTCCATTAGAAGTTATAAAGAGGAAGGTTTCAGAAAAATCTGTAGTTATATGAACTAATGCCAAATGAAGTGAGAACATTTTACACAGTTAATAGCCACACTATGCGATGACTAACTTTGATAGACTCAGTTCTTCTCAGCAATGCAAGGATTTAAGACAACTCCAAAAGTCTCATGATGGAAAATGTTATCCACATCCAGAAAAAGAACTGTGGAGTCTGAATAAAGATCAAAACATATTATTTGCCCTCTCTTTTTTTTTTTGTTTCTTCTTTCTTGTGGTTCCTCCCATTGGTTTTATTTCTTCTTTACAACATCGCTAATATGAAAATATGTTTAATATGAATTTATATGTAGAAAATACATCAGACTGCATGCCAGCTTGGGGAGGGGGACAGGTAAGGAGGAGAAAATTTAGAACTCAAAATCTTATGGAAGTGAATGCTGAAAACTAAAAACAAATTAATTTTTTAAAAAGGGAAAAAAAGCAGTTAGAAAAATATAAGCAAGTAAAAAGCCAGTGACATGGAAATTAAAAGCAGTCAGCAAGGAGGTTTCCTGGGATATCAGCCGAAGTCCTAACATTATTTTATACTCTCTCTCTGTCCAAAGGGTCCACAGCTGGGCCCCAAATCAATCTAACTGGGGGCAAAGTTAGCTCAAACTATCCCAGGTCTGCTCTATAACTCCTTTGTTCACAAATATCCCTAAATGAAGTTGTGGGAATGCGGGAAGTTAACTCAAACTCTTCTAGTTCTAATGTCCTGGGCCACAATAATACCTAAAGAGAAAATAAGCAGGTTGCAAAACAATGAACTTCTTGTTCCCATGCTATAAAATGGTAGCACATGTTAATTTCACAAAGTAAAATATACCCCCAAAGTTGAATGATTTCCATATAAAAGCTGCCTATATGAAGTCACCAAGCAAAAAAAATAGATCTTTTTAAGTCACTTCATAGTTTTAGGTTTTGTTAGAGATACAAAGCAAAAAATATGTACACATTTTGGCTTGATTCATGCGAACTGTAAGTATATGTACATATGTTTCTGGATTATGGGGATAGTCCAAGTAAATTTAACTAAGAAATACCTGAATCACAGTGCTATTTAGTTTCTTTCCTTTCAATTTATATAATTTAAAATTTTGCTTTGAGAGAATTTATTAATTTAGCCTGTTTGTTCTACTAAGAGGTTCAGAAACAATTTGAAATTTATAATTTTATATGAATATTTTAGCATGCTCTTTGTTTTTTCCACTGTTTCTTATATATCTGATCTTTATTTTAAAAAGTAAAAGGTGAAGCTGTGAACTGGTCTAGCCATTCTGGAGGCATCTTTTGCTTTGTTTTTTGTTTTTGGCTAGACAATGGGGTTAGGTGACTTGCCCAGGGTCACACAGCTAGTAAGCTTCAAGTGTCTGAGGCCTGATTTGAATTCAGGTCCTCCTGACTCCAGGGCTGATGCTCTCTATCCACTGCACCACCTAGCTGTTCTAGATGATGCTTTCTTAGTAGAGATTATAATACTGGCACAAAAGCAAGTGCAAAGCATTGGAACTTTCAATTATCCTAACATCTTCTGGTAGTATAATCTCAAAGAAAATGGAACAGAAATATCTGACACTTGCTTTGCTGCTAATTTTCTTATTCAGCAAGGGTTACTACTACTCTGGAATTAATTCTAATTAACAAGGAATAATTAGTTGGTTATGTGGAACAAGGAACTTTAGCATAAAAAAAGTCTATTTTTAATTAGAAGTAGCAAAGAAAAGGAATATATAAAAATGTATGTAGATAAGAGGAGAACGGATTTCAAAAAGTTGAAGAAAAGAAGACAGGTATGAATACATGACTAGTGGTTCTGAAAGTGAGGGGAAATGTCCAATAAAAGCTAGGAAATCCTTTTTAAAAATTCTCACCGTATAATCACCAACCAACCAATAAGTACTTATGCACTGCACTAAGACCCTAGAGGACTTTATTCGATGTGAAAGAAAAGGAGAAAGGTACCTCAACAGGGATGAATACAAGTGTGGCATGAACCTCAAACTTCTGTCAGGAAATCTAAAGCTCAGAAGACACTAAAGTGCATCAAAACTGATAAAACAAACAAAAAAGGACTATGTTCCTCTGTGGAAAATGGTGTTACATTACCCAATGAGAGAATACATAAGAAAGTGCTCTGTAAATTGTAAGCTATGGCACACAAATATATGGAGTTATTAAAAACAGATGACATATCCCAAAGAGATCAAACAAAAGGAAAAAGACCTATTTGTACAAAAATATTTATATCAGTTTTTCTGTAGTGGCAAAGAATTGGAAATCAAGGGAATGCTCATCAATTGGGAGAAAAAAGAAAGCTATTATATTTACTATAGTTACCTTTACCTATTTGAAAAGGTATCATGTAAAAAGAACAGATTTATTTTGTCACTCCATGGGGCAAAACCAGAAACAATGGGGAGAAATTACAAAAACACATTTCAGATTAATTTAATAAATATATTTTAATGATATGCTTCTTCCAACAATGGAATAAGTTTTCTCATTAGGCAGTGAGCTTCCTGTCACTTGGTGGTTGAACCCAAGGCTTCTTCTAACTATAATTCTGTGGTTCTGATGTTTTTAAAAAATTTAGGTAAAAAGGAACTAAAAAAAAATGGCTCCAGATAGTTGAAACCAATATTAAAAATAAACTCAAATTAAATTTAGCTTGCTTACTTAAACTAGAGACTTACTTAACTTGTACTAAACTGTATGTAGGGTATTGTTTCTGCAGTACAACCTAAAACTATATCTTTTGTCATCATCCCATGTCTGTTGCCGACATGCACAGATGCACCAAAAACTGTTACTAAAGTAGAAAGAAGAAATTTAAACCAACTTTTGTCATTATTCTTTATGACATCAAAGCATTATAGAAATGAAAGGGGCAGACTCAAATTCAAGCCTTCTACATACACGCTTGTATAAGGAAGAAGGACCTCAAACTGGGGAATTTTCCTCAATTTGCTGAAGGAAGCACCTAGTCTGTCAGCAGACATAAAGTGGAGCTTCTGTTTTATTCAACAGTTGGTGGGTAATTGATGAGTTATTTCAAAGGTTTCTCAATTACACACCTGTCACTACAAAGTACTACAGACTTCACTTATCTCTATGGGCAAGTTAGAAACTAATGACCCCATAGCCTCCTTTCATCAAAGTAAACAAGCTCACTGGTTTAAAGTTCTCTTTACCCACCACACACTAACATGAGGGGGAGGAGAAGATCAAAACATACCTGTACCTTCTATTCACAAATGGCCATATTTTCTGACATAATCCTAATTAACATAATCCTCTGAATGCATTAAAACAGTAGATATGCCCAAAAACACAGAACAAGTTGATAATGCTGTAATACACAAGACTAACACTGAACCTATGCAGAATTTGATTTCTTCAGAAAAATATTTTTAAGTCTAATCTCATTGTTTTATATTCAGAAAATTAAAATATTCTATACTTTAATACCAACTAAATAAAATATGTAAAACTAAAGAAGGAAAAATTTTATAAGCATAGAATTTTGCTCCATTGATGAGCACAGCACCAAGCACACAGTGGGTGCTTAATAAATGTTATTAATTGAATGACTGACTGAGTCCAAGTTTTACACAAGAAATCCTTTTCAGGACTTTTTCTACCCTGCTCCAAAGTAGCTATTGCTGAACATTAAGGTTTCTTCCATCCTTATCTTTATATACTTAGAATCCATGTGTAGGAACAAGGACTGGAAAGATCTCCACATATTAATAGCTCATTAAACTATTATGGTCCTTAAGCACACAGTACATCAGGCCATGAAAGCTTTAGCAGAAAATTCAACTTATGTGGTAGAAATATAGGTCAGTCCAGGGGTGGTGAACCTGGGGCCTCCAGGTCCTCAAGTGTGGCCCTCTGACTGAATCAAACCTTCACAGAACAAATCCACTACCCCCAACCCAAAACCAGAAGCTCTACTTTATGTCTACTAACAGACTAGGTGCTTCCTTCAACAAATTGAGGAAAATTCCTCAGTTTGAGGTCCTTCTTCCTTATACAAGCATGTGTGCTTGAATTTGAGTCTGCCCCTTTCAATTCTATAATGCTTTGATGTCATAAAGAATAATGACAAAAGTTGGTTTAGATCTCTTCTTTCTACTTTAGTAACAGCTTTTGGTTAGGGTTAGGGCTAGGGTTAGTGGATTTGTTATGTGAAGTTTTGATTCAGTCAGAGGGCCACACTTGAGGACCTGGAGGCCCCAGGTTCACCACCCCTGGACTGACCTATATTTCTACCACATAAGTTGAACTTTCTGCTAAAGCTTTCATGGCCTGATGTACTTTGTGCTTAAGAATCATAATAGTTTAATGAGCTATTAATATGTGGAGATCTTTCCAGTCCTTGTTCCTACACACGGATTCTAAGTATATAAAGAGAAGGATGGAAGAAACCCTGATGTTCAGCAATAGCTACTTTGGAGCAGGGTAGGAAAAATCCTGTAATCAGCATGCCTATCAAGTGTACACTGATGACAATTATGATAAAAAAAAACCTTTCTCCTAAAAGAATAAAACATTCTCTCTGCATTTATGTATATATGTATGTATATTTTATGTATGTGTGTTATATATATATATATATATATATATATATCATCTCTGATCAATAATTGGGGGGAGGGAGAAAGAGAAACCTCTAAATTTTAACAACACAGGTGTTGTACAGAATTATTTAGCCAATTTTAAACTCGCAGAATTTCAACCACTCCCACCCTTATATTTAAAATTCTTGAATTAACAAAATAAAAATGTGCCCTAATATAAGAATACTCTGTAGTAGTAAAAGACTGCTTTGATATACACATATTCATTTATAAAGTCTTAATGTAGAAAAAAAATCCATACATACTTGGTTGCTCCATCATCATATGTTCCCATTAAAACTATGGTTCCATCTTGAATAGACTTAAGGAATTCAATAAATGGTGCCACATCTAAAGAGAACAAAAATAATTACATTTTTAATGACTGAGCAATTAACCCTGCAAAAACAAAGCATTTCTTGGCATTTCCAATTAGCGCGTGATCACAGAACAGAAATCATTAAAACATTAGCATAGTCCTGTAAATAGTTTAAATAATAACTGGGTACACTAATAATTCTTCCAAAGTGACCCAAACATACCTTGTATCAACAGCTAACTAAATATATATCCAGGTGGTACAATGCCCTAGTGGTAAAGTGTGCAGATCAGGGATAATTTTAACCCCAGTTTCAGAATGGTTTTAGGACTTTCAAGATAAACTTGAGAGTAAATTCCTTGAGGGCAGGTACTTTGTTTTCTATCTTTGTATTCTGTGTCATTAGGATATAAAAGTAAGACCTAAAGTACTTGCTTCAGGCTATAATTATCCTGTTCCAAGTAAGAGGAGGAAACCACTCAAGGCCAAAAAGACTCTAGAGGGCAAATATTGGTTTGAGAGCCTCAAAAAAAAGGCAAGAAAAACAGGGGGCTCTCAAATCTATTAGATTAGTTTCTGAACACACGATATTCCCATGGGTCTTCAGAACTGAGGAAATCATAAGCAAGAGGTATTTTAAATTCAAGAGCGGACCACCCAAATCTGGTGGCACCAATTATTTCCAGGAAAGCAGAAGAGAAGAATGACTAAACAGTTACATAATCATAAATTTTACAATGGCAAGCGTTCTCTGAAGACCACATTTTGACATACCATTCAAAGCTCCTACCTCCTATAAGCAACTTCAGTGCTCCCACTTAAACTTAAACAGATTCTCATGCTAGAACCACTTGCTCTCATCAGGTCTCTAATTGAGTAAACTTTATAATTGTAGCATTTATTATTCATGGATCACATAAAATAAAGTTACCAATTACTTACACTTGAAAAGACTGTATACTACAACTACTCCTAAGTGACATGTTTTAAAAAGCATTAACAATCTAGTTTTGGTATAGAAAGGCAAGCCAATATCATCTTTCTAAATAAAGCACAAGGATAATCACACCACTTCCTTGGAGAAGCAATGTGGGGTGGTAGATAAAGAGATCTAGTCAGGAAGAACTGAGCTTAAGTCCTGCTTCTGCCCCAAACCAACTTGTGATCCTGAACAAATCACTTAACCTCTTCTAGCCAAGGTGTTAACCTGAACTGGTAAGAGAAGTTACTCATGAGAAGAAGCTGCTGCTGCTGACCTTACAGGTCCAGTTAAAAAAAAAAAAAGGCTAGACAATACCAGGATTGACTATGTGTTACTAACTCTAAGTGTTAACATAAGTATTAACATATAAGCTTTGGAGTCCCCAATCATGTATGTCTTTGGCTTAAGGAATTGATGGTAGTAGTCTCATGTCTAAATAAAGCTTTTTGAATCTATGAAAAGTCTTTCTAATATTATTAGTGAGAAAACTGTGGAAACCAAACTGACTCCATTTTGAGACCTCCGTTTCACTTTCCTGTAGATTCTAAGTATCCTGTTTCTAATCCAGAAAAGTCTACCTGCTTGATCTCCCCCTCCCAAAACTCCCTAATCTCAAAACTCACTTATCTCCCCCACTCCCCACCTAGAAAGCCCCTAATCTTCCCTCCCATTAGAAAGCAGATTACCTAATCCTGTATCCTGCTTTGACATTTTGGTCCTCTTGGAGAATGAAGGACAACAGCCAACCACCCAACCAATCATTCTGCTTTATATCATATTTGTTGTTTTGATGCTTAAAAATCTGTCTCTCCCTGTATTTGGGACCCTGTGCCAAGTTGAGGAGTCCTGGTCCCAATTTGTTATGCAGTTGGCAAACACTGCTTAGTAAATCAATATGCTCAAAAGCTCAAACCTTTGTTTCCTCAGTTATTTCATATTTTACCCATCACATTAGCCAAATAAATACTCATGGCATCTTATTAAGTTTAGGGTGAAGAAAACTGTTATCAAAAGCTGTAAGATACTAAAGCTCTTAACCAAAATTCAAGTAGCCCTTTCCTGCCCACCTCGGGAACATAATGGTTGGGAACATAATGGTTGTGTGACCTTGGGCAAGTGTCTCACCTCCTCAGTGCAACTCTCTAAGACTATTAAGCAACAGAAACGTTTTTCTTGCATAGCTATAGAGAATTCCCTGGCCAGGTGCTCCCTATATGAATGACATCAGAGATCTGGGTTTAAAACAACGACAACAACAACAATAAAAATAGTAGCACTAGGACTATTAAAAAAAAATTCAAGCAGCCTTGTACCTACTTCACAAGTTTGTTGTGAAGAAAAAAATGAGAAAATGCATGAAAAGTATTTTGCAAACCTTGTTCAAGTGATATTTATCTATATTCTATTTATATGTAGTAGTTGAAGGAGAGAGCACAGGACTTATGATTTCAATGGTAAAGGGAATTATGGGGGGGGGGGGGAATTGGTTGTACAAAACTCAGATCTGCACCTGCTCTGCTAACTTAAAGAGTCTTAAGGGAGCAGATCGCATCACTAAGAAATTAAGTGACTTGTCCAGGGGTTACAAAGCCAATGTCAGGTAAGACCTGAATTCAAGTGTCTCACCTGACTCCCAAGGTTGATCTCTCACCACCATGCCACACTGACTCTCATACATGTGTATATCTATATGTCTAATTATTAGAGACCTTCCACTCATATCTCTCTATTCCCTCTCTTCTAATCAGCTGATTTCAAGGGCCACATCCTTGCTTCCACATCCTCTTCTTCACTCACCAATCCATCACCCATATTTAGGCCTTCTTTTTCTAATTTTTCCCTTCTCTAATCCATCCACCATATAAGTGCCAGTAGACTCTTCCTAAAGCACAAGTCTGACGATATCATTTTGGGGCTTAAGAGTCTTCAGTCGCTTCCTATTGCCTTTGGTATAAAATACAACTGTTTGATTTAGCATCTATAATCCAGAACAAACTAGCTGCAGCTTATTTTTTTTCTTTTTTCTTTTTTTTTTAAAGATTTGACACTACGCCCTACTGTGTAATCCAGTACCACCTAAACTGGCCTGTTTACTGTTTCCTGAACTTGGAATGTCATCTCCCATCTCTGTGCAGGCTGACCATCTGTGTCCTATCCTCACCATGCTCTTGCCTCCCCTCTCCACCTCTTAGAATCTTTATCTTTCTTCAAGACTCAGTTCAGGCACCAATTCCTTGCCCTCTTTTTCTTTTCCTCCTAGTTGGTCAGTCCTCTTGCTCTTCTGAAATTATCTTGTATTTACCTACCTGTTTGTTTAGATTTCCTAGAAGAATTAAAAGTTCTTTGAAGACACCAACTATTTTTACTTTTTATTGGCTTCCTAGCACATTATCTTGCACATGATTAATAAATGTTTGCTGAATTGTATTTCAATTTCCTTTCTGAATGCCCTGATTCACTATGCCCTGCATATACTATGAACTACCTTTTCCTAGTTTGTGTGTAAAGATGAAACATTCAAACTAAGATTGGAAGAAGAAATAGCTTTTGGGAGGAAAGGGAGGCAATGAAAACTGAATTAAAGTATTTGAAAAGTTGGCATGTGAAAGGAAGGATTAACACCTACCTTGCTCTGCTTGGCTCCAGAGGGCCCAACTAAAAGCAATGAGTGGAAACCGCAGAGAGGTAATTTTGGTTCAATGTAAAGAATAATTTTCAAACAATTTGAGTTGTTCAAAAGTGGAAATTTGCTGTTTTAGGAAGCAGTGGATTTTCAATCAAGGCCTTCCAGAAGAGTACTTAGTACAGTGCTTGGCATATAGTAGATACTTACACGTACTAGGTGACTTAAATGATTGCCTAACTCCTTAGGGATTGTGTGTGTGTAACAGATTTTTGGTCAGATATATGTTGTTAGACTAGATGACCTCTAAGGTCCCTGCCAACTAAATTCTGTGTTCTGTAATACTTCTTATTACTGCTCCAGAGGATGACTATTTTTCAACACCTAAAGTTTATCTTAAAAAGGTCAAAATTGCTATACCTTTCATTAGTTCGTTCTTGAGACTGTTTACATAGGTATATAAGGAGGCACCAAACTGTTTTACAAGGCTGAATTGGTTATTTAGGGTTGGAAGCCATTCTTTTTACCTAAATAATACTTCATCTCATCTAAAAGCACAAAGATCCTGATTTGAAGAGTGAGCTAATTTGGTTCCACTAACTTAGTCTCCCATATATTGCAGAAAATGGGGTCCAAGAATTTTAACCTTAAAAATCTAGATAGCAATTCATTGTTCTCAGTTTTAAACTCCAAGAAATATTTGTAACAAATAATGGACTCAAAATGTTCAAACCTGATTTACCACTAAAATAAACCACAAGCTGTATGTAAAGGATAGCATGACTTAGCCATGAATTATCATCTGGGAGAACAAAACAAGGCAAAAAACAAAGAAACAAGATTAGAATTATCAATAGTGAAGTTCTGTTCCCCTCCAATATAGGGGTGTATTATTACATACTTTCTCCAGCATCCTTAGTTCTGTTTCTAGCCATCTTCCAGGAGCAATCCCTATGAAGGAGTCACCATCCCTGCCACAGCTGCAGCCACTGCCACCACCACCACCAAAGCAGACTAAATTAGCCTAGCTGAATGAAGCAATAAGGTGTCCTGATGGCTGGACAAGAAGTAGCACATGCCAGGAGGGTCAAATCATGGTTACCACCTCAAAGTAAGAATGAACACCAACAACCCTCACACCCTGATGAAGACAACTCAGGATCCCCCCCCTCCACATACCTCTGCCACCCAGCCCTATTTTAGCAACCCTAAGCAGAAGGATCAGACCATCCCTGCCACCAGTGGATAGGTAAACTTAAGAAACCCAGCAAGAGCAGTACTCCAGACCACCAGCCTTGTTTCCAGCTCAACACCCATAGCCATTATCCAAGGAAGCAGCTCTCGTGGAGATGTCGTTTGGCAACTACCTCTTCAGATACTGTAGCCCCCGACATCTCAGCAGCCACAGCTCTAAAGTCCCCCCAGATGTTCTCACTGAAGTCTTTGGCACAGTTAAATGGCTCAACATGAGAAACAGGTAGAGTTCTAAAAGAAATGTCATTAAAGAAGATGCATTACCATTTGCCTAGCAGATTACCCTTAAAGACCACTGGGCCTTTCCATGATGATCTTTACATGTTTATATTTCTTCTATTAAAATATGAGCTCCTGAAGTACAGGGCCTATCTTATATTTCTACTTGTATCCCTAGTACTCAGAACAGTACTTTACATGAAGCAATGCATAATAAATTGCTTATTCATTCATTCTAGGAAATCATCAGGGAGTCAATATTAGATACCTAAGGGAGTCATTTAAAGGAGTACATTACTGCTTACCTCCTCCCCACATATCAAAGTATTCAGTGCGTAATGCTTCTCCTGTTTTTCCTATAAAGAGAAATATTTCAGATCAAAATATGTAATTACAGAGTTTTAACTTATGGATATGAAATTATTTAAAAAGTAGCAAGCTAAAAGTAACAAAATTTAAAACTCTAGGTCCTAATAATCTAATTCAAACCTATAAAACATAACAGTGATCATATCAAAAAGGTCAGATGAGAAGAGGGATTCAATTGCTCTCTAATGTTCACCTTCTTTCCTCCTAGGCTAAGAATTCCTGATGTTCCATAATATAGTGCTAACCACTGTGACGGTCCTTTTTTGTCCTTTACTACTATTTGTATATGCTGTCAAACTTCAATAAACATGAGCTCCTCTATAAACAAAGAACAGAAAAAAATGCTTTTAAAAAAATAATACCACTATTAATACTCCCCCCAAAAAACTACTTTCCCTTTTAAGTTAGTGTAACTGAACAAAATAAATATACATAATAGACATGTCTGAAAACACATCTCTCACTCTGCATCGTTAGACTATCAAACTCTGTTAAGAGATGGAACACAAGCTTTCTCACTGCTTGTGGAGTTGTTTCAGTGGTGTCTGACTCTCTGTGACCCCATTTGGGATTTCCTTCATAAAGATGCTAGAGTGGTTTGCCATTTTTTAATCCAGCTCATTTTACAGATGAGGAAACTGAGGCAAAAAGGGGTAAGTGACTTACCCAGAAACACATGGCTAATAAGCGTCTGAGGTCAAATTTGAACTCAGGTCCTCCTGACTACAGGGCCAGAGCTCTATTCACTTTGCCACCTACCTGCACTGTAAGAGTTAAATCCTTTAAAGTTTAATCCTATGTTGTTGCAGTAATTGAATTTGACCTCTTTGAGGTACAGTCCTAATGGTTGTATGGTCTGGTCAAAGAGTATGCTATTCAGTGCTTTTTAGGTCATAGTTCCAAATTGCTTTCCAAAATGAAGTAATTCAAAGCTACATCAACAATCCAATAGGGTAGCTGCCCCTGATAGCTCCAACAATTTTCATTTTCCCTTTTTTGGGTATCTTCCATAATCTAAATAACAGAAGGCAGAACCTCAGAGTTTTAATATTTTTATTTACTATTTTAATAATTATCATTTTATCATTAGTAACCTGGAACATTTTTTATATGGTTGTTACTTGTATTCTTTTGAGAACTGCTTGTTCACATCCCCTTGACCACTTATCTACTGGGCAAGGACTCTTCTTCTTATAGAGTTGAATCAGTCCCCTATATATCTTGATACTGGGGAACAATCTGCTCCCAGCCTCATCCCTGACTTTCTGGATTTCAGAACCATGCCTTCTTTACTATTGGCCCATCGTAGAATTTTCCTCAGCACCTGGGCCCTCCTTGCCCTAGAACAGATTACCTTACTGGGGGCTTACTTACTCCATAATATTCCTCCACAAGGCCCACCCCCTTCTCTCATTGGTAAATTTCTCCTGGAGCTTCCATCTTGAGGATTGCTCAGGCAAGCCTGTCTTCAACCCCCTGACTTTCTAGATTTCAAAACCATATTCCTGCACCAGATACCTTCCTTCTGTTCCCCTGCCCTTTATTTAGCTCTGTTTCATATACTTCCCTCATTAGATGTAAGCTCCTTTAGGCCAGGGATAGTCTTTATTTTTGCTTGTATCTGTATCCCTAACACTTAGCAAAGTGCCTAGCACAAAGCAAGTGTTTAATAAATGTTTTAATAAATATTTAGTGTTTGTTCCTTTTAGACCTTTAGAGAAACTTGCTGCAAAGATTTTTTTTTAATGCTAGCAGAGTTCTACATCCTTCTTTTCTAGCACTAGGTTTCTGTACCTTTTCTTTCATCTCACCTAATTAGTCCTCAAACACAGCCAAGATTTCTCACTTTCCTTCATTCACTAAGCCTATGCTGTTTTAGGTGAAATAAAAAATAAGGGAAGCATTTACACCTTTATTTCTACTCTTATGTAATATTTTTATTGCCTTGATTACAACTAAATGGTCACATAGAGAAAAAGAGTTCATCCAAGAATTTCAGGGTAAAAACTTATTTTGTTTTATGGTTTACAAAAGGGTATATGTAAGCAATTTATTTACCTAAGATGTCATAGCAGCTTTAACTTCCACATCCTAGTATTCTTAGAGTTATAACATTTATTACTATAAAATGGATAAAACTGGTAAAGCATTATTACTGGACTCATGTGATTGGTGCTATACGTTGGTTCTCACTTTTCAGGGTCAAAAACTATTTTATCAATTCACCAGGGTGAATAATTTAATAACTGCTAACCAAGTTCAAAACAGATCAACTCATAAACCAAAATGTCAATTTAATAATTTGCAGTGAGCTTGGTGAATATTTATTTTATGGATTGGTTAGTATGGAAAATAAAACCAGAATGTCGTGTAGTATATAGAAAACCACCAAGCTCCAATAAACCGATATGCTCTTTTCCACTAAAGGGGTACACCATCTAAATAGGCCAGCTACTTGCATGAGCTAGTCAAGACAATTTTCTCCCTGGTCAATACTAGAAAAATATTGAAATCCTTGCTCTCTTTAATTCCAAGCACACAACTACCCTTTGTTCTTACATTATCCCTCTTCGCTTCAGCACACTCAGATACTCTAAGCTCCCAAATTTACAACATGTTTTCATTAACTATACATTAGGGATCAGGTAGGGGTAGAGGTTGATTGTCTGCTTCTTAATGATATTCAAAAAGTATCTTAATGAGAAGGTGATGTGCCTAAATACAATGTAGGAAAGGTTATTCCTGAGAACAGAAACAATTCCAATGCTAGAATGTATATTGTTTTTCACCTCTATTAAAAGAACAATACTTTCTAGTCTTTTCAAGCCTCCAAGATTCCTATATTCCCTGAATACAGGATTAAAGCTAAATCACACATACCATTTACCAATGCAACATTGATTCCTCTTCCAACATTATTCTTTACACCACTCATTAAACTGAAGAAGAAGAAAAAAAGACAAATTTCAGAAGCAATTATTTCACATAGTAAATACAGGGTCTAAAAATGAAGTAATGAAAAAACAGAATAAATAGCATAAAGTATGTAATATATTCAACAGTATAAATTTAACATAGGAAAAACTAAATCAAAAAGATGCTTTTGTATATATGCAATGATTATTTAAAAATTTATTTCAATATGACTTAACTATAAACAATATACTAAAAGACTGAGGCTATAAAAGGTATAAAAAAAGATCAAGATGTTTCTTGATGAGTTGTCAGACTATAAAATATTTCCTAAGGAATCCCTTACAGTATATATGCATTGAAAGTATGATAAAACAATTCTGCACCTGCCTTCAAACAAACAAGTGACCTAATTTAGTTTTCATTTCCCATAACAACTTAATATATAAGATCGATCTAGGTCAAAAACTGAAAAGAGAAATAGGCTACACTGAACCTGGGAAGCAATGAAATTATTTTCAGTAACCTCCAAGCTGCTTGCAACTGAAAAAATCATATTTCTAACACTGGTATTATCTTGAAAATGCTATATGGCTGAGAATTATGTAACACTAGCATCTCAGAAGAACCACAATCATACTCAAAGAAAAAAAAAGGGAGATAATTAAGCTACCATTTGTTAATAAAGATTTGCAAAAGAAGATCAGTATAAAAGATATCATTAAAGACATGAATGACCATAAGAAAAATTTGTCCTGCTCATGATGTTAAGTGAGGGATAAGAGCCCAAGTACTAAAATGGTAGCCACAGCAAATAATTAAAAAGACAAGTCTCCATCCAACATGTCAGGTAGATCTTCTTTGGAGGGCTAACACAAAGACTTAGACAAAACATTCCCCAGGATGACAAGGCATAAAGGGATTAAATCTGTACCTACAGAAGGAGTACTAAAGAGATCATAGATTCATTTAGAAAAGCCACTGATAGATCTAAATTTACTGACATGGAAGTTTAACTTACATTAACAAAGGAAGAGTCACTTAAGAATAATGAAAGGTTAAATGACTTGCCCACAGCTAATTTGTATCAGAGGCACTATTTGAACCTAGGTCTTAGTGGGGCCAAGAACAGCTCACAGGTCAACTCCCAGAGGTTCCCCATGTTTTTTATTCTGAGAGCTCCTTCGGACAACAAAAAATGATGTGAACCACCAGAGTAATTTAATATACAACTTACAATTTTCATAAGCAGTTACTACTGCCTAAGGTGCCATTAAAGAATATTCAGTGTGAACCCCTCGGGCCATTGTCATGGAATTCACAAATCACTAACCGGGAACCACTGCTCTATGGCATGCTTCCTCTTACATGCTCAGATAGAAACAACAATTTGCACCAAAATTACATTCTGAAATTTAACTTGCATTACAGAACCTCAGTAGGAAGAGACTTCAGAGACCAAATACAACCACAGCTAAACAAGAATCTCCTGAATACTCTATCTCTATCTCTCTCACACACACACAAATCTCCACTTTTGGAAAGTTCTAATTGTTTGGAAGTGTTTGGATTTTGTTGGGTTTTTTTTCCCCTTTCAGCAAGTCTAAATTTACCTTTCTTCAAGTTCCATCCATACCAACTAGTTCTGCCCTTTGGGCCCAAACAGAACAAGTCTATCTACTTTTTCCATTGAGTATCCCCTTAAAATATTTCAAGACAGCTACCTTGATCTTCCTTTTCTCCTTCCCCTTCTCTTCTCCAGGCCAAACAATCCTCATATGACATGGCCTCAAGGCTCTTCATCATCCTGGTTATTCCTAAAATGTGGTGTGCCAAGAACTGAACAAAGTACAGAGGACTATCATATCTAGTCCAGGGTACTATTCTTTCAGTACAGTCTAAGACTGCATTACCCTGCTTTAACTGTCACACACAGCTCATAATATTGACCTTGCAATCCACTAAAACCCCTAGATATTTTTCAGAAGATCCAGCCATGTCTCCTGTATTGCTTTTTGAACTCAAGCCTGAGAAACTACATTTATCCCTATTAAATTTCATCTTAAGATCATACCAAATCCTGACTTAAGATCATACCAAATCATCATCTACTGTTAGATACCTTTTCTAGCCTTTGTCACCCACACACTTTGACAAACACTCCAGCCATACCATTAAGCCATTAATAAAAACTTTTAAATTCTCCTAGACACTTTAGGGAAGTCACTGAAAATAAAAACTGAACAAACACTAATGACTGCTCTTTCAGTCTAGCCATTTGTCTATAGTTTGAAATCCCCAAGAATAGCATGAGAGAATTTATCAAATGTTTGGCTACAATCTAAGAAAGGCCTATCTATAGTGCTACTTGGGTAACTAGAAAGAAAGTAGCGCCCTCAAAAGAAACAGGGATGTTTGAAGCAGGAGGAGGTAGACAAGGGATGACAAAGATGAATTCTATCTTAACATGTTGATTTTTGAGATGCTTATAGGACAGCCAGATGGAGATCTGCAAAAGTTGGAGCCCAGAAGACTGATTTAGGCTAGATAAAAATTTAAGAGTCATCTGCATAAAAATAATTTAATCCACGAGTGTTGACAAGACCACCATGAGAACAGATATCTATATATATAGAGAGAGGGGAAGGCTCAGGACAGACTTGGAGAGGGAAGGTAGGGGGACACATGAATAATGATCTAGCAAAGAAGGCTAAGAAACAATGGTAGAAGCAAAACAAGTATGAGAAAATGTTATTAAATCCAAAGGATTTAAGGAAGAATACTGAGGAAGAAGAGGTGGAAAGTATCAAAAGCTATGAAGATGTCAAAGAGATAAAATGATAAAAGGCCATCAGATTTAGCAATTGAGATAATCAGTAACCTTGAAGAGAACAGTTTTAGTAGAAAGGTGGGGCCAGAAGTCAGATTACAAACAGCTGAGCAGTAAAGCAGGAAGATTAACATGCTGAAACCAAATCTGCCATATTTAGAGCAACCACACTGAAGAATCAAATCTTAAAGTTTGTTTACTTTGTTCCTTTGAAATCAGCATTGTGATATACGTAGAAATTCTTAATAAACTGAACTACAAAAGGTTTGATTAACTTATTAGGTGATAGCACACAGCCTTTCAAAGAGATCTAGGTAAACTAACTAAATGCCAATGTAATTTTTTACTAATAAACAGATGATGCACACTTTTATCCAAAAAGGAATAAACTAGGAATATGCAACCCTTAATGTAATTTGCTGCAACTACAAGGGCTGTCTCATTCATTACTTGAAAGAAATCTAATACTGTGATAATGAAAAAATAAGTGATCAAGTAGGATGAAAGATTTCCACAAGATGGCAGCATTTCTATATGCTAATTTAAACATGTATATTTTGCCAAAATTAAAAATCAGGCCTGTAGTAAATTAAAATTGTAAAGAGGGTACAGATTTTCGACTGCATAAAAGTCAGTCAACCCAAAGGCAGAATTATAATTTATCAGGCTTCATAAATTATGATTCTTTCAAAACCAGAGTTTAATGACAATTACCATAAAAGTTAAAATGCTACTCCGCATTTGTTTGTCCTACTTTAAAATTTCATCTATTTTTATTTAAATTCTTTCATAGCTCTTTTAAACTTGGATTTTCCTTAAAAACTACTACAATTCTCACTATGATCTAGCAAAGATGTTTATTTTTTCATAGACAGTTTACAATTATTCATAGATTAAATCTGTACAAATCTAAATTGGCTATATGTACCAAAAAATAAAAATAAATAATTTTTCCTTTTAGTGTTAGCAGATACAAATAATTGGTAGGTTTTTTTTCCTGTCATATAATTAATGGTTTCTAACATGACCTCTATCTAGAACAAGAGTTCTTAACCTGAGATCTGAGTTTGTTTTATGTGAGGGAGAGGGAAGAGAAAATAAGGCTCCTCCTATGTACCAGACACTGTGCTACAGGCTTTATAAATATTATCACATAACTTTTTTTTTAATAAATATTATCACATGACATTTAAACCAATTGCACTTTTTTTTTTAGAGCCTATGTCTTTCAACTTTATGCATTTAAAAATATTTTTTTGAGAAGGGGTCCATAGGTTTAACCAGACTGCCAAAAGGGCCCATGACACAAAAAATGTTAAGAATCCCTAATCTAACTTCAAAGAATTATTTATTGTGTTTTAAATAATATATAAAACTCAGGTTAAGATAATTCTTTGCTTAAGAAAGAAGTCACACCTATTCTTTAGAAGAGCTTTCAAAAAGAAGAACTGGTCAGCCTACATTCTAGCAGTGTGACCTTGGGCAAATCATTTCACTCCTATGCACCTCATTTTCCTCACTGGAATTAGCTGACCTCCAACATTCCATTCTAGCACTAAGGTTCTATAATGCCTTTAGGGAATGCTGGAGTGAGGAGATAAAGGTCAGGCCTCATTCCAGTTTTACAGATGAATAAACTATCTCCAAAGTCACAGGATCCTAGATCTACAGCAACTAAGGAGAACTTAAGAGGTAACCTAGTCCAACCTCCTTATCTTACAGATACTGAGCTCAAAGGTTAAGTGACTTGCCCAGGGTCACTGGGAAAGTAAGCAGCAGAGCTGGGATTTAAAACTAGATCCTCTGACTCCAAATACTGAATTTCTTACACAGTACCACACTGCATCCGACTGAAAGGCCAGGACTAGAATCTATATTCTCTGGCTCAGAATTTCCTTTACTAAATCGTAACTGCCCACACAACATTTTCCCTTTTAAATGGTCTTTTCTAGAGTAAGCACATAGGCTTGTAGGTTAATGACTACCTGATTCCTTTTCCTTAACATTAACAATCAAAAACTTCCCAAGTTATCTTAGAAATGATGTTGTAGATAGGTAAATGTGATCAAGTGAGAGCCAGGCATTCAAACAAAAGAATCCTTTCTCCCCATTTTCTAACAGTCAAACTAAACGAAAGGCTATATAAAAGAAGAAAATGTTCTAAATAAATGCATAGCATACTGATTAAAGCCAATAAGTCTCCATCTAAAAATTTATTTTTTTTACACTAGATTTATGTCCAAGTTAAGCCTGTAACTGAGAAAACAGTATCATGAAATTAAATACAGCATCCTAACATATAACTTAAGTATTTAAGGCTGTATGGCACAGTGAATAAAAAGTCTAGTTTCCCTTAGCTGTGTAACCTTAGGCAAATCACTTAACTTTTCAGTGCTCCAGGCAACTAAGACTATTAATTACAAAATAATTAAATTACAGAAAAATTAGGAATCTGCACTGATGGCAGGAATTTGCTTACCACAGTTCAGTTCGCTATAGAAAGAAAATCATAGCTCTAGCTCAGGGGTGGGGAACCTGGGCCACATGTGGCCTTCTAGGTCCTTGGGTGTAGCCCTTTGACTCAGCCCAAGTTTTACAGAACAAATCCTTTTATTAAGGGGATTTGTTCAGTGAAGTTTGGATTCAGTAGAAGGGCCACTCATGAGGACCCTGAGGTCCACATGTGGCCTTGAAGCTGCAGGTTCTCCATCCCTGGTGGAGCAAAAAAAAAAAAAAGACTTTTTTTATATAGCTCAGCAAAAGAATAAATTTTATTATATTTAACTTCATTCAATAAAAAAAGTCACATTCTTGCATATGCAAGATATTCAAAGGTCAGTGACAAGGACCTCAAATTACTAGTGGAAGACCTATAGAAATCATAATTTAAAGCTCTACTGAACCAATGCCTTCAATTTATCAAAGAGGAAAATGACTCCAACAGGGCAAGTGACTCATTTAAGTTTACAGAACTTTACAATAGCAGAACCTGTATTTAGTATTCCAATACTAAATATTAAGTCCTAAAGCTAGCAAGTTTAAAAATGCTTAAATTTACTGCAACCACAAAAATGCTACACTGTTACCTGGTTGTGACATTTTGTTTCATTTTTATTCACCACAGTCTCAGTCAAAGTAATGCATACATTACTGGGATGTGTTTTTTGTTTTGGTTTGGTTTTTTTGCAATAAATTTAAGTATTCTTGTTAACAGATTTTTACATGCCTTTCCAAGTGTCCTAGCAACAAAAGACATCACAAAGTGCCTTGATGCCTGGGGTTTCCAACTAAAGAAAGCCAGTCTTAGGTAGGCTTTAAGAGATAGATGGTGCAGTGGAAGCAGGGCTGTATTTGAAAATTAAGCAAGTGAAGGTACATTCCAGTTCTGCCTGTCACTATCTGACCTTGGGCAACTCATTCAGCCTCCCTCCACATTCTGGATCTCTCATCTGTAAAATTATAGTGTTGAATTAAATAAAACCTCCATGATTTCCATTCCAAATCGATGAGCCTAGAAGTTTACTATCTGGTTATTTTTTCATATCTGTATTCCAACATCAATTCTAAAAAAAGAATTTTGAAGGAAATCTAGTATGCTATGCAAGAAATATTCAAGGTACTTCTGAAATTTGGTTTGTTGGTAAATGTACTCCCTTGAAACAAAATGGCAGCTAGTAAAAGTTTACAAATGGGGCTATGTTTTACAATGCAATTCTATAGCATACAGAATCATTAATTATATAATACCAACCTCAGGAAAGAAACATACTATTTGGAAAAATTTAACAAAAATATCAAAAATCAAAAGTATCAATTTAGCTCAATTCCATAAATAAGAGTATCCAACAAAATGACTAAAAATTGCTCATCTTTAGTTCCTGATGCCTTTCTTTTGAAATCACTTTAATTACAATAACTAGAAGCAAGTTTTTCTGTTGACTACTTTAACCTTCAACATTACTTAGAGATGTACTCCAATATAAGACAAGTTAGTACTTTTTAAAAAATTACTGGACTACTAGCTACTAATCAAGAAAATATTTGATTCTGCACATGAAATAAAAATTTTTGAAAAGGCTTAATATACATCATTAAAACTGAACTAAAAGTTGACCTTTGAAATCTCAAAGCTCTATAGCAAAATTAAATTACATATGGTACAAAGGTTAGCTTTGTCAGAAATAGGAACAGAAAGCTCTAAAGGATTTCCCAAAAACCCATGGTTCCTTGCCTCTATAATATACAAACTTCGTAAATATATAAATATCAATTTATCTGACGATTAGATTTCTAGGAACCCCAGTCTCCTCAACTACAAAATATAATAATAGCATTGCTTCCCAGGTTTGATATGAGGCTAGCTGTTGTTATTGCTGTTGTGGTTAAGGATATGTGCCTGAGCTTTTTGAAGAAAACTAAGGGATTTTTGAGAAGGAGGTGAAGAGGAAGTGCATTTCAGAGTTGGAAGACTACTTGTGCAAAGCCACCAAGGAAGATAATATTAAGTTTTCTAAACAAACAGTAACATCATTCTCCGATTCTTAAAAAAAATTCTCTTAAAAGTTTCAGAAAAATAGATAATATGCCTTTAAAAATTAAGTAATGACTGTGAAAACACTACCTGGAAAGCTCTATGTACATGAATTATTAGCAATTAAAATACGAAAATTACCTTCAGCAAAGTTAACAAGACTCTTTCTAAAAGACTTATTCCAACTCAGCTTTAGAGGTTATATTAGAAAGATAAATTCATGATATCAAAATGTTAAATTCATAAAATTATAGTTCCAAGTTTATACCAATACTTACATATTGTCTTCTACACAAATTTTGGGGCCAACGACATTAGCTGCTCCACTTGCCATTTTGAAGGCAAAATGCTTTTCTGGACAAGCTTTTGAAATCCCACATTTATATCTGGGAGGTTTTGTATCTTTAGAGAAAATAGATACGATTTCAAAATAAAATAGTAATAGTACATACACGACTATAATCAATGATTCTTTTTTCTCACTGCAAAGTAAGCAACGCACTAAGTGACCAATCAAGTGTTAACTACATCCTTTGAATGACATACAAAAAAATGAAATGGCATATTAGAAATAAGTGGGAATCAGATTTTAGTTCTAATCCCTAGTCTAGGTCACTAACTAGGTGTAACAACTCTGAGTCTCTGAGTTAAGTAATTTAACCCCTTCATGCCTTTACTTGCAAAATGAGCATGTTAGATCGGATTACCTCTAGACTATCTAAAATTGAGTATACAATATTTAATAAATATACTAGCTATATGTTCAGCTATAACTCTGTGTATGTGTGTATTATATCAGTGAACCTTACATTTATATTGGAAAATTTGTTTTCTCAGAACTCAAAAAAGCTTTCTAAATGTTTAATCAACAGGTCCTAGGTGGCATACTAGTAACTGAGGTAAAATAAGTAAACCTGACTAAGAAAGATAGATCTGAGCTCATGAATTAAATGTTTTCAATTTTTTCCCCCATTTAGAGACAGGCATTTTTGAGTCTTAAATTTCATTTTAACTTTAGTCAAACCCTATGCTAAAAGGCCAGTCTATATAGACACTGAAACAAATATACAACTTAAGCATTTAGAAATATTTTTTAATGTACTTGGGTATATTTATCTATATACTAACTCCTTTAGAGTAAATATCTCTTCTCCATTCTGTCAACTATCATGCCTCTAACTTCTATTAATCTTAGTTTTTTTTTTACTATGGATTTTAAAAAGGTCTTAAACCAACAAATATGATGGTGAGGTCTATAGTTTCTACTATTAATGAATGAAGTAAAGTGAAAGGATATTAGCCTTTTTGTGAGTGTCATGGACTCACTAGATAGTCTGGAGAAGCCTACTGATACCTTCTCAAAATAATATTTTAAAAATATTAAAATGATATGATATAAAATGAAATACATAGGACTACAAAGGAAGCTAATTATACTGAAATATGGTTGTCAAGATTTTCCCCCCAAAAGTTCACAAATGCCAGGTTAAGAACCCCTGCTGTAAAGAACAGTAAAAACTGAAAAATAACTTATTTCTCATTTGAAATTATTTCACTTCTAAGTCAATTCTGTATGTTAAATTTCACAATACGCAAACTAACATCAGTGGAAGATATGCCTCCTAAAAAACTACACATTATTGAACCATATTACAAAAGAAACTTCTTTTGAGATATATAATACTTACAAGCTATCTGTAGTGCTGACCTTGCTAAAATAAAAAACACACATAAAAAAGTCAAAGTTAACTTCAGGCAAAGAAATTAAATGTGAAATGTATCTATTATATATATATATATATGTATATATATATATGCATATATATATACACATATATATATGTCTACACACACACACATACACACACACACACACACACACACACACACACATATACCCTCCATACCACAGTGAAAATAAAGCATGTTGAAAGAGAAATCAGCAAGAATAGTTAACATATGCAAAATACCCATAGTTCACAAAGCGGTATGTTTTAATACAGACAGCAAATACAATTATCATCTTTAATTATTATCATAAATTTAAGTCCTAATCAGGCAGACGTTCCATATATTAAACTGTGATTGCCACATATTCAATAGCCATCATTGCTAGCAATAAAACATCACTTCAAAATTATTGCCAGCATTTGAAAATTTTTTTCAAAAATTCAAACAAACTAGAGATTTCTAAGTTACTAAACACAGGATCTTAGATTAAAAGAAGCAATCTAATCTAAAATTATATGCCATACAGTAATTCCCTCTACACTTGATACAATTTAGCTTTTCTAATTGGCCAATTTCACTGATGGGCAATTTACTACACCTAAGAAGGTACAGCCTATTCCATTTTTGGCCTCTATTTTTTAGTTAATTTTTCTTCATGCTTAGTCGAAAATATGTCTCCATCTAACTTCTATCCACCGGGCCTACTTTTACCCTCTAAATAAGTCGACTGCTTCTTCTACATGTGTACCCTAAAAGTGCCTGAAGATAAAATATGTTCTGGATCCTCTCTAAAATAAACCAGAATTTCTCTGACTTTTGCTTCTACACCATGGTTGAGAATGCCTTTACCTTCCTGTTCAAACAATCAACCACATACTTATTAAGTGCCAATACTGTGCTAGGAACACAAATACAAACATACACACACTCAGACACACAAATGAAATGATCTCTACTCACATGGAACTTACCTGGTAAAATGAAGCAAACAATAATTACATATAAAAATACATACAGCATTAATATAACATTATAAAAGCAAACATATACAACATAGTTTGGACTAAGGAAACTAGTAGCTGGGAGATTAGAAAAGGGTCCGCGTAGAAGATGGTACCTGAGCTATGTTTTTTTTTCTTCTTCTTCTTCTTTTTTAGGCATGTGGGGTTAAGTGACTTGCCCAGGGTCACACAGCTAGTAAATCTCAAGTGTTTGGTCTGAGGCCACGTTTGAACTCAGGTCCTCCTGATTTCAAGGCCAGTACTTTATCCACTGCACTACCTAGCTGCCCCCTGAGCTATGTTTTAAAAGAGAGGTCTCTGAAGAAGGATGGAAGAAGAGAATTCATCCAGTAATGTAGGGTGGGCAGCACAAAGACACGGAGACAGGAGATGGAGACTTGTGTGCGTGAAAAAAGAAAAGGCTAGTTGTGCTGGATTCCAGAGTGTTGGAGGAGGAATAATGTCCAATAAAGCTGGAAAGATAAGGTGGGCTCAGACAGCATAGGACTTTAACAGCTAAATAGAGGAGTTTATCTTTTATCCCTGAGGAAATGAGAGTTAGCCATTACAGTTGACTGAAAAGGGGAGACACATGGTCAGATCTGCACTTAAAGAAAATTACTTCAGCAGAAATATGTAGCATGGGCTGGAACAGTGAGAAACTTGAGTAAGGTAGAACAATTAAGAGATTGTTGCAATAATGTAGGTGAAAGGTAGGAGGGGTCTGAACCAAGATGGTAGCAGGTGTGTGTGTGTGTGTGTATGTGTAGAAAATGAGCAGGACACGAGATACAAAATTTTGTAACTGAATGGATATACAGGATGAGGGAGGGTGAGGCAGTTGAGAATAATGCTGAGGTTATAAACCTGGGAGATCAGAATCAAGAAATTTCAAAAAGGAAAGGGTTTATAGTAAAAGATAATGAGTTCTATTTTGGAGTCTGCAATGTCTTCTGGGGAATTCTAGTTTGAGATGTTCAATAAATGATGCAGGGTGGAAAGACTGAGGCTGGTGACAGACATATATAGATGAATAGACATACATACAACATACATACACACATGCACATATATAATCTACACAAATATATACATATGCACATATATAAAATATATACACATATGTATACATATATATGGATAGATAAGCTATAGATATGTAAATATATGTATATTGCAACAGCTCCTATACATATTTATAAATTTTAATAAATATAATTATCTAGACCACAGGCAGATACACAGACAGACACAACCATGTGCATTTATGTCTGTGTCCGTCTGTCCACATGTGTCTATCTGCCTGGGTATTTGTTTTTCTGACCACTTGTTAGTGTCTGCCTATATGTCCTTGTGCCTGTGTTGTCTCTCTGTCTGTGAGTCACCTGATTAGGTTACCAAGATGAAGAATATAGAGGGAGAAGAGGGCCTAGGACAGAACCTCGGGAAAGGTATACAGAGTTATGTAATGTGGATGATGAGCCAGCAAAAGAGCAGTCAGACAGATAGAAACCAAACCAGGAGAGAGTAGTGTCATGAAAAGCCAGAAGAGGAAAAACTACATAAAAGGAGAAATGCTCTACAGTGCCAGAGGCAGCAGATAGGATGAGAAAAGTATTAAAACTTAGAAAAGACCATCAGCCTTGGCAATTAAAAGGACATTACTAACTTCAGAGAAAGATTTAATTGAACCATGAGGTCAGAAGTTAGGGAATTAGGACAGAAAGTAGTTTATTGTGGGAACGGGGTGAACCACATTAACTCCATCTTATGACTCAATTCTGAAGTTTTCTCTTTCTATTCAGTTTGGGTCTAGTCCAACTTTGTTTTGTGAGAAAACTTTATTCAATTGTGGGAATTGAGAGAAAACCTTACTGCATTGTTTGAACCTAACCCTGCATGGCTGGGAAGCTGGAACAACTCTATCTGCTGCTTAGAGATCCTTATCTAAGGACCTAGGTTATGCTGATCAGACACAAAGACTGACACAAAAAGTTTTCTCACAATTGTACATCTCAAGCAACCCATGTCTTATTTGAAAACTGGCCCCATACTGATCAATTATTGTTTGTATGTTCCTTTGATTATTTACAGCCACTTGAAGGGAGTCAGATACCTCTTTTTCTGAATTCAAGGAACTGTACCTATTTACTCTCCCCGTCCCAAAGTGGAAAGTCCCTAATCTTTCCTCCAATTAGAAATCAGATTACCTAATGCTGTATTGTTTCTTTTAACTAATTTGCTTTATTTGATTGTTTTTAATGTATAAAAGTCTGTCTGACCCTGTATTCAAGGTCCAACCTCAGCTAAGAAAGGGTCCTGGTCCTGACATGTTGGGCAACTGACATGTACTGCTTCATAAATCAATATGTTTGGAAGATCGAACCTTTGTTTTTCTCAGTCATTTCATCTTTCACCTGCCAGATTCTGGCTTCTCAGACTGCAAAGCATGAGGAATAAGAAGACAGGAAGTGGAGGAAGCATGTATAGATAGTTTTTTAAAGGAGTCTGGCTAAGTAAAAGGGAAGGGATAGAAGTGGTAACTTGAGAGGGTGATAGGGTCCAGCGAAGAGCTTTTTTCTGTGTTTTTAAGGATGGGGGAGGCTTGGGCATGTCTGAAGGCAGAAGGAAAATAATAAAATGATTGGGAGAAGCTGAAGATTGGGCAGTATAGGAGAATAGGAATAGGTGAGTATGAACATAATCCACTAGAGAAGAGAGAAGTGGAGAAGATAAGAGCACACATGTAGAAATGTTGGCCATGGCAAGGAGAAAGGTCACCTCTTAGTGAGAGAAAGAAGTAAAGTCAGAAATTGTATCAAGATATTTCCAGATAAACAGAATGAAGAAAGCTTGAGCTCTGGTCTCAGTTTTCTTGGTAAAGAGGCATTGTCTTGGCTGAGATATAGGAGGGCAGGATATGGATTGCTTAAAGAGGGAAGACAAAGTTGAAACAGTTTCTATGAGGAGTCAGACTGGGAATCAAGGAGCTAGGAATTAAAGATTTGCTTAGTGTTGGCAATGCTCCTTCTAACATGTACTGAACAGAATGCTACAGGGGTGATCTGATTAGCAGCACAAAATACAATGGGACTATAACTTTCCTTGTTCTAGATTCTGTATTTTTATTGACATTGACTAACATTGAACTTGCAGTAAACTAAAACCCTGTCCTACAGCCAGGCAGTATTTTTTTTAAAAGCTTAAGTGTAGGACTTTACACTTATCCCTACTATATTTCATCTTGCTAGGTATGGCCTGTTGTCAAACATCTGATAGCACCTATTTGAATCCTGATTCTGAGATCTAATTTACTAGCTATTTTTCTCAGCTAAACATGATCCAGAGTATCAAGCAGGACAGTGAAAAGTCTGGAAACCAAGTCATACATAAAAGTGTTAAAGGAAATTGGGATATTTAGCTTGCAGAAGAACAGCATTAGGGGATATATAATCATTATCCTGTCATGTGAAACAAGGATCAAGTTTATTTTGTGTGGCTCCAAAGGCAGAAAAAAGACTAATAGGCAAAATATACAAGTAGGCAGATTTCAACTCATAATTATAAAAACTACCAATTAGGGATGTTTAACTTAAAAAAAAAAAAGAATGGATTTGTCTTTTAAGTCAGCTTCCCATCACTGAAAGGCTTCCAATAGGAACTAATTACTACATCTATCAGATATTATAAAAGGGATTTTCAAGTTGGGTAGGAAGACTAGACTAGATAGACAGTCTCCCAACATACTGAGTCTCTCCTGAATCTATCAACAGTGCTACTTTCACTCCAAGCATATAAGGTCAAAGCCTTACGTTTTATCCAGCTTCATATTTTCACTGACAGCATAAAACTGTTTCAAACAATACCTCAGCTAAATGATTATCCCATTACAACTATGAGAATCTACAAATAAGGCCAATACCTTTTGTCTTCAAATACCATAGGTCTTTGGTAAATGTGTTCTAATATGTTCTGGTGATTCAGCAACAAACTTGGATTTATTTAACTTCCAGAGCTTAAACGAGTTATGTACTCAAATTAATATATTCTTTCCATTTTTTATGCATGTAAATATTTAAATTATAGTCTTTATGACTAGTTATTTGGGGAAATACACTTTGTGCTAACTACATCCTGAAATTCAGTAATTTTTAAAATGGCTGTTTTAAATATAAAACAAAAAGAACTGAAAACTAAAGGAGAGTCTATCAACTGGGGAAAAGCTAAATAGATTACAGTAATAAAAGTAATAAATTGTACCATAAGAGATGATGAAAGGGACAGTTTTGTATGATCTGATGCAAAATGAAGTGAACAAAATTGGGAGAACAATTTAACAGTAACAAAAACACTGTAATGACAAACACCTTTGATCTTAAGGACCCTGATCAACCCAGTGACCAACCATGATTCTAGAAGACCACTGATAAAGCATGCTACCACTTACTAGCCTGAGAAAGGTAATATACTCAAAATATAGAATGACATATATATATCTATATGCACACTCATTTACTTACTGCCTGACAAAAGAAATGTACTCAAAATACAGAAATATACACACTCACATGCATATATGAGTATATATATCTGGATATGTATATCTCTATCTCAGTCTATACACATACATAGATATATACACCTATATATACAATGCAAACATATTGTAACCAATTAGGGGAATTGTTTTTCTGACTATGCATAAACATTACAAGGGTTTTCTTTTTCTTCCTTTACCCCCCAAGGTGGATGGGTAGAGAAAATGCCATTTTTGTTCCTTTAAAAAAATTACTGAATTTCTTTTTCAAAATTAAAAAAAAAAGTTCCCCCATCTCAGAAACATTGAGGATATATATTCCAATTTTGTTCCCTTCTATGACATCACCTTGCACATAGTATGTGTTCCATAAATAGTGGCTGAATTATCTATACTTTGTATTTGGTGATTTTAAAAGCCACTACTATTTGCATTTCAATATTACAAAGGATCAAAATAACATAACCAAATTTACTTTTCTTAGAACAGATAAAATAAAACAGCAACTCAGAGTAAGGAAAACTTGTAAACTACATGTTATAAAGAATAAAAGTTAAAAAGAAACAGAAGAAACTTACCAAATAAATTTCCTAAATTTGAATCTAGCTTTATTTCAAATACTTGAGATATAACATAAAATGTCAGTAGAAATACTGCTACAGCAACCACCAACTTCACAGCACCTAAAGAATAAGGAACAGTTAAGTAATTTCATAAAATGTTCATTTTTTTTAAACAAGAGTGTGGAATAATCCTAAGTGTAGCATAAATAATCACAAATCACAATACAATGATCAGTGAATGAAAGTTAGCAAGTAGCATGATGGGCTCAAATAATTTTTAACCATGTTAAACCTGTCTAGCGTACTAAAGTGTCCGATGCAAAAATGCTCATTAAAAATCACTGAGAACACCTGTGTATAACCACTACAATAAATGTTTTATTATTACTGGAAAAAACATTTGAGCGATAACCAGTAGAATCATTTTCCTATATACAAGGTAACACAGAAGAATATTACAACACACACAACCAGAGAGGCAGTGTGAATGACAATTTATACTGTTAAACAATGTAATAAAGTACAGAACAAGTTACTTGAAAGGTAGTAAGTTATATTGGTTGTACTAACCTTGGCAGGCAGGGGAGTGATAACTTTTTACTGGCTACCACAAATGACCTTAAACCTTGTCCCACTATCCTCTAGTTCCCCAACTCTGCTCCAAAACCCACTACAATTGTGTTTTGTCAGTTTGGGAGGCTGCTTTTGTTTTTAGTCCCCTCCAAGCTAGAGCTGTAAAGAAAGGCATAGTTAGAAGCAGGCATCAAGGAGTGGAGTGACAGCAATTTTCTCCAGGCTTCTCCAAACAGGACAGAACACTGCTTTTAAGAAAGGGTTATCCCTTAACACTAGGCAAAGGAAGCAGAAACCAAGGGTCACCATTATCTAATGAGCAGGGAAAGGAAGGAGAGGAATATGCATTTATTAAGTTCCTACTAAGTGCTAGGCACTTTAAAAATATTATCTCATTTTATCTGCCCAACAGCCCTTCAAGGTAAGTACTACTATTATCCTAAGGTGCACACAGCTAGAAAGCCAGAGGCCAGAGCTGGGCTCGTGTCTTTCTGACTCCAGGCCCTGTGCTCTATGCACTCACTATGTCACCAGCGGCTTCAACAACCCAATCAGCAATATAACTTAAAAAAAAGAAAAAAGGATATACAGGGTACGAACTAGTCTAGGAAAAATTAGAAGGGCTGTACGAGCTAAATAAGGATACCATTTCTACAGTCAACTGTGGGAAGGAGAGATGGTAAATAAGTGGGACAAGAAGTTACTCTAAGGCCCTTCTAAAAACTCTCAGAAACAGTGAACCAAAGCTACCCAAGAGGTATGCCCTCCTTGCTTCTCCAACAGATCTCATGCCCAAACCAGGAACAACTTGGGCCTTTGGTTTCAGACAGGAAGCTTGTGGAGCTGGAGGGAGAGGAAGAAGCAAAACTGCTTCCCTTTAGTAGAGATGTTGGGCAGTCAGAGGACTGGTCACATGGAAAAATGAAGAACAGGGCATGGAAGAAGAGCAAAGGTAGTAGAAAAAAGGCTTTAAGCCACCTTCTCACACATTGAGCCTCTAGCTTCCTAGGCCTGGGAGGAAACTCCCTGGGGCTAACAGAGGCTGACCTTCCCTCTAGTGAGTCAACAAGCATTTAATAAACACCTACAGAAGTGCCCAAGTGCCACTGCCTAAAATTTGCTTTATCTGTTGATTAACAAGCACTTACTAGGTACCAGGCACTGGGATATAGAGAGTGAAACAATCCCTACAATTCAAGGGATTTAGTTTTATACTTATATACATGAAACTTCTCAAGACTAAACACATCTGAAATAAAATTTAAATTTATTATTTCTACAATAGGCAGCATGGCACAGTGAAAGAGAGCTGAAACTCTAAATCAACAAGGTTCAGCTCCTGCCTCTGAAACATACTGGCTGTGTGATCTTTGGTAAATCATTTAATCTCTCAGTGCCCCAGGTAACTCTCAAAGACTAAAACTTGAAGACTAAGTACATTGGTACATCAAGTTTCTTCACAAGAAATTACCTATCAATGAAATCACAGGTCCAGTCCAAAAAAAAAAAATTGTTCAGCCACAGTATATCTCCAAGGCCATCTACTAAATCATGCTGTGACAGGGAAAGGAATACCTATATCAACAAAATCAGAGATTCCTGAAGTATATTTGAGCACTAATCTCTTTTAAAATGATAGGTTTTTTGTCGTTTTAAAAAAAACATTTCTAAAAATGGCTACATTAAAAATCACAAATTTTTTGTTAATGTGTCCCTTAGTGGTCAGCATTGTAAAAGAAAAGGCACTGGGGGGCAGCTAGGTGGAGCAATGGATAGAGCACCAGCCCTGAAGTCAGGAGGACCTGCGTTCAAATCCGGCCTCAGACCAAACACTTGACACTTACCAGTTGTGTGACCCTAGGCAAGTCACTTAACCCCAATTGCTTAGAAAAAGAAAACAGAAAAAAAAAAAGAAAAGGCACTAGAGTCAAGAAAAGTCTGGGTTCTAGCCCCAGCTCTACCACTAGATAAATCCAGGTTACTTAGAGCAAATCACTACCTCTCTAAACCTTAATTTCCACATTTGTAAAATGAGGGATTGAGATACATAATTTCTAAAGTCTCTTCCTATTCTAAAATTACATTATTTAATGACTTGTTTGTTCTAACACATCTTTGATAATTCTGAGAAGTATCTCCTAGGAATACAATCTATTGTTTGCCTATGAGATAACAGGTAATTAAAATTACCTAATCTCTATGCTGGGCAGGTATTTAAGAGTAGCAGCTACCTCCAGGGCACAGAAAATCCACAGAAAAGAAACATGGTTTCAATGTAAAGCTAAAGAAAATTCCAAGCAGAAAAGGGAAATAGAAAACCAGATCACTAAGATACCCCACATCCCTCCAACTATCTTCGGAACAATGTATTGTTTTATACTTACAGTCCTTAACAAAAACCATTTTTATATTTTAGTAGTTTGTGTAAATATTTAATAATGCCTTCCCTAGTCTAACAGACAAAAGTTTTTACTGCAAAATATCTAGTCACTGGCCCTATTTATTCCTTACATATGTATTTTACTGAACCCTCCACATATGTCATTGTATTTGTTCATCTGCTACAATCCTATAAAGGATTAACATTTATTCTTCCCCACTTGTAGAATTCACTCTTTAATCCTTTGCAATCCAGTTCCCTATTCCATCTTTCATTGCTTTCTCCAAAATTACTGCTAAATTCAATGAACTTTATTCCATCCTCATCCTTCTTGATTTCTCTGCACCAACCTCTCTCCTCACATCTCCCCAGGCACCTTTTCCCATGTAGGCTTCTATAACACTACTCTTAGTTTTCCCATTTGTCTGAAGGCTGTGACTCCGTCTCCACTGCCAAATCACTTTCTCTTGCTCTCTAAGTGAGAACATTCCCCAAGGCTCTGTCCTGGACCGCCTTCTCTCTTGACACTCTTCCTTGTCAATATCTTCTTGCTCTCATGGGTTCAATGATTTCTATGTAGATGACTACCAAGTCTATATCCATTTTTAATCTCTCCTTACCTTCATCCCCACTTAAATGTCCGATAACATCACACACTCAACATGTCCAAAAAAGGGTGCTTCTTTTCCCTAAAATCATCCCTTCTCCTAATGCCCCAATTTCTATTGATGGCATCATCATCTTTCTACACTCATTTGATTCTTTCCTTTCTCTGAATCTCTATATCCAAATACCAAGTTCTGTCAATTCTAGTTCTCTATCACTGTTCACATCCTACTTCTTTCCAATTATTCACAAAGGTTTTATCTATCCTAGTACAGAATCTTATCAACTCTCATTTGGACTACTACAACAGCTTCCTCCTAAATTGTCTACCTGATTCCAGTTTCTTCCCTCTTTAACCCATCTTCCATACAGCTGCCAGATTGATAACCCAAAAACACAATAATCATGACCCATCCCTTACTTTAAAAAATCTTCTGTGGCTCCTTATTGTTTCTAGAATAACACATGATTACTTCAGCCTGGCACTTAAAGCCCTCTACCTATCTTTCCAGTCTTCTTGAACATTTGTCCCCTTCACATACTCTCCACCCTTGCAAAGTACTCAGCTAAGCTATTCCTCAAACATAATATTGTATATCCTACCTTGTCTCTCTTCACCATGACCAATGTGAGAATGTGTTTCGCTTAACTACAAATATTTATTACAAGTTTTTTTTTCTTTTCAATATGAGGGATGGAGAGAGAAAGAAAATAAATGCTTATTCATTGGGGGGGAAAAAAACCTATTGCTACCTTAATTCATCCTCTATACAGCCACCTAATAACAATGTTACTCCCTACTTAAACACCAGTGACTCCCCTTTTCCTTTAGTATCAAATATAATCTCCTCTATTTGGCATTTGAATTAAGTTAAACCTAGCTATAAGATGTGCCCATCTTCATGAAAACGAATAATACTGCTATTAGCAAATTCCCTCAAATTAAAATTTTTGATCCTTTCTTAGAGACAAGGAATTAAAACAAAAACTCCCAAATCTTTTTATTCATTAATGAGCAATATGATTTCGAAAATAATGTAAATACCAATGAAATAATTATCTTACCTGCCATCCTCATGTTTGTTTTTCAGTCTATGGCACTATTTCATTAAATAAGCATCCTGAAACAACCAAACAAATCATTAGACCTAAATCAGCATAATTCTTTAAAAGGTACTATTTTCATTTTTAATTAAAATTCAAAGATCTCCTAATAAATGCACTACAGATTTTTTTCCTAAGCATTTTACTCACTGACACTACTCATAAAAAAACAGTTTCACATTAACTTTTATTAGGTTATTTTAATTAATTCATAACATGTATGTATTAACTACCCACAATTTTAAGATTGTTTACAGTTATAACACTTTTGGAAATATACAGGACTTTACACACATTATCTCATTTGATTTTTCTCCCCCTACTTATTATCGATGCCTCTATATTAGTCATTTTCTCCTATGTAATAAAGAAAAATAGTTAAGGATAATTGGGTGGCAAAGTAACTTATATGCTGCATTTTATACCCATAGTTGCCCAGTTCTCAGTGAAAATGAGTAATATGGCTACACCTTCTGCACTCTAGAGCCAATATTGTTCACTACAATTAATTCTGAGTGTAGTTCTAGTATTATTTTTCATTAACAGTAATGTAATCATTGTATTGTCCTGCTTTCTTCAGTCTGCTCTTCGAGGCTCCCCATGATTCTTTGAAATCATTTATCCTGTCATTTTTTAAAATAAAAACACTAATATTCAATTATATTCAAATACCATGACTATTCAGCTCTTCCCCAACTTAGGGGCCCTCACTTTGTTTTCAATTTTTATATAATTTAACATTTGGTTAAAAGAAACCATTAAGAATTTAACAGCTTTCAGATATCTAAATTTTAGTGTGTTATCTTACTCATATCCTTGCTATCCTGAGAAAGAAATTTTTAGAACTAGGAGGAGGCTAGGAGATCACCTGGTCTAATGTCTTCCTTTTACAGATTGGGGAAATTGAAGCACAAAAGGATTTGCTGTACTACTTAAACCTAAAGTTGGGACTAGTCAGGTCTCTTGACTTCAACCCAGGCAAAGATCTTCACTTTTGGTGATAAAAAATTTCAGATGTTTACTGATGTGCTTCTCTCTCTCTCCATACACATACATATACATACACATACACATACACACACACACACACACACACACACACACATACACACATTATCTTTTCCATAGACAGATTTAAGGTGTATGTCCACTTGGACAGGAAAAAGAAAGTACATCTTTATTTCAATATAATTAGTTTCCTTTGTGCTTTAATGTATTTTGTTTTATTCATTTCAAAACATTCTGAGAAGGGTCCTTAGGCTTCAACAGACTCCTAAAGGACTCTATGACACACAAAAAAGATTAAGAGCCTCTGAACAAAAACCTTGTGCAAGGTGGCTGACTCCTAAAATCAACTCTATATTATTTGTACTACTGGAAAAAGTTGTAACACAGATAATCAAGAAACAATTTCTATGAGGTTCCACAATGAATTTGGGGTATTAAAATTTTAGTATGGCCATATGTTCTAGAAATTCATAACCATTAAAATTTAAGGAAGACTTGATGAGGGACTTGGGGAAAAAATAGGAACTGGTCTCCTGAGACTATCCTAGAGAAGCATCCCCCCACCCCAAATGATATTAAAAGCACCTGTTTACTATGATTCAATCCAAGAGGGAAATTGTTTTGCTTCCTATCCCACTACCATATACTTATAAAAGAGTTCTGGCTGTGGAAAAGCTGGCAGAACATTAAAAAGAGAGAATGCTAAATAGTGCCTACAAATGTCTATACTCACAATACTTGATCTTAGCCAAAAGGTCAAGAAGCAATTACTGATAATGATTTTCTTTTAACTCAAAAGAAAAATTATGCTATGGTAATCATATTCTTTTGCTCAACTATCTTAGCCACAATATTTATTTTTTCCAAACTCAACTACACAAAAAATGAAGTTTGACTTGAGAAAAAGTAGAAAAAAATAGGATTAAGGAAGAAAAAAACTTACTTGAACTTAATGCATAGAAAATTTGATTATACATGTACACAACACTATACTACATTGGATATTAAGGGAGATATAAAGATTTTAAAAAATTGTGTCTTCATGGTGCTCCTAATCTAAGGGAAAGATATAACACAAATAAGTATAATACAAAGAAAGCCAAATTAAGCGCCATGTGGTCAGAGAGGAATAAAGATCATTACCAAGTGGAGGAATCAAAGAAGGCTTCCTAGAAGAGGTTGAAGCATAAGTAGAATTTCAAGGTGGAATGGAAAATGGCATTCCAGTACCGTGAGAAAGAATAGTTGAGGGGACTACAATATCATCCGTGGCATTAATTAAAGCCTCTTCTAAAGGTGTTGGCAAGTGGACTAAAGAAGAGACGGATACAAGAGATCATAAAGGCAACAATGAACAAAACTTGGTAATATACTGGATACAAGAAAGAAGAAAGAGAGAAAAGATTCAAAGATAATAAAGGAAACAGACAAGAGATTCAGGCTTTTGTTATTAAGTAGCAATCAAACTCTTCAAGACCCCATTTGTGTTTTGTTTTTTTCCTTTGCCAAAGATATTGGAGTGGTTTGCCATTTCCTTCTCTAGCTCATTTTACGGAGGAAGAAACTGAGGCAGAGTTAAGTGACTTGCCCAGGGTCACACCGCTAGTAAGTATCTGAGGCCACATTTGAACTCAGGTCCTCCTGACTCAGGGTTGGCACTCTCTCTGCTGCACTACCTAAGTGCCCCATACAAGAGATTACAAAGATAAGTTCAACAAAACTAGATAATATGCTGGATATAAGAAAGAAGAGAGAAAAGACTGAAAGATAACAAAGGTTTCAAATACATGACAATGTCATTGGAAGAAATAGGAAAGCAGAAAAAAGAACCAATTTGGGAATTATTTTGATATTTATAAAAAAATAAAGTTTCATGAATTACTACCATTTCATCAGCAAATAATAAGTTGTTTTCCTAGATACCTCTCAAAAGTGCCCAAAGTATGGGAGTCAGTCATCTCAGAGTACTCAAACACTTCAACTAATATAATTTTAGGGTAGAAAGGTAAATCAGTGTCCATCTATCCAAAATCTTCATTTTATAGATGAGAAAAAAAGGTTCAGAGCAGTAGTGATTTGCTACATAAGAAACCTAGGTTTGGTCAGTCACAGGACTCAAGTATCTCCTGACTCACTCCAATACTCTTTACATTGCGCAATGCTGACTCTGCCAGGGAAAGACATACACTTAAAAAAAAAATTATAATGTTTAGAAAACTAACTTATTAAACTATGTTAAGAAATGATTTTTATAAAACAAAACCAATCTATCAGTTTCAGCTTTAAGATTAAAGCTCAAGTTTGCCTCAAGATCTCTGATTTTGTTGGTCTAGGTAGGCCCTCCACACACATACAATTCTCAAAGCCACTGCAGGTTGGTAGAATCTGCTAGAGGTTGCTGGCATAGTTTTGGAGACCTCAACATCATACCTTGAGGCACAATGAAACATCAGAACAAGTCTCAAATACATTATTACAAAATAGTGAAAGTAAGTGCTAGGGACTAAATCCAAATTGCACAGGGTTAAGAGGTGAATGAGTGGAAAGGATATAAAGGAACTGGGCTTAGACTATGGATTTCAGTGAAAAGAATGAAATACAGGACAGCAGCTTGATGGGGTAAAACAATCAAGAAAAAAGGGAAGGAGGGGAGAGAATAAACATTTATTAAGTGCTAACACTGTGATGTGTCAGGCACTTTACAAATGTTATGTCATTTGATTCTTACAACCCTGGAAGGTAGATTTTATTACTAGCTCCATTTTATAGATAAGGAAACTTTATTTAAGTTTAAGTCATTTGCCCAGAGTCACACAGCTGGTGAGGTCATATTTGAACTTAGTTCAGTCTTTTTGACTCCAGGTCTGGCAGTCTTATCTACTACACCACTTAGATGTCTAACTTTTTTTAAGGCAGGGAAGAGCAAAGTACGTTTACAGGCAGGTGTAAAGGAGATATTAGAAATGTTATGAGTGAAAGAGGAAAAGGGCAAGGTTCTAGAGGCAGGAAGGAATGGTGTCGGTAAGCACAGAGAGTTCTTCGTTTGGAATAAAAAAAAAATCTAGATTCAAAAACTCCTTCTGTTACCTGTCTAACCTTGGACAAGATATCTAACCTTGTGCTTGCTTCGGCAACATATATACTAAAATTGGAATGATACAGCGAAGATTAGTATGGCCCCTGCACAAGGATGACACACAAATTCGTAAAGCATTTCATCAAAAAAAAATTAATCTCTCTAGGCCTTAATTAATTACCTCATCTTTAAAATGAGGGAGGTTGGACTAGAAAGCTTGTAAATTTCCTTCTAGCTCTAAATCTATGACAATTTGTAATGTAAAAATATACCTTATTGCTTAAGTGAAAAATTACCTACAATTACGTTAGAGGCAACTAGATGATGCAGTGGATAGAATATTGGACTTGGAGTTAGGAAGAGGCCAGTTCAAATATGGTCTCAGTCTCTAGATGCGTAACTTTAGGCAAGTCATTTAACTTCAGATTCATGTTTCCTCATCTGCATAATGCGGATAATAACAGCATCTATCTCTTCCAAGGTTGCTGAGAGGATCAATTGAGATAATGTTTGCAAAACTTACTGTTATTTAAATGCTAACTTTAAAAAAGGTTCCATGGGAGACACAATGATATTTCAAATGAAAAAAAAAATCACTTCTGATCACCGTCATCAGGTAACTTTGAGACAGATACATAGTGTATCAGCAAAACAGGTCACATTTTTGGGGGTGGAAGAAATTTTGTCCCTAAGAGAGCCAGTTTCTAATCCTATTTAGACATTCAAAAAACATTAATTCAAACCAAAAAATTAATCCCTAATTTGAATAATACCTAGCAAGGGAGAATAAAGTAGTATAGTGTTATCTTAGAGTCGATTCCTTTTAGTTCACAAAGAATAAAATGTTAGGATTTGGAATAATTATACAGTGATTAATATTTCTAAAATGGTCAAAGTAGAAAAAGGTCAAATCTTGTTAAAGCTCTTTTAATTTCATGAATGACTGAATTATGCTGTCACTTGGCACAAAAGCATGTTCTCTGAAAGTGGCTTAAGGAGAATTTTGTCCAAAATAAACTGGACAGAGGCAGCTAGGTGGCGCAGTGGATAGAGAACCAGCCCTGGAGTCAGGAGAACCTGAGTTCAAATCCGGCCTCAGACACATAATACATCCTAGCTGTGTGACTCTGGGTAAGTCACTTAACACCAAATGCCTCACTTTAAAAAAAAAAAGGCCAAACAAAATAAACTGGACAGCCAGAAGATTAATATATTTGCTTTTAATCACAATGTAACATAACTTAGCTTTCCAAACACTGTCCTATTTTACCACTTGATTTTTAATTCATTTGAAAGGGCATTTATTAAGCAGCTATTATATGCAAGGTACAAAGAAAAAAAAATTCCTACCAACAAGGGGCTAGTTATTCTGGGAGGACAGGGTGGAATACAATAACTACTAGACATTTAAATGAGAGGGCACTAACAATTAGGGGGAATCAGGGAAAGCTTCCTCTAAGAGAAGGGGGCCCACAAACTGAGGCCAGAAGGGAGACCATTCTATGCCAGGTGATCAAAAAGGAAAAGGAAACACTCAGCTGACTAAAATTGTGTCACTAAAATTTTCAAAAGAATATAATACATAGCTTGATTAAATCACTACAATCACTACAAATCTAAATCACTAAAATCATTACAAAAATAGTAATACAAAGTCATGGAGAATGGACATTCAATATTTTTTAAAGCAGCACCCATTTTATTATAAATAATGTGCTATTTACAAATTTTTCTTCTATCTTAAAGAGCAACAAAATAAAGAAATCTATGCAACCCTTTCAGACACACATACAAGTTTGTACACCTTTACATGCACACCACCACCTCCCTCTCCAACCCCACTCCCACTCCCCCACCCATGCTCAGAATATAGTTTTGTCTTGGGAGATTCTATCTCTATTAATGTAGTCTAAGCTTTTATTGGCTGTTTTGGCTGTCCCGGCTGTCCCATCACACTTAAGTCATATTGAGCCTTAAGGCTGCTAAAACCCCAAGGTCTTCTCTCACATGAACTGCTTTCTAGACACATAGTATTCAGGATCATATATTTAGAGCTGAAAAGGTTCTTTATTGATCCTTTTTAGCCTTTAGAGGAGGAGCAAAGTAGTAGGAGCAAAATTTATCCCCTCCCCCCATTCAAATTAGGCTAGTTTTTCCTTAAAAGGTATCAAGACCTTCCTTAGACTAGGTTGGCTCAGGGGATTAAAGGCTCAGACATCACTGCTTTATCTTCTGAGCCCAAAGCAGATGTGAATAGTTCTATGGGTTCTCAGATGCTGGATTAATGGATCACAATTGGTAACACAAGCCAAGAAGCTTCACTCAGTTGAATCAATTCCTAGTATCTACAATGATACACCTTTCTTGAAAATGCTTCTTCTGCTATGGTTAATTAAATCTCTTATTTTTGTTAATTGCTAAATGATTGTCTCATATTGTTCTAATCCAGAAACTCAACTGCAAGAGAACTGGCCTCCATCAATTAAAGCCCAGCAAAGAAGCCAGCTATCAAATCCAATCCCCTTATTTTACAAATGAGGAAACTGAGGCCTAGAGAAGCTAAGTAACTTGCTCAAGATAACTCAGCTAGTGAAAAAGATGGGATTTTTAAAATAGGTCTTCTGACTCCAAAGCCAGTACTCCATCTAATTAATAACTACACCACATCTCCCCTATCCTGTATTTATGAAGTTACTCTGAATCCAAGAGCAAGACTTTAAATTTGCCCTAAATTGATCATTCCAGCCTGACCAGATCTTTCTGAACCCCAATTCTGCCATCTAATTTTTTTAGTTATATTTCTCAGCTTCAATAGTTTAATCCAATTCATTGTAGATCATATTTATTGTTCATTTTCACTATTTCTTATATGTAAAGATCCATATACTCTAATGAACCCTCTTCAAGAAGACAATCAGCAAAGATTTTCCCACTCTTGCCTATTGGTTCTTCTCCCCTCTATCACTAAACAAAGTGATTAAATCCCATTTTCCCAACAATACAGGCAGCTGCAAAGAGATGACCTGGGATAGATCCTATTTTATTAAATTTCCCTCACTAGTATATCATTTGAATTCTGAATTTACACAAGCTGAAATACTTATGATTACAGAGAACTTAACTAATTATAATTTGGTATCAAAACATCAAGGACACGTCCCAGAGTCCACTCTGTCCTAATCTGGGAAATGTCACACTGTACATATGAGGTGCAACAACCAGGAGTTGACCAACTCTGCCAGAACTGCAAACTAATCTGAATGACCCCAGAACAACAGTGAGGCTTACAATATTTTATATTGAAGAAGTGGGGGAAAAAAGAGTCTTTTTAAAAATATACCAAAAAAAAAAAAAAAGAAAAAAAGAAAAAGAAAAAAATGGAAGCTAGGTGGCTCAGTGGGCTCACTGGCCCTGCAGTCAGGAGGACCCGAGTTCAAATGTGGCCTAAACATAACACTTACTAGCTGTGTGATTCTGGGTTAAGTCACTTAACCCCAACTGCCTCACAAAAAAATAAAATAAAATAAACATGTGTGTGTGTGTACATGTACACGCATACATACCAATCTTCAATAAACAGACCCCAGGTTCCTTTGAATACACTAGATAAGGATACAGTAATGAAAAGTCAGATAAAAAGGCACATATGGGCTGAAAGAATTCAGTTCAAGTTTAGTGGCTACACATACAGATTCACCAGTCACAACTGGCTCTTTCTACCTACATACTACATCCTCCTCCTTCCTTCCTCTGGAGAAAGTGGTCAAGTCTGACTACACTGCCTCAACTGGTAAGCTATAACGGTAGGAAAAACAAGATTAAAAAAAAGTGACACTACCAAAATTCAAATTTAATAACATTTATTGAGAGCATGATCTTTGTAAAGCAATGTGACAGGCCTTGGGGATAAAAAGATAGTGATGGCCCCTGTTTATTTTACTATTATGCTAAAGACTTGTATGGAATTGTTTTATTTTTAGAAGAAAATAGGAGGGCCTTTCCTACTTCATGTGTTTTTAAGATTCTAATTCAAACAAATGAATTGGTATTTTTAAAAAATTTAGCTCATATTTTTCTTCAGCAAATATTCTTTCATTCTATTGGCTTTTAGATTGATTATTTTCTTTCATCATGTTAGGTATAACCTGTAATTTATTCCACAAAAAATAATAATCAACATCAGAAGCTTTTGTCATGCTGGCTCAATTTTTAAAAGGAATAAAACAGGATGGAAACGACAATAGGATAATTCTGTGATTCAAAATACTAATTTTGCATATTCTGAAAGACAGTATTCTAACCTTTCCAATATTAGTATGATCCTGGAATTTGCTATAATTGATACACATCATTTGTAATAAAATATCCATGACTTTGTCATAGGTTGTCCCACATCTAGAATGTACTCTGCCTCTTAGAATCCTGCCTTTTCTTCAAGGCTACAGATTGCCACCTTACATGAAGAAGCCTTTTCTGATCTTCCAGAGCTGCTAGTGCCTTATCTTAAAAATTATATTTTAATCTATTTCATATATACCTATGTATGTACTTATCTTCTCCTGATGTAAAGCTACCAGAGGCAGCAAGCAGTCTAGTGGAAAGAATGCTGGGCCTGGAGTCAGGACCACACAAGTTCAAATCCTGCCTCAGGAATTTTACTAGCTATTTGACCCTGGGTAAGTCTCCTAACTACTGTTTGCCTCAGTTTTCTCAGCTGTAAAATGAGGATAACGATGACACCTACCTCCCAGGGTTGTTTATGAGGATTAAATGAGATAATATCGTAAAACACTCATCACAAAATGCCTGGCGCAGTGGGCCCTATATAAATGGTTATTCCCACCCACCCCACCCCCAGGGCAAGGAACCCTTTCCCACTTTGGTCTTTGTATCCCTGGCTAAACACAGTATTTAGCAACTAAGCAATTAATGAACACTTGATTAAGAAAAGTGAAACTAATGTGCATGATTCTAGAAAGTTGCCCTAAAAGGTGAGCTAGAAAAGAAGCCCTAGTAATTGTTTTTAAAAAACGTTTTATGTACTCAAAGCACCAATCATGGAAAAAAGTCACAAATTTGGACTTTAAAGGACTGCATTGAACATAAAATATAGTCTATCCTAGCACTTTGGATTTTATTTTTTAAGTTATTTATCCAAGGCTATGTGACTTCTTGCTAAACTAGATCTGATTTATTCAAGTTACATTATATTAAAATATTATAATGAGAAATAATAACATTCCATCATGGAAACTGCTACAAAGGACAATAAATCAGGAAAAGGAGGAAAAGATATATCAAGAGAATGAGTGGCAGAAACCAATCAGAAAATATAACAAGAAAATAACTAATGCAAATCATTAACCAAGATGGAACTGAACTTACCTGAAAAATCAGCCAGGTATTCCCATTATCTATTTTCCATTTTGTTCTTTTGAAAAGCTGACTGTTACTGAGAAGAGTGGGTTTGTAGGAAATCTATAGAGCTTTGCTAATGGGTTCATATCTGTTCTTCTCTATAATGCAATCTATGATAGTACTAACCTTCCTCTTTAACAGGCCAAGCAGATTTCCAAAGTCCTGCTAAAATATGGAGGCATTTTCTTAATTATGGACACCTGATCCGTACCACCGAATTCAATGAGGCAATAGTAGTTGCAGAATCAGATTTAGAGGTGGAAGGAAACTTAGATATCGATTATTTAGTTCAGGGGTGGGGAACCGTCAGCGTCAAGGCCATACCTGGCCCTCTAGGTCCTCAAGTGAGGCCCTTTGACTGAATCCAAACTTCACAAAACAAATCCCCTTAAGAAAAGGATTTGTTCTGTAACACTTGGAGTCAGTCAAAAGGCTACACTCAAAGACCCAGAAGGCCACAGGTTCCTCACCCCTGCTAGTTCAACTCCCTCATTTTACAAATAAGAGAAAAACTAAGACCCAAAAATGGCAAGCGGCTTGCCCAAGTTACACAGGTAGTAAATAACAGTCAACTTTAATGAATTCACCTGTCAGGGGCAGCTGGGTGGTACAGTGAATAGAGCTCTGGCCTTGGAGTCAGGAGGACCAGAATTCAAATCCAGACTCAGACACTTAACACTTACTAGCTGTGTGACTTGGGCAAGTCATTTAACCAAAAAAGAATTCACCTGGTTCTCATCCAAATGAACCACATTCTTCATTGGTAAAAATCATATTCTTAACCTCTTTTACTTCATACACCTGCAATTCTATTGAAAGACAACATTCTTCAGTACTACTCTCTTTAAAATAATGCAGGTATCAGCTTTTTAAAATACCCAAATTAATAAACATTTATAAAGTAAGGATTTTGTGCTTAGTGCAGTGAGAAATAAATGTTGTTCACTTCTTTCTGTCTGACTCTGATACCCCAATTTGGGGTTCTCAGTAAAGATACTAGAGTGATTTGCCATTTTCTTCTCCAGTCCATTCTATAGACAAGGAAACTGAGGCAAACAGGGTTTAAGTGACTTGCCCAGGGTCACATAGCTAGTAAGTGTCAGAGAAATAAACAAATATTGGATAAAAGGGGTCTCTATCCTTGAGGAATTTACAATCTAGTTAGAAAGCAAAGTTATATACACCTGAAACAATTAAGTGATTCCCTTTGATAATACAGAGATATAAATATCTTAGACGTACAAACCTTACAATATGATAAATTAGTAGATTTCAAAATTTAGATCGTTTACCCTCTAATCTATTATATTACATGTAACATATAAGTAGGTAGGTGGATTGCACCCAAAAATAAGAATGTTATATTATTATGCCTCTAAGACAAATATTGAAATCATATCAGACATTCAAGCAATGTTAAGTCAATTTTGAGGAGTTACTGAAAAACAGAAAACATTTCTAATGTATAAAGACTTTAAAACAATTTTTTCCAATCAAACTACCAGCCTAGGTAACTTTTGATGTTAAATGAACATTTTGAAGCAAAAGTTACTAACTTATTCTAGAATGACAAATTGATGGTAAACATTTATTAAGCAGTGACAATTTTAATTAGTTACTAAAGTGTTTGTTTTTACATTGTTAGATCTGTATGTTCTAATCTGAACTGTCACATATGGCTAGAGGGAATATTAAGGTTATCCAGTTGTTTTGCACACCATAAACCATCTAACTTTTTCATCATAAAAAAATGAATTTTCATCACAATTCCTAATCCCTCAGTTCTGACCTTTTCTTTCTATACCTTTTCTCTTTACCATTTCACCTATTCCCACAGCTCAAAAGATTCCATGAAAGTAATGCCAAAGTCCAATATTCAACATCCAGCCCTTAACCTCTAAGCTCCAGTTCATTATAAACAATACCTCCTGGACATCAGAATGACACTCCACCAGTAAGTCAAATTCAAAATGTTGAAAAATGAAATTTTTCTCCTCCCAAAAAACCTGCATAGTCTTCAGCACTGCTTTTAATGACACCACAATCCTCCTAATCACCCAGATTAAATATAGGAGTCATCTTTGATTCTTTACTAAACCCACTCTGCCTAACCAATCAGTTGCCAAGTCAACCTCCAGAGTGCCTCTTTAATTCATCCACTCACCTCCCCTTCATACTGCCACCTCATCACAGCTCACTGAGTACCTCCTAGTCTCCCTTCTTCCAATGTTTCCTTCATGAAACTGCCAAATTAATCTTCCTAATATCTCAAAAAAAATTTCAGCTACTTGCTACCTTGAGAAAATACCTAAACTGGCATTTAGAGACCTTCACAATCTGTACAGTGTAAAGAATGCAGGCTCTGAAGTCAAAGTTCACATTTCTGCCACATCCTGTGTGTCCTTGGGGAGGTCACTTAACTTCTCTGTATTTTCAGGGGCTGAATCAAAAGGCCTCTTCTCTTTCTTCAAGGTCCAATTTAAGCACTGCTTTTTCCATAAAGCCTTTCTTGATAATCCAAGATGAAAGTGATCCTTTCTCTCTCCTTAAATTTAGTTAGAAAGCTGTTAGAATCTATTCTTTATCTTCTATCAGACTTATGCCTATACACCACATAGAAGTGGCATCGCCTCCCCTGACACAGAATATAAGTTCCTCAATGACAGATACCATGCCACTTTCCCTCTCTGTAGTTTTAGTTCCAAGCACGACTAGCACCTTGCCCAGAGCAGGCATTTCATAAACAAGGTCTTGGGGAGGCTGGGGCTGAATTATTAATTCAGAGCAATCATCAGTGGAGCTCTGAAAAGTCAGTCTTCCTTCCAGCTCCACAGCTGAAACAAATTCAAAGAAAGAAGATCCAAAAGCAAAGATGGACAGTAATTGGGCATCCCAAATAATAGACTATATTCTGTATAATCACAAATTGCTGACTTGACAAGTAGAACAATTGAGAGGAGAAGCCAATATTATGGCTAGTTGGGGATGGTCGATTTTGATATTCAGTGTTCTGCACTATAAAGGAGGAATGATGACTAATCTCACAATGAATAAAATGCTGTCTTTGCCCTCCCAGATGACACAAAGTGTATTTAAGGGCAAAGGAGAGGGAAATGAAAACTAGCAGATATTAAAATTACTAACAAGTTAAAAAAAAAAGGAATAAGGAAATGAGAAAAAGAGAGCTGGAAATTACTCAAAAGACCCATGGATTTAAAGAATTCTTTTTGAAGGTGAGTTAAGGATTAGGGTAAGTACATTAGTTGCCTAGGATGTGAATAGTAATATAGCCATCTGCTCTCATCTGGAAAGGGGAATATAAAACTAAATGCAAGATTCCCTGCTTTTCCAGTATTGCTAGAATATACTGAAACAGAATCAGCCATAGCCTGATCTAATATAGTAAGAAAGTGGTACCTGGTAATTAGATTTTTTTAAAGCCCAGATAAGAAAAACACCCCCCTTCCCTAAGGTTACTGCCTGCTTAACTTTTCTTCTTTCTCCTCCTTCAATCCTACAATTCAATTTGAAAAGTGAATTTCTAAAGTAAATTTCTAAACTCAAATTACTGCTAAAATTATCCATATGTGCCACAAAAGGGGAGGGAGGGGGAAGGGAAGAGGTGAATAAAGGCCCAAGGAAAAAGTCTTAAAGCAAGATTTCAAGGACAAATTCATGATAAATAGGAAGGGGTTGTGGAGAAGGGGAGAACAAGATGTTCTGCTTACATGAACTAGACACCAAAAAGCACAATTTTATGTACAAATGAAGCACTAATATCTTCATCTCAAATGATTATTTTACCTAGTATACATGACTAGATTAAATAGACAACTCTGATAAAATGCTGTGGAATGCAGCTTTCCAACAATCAGTACTCATACTTGCATTTAGTATGTATCTTCTATTCATCTTAACATTGGCAAATTGTTTATAAAACATAAGCGGAGCAAGTTATTTTTGTTGCAAAGTATTTTTACATTACAGTATTTTTTGTTGCAAAGAGGAGTAGGAAGGATGGTGCTTTGGGAATTTGAACTTTATTTTTAGAACTATTCTACTAAATCAGGTTGGAACATTATTGTTTCTGACCAAAGATTTACCTTTCTTGCAAAATTTATTTTTGTCCTGTCATATAGCTTCAAGCAATGAAAGTATGTATGAATTCTTTGACTAACCTATCCTGACACTAAAAACCCTTGCAGAACTTGTAACCACAATCAGTTAGAAGCTGATTCAATATTCATTTACATATAACCTTTTCACACCAACACATAGAGCTAACTCAAATGAAACTTAAAAACACTTCGCTCAGAAATGACCTCAAATATAATGGGAGTAATGGCTGTCTTAGTGAGAAAGAATATTATCAAGATCTTTGCTTTAAATAGGCTTAAGAAGAAAAGTGGAAAGGGTTGGATTTTAGTAAACTGCAGCAGTAGTATAATAATGTAAGTATATGGATATCTCTATCCGGAAAATATTTTTAAAGTTAAAATACTATCAGAAGCATCTGGAGAAACATCACAGAATAAAAGAACTTTAAACCTAAAAATGTTCTGAAAGACAAATCCAATCCCCTTATGTTAGAGATAAGGAAATTAAGACCCCCAAATAATAAGCCACTTACTCCATGATGACTCAAGCAGATAAATGATGGCAGAACCAGGTCTCCTGATTCTCAGCTCAAGTCCTTTAAACCAAGTCCAAAACATTTTGGTTATAATAGTGAATTCTGAACCGTACAGAGCTAGAGGGGGGTATCTTGCTTCTTGGACCTCCCTCCAGGAAACTTTAAGAACTATAATAATGTAGAAATACATCTCTTCTAACAGCTAATAGTGACAATTATAATTTAAGTGAAAAAGCTGGGGAAGGGGAAAAAAAGTGACTAGATGAAAAAAATAACAAAACGTTTTGAAGCCCAATAACCCAGATAAGGAGGGGATGAATATTTTGGGAGAATGCTAGAGTTTACCACTCACTAGAAAGACTTACCTATTATTATTATTATTATTTTTGGCTAGGCAGTGGGGTTAAATGACTTGCCCAGGGTCACACAGCTAGTAAGTGTTATGTGTCTGAGGCCGGCTTTGAACTCAGGTCCTCCTGAATCCAGGGCCAGTGCTCTATCCACTGCGCCACCTAACTGCCCCGTTACCTAGCATTATTTAGGAAAACTCCACAGGAAATTGTACAATGATTATTGACTATGGAACATACAACCTTTTACCACTAGAAGATTACTACAGTTAACCCAATTCCTCCTCTTCTGCATTTAATGGTTGATGGCATTTATATAGCCCTTTAAAGTTTGCAAAGAGCTTTATAGATATTTTCTCATCTAATCCCTATAACAACCATACCATTCTTCCCATGATTTATTATCCCCACTTTATTGATGAGTTACCTGAGGCAGAGAGAGAAAGTGATTTACCTGGGTCACAAAGCTAGGAGGTATTTGAGATTAGACTTGAACTTAGGTCTTCCCTAAGCACTTCCAGTATTCTATCCACATTGCTGCCTCAATCTTAACTGAAATTTTTTCATTTGCATTTCCCCCTTTAATACTTCCATAATTTAAAAATATACAATCAATTACAGATATAGGTGGCACAGCAGCCAGAGTGCCAAGGCTGAAGTCGGGAAGATGAGTTCAAATCCAACCTCAGACACTCACAATATCTTTGCCAAGAAAACCCTGAATGGAGTCACAAAGAGGGGGACATGACTGAAATGACTAAACAACATTTGCTTTGGCTAGGTGGTCCAGTGGATAGAGTACAGGGCCTGGAGTCAGGAAGACCAAAGTTCAAATTTGGCCTCAGACATTTAACAGCTGTGTGATCCTGGGCAAGTCATTTAACCCCATATGCCTTGTTTCCTCATCTGCAAAAATGAGTTGGAGAAGGAAATGGAAAACCACTCCAGTATCTCTGCTGAGAAAACCCCAAAAAGGGGTCACAAAGAGTTGGACACAACTGAACCAACTAAATGACAATTCAGTTACAAGTTACATTCAAAATTTTAAGTGTACAAATATATCCAATCTTTCTCCTTGAAATATATTTTAAATAGCTTCAACAATTTCTGAACAATGCTGCATTTTAATCAGTTAAGAAAACATTAATCTTTCACATACACACTCAATTTAAAGAGAACTAGTAACAAGCACTTAATCTTAGCCTTGGGGGTATTCATAACCATAGTCAGGTATTTTAAAAAAAAAAAGCTTCCCTGGTCCAGAAAAAAAGTCCTAGTTGATGAGTTACAGTGTGGTACCAGTGGCATCTGAGAGGCAGTGTGTTAAAGTGGATAGAGTCTGCTTTTTGGAACCAGGAAGATCAGGCCTCAAAACAATGCCCACTACCTCTGACATTCCACTGTGTGAACGTCCAAATGCCCTAGGCAAATCCCTTAGATAATAAAATGAAAAGGTTCAGACCTAGATTCACCTCATTCAAGAATGAAACCACAAGTTCCATGTCCTTTTTCCCTAACAAGGAGTATGAAGATGAAAGAAATGATTTACTGAGAAGTACTGATTAGGAGTCAAACAGCCCGCCCGTATTCTTACTTGGGCCTCAGGGCAGTTAGGTGGCCCAGTGTATAAAGCACTGGGCTGAAATCAAGAGTACTCATCTTCTAGAGTTCACATCCAGCCTCAGACACTTAACTAGCTATTAACTAGTTGTATAACCCTGGGCAAGTCACTTAACCCTGTTACCTGAGCTGGAGAAGGAAATGGCAAACCACTCCAGTATCTTTGCCAAGAAAACAGATGATGTGACTGAATAATGACAAACCTAGGCCTCAGTCTTCCTTGGTATAAAAAAAGGCACTAGCCACAAGAAAAAAGAACACTCAAAAGACTTACTCTAATCAATGTAATGACCAATAAGAAATTAAGAAGACTGATAAGGCCCACTTGCCATTGAGATGAAGGACTAGAGGTTCAGGAAGAGATATATTTACTTACAGGGATGGCCAGTACATTTGTTTCTTTTGTGTGTATATAGTGCTTATTAGTCATAAGGAAAGATGTATTTGGGTGGGGAGAGAGAGCTAGCAAGTAATAAGGGTGAAGTTAAAAAAAAAATGCATCAATGAAACATTTTTTAAAAATACATAGAAGAGAGTAGAATGAAGTTCAAAAGAGGACAGAGAAGTTGGGCAGTTTTGTTACTACTATGTTAAATTTAATATACACTTTAAAGCATGTAACAGGTTAGTTTCAAATACAATGTTGTTTTCTGTTCTTCATTGAACTGTTTATGCTCATTCATGTTAAATTAGAAATCAAAAACCTTTTAATTAAAAAATAAAATGAAGGGCTGGTCTAGATTTCTGAATTTCTTCCACCTCCAATACTATAACCTTATAAATCGAATTGCTAAAATGTGTAAGAAAAGAAGTGATATTGATTGCTTGACAGTAATTTGAGTACTGCTTAGTTTTGCAGTTTATTGGTGAGAAGCATTAAAATAAGCCACTAATATATTTCCCTGATACAGAAGATAGAGATAATAGAATTGTGAATTACATTTAAAGAACACCAAAAGTATAAAGCTGAGTGCACCTGGTTCAGTAGCAGTATAAAATATATCACATTATTTCCTTTACTTGTACAGTAAACAACAAGAATTGTCATTTAGGAGATGATACTAAACTACAAGAAATAAAGCATTCGTTTTTATAAAGAGAGTGGGTGAAGGCATTAAAAAAAACAAAGGCACATCTATGAGAAAATAATTTCAAATTGTAAAAAAGTCACATTTTTAGAGAATGGATAAAAGCGATTGAAAAAAACAGAGGCACATCTATAAGAAACCAACTTCAAACTGTAAAAAAAAAAAAAGTCACAGATGCCAACCAGACACTGCAACCAGATCTGGTATCTAAGGTCAGATTTTCAACCACTTAGATAAACCTGGGGACAGAATGTAATGTCAGTAGCTTATGTGAACTGAAACGTGAAATCCAATTTTGAGACAGACTTCCCTTTTAAATTAGTCACAGCAATTTACCAGGTGAGCCTTAAGGAAAATTCCAACTTCACACACAACAAACACCTGCCAAACGCAGCAGCAGCACGCCCCCCACCCCACACACATACACACATAACCCTTTTTCCTACCTCCTTCCTTAGCAACAAGATGCAGACACACAAAGTGAACTTCAGCCTGGGAGCTGGCCGCAAGCCCAGGGTTAAACGAGTTCTCTTAAGTACCACCCCGTGGCAGCCAGAAGATGCCACCCAAATAGAGGAAAGGGAGACCTTGGGCTCCCCGTGACTTCGGGCGATTCATTCAACCCTTCGGGCTCCGTTGGCTCAAATCAAGATTAAGGGTTTGGTTTGGGGATGCTGTTTGGGGTTCCCAAAGCTCTATGAGTAAAAGGTTGGGGTGCCCCGTATGACCCAGCTTGGCACGGGGTGCGATGAGCAAGGAGGAAGAGGACGAGGAGTTGAAGGTGGGAGAAGGGGGATGCTCTCCTCGGCCCAACAGCCGAGCTGCCCCCGCCCCGCCCGGGACTCTCCGAGGGAGGAGGGCGGGGATGCCGCGCCCCCGGGGGCGCCCCTCCCTTCGCCCCCTGGACACCTGCGTTTACGCGCGCGCGTCCGGGGAAGCGACCGTCCGAGTCTAGCGCTCGTCTCCCCGCCGAGCCAACGGTCCTTACCGGCGCCCACTGCCTCGTACGCCTGCCCGCCTGCCCGCCTGCCCGCCCGAGGCTGCGGTTCGCGTCCAGTCCTTGCCCGAGGCCGCCGGGAGTCACACACCTCGACCTCGACCTCCTCCTCCTTCTCCCCAGGTACCTCGCGCTTCCCTTCCACCCTGGCTTGTGGACGGGAGGAAGCCCAGCTCCCCACCCCTGGCGTGCACCCTCTTCCCGCCCCTTCGCCCGCGGCCACCAATGAGCTCTCGTCGCCGGGGAAGCCGTTCGCGCCCCCAGGCGGTGGAGGACCGAGTTGCAAGCCCCGCCCCTGGTTGGTCGCCATTGGCTGAGCAAGGAGACAGCCCGGTAGCTCACGGACCGCTTAGTAAGCGGGGAGGGCGGGGTCTCATCAGGCAAGTCCCGCCCCTCCCTCCCCGCCCTTTCCCAGCTGAGGCAGAAGTTGCAGCGCTGTCTGGTTTTGCCACGTGGGAGCTACAGCTGCCACATATGGGAGGCAGTTGTGCAGCTGTGTTCCTGGAAGGAAAGGGGCAAAAAACGTCCTCGAGAAGGAACATTTATTTATAGTTGCCTCATTACCCTGTCACGCCCCCACCTCCTATCACATGCACAATTTCTGTGTAAGAAAATGATAATGTTGCTTTCCACCCTGGTCATCCCTGTCCCTAACTCTGGAGGAAGGTGGTGGCGTCTGCTGACCGGCCACAGGAAGTTTGTTTGATCAGATGATCTTGCCCATCCTAGGACTGAGCTGAGTTGTTTTGTTTTTGTTTTTGTTTTTTAATGATTCACGGAACTCTTTATCCCCCATCTCCAGCAGAGGCAAGCAGCCAGCTCCCCACCCCCACCCCACCGTCTCTGTTGCCATCTCCACTAATTCAAAAACTCATCATTCCTATTTCTGCACTTACCCGACCTGAACATTAGATATTTTAAGTGCAGATCTCATCCAACTCAAATTCCAGTGCCCTAGCTTTATGTATGTTAACTCGTGATCCCCACCAAAACCCTGTGAGTTTAAGTGCTATTTTACATATGAGAAAACGGCGCCTTACAGTTTATTAGACTTGCTCAGGTCATACAATTAGGATATGTCCGAGGCATGAGTCAAAGTCCAATGCTCCATCCACTGTACTACCTTTGTTTAGCTTTTAACTCAACCTATCTAACCTCTTTGGACATTACCTCCCTCCCATACTCACCACTGCAGCCATGCTAGTCATCTCTGTTCCTAACACTAGACATTCAGTCTATGAATTTGCTGTGGCTATTCTGTGCCAGGAAGGGACTCTCAAGCCTATCTCATAGAATCCTTTTCTTACAGAGGAGTCTCAAGCTTCCATTGTCTAAGGAAAGCCTTTCCTGATCCTGATCAGATAGTATGTATGTCTACCCTCTTAGTCTGTAAACTTCTTGTCAGTAGGGATTGTTTCATTTGTTGTATCTGTATCTCCAAGCCAAACCCTGGCACATGATAAGTTCTGAATAAATACTTGTTCATTAATTGGCTTCGGGTTCTTAAGAACTAGAGGTTGGATCATAGGATCAGAGAGATTTAGAGGTGAAAGGAACATTAGAGGTCATCTTTATAAACTTCGTCTTACATGAGAGAAAACAAAATCAAAAAAATTAAGTGGCATGCACAAGATCACACAAAAGTAGTAGGTTGTGGGATCAGGATTCAAACGCCGATATTCAAATACTGAAAATCTACTGCATTTGCCACAGCTAACTAATAGTTTTCTTTTTTTGGTTAGGCAATGGGGTTAAGTGACTTGCCCAGGGTCACACAGCTAGTTAAGTGTTATGTATCTGAGGCTGGCTTTGAACTCAGGTCCTCCTGGATCCAGGGCCGGTGCACTATCCACTGGGCCACCTAGCTGCTCTAATATTTTTTAAATTTATTGGTTTCAGTGTCTGATATGGTCTGTGTGAGTATATGTACGTGTGTGTATATATATATATATATATATATACACACACACACACACACACACACACACACACATATACCCACACACAAATATATATACATATCTACCTAGATATGTATGTATCTCTCTAGATATGGATATATACATATCCATATCTATCTAGATAGATATGCATATATCCATATCTATCTAGATGTGTATATGTATACATAGATATGTGTATAGATAGATGAGAGAGAGAGAGAGAGGGAGAGATCTTCCATATAAAAGCTTTGGCCTAGCTCTAGAGTACTGAGAGACTGAGTAATTTGGTCAGGATCACACACCCAGTATAAGAGAAGCAAGACCTGAATCCAAGTTTTACTGGTTTAAAGCTAGTTCTCTATCCATTATACCACATTGCCTCTAACCACATAGTAGGTGCTAAATAAATGCTTGTTGATTGAAATGAGCAAAGCTCAAAATACTACACTGCTACCCCCTCCAAAAAAAAAAAGGCTGAGAGGAAATCCTGGAGCCCCACTGGGTTATGTCCTTTATAGAGGCATATCATCAAACTCAAATAGAAACAGGCCACTGAGCTGTAGCTAATGATCTCTCCAGGTTGCGTATTGACTTAGAAACCACATAGTAACATTACGTTTTATTGCATTTTAATTCATTTTGTTAAATCATTTACCAGTTACATTTCGGTCTGTTTTGGGCTGTAGCCATGCTTAACACCTCTGCTCTGTGAACATCTTTGAAAAAGCATTTTTGAAACAGAAAAAAAAACAATGAGAAGGCATTAGTGGATTGCAATCTAACGAAGAAAGTGCCTCCCTAATTAAGATCACAGATCTAGGGGCAGCGAGGTGGCACAGTGGATACAGCACTGGCCTTGGATTCAGGAGGACCTAAGTTCAAATCTGGTCTCAGCACATAACAGTTATTTAGCTGTGTGACCCTGGGCAAATCACTTAACCCCATTGCCTAATAAAAAAAAAAGATCACAGATCTGCTAAGTGTATTAGTTGTTATTTATTTTGGCTTTGTGGTAAGTTGAGGTAGGTAGTTAAGTAGGGAAAGAAGGGAATTCCTTGATGGCATCTTTTACCTCTAGTCTTCAGTATTCCTTATTGGTTATATGTTGCAGACTGTTCATACCTACCACACACCTCTCTGTGGATCTCTATGTGCTATTTTTAATTCTTTGAAAGATAGCTGTGTTCTATGTCTTGCTGCCATATAGAAATATGGGTAGAATGTTATTAAAAAGATGGGCCTTTGCTTTCATTGGAACCTTAGGGTCATTAAAGGATCTTTGCAATTTCCAGAAGACAATCTGGCTCACCCTCCTCTTCCCATTCAACTCTAGACCCAACATCTGTCCATTTGTACCATCTACACTTACATATAGAACAAAAATAAAGGCTTTGGTTCCTGAAATTTCTCATTGGTATTCAAGAAAGAATAATAAAATATATAAATAATAAAAATACAAAAACAAATACAAAATGCAGGAACTGAGGAACTTACAGAAAGAGTTAGTGATTGCAAGAATAGTTGCTCTTAAGTCATGTAAGTTCCTGTCATGTGGGTCATTCCTGTAAAAAGTATACTGAAATTTTAAATGATATGGTAATAAATAAGGGGAAGAAAGCACATTCATTTTGGTGCCTGGAAAATGAGTTTATACTAAATTTTGTAAAAATTAAAATGTGCTTTATACAAAACATACAAAAAGGACATCACTAGCCATCCAAGCCAGTCTTCTTGCACAGATTTGCAAGACAATTTGAGAAAGTGAAGGGACTAGCAGTGAAACCTGTGGCAGTAAAACTGAGTTTTCTCTTGATTGAGGAGCAAATAGAATTAATGTTCTCAGCCTCATCATATCACCATGATACCAGAACCTCTACCAACTATCTCAGATAAGTGGACAATTCCTAAACTCAATTAACATCAGGAACATTTCATTTCCAAGCTTTCGTGGTTTTTACTGTATAGCATGGAACAGGTAGCATGCTGTCATTTTTTCCACCTATGAGATAAGGATAATTCTGTGTACTTACTTTTATGGAGATCATATATTCTACTTAGCAATAAGTTTAAGTCTGTAAAGCACTACTGAGATCTTTTAAGCTCCAGGCAGTTATATTCAAACTATGTTTTGTAATAGCATTGTCAAATACTGAATAATTATTGTTGTTCAGTTGTTTTCAGTCCTGTCCGAGTCTTTGTGACCCCATTTGGGGTTTTCTTGGCAAAGATATTGAAGTGGTTTGCTATTTCCGTCTCTGTTTCATTTTATAAATGAGCAAACATGAGACATATGGGGTTAAGTGACTTGCCCCAGGGTCACACAGCTAGTAAGTGTCTGAGGCCAGATTTGAACTTAGGAAGATGAGTCTTACTGACTCCAGTACAGGCACTCTATCCACTGAACCACCTAGCTATGAATAATTACTTATTTTCAAAATTTTAATTATTACTTTAAATTAATTTCTTAGTTAATTTAACTAATTACTTTCAAATTTTAAATCTAGTCTAACCTTAAACAAAAACTTACATTTACTCTCATTTTTCTGAGGACATTGATAAAAACCACCCCTGATGCTTCATCATGACATAGAAGTGCCTGGTTTCTCAAAGACAATTCCTATGGAGTCCAAGTAGATTCTACCAAACTGGAAAGGGGTTAAGCACCTAGCTCACAGGATCAAAGATCTAGAAGGGACCATTGAGGTCATCTGGTCCATCTTCCACTACAGACCCTAAGGGTTATCTTACCTAAGGTCACATAACTAATGAATAGTAAGCTACTACAGTAATGCAACATGGCCTGCGTTGGGATAGGGTAGGAAAAATGGTGATTCAACCATGAAGAATTTAATGTCATCAATATATTTAGTTGTTAATGTTATTAAATATTCAAGTTAATGTTAATTAAATATTCAAATCTTTATGATCAATTAGGATAATAAGGTCAGATTTACTGTTGAAAGGGACCTTAGAAACATCATTATAACTGAAAAGGAGGGAACACTACATTAGTATGCAGCAGCCGCATAGTTAGAGTCCTGGAGTTCGATTCAAAAAAGACCTCAATTTGAGTCCTGCCTCAGATACTTATTAGCTGTGGGACACTGAGCCAGTTACTGATCTTCTCCCAGCCTCAGTTCCATCATCTGTAAAATGAGGATAATAGCTACTACTTTGTAGGATTGCTATAAAGTGTCAAATGAGATAATATAAAGTATTTTGCAAACCTTAAAATGCTATATAAGTGCTAGATATTATTAATAAATATGAGAGATATTGAAATAAAATGTGAAGTGTGACAGTGGCTGAGGAAAGGTATACAAGAATATGTATCCAATCCGTGCAACACTTAACAAGAGAGTGAAGAAATTGCTTCTGGCCTTACAAAAGCAACTTTTGGAAGACTCAAATGGGAAGGAGGCTAAGGAAGTCTGTTAAAAGGCTATAAGATAGTAAACAGTGAAGATTCAGACTCTGGGCCAAAGGAGCTCTAGGACCTGATGAGCTCTGTAGTAGGAAAAATAGTGAGTCTTTCAACAAGGCCTATATCATTCTTGTTAACCCAAGGCACAGGAAGCACAAATACAGAACCTGGGCCACTGATCACACACTCACTTGCACAGACACACATGCACACACACACACACACACACACATACACATACACACACACACACAATTGCACCCCCAGAAAAGCTCCTCCACATTCAATAAACTGATTTATAATCAGTACACACTCAAAGTCATAGTTTGTGACCTTTAGGTAAGATACTTCTCAGGGCCTTAGTTTCCTCACCTGTAAAATGAGAACCCAGAGTCAATCTCCATGTTGTAATGAAATATTAGAGTAGTACTGTATCCCTGCCTCTGGAGAAAATGATAGTAAAAGTAAATAAACCAATGTTTACTTTTACCAATAAAAAGGAGACATTGGTTCAAAACAATTGGTGTTGAATCAAAGTTTCCCTCGAGCAGTTGCTTTGAGAGGCACCCTGGTAATGGATATGAAGTCAAGAAGACCTGGGTTCAAATTTTGGTTCAGACACTTACTAGCTGTGTGACCTCAGGCAAATTACTTAACCTTAGTTTCCTCATCTATAAAACAAAGGAGTTGGAGTCATTGGTCTCTGAGGTACCATCCTGCTCTAGATCTATGTTCCTATGAAAGAGCATAACAAAGTGACAAGAGACTATAGCAAGGTTGCCCATATGACAGTGGGGAAAGGCATCTCCTGTGAGAATGCATGTAACCAAGGAATATACATGAAGGTAATGCATGTGGCCAGGGAATGTAATGGGGCACAGGTCAGAAGGCGCACACATAGGGAATGTGTACATCCAGGGCAACTCATTCTTCCCAGAGCTTCAGAGCTGCTGATAGCTTCTGCTAATCTGTCACACAGATTCCTTCTAGGCCCCAAATCTCTCTTTCTCCTGGGTATTGTGTCACCTGGGGGGTGAAAAGTGGATATCTCCAAATGGTGTCCTGATTGTGAAACTGCTCTCTTTTCATCTGCAGGACTCTGGGTTTCTATCTGTTCTGGGAAAGGCATAGATCAGGTAAATCCCAAGATTCAGACTTGGAATCCTATTAAACCTTAAAATGCAATAAAAATAATTTCATCTAAGATAAGGTTTAAAAGGTTACAATGCATATAAAAAGCTACTTCTTTACGACTCAGCTTTTCATAATTAATATTATCAGAAAGACATCCCCACAGGGCAATGGAAATTCCCCTCCTAAAGACTCAACATCAAACCATGGATAATACTGCGATTGGCCTCCCTACCTCCCCTTAAAGGGAAGCCAGATTAGCTTACTTTCAACAGATCCACACAATCAGTTTAAGGTGTGGAGTCTAGAAAGTTTCTCCCCGACTGAGGCGGCTTTTTGTTTTAGCGTATAAACAGAGGTAAGATAAGTACATAACTGAGGCACCACACCTGGCTAGGGAGAGCTAACAAATGCCAGCAGAATTCCCCACCACCAGATTCAGTCTAATCTTTTAGCTGACAGGGCCTGGTGATGATTTTAAGTCTGATTTAAAAGACACCTATCTGATTTAGGATTTAATCTTTAACTCTTGTTGTATTCCTGGCTGTGATCCTTTATCCTCAAAACCTGTCTGAGGTACTTTCCCAAAATAAACCTCACTTGAGCTATGTGGAAGCTGGGGCAGTGAAGTTCACCACTTTGGAGATCCTCTTTGATTGGATGCAAATGAAGTTGGGCTAGAACAAAAGTGAAGAGTAGAAAGTAAGAACATTACGTTCAAAGCTGTAGGTCCATATTCTTCCCTTTAATGTGTATATCTATCTGCCAGCAAAAAAAAAAAACACCCAGATTTTGCCTCTGTTCCAGTGAACAGAAAATCTTATTGTCTTAGCTATCCAGAGAGGAACAGAAAAAATTAATTACTCTCCTGAGAATTTCAGTTCAGTGATACTCAAGTCTCATCTCTCAGTATGCTTGTGAGTCTTTAAGACCTCCAATTTCTTCTCCAATTACGTAATACTAGATTCTCTAAGATACAGAGGAATAAAATGGTTCTTTTGGTGAATGGTGATTGAAAACAGGCTTTCAAATCCACATGTCTTTTGGAACTTATATAATATTGAAAGCAGCATTCTAAAATCTACAGGTGTTTCAATACGAGGCAATTTCTTATTTTTTCTCTAAGCAGTCCCATAATGACACCACATAAATAGCTAGATTTATTTTAAAGTAACTTGTGGAAACATTCTGTTTTGATCTCTAGAAGAGTTCTCTTCTGAAAGTATTTCTTGAATTAAAGAAATATTAAAAGAAAATGCAAAATTACAATATGGTGAGAATTAAGTCAATAAGTTTTGAAAAGTACCTATTGTGTTCTAGACATTGTTCTAGGTACTGGGCATACAAAGACAATAAATGAATAAACTATTCTCCAATTTATGTTCTATCTGAAACAATAATGTGTACATGTGTAAATATGTGCAGAATAAATAAAAAATAAACACAGGCAATTAGAATGGGCACTGGCAGTTTGGGAGGAAGCAGGGAAGGCTTTATGTAGAATGTGGTACTTGGACTGTAAGGAAGAGATTTTCAGTGAGGCAGAGGTAAGGAGGGAGGGCATTATAGTAATGAGTGGGAAGAGAGGGGAAACAAGGCAGAGTATCCAATGCAGAGGGACAAGAAAAAGAGAGTCTAAGTGCTATGAGTGGGGAACAGAAAAGTCAGTTAGACTGGGTGGCAGAGTACAGAAAGAAGTTAATGTATGATGACGTTAGAAAGATAGGTTGGAGCCAGGCTGTAAAGGGTCCATTTGAGGTCCATTCTTGTCTAATCTTATGAAAAGTCAGGAAACTTGTTAGGTAAGGCACGTTGAACTTACCTTGAGTCTTCTAGGGACAAAATACTCTGTTCTAGGCCACCAGAATGAAATAGAGCCAGAACTGAATACTTTTCCAGGAGGTGCTGTCTTTCACTGCACCTCCTTGCATACACTTCAATGTCAAACTCCTTTGGAGAGTGTGCCTAATTAGTTTGAGGTCTAGTCTGCCTCTTCACCAGAAAGTTGGCCACCAAATGATGACATTTTATGGTCATAACAACTCGTTAAGGTAATCTACTAAGGAGTAAGGATCAATGGTATGGGATAAGGCCAATGGAATTTTGTGATACTCTGGATCCTTGTAGTAAGAAATAAATGGAAATGCCAGGTATGATGGTGTGTTCCTGTAATCCTTGCTACAGGAAAGACTCTCTTGGTTGCCAGTGGCCTTTTCTCAATTCTCCTTCTCCTTGACTTCCCTGCAGCTTGTGACACTAGCCTGTTAATCACTAGCTCCACCTTGATACTCTCTTTTCTCTAGGTTTTAAGGACACTGTTCTCTCCAGGTTTTCCTCCTACCTATCTGACTGCTCCTTCTCTCTCTCCCTTTTGAATCCTCCTGCAGTCATGATTTCTAACTGTAGGTGTGCCTCAGGGTTTGGTTCTGGGCTCTCTTCCCTTCTCTTCTCCCTTATCCCAAGTGATACCATGTCACTTGGTGATCTCATCAATCCCCAAGATTTTAATTACCATTTCTATGTTGATGATTGTCAAATCTACCTTTCCTATCCCAATTTCTCTGCTAACCTCCAGTCTTGCATCTTCAGCTGTCTTTGAGACATCTTGAACTGGTTATTTATTAAACATCTTAAAATCAGTATGTCCAAAACCAGCGCTTGTTATCCTTCCTTTTAACCTCTCTCCCTGTCCTACCTTCCCTATTACTGCAGAGGGTAACACTATCCTCACAGTCCCTCATGCTTGAAACCTAGGAGTCATCCTGGTTTCACCACTATGTCTCACTCTCTCCTCTCCACCACCACCCCATCCCTGCCCCTGCCATATCTAAGGTGTTAAGCTGTTGCGAAGGCTTTCTGATTTTTTTTGCAATATCTCTCATCCCCCCCCCCCCAGCCAACAGGGACACACTCTAGTCAGGCCCTCATTGTCTCAAGCCTTGATTACTACTATAGCTTGGTGGTAGGTCTGCCTGCCCAGCACTCTCCTCACTCCAATCCATTTAGCTACTAAGTTATTTTTCTAAAATGGTGGTCTGTTCATGCCATAAACACATACACACACACCCTACATAATAAACTCAAGTGGTTTCCTGTTAGTTCTAGGATCAAATACAAAATGTTGTGTGTGAAATTCAAAGCCCTTTGTAACCTAGCCTGCTCCTAAGTTACCATCTTCTTACACCTTATTCCCCAACATATACTCTTCTATTCAGTGACTCTGGCCTCTTGGCTGTTCCACAAACAAGACACTCCACCTTTCAGCTCTGGGCATTTTCTCTGGTTATTCCCCCATACGTAGAATACTTTCCTTCCCCCTCTGGGAGTGCTGACCTCCCTGGCTTCCTTCAGCTCCTAACTAAAATCCCACCTTCCACAGGAAGCCTTCCCTAACCCCTCTTAATTCCAATACATCCCCTCTTTTACTTATTTCCAGTTTATCTTATTTATAGCTTGCTTTGTATATATTCCTTTGCATTTGCCTCCCCGTTAGATTGTAAGCTCCTTAAGGACAGGAACTGTCTTTTGCTTCTTTTGTATCCCCGATGCTTAGCGTAGTGTCTAACACATAGTAATAGGTTCTTAACAAATGTTTATTGACTGATTAATTAGAGATTCCTTCAGCTCAGGAGAGTTGAGCTGCAGTGGAATAAGCAGTCAGGTATCTCTGCTGTGCTAATTTTAGCATGAATGTCCAGGTTTACATTTTGATCAGCAGTAGGATAGACTATGAGTGTCCCTTGCCCTTTCAACCTTGGGGGTAGAGGGGAAACAAACATGGAAGAGGAGAGATGGAGGAAGGGAATAAGAATTAGAAAAGCCACCTTTGGTTTATACTAGGGTAGGAGTTTACAAGGATATTGGATTTAAAACATTAAAGCCCTATTTATCCAAAGTTTAGACTCAAAACTATTGGGAAATGACCAATGTATTTGCAACTATAAAATCACTGAATTTTTGTAGAGTGAAAGAAAAGATTAATAATTTCAAGGGTAATTTAGTTGACTCTCTGCATACAGATTTAAAGTTGATGTCTTACTGGATAGAACATTGCAATTAAATTTGATTTAGGAATCCTAGTTCAAAATACCCAAATGTACATTTATAGAGCTCTCAGATTTGATCAGTATCAACCAATGTACTAAGGATTACCAAATGCATACTTTCTCTACCCCCAAAAAAAGGAAAATATAGAATTTTTTTTAACAAAACAAAGCAGTGGGCTTCCTGTTTTCTGTTATTCTACAACAAGGAAAAACCTCCACAAGGAGGTTTTCAGAAATAGGCCATTTGAAACCAAGCCTGCTTATCTCCAGTGAATCATGTTCAGTTTTGAACTCTGAAATATAAGGTAAGAGATAAAGTTAAGAATTAACTTTGAAGGAAATAAAAAGAGTTGTTAAGCCTATGTTATTTATAATGCTGTCTTTTTTTAAAGAGTGGGACTGGTGAAGTATTTTTTAAAAAGCATACAGTAGGCATCATTGAAACTGAAGGATCTCAAACTTTAAAGTTTTCTTTGAAGTGTGATATCCAATGACTAGGAGCTATAGTGAAACTCCTGTAATAGTTGGTAACCAATAAAATTGTATGATTTAATGTAGGCCTCTATTAAGCTAGTTTGTCATGAAATAGAAAATTAAATTAGGAATTAGGGAGCTAGATAGAAATTGAAAACTCAGAAAAGATATCCAATGCCAAAGGAGTCTGGAATATGTAGGGTTAATTGGGAATGCAATATACTGTCTAGGAGAAGTCATGGCAACTAAGACCATTTGGAATATCCCATGTAGGATAGGGTGAGATGATTACCAGATGCTGGTACAGGGCAGAGACCAGGCAAAATCATTCTTGAGCTGCCTTTCTTTATGTGCCAAAAGCAAAACAACTACTAAATTCTTGGCTTGCCTTAATGATAATTTAATCCTTTAGAAGATGGAAGAAATATCAAAGAGAATATCTAGTCTGCACCTAATTCTGACCAAGCGAGAGGAAGTAGTTGCTGAAGTAGTAACAATGGGAAGCTTGACAGAAACTGGACATTCTGTTTTTGAGTTTATGAAAGAGGAGAGTAAAGGTAAGTATAGCTTGACATGCGGCCTAGATTTTTGGAAAAACAGATTTCAAAGGGTTCAGAGAAAGAATTGGTAGGATACCATATTTTGAGAAGTCACCATATTAGGTATGGGGCACTTAAATCCTTAAGATGCAGAAATAATTCCATTGTAGAAAGAAATATGGAGTTGTCCAAAGATATATGAAATATGCATTGATCAGCTTAAATTTTTAAATGACATGCACAGGAGAGAGAAGAGAGGGTAAATAATGGGGAATGAATGTACAGCTATGGCATAGCCCTGTCACAGAATGTCAGGAGCAGTAAAGCTAAGAATGTGCTGAGGCTGCCAATAAAATACAAATGACATCATGAATGTTCATTGGTTTTAACAGTATTGATGAAAGAAGAGAATCAAAGAAGGGATAAGACCACTGCTTGGGACTGATGAGGTATTGATAAAAGATGACATAGAAGACCAACTCAGCTTTTTTTCTTTTTTTCTTTGTTTTTTTATGAACTGAAAAAGGAAAAAGATAGGTAATGGGCAACTGTGACCCAAGATAAAAGAAAGAAGGAAATGAAATTTTACCTAACTATTCTTAATGAATTTCAGCAACCAGGCCCAAAGCAACTACATCTCAGGAGTCTGAAAGAAATGGTAGAGGTAACTGTTGAGCCACTGGAAGGGAACTTGAAAAGATCATGGCGAATGGGAGAGGTGCCACAGGACTGGTCAAGGGCAAATGTCTTAATGATTTTCAAAACAACAACAAAGATATTTGACTCAAAATGATATGCCTGTGAACTTGATGTCAATCCTTTACAAAATTCTAGGACATAACACTAAAGGAAAGAGTTGTTAATAACTAAAAAGGGAAGCAATGATGATAAAAGACCAGGATGACTTTAATTGTAGCATAGATTTTACCAAAGCATTTGACAAAGTCTCTGTCACTGTGTTTAGAGATATGATATGAGCCAGATAATAGTACAGTTAAGTGGATTCTGAACTAGTTAGAGGCATAACCAAAGAGTAGTCATTGGTCATCTTAGAGGGATGTCTCTAGTAGAGTACCTCAGGGATCTGTTATTGGCCATGTGCTGTTCAGTATTACTAATTATTTTGATGAAGGCATATAAGAAATGCTTTTCAAATCTGTGTGTGGTATAAAACTGAGATAATTAGTGCATGGAGCAACAGAGTCATAATCCAACAAGATCTAGATAGTCTACAAGGTTGGGTCAGTTTCAAAGGTGAAATTGAACAAATATCAGTGTATTAGGTTTTTAAAAGGGTTCATGGGTTTAAAATGTGGGAGTCATTTACATAGCAATTCAACTGAAAAAGATCCTGGGGTTTGAGTACAATGCAACCTCAATAAAAATCAATATTTCTACATGGAACCCCAAATGATCTTAATTGTTTGTGAGATCTTAAGTTGTTTGAAGAAAGAGAATGTCCAGGAAATTTTCCAGTTTGTCTGGAGTTGATAGTCCCACTGTACAACCTTCTGGTTAGAATCCATCAGGAATAATGTGTTTAATCTGGGCATCATAGTTTAGGAAGCATTGATAAGCTGGAGAGTATCTAGAGACAAGCAGTGAAGGTGGTCAGAGGCTTTGAGCCCATTCCATTGAAGGTAATAGGATGCTTAATGTGGAGAAGGCTCACAGGTGATATTTTATCTATCATGTGGAAAAGGCATTGAATTTACTCTATTTGTCCTTAGAAAGCAGAATGAGAAAGAATGGGTGGAAGCTGCAAAGAGGCAAATTTAAATTTGATTTCAGGAAGAAGGGATAGCTCACGTATTAGACCTTGTGATTACATTATTACAGGAACTTGTAAGGTAGGCCAGCACCATCTCTGCAATTTGTCATCATAGAGAACCTGCTGGAGCCCTGGTAAGTTAACGACTTGACAATGATCACAGAGACGGTACGTGATGAGGGTGAGACATGAAATCAGAGTCTTTTTGGCTCTGAGGGCAGCTCTTTATTCACTAGACTCTCCTTCAGTGGAGAGAAAAACAAAACCAAAACCCTTTCTAACAATCAGAACTATCCATAATTGTCTATCTATTAATTATCTATGTTGAAGGTAGAAGGATCCCTCTCACTGAAGGTCATCAAGCAGAGTTTGGATGACCCCTTGTCAGGCCTATCTTAGTGGGATTCTGTTATGGGTCTGAGTTGGAGTAGATGGCCTCCAAGATCTCCTCTGACTCTCAAATTCTGTGAGTCTATAGTTCTGGAGCAAACTATGCCAAGAGAAATAGTGTAAAATAAGACTGGAAAAGAAGATTGGAGGTAGATTCTGTAGGATCTTGAATGTCTAAGAAGTTTATATTTTATTTGGTAGGCAATGAGAAGGCAGTAAAGGTAGCACCTGAGCTAGTTCTTAAAGGAAGAAAAGGATTTCAGGAGGTGGAGATATGGGGAGAGGTTATTCAAAGCATGGAGGCTAATAGAATGCACAAATCCATACAGGACAAGATGACATTGTAGAATGATAAATGGTCTAGGTCGGCTAGAAGATAAAGTGCACAAGGGAAAGTAGTGTAAAATAAAGCTGGAAGGGAACTTGGAGCCAGATTGTGGAGGGTTTCAGATACCTAGATGAGGAGTTTTATCTGATGGACACTGGAAAGACACAAGAAGAATATAATTGGACCTGTACATTATTAGTCAGTAGTATGAGAGATGGATTGGACAGAGGAGAAACTAGAAAGGGCCAGTGTAACATCTCCCCATAATTAACTCATTTTAAGCCTAGATGGAAATAGAATGGCTCCTGAGATCCACTCAGCTTTAGGGAACTTTTTATAGGCAAACAGTTATGAGTACAGTCACAACTGCTCCAAGCCCCAGTGAAGAAAATTCCTAACGTTTAGGCTGTCTGCCTAACATTTACATTTATATCTCTCTCTAGTTAACCTTTGGCCTCTTTGTGATTGAGGCAAAATTGAGTTTACTAGAAATGATTGAGTAATGAAACAGCATACTATATTACTCTATCTATGCATAGACAAGGAAGGGAAGTTTGGGGAAAGAGCCAAACTTTTCTTGGAACTTCCCTCTGCCTAAGTCCTCCATTCCAAGACTCCTGTAGAGTCAAGAACTCCCCTCGATATCTCCCTTCTCTGACAGAGCTCAGTCCTTCCATTGCTTCTAAAAGGTATGTTAGAAATGTCACATACGCTCCAGCCTCTTTAATCTAGACCCTCAGAATCCCTCCTTACAATTCTGAGATAGTTCCTTTCTTTTATATTCCTTAGGCTATGACCCACTAATGTCTTTAATTATTCCAGAATTGTACAGGACCAGTTTTCATCCCCAGTTTTGATTCTGCTTCTTTTGTTCTTACCTAATCAAGCTATAAGAGCTAAGCTGGAAGTGCTTTCAACCTCACCCTTACGCTGTTCTCCAAGTTTTAATATTTATTGCCCCCAGCAAATCCACTTGAGTTTGACGGAGGTAAAATCATAGATAACCCTTTAGTGACTCAGGGATGCTTTGTGTTATCTGATTCAAAGAGAAGTCTACAAGACAAAGCTGGTATCAAATTTAGTAATTAAAATTCTTCTTATTTTAGAAGATTTCAACTCCTTCTATAGCAAAGCAAAGAAAAACAAACAAAACTCGCCCTTCAGTTCTTTTTTTTTTAATTTAAAAAAAATTTTTTAAGGCAGTTGGGATTAAGTGACTTGCCCAGGGTCACACAGCTAGTAAGTGTCAATTGTTTGGTCTGTGGCCGGATTTGAACTAGGGTCCTCCTGACTTCAGGGCCGGTGCTTTATCCACTGCACCACCTAGCTGCCCCCACCCTTCAGTTCTGAACCTTTTTTTCCAAAGCTGGGGAGAAGTTCAGCTCTCAGAGTCTTCAATAACCTAGACCTCATCTTTCAAGGCAACCAGTCCAAGACATCCTTAACTAGGTCAGAAGGAATGAAGGTTTCAACTAGGGTGCTGAAAATCAAATGGAAAAAAAAAAAGGAATGGATGGGCGATATTTGGGGGGGGTAGAGTAAAAACTTTGGAGAATGTCTATACTTATTGTATGGGAAGGAGGAGAAGAACTAAGGCAAGAGTAAGATCTGTCAGAGATGCAAGAAGAACAACAGATTGAGCTATGTCATATAAATCAAGAGAATGAAAGATTGAATGAATTAAAATCATTTACTAGATGAAAAGAAATATTGAGCACAGAATGGTCAGAAATGTCAAAGTCCTAGTGGCATGAGGACTAAGCAAAAGCTATTGGATTTGAAATTAAGAGGCCATTGGTGACCTTGAGGAGGACAGTTTCAGTAGAATTGTGCAGAGAGAAGGCAAATTTCAGAGTCCTGAAGTGTCATTGGGTGGCGAGAAAATGGAAGCAAGGAACATGATTGGCTACTGTTGCCAGAAATTGGCAGTGAAATGGAGAAATTTATGGGGAGCTTATCTCCCCACAAATGCTTATGGAGAGATAATCATTTCAAGATAGCAGGATAAAGGGAAGCTTGCTTTAAAGTAGGGAACCCTTGAATATGTTTGTAGACAGAGGGAAAGGAGTCAGTAGGATGATTGAAAATGAGAAGAAGGTAGGATGATTGATGGAGCAAAGGCCTAGACCAGCATAAAATGATGAGGTGATGAGATCAGTAATAGAGGATTAGCTTTGCAAGTGGGAAAACCACCTTATTATCTGATACTGCAGGTAAAAAGGAAAATATAGAAGAAAGAGAAGATAAATTTTCAATCCAAAAGGGAAAGGTTCCAAGATGAATCATCATATACGGTTAGGTAATACAGTAGATAGAGTGCTGGTTCTGAAGTCAGGAAGACCTGAGTTCAAATCCTGCTTCAGACATTTACTATGTGACCCTCAGTTTCATCAACTATGAAAAGGTGATGATAATAGAAACTACCTCCCAGGGTTGTTGTGAGGATCACATGAGATAACATTTGTAAAGCTTAGCACTGTGTCAGGCACATAGTAGAGGGTATATAAATGTTTATTTACTTACCCTGTCTCCCTCCCATGCTTAATAGTTGTGTGATCACAGGCAAGTCTCTTAACCTCTGCTTGCCTCAGTTTCCTCAACTTTAACAAGGTGATAACAATAGCATCTAACCTAACTGGCTTGTTGTGAGGATCAAATATTTAGCTAATATTTGTAAAATGCTTAGCACAGTGCCCAGCACATAGGAGGAACTTAATAAATGCTTCTTTCCTTCCTTTTTGTGGTAGCCCAACTGCACTTTGAGGTCCTTTGTGACTCTTCTGGCCCTACCTCTCTAGATACTCAACATTAGTATCAGCCCAACCATACTCTGACACCTAGCAGGACCCCTGAAATGGGGAAACAGGACCCTCTAGTAGTGACTGTCAGGGTCAGAGATAAGAAGAGGTAAGAACAAAGAAGCCTTGAGGAAAACTTCAGAAGAGACAAAATGATTAATCCAGGTTGTAGAATTTCATGGACTAACTAGTTAAAAAAAAAATTTTAAGCTAAAACTGATGAGCAGACATTTCTTTTTTTTTTAACCATGATTTCTTCATTGGGAGTACAAACCAAGGGAACCACTAAAACAGGGTTTGGTTGACTATGAAAAGATCAGTCTGGGCTTATAAACAAGTAGACCTGAAGCCTAGGAAGAATGGATATTGACTCCTTTGTTTAGACTGATTAGAGATTGATTAGAGAAATGAAAAGTAAAACCACTCTGAGGTACCACCTCATACCCAACAGATTGGCTAACATGACAGAAAAGGAAAATGACAAAAGCTGGAAAGTAGGTGGAAAAATTGGAACAGTAATGCAGTATTGGTGAAGTTTTAAACTAGTCCAGTCATTCTGGAGAGCAATTTGGAACTGTGCCCAAAGAGCATATGCCCAAAGCTGTGCATTCCCTTAGACCCAGCAATATCACTACCAAGTCTGTATCCCAGAGAGATCAAAGAAAACGGGAAAGGGCCTATTTGTACAAAATATTTATAGTAGCTCTTTTTGTGGTGTCAAAGAATTAGAAATGGAGGGGATGCCTATCAACTGGGGAATGATTGAACAAGTTGTAGTATGTGATTGTGATGGAATGCCATTATGCTAGAAATAGCAAGCAAGATACTTTCAGAAAAACCTGGGAAAATTTATATGAACTGATGCAAAGTGAAGTGATCAGTAGCAGAAGGACGTCGTACACAGAAACAGCAATATTGTAAGGATGGTCTGCTGTGAAAGACTTAGCTACTCTGATCAAGATAGTTTCAAAGGACCCAGATTGAAAAATGGTATCTACTTCCAGAGAGAGAACTGATTCTAACTGCATATTGAAGCATACTTTTTTAAACTTTATTTTTCTTTTATATGTGTGTTTTCTTTTGCAGCATGGCTAATATGGAATTGTTTTGCATGACTTCACGTGTATAATCAATAGATTGCTTGCCTTCTCAAGATGTGGCGAGGGGCAATAAGGAGGGAGCAAATTTGGAACTCAAAATTTTTTAAAATGAGTGTTTAAATTAAATTAAATAATTAACAAAATTAATAAGAATATGTTAAAGACTTCTTAGTGACCAAATTTGCTGAGAAAAACATCTTGTTTGAACTGACAGTAGAAGTGTAAATGAGTAAGGAAATGGTAAGAGTGTCCCAGCTGAGAAAAAGATTTTATGCCTAAAACTTAGCTGCTTTCTGTTTACTTCATAGGGTAGTACAATAGTTCTTGCACTTAAAACATCTGACTGCACCTATGCTGTAGTGAAAAGAATACAGGCGTGGGAGGAAGTGCCCTGCAGGAGAGATGAAGGGGAAAGACCATGGAGACAATGGCAACGTCTTTTGGAGGAGAAAATTACTCAGCTGCAACTTTGTGACTTCTATCAGTCACTGAAGGTGTAACAGCTTGGATGTAGACAATTCTGTACTCCAAAGGATGATATATTTCATTGAGCACATCACATGGAGCACATATGAGAATGGTCCTGCGGAAGATCATCCCAAAGTGCATTTGTGAAAATGAGCTGAGCTGTCCTGGCCAATTCTGGGGATATATGTGTTCAGTGATGAACTTTTTTTTTGGGGGGGGGGTGGAAGCATCCTTTGGTTCCCATGACGGCAATAGAGGGAGAGACTGTCAATGGGGATTAACTACTGAGCCAAAAAAAAAAAACCCCAAACCCAACCCTTTCAGTAGATTTTGAATGAAGAGACAACTTCTGTTCTTGTTTTCTTATTCTTTTCTCCCGACAGTGTGGCTTAGAACTCTCTTCGGTATCACCCTAAGTCTTTGCCATCCTTTATGTCTTCAAGCTAGCACACTATAGATATAGAAGAATGCCATGCAGTATGAAATGACACATGATAGAGCCAAACCACCACAAAGCTAAATAAAGACCATTCCTTAGACTTTATGTTAGTGCTTTATCATATTCTACGCCTGTGTAATTAATCATCCCCTAAAGTAGTTAGCTGGTTTATCTCTATACGCCTAAACTGACAGATTTTCCTAGTTTTATCTTCTTTCTTTCTGAAGGGAGTTTAGAAAAAGCAGGAATAGATCTTTCTAGTATGAATAAATATGAACTTTATTAAAATCTTAATGTAACAATAGACCACATTGCCCCAGAGAGGCTGCAGGATACTTCCCTTCTTTAAAGGACCCCCTCAACCCTGGGATCACTTGCAGACAGTAGGTTCTATGCTAGGGGGAGCATAGTCTCTAAGGAAAATGTTAGTCTCTAGAAGACTCTAGCTCTTTGCACTGTACCCTGGGGCCCATGGGAAAATCATTTAAAGTTAAATTTGGCTCATATTTAGGGTTTCCCCAAATGAGGTAGATGGGAACTCAATGTACAATGTAGATTAGGTATAAGGCAGACACTTATTCCTATCCCATAAAAGAAATGCTTAAAACACAAAAGACTAATAAGATTGCATTGACAAAATTGTAAACCATTACACAATAGTACATACCTCTTGTTTTATTCTTCTGAGAGGCCAATACTAAAAACACCAAAATATGAAACATTTCACTTTGGCTGCATATGCTGGATCATGGCCTCTGGTAAACCTGGCGGCTTGGGCACCTCCTGTTGGTGGCAATCTTCTCCAAGAAGGGTACAATTACAGAAAACTCCTGCACCTGCTACTCAGCTGTGCCTGAAGGGCCCAGGAACACCAGTCCTCTCAGTTCAGAAAGTTCCCTCCAAGTTTGTAAATGCCTATGTCAGGGCTGCCATGCTCAGGGAAAGAAACACAGAATAAGAGATAGCTAAGACACTGAGATGTATAGTCAGTCTTAGGCTCCACCATACAGCACACAGGCTTGATGCTATGTATAAGCAGTCACTAGTTACTGCTGGGGGAAGGACAAGGGACACCGAAGAGAGTTCTAAGCCATACTGTCAGGAGAAAAGAATAAGAGAACAAGAACAGAAGTTGTCTCTTCCTTTAAAATCTACTGAAAGGGTTGGGTTTGGGGTTTTTTTTTTGGCTCAGTAGTTAATCCCCATTGACAGTCTCTCCCTCTATTGCCGTCATGGGAACCAAAGGATGCTTCCACCCCCCCCCCAAAAAAAAGTTCATCACTGAACACATATATCCCCAGAATTGGCCAGGACAGTTCAGCTCATTTTCACAAATGCACTTTGGGATGATCTTCCGCAGGACCATTCTCATATGTGCTCCATGTGATGTGCTCAATGAAATATATCATCCTTTGGAGTACAGAATTGTCTACATTCAAGCTGTTACACCTTCAGTGACTGTTAGAAGTCACAAAGAAAATCAGCAATTTCTGTTTAAAAAGAAAGATTAACAAAAAGACTATAATTGGAATATTCAAGATGGAACTATTTTTGCGAAGTATAATTGTGAAATGTTCCACTGTATTTTATATGTAAAACCGTACGCATGGATTGCTTCATTAGTATTCTAGAAATGTATTTCACGTGGTAAGTTACTTTCTCATCATAGTGTCACAGATGTAGAGTTAAAAGGGGCCTTAGAGGCTCCTCATTTTACAGATAAGGAAACAAACAGATTTAACGACTTCTTCAGAGTCATATAAATAAATATCTGAGGTAGGATTTGACCTTGGGTCTTGCTGACTGAATCTTAATCTCTGTGTATTACACCGTCTACCTGCCTAGTATCTGGTATTTTGTTTATTGGTGTTCGTGTTCTTGGTCCTTAAAGGCTCTTAGAGACAAAGTATTTTGACTGCAGACAGGGATGTTCAGGAGCTAGCTCTAAAGGAGCTGGTGGTTAAATTTTCAGCATAAGTGCACATTTACACCGCAGAAATCAGTAATTGCTACAAATCAGGGTTTGATTTATTGTTTTGTTGATTATCCCAATTTAAGAAAATGTTAATAATGCAGATTACATCTAAAAGTGTGTATATATACTTTCCCCATCCTCACCCCCAACCGGGATTGTTAAACATTTATCACCACACAATTCTTATAGTATGATTTAAATATCATACCTGTAACAAACAAGAAACTTTATGAGTGTTCAGAATTAGCCACTGGGAGCACATTTCTCTCTCCCAAAGCAACCAAATGATGTATAGTATTTGAATGGTGTGTATTCTTTATTATAAGCCAGCACAATCCTGTAGCCCTTCTACTTTCAGCTGTGCCCATCAAGCACTATTAGATTACAGGCCCAATACTATAATAATAAATATTGCTACAAAAAATTCTCATTACAACTAAAATATTTCTGAACCTAAGCCACTGGCCCTCCTCTTTCCTGATGCCCCCAATTATTAGCACTGTCCATATCCTGAAATTGTTATGCATAAACTTTGTATCTACTTAGGTAGCCCTGCATTGTGATTGGAGAATGCAACCCTAGAATGTACCAACTATGGATATTTTGGAACTGGGATTCCTGGGGAGGGCTTTGTGAAGGTGACATCATCTGTCTGTGTACCAACAGAATATACACTCCTAGAGAACTGTGGTTTTTTATTTTTTGTCTTTGAATTCCCAGTGCCTAGCTGATGCAGCTATTCTTTCATTAAGGGGATTTGTTCTGTTCTGTCAAAGGGCTGCACTTGAGGAACTAGAGGGCCACATGTGGCCTTGAGGCCGCAGGTTCCCCACTCCTGGTAGCACCTAATAGTCACTTACTATTTAATTGAATTGAATTCTTTCAGGCAACATGTTTATATGTCAGGATGACAAAATGTGTTAGTATAACCTTCCATAAATAAAACAAAATAATTTTTTAATAAAGATAGCTCATAAGGATATTAGTGATTCACCTGTATATCACTTTTTTTTAAAATGCTGTTTATATTATCACAATGAGAGCTGAAAGGCCACATTATCTACCCATAGCTTCAAGCTAGGCTCTAGTCTTCCTTCTATCTTGCCTCAGCCTAAAATAAGTAAACAAAAAGACTGAGGGGGGAAAAGAGTTTCTATTACAGAGTCGATTATCCTTTAAGAAAGGAGAGCCAGATAAGATCTCTTTCTCTTTTTAATTTACACGAAACCGGCTATATTTTTGAGTCACAAAGCCTGGCAAGCCAATCACACACATAGCTGCTGTTCAAGCAAGAAGCCTGGGAATCTTAAGTCAGGGTTGGACCAACTTTTATGCTTTAGGTCCAGGTAAGGATGGTGAGAAGATAAAATATGGGTGAAAGCTTCTTATAATTGAGGAAAGTTCATGTTCAATTTTGCGTCTGAAGCTTTGTCCCTTGTGACTTGGTCAGTACAACTAAGCACTACTTTTTCTCCCTTGAGAGTGGGAGCTGTGCTCTCTCGGCTAAGCTAGGCCTTGGCCAGGGAACCTTGAACTGTTCATTCCCAGTAGTATCAAAGATGTCAACCCTGCCACATCTCCCCACTTAGCTAAAAGCTCCAGGGGCAAGACCTCCCCAAGGACTTTGGAGTGTGATCAAACAGCCAAAATTTTGTCTTCATATCTCGAGGTCTCCCACTGTTTGGAGAGAGCACCACAGAATAAACAACGCTTAAGAATTAGGGGTTCCCATGCCTAGAAATTCCAGAGACAAAACTGTTCCTAAGTGAGGAGGGGAAAGTCTCTTCGAATTCCAGCTCTAGCATCATCACTGACTTGATCTCTTGGCTTAGCCTTGTGTTTCTGGATGACTTTTCCTGTGTGTTGGTTTGGGTTTCTTTCTGCTGTGTGTCTTTGGGGGAAGTCTTGTATACCAAACCAATCTCTAAATTCCCAGAGGTATTAATTATAGAGTTTGTCATTGTAGAATTTGTGTCACAAGGTCAACAATAGCTATGATCTGGAAAGCACTTTCTGAGCCATCTCTTCTTCTCTCACAGATGCCAGGGTCAGAGGTTGTCCAGATTCTATTCACTAAGTTATGTGGTTCTCAATATTGTCATTTGCTGCATTTTCTTGGACAGAGATATCAGGTTCTGTGATCTCATTAATAGTTCCCTTGGTAGGGGAATTTTTGGTATTAGTTATCTGGATAATAAATCATATTACAATTATACATATGGTAAACCACATTCCTAAATAGCTATTAGTTGAGTGGGGTCACATGCTCTCACTACAAAGTAAAACTATTTTTGAAATTATGAATAAACTTGCTTATATTATAAAACAACTATTGTGGTAGGATAGGTAGGTGGCACAGTAGATAGAGCACTAGACTGGGAACAAGGAAGACATCTTCGGAGTTCAAATCCAGCTCCAGATACTTACTAGCTGTATGACCCAGGGCAAGTCCCTTAACCTTGTTTGCCTCAGTTCTGCATCTATAAAATGGAGACGTCCTGGAGAAAGAAATGGCAAACCATTCCAGTATCTCTGCCAAGAAAATTCCTAAATGGGGTCACAGAGAGTCAGACATGACTGAAATGACTAAATGACAATAAATTATGGTTACTAGTAGCTACCACAGGAGAATCAGGTTTGAAATGTTGTATTATAAAATATGGGGCAGCTAAAAATGGGGTCACAGAGAGTCAGACACAACTGAAGAATGACTGAACAACAACAAATAAAAATATGACCACCTAGAAAAGTTTCTTTCTCAGTAGCCTAATCTCAAATATATTTTTAATGGACTTTTAAAGGGAATATTCTCAAATGCTCATTCAAATATTAATATATAATTGGAGCATCATAAGTATACATGCACACATTATAAATAATATGTAGAACATGAGGGGGGGGAGTCAGACTTTTTTTTAGCCCTGGTGAAAACATATTTTATGCTTTTCATCACTCTGAAGCAAATGGGAAAATATGATCATCCCCAGACACCTGTATAAGACACAGAAATCAAAATGTATGAGTCCAACATGAAGTCATCTTGAAACATTTCTCTCCCCACCCCTTTTTGTAAACAAAGTAGCCACTAGAAGATAGCAGTGGAAATGAAAACTATGGTGTAGAAGAGAACCGTGGACTACTTTCTTAAAGCATAAGTGTCTTCAGGTCAGTAACCTCAGTCCTTAAAGTGTAGAAAATCTTTAGAATAGGCAGACAAATGCTTTTTTTATGGGCTTAGCTTTATATTTAAACAATTAAGCTCTCCAGTTACATGAACTGGAAATAGCATTGCTTGCTTGGTAAGGTAAAACTGTATAAATATGGGTAACAGAATATCATGCAATTGTTGCTATTAAATTTAAGCCCTTGTCCCTAGTGAATTTCAAGGCTACAAAGGGTAATACTCCAGCAGCATTGGAAACTAAAGTCCTTTGTGGTTTAGAAAGCAGGTATCATGCATGCAGAAGTAAGTGAAGTGTACATCTTGTTATTCTGTGCGTATTACCCTAAGATGTCTATGCATCTGACCTTATTTAGACTCCTCAATTTGTGATACAAGCATTTAACCAATATCGCTAGTTATGAAGATCACAGCTTTCCATGGGGAGTATGATTAGGACATTTGAGCCCCACATGGTAACGACAGCTTTCAACAATGTGGCTTTCCTGTATTTCATCCGCAAGAATGCTGCTTCTGGTGACAGCTGGGGCCAAGAAAGGGGGCTGGAATCAGATAAACTAGCCAATTGTCTCTCTTTCACACTATCAAGTTTCCCCTTTTCCCAGGTCAACTCTGATTGCAGCTTCTTCATTCCCGCCTAAAAAAAAAGTCTCCTAAGGTTTAGATGTGAAATTCTCACTGTAAATTCCTAAATTTTTCCTCCTCGCTTTTATTTTGAAATGTTCCTATACAGATGTTGTGGTCTAGCTGAGACTTGGTACATATTTTTAAGCGTAGTTTATTTACCCAGGAAAGCTTTGCTCAAATATAGCATCTGGTTTTCAGTGAGGTTCTATCCAGTGGTCAGATTTTCCATCTGGGATTATGAAGCATAAAGGCAGGGGCAGAGATGACTTCAAATTGAAAGATCAGGAGTAGAAAATTAAATCTTGAATTCTCAACTGCCCCCCCTCTCTCCTTCCTTCTTCTCTTCTATCTCCTCCTCTTCATCCCTCCCTTTGGCCAACAAGATACTATTTTAATATAAACAATAGTGAAAAAAAAATCTACATTACAGTTGGTGATATATTTGACAGGCATTTGCCCAACTATTAATTGCTTAATACCAATCATTTCCATTTTAATTTCTTTCCAACCAGATTTAAACTCAATCCTTAGTGTGTGTTCCCTTTCATTCTCCCTCAAACATCCAATCCTGCCTACAAAGTCAGGTCACATTGACAATTCATGATGTCATTTCAACAATTTATTATTAAGCTTTTGTGAATGAAACCTCGTTTGTTTTGTTAGCATTGATTCTTCCAACATAAGGATCTAGAAAATATGTAATATTTCAAACTTTATTTTGAAAACATTTGGATCATTATAGATCTTAGATTTAGAGTTGGAAGGGACTCGAGGTTATCTAATAAACCCTATCATTTTACAGGTATGACGACAGTAAGATATTCTCTATTACTTGCCTTTGAGAAACTTGCAGTCTCACCTATTTTTTTTTATCTGAATATATTTCATCAGTGTAAGGAATTCACAGTGTGGAAACTACCCCTATCAACATATATGTGTGTGTGTGTGTGTGTGTGTGTGTGTGTGTGTGTGTGTGTATGTATATATAGGCAAGTCATTTCTAACTTTGAAATTTGTTTGGGAGTACAGAGGTGTTTAGAGATTCATTCATAGAAATAGCTGGTATGTTTGAGAAATAGAACTTGCAACCAGGACTTCTTGACTTCCGGTACAGCCTTCTGATGATAGCTAGCATTTACATAGTGCTTATTGTGTGTGAGGCACTATGCTAAGTGGGTTAGCCACTATGCTACAATGCTTTTTTTGGTGCCTGTACTGGACCCTAGATTTAACTGGTGTAGGAAAATCCTGCGCAGGAATCTTCCTCTATCAGTACAGATCTAGACCAGATTCACAATTTATAATCTTAAGAGTTGCCTGGTACACTGAAGATTAGGCAGCTTGTCCAGGGTCACACTGTCAGCATATGCTAGAGCTGAGACTTATACTCAGATTTTCCGGACTCTGAGGCTAATTCTTGATCATTACTCCATGAATGCTTCCCATATATGTGTAAGTGTGTGTGTGTGTGTGTGTGTGTGTGTGTGTGTGTGTGTGAGGCAATGATTGGCCTAGCTCCTACCGCCTTGAATCCAGCAAGCTCATTTGGCAGACAGGCAAAGAAAATATTCAGACCCACAGATTCATAATTTTGGAAGCTCAGCATCAAGTCACTTGTGTTGCCAGTCCTGCTCTGACCTTGTACCGTCTTCTTGTTTCCTTCCTTATATGTAAGCCCCTCTACCTTTAACTCTGGTTCTAATCACTGGGTTAATTTGTTTTATTTCCCGTGCCTAATAACCTGCCTTTCCAATGAGTTACTGTGGGACCGAGGTTCAACTTTGTTGTCTATAAACCTTGTAAGAGATACAGGCTTGCTTGTAAGCTCCGGGTCAGTCAAGTCAACAGTCACTACGTAGGCACTCAGTGCCTACTATGTGGCAGACACTATGCTGTGTTCTGGGGAAACTGTGAAAAGCAGGTCCTGCTCTAAAGATGAGTCCATGTACCCGGCTGCCAGACTTCTGCCTGTTACTTGCAACCAAAGATTTCTGCTTTTATGTGTGCTTATTGTCTATTGGGATACCAACATGCTTCTTCTTGCCAGACCTCCCTAATGCTGTCTGTTCCCTTGGACCTCCCTGAATGCTTCTCCTAATCACTTGGCCCGCTTCGGTTTGTCTGTCTATTTGTTAGGATTAAGAACAGCGGGGGCAAAGCAGGAGAATTGAAGATGTATGTGCTCTAGGTCCCAGTGCTCATCTGCCTACAGCAATCCCAGTATGTAGGCTAAGATGAATATCCTCTAGTCAGATTTGGTCTTGTAGCACATATTTGAGTTGCAGTTTCTAAGTGTGGAAATAGCAAAGGAAAAAGCATATTTCCAAAATAATAAGTAAACAGAGGGTCTGAGTTGAATTCTTAAAGAGAAGACTGGAGAAGTAATTTAAGGTCAGACTGTGAAGGGCTTTGAACGTCAAGTTAAGGAGTCTGGACTGTTTTTGTGTAGGCAATGGAGAGATATTCAAAAGTTTTGAATAAAAAGTTCTGTATATGCTAAAAGTGATATTTTAGGAAAATTTATTAGGTTACCCAAAGGGCAATGGGGAGACACATAGTGGGGAAAAATAAGTTACTGTGTACTATCAATGATGACTTGCACGTAGGAAATATATGATCAGAAAAGGAGAGAGGCTGAGTATGTACTAAGACTTAGAAATAAGAGATGAACACTACTAGTTTACAGAATGCTTCCTTACAATATCTCTTCTCAAAACTTCCCTCTTTCTGTTGAGGGCACCATAATTCTTTCAGTCACCCAAGTTAAACCTTGGAATCCTCCTTGACTTTTAACCCTCAACCATTCTACCCAATCAATTACTGACTGTTATTGATCCTACCTGCATATTGGCTCTTGCATCTTTCCCCTTCTTTCCACTCTCATAGCTGCTATGCTAGTTTAGGCCCTTATCAATTCTCACCTGGACAATATGTTGCAATAGCCTTTCAGTCACTCTAACTTCTTCCTTCCCTCTCATTCCCACATGGCCACCAAATTGATATTACTAAAACATGGATCTCACCTTGTCACTTCCTTACGCAAAATCTCCATTGTTTCCTGATTGCCATTAGGATAAGATTCAAACTCCTCAACCTGGCTTTTGAGGTCCTCTATAGTACTACTCCCACCTAGCTTTCCAGTTTTATTTCATATTAATCCCCTGTGTATAGTTTTCATTCCAGATTTCCTGTCTCTCTGGCTTTGCACAGGCAGTATCCTATGTCTGAAATCCAACTCCCTACCCCACCCCTCCCATCCCTAACTCCTAGAGTCCCTAATTTCCTGCACAGCATAGTTCAGGTGGAACCTACTACATGAGGCTTGTCCTTATTCCTTCTGTAATTAGAGCTCTCCTTCTCTTGAAATTACGTTATAGTGACTGTATATCTTTTGTATGTATATGTCCACATACAAATTGTACTCCTGTAACTGAGTGGAATGTAAGGTCTTTAAGAACAGGATCTGTTGTTGTTGTTGTTGTTGTTGTTGTTTTTAAAATATATGTTGGTATGCCTATCAGTACATTACATGGAATAGGTCCTCAATATCTGTTGAATTGAATAATAAGGTTACGTCCAGCATGATGAGTAGCTCTTCCTTGGATTATTCATGGAAGGAAATGGACAAGAATTGAACAAAATGAAAAGGTATGGAGGAGTTGCAGTATGTATTGTGGAAGGAATACCCTGTAGCAGCCAGAGAATCCTGAAGAATTGTTTATTTATGTAAAGACAGATGGGGCCAAAGGTCTTCCCCAGTTTCAGATGCATAAAGACCTCTGCCTGACACTGAAATGCCATCCTGAGATTGTTACTTGAGTAAACCAGGTATGGGGTGTAGCAGCCCAGTGCTAAACTATTAGATGATAGCTGTTGTACAGCATTTAATTGCTGAGACAAAAAAAAAATTAGTTTCATATTAAAAAATATTGCTCTGACTTAGCTCAAGGAACCTTCCATCGAGATGAAACTCATCATGTTGGAAGCTCCCCGTATAGCTGACCCTTGAACTCTTTTTAACTTCTTGAATTCCTGGGTGGGATATCTCCTACCTACTGGGTAGGTCCATTGCTAGATGCTATAAGCCTAAGGGAAAGGGGTAGAGTAGAGACATCCCCCTGACATTTCTGATGTAAGTGCACACTCTACTAGGTTGCTTTTGTCTAGGATGGCACCTGGTGCACTTCAACTTTTTAAAGGGCCATCAGGCTGAAGTCATTTTTCTTTCACCTTGTCATTTCTTTTCCAATTCAATCAGTGAGAAAATTGTTCACACTTCCTAAGGGGATGATGGAATGTGGTAGCATCTTTACAATTAGTAATTATTTTTAAAATCATTAATATAATTGCTCATTATATCATAATAATTAATTATCATCTTCCTCTTGCTTTCTTTTTTAAAATTAATTTATTCTGATTTATCAATAATCACTTCTGTATGCTTTTGAGTTTAAAATTTTTCTCCCCCTTCCTCCCCACCACCCTTCCCAAGATGACGCACAATCTGTTATAGGCTATACATATACATTCCTATTAAACATATTTTCACATTAATGATGTTGTAAGTAAGAATTAGAACCAATAGGAGGAACCATCAGAAAGAGGAAACAAAATTCAACAGAAGAGAAAAAAAAATAGCAAATAATATGCTTTGATCTGCATTCAAATTCCATAGTTCTTTCTTTGGATGTGGATAGCATTTTCCATCACGAGGCCTTTGGAGATGTCTTAGATCCTTGTATTGCTGAGAAGGATTAAGTTTATCAACATTAGTCATCTCACAACGTGGATGTTATTGTGTACAATGTTCTCTTGGTTCTGCTCACTTCACTCAGAGTCAGACCATACAAGTCTTTCCAGGTTTTTCTGAATTCAGCCTGTTCATCATTCCTTACAGCACAATAGTATTCCATTACATTTATATACCACAACTTGCTCAGCCATTCCCCAATTGATGGGCATTCTCTCAATTTCTAGTTCTTTGCCACCACAAAAAGAGCTGCTATGAGTATTTTTTTACATGTGGGTCCATTTCTCATTTGTATGATCTCTTTGGGATATAGTCCTAGAAGTGCTATTGCTGGGTCAAAGAGTATGCACATTTTTATAGCCCTTTGGGCATAGTTCCAAATTGCTCTCCAAGATGGTTGTATCATTTCACAACTCCACAACAATGCATTAGTGTTCCAATTTTCCCACATCTTCTCCAACATTTATCATTTTCTTGTTTTTCATCTTGGCCAGTCTGATAGGTGTGATGTACCTCAGAGTTGTTTTGATTTGCATTTCTCTAATCAATAGTGATTTAGAGCATTTTTTCATATCATTATAGATGGCTTTAATTTCTTCACCTGAGAACTGCCTGTTCATATCCTTTGACCATTTATCAGTTGGGGAATGACTTGTATTCTTATAAATTTGACTCAATTCTCTATCTATTTTAGAAATGAGGCCCTGGGGCAGTTAGGTGGTGCAATGGATAGAGCACCGGCCCTGGATTCAGGAGGACCTGAGTTCAAATCTGGCCTCAGACACATAACACTTACTAGCTGTGTGACCTTGGGGCAAGTCATTTAATCCCACTGCCTAGCCAAAAATGAATTTGAAAAAAAAAAGAAAAAGAAGAAGAAATGAGGCCCATATCAGAGAGACTGTTTGTAAAAATTCTTTCCCAATTTTCTACCTTCCTTCTAATCTTAGTTGCATTGGCTTTGTGCAAAAACTTTTCAATTTAATGTAATCAGTTAGCCATTTTGCTTTTCGTAATGTTCTCTGTCTCCTGTTTGGTCATGAATTCTTCTGTTCTCCATAGATCTGATAGGTAAACTATTCCTTGCTTTCCCAGTTTGCTTATAGTATCAGCCTTTATATCTAAATCATGAACCCATTTTGACTTTATTTTGGTATATGGTGTGAGATTGTGGTCTCTGCCTAGTTTCTGCCATACTCTTTTCTAGTTTTGCCAGCAGTTTTTTTCAAAGAGTGGGTTCATATCCTTCCTCTTACTTTCTATGACTACATTAACTGAGGAGGGGAAATCAGTTCACCAGCAGAAGTATTTGGCATGGGTGAGCCATACTCTTAGTATATCCCTTTGTGAGACCAGCTGCATCTCCATACATATAAACATAAGAATGAAGGGGATATAAATATTATTATAGCAGCTACTATGTACCAGGCACTATGCTAAGAGCTTTACAAATATTATGTCATTTGATCTTTACAATAATCCTGCTGAGTAGGTGCTATTGTTATCCCTAATTTACAGTCGAGGAAATTGAGGCAAACAGAAGTTAAGTAACTTGCTCACAGTCACACAGCTAGTAAGTATCTGAAACTGGATTTGAACTCAGGCTTCCCTGACTCTAGGCCCAGTGCTCTATCCACAGTGCTACTAGCTGCCTCTGAGTGAGTCTATACACCCGTCAAATATGTGATGCTATTGGTGAGGATTTTTAAATATGTGAAAGGGGTTTCTTTTGGAGTGCCTTGGCTACCGAAAGACCCTTGTACTGAAATAATTTTAAAAAAAAGAAAAAGAAAAGAAAATAGAGAGAGGGAAAAGGAAATGCCAAGTGAAGTTACTTAATTTCCTGAAGATGTTGAATCTCCTCAGTAAAAGGAGATAGTCAGGAATAATCGAGCTTTTAAAACAAAAATAAATGAAGCACAGAAATACTTGAAAGCTAAAAGCAAGTCAACATTTTCTCCTGTCTTTTAGTTCTCTTTTTATTTCCACCTGATTTTTTTCCCTTTCCCCTGGCTTTTCCATAAGAAATAATATCATGTAGGGATTGGAGGGCCAGACTCAGATTCAGGAAGTCATGGGCTAAGTCATGTCTCCGGCATGTACTAACTGTATGATCAGGTCCAAGTCTTTTAGCCTGTCCCAGACAATTCTCTAGGACTATACCTTTCAAGAAAGTTGTTGATCAGAGGTCCCCCCCTCCCCCACAACTGATTAAATCACCACACTGGAAAAAAATTAAAAGAATCTTTTCCTTTTCCCATTATGGAAACACCTTTCTTGGAGAGCAATGAATCCTGTGGACTAGAAAGGGAGAATTGTATTAAAAAAGGTAGGAGACATTGATGTGCATTTACAAATGTTCAATGCCAAAACCAGTTCTTATTTTCTATTCAAATGTTCTCTCACAACATGCCAATGCAAAGGGAAGAATTATATGGAAGATTTCTGATCCAGGGTTTAGTATTGTCTGGTGTCACTTCTGCAAAGGGCAGCTTGGGTTTTTGCTTAGTCTAAGTCTGTTTGTGCATGGAACATCCTTTTCCATCCATCCCCTACAGCAACTAAGTTGAAAAGTCAGGCGAAGCATATCCCATACATTCATCCTGACTTTATTTATGCATATCAGTTATATGACCTTTAAAACCCAACTCTGACAACTGCTTTTAAATGTTCATCATGCCCTTCCTTGAATGTGAAGTGCTTATGCCTATTTAAATACAATATTCCTATTTTCAACTTTTATGTTATTTACATAAAACCAAATAAACACAGTTTAATGTGGAAGCACTGCAGTCCACTAAGGAGGGGCACTTTAATTACATGCAGTCCTGATTCATTTAAATTACATATAACTATGTATGCTATAGTTTTATAGTCACAATTTCCTTACCAAAAGAACAAAGATACCAGAGAGGTAACGCCTACATCTCATTTCTAATTATAAATATCTTTCAACTTACCCTTCAACGATTTCACATGGATATTTTTCATTCCTGATCCTATAATTCCATGCAGGACTGAATAAGATGCACTAAGCTTTAACAATAGGATTTAAATTTAAAGTCTGGCCCAGATTTCCCTTACATGAAATATTACAGCATTTGTAGTATAGAGGTATATTCATGTTTTGGGAATTTTTCTCTCCTGACTGGTCAGTTTATATTTTTAATCATTTATGAAATAGACAAGATCAAGTATTTCAAGAAAAATAAATGAAGATGTGATGAGATCCTGGCTCTTAAAAATTAATTGATTATTTCAGAATGAACATACTTTTCTTTCCTACTGAGAGGAGAAACAGCTATGTGATTTAGTACACTATAATATTATAATTTTCTGGAGGAGAGGAATCATTATTCAGCTGTCCAAAGGGTATATTATCATGATGCTTTTGTACTAATAGAATGCTTTCTCCTCCCTGAGGATGTGTGACTGGAAGTTTGTATGTGGCTTTTGTTTTTTGAAATCTAGCCTACTTTTACTTCGGTGACCCCACTCTACTTTCAAATGACTTACTATTAGGAGCCTATTTGCCTGTGTGAGATCACTCTACCCCATAAAAATAAAAGACTCAATGATTCATGTAGAGTGATTTGAATGCTAAGAAAGTCTTCCTACATACACATATCTTCACCCCTCCCTTCCACCATCCCCTTAGGACTGTCCTTACTGGGTAAGGTTGACATCTAGGGCCATCCGTGGTGAGCAGTGGGGATAAGTACAATGGTACTTCGTCTTGGATGGTAATGCCTTTCTTCAGCCTAAAATCTCATGAGTTTTCTTGGCTATCATATCACATCATGGACTCATATGCAGCTGGAATTTTAAGGAAAACACAGGAAGCTGCCATTCCCAATCATGGATCTCTAAAAGTTGTTGCACTTATATCCTTTAATAAACTGTTGAGTAGTAATTCAGCTCTTCATCCTCATTGCGACAAAATACCAAGCCTAGCCCAGGGCACTTGCTGTCTACACCTTTATCCAAGTTGTTGACTTAAAGAAGGGATCAACAAACTACTGGGCCCAAGGTCAAATCTCACCCTCCATCTGTTTCTGTAGGGCTAGGAGTAAGAATGATTTTTATATTTGTGAATGAGGTGGGCTGGTTTTGGCCCTCTGGCCATAGTTTGCTGACATTAAGCATCACAGGAGAGAAAAAAGGTCTCTGGGAGCATATTGATATCTGTATTTATAGTCATATCTCTATCATTTACATCTATACCTCTGTTACATATAGATATACACACATGTGTACATGTATATACATAAATATATACACATGTATCTACAAATAGGAATAATTTTTTTCAGCAGAGGCACAATAGATTTTATTATAACAAAATTAAGTTAATATTTGGGAGTTAACCTACTAAGACAGACAGACATAGGGACAGAGCCTGGACCTTTTATTGGTATAGGGAATTATAGTGCAAGGAAACTTCCTCCATGAATGCAGATTGATACCCTCTCTGCAACTTGTAGTCTTAAAACAGTTACGCAGAGAGATTATGTGACTTGCTCAGGATCACTTAGATAGAACAGATCAGAGGTGGAACCTGAACCCAGGTTTTCTTAGCTTTGGGACTGGATTTTTATCTATGAAGCCATGCTGCCTCTACAACTATAACACAGTTTTCATAGAAATCAAACGTGACCTGAGTAGGCAGAGAGACATTTAATGTTCATGACTGGGTCATGACAGTATAGTCAAAATGATGTTACCCAAACTGATCAGCAGATTTAATGCTACATAACTAAGGGAATTACCTAAAATAATGGAATTCAGTCAGAAATATGGCCAGATCTGTTGCATCCTCAAAAATCTTTCACTTGACCCTGCTACTCTCTGGCCAAGGATACTTCCCAACTCCAGGCCCTGTGAGTTCTTTTCACTCTTTGTGGATCCCTAATGAGGTTCTCCTTAGGTACAGTATTTCACTCTGTGGTGGGTGAGAGGCCATAATCCCTAAAGAAGACTATCTCCATTTGTCTTCAGGCAATTCCTCTTTTACCAATACTACCTGTCTGATGAACTTTTTCAACCCTGGTGGCCAGTGAGACATCAAATAGCTCTGATGGCTCTCCCAAACCCTTATCATTCCACTTTCAGAATATTTATTTGCCTAATATAAGTAAAGAATAAACACAAAAGAAACAAAGATAACACTGCTCTCTGATATATAATGAAGAGCTGAGTGGAACCCAAGATAACTGCCCTTTTCTTTATTCAGCTCATATTCAGTTCTGTCCCATTTGATGCCAAGAGTGGACACACACACACACACACACACACACACACACACACACACACACAGACCAACAGATTTCTCCTTTACATACAAGGATTTCCAGATCAGCAACTCATGAGTCATCAGCCCAGTGGGAAAACTGTCACCATATAGCACCAGCCCCTTAGTCACTCATAACCAGAAGTAGGTCGTTAAATCAGAGAATATATGTGTATGCTCTGTATAACCTATCTGGAAAGACAAATGTGAGTACACTCTAAGGACTGTACCCTCAGTGGCCAGCCCCCCTTCCTCACCCCTCCACCCCCATTAAAGGAGAAGAAGGTTTAGCTTTGACATGGAAAGAGGGTTCTTTTTATTCTTTGGGATTGGAGGGAAGGTACATTGGATGGCTGAGGATACAAGGATTAAGGAGAAGAGATGAGGTAATGTGTGCAGTCTTCTATTGAAAATGGGGGGGGGGGCAGAGCCAAGATGGCAGCGTGAAAGCAGTGACTTGCTTGAGCTCTTCCCCAAAGTCGAACCTCCCACATCCAAAGCCCCCAAGAAAAATATGAATCAGTCCCAGGCCTTGGAAGAGCTCAAAAGGGATTTTGAGAAGCAAGTAAGAGAAGTAGAGGAAAAACTGGGAAGAGAAATGAGAGTGATGCAAGAAAATCGTGAAAAACAAGTCAACAGCTTGCTAAAGGAGACCCCCCCCCAAAAAAATACTGAAGAAAATAACACCTTAAAAAATAGCCTAACCCAAATGGCAAAAGAGGTCCAAAAAGCCAAGGAAGAGAAGAATGCCCTAAAAAGCAAAATTGGCCAAATGGAAAAGGAAGTCCAAAAGCTTACTGAAGAAAATACTTCCTTAAAAATTAGAATAGAGCAATTAGAAGGTAGTGACTTATGAGAAATCACGACACAGTAGAACAAATCCAAAAGAATGAAAAATTAGAAAACAATGTGAAATATCTCCTTGGAAAAACAAGTGACCTGGAAAATAGATCCAGGAGAGAGAATTAAAATTATCGGACTATGTGAAAGCCATGATCAAAAAAAGAGCCTAGACATCATCTTTCAAGAAATTGTTAAGGAAAACTGCCCTGATATTTTAGAACCAGAGGGCAAAATAGAAATTGAAAGAATCCACAGATCTCCCCTTGAAAGAGATCCCCAAAGGAAAACTCCTAGGAATATTGTAGCCAAATTCCAGAGTTCCCAGATCAAGGAAAAAATATTGCAAGCGGCCAGAAAGAAACAATTCAAGTATGGTGGAAACACAATCAGGATAACACAAGATTTAGCAGCTTCTACATTATGGGACCATAGGGCATGGAATATAATATTCTGGAGGGCAAAGGAGATAGGATTACAGCCAAGAATCACCTACCCAGCAAAACTGAGTATAATCCTTCAGGGGAAAAAATGGTCATTCAGTGAAATAGAGGACTTTCAAGCATTCTTGATGAAAAGACCAGAGCTGAATAGAAAATTTGACTTTCCAATACAAGACTTAAGTGGAACTTGAAGAGGTAAACAGGAAATAGAAATCATAAGAGACTTATTAAGGCTGAACTGTTTACATTCCTGCATGGAAAGATGATATTTATAACTCATGAGACCTTTATCAGTATTAGTGTAGTGGGAGGGGAAAAATTATATGTATAGATAGATAGATAGATAGATAGATAGATAGATAGATAGAGGGCATAGGGTGAGTTGAAGATGAAGGGGTGATATCTGGAGAATAAAATTAAGGGGTGAGAGTATTATACTAGGAGAAGGAGAAAGGGAGAGCTAGAATGGGATACATTATCTTGCACAAAACAGATGAGAAAAGGTTCTTACAGTGGAGGGGAAACAGGGGAAGGTGAGAGGAAATGAGGGAATCTTATTCTCATAGGATTTCGCTTAAGGAGGGAATAACATACATACTCAATTGGGCATGGAAATCTGTCTTACCCTACAGGAAAATAGGGGAGGAAGGGGACAAGAGAGCAGGGGGATGATAGAGAGAAGGGCAGATTGGGAAAGGGGTAATCAGAAGGAAGAAGTTCTGAGGAGCGACAGGGTCAAAAGAAAGAATAAATTGGGCGGGGGCAGGATAGGATTAAGGGAAATAGAGTTAGTTTTTCACAACATGTCTACTATGGAAGTGTTTCGTATAACTGCACATGTATGGCCTATATTGACTTGCTTGCCTTTTCAATGAGGGTGGGTGGGGTGGGAGGAAAGGAGAAATTTTGGAACCCAAAGTTTTAAAAACACATGTTTAAAAAAAATGTTTCCACATGCAAATGGGAAATAATAAATACAGGAAATGAGGTATAGAAATCTATCCTGCCCTATAGGAAAATAGAAGGGGAAGGGGATAAGGCAAGGGGGGAGAGATAGAGGAGAGGGTAGACTAGGGGAAGGGGTATTCAGAATGCATGCCATCTTGGGGTGGGGGAGGGGCAAGATGGGGTGAAAATATGGAATTCAAAATCTTGTGGAAGTAAATGTTGAAAACTAAAAATAAATTTATATTAAAAAAAAGAAAATGAGGGGAAATGGGGCTTGAGAAGAGAGGATTAGAAGGAATAGTTGTTGTGGTGGATATAGTAGTCACTAGGAGATGAACAGAAAGATATTTGAGTTGTTCTGAAAGCTTAAGTGAACATAAATGTGTAATAGATAATATGATTTCATGTAGAAACTTCTTTTACATGTAAAAGTATATTATTGAAGTATGACTGGTTGTATATAATTAGAAAGCAAAATGCAAATATTTCATGTCAAACTGGCTTTTCTTCATACTCTCATTCTGCTATCTTATATGTATATTTTGAGCAAGAAAAGTGACATTTCTTATGCCTAAGGTGACAGCTAACTGAAAATATCCAATTTCTAAAATTTTATACCTCAGAGATTATTTTTAGTTTCTTTTTTCATAGCCTTACTTTTGAGGAGAAACAGATGTACCATTTAGTTAGTTGTGATGTTGTAATTTCTGGAAGTTTACCAATGGTCAAATATGCTTTCTTTCCCCATGAGGCAATATTGTGTAATAGGATCCTAGACAGATGACCTAGGTTTCAATTTTCACTAACACTAGTTGTTGGGCAAATTGAGACCTCTCCATTTCTCAGTTTCTTTATCAATAAAATGGAGATAATAGTATTTGTACTATCATCTTCACAGGGCATCTGTGAGAAAAAAAACACTTTGTAAATCTCAAAACTTCTCAAGTCAGTTATATTCTGATCCATTGTTATACTTGTGTTCTTGTGTTACTAAGGTAACAAAATATAAATCAGATGGAAAACCATTTTTTAAATGACACATTGTTCAAAATTTTTATGGTTATTCTTTCCATTTATAATACAGTAGTCTTTTTGTTTGTTTGCCAGCATATACTTTTTTAATATAATATTTTATTTCCCCATTACATGTTAAAACAATTTTTAAACATTTTAAAAAAAGTTTTGAGTTCCAAATTCTATCCCTTCTTCCCTCCTTTCTTCCCCTTCCCCTTCCCTGAGACAGTAAGAAATCAGTTATGGGTTATACATGTGCAATCATGTAAAACATTCCCATATTAGTCATTTTGTATAAGAAGACTCAAAAAAAAAGGATGAAAAAAAGAAAATGAAAAATAGCATGCTTCAGTCTGTATTCAGTCAATATCGGTTCTTTCCCTGGAGGCAGATAGTATGCTTCATCATTAGTCCTTTGGGATTCTCTTGGATCATTGTATTGCTGGGAATAGCTAAGTCATTCACAGTTCTCCATCGTACAATATTGCTATTACTGTGTGCAACATTCTGGTTCTACTTACTTCACTTTGCATCTGTTCATGTAAGTCCAGCTTTTTCTGAAATCATCCTGCTTGTCATTTCTTAGAGCAGAATAAGATTTCATCACAATCATATATCACAAATTATTTAGCCATTCCACAGTTGTTGGGCATCCCTTCAACACACTAATACAAGTAGATGATATAGTCTTGGAAAGACTTTTTGATTTAAAGTCAAGAGGTCTGGAGTCACATTTCACATCTGATGCTGTCATCTAGAGTAAGTCCTTTTTTTTTTCTTTTGGCTAGGCAGTGGGGTTAAGTGACTTGCTCAGGGTCACACAGCTAGTAAGTTTTATGTGTCTGAGGCAGGATTTGAACTCAGGTCCTCCTGAATCCAGGGCCGGTTCTCTATCCACTGCGCCACTTAGCTGCCCCTAGAATGAGTCATTTTACCTTTCCAGGTCTTAGTTTCTCTATGTAAAATGAAGAGAAATACACTTGACTTACCCGCTTCATGGGATTATACTGCAGAAAACCCTTTTAAAATCTGAAAACCTTATAGAAATTTCTGATGTATTTTTAAAAAATTATAAATTGCTAAACTTACTCTGGCTTGAGTAACTTGAAAACCCATGAAGTTGATTTGACTCTAAATACATAAATAATCTTTCCAGCCACCTGAATTGACCTCAGAGTTACCCCCAGTTCTTCTTTCTCCTACCCCCTCATATCTATCCAGTTGCCAAGCCTTGCTGATTCTATCTCAAAATATCTTTCGCATGTGTCTTCTCTCTACTCACATAGCCATCACTTTATTAGGGCCTCATTTGTCTCTCCCCAGGCTGTACCAATAGACTTCTAATTAGACTCTCTGCTTCATGGCTCTCCCCTCTCTAGTCCATCCACCACAGAACTTCCAAAATGCTATTCCTAAAAGGCAGGTCTGTCTGTGGTTCTATGCTTCCTTGTCATCTCCTACTCAGGAAGCTTCTGTGGCTCCCTCTTGATCCTTCCCAGGATCATTGCAAACTGCTCTGGTTTTTAAAGCCCTTCTGTTTCTTACTCCAGTATTCATTTCCAGTCTTCTTATGCATTCTTCTCTACTTAATCTCTGTTCCAGTCAACCTGACCTACTTTTTGTTTCCTGAAAGTGGCATTCCTTCTTTTGTCTCTGGGCCTGCGCAAAGGCTCCTTATGTTTGGAATACACTTTCTTCTCATTTTCACCTCCAAGAACCCCTACCTTCCTTCAAGATTCAGTTTTTATGGGAACCTCCAAAAGGAAGCCTGTCTTGATAGCTCTAGGTGCTTGTGCCCTCTCCCCATAAATGACTTTATATCCAAATTGTATGTGTGATTCTGTTCCCCTAGTGGGGCTCATTTGTCCAGTTTGTCTTTAGCAAAAGCAGATCATGGATCCAGGGAGTGACAGCTATGAGGTTCAGGGTCCTAGGGAGCAACCCTCTGGGTAGCTATCCTGCTAAGGTTAGCTCAGGAGGCCCCTCCCATAAACTTTCCCTCAACAATCAAGCAGCAGACGCAATTCTTTAGCAAAAGTATTTATTCAAACGGCATAGCAAAAATAGTAATTAACAAGATTTTCCCCAGCTCAAGGTATGCATTATCTTCACAAGTACACCAGAGTCTGGGAGGACTTAAAGAGTAGATATGAACTGAAAGTAGAGAGGCCCAAGTGTAGGGAACCCAGGTGCCTAAGGCAGCTCATAACTCTGGAGCATTCGGGCCTTTGATGTACGTTGTCTCTCCAGAGTTTGCCGTGCTCCTTACTGTTGGTGAACTTGTTCAGCCGGTGCTGGCTCTTTGCAGAACACAGCTTCTCCGAGCTTCTGCTGTTGGGCAGCTGCTGCTGGCCCGAGTCACACCAGACAGGCCCCCCTGTTTCTGTATGGCTGCTGTCAGAAGGTGCTGGGGAATCTGCTCTGCCAGTGGGCTCCTTTTGGGTAGATTGGACCAGGCAAGTTGACTGGCTGCTGGGCTTTTCTCAGGGCACAGTGTCTCTGTTGGATAGACTGATCTCCTGGACTCTGCTGGGATCATTCTTTGCTGAGGCTAGAAAGGCAATAAGTATTGTACTGCGCTGAGCACTTTACAAATATTACCTCATTTGATCTTCACCACAGTCCTTGGAGGTGGGTGCCATCGTTGTCTTCATTTTACAGCTGAAGAAGTGGAGGTAGACAGAGGTTAAGTGACTTGCCCAGGCTCACACAGCTAGCAGAGTATGTGAGGCTGGAGCTGAACTCCGGTCTTGACTCCAGGCCTAGTGCTCTGCTCACTGCCCCATCTAACAGCCTTTTCTGCCTTCAGTCGTTGGCTTGGCTGGTTGGTTCTGTCCTCTCCTCAGCTAGATGTTACCTTGTCCTTTCAGCTAGAGAGCTGCAAAGCTATTTCAGCTATAATCATGATCCTTAATTTAGACCTGGGAGAAACCTCTTTCCCTGACTGCCTCAGAGTCTCAGCTCAGAAATTGTTTGTCACCTGCAGGCAGCAGATGGGAGGGGCTCCCTTTTGACCGTCCTCCCTGGATCAAAAGCAGCCTTCCAGAATAAGCCACTCCATGTCGACTCAGGGGGATTCGTTTCAATTCAGTCAGTTCTGCATCAGAAGTTTCACGTTTAGGGACACGCGTATGAATATAAACTGTGTCACCAAGGCAAGTTCATTGTTTCCCTGGTCTCTTTATATGCATTGAACTTTTCTGGCCGCACCTGCTTTTCTGGGGTAGAAGAATGTCCGTTGTACATCCGAAGATCGTCTTTATGTGTCAAAGTCTGTCCTTTACCTTTTACTGAAGTCTCTACTGGCTTTCTCTTCTTGTTCAGTCGTTTTCAGTGGTGTCTGACTCTGCACAGCCCCATTCTGGGTTTTCTTGGCAGGGATACTAGGGTAGCTATGCCATTGCCTTCTCCAACTCATTTTACAGATTAGGAAACTGAGGCAGCTAGGGTTAAGTGACTTGCCTTGGGTGATGCAGCTAGTAAGTGTCTGAGTTTGGATTTGAACTTGGGACTTCTTAACTCCTGGATAGGCACTCTATCCACTGGGCTACCTAGCTATCCCTTTCCCTTTTTATGTTGTGCTTGCTTTTCTGCATTCCTTTTATTTCTCTGCAGTGTATTAATATAAGATCCTCGAGGCCAAGGGCTATGCTGTATTTTGTCTTTATGCCCCTGTTCAGTCGTTTCAGTCTTGGTGACCCAATTTGGGGTTTTCTTGGCAAAGATACTGGCATAATTTGCCATTGCCTTCTCCAGCTCATTTTACAGCTGAGGAAACTAAGGCAAATACAGATAAGTGACTTGCCCAGGGTCACACTGTTAGTAAGTGTCTGAGGCTGGCTTTAAAGTCAGGAAGACAGTCTTCCTGACTTCAGGAAAGGCACTCTATCTCCTGTGCCACCTAGCTGCCCCTAATTGTCTCTCCCTTTGTACCCCTAGTGCTTAGTGTATAGTTAAGTGCTTTAGAATGCTTGTTGGATGAATAAATTAAAGCATAATAAAATTGAGGTCCCACGAAGATTTTGTGTATGTATGTATTTCACCTCAAAATATGAATCTACTCATGAAATATCTGGAGACACAGCATGGTAGACTGGATGGAGAGCAGGCTTTAAAGCCAAGAATATCTGGATTCAAGTCTTACCTCTGACAACATTGGCCGTATGAACCCTGGGCCAGTACACTCTTGATGACTAATAGTTCCAGAAAAAGTTGTCAGAGAGTACCTGCGTTGGTATTCCTGACCTGAGAACTGCCTGTACTGGTCCAGTTAGAAGTCTAGTCCCTATCCCATGAAAACGTATCAGTTATGATAACAAGCCTTTGGAATAGGTCTCCAGTGCCAATAAAGATAACCTGTGATATGAGGAATGTCACTTGCATTCTTGTTTTTTCTTTCTAAATGCCTTTTCCCCCAATTGCTTTCAATCTTATGTTGAATACCACTCAATATCAGAAAAAAAATTTCAATAGTTAGACCAAGTAATTATTATACTGGTCATTAGCTGGAGTTAACATGTTGATGCATAAAATAAAATACGTAAAATTACCAAGGAACCAATTATATTGAAATAAAGATGCATTTTCCCCAAAGTTCACAGACACCCCTTAAATCTATCCACAGACTCTCTGGGAGTTAAGATCCCTGCTTAGAGAATGACCACCAATAGGAGATCACCTGCAACTGAACGATGAATTTCATGACATGGAGAGGTATCATGGTGGTATTGTTGTCCCCTGCTAAGTCGTTCTGGGAACAGTGAGGCATGCTAATATTTTAACAACAGCCACAGATAATCCAAGGGTGTGGAAAAAATAAATAATCATGTTTACGTTATTAAGGGCAGTGTGTGCATCTGTATATCTTTACTTACATATATTACTATTTCAACATTTACAGAAGGTGTGCTATTTGTTTCAAATAATTCAGTCCAAAAAACCTTTAAGTTTCTGTACATGATGATTTTTCCCACTAAGTAAAATTCTTTCACCATTATATCTAATCAATGCAGAATTGGTCATCAACTCCCTTTTAGGATGTGATTCTTGCCAAACTGTGGGTAGGACTATCTTTTTTTTTTAAATCCAACCCACACTTTTTATTTTTGTACCCTGAGAGCTGTTAGCAAATTAATTAGCATTTTAAAAACTACAGTAATGTACTGTATCTAGCCTCCCCTCCCCAAGCCTTTTCTCCACTATTTACTTGAAGTAACTGGTAGGAACACATTTCAGTGCCAGGAAAGTAACCATCCATACGAGGAAACAGTTTCCTGCTACCCTTAATCATAAGACTAAGACATTGTTTTTTTGCCTTTCAGGTTTCCAGGTAATTGCTTTGTTTGCAGGGACTCACATTAGGTCTGGGGAGCACACAGGATAGCAAAGACATAGAAGGCAAAGGGCATAGGCTAAAGGCTGATCTAGCTCCACCCATCAGTACTATATCTCTAATTCATTCAGTCAACAAGAATTTATTAAGGGCCTACCATTTGCCATGGTTCTAGGCACTGGGGAGACAGAAAGATAAAGACAGTTGCTGCCCTCAAGGAGCTCACAGTCTGTTGGGAAAACAACCAGACAGCTATGTTCAGACAAGATACATGCAATCAAGGGAGGGATTGTTTAGTCGTTTCAATTTTGCCCAACTCTTCATGACCCCATTTGAGATTTTCTTGGCAGAGATACTGGAATGGTTTGCCATTTCTTTCTCCAGCTCATTTTACGAGTGAGGAAACTGAGGCAAACAGGGTTAAGTGGCTTGCCCAGGGTCATACAGTTAGTAAATGTCTGAGGCCAGATTTGAACTCAGGAAAATGACTCTTCCTGACTGCAGTCCCAGCACTCAATATCCATTGTGCCACCTAGTTGCCCTCCAAAGGAAGGAAGGTACTGGCATTAAGGTGATGTGGAAGGGCTTCTTGTAGAAAGGGGAACTTAAGCTGAGTCTCAGAGGAAGCCAGGGAATTTAGGAGGCAGAGATGTGGGGGAAGAAAGTTCCAAGCATGGGGGAGAGCCAATGAAAATGCCCAGAGTCAGGAGATGGAGTGTCCAGTGCAGGGGCGGGGAGCAAAAAAGAGGCCAGTTTCACTGGTTTATAGTGAGGAAGGGGTAAGATGAAAAAAGACCAGAAAGGTAGGGAGGAATAATTGGTCTTGGAGTAGTAGAATCAAGTTCACTACAAGACCACCACATTGGCTATAAATACTCTTTTGAATAGCACTCCTTCACATTTTCTTTTTTACTACTGAAGTCACAAATATATCCTCTATTTCCAAGGCTCAGGGCCTTGAAGCAAAGGTCTTTCCAATCTTAACCTTTACTTTACCCACTGCCTCAAAAGTATTTTGTCCACTTTCTTTTCTCTGTGATATCTTTTGAATCTGTCACTGTTCTGTTTTCACAGACACTACATCTTTAAACTTCCCACTTAAGTAATTCCTAGCTGTTTTTTAAAATTCCAATTTAAGTCCCAACTCCTATATGAAGTCTTCCTTCGCTGACCCTACTCCTCTTCTCTTCCTGCTTCTTTCTCTAGATTCTTCTAGTATTTCACACTTAATGGGGACTTCAGGTCTGGGTGACTGTGGGGATGATGATGCCAGTCCCCAGAAATAGGGAAGTTAGGGGGAAAGGAGAGTTTTGGGGTGTGTATGGTGAGAGAAGGGTACAGGAGAGGAGACAGTGAGTTCTATTTGGGACACGCTAAGCTTAAGGCTGATACATCCCAGTAAAACCATTCACAGATTCAATATTCATTTCATGTCCTGCTTCCTTCATTTGTCCAAGTCATAGCTCATTCCTGGAATGCACTTCCTTCTCATTTCCATCACTGGAATCTCTAAAGCTTAGCTCTGGTAGCATTCCCTGAACTTACTAGTTCTTTGTGTTCACTTTCTCCTCAGATTAAATTATATGTAGTTATCTTTGTATATAATGTATCTGCCTTGGTAGAATTTGTAAGATCTTTGAGAATAGGGATGATCTTGTTATTTATTGTCTTTATATTCCTAGTACAGTACCTTGCATGTAGTAGATGCTTAATAAAATTTTGTTCAATTGAATTATATATGTGAAATGGTACATGGGTGATTGCCATGTTAATTCGATCATTATATTTAAATAAATTCAACAACATTTATCAAGTGCCACTATGTGTAAAGTGCTAGAGACATAAAGATGGTGAAAATTGACATAGTCAGATATAGTCAGAAAATAAGAAACATATACAGATAAATATAATGCAAATTAAAATATGGTGAGTGAGTGGGAGATGTCAAATAGAGGGACATGAGACTGAGAAGGAAGTAGGGATATGTTAACAACTGGATCTCTGTCAAGACAGATTTTTATCTTTACTCTTCATTATGAACATTTTCTCCATCACTTTCTCAAATCTAGACCACAAACAAAACAACAAATTAGTCCCTGATTTGTAGCATTTGTGAATTTCTGATATGTAGATATTCACACTGAAAATTTGAAAATAGACTCTCACAAGCCAGTTCAATGTAGCTTCAGTATCCCTTGGAAGGAAGGAATGTTTTCTAATTGGTGGGGTTTGGGAAGTAGCATAATAGAAATCAGGGAAGGCCTCCAAAGAGAGAAGGAACCTTAAGTGAGTGTTGAAGAAAGAGAAAGATTTCAACAAGTGGAAAAGTGGAGGGAATCTATAAGGAGCAGAGAGTGTCCTTTCCAGGAGTGAGTGGCAGCCTACAGAAATTCACGGAAGTTGGAGTGGACAGCGTGTGATCTGGAAACAAATAGTAGTCCAGTTTAGTTGAGTGAGCAATGGGTGTTGTTTGAAGTAAGTCTGGAAAGGTAGATTGGAACTAGATTGTGAAGGAACTTCCAGCATAAGGAATTTGTTTATCCTATAGGAAATGGGAAGCCACTGAAGGTCTTTTAGCATGGTAAATCACTGAGTGTCTTTGAACTTTATTTATATTCCTCATCTTTAGAATGAAATTGATTAAATGATCTCTAAGATCTCTTCCAGTTCAAAATCTTAAGATTCCATGGACATCAAAGAGGGGAAGCTTTAAAAATTGGTAGCTATTTTTATTCTTTTTTAAAAAAAAACAGTTGAGTTGTGTGTTTACAGCAGAATGTATGCTCCTTGAGGACAATCATTATTTTGTGTTTGTCTTTACATCCATAACAACTAGCTTAGTACCTTGCACATAGTAGGCACTTAATAAAAATTTATTCAGTTGAATTGAATTATGTAGGTGAAGTGGCATTGTGGTGATTATGCAGTTAATCTGATTGTAGCAAACAGCCTAAGAGAATAATTAGTTCCCAGTGTGGATTTTTGGACTAATTATCCTGTTTGCCTGCCTAGCATATCAAAATAAGTGCATAGTTGCCACAATTGCATTTTGTGTTGTTTCTGTATTGCCTGTGTTAACTTTCTTTTGCTAAATAATGAAAACTCCCAATATCAATCAATCAACAAACATTCATTAAGCACCCTCTATGTGCCAAGCACTATGCAAAGAACTGGGGATAATAAAACCAAAAAATACATAGTTCTTGCTCTTGAGGAGCTTACATTCTGTTGGGAAAGATGATGTGTGTATTCATGAGCACGTGTAGAATGCATATAAATGAAGGCAAGGTAGTTAGAGAAGGAGGGCCTAGCAATTGGGGATATTTTAAAAAATGTGAAGAAGGTAGAGCTTAAACTAAGTTTTGAAGGAAGTGAGGGCTTCTGTGAGGGAGAGGTGAGGAGTGAGTGCATCCCATGCATGAGATATTCACTCAGATGGGAGATGTAATGCTGATATGTGAGGAACAGAGAGACCAGTTTGGCCAAACCATATGTTGTGTAATGTATAATGAATCTGACAAGTTAGGTTGGATCCTGCTAGGTGGCACAGTGGAGAGAGTGCCAGACCCAGAATCAGGAAGATATGAGTTCAAATCCTGCTTCAAACACTTCCTAGGTGTATGACCCTGGGCAAGTCACTTAACCTCTATCAGCCTCTGTTAACCTCATCCATAAAATGGGGATAATAATAGCACCTACCTCCAAGAATTGTGGTGAGGATAAAATGAGATAATATTTATAAAACCCTATGTATATTTTAAAATTCAGTTAACAGTGTCTGCTATTATTATTTTAAAAGTCAAAACAGAGGTGTTTCTTAGCCTATCATCCATTCCTGTGCATATTTACAACATGCATGTGTAACAGAGATTTAGCACATCAGCTTGCTAAGATAGAATCTCCACGTGAAGGATGCTTCCAAGAGAATCATAATGTCATGAATGTTTGAAAAGATTGGTACAGATGTGGACATTTCATAACTAGTTCCAATAGGGTAACCCTATGTTGAAGAAAGGTTTTTTTATTAGCTATGGAAACATTCAGACAGGTTGGACACTTTGGACTATACTGTTCCCTTGGCCTCATTTGCTTCTGTGGTGACTCAATGACTCCTTCACTCAAGGCATCTGGTGAAAGGAATATAATCTCCAATCTTGTAAGTTTCGAAAGGTTGGGAGAGCAAGTCATACAAAACTGGGAGTAGGAACCCGCTCTGGGTTTCTTGTCCTACAAAGTATTGATGCCCTAAGGAGCAAGAAGAAATCTTGAGAAGTAACCTTCATGACTTCAGCCCAGTGGGAGGATTCATTCATCTGGTTGTGCCATATGTGGACATGGACTTGGACCAATGCTATATAGGAATTGAGCTAAGTTTTGAGCCTAGTTCCTGCCATCTGTGCAACACCCCGCTGGCCCCCGGCCCCAGACCAGTGTGACTTAAGGGATTATGCCCTAGAGTGTTGAGGTTTGTTCTTGATATATCTGTGAATTAAATATCCCTTCATAAAAGCCAATTAGTGTTAAGAGATTAAAGGGGAAGGGGGTACTAGTCACTGGTTGCCTAAACTGGGGAAAAATGCAACTAGTGGGGACTCAAGCTGTGGTAAAGGAAAGAGAAACCTTCACATATTATACATTCATAGTGCTATTGTCCCCATAGAGGTTTGTACTTAGAAACAATGTATAAGGACTCGTGGCCCATTTCACAGCACCAGACTCTGCAGTCCCACAGCTGATGACTTACTGCTTTTCTCTGTATGTGACATTCCATCTGCTTCCTCTGTTGTCTTCATCCACTTGGTTTTTACTGTAGTTGGGCTGAACTCTTTAGAGTGATTATGGCTTATATTCAGGTGATCCTGTAGTCTTCTGGGGCTTGATGCAATTAGCAAAATATCATGTGCAAACAGGAGCATCTTCTAGGACTTCACTCTCTGTAGAACATCCCTGATTTTATCTGGACTCTGAATTGGTTATCCTTAATGACAGTGAAAAATACATCTGATGAACATGTATTTCCCTGTTTTATGCCTTACTTTATGTTAGTTTTCAGAGGGTTGTCAAATAAAGTCACCTCTGCTCTTATATCTTTCAAATAATATTGCACAATTTAGACATGCATGGGAGATATCAATCTTTTTTCTTAACCTTTGTGTGTGTGTGTGTGTGTGTGTGTGTATGTGCTGTGGACCTCCTTGGAAGTCTGGTAAAGACTGTGGGCCCCTTTCCAGAATATCTTTAAAGGCATAAAATAAAATATATAGAATTACAAAGGAAATGGATTATATTGCAATATAGTTATCAAAATATTAAAACAAAACAAAAACCCCAGTTCACAGACCCCCGGGTTAAAAATTCTGCTTTCACTCTTTCATTCTTCTCTGGAGTCTGTTCTTGACTCTTTAGAATACTTTCTTTATCACTTATCAGCAATCTTCTCATGCTGAACGATATTTCTGCCACCATTTCCCATAAGTCGCCCCAGCAGCTCTTTTCCTTGTTTGGTCAGTTCCTCAAGAGCACCTGTTTTAAAGAAGCACCTGGGATGGCCATGTTCACTTCTTTATTTCTCTCCATTGCTCTGCTCTTGATTTTTTTCCCCCACAATGAATGCCCCAAAGTGGCTGCCTTCTGCCCTGCCTCCCCCTACTTTTTAGCTACCTTTTATATGTTGTGTTCTCCTATTACAATACGAGCTCCTTAAGGGCAGGGATTGTCTTTTTTTCTTTTGTTTGTATTCTCAGCTTTTAGAATGATGCCTGGTACATAATCATGGCATAATAAATACTTGTTGACTAAGGCAACACTTTGCTATGCCAAATCAAGTGTTGGGTTGTTGTTGTTTTACACACACACACACACACACACACACACCAGAGTCAATAAATTCCAACTCTTTTTTTTCTACGTCTTTTGGTGAAGTTGTATGTAAAGATGTGGTTGCTGTAGAATTACACTTGTGAAAGCCTATGTTCTCCCTTCTCATACCTTCATCAAAAATGGTCTTGATGCATGCATACATCATTTTCAAAAAGATTTTACACAATGCCTGGCCTATAGTAAGTGCTTAATAGATGTTTATTGATTAATTGAGATGGGAAAAACGGCATATGAGTCGTTAGTTACTGATATTTTGTTAATTGCTTTTAAAAAAAATGTTTTATTTTTATTTTACAGCCATTTATGCCATGAATTCATAGGGGATTGGTTCCAACAGCTCAGGTTCCTTGCTGTTGGGTCTCACAAAGTGTGCTTCCCTGGGTGGAGCAGGCTGGCGCTTCAGTTGCACCCAAGTGCCTTTTTCTTTGGCTTCCTTCTTCTTCTGATCATTTTCCTTTACCTCCAGTTCATGAAAGGTTTCATTTGTCAAAAAGAAGAGTTTGGATTTATCTGAGAGTCAATAGGGAACCACTGAAGCTTTTTGAGCTGAGTAACATGGGCAGATTTGTTCTTGAAGAAAACCAGTTTGGCAACCATTTTAAAGGATGGATTGCAGACAAGAGACTGGATCTCTAGGGACCAATTAGTTATTATAATAGTCCATGTGACAGTTGATGAGGGACTAAACTAAGCCTTATGAATGATGAGGGCAGAGGTAGATATGAGAGATGTAGAATCATATTGAAGAGGATTTGGCAGTTGATTGGCTGTGGCAGGCAAGGATAACAAAGAGATAAGGGTTACTTTGATGTTGCAAACTTGGGTGACTGGAAGGATTTGGATGACCTCACCAAAACTGAAGTGAGAGGAGGAGCTTTTGTACGGAAAAATAAAAAGTTCTCTTTTAGCTGTTGAGATATCTAGCAGGTAGTTGTTGGTCTAGATCTGGTAATTAAAAGAGAAATTAGAAAGCTGTATGTAAATATTTGGTGTCATTCACATAGAGATGATAATTGGACCCCTGACAGCTAATGAGATATACTAATAAAAAAAAGATACAGATATATGAACCTCCTTTGAATTTGAAGTGTTCACACACAGTAAGTCCCAAGGCAAATTTGCTAAAGAAATCCTTTTTTTCCTTCCTTTGCACAGTAAAGTGGTGGTGACTTGGCTGTGCTACTGTCAGCTTTAATCACTCACATCTAGTTTAATTAACTTTGTAAATGCTTTTCCTCAAAGAACTCTAGGTGAGGTGAGCTCACATTCTGGCAAAGGCCTTTTCAGGACTTTGATTACCTTGGGAGACCATACTGCTTTTTATATTGACTTCAGTCAGGATTGTCATGCTTTTGGTCTTAACTTCAGATCCTGTCAGATTTAAATGTTAACTCAGGGGAGGCAATATATGCTTTTCTTGGTAGATGCGAACTCTAAAGGAAGGGTTGTGCCATTTGAAATTTCATAAAAAGGAACACTGAGCCAAGGGCTTTGCCTAATAAAATCCCTGATGTAAATAAAATACACTGACCTTACCTCCAGGCAAATGAGAAAGACTCCAGACTTCCTTTGTTCTTTGTTCTCAAAATGTTCAACAGTAAGTTAGCATAAAAATTAAATTATCTGTGCTCAGTAAATCTTGATTCTTGAACCAATATATCCTTGTTTCTGTACATCAGTGGGCTACCCCCATGGCACCACACTTCATCCCTGGGACTTCCCAGACCAAAACACCCTTCTCTGTTTTCCTCTGTGTGCTGACTCCCCTTCATTAGAATGCAAGCCCCTTGCGGTCAGGGATTGTCTTTTTTGTTTTTGTATCCCTATTATTTAGCGATGTGTCTGTCATAGGAAGGCCTTAATAAATGCTTTTGGTTGATTGATTCATTCATTCATTTATGATGCGTATTATTTTTCCATTTGTTATTTATTTTCTTCAGAAGAGGAAGAAGGATTGCAAACAATGTTAGGCAGATATTGTATTGTACTTATGGCACAATTAGACTAAGTTTCTATCGTATCTAAGGGAATTTTAAGTCATTTAAATGGGACTCTTTCTTGGGCACAGTGTTATTTTCTCAGTCATACATTTCTGTTTAAAGTTAATAGATTTACGTGATTCAATATTGTGGAGAAGGACAGTTATGTCTCCTCTTCCAAATTATATCTAATTATGTTTTAAAGGGATTTTTGGTTTGTTTTTAGTGGGAAAAACACTTAGACACTGTTCTCAAAATTAGAACATTGAGGAATTATATTACAGTATAAAGAAACCTGAACTTTTTCACCTTAGTAGTGTGCTATATTATCCTACAAGCCTTCTTTGAAATGTGTGGAATGATTTAATTAGGGCAGACATTGGATGCTCTTCTGTCCCATTTTTTTTGTCTTGATATTCTTGAAGAAAGAATTGTAATTGCAAAATTCCATTTGTGGACTAGGGATGTCTGGGATTTTTTTTAAAAGCTCTAGACAGTTAGCCCTCTGTTCCTAAATAAGTTCTTAGCTAAAAGCAAGCTTACTCATGGGCCTCTCTTGAAGTTTATTTCAGTTTTGAAAGTAAATTGAGAGGAAAATGTTTTCAGTTTGGGGACTAGAAGAAGGGACATGACAGTGTTGCAGAATCATGAAATAAGATCCAGAATTTTTAAATGGGATGGGAATCAGAGGATGGGAAAGAGGGCGTGACATTTAGGCAAAAATAGAAAGTCAACAAAGTGATTCATATATTCATAAATATGGAACTAGATGCAGAGGATCATCTGGCCAAAATCTTTCATTTTACCAGTAAAGAAAATGAGACCCAGGGAAGTTGTGACTTTAGAGGCAGCCGAGGTAGCCCAGTGGGCAGAGTGCTGAACCTGCATTTTTTTTTTAGTGGCATGGAAAGAAATAAAGTAGCCACAGGATTTGTAAGAGTTAATCACCACTACTTCACCAGCTTCCAGTCCTATATATGGGTGACATTCTACCTGCTCCTCAGTTCATCACAGAAGGCCCATGCAACTTCATGGAATCAGTCAATCAAATGTGTAAGCTAGAGAATAACAAATCCTTAGTTCATTTGAAAGAAATAAAGTGCTTTAATCATTGGGCAAAGATAGGTAATCAGACACAACTTTGGACTATCTCTCAGAATATCTACTCTGCCCTCCTTTGGACAGATTCAAGATCAGCTGTGTCTCCATATCACACATGGGCCATTCAACCACATCTATCTGACATCAGTTTCAAAGATAGGGTGACTGTTGATACCCCCAGCCTTCAGTTTGTCCTTAGCCCCTGATGGTTACAAGACAAGACCAGTGTCATGGTTTTAATACTCTATGGGCCAGAGAGGCAATGTGCATAGATCCTGGAAGATCAGGGTTCAGATTCCTTATCAGAAGGCAGTTGTGTGACAAGTAATAGTCACCTTAACCCCTCTGAACTTCAGACAACTCGTTAAGTTGTACAGGCAGCAATACATACAAAAATCAACTCCTGTCAGTGTTCTCTCTAAAGCTGCTTGTTGGTATGACCTTGCATACTTTAGGGATCTATATCTTTGATCCTGCAGTCTGTAAATGGTTGGTTCTCTAAACTTGTTTGGAAAGGCAATATTACCTGATGGAAAGCACTCCTGTGAAGGAGTGCACCTAGAGGGAGCAAGGTGGTACAGGGGATAGAGTGCTGGACCCAGAGACACCAGGACCTAAGTTCAAATCCAGCCTCAGATGCTTATTATTTGTGTGACCCTAGGCAAGTCACTTAATCTGTTTGCCTCCCTTTCCTGAACTGCAAAATAGGGATAATAATAGCACCTACTTTGCAGGGTTGTTGTAAAGATCAAATGAGATGATATTTATGAAGCACTTAACATAGTACTATACAGTATATATATATGGGAGTACTTTGCTTTATTTTCATATATATACACATATATACATATATGTATGAATGTATAAATATAAGATTTATCTCCATAAATGCCTATTCCCTTCCCTTCTCCCCTTTCAAGAAACCTAGGTTCTAGCCCTAGCTCTGATCCTTATTAGCTATATGATATGGGCAAGTTTTTTTGATGTCTTTGAACCTCAGTTTTCTTAACTATAAAATTTGCACTATCCCCTCCATGAGATTGCTGTGAATGCTTTGGAAACTGTGAAGTACCATACAAATGTGAGTTAAGCAAAATTATAAAATAAGCAAAGTCCCAACCTCTTTCTGTCCACTTTTCTTTCCTTTCTGATACTTCTCCTTTCATTCCCCATAAATAGCTCAGTGTTCTTTCCTCACCCCTCAGAACAGACTCGTCTGACAACTTCCATTTACACTTTATTGTGAATTTTATCTTTAAGGACTGGGGACTCACGTTTAGCTAGGAGCTGCTGGCATCAGAGAAGCATAAGACTGGATGTCACTGGCTTCTTCTAAGTGAAGCTCAGGGATCTGACCCACCAAATCGTGGTTTCTCTTGCCTCTCCTCTCCAACAAAAAATGGTTAAGAGAAATTATTGAGAAAGGGAATGGGGTCATTAGAAGGGAAGTTTGGGGCTGTATCTGAAAAGGGAGAGGTTCTCTGTAAAAGTATGGAACTCAGCCCTTCATTTTGTATGAATCTTTTTATTTCCCTCATCTTCTATCTTCTGTCCATCCCAGGGGTGAGGAACCTCAGGCCTCAAGGCCACATGCAGCCCTCTGGGTCCTCAAGTGCAGCCCTTTGACTGAATCCAAATGACACTGTTCACTCTGATTTCCAGTCCTGGGTCAACAACTACCTATTTGATACACCATCTGGATGTCTTGTAGGGTATCTTAAACGCAATATGTCTACAACAGAACTCATTGTCTACCACCCCAAATCCTTTCCTCTTCCTAACTTTCCTATTTCTGTTTGATACAATACCATCATTCCAGTCACCTGGGTTCCCATCTTAGGAGTCATCATTGACCCTTCATTTTCAGTCATTTCCACAGTCAGTCTCCACAACATATTTCAGATCCAGATCCTCTCTACTCAACATCCACCACCCTGGTTCAGGGCCTCATCACTTCTAACCTTTCCTATTGCAGCTGCTTCCTAATTGTTCTCCCAGTCTCTAAGCCATCCTCTACACAGCTGCCAAAATGATATTCCAAGACAGCAGTTCTGACCATGTCACTCCCCTGCTCACAGACTCCTTCATTTATTTCTTGTTACCTCCATCATCAAATAAAATGCCTCTGTGTAGATTTAAAGAGCTTCATGAGCTGACTCCAAGTTACCTTTCCAGGTTACTGCCTATCATTCTGTTCAACTTTCTCCCTCACTCCAGTCGCCTGACCTCTCAGGCTCAACTCTTGAAGATTCTAAATCTTAGTGCTGGCCTGAAGTGGTAGAGAGAATCCCTTTCCTGGGAACTCTCTATTCCAGTGAAATCACAGATCCACACCTTATCCCCATAAAGTTATGCATATAGATATAGTTCCAGCCCTTTGGAAATGTACATACTGAGACACATTAATGAAAAATTGATATGAGATAAATACATTAAGCCATTATTTCATTGAACAAGCAAATAAATAAAATAAATAACCCTAAAGTGTAGGTCAAGAACAAGAATGTTTGAGGAGTAGAAGCAAAAGTGCATAACTGAAGAGAGATTACTCACACATTCAAAAGCATTCATTAGGTACTACTAATAAGCACCAGAGACAGCTAGTGGTATAGTAGATAGAGCACTGGACACGGAATTCCTGAATTCAATTCTAGCCTCAGACACTAGTTGTGTGACCCTAGGTAAGTCACTTAACTTCTATTTACTTCAGTTTCCTCAACTGTAAAATGGGGATAATAAAAGCATTTACTTTACAGGGTTGTTTTGAGGGTGAAAAGAGATAATATTTATAAAGCACAGTGCCTGGCACATGGTAGGTAGTATATAAATGCTTATTTCCTTCCCCTTCCCTTCTTCCTACTATGTGCCAGAGAAACTGTGCTGGTAACTGAAGACATGAAATAAAAACAAAACAGCTCCTTCCCAAAAGTAGTTTACATTTTGTTGTAGGAGAGAAACAATATGGGATCAATTGATCCTTTGGGCTGAGGCCCAAAGAGTGACTTGGCCTAGGTCAAACATGAGTATGCCTTTCAGTCATGGGGCGTATACAGTCTAGGCAAAAGTATGGGGTGAGGAAAGAGATGGAATCTCACATACACGGACCAGCAAATATACCAGCTGGAACATGGTGTGTCTGAACAAGGGTAATATATAATAAAGTTGGAAAGGTAGGTTTGGGCCAGATTATTAAGAACTTTAAATGTTCAACAGAGGAGTTAATAGGGAGGGCAGCTAGGTGGCATAGAGCGCTGGGGCTGGAGTCAGGAAGACCTGAGTTCAAATGTGGCCTCAGAGACTCACTAGCTGTGTGACCTTGGGCAAGTCACTTAACCTCTGTTTGCCTTAATTGACTAGAGAAGGAAATTGCAAACTACTTCAGTATCTTTGCCAAGAAAACTCCATGGACTGTGAGGTCATGAAGAGTCAAACACAAATGAACTGAACGACAACAGATGTGCCAAGCACTGTGATAAATGCCGGGGATACAAAAAGAGGCAAAAGAAAGAGTTTGGAGTGATTCTGCTTGGCGTCAGTGTAGAATTTAGAGCAACAGAAATAAATTGTGAAGAGGTCAATGTAGGCTTGATGTAAGATAAAACTTCTCATGATAAGAGCTATTTAAAAAATTGGATAGGTTGCCTTGGAAGGTAATTTGATCTTCCTCATTGGACATTTTTAAGTAGGTTGACCACTCATCAGGGATCATGGGGAAGAGATTCTTAAGGTATTGGGGGAACTAGATGATCTAAGATGTTCCTTTTTAACACTGAGATTCTGTAATGCACATATCTGTGGATGTGAAAGATTCTTGTAAAATATACATTTGTCCAGGGATATTTTTCATATTTTTTTCTCTTGAGCAAGGGTTTTTGTTTGTTTGTGTTTTTGGTCATTCTAAAAAGTGCTTATTCTAATGAAATAATAAATTTACACTTTGGTACATTTTATTGGATCAGTGATTCCATTGTTGTGAGTACTTCTTCTATCAACAGAAATTCAGACCCCTCCATTTTTTCCTATCTTATTCAAATCTTGTGCATTTTTACCCATGAATCATTAATAGAAAATCTATCCAATGTTCTAAAAGCCTTTTTCTTTTAATATGTTAATATTATCAGCCTACCACTTGGGCAGCCTATATGTTTTATCTCATGCTTAATACATGACTGATCTATATACTTTTCAGTTCATTTCTTTGTTCAATAATTTCTTGAAGGTAGGTAATCGTTGCTAACATGCTGTAGCCTAATTCTGTATTTCCAAAATAACTCCTTTGAGTTATTTGTAATCTTGATAATTCTAAAACTGTAGTGTTTTATGATTCACAAAATGACTAGGAGAACATTAGTGTTAAAGAATGAGCTTCTGTGATAATGAGTGATTTGGGAACATTGAGAGCATTGTGCAATTTTCACAATATTACTTAGAGCTCTCACTTCTTCCTTACTCAGTTCTGGGTTCAGCTTATTGTTCACTTAAATTACCTTCCTAGGATATACATAGGGCAATATAGTGAAGTAGAAAGAGAGACCTGAGTTGGAGTCATAGAACCTCAGTTTGAATCCTAGCTCTTCTGCTGAACCTGTGTGATTTGGGGGAAGTCACTTACCATATCTAGGCCTCAGTTTCTCTTAGAAAAGATGGGAGTGGACCCAATGCCCTTTAAGATTCTTTCTAACTCCTTTCCAAATCTTTTTGGGACTTATTCTGTGAAGTTTGAACTCAGTCAAAGGGCTGCACTTGAGGACCTAGAGGGTGGTTCCCCACCCCTACTGGTCAGTCAGGGAGCCACTAGCCTTTTACCCTTAACCCAGGGAAAATAGGGGGATAAGAGTCAGTCTGGCAGGACCTGGGAAGATCAAATATTGACTACATTTTTTCCTTTCTACTGTAGCCAGTGGTGAGCAGCTGGCTGATTCTGTAATTTAAATTCTATCTGGCAAGAACAAAGCCTTTGCTGGCAGCAATTACTATTTTAAACCGTGTTTTAAAAAATGTGGGGAGTGGAGGTGGGAAAAGAGAAGAATTGTGCATGGAAAGTAATTTTATATTAGGGTAAAAAAGGACATAGAAAGTGAAGAGAAAAAACATGGGAAAGAGAATATGGAGAATATATGAATAAATATGATAATAATAGTTCTGTCTTATCCCCCTATCATTTTAGTAGGGGAAGATACCACCAAAAAATTGCGATTTTGGTGGAATTACATAGGACAAAAATCATTTTAAGATCAGGAATGTATATACACATATAGGAAAATATGTTATAATGTTATTTCATACATATATACACATATATGTGAGTTTCTTTGCAGTAGGCTTATGCCATTCTTTTTTTTCAAACCAGAAATATAGGAGGTCATTCATCCCAGCCTATCCCTAGCAGTTCTAATCTGGGTACTCACTTCCCTGCCTTTCTGTCCTTCCCTCGCCCTTTTTATGATTGGTAATGGGGATCTTCCCTGTCATTTCCTCCATTTATTCTCCCAAGTAGTTTTTCTTTTTCCTGTGGCCTGGATGCCCACTTCTCTGTCATGGTGTATTGATTCTTCAGGCGTGGGTTCAACTTGATAGTCTGGAAAGTTCCTTCCGTTCCTTGAGACTGTCATTTTGTTTCTGTGATGCTGGAGATTTTGACAGTCCTTGTATAGTCCACTACCAGAGCTGCCTGCCTCAGTAAAGTTACCACCATGAGAAATCTCAAGACATCACTATTGCTGTCCATAGAACTCTTAGTCCCCAGTGGAAGTTAGCACACACCCAATCTATTGCTAATGTTGCCCTGTAGAGACCTGGACTCCTGCATCTTTCAGCAGCTGGAGACCAAGAATGCCACTAACAGAGATCAGTATCTCTCCCAGCTACCTCCTATTATTAAAGGAACAGACCTACGCCACTGTATAGCCCAGATCCCCAAACCAAAAATCCTCTTCTTACTGACCCTCCTCAACTCCCCGACTAATTTCCTCTCCAGTGCCTATGTAGCCTGTCTCTGGCAATGCCCACAGTAGGCAGAGACTTGGGGGAAGGGACTGACCTTAGAAGCACTGGGAGTCCCACTTTATAACACGTTTCTGATCATGGCAAGAGGAAAAGAAGGGAAGCATCTGTACCCCCAGAGCTTAAAGTCTTTCAGTTAGAATTTACAATATTTTCCCACTGAAATAATATTATAAAAGCATTTGGCTTCTGTACCACTGTTAGTGAAAGACAGTAGTGCCATTAGAGTATGTATTGGGTTAGGCTTTTGTGAGCTTGCCATGGGCTCAAACCATCCTTTCTATAGGAAAGGTTTTCCCAAGTTTTAACAACCAAATTACAAATGAGGCAAAATGGTAGCATGGAAAAATGGATTTAGACTTGCTTTCAAATTCTGTCTTTCCTATTTGCTTTCTATATCACATTAGGCAAGTTAACCTCTTTAGACTTTGTTTTTTAACTGTAAAAAGAGAGAGTTGGCCTGGATGACATATAACATCCCTTCCAGCTCTAAATCCTATTAAGCTTTTGGAAGACAATCAGTCTGTGATTTTCTCTTGGTGGGTGAAGGATGTTACATTAATCTATATACAAAGTAAATTGTTTCATCAAGTCTTAATTTAAACACAAATGGGGTAGAAAGCATATGCCTTGATAATAGCATTTCTTTTCTTTAATGAACAACTCATTATTTAGGCAAACTTTGCAATTCTTTCACTGAGCAAGAATCACTAAGTATGTGAAGGCTATTTTAGATAAAAATAGACCTTGATCTTTCACTCACATTGAACTTCCTGCCCAAGAAAAATTAAGATCTTCCTTAATGGTTTCATTGTTTCTAATAGCCAAGTACATGGAAATGGTACACATTCTTGGTATTTAAGCAGGCATGGTCAAAGCCCACTCTAATCTCCTCACAGCTTCCTCCACAAAGCAGCAACAGTAAAAGAAGTATTTCCATGCTATTTCCAAGCTTTCCATGTTAATCATTTGCTGTCAAGTTTTGAAAAGGTTATGAATGGCATTTCATGAGGCTACTTGATCAGGGTAAGCGTTTGCAAAACAACTACAAGATCATGGCAGCTTATTTCAGGGAATATGTGAACCTGTCAACCCACAACTGCTGCAGAGGAAAGGATAGGGATTGGCCCTATGATTTAATAGTTAATAATAACTAATAATAATATAGTGTTTACTATGCATGTCACTGTGCTAAGAGCTTTAGAATTATTATGTCATAGGATCTTCACAACAACGCCGGGAGGGAGGTGCTATTATCATCCTCATTTTACAGGTGAAGAAACTGAGGTAAATAGAGGTGAAATGATTTGCCTAGGGTCATATAGCTAGTAAATATCTGAGGCCAGATTCCCTGACTCCAGACTTAGCATTCTATCCACTGTACCACTCCCTGGTGAGAAATTCCATTTGCCAATCAATGCAGGCCAATATCTTCTCTGCCACTTAAGAGTCTGAGAGAGGTAAAAATTAATTTGCCAGAGTGAAACAGCCAGTATGGGTCAGAAATAAGGATTAAACTCAGGACTTCCTGGTTCCTGGTTTGAGGTGTAGAGGGTGAAGAGGTAGAAAAAATCTTCAAAGTGCTGCTTAAGAACTTCCAAATGCAATTCAACAAACATTTACTTGGTAACATCAAAGGTCCTCATAAAGAAGGGTGGCAAAACACATGTAGAAAAATCACACATACTTCAGTAGTAAAACATTTCTTAGCTGTTATGTGACTGGCACATAATAGATGCTTAATAAATGTTTATTGATTGATTTTATTTGACAAATGTTTATTGAGCACCTTCTGTGTACAAGGTTCAGTGCTAGGGATTAAAGATACAAAGACAAAAGCAACCTCCCTTTCTTTACCTTTTAGAACCTGCACTGGGGAAAGGGTGGGAAGGGGGGTAGGAGAAAGGACATGTAATTTTGGAATTATGAGGAGAAATCACTGGCAGCTGGGGCATCAGGAAGGGCCTTGTTTAGGAGGTGGCAACTGAACTGAGCTTTGATGGAAGTTTTGGTGAAAGTCCAAGGATGAAAAGAGAGAAGATCCTGGCTTGGAGCCTTGCAAAAAGGTCGAAGGCAGAAGATGGAGTGTAATGTACAGAGAATCAGTAAACAGACTGTGTGAAAAGGGCAGGGATGGGTGTGGGTGTGTGATGGGAAACCTCTAAAAAGGCTAGAGTCAGATTATGGTTTTTAAAATGCAAACGAAGAAATTATATTGTATCTTAGAGGCAATAGAGAGCAAAAGGCTTGTAGGGTACACAGAAGTTTCACATCTCTGTATCGTGAATACTATCTTAGAAGAGATTCAGGAGGCCTTGGATGTAATAAGTACCAGTTAACATCTGAACAAATTAAATTGACTATATTTTAACAGATAGAGAACAACTGGCACCTGATATGGGAATAATTTCTAAATTAATGGTCTTGATCTAGTCAAGGCATTGGCTTGCTAGGGCAAAAAAAAATCAAAATCAATATCAAATTAAAGAAGGAAAACAATAAGATGGTTCATATAATAGAGCCAACCTCAACTGATCTCTTCAAGCAAATTGCTGATACTATTATGATAACCATAATAGTAAATGGTTAAAAGAATAGATAGCAACATAGACTACCTGTATTTGCTAAGGAAATTTAACAGATGTTTACATTATGCCTAGAGATGAGCTTTGCCAGTAGATATTTGATCTTCATGCCAAGCATAGGCTCATATATGATCATAAATTTGGCCTGAAAGTGACCTTAAAGATCATTTAGTCTAAATTCTTCATTTTACAGATGAGGAAACTGAAGTCCTAAGGTATTAAATGACTTTGCCACACAGCCAGATTGTGTAACATCCGGGTCAGCAAACTACTACCAGAGGGCTAATCAGTTGTGCTTCTGCAAGCTAAGAAAGGTTTTTGCTTTTTTAAATAAATTAAAAACCATTTTTAGCTGGGGACAAAAACAGGCTTTAGCATCTAGGCCGATGGAAGCATCCCTATAGAATATAAATTCATTTGTAAAATCTTTAGTATGAGTATAAAAGTAGTATAGCCTCATAAAACCTGAGACAGCAAGAAGTAGTACAGAGAAAAACTGTTTTTTAGAAAACTTGGCCAGGTCATCCTGAGAGCTTTAAAGGCTGAAATTATAAGGAGGTTCACAAAAAGATAAAAAATGGAAAAGATGTGAAGATTTCTTTAACAAGCAAGTCTTTCCATCAATGATAGCAGAATATACATTTGGACTGTCAAATCACAATCTGTGTATGAGGAAATAGAGATGGCGCTAAAGAAAATGAATGAGAACAACAGCTAGACTAGACCATTTATACTCAGAAGAAGTGTGAAATGATGAGAACAATTTTGAGGGCATTGAGAGGTTGATTTTCAAGACATCTGAAAGAAGGGAAGTAATCAAATACAGTCAGTTCTGCTACAGTACATTTTGAAAATGAGAATTTGTTCCAACCTGATTGATATATTAGGGAACATTTTGAGAAGAACTGGAAATACAAGTTTGTTTTCAGCAAACCTTCCATGGCCCACTCCCACAAGCAAACTTTAAGTCTTTGTCAAGTTTAGGTGCCGTATTTATGGTACAGGTTCTGGTGCAGCAGGAACTGTGAAGTGATAAGGATTAGTTCCCACTATCCCTACCCCACCTTTTACCCCTCCTTCTGAGGCCCAGAGTTGTGGTGACCTGCCCATCTTGCTCCTGTATCCTGAGGGTAAAGGTCAAAGAGCAGGCCAAGCAGTAGTGAGAGGCCTTAGAGGTAGCTCCTGTTTGTTGGCTTGTACATAGAAGGTGCTTAATAAACATTTTAAAATCTGTGCTGCCATTTTTTAATAGGTTCTTTCTTTTCTTTAATATCACTGATGAAGTTTTTGAGTGTTCTGCCCCAATCCCATCTCTCCCATAGGTTCTAGGGTGTTTATTGTGTAATTTTGCATGTTGTGCAGTGCTTTTCGGTGTTGCATGTGTCATGTAGCAGAACTGACTGAACTCTTTATAAAGAGACAGTGAGGATTTTCACCAGCTGGAGATAGCATCAAACTAGTGGGGCATTGCCCGGATCTGTATAGATTCTTATTAAAGGCCAGGGATGCAAATGAGTAGAGAACAGTGCCATTACCTTGTAAGTTTCCTTTTCCTTCTGACTCAAATTCATTTGCAAGAGAAACCATAAAGAATTTTGGGAGTGCCTACTCTTATTTAGATAGTTACCCAGAATCGAGGGCCCCATCTCCCCACCAGAGAAATGATTTAATCTTAGCCTGCAGTGTCCTTAGCCAGGCTTTTGTTAGATAGTGACTGTGGTTAAAAAACTATCAGTCTGTCCTTATCAGAGCGCTCTTCCCTAGGAGTGGAACTGAGATGGCCAGTGAGTAGCTATGAAGAGATGAATACAGCACCAATAAAGCAAGAGTCCACTGAGGTGTGCTCAGTAGTCACCTAGAAACGAGCACAATAACTTTCCCATTTGAAATGCTATATGTGGGGCAGCTAGGTGGTGCAGTGGATAGAGCTCTGGCCTTAGAGTCAGGAGGACCTGAGTTCAAATGCAGCCTCAGACACTTGACACTTACTAGTTGTGTGACCCTGTTTGCCTCACAAACAGAAAAAGAAAAGAAAAGAATGTAATGCCTTATGAAGTGAGAAATAAACTCAGAGACAGCAGTGTGATAACATCATCAGGAGACAGTGATGTTATCAGTGGCAAGAGTTGCCGTTCCATACGTGCCCTACCATACATGTGACATAGATATAGATATATATCTATATATCTATATATATCTATATATATAGATATATATAGATATATAGATATATATCTATATATATGTTGTCTGTACATATGTACCTCATGGGTGATTTCTATGAATGTCCACTCTCCCCACAGATGGTATGTGTATTTGTAGGATAGTGTGCCCTAGGTTTATGAGGAGAATGATCTGCTGGGATCTTGGTCAGCTAGGTGGTGGTGGAAAGTGTGCTGGGCCTGAAGTCAGGAAGACTTCAGTTCAAACCTGGCATCAGATACTAGCTGTGTGATCCTGGTCAAGTCACTTAACTTCTGTTTGCCTCAGTTTCCTCATCTGTAAAATGGGGATAATAATAGCAACTATCTTGCAGGGTTGTTATGAGGATTAAATGAGATAATAATTATAAAGCATTTAGCATAATTCCTGGCACATAGTAAGCACCATATAAATGTTAGCTAATATTATTATGTTGTTTCATTCAGTGTGTTTGCTTTAACCAATCATGTCCTCTGGCTAACTAGGGAAAAAAGTAAATATATTATTGGTTTTCATAACTATGATGTGGAGAAGATGTGGAACTATGGAATATTTTGAACCTAGGGTCATTATTCAGGGGTCCAAGTGTGAATGGAGTGTATAATGTGCTACATACATTATTATTACTAAAAATAAAAGCAAACAGGAAAATATCAATAACTGTTGCCCACATGCTTAATTTCTTATAGCTATAATTTTTTTTTTTGCCTAGGCAAAGGGGTTACGTGACTTGCCCAGGGTCACATGGCTAGTAAGTGTCAAATGTCTGAGGCCAGATTTGAACTCAGGTCCTCTTGACTCTAGGGCTGGTGCCCTATCCACTGTGCCACCTAGCTGCCCCTATATATTCTTTATGAGTCTAATCTACATTCATATCAAGAATATCCTTGATGAAAGTATGATAAGACTTTTACAAGTGATGTTTTACAGCAGATCATATCTATACAGTCACATGATTGAAAAGTACAGAGAATGCAGGACTCCAGTGTAATTCTTGTCTGTTGACTATTAAAAAAAAAAGTTTGATTTGAGAAAAATTCTTCCTTAAAAATTTTGCTTCTAAAGTGTCAACATGCAAATGTCAAAATCATTTAGGATTCCTTGGAAGATACAACAACAGATAACTTTGTTCAATGATCTTCTGATTATTAATATCAGCAGATCAACTGGGCCAGAAAAGTGGGTGACATATGCTTGCCAAAGGTTTTTGTTTCCATCATGGAGGGTGTTCAACACGGAATCCAAATGGAAGAATACTACTGCATAGATAGTGAAGTCCTCCAGATACATTTATTGCCCATAACATTGTGCTGATGTAAGCCAGGCAGCTAGGTGACGCAGTGTATAGAGTACTGGACTTGGAGTCAGGAAGATAAATCTTCCTGAGTTCAGTCTGCCTCAGATACTTACTAGCTATGTGGCCCTGGGCAAGCCACATGACCCTGTTTGCCTCAGTTTCCTCATATGTAAAATGCGCTGGAGAAGGAAATGGCAAACCGCTCCAGTATCTTTGCCAAGAAAACCCCAAAAGGGTTCACATGGAGTTGGACATGACCGAAACAGCTCAACAGCAGCAAACAAAAATGTCAGCCAGCCCTGGAACATTGTAAAATTTCCTAAATAAAGTCCGTGGTCATTAAGATGAGTTTGGCCCAACTAAACACGCTGGAAAAACCACCTGGATAAGGATTGCTAATTGTTCAGATTTCGAATGGCAGTTGAAGGATTCAATCCCAATAGGATTGAGCGTGTACCTTGGACACATAAAGTAGACAATTATTGAGACCCATGATTAACTAGAAGGAGGAGGGCAAGCAGCACTTGGAAAATTGTACTTTTAATGATGCCCAAACTTCTCCTTGACACTAAGCTTCAATTTTTTTTAACCTCAATATTCTTCAGGTGATACCATACCAGTGCAAATCATAAAAGACTATGGTTCCCAAAGAATTAACAGTGTAAATTACTCAAAGAGTAATGGAAAGGAACATGGTGAGTTAGATTAGAATACAAAATATGAACTACCAGAACAATTGTTCAGAAGAAGCAGTGTAAATGATATCATTTCAGGGTTTCATAATTGCGAAAAAGAGGTGGGCCAGTCATGAAGCAGGAGCAAGGATTATTGCTGAACAGCCTGTATGCTCTATTGGTATCCACACAATATCAATGGGTTCAAAACAGAGGTTCTGGGGTCCATAGACTTGATTTTTGAAAAATATATTTGATAATTGTATTTCAATATGATTGGCTTTCTTTCTGGTCCTATATATTTTATTTTATGTATTTAAAAACATCATTCTGGAAGGGATCGTAAACTTCACCAGCCTTATGCCATGATATAGAAACAGGTTAAAAACCCTTAAGGCCTCAATATGTTTGGTGAACACCTTAGGGAGGAATTACAGGAGTGAGCACTGGAGAAAAATCACACAGGAACAAAGGGCATGAATGGGAAACAATCCACACTAACTAATACCTATAGATCCATCAGAGTTCTAAAGTGTGCACGTAATTATTTTCTAATTTATGTTATAGTTGACATTCATACATACATACACACACACACACACATATATATATATTACACTTATCATCCCTCTGGATCAGCTGTGTCAAACTAAAATAGAAACAGGGCCACTAATCCACATATAAGGATTCCTGAAGGCCGGCTACATATTCACTTAGTTTTAAAATGTAATGTTATCCATGTTTTATTATATTTTTATTTGTTTATTTTTATTAAATATTTTCCAGTTACATTTTAATTTGGTTCAGGGCGCTGGGAAGTATTGCTAGCTTGATTGTGTGTTTGACACCTCTACTCTAGATTGTAGCTTCCTCTAGGGGAAAGACTTTCTTATTTTTCATCTCTGTAAACTGCCCTTCTTCCCCTCCAGCTGCTAAAACAGCCCCTTGTACATACTGGTTACTTACCAAATGTTTGTTAAATTGAATTAATCTGTGTGTGTTTCTTCATAGCACACACTTCTATCCAAAAGAGTTTTATGGGAATTCGCATAAAGCATCAGAATAAATTTTTTAAATGTTCTAAGAGAAAAATCAGCATGAATTTCATACAGCTTTGTAAAGAAATTAAACCCTCAAGTTTCCATTATTTCTTGCTTCTAAATTTTTCCCCAGATAGACATAAAATAAAATCAACATTCATTGATTATTTCCTGTATATATCATGATTCTCTATGTTGGAGTAGTGGCATAGCAGTTATAATTCAGTATGGCAGCTGTATCTGAAGTGTGGCAGAAGAAGAGGTGTTAAAAGTTGACAACTTCTCAAGCTGCTGGTGGGAGATACTTGTGTGGCCCAGAAGTGCAAGCTCAAAACCTAGACCATTAAAAAAAAACAAAAACCCAAAACCTAGACCATTCAAGGGCATGGATATAAAGGGAATCTGAACTGAGCCGAATGGGATACCCAGAAGAGAAGACCAAGTTGGCACCAAGAACCTTGAATCCACGTCATAGACCAATCACATGGAGATATGCAAAGCTAAGCAACTAGATCAAGCTTGTCTAGTGACAAGTTTTGTTTGGCTATATTCTCTTTTAACCAACTGCTGTGGTGTTGGGGCCCAGTTGGGCCTGACCTATTAAGAGACTTAATGAGAAGGAGGAAGGAGAAGGAGAAAGAGAATTTGGAACTCAGCTTTAGAAAAAAATTGTTGAAATACTTTTACATGTAATTGGGAAATATTTAATAAAATAAATAAAAAATAATTTTAAGAAAAAAGAGACTTCAACTTAGAAAACTAGGATCCTGACAATGTATGTCTGGAAAGGTTGGAGCTTTTTCCTGTGCTTCCTAGAAGAACAAGCATAAGGTTAGCAGTGGTTTGCATATTTACAAATAATATTTTTTTTCTTTTAGGCAATTGGGGTTAAGTGACTTGTGCAGGGTCACACAGCTAGTAAGTGTCAAGTGTTTGATCTGAGGCCGGATTTGAACTCAGGTCCTCCTGACTTCAGGGCCGGTGCTCTATCCACTGCGCCACCTACCTGCCCCCAAATAATATTTTTAATATATGTTTGAACACATTCACTTTGAAAATCTTTTATAAGTAGAGACAGTAGCAAAATGAACTAAAAGGGAAAACATAACTACAGAAAGACAATGTGGGCATGGAGAAATAAAGCAGCTAGAAAGTCAAACATACTCTTACAATTAAGCCCATCAATTAAGGAATTATAACACTGAACAATTTTTAATTCAGAAAGGAAAAGAAAATGTATGTTTACTTTTTATGATTACTTAATATTAAGGAAAAAAGTACATTCACTTCAAGAGTCTTGTACTAGAAGGAAAAGAAGAGCTATTCCCTGCTGACTTCCCTACTGGGTCAATTGACTAATTAATTCTGGCTTTCTGGATGCTTAAAAAACTCAACTCAGCAATACATGAGTCCTAAAAATGTGGAATGAATTGAATTGAACTGGTCAAGTTTCACTTCATAGGTATCTTTAAATGTAGCGTTATTATGCCAATAAACTTGTCTTTTGTGGGTGAAATGTTATACTACCTTACAGTTTTGCACTGCTGGTAGGGTCTATATGAATGGTTGGAACCGAGTCTCTTAAGACTTTTGTTCTTTGCCAAATTATGTTCACTCACCATCTATGTAGACTCTAATTTTAATGTTTATCCCAATTTGCTTTTTTAAAAGCCCTTCAAAACTTTACTGTCTAAGACTAAGGGTCCTGTCCCTATTAGCTTCAGGTCTTCTGTCTTGCCCCACCCCCTCACCTTTTAACCTTGCTACCTACCTTAAATTTTCTCCCTCTCTCATTACTTTTATTCAATTAAATTGTCAAAGATCCAGAAACAGTTGGCTACACATTGGGGCTTCTATTTCCTCACTGCTGAAGCCATTTTCTACCCTCTGTTTTCTGTTTTGTATAATCATTCTGCTACCATTCTACTGAAACTGTTCTCTCTACAGTCATAAATACCATCCTAATCACTAAGTAACCTTTTCTCAGTTCTTATCATCTTTAACCTTTCTTTTTATTCTATTAGATAAGACTGACTGCTACCTCTTCGATATTGCCTTCCTTTGACTTCTATGATACTGTACTCTCAGGGACCTCCTCCTATCCCTCTCATCGTTCCTTCTTAGTTCTCTCAATTGGCTCCTCTTCTTCTCACCCCTTAAATGTGGGTGTTCCTCCAAGTTCTGCCACTGACTTTCTTCAGATAATGGATTCAGCCAGGCTTTAGTGAACCCATCTAGTTAGGACTAGAGTCAAAGTGAAGCATGAAAACATACAGAGCTTTCTTATAATTACCCTATGAGGTAGGTATTGTAAGAATTAGTATTACCATTATATAGATGAAATAAAGTTTAGAGGGCACCAAATGATTTTCTTATAGTTGCATACCTAGTTAGTAAAAGACTTGGGGCTCAAACCCTGGAATACTGACTTCCCATGCTAGCATACATTCTCCTCACCAATGGTGCATTAAAATCCATTACTCACACTGTCTTTGTGATGCTTCATAGTTTTCTCCTGCACTTTTCTCTTCCCTATCCCCAATACTACCAACCTTATCTAGGTAAACATCTTGTCATGTTTGAATAACTAAACCTCTCATTCGTTACTAATCTTTCAATTTATTATCACTCCCTCTTTTCTCTGCCCTGTCTCAAGGCTAATCCAAAAAACACTGACTTCATTAAGTCATTCTTCAATTCAAAAACCTCTGCTAGCTCTCCATTATAAACTTCTCATCCTAGCCTTCTAGGTCTATTATAATCTTATTTTTCACTTTCTCAGTATGAACCCTTCATTTTATCCAGCCCACCCCTTCACTGACCCCCAAACATACCGTGCTCACATTCAGTTTCAAGTTATAGAATCATAGGTTCATAGATTTAGAGCTGGGAGTGACTTTAAGGATCATCTAGTCCAGAGGTGGGGAACCTGCAGATCATCTAGTCCAAGACAGATGAGGAAAACTGAGGTTGAAGTGTCCTTCTCAAGGTCACAGAGGTAGCAAGTGGCAGAAAGATACAAATTTCCCAATCAGACTGTAAATTCCTTAAAGGAATATGTCATATTCAGGTTTGAACACAGGTCTTTTGATAGGCCCAAAATTATTTCTGCTATAAATCTTTTGCCGCCTAAAATGTCCTTTCCCTTCCTTTCCACATATTCAAATCTTACTCATCCCTCAAAGTCAAGCTCATGAACGTCCCTTCCGCAAGGTCTTTTTATAATGATTCCAGTTCAAAGATTACTCACTCCTTTGAACTCTTTAAGTCATTAATCATAGGAGGTAGTTCTGGACTTCTTGAGATCCATGAGTCTATACTTCCAGCTTCCCTAATTTTACAGATAAGGGAAGGGAAATGGAGAGAGATGAGGTGATCTGCCCAAAGTCACACAAATATTAAATTGCATTGCTGAGAATTGAACCTGACTCTTCTGATTTTAAGACAGATGATCTTTCCGTGATACCATATGGTATAATAATAACATTTTCAGGATATTTGTTCATCTTTAAAATGCTTGGACCATTACGTGAGTAGATTATAAAATGACTGAAACTTTTGTATCCAAAGAAAAGAGCATCTAACATCACTGTTAGAAAGATTCCCATATCACATGCTATAAAGCATCTCATTTATATTGGGGTCCTTACATCATTTAAAATATTCCCAATATTTTGTATTTTGTTAGATGTAAAGTTTACAGGCAAATTTTATCAATGGTGTCTTCTTGCCACTCAAAATCAGACTGACAGACAATATATTTCCTTCTGTTCAAGTATATACCTTTCTAAAAGTGTGTAATAGTAGGGAGAATAGAAAACATGAGCTTTCCATGTGGGAAGGTGTGGCTAGGTTGAATAATCCAGGACAATTTTATTTTTAAATTTCTTTTGTTCTCTAACCCTTAATCTAATTGCTGGAGATTGTCTTCTCAATTCATGACTAATCTTGCATAATACTTCTAAATGCAGGGAAAATGTTCATTAAATTTGCTGGGTTAGGAAGACTGGGGGAAATGAAAAGAATATAAGGAAAAAAGGATATCTAATGTGAAAAAAGGCTAGACAGCAAATGGGGAGGACTTTGCGTTTAGATAGGGAATTTACTTGTAGGCGAATATAGAAGTCTGCTTTAATTAGGTATAAAGTCAGTAAGTATATTATTAATGATTAATTATATTATAAATATTAACATATTTATAACTAATCTAGTTTGAAAGTTATAATAGTGGGAGGATACAACAAGAACTGTAATTTTGACAGATGAGAAAAGGGTTCTGGGGCCATCTTGGTATTCCAAGCCTCAGTAGCACTCCTTTTCAAACTAGAAAGCTATCCAGTGAAATTACATTTCAATTATTCAGTTGTTTTTTTCTGCAGTGCTTATTCTTCCTTTACCAATCAATCAACTAACAAGCCCTTATTACATGCCTGATATGTGCCAGGCATTATGCTAGGCCCTGGGAATATGAAGGTACAAGGGAATTTGTATTTTCAGGGGAGACACGTACATATATATATATATATATATATATATATATATATATATATATATACAAGACAATTTTTTTTGTTGTTGAATAAAGGCAAGAAGACAATAGAAGCTGGAGCAGGTTTAACAAAGCTGGACTATTTAAACGTTCATTGAGCACTAATTGAAAAGCTGTACCTTCCAACATAGAAAGCTCATGTTTTCTGTTCTTTCTACAATAATATCATACACCCTTTTTAAAGGTATATACTTGAACTGAAGGCAATATATCATCCATCTGATTTTGAGTTGGAAGAGGACATTTTTGATAAACTGCTTTTGCCTGCAAACTCTATTTTTAAAAAAAAAAAGAATACAAAATGTAGGAAATATTTTGAAATGATAATTTTATTTAAGATATTTTCATTTTCTGAAAATGATGTAAAGATCCCAATATAAATGAGATACTTTATGGCATGTGATTTAGGAATCTTTCTAATGGTGATGTTAGATGCTCTTTTCTTTGGGTATAAAAGTTTCAAAATGTTCATCAGTTATTGTATTTATTTTATAATCTACTCATCTAATAGTCCAAGCACTTTAAAGAGGAATAAATATCCTGATGCCATATTATTATTTTATCATATGATATCATGGAAAGAGCAATTTCTGTAGAATGAGAAGTCTAGGTTCAACTCCCAGCAATGCTGGGACTTTATCTGTGTGGCTTAATGAATATCTGGAAAGATTTTGTGAACTGATTTAGAGTAAAACAAGAACCAGGAGAACAATTAATATTTTAATTTTAATTTAATTTTAAAAACAAACTGCTTTGAAAGATGTAAGAACTTTAATTAATATAATGACTAACAATGATTCCAGAGTTTTGAGGATGAAGCATGCTACCCACCTCGTAAGAGAGAGGTGATTGACTCAGGGTGTAGAAGGAGACCGATACTTTTTTGAATATGGCCAGTGGTAGGAATTGTTTTGTTTGACCACGCATGCTTGTTACAAAGGTTTTGTTCTCTCCCCCAGTACGCCTTGTCGGGGAGAACAGTGGAAGAGGAGGTAGGAAGGAGAGAAAATAGATTCTTGTTAATTAAAATAAAATTTGTTTATCTCTGTGTATAAATCTATGGATAGATAGATAGATCCACCATCCATAGCTAATATGTTTTGTTCAGTTGTTTTTCAGTCATGTCTGACTCTTCATGATCCCATTTGGGTTTATTGGCAAAGATACTGGAGTAGTTTGCCATTTCCTTCTCTAGCTCATTTTCTATATCTATATCTATATATATATCTATATATATATATATCTATATATATATATATATATAGATATATATATATGTATGTATGTATATATAATTCCCTTTTTAGGCAGTTAGGGTTAAGTGACTTGCCCAGGGTCACTCAGCTAGTTAAGTGTCAAGTGTTTGGTCTGAGTCCGGATTTGAACTCAGGTCCTCCTGACTTCAGGGCCGGTGCTCTATCCACTGCACCACCTAGCTGCCCAGCATACATACATACATATATACAGTATAACTTTGTTGGATAGCACTAACAACTGGGAGAGGTGGGTTCAAGAAAGTCCTCTTGTAGGAAAGGGCGTGTGAGCTGTGCTTCGACAAAACCCAAGGATTTTAAGAAGCAGAGGAGAGAGAACATTCTAGGAATGGAGAACAAGCATGTACAACAAAGGTATGAAGGTAGGAAGAGGAACGTGAACATCAAGCAGTCCAGCTTGGCTGAAATAGAGAGGGTGTCAGTGGAGGAATATACAATCATACTGGAAGCACCGATTGGAAAAATAGACTCTGAAGGCTTTAAATACTGGAGGAGTTTGTGCTTTATCCTAGAGGCAAGAGAGAGCCTGGGAAGCTTCTTGAGCAGGTCAGGTTGACCTGCTACTTGAGGAATATCAATTTGGTTGCTATATGGTAGATGGATCAGAGCATGGAGAGACTGGAGGCAGGGAGACCAATGAGGAGCAAAATGCAGTAGTCCAAATGAGAGGCAAACTAGGGTTGCCTGCATGTGAGTGGAGAGAATGGAACTGATTCAAGAGATGTGGAGATAGATTCACCACGATCTGGTAACTGACTGAGTTGGGGGGAAGGAAGAGTCAGAGATGACACTGAGGTTGTGAACTTGGATGGTGCCTTCGACAGAAGTAGAGATGTTAGGGAAAAGGGGTGGATTTACCAAGGAATACAGGGAGTTCTATTTTAGAGTTTGAGTTTGAGGTGTCTGTGGGAAAAGGAGACTGGAAAAGAACAATCAGATAGGTAGAAAAAGCACACCGTGTCATAAAAACTCAACAAGGTGAGAGTACCTAGGAGGAAAGGTAGCCTTGATGATGGCGGCAGAGAATGATCAACAGTGTCACAAGCATCCAAGGAGTCAAGAAGGATGAGGACTAAGGAAAGGCCAATGAATGAAGCATAAGGTAGGCTTCTTGCTTTTAGGTATAGGAGGCATCTGGGCTAGATTACACTAAAGCAGGGCGCAGTAAACAAAGCCACTCTGGGAAAAGATGAGTTAGGGAGATCTAGGATCATTGTAAATGGCCAAAGTGGGGAGAGGTCAGATTGATTCAGAAGGCTGAAGCAGGGTTTGAAGATAAATGTCTTCAGATGGACACTGATTAGAGGTGGATTAAACTAGGTGGTATGAGGCGGATCCAAAGGCCCTTGGTTCTTTGGATGTGAGACCTAATGTAATCAAAGGACTTTTAAAAAGTCTACTATCCCTTTAATTGTTTTTTTTTGTTAGATAGTGAGCTCTTATTCTAAAAACTAGGGTCTTTGGGTTTATCAAATACTAGGTTACTGTGGTCATTGACTGCTGTGTCTTGTGTACCTTATCTATTCCACTGATCCACCACTCTTATTTCATAGCCAATACCAGATAGTTGTGATGATTATGGCTTTATAATACAGTTTGAGATCAGGTATTGCTAAGCCTCTTTCTTTTGTATTTTTAAAAATTAATTCCCTTGATATTCTTGACCTTTTGTTCTTACAGTTGAATTTTGTTGTTATTTTTTCCCAGCTCTATCAAATAATTTTTTTTGGTAGTTTGATTGGTATGGCACTGAATAAATATATTATTTGTCATTTTATTATGTTGGCTCAGCCTACCCATGAGCAATTAATATATTTCCAGTTGTTTAGATCTGACTTTATTTGGATGAAAAATGTTTTGTAATTGTGGGTTTGGCTTGGCAGGTAGACTCCCAAGTATTTTATATTGTCTACAGTTATTTTAAATGGAATTTCTCTTTCTATCTCTTGCTGCTGGGCTCTGTTGGTCATATTTTTTAAAAATGCTGATGATTTATGTGGGTTTTTCTTATATCCTGTAACTTTGCTGGAGTTGTTAATTATTTCAAATAGTTTTTTAGTTGATTCTCTAGGGTTCTTTAATTATCCCATCATATCATCTGCAAAGAGTGATAATTTTGTTTCCTTACTGTTGGGTAAGATAGCTTTATACATTCAACTGATTGTGTATCTTATTCCCTCTTTGAGCCAATATCAATGAGAGTAAGTTCAAGCAACGCCCATCACCCGCCCTCCCATCTTCTTCTCCATTGTAATAGGTCTTTAATGCCTCTTCATGTGAAATAATTTATCCCATTCTACCTCTTTCTTCTGTACCCAGTGTACTTCTCTTTCTCATACCTTAATTTTTTTTTCTTCTCTTATTGCTCTAGCTAACGTTTCTAGTACCATATTGAATAACAGTGATGATAATGGGCATCTTTGCAGCAGCTCTGATCTTATTGGGAAGGTTTCTAGCTTATCCTCCTTGCAGATAATGCTTGCTGATAGCTTCAGATAGATACTGCTTATCATTTTAAGGAATGCTGCCTTTATCCCTATGTTCTCTAGTGTTTTTTAATAGAAATATGTGCTATATCTTATCAAAAGCTTTTTTGCATCTGTTGAGATAATCATATGGTTTCACTTGGTTTTGTTATTGATATGGTCAATTATGTTGATAGTTTTCTTAATACTGAACCAAACCTACATTCCTGGTATAATTCCCACCTGGTCATAGTGTATAATCCTTGTGATATATTGCTGTAATCACCTTGATAGTATTTTGTTCAAAAGTTTTGCCTCGATATTCATTAGGGGAAATTGGTCTATAATTTTCTTTCTCTGTTTTAGCTCTTCCTGGTTTAGGTATCAGGACCATAGTTGTGTCATAAAAGGAGTCTGGTTGGACTCCTTTGCTTATTTTTTCTGAATAGTTTATATAGTATTGGAATTAATTGTTCTTTAAATATTTGATAGAATTCACTGGTGAACCCATCTGGCCCTGGGGATTTTTTCCTAGGGAGTTCATTAGTAACTTGTTCAATGTCTTTTTCTAAGATGGGTTTTTTAGGCATTCTATTTCCTATTTATTAATCTAGTTAATTTATGTTTTCATAAATATTCATCAATTTCACTCAGATTATCAGATTGCTCAGATTATATTGCCATATAATTGGGCAAAGTCTTTCCTAATGATTGCTTTAATTAGTTGTGATTTCACCCTGTCCATTTTTGGTACTGGATATTTGGTTTTCTTTCTTTTTTTAAATCAAATTAAACAATGGCTCACATATTTTATTGGTTTTTTTCTTTTTAATAAAACCAGCTCCTACATGTATGTATTAGCTCAAGATATTTTCTTTTGGTTTTGTTTTCTTTTGTTTTTACTTTCAGTCTTATTAATCTCACCTTTGATTTTCAGGATTTCCAGTTTGGGGTTTAATCAGAGATTTTTTATTTGTTCTTCTTCAGGTTTTTTTTGTTACATGCTCAATTCATTGATCAGTTCTTTTTCCACTTTATTGATGTAAGAATTTAGAGAAATAAAATTTTCCCCTAAGTACTGCTTTGGCTGCATCTCATAAATTTTGATACGTTGTCTCATTGTTGTCATTCTCTTTAATGAAATTATTGATTGTTTCTATGATTTGTTCTTTGACCCACTTACTCTGTAGCATTAGATTATTTAGTTTCCAATTAATTTTTAATCTATCTTTCCACTGCCCTCTGTTGCATGAATTTTTTTTTCATTATGATCTAAAAAGAATACATTTAATATTTCTGCCTTTCTACATTTGATTTTGAGGTTTTTATGCCCTATTACATGGTCAGTTTTTGTGTAGGTGCCATGTGCCACTGAGAAAAAAGTATACTCCTTTATGTTTTCTCCAAAGGTCTGTCATATCTAACTTTTCTAATATTCTATTTACCTCCTTAGTTTCTTTCTTGTTTTTTTTTTGGTTGGATTTATCACCTTCTAAGAGGAGACAGTTGAGATTGACCACTAATATAGTTTTGCTGTCTGTTCCTTCCTATAACAGACAACTTCTCCTTTAAGAATCTGGATGCTATACCACTTGATGAGTATATGTTTAGTATCGATATTGCTTTATTGCCTATGGTGCCTTTTTTTTTAGCAAGATGTAGTTTCCTTCCTTATATCTTTTAATTAGATCTATTTTTGCTTTTCCTTTGTTTGAGATCAGGATTGCTACCCCTGCTTTTTTTTTACTTCAACTGAAGCATGATAGATTCTGCTCTATCCCATTACCTTTATTGTGTTTGTCTCTCTGCTTCAAGTATGTTTCTTGTAAACAACATATTATAGGATTCTGGTTTTTGATCTACTCTGTTTTGGGCTTCTATTTTATGGGAGAGTTCACCCCATTCATGTTCACAATTTTGATCACTATCTGTGTATGTCCTCCCATCCTATTCTTCCTCCTGTTTGTCCTCTCTCTCCTTTCACTCTTTTCCTCCTCAATAGTGCTTTGCTTTTCTCTACCACTTCCCCTGATTCATACACCCTTCTGTCAATCCCCTCCCCCCTTTATTTAATCTCCTCCCTTCCTACTTTCCTGTTGGGTAAGATAGCTTTATATATTCCACTGCTTGTGTATCTTATTCCCTCTTGGAGCAAATACTGATGAGAGCAAGTTCAAGCAATGCCCATCACCCACCCTCTCATCTTCTTCTCCATTGTAATAGGTCTGTAATGCTTCTTCATGTGAAATAATTTATCCCATTCTACCTCTTTCTTCTGCACCCAGTATACTCCTCTTTCTCATACCTTAATTTTTTATGTCATTCCCTCAAATTCACCTTATACTGTTCCTTCTGTCTAAGTATATTCCTTCTAGCTGTATTATTAGTGATACACTTTTTAAGAATTACAAGCATCATCTTCCCACGTAGGGACGTAAACAGTTTAGCTCTATTGCGTCCTTTATATTTTCTTTTACCTTTTTACCTTTTTATGCGTCTCTTGTATCTTGGTATTAGAGGTTAAATTTTTGGTGTAATTCTGGTCTTCTCCTTATGAAAGCTTGCAATCTTGTGTCATTGAATGACCATTTTTTCCTTTGATGTATTATGCTTAATTTTGCTGGGTGATTCTTGGTTGTAGTTTTAGCTCCTTTGCCTTCTAGAATATCATGTTCCATAACCTCTGATCCTTTAATGTTGCAGCTGCCAAGGTGAATATAGGAGAGTTATGGCGATTTATTGCTTACCCCACCATCTTGGTTCCCAGAAGTCCTATTAACCTGCTCAGTTATTTTTTAATAATATGTAGCAATCTATTCATGGTCATCATGCACCTGAACAATACCCTTTGGATAGTACAAATGCCATTGTAACTTTAATGTTTAAATCTGTAGCATTCTGTGATTCCCCTTCATGATGGCAAGTTGGCCTTTGTTTTAGGGGAGAAATTTGTTCTATTAAAAGCATTATGCAATTTCCCAGTGATAATCTAGTTCCTCTCCTCCATCTGTTCAATTATGGACCCATCACATTATCCATCTGCATTGTCCAAGATATATAGAACAGGTCTATGTGCTTTCTAGCCAGCTATACATCATAGACTGCATAATAGCCTTTTTTCATCCACTTGGTTTTTCTAGTCAAAGAGTTAGGCCAAAATCTTTTGAGTGATGATCAAACTCATACAGGAAGCTCTGCAATGAGCATTCTATCATCTGCAAACAAGAGCATCTGGTAGCCCTCACTGTCTACAAGAAATTCCCCTTGAATTTGGACTCTGTGCTGAGCATCCTCCATAAGGAGGTATAGTTTTTAAAAGTCTGAGCTCTAAAAAAATGGAGCAATACTATACTATATCATCTCCATTATTAATAATTTCCTTTTTCCATATGATTTTCATACCTCAAAAGTGATTAATGACTATATCCAAAGTCGTTTTTAATTTTTGGATGACAATAAGTTTTTTCCAAGGCTCATCCTGCATATAGCTATATTGAAATAGTTTTCTAAATGTTAATTTTCTCCTCTAATGAATATTTTCAGTTATGGAAGAGTTCTTATTTATTTCTAAAATTGTATTTATGTCTTTTGACTTTAAATAAGCCAGACTTGGGTGAATAAAAATATCTTAGAAATTCTAGCCCAATTGACACACCAGTCCTTAACAATCATAATTGCTCTCTGTCATTAAACCAGCTGGGTGACCTTGGGTAAAATCACTCTCTTGTGATGAAACAGGATGAATGTTGGATTTTCATTCTGTCAGTTGCTACTTCTATGACGTTGGGCAAATCACTTCTTTCTAGACTTCAGCTTTCTCATCTGTAAAATGAAAAGCGGACTAGAATGACCTCTGAGATCCCTCACAGCTCTTAATCTATGACCCCGTGATTTTACTCCGTATGGTTCAGATATTGTAAATAATGGCCAAAAGGGGGCAGAGCCAAGATGGCAGAGAAAAGGCAGAGGCTTGCCTGAGTTCTCCCCCAAAGCCCTCCAAACACCTTTAGATAATGCCTCAAAGTAAATTCTGAAGCCACAGAACCCATAAAAGATGGAGTGAAACAGTTTTCCAGCCTAAGACAACTTAGAAGGTTAACAGGAAAGGTCTGTTACACCAAGGTGAGAGGGGAGCACAGTCCAGTGCAGGCTGAGCCTTAGCAACTAAATCAGTGGCAGCAGTGGTGGTTTTGTGGACCTCTCAGCCCACAGACTATAAGAGGGCATACAACTGGTGAGAAAGAGACTTACAGAGCTCCCTGTGCTGGTGCTGGGGGCAGGATTCTGTTGCATTGCCCATACTTGGTTCTGGGTTGCAGCACTTGGTCTCAGTTCCAGGGTGAGGAGGAGTGCTAGCACAGAAGAGCTTGCAGTGGCAGGGGAGTAGGGACCTAGTCACAATTTCAAGAATGCTCACAGAAAAGAGCATAGGTCAGGAGAGTAGAAAACACATATCTCCTGAGATCATATCACCTTACAAGAACCAAAAACTTAAAGGTCCCCAGAATTATCTCTGAAAACAGCAGCACAAAAATCCTGAAGCTTGAGGCAGTGCCCCCTCCACTCTGGCAGCAGAGCCCCACTTTAGTACAGAGTTAAAAGTCAAGAAATAGGCTGGAAAAAATGAGCAAACAGCAGAAAAAGATCTTAACTATAGAAAGTTACTGTGGGGGGGGGGGCAGAGCCAAGATGGCAAAGTGAAAGCAGAGACTTGCTTGTGCTCTCCCCCAAACCCCTCCAAATACCTATCAAAAATTGCTCTAAACAAATTCTAAAGCAGCAGAACCCACAAAAAGACAGAGTGAAACAAATTTCCAGCCCAAGACAACTTGGATGGTTGATCAGAAAGGTATTTCTCCCTGGGCAGGAAGAGGAGTGCAGTGCAGCGTGGGCGCACAGGCCACAGCGAACCTGGAGCAGGCCTCAGAGGACTGAATCGTGAGCAGCTGTGACAGTTTCCAGACCTCTCAACCCAGGAACGCCAAAGACAACTTAGAAGGTCAGTGGGAAAAAGTCTGTTTCTGCGGTGCTGAGAGACAAGTGAGGTGGTCTCAGGTCCATTCCCCAGGGTGGGGGGCTGCCTCCTGAGCTTCCAGCCCACAGACTGAGGGGGAATCGAGTGGCTGATCAGAGGTAGATTGCAGAGATCTCTTTGCCAGTGCTGAGGCAGGACTCTGTTGCTTTGCCCATGCTTGGATCTGGGTCACAGTTCTGAGGGACAGTCCTGGGGTGAAAGGAGTGCTGGTGTGGTAAAGCTTGTAGTGGCTGTAGAGAGGAAACCCTCCTCACAGTTCCAGGATAGAAAGGAGTGTTTGTGGTCACTAATAGAAAGGACAGGAAAAGAATAAACACCTCGCCCCTTATCATACCACCTTGGAAGAACTGAAAATTTAAAGGTCCCTACAAGTATCTCTGAAAACAGCTGTACAAACCAAAGCTTAGGACAATATATTCTCCACATTGGAAGCAGACTCTTACCTTAACAAAGAGTTTAAAACTCAAGTAATTGGCTGGGATCATGAGCAAGCAGCGCAAAAAGAGTCAGACTATATTATCTTACTTTGGTGACAAAAATGATCAAAACATACAACCAGAAGAAGACAACAAAGTCAAAGCTCCTACATCTCCAAAGCCTCCAAGAAAAATATGAATCAGTCCCAGGCCTTGGAAGAGCTCAAGAGGGCTTTTGAGAAGCAAGTAAGAGAAGTAAAGGGAAAACTGGGAAGAGAAATGAGAGTGATGCAAGAAAATCATGAAAAACAAGTCAACAGCTTGCTAAAGGAGACCCCCCCAAAAAAAAATACTGAAGAAAATAACACCTTAAAAAATAGCCTAACCCAAATGGCAAAAGAGGTCCAAAAAGCCAAGGAAGAGAAGAATGCCCTAAAAAGCAAAATTGGCCAAATGGAAAAGGAAGTCCAAAAGCTTACTGAAGAAAATACTTCCTTAAAAATTAGAATAGAGCAATTGGAAGTAGTGACTTTATGAGAAATCAGACACAGTAAACAAATCCAAAAGAATGAAAAATTAGAAAACAATGTGAAATATCTCATTGGAAAAACAACTGACCTGGAAAATAGATCCAGGAGAGAGAATTTAAAAATTATTGGACTATCTGAAAGCCATGATCAAAAAAAGAGCCTAGACATCATCTTTCAAGAAATTATCAAGGAAAACTGCCCTGATATTTTAGAACCAGAGGGCAAAATAGAAATTGAAAGAATCCACAGATCTCCCCCGAAAGAGATCCCCAAAGGAAAACTCCTAGGAATATTGTAGCCAATTTCCAGAGTTCCCAGGTCAAGGAAAAATATTACAAGCTGCCAGAAAGAAACAATTCAAGTATGTGGAAACACAATCAGGATAACACAAGATTTAGCAGCTTCTACATTAAAGGACCGGAGGGCATGGAATGTAATATTCCAGAGGGCAAAGGAGATAGGATTACAACCAAGAATCACCTACCCAGCAAAACTGAGTATAATCCTTCAGGGGGAAAAAATGGTCATTCAGTGAAATAGAGGACTTTCAAGCATTCTTGATGAAAAGACCAGAGCTGAATAGAAAATTTGACTTTCAAATACAAGACTCAAGTGGAACATGAAGAGGTAAACAGGAAAGAGAAATCATAAGAGACTTATTAAGGTTGAACTGTTTACATTCCTGCATGGAAAGATGATATTTATAACTCATGAGACCTTTGTCAGTATTAGGGTAGTTGGAGGAAAAAATTATATTGTAGATAGATAGATAGATAGATAGATAGATAGATAGATAGAGGCACAGGGTGAGTTGAAGATTAAGGGTCATATCTGGAGAATAAAATTAAGGGATGAGAGAGGATTATACTAGGAGAAGAAGAAAGGGAGAGGTAGAATGGGGTAAATTATCTCACAAAAAAAAACAGAAAAGAAAAGCTCTTACAGTGGAGGGGAAACAGGGGAAGGTGAGAGGAATGAGGAATCTTATTCTCATAGGATTTGGCTTAAGGAGGGAATAACATACATTCAATTGGGTATGGAAATCTGTCTTACCCTACAGGAAAATAGGGGAGAAGGGGACAAGAGAGCAGGGGGATGATAGAGAGAAGGGCAGATTGGGAAAGGGGTAATCAGAAGAATACTTCTGAGGAGGACAGGGTCAAAAGAAAGAATAAATTGGGTGGGGCAGGATAGGATTAAGGGAAATAGAGTTAGTTTTTCACAACATGTCTACTATGGAAGTGTTTTGTATAACTGCACATGTATGGCCTATATTGACTTGCTTGCCTTTTCAATGAGGGTGGGTGGGGAGGGAGGAAGGGAGAAAATTTGGAACCCAATGTTTAAAAAACACGTGTTTAAAAAAAATGTTTTCACATGCAACTGGGAAATAAGAAATATAGGAAATGGGGTACGGAAGTCTATCCTGCCCTATAGGAAAATAGAAGGGGAAGGGGATAAGGCAAGGGGAGAGAGATAGAAGAGAGGGCAGACTAGGGGAAGGGGTATTCAGAATGCATGCCATCTTGGGGTGGGGGGAGGGGCAAGATGGGGTGAAAATTTGGAACTCAAAATATTGTGGAAGTAGATATTGAAAACTAAAAATAAATAAATTAATATATATTTTTTAAAGTTACTATGGTGACAAATGACTGCATCCCAAAGAGATGAAAAACAAAAAGGAAAAGGACCTGTACCTACAAATGTGTTTATAGAAGCTCTTTCAGTGGTAGCAAAGAATTGGAAATTCAGGGGATGCCCATCAACTAGGGAATGGTTGAAGAAGTTTCATATGATTGTGATGTAATATTATTGTGCTGTGATAAATGATGAGTAGGATGCTTTCAGAAATGCAAAGTGAAATGAGAAGAATCACAAGAATGTTGTTTACAGTAACAGTAATATTGTATGATGATCAACTGTGAATGACTTAGCTATTCTTAGCAATACAATGATCCAAGATAATTCTGAAAGACTTATGATGAAAAATACTATCCACCTCCAGAGAAAGAACTGATGGAGTCTGAATGCAGACCAAAGCATACTTTTTATTTTCTTTTTCTTTTTTTTTTTTTGGTCTGTGTTTTCTTTCACAACATGAATAACATGAACATATGTTTCACATGACTGCACATATATAACCTATATCAAAATGCTTGCCTTCTCAATGCTAGGGTGGGTGGGGAGGGAAGAGAGAGAGTGAAATAATTTGGAACTCAAAATTTTTTTTGAAGAATGTTAAAATTGTTTTTACATGTAATTAAGGGGAAAATAAAATATCAAATAAAAAAATAAATAATACCCCAAATTTCAAAGGGCTCCAAATGTAAAACAGTTTTCTCTCTTTTTTCTTTTAAGTTTTTTGTTTTTCTTCCCCTTTTTTTCTGGATGACTTTTAAAAAATTAGTGATTCTATAGACATGAAATAATTTATGATTTTATATTTACAAATGACTTTATTTTTAAAAAACCCCAACTATCTTAAATTTCTCCTACTTTTGTATTTGAAACAGACTGTAATAATAGGATGTTGATAACATTTGAGAAAAGGCTACAGACTTTATTAACCATCTTTGACAAATTGCAAGAACTATATAAACAATCACTTGAAAATCTTATAAAAGCTCTTTTATCAAAATGGAGAGGAGGGAGTGTGAAAATCCAGGGACCCAATAGTTCCAATATCTTATCTCGTTACACAGATGGAAAGATGCTTGAGACATTGTTTATTTCCTCTGCAGCTCTGTTGCTAGGTATCTCTAATACCCTCTCTCATGAGAATACTGAGAAACATTATACCATTTGGGGAATCTAACAATTTGCCTCAAAGCTACTCAGCTTCCTAAAGGTTCTTGACAGACATGATTCGAGTTCCGAAGATCAGACTTGCTAGACTGGAGCAATTGTGTGTTTGGTTATTGCTTGGGTTACAGAACCCTTGAAAGACTTCTTTTCTCACTGATTGCAAGAGTTATTTGAAACTGCTACTTCTGACAACTTTCCACAATCATTTTTTTCCTTTATGACTCAGAGGTCACACAAAGAAAGGAAAAAGAATCCTGAGATTCAAAATTCATTTTTGTTTCTTTTTAATTGAAGAAGAGTGTGAGAGCCTGAAATCTTCCATTTCCTGGTGATATCTAGTTGAGGTAGCAGAGTGCCATGTTTTTTAATCAGTGCACAACCCGTGGCTTTTTCTTCTTCATCTTTTATTTCATCATGGCTTTATTCAGTAGCAGGACGAGCACAGTGGTTGCTTCTGCTGTATAGAATGAACCACTTAGGTCAGACAGAGCATAGGGTACATTTTTGCTTCACAGAACAAATCATTTAAATCGGACAAGGCAGTTCAAATAATAATTACTCAGAGGTCTGAGTTTCCTAGGCATTTTGTACAGAGGCGAGGCAGGGAAATCAGTAGGGGATTACAAGACTTCAGTGAAGTAATGGACTTTCAGAAGGGGTTAGAAAGTGAAGAATGAAGAAGTTTATTTCTGTTTTCTCAGTCTGTATACTGTGATATTTAATTTACCTAGTTTCTTGTAGTAAAACTTCTGAAAGAAGATAACTATTAATAATATTTGTATGTATGTAGGTATGCTTATATGTGACCTTATTTTATTTTACTCAAAGATATATGTGCATATACACATATACATGTGTATATACATATATATATGCTTGAGTAGATCACAGTGATTCATTTCTATTATTACTATTACTTTATTTGAAGAAGAATATTAGATTTTTAGCTCAAGAGACTGAAGTCTTTTATCTCCAAATGATTTTTGACTTAGGCAGAAATTTTTAAGACCCTTTATGGAAGTGGATAGTTGCAAGTATTACCTTTTTTTTTGTTTTTAATACCCCAAAAAAAGAGCGCATTTTCATACACGGAGCAGACTATAAAAAGTATATTATCTATGTAACTGAGAATATCCATTTCATATCACTTGCCTCAAAATTTGTGTTTATGTGTGTTTGTGTGATAATAAATTCTATACATTACTTTCAAAATCGTCTTGCTTATCTCTGCTTCCTTCTGAACTTTCCTTTTTTGCATTTCAAAAATGTTTCCATGGCCGTCTTTTTTTTTTTTGCCTCAATCATGCTACTCCCTTCTCCTAACCTCCCCCTTCACCCCCTAATTAATCAAGAGAAAAAAAGGTGGGAAGGAGGGGGAAGCAATATTATAACAAATAAACATAGTCAAACAGAATGAATTCACACAGTGACCATGTTTAAAAATGTATCAGGTTCCTATAATAACCCAGAATTCTATGTTAAGAGAACATAAAATAATCTGTGTTGACACAGCTTATTACCATATAGGTTCATATGTGTTGTTGTTCAGTTGTTTTCAGTCATGTCTGACCCTATATGACCCCATTTGGGGTTTTTCTTGGCAAAAATATTTGAGTGCTTTGCTGTTTCCTTCTCTAGTTCATTTTACAGATGAGGAAACTGACACAAACAGGGGTTAAGTGATTTACCCAGGGTCACACAACTAGTAAATGTTTGAGGCAGGATTTGAAACCAGATTTTCCTTTCTCCTTTATCACTTTATTCATTTCACTACCTAGCTGTACTTGAACTGCTTCCTTCTGAATTTTGCTATTTTTTTTCCTTTGACAGAGGCGCTCTGGATTTTGGCTGTTACATTCTTAAGACTTTTTTGTTGTTCCTTTGAGGAGGTAAAAAGTGGCTTCTTTTTTTTTTTTTTTTGGCTAGGCAATGTGGTTAAGTGACTTGCCCAGGGTCACACAGCTAGTAAGTGTCAAGTGTCTGGTCTGAGACTGGATTTAAGCCCCTTAGTGGATTCTTTATGACTTCACTGTGACCTATGGTTCTAAGAGATCTTGGTAGTTTTCAGTTTACAGTCTTGAAATATAGTATCCAGGCTTTTTTTTTTAAATCATGTTTTTTTTAATGAGTTCAGGGATTCTTAAATTATCTGTCTTTGATCTATTCAGTTGTTTTTGATATCAGATATATTTTCTGCTATTTTCAGTTTTTTAAATATATATGCATATATATAAATATATGCATATTTTATATATACACACACTTGCTGTTTCATGAAGATGGTAATTTCTGTTTGGTTTATTTTAGTTTTTATGATTTCATTTCTTGGCTTGCTTTCTCTTCAAAGCTACTTATTTTCCTAATTCAATCCTCAAGAACTTTTATTTCACTTCTTAAATTTCTTCTAGGTATTCATGTAATCCTTATGGAAAATCCATATTTCTTCCTTTGAGTCTCTGCTTTTAGTTATAATTGAGTTAGATATATAATAATTTTTGATGCTGGTTGTTATTTTCTACAATACTTATTTTTTTAGCTTTAGTTGCCGAACTGGGGCTTTGTAACTAGGCTAGACTCTCCTGCTGCACTTATGAATGGGGTGGTTGGTTGTCCTCGGTCTGCTGAGTTCTTGTACTGACCCCCACTTCCTGAGGTTACAGCAAGCTGGATTTTTAAGGCTTAGAGTGCTGGTTCTTTATGGTCCTCCCTGGTAACTTAGAATAGTGTTAGGGACCTCAGAGTCCTTGGGCCTGGGCTATTCCTAACTGAATGCTGTTGCACCGTATTGGTTGACACTGTTAGACACCACACTAATTGCTATCCACTGCAATAACCTGGGCTTCCAAGCCTTAGACTTTTTTACCACCTTGGATCTTTATCAGGGGCTCTCTGCTCTTGGTGCCTCCAGATACAGAACCTTTTGTCAACGTGATTCTAGAGTAAATGTAGGTTGTGTAGCTAATTATCCCTTTTCATTTTTTTCTTGACTAAATTACAAGCCAAATCTTATTATATGATCTATTAGAGCAGGAACTATATCTGGTCTGTACTTTGTATCTACTTTAGTACTTAATAGAGTACATCCCACAGAGCAAGCACTTAGTTATTTGTTGAATTAATGAGTGAATGACAACAAAAGTTGCAGTAGAACATAAAAGATTTCTGGGATCCAATTGGCCATTTCCAGTTGGGCAATGCTGCTATTTTCTCCTTCCCCCACCTCTGTCCACCTGGAGAATTATACCCTTACATGTGGGTGCTCTGTCCAAAGGAATATAGATTTTGATTGCTTATACTTCTCAAGGTATCTTGGGGTTTAGGGGCTAGACTTTTTTCCTTCTATTTATTTATTCTCTCATTTTTTTTTTAACTGGAACAATTAACTCTTCTGTCTCATGTAATTCTTATTTATGATTTCCTTTGATAAAGCCCATTGGGATCCAAACAGAGCTGCTTGACTATGCCTTTAAACCAGACCTGCACAGCCTGCACAGACTACAGGCATACCAAAGGATTTCAGGCAGCACGTGAAAAATGTGGAAGATATTTTCCTCTACATTTTTTGTTGGCCACCCCGAATCCTTTGGTGTGCGGCAAGTGGTGCACGGGCCTTAAGTGAGGCTGCAGGTTATGCAGGCCTCCTTTAAACTCAGATCACTCTACCTCTCATTGATTGGCCAATAGTAGGTTGAAGCCAACCTTCACCTGCTCAATTTTTGGGTTTAGATGGCTCAGAGTGAATGTAAACAATTGTTTCCTTTCTGGCCAGATATTCTGAGGGTCTTTACTCCCAGACTGATTCTTTTGTGAAGGCAAACTAGGCCATCTTTTGCCTCAGCTCTTGCCTAGCCTTTAACCACTGAGCGGGTGTTGTCTTAGATAAACTGAGATGTGGGAAAAACCTTAGCTTAAAAAGGCCAAGGTCGCCTACTTCTTCCAAGGCTGTCACTGTGTCTTGCCACTGGACTCCAGTGACTCTGGAGGAGGAAGTGAGGCTGATGACCTTGCACAGCTTAAATCCAGTTTACTTGCCAGACAAGATGTCACTCTCCTGACGTCATTGGTCCTCTTCAAGAACAAAGGACTGACAGCGACGACAACAATTTGTCGTAACCAATGGTTCCACACATGGACGGTGTGATGCTGACTGGTGAAGAACCTGTGTTTTCTTGGTGTTAAATGTTAGGCCAAAATTAACACAAGCAGCAGAGAATCCATCCATAGTTTGTTGTATCTCAGCCTCAGAGGCTGCGTTGAGGGAATAATCATCTGCACTAACTTTCCCTCCACTTTAGTCTTAGCTTGCAGCCTTTTCAAGTTAAATAATTTACCATCCCTGAAGTGGCTGACCTTGATGCCATTTTTGTCCTTGTTGAAGGTGTTTGACAACGTTGCTGAAAACATCGTGTTAAAAAGCCTGGGAGCGAGCACACAGCCTTGCTTCACTGCGTTGGTGACTGAGAAAGTGCAAGAGCATCATCCATTATCCAGAACTCATGCAAGCACGCTGTCATGAAACTGGCAATACTGATAACTTCTCAAGGCAACCAAAATTTGCCATAATTGTCCATAAACCCACATGACTGACAGTACCAAAGGCCTTGGACAGACCGACAAATGTTTTACACAGCCCTCTGCTCTGCTCCTGGCATTTCTTTATAAATGCTTATTCCCTTCCCTTTTCTTTCTCTTTTTGTTGTTGTTCAGTCATTTCAGTGATATTGTACCCTTTGTGACCCCATTTGGGGTTTTCTTGGCAAAGATACTGGAGTGGTTTGCCATCTCCTCCTCCTGCTCATTTCACAGATGAAGAAACTGAGGCAAGCAAGGTTAAGTGACTTGCCCAGAGTCACACAGCTCGTAAGTCTCTGAGGCCAGATTTGAACTCATGAAGATGAGACTTCTGACTCTAGGCCTAGCCCTCTATCCACTATTTCACCTACAGGACCCTCTACCTAATTGATGAAAGTAAACACATGGGTGAGGGCTTGTGAGGTGTGGTTTTTGGATGTACTTAGAAAGAAGACAAAGTTTCTCGAGAGGTGGATGTTAGGAGGAAGTGCATGCCAGGCAAAGAAGACAGACTGTGAAAAGATGGGAAATGGAACGTCAGCTCCTGGCAAAAGCATGTGGGCCAGGTTGGCTGAAATATAATGCTTACTGATAGTCTGTTAAAGGAAGCTAGGGAAAGCCTGTTCTTTTTAATTTTATTCTAACCCTAACAAATACCAAATAAAGTAAGCATTTCCCTATGCACTGTAGGGTAGAGGATTGAATGTGAAACTGCAGTATTTATTATTTAGACGTTTCTGTATGTGATGAATTCAACATGTTAACTTGCAAAGTTGTCTTTTTTGTGATTCCTTCAGGACTTCTTTCTGTTATCTTCTGTCCATTTTAAAATACTTCAGGGACCCTCTTTTCTTTCTTTTCTTTTTCATTCATTATTTTTGTGGCAGGTCTATCCTTAACTTTCCACCCCCTCTCAGATGCCCCTCTCCAAACTTAAAAAAAAAAAGATGAAACAAAACTCTTGTAACAAATATGCATAGTCAATTAAAACAAATCCCCATGTTAGCCATGTCCAAAATGTGTGTCTCATTCTGAATCTTGAGTCTGTCGGTTCTTTGCCAGAAGATGAACAGCATACTTCATCATCTGTGTTCTGGAATCACAGTTAATTCATGGATTAGAGTTCTTAAAAGTGTGTCTCTTTATTGTGTTTTCGTGGGATGTTCTGTAAGTTATATCTCTAAGGTTGAGATGTGATGCCCTCTATAAAATTCTCCTAGCACCACTGATACAAATAATGCACTGTGCTAACTTCACATTCTAGGTCTTATGTTCTTATGTTGAGAAAGTGACATCCAAAAGAATTTGCCTTGTAACAACCTTTCTTTCTATGGGTGTAATGGGGGTACTGGTTAATGAGAGCCCAGTCCGTAGAACATGCTTAGATTTGCCATTTCTGGTAAACTATGCAAAGCTAGCACAATATTCCTTCCTAGTTTTAATCCAACATGTGGAGGCTTGGTGAGTGTTCTTCTGAACATGAGTACTAATGAGCTGGTACTGTGAGGTGAAGAGTCTTTTGGCTGGCTGAGGAGCTGGAAGAACTGATGACTTAGGAAGAGGCTGAACTTAAAGTGAAAATAACAGGATTGAGCAGATGTTATTTTTCTCCCCTGGCAACCTTGAAGTGAAGAGGGTTGCTTTGAGCTCCTAGGTAGGGAAGGGACTTGTAGGTGGGGAAGAAACTCCTAAGTAGGAAGAGTAGCTGGCCGTTTTCCTCCCTTTCCCCCACCCCTTCCCAGTCTATGGTCCTCTGTTTCTTTTCTGTAATTTTTTAAAAATTGAACTCAGGTGAATGAATACCTGAATTGATAGTTAAGATGGGAGTGTCCAGGTGAGATTCGAAGTGTCAGTTGCAACCAGAGCCAGTAGTAATAGTCAACTGACCTGCTTGACCTAGCCTAGCAATGGATTTACCCATTAGCTGAAAGGAGCACATTCAGTTAAGGAAGAGAGCAAGCTGTTCGTCACTAATGCGTCTCCCTGAAGTAAACTCCGTGAGGCCCCCTCTAAGGTAGAAAAGGAGGCAGGAGTCATGAAGTATTCTTTACGAATGTGCCACATCATTTTCTTTCATGGAGGCAGTTAAGGTTAAGTGACTTGCCTGGGGTCTTAGAGCTAGTAAGGGTCTGAGGCCAGATTTGAACTGAGGTCCTTTTATGCTCTGTCCATTGCATCACCTAGCTGCCTCTTGCCTTATTCCTTTTGTGCTTTAAGTTTGAGCCTTTTCTTCCCAGAGCCCATGTGAATGCGTGGTGGAAAGTGCACCCTCAGTTTGAGGGAAGTATTTTTTAAACTTCTATCGTTTTTTAAACCTTCTCAATAAACATCCCTTTATAAAGAGCTTGTTGATGTCAGCCGGTTGGCGGATATTGGGAATAACATCAAATGGTGTGTACCAGAACTCCTAATCCCTCACGGTGATTACAGGAATTCTGAGGAGAGAACTAGTCACTCCCCTCGAGGAAGCTAAACTTGCCTAGACTAGTGTGATTGGGGGAAAGTGAGCCCAGAGTAGGTGCTACATTCAGGGGCCAGGAATAAGAGAGGTTCATTTCCCCTCTTAGCCATTACACACATCATTACAGGGGACTTTAGTCGTAAGCTGCTGGTAATTACATTTTGTGTCCTTTATGTCCTTGCATTCAATCCCTTAACTTTTTTTTTTTTTGAGGAGAGAAGGGGAAATACCTCCGCATAGGTATTATTTGGCTGTATCCATTAATTAATAACAAGTGTGACTTGCATGCTGCTTTTCCTCTTCTGCCTTTGTTGACACTAAGTTCTTCTGAAGACAACAGTCATTTACACTTGTCAGCAGCTGTCTAAGACATTTGTTTCCTTTTCTTTTTTCTGACTCTCTACTAACTGGAGGAATGAAATTATCCTTAAACTGCCAATTATATCAGCCTCATTGGCCTTTTGAGATGAAAAGCCTGCAACAATTTTGTTTCCCCCTTTTTGATGGATGGTGAATTTTGTACATCAGGTTAGTCTTCATCTTTAATTCAGGAGTCAGGAGGTACTTAATTACTTTACCAGCTGCCCTTTTTCTTTATCCCTCTGGATACTACAGAATCTTAGCCTCTTCCACTTTACATTCCTTTAATCTGATGGCAGTGTTTCTTAATACGTATTCCTATTTCACACCCACATAGGCATCATAAAGAGAAAGCCCAAAAAAGAGAAGCCCAGAAAATCCCCTGCTTTTCACTCCACCTTTTCAGCTTATAATTAAGCTTTGGTTGGAGGAAAGCAACCCTACTGATTCTTTCTTGCTTAAAGGACCTAATGGGGATGCACCAGGAAATCCAAGAAGGCTGAATAACACTGTTGATATCAAGGCCTTGATCAGTTTGACCAGTTGCTTATATTTGCAGCCAAATTGATCATCTGAGTTTTTCACTTTTTAACTGGTTCTCATACAAACACTTTCCCTTTCCTTCCCTTCCCTTCTCCCTCCTTTTCTCTTTCTTTCCATCCAAATGAAACCTGTGGTCCTGGTGTCTAAGGGAACTAGAGGGCTCTAACCAAGTTCGGACTTAAAAATGACGGAATTGGGAAAATAATCAGACTTATTCAGAGTTAGGCAAGAGGTGAGCTGGGCAGGGAAGGAAATAGACTCTTAAGTACACCAGGTATCTGTGATTTTTTCTGTAGAGTTCATAAACTTTTTCACAGTCTCCTGCTGTAGTAAAGTTGTTCTGTGTATTCTACACAGGTGACTCAGTATATTAGGAAAAATAGAAGCGATGGAAGAGAATGAAACCATGAAACCACAGCCTAAAAAAAAAAAAGGTTCTTCTTCCATACTCTCCACTTCCCCACTCTTGGTTGGTGGCAGTAAAAACCAAGAATGAATACAGGGAGTGTCCTGTCTGGGGACATGGGGATAGATGGAGTATTTCATCCTAGAAAGTAAATCTGGTTTTCCCTCAAAAGGCTTATGAATTAGATGACAGACTAAATACATATTAAAAAAAAAAACAAACCTGTAGAGGGGCTGGTAGTCAAATGCACACCCCAGACAAAATGAAAACTAGTGTATTTGGAACTTGGAAGCAACTTATATTTATCATATTTAGAATAAAGTCACCAGTAGCATAAAACATATCTAAGGAATTAGAGTTATATGTCAATATTCTCTGCATTTGGCTCTCCAAAGCTTCAGAGCCTCTCATATCATGCAGTTAGAAATGCTGTAGTAATAATACATGGAGGGTAGACTCTACCTACACCACTGCAAAAGCATCCGCAGTTCGTCCATCTGCCAAGCCGTTATCCTTTCATTTATATCACCCAATCAATAAACATTTATAAAGGGCCTACTATGTGCCAGGCACTGTCCCAACCACTAGGGATACAAAGAGTCAGAAAGACAGTCCCTGCCCTCAGGGGGCTCATTATCTAATGGGGGAGACAATAAGCAAACAAATTTTTATGAATAAGCCATTTACAGGTTAAATAGGAAATAATTAAGAGAATATTTATAACATACAATTGATGTAAATGTATATACAGTGAGAGTCTATTTAAGTGCCTCAATGTGTCCTGACAATTCAGCACTAGGTAATTACTTTTAGACCCCAGCTTCTGCAGGAAGACATTAAATGGCTCCTCAGGGGCCTAAAATCTACATCAAGTGTTTAACTTAAACACTAGGGATTTTGGCAATATGGAAACGTATCATGTGACTGTGTTGTCATGTTGTCTCAGGTTAATCTGTTTTATCTCTTGTTTCGGTTTATAAACTTCTCTAGAGGAGAGAACACAGCTTCTCCTTGCTATGTAGGTTCTGAAACAGTATCCTGAAGGCTTCTCAAAACCGTTAAATGCAGGGGGGAAATGTTTTAAGTAAAAAACCTTGAGGGAAGAAAAAACAAAATAAGACAGAATGATTTTATGCAGTATCTGAGTACCCCATCGTCAGACTCAGAGAGAGCTAAGACTCCAAACTCATTGATTTAATAGTTAATAATGCTCTGATTGATGTTCTAGTCACTATGGGACTTAAAGTGGGCACTGCAGAATTAGACCAGTCAGTCTATGATTCTGAAAGCAATATGCCTTTATTTTGTACATTTAAAGAAAGAGTATGTTGTTTTATTGACGATATATGGACTGGGTGGCTGAAGTGGGAAGCAGGGACTAGGGGTAAGGTCCTTCAACCTACCTATCTTTCCAATTGTCTTACACATTACCCCTCTCCATGTACTCCATGGTCCAACCAAACTGGTCTTACTGTTTCTCACAAAGGGCGCCCCATTGCCTATCTCCATGCTTCTGCATTGGCTGTTCTGTCTGTCTGTACTGTCTTCCCATCTCACCTTTGCTTCTTTGAATCCAAGCCCTGGCTTCTTTCTACATTCAGCTCAAGTAATACCTTCCATAGGAAACTGTTTCTGATTCCTCTAACCCACCCAGCTGCTAGTGCTTCCCCAACCCCACACCCTGTATGTGTTATGCTTATTCTTTCCATATTCCTGTATACAGCAATGCTGTGATGCTAATATACCAACTCCCATTTGCACTGATCAGTCATGTCTCCAGATCTATGGGACCCTGAGTATCTGGTTGTCTTTTCTAGTACTGTAGCTCATGAGCCCTCATCAGTGTGCTTATAATTGTCAGTTGATGGTCCATTAGACAGCCAAACAAGTAGCTCTTAGAAAGGAGAATTTACTATGGTGAGTAATAGTAAGAACAGTTGGTCTAAAACATTTCCCAAAAGTCTATGACACTCTCCCACGCTTGCTTACAGAGTCTAGGAGAAAGTAGACTTAGGCTTCAGGAGCACATGGCAAAGGAGGCGACTCATTGCTTCTGAGGATCCTTTTGCTGGAGTCCTTACTTCTAGATTTGGTGGTGTTTGTCTGCCGGGCCCTTTGTAGAGCTACGAATCTGTGCCCAGTCTATCCTTAGCTCTCAATGCAGACACTACCATCAGCCGATCTGAGGACCCTTCTAGGATGCCAAAGGGAAGATGAGAAGTCTTCTGAACCTCTGAGATTCACAAGGTCTTCTTTTGGTCAAGGGAAGAAAAGACTGCTACTGACATCAGGGTCAGAGGTTCTGCTCCTCCTAGCTGATTCCTTCTCAGGGACTTAGTATCGGGTGCCCTCTCCTTCCCAGATTTTAAAATTTCTCAGGTTCTCAATTAATTCCTTGGTTTTATACAGGTCTCACATGGCATTTCCATGTTTCTTTAGGGTGACTCAGTTGATTTGCTGAATTAACCCCACACTTAATTTATATATATGTTGTCTCCCTTTTAGAGTATAAAGTCCTTGGGCTTTTGTCTTTGTATCCCCAGAAGGTAGGTAGCACAGTGCTTGAATATTTCAGGCATTTAATAAATGCGTGTTGATTGATTATTGATGAGCTCATTTGAACCTCAACAACCTATGATTAGGCTAGTTCAAGTGTCGTTCATTCATTTTTAAATATTTAAATATTTATTTAACACAGACCGTGTTCAGTCCACTCTCTTAATTACTGGAGGAAGCACAAAGTTTAAATTATACATAGGCTCTCCTCTCATGGAAATTATTCTCCTTTTACAGATGAAAAACAAGAGGTCAAAGATATTGCTTAAAATATACAAAGTTACCCACCCAGGCATAGCTAGACCTTGAACTCAGATCTTTTGACTTACGAGTCCTGTGGTCTTTCCAAACCATCATGAAGGTACTGAGTGGAGATGATAAGCAGAATACAACAGGGGTGTTTCACAGTCTTCTAATTTATAGTTTCTATATGAAGTTATTTGGAAAACAGATAATAGCAGCTCTTTTTACAGAGAACTTATTTCCAAACACAGTCCAATCCCTGAAGCTTTTTTTTAACATATTAAAGAAATTTACTTATTTCAGTAACGATTGATAACTTCTACTCTATGAGTAACTGGTAAATAAATCACCCTTATATTTAAGCATAATAATAATAATAATAGATTTTTTGTGCGTTCTAATGCTGTAGGCTTCCAAAAAAGCCACAGCCCATTTGGCCAAAATATATTATGCTAGCGCTTTCAATAATAATAACTAGCATTTATATAACTCTTTAAGATTTGCAAGTGCTTTACAAATATTGTTTTTTCTCTAAAGGAGGTAAGTTCTATCATTTCCTCCATTTTTACAGATACAGAAACTGAGGCAGACAGAAGTTAAGTAGTTTTCTGAGGGTCACACAACTAGTGTCTGAGTCTGAATTTGCATTCAGGTCTTTCCGATTCTGTGTCCAGCAACCTAATTCCACTGTGCCACCTAGATGCCTTACGTTTGTGTCACATATTTATCTCTTCCTTACAGAGCATGAGCTCAAGGCGAAACAAAAGCAAGAAGTAATGAATTTTCTGATAGAGACCATTGTACTTTTGTATCTGCCCTAAAAACAATCTTTCAGAACTATAGACTAATCTGAGAATAGTGAAGCAATTCTATCGATTGATAACTATAAAGTTCCCTCTGAGGAGATGGAATCAGATTGTATTTTGGCCTCTTCCTTCCTGCCAGTTTTGCCTATTGATTTCACATATGGAACAAAGTGTCATTTAGAAAATGTTATTTAGGAAGAGATTTCATGAGAGAGTTGATCCATCATTCAAATACCAAAGGGTCCTTTCAATCAGTTTGTAACCTTAAAGATGAAAATGTTAATGTTGGGGGGGGGCGTAACTTTAGAAAATGTCAGACATCAAGGAGAGCTTGGAGGAATTTGTGGTCTTATGTCAGGCTTGCAGAAATTTTCTCATGATGAAAACATGTGTAGGCTTTAAGGTAAGGTCTCCTCAAAATTTAATAGTGCAGTTTCTTGAACAGTAAGAGTTAGTCCTCCTTCATACTTCATCAACAAAGATAGGGCAAATGAGATAGAAGAGTAAGTTGAAGCTGACGAGCTTCATAATACATTGTGTTAATGCCATAATACATTGTGTTAATGATGCAGAAATATTAGATCATGTTTTGAATGCTGCTGGGAAATTAGAGAACATTGATAATGACAGTTAGGATGATTTTCAGGAGGGCAAGAAATCCACTTGGGAGAAGATTGCTTTAGCCTTTAATTCACTAATTAATTTTTCAGAAAGGTAGCCATGTTCACTGCCCTAGAGGTCATACATCTCCATGTCTTTTGATTCACTTTTTATAATAAATGACTGGACCAAAAAGCAAATTGATATAAGTGATGTTGTTAAGAAAGTAAGTTTCAGGGGCAGCTAGGTGGCGCAGTGGATAGAATACTGGCCCTGAAGTCAGAGGACCTGAGTTCAAATGTGGCCTCAAACCAAACACTTGACACTTACTAGCTGTGTGACCCTGGGCGAGTCACTTAACCTCAATTGCCAAAAAATATTTTAAAAAGCAAGTTTCAGAGTAATTTCTGGGGTCATGAGACCCTTTCAGCCCTATGTTCCCACCATCTACGTCTGTATTTTCATTGCCTTCTATAGCAGCAGCTGTACCTAGACCAGAGTAGGCTCAGAATCTTAGAGGTAGCAGGACCCTTGGCATTCAGCAAACATTTATTAAATACCTATAATGTACGAACAGTGCTCTAGGGGACAAAGAATGAAACAGTCCCTCCCTTCCTGGAGCTTATACTGAGCCATCATTTATTCCAACTAATTAATTATATTCAGCCGTTCCTATTTCTTAAGACATCACAAATGCTTATGTAATAAATGCAATTTCTAAAGATTTTAATCAAAAAGATAATTTCAAAATATTTTAGCACAATTTTCAGCTGCTTGGAAAGCTCATTTGTCCAGAACATGTCATTCCCTGACCATGCTGGATAGAGAATTCTAGCATCACTACCATACCTCTCTATTACAAACCACTTGGGACAAAGCACCTCCCCCTTCTACCAAGTGATTATGGATTGGGAAGAGATTGTAGGTAGGGATGGAGGTGAACTTGATAAAACACAAAATATGGGGTTTGAAGGACTTTGAATCCGTTAACAGAAGATGCGGTAGGACCTTCTCAGGTAAGAAAGTGGTTATCTTTTAAATGGCAATGTATTTTTGACACACAGGCTTGCTTGAAAGCTGTGGTTATGTGTTGTGTGTTTTGTCCTTCATTCTGGAAGAAGACCATGACATCAGGGAGATGGGGACATGACTTGCAATTGACTTTGATTTGAGTGAGGGAGGGCTGTGCAAGGTCACCAGCCTCACTTTCTCCTCCAGAGCCATCTGGCTCCAGTGGCCAGATATCGATCAGAAGGACTGGAGATGGGCTAGGATGCATTGGGAAACCTTGGTGTTTTAAAGCTAAGGTCTTTTCAAGTTCTCACGGTATTGTACTGAATGCCTGGAGTGGGTAGGTGAGGGCAGGGAGTGGGATCTCCTGGCCTAGATAGGTGGGTTAATAGTGTGGGATGGGCTGAGTTGTGAAAGGCCAAAAGTTGAGGCACTTGGGCTTGCTACAGAAAGGAGCTAAAACAAGAGTTCTTAACACTTTTTCTGTCATGGCCTTTGCCAGGCTGGTGAAACCTGTGGACCCCTTTTCAGAATAATGTTTTTAAATGCATACAAAATAAACCAATTATATTAAAACATAGATATCAAAACAAGCAAATGCATTTATGCATTCCAGGTGTTAGGGGTAGGTCTGACATATGAAATGAAGTACTCATAAGTCATTGAACAGTTAAGAAAGGGGTGTTTTTTAGCCCTAACATAGTGAGGACATGCAACAAGGTTGCACCTACTCAACCCTATCAATTCCATATGGAAATATATCTGTCCAGCAAGGCAGGATTTAGTGACTTTAATCTTCCGGGGTCTTTCAGTTCACTCTACTTCAAATCTGCTGCTCTTCTTGGTTTCAGCTCTAAATAACAAGATACCTTCTGATGTCCTGTCCCTTCTTACCTCTCCCACATTCCTGCCATTTTGGATTCTAAGCTCTTTGAGGGCAGGGGCCGTCTTTCTTTTTTTTCGGGAGTGGAGGATTAGGTAATGGGGTTAAGTTACTTGCCCAGGGTCACACAGCTTAGTAGGTGTTATGTGTCTGAGGCCAGATTTGAACTCAGGTCCTCCTGAATCTAGGGCTGGCTCTCTATCCACTGTCTTTCTTTTTATTAATGGTATCCCTAGTGCTTAGCACAACACCAAGTACATAGTAGGCACTTAAATGTTTCTTGAATTTAATTGGAATCCACCAAGTTGGAGGGGCCCTGACTCACATGAGTGAGATCACCCATTACATTCCCAGATGACCAGAAAGTGAAGAACCCCTGAGCTAAAGAGGAGGCAGGTAGGTCTATATCCCAAAGAGATCCAAAAAAAGGAGGAAATTTGTACAAAATTTATTTTTTATTAATTTATTTATACAAAAATATTTATAGCAGCTCTTTTTGTAGTGGCAAAGAATTGGAAATGAAAGGGATGCCCATCAATTGGGGAATGGCTAAACAAGCTGTGGTATATGGTTGTAATAGAATATTATTATGCTATAAGAAATTACAAGCAGGATGATTTCAGAAAAAACCTGGAAAGACTTAACATGAACTGATGCCTGGTGAACAGAACTAGGAGAATGTTGTACACAGTAACAGCAATACTATTCTCAGCAGTACAATGATCCAAGACAATCCCAAAGGACTAATGGTAAAGCATACTATCTACCTCCAGAAAAAGAACAAATACTTATTGAATACAGACTGAAGCACTTTTTTTAATTTTCATTTTTTCATTTATTCAAGCCTCCTTGTACAAAATGACTAATACGGAAATGTTTTACATAATTAAGTAGGTTTAACCCATATCTGATTGCTGACCATCTGGAGTGAGGGATAGAATTTGGGACTCAAAACTTTAAGACTGTTTTAAAATTTTTTTTACAAGAAGAAGCAGGATAAATTGATCCATAATTAAAGGGCTCAAGCAAAATGGTCTGCTAGAAAAAAGCTTGATGAATAGCAATACGAAGAGTTAGGAAATAAAGAAGCAGTATGGTGATTGAGGAAGGTAAATGACGTAGCTCAACTAAGTAAACTCCCTAAACCAAAGAAAATCTAGTCATCGATTTCCTATATGCAGGGCCTGATGGATGCCAGGTGATTTAAGTGAGCTGTTTTTACTTGAAGTTAGAAGGGGTGGTACAGAGTCTCAGAGAGGAAAAGACTTCACTTCCCCAGGATTTCCATCAGTAAATACAGTATCAGTCATATGTTTTGTACAGTGCCAACTCATTGTGGAGAGTCATTCACCACAGCAATAAACAATTTGACATTGAACAGACAGATGCAAATGATAATTTTTATATTAGAAAAGTTTTATTGATCTTTTTTATATCACTGTTGTTCTCTGAAGACTCTGTCCTCCCTACCACCACCACATGCCCAGTAAAGTAAAATAATTTTATTAAAAATATTTTTTTTCACATCTGCATCCATTTGCTTCCAAGTCCAACCTACTGAGAAAGCAAGAAAAAACAAAATCCCTGTTACAAACATGTATATAGTCAAGCAAAACAAATTCTTACATTGTTCATTCCCCACCCTCCACTTTCTGGAGGGTAACATGATGATGTATCTTGCATCATCTGAAACTGTGGTTGCTCATTGTTTTGATTAGAATTGTAAAGTTTTTCAAAGTTGTTTGCCTTTACAGTAATTGCTATTATTGTATACATTGTCCAGTTAAGCAAAATAAATCAACACATTGGCCATACCTAGAATTCATGCCTCAGTCTGAACCAATAGTTCACCACTCCTGTTCTGACAGAAGGGTGTCATGCCTCACCATCGTGATTAGTCTCTGCCTTAATCAGTTTTCAAAATCTGATAATGGTACTGATTTGTGATGTATGAAGCTTATTCTTTTCATTTTACAGGGATCTTGGAGGGTGCATGCTTATAAGTGCAGGCTATCTATAGCTATCTATCTATCTCTCTGTCTGTCTATATCTATCTATCTATCTATCTATAGACCAACTCTTGAGGAGGAGTGAAATTTAGGGGAAAGATTTGTCATGAAAGGTTTATTTTTGGTGTGTGTTTGTTTTGTTTATGCTAAGAAATCTAGATATCTAGATGTCATTGCAAATGAAAAGCATGTTCTTTTTATGTTTTGTAAAACAGGTAAACTTTGAAATCATGTGATTCTGTGATACTGTTTCAAACTGTAAAATGTTGGAGCTAGAAGGGACTTTAGATATCTTTAAATGCAGGTATCATTCTTGTCTCCCCAGTCTTTCAACCTACCATATTCAATCAGTTGCCAAGTCCTATTGTTTTCTGCCTTCCTAACATCTCTTGGATATGCCCCTCTTCTTTTCTCTGACATTGCCACCACCCTGGTGGGGGCCTTCATCACCTCAACCCTGGATGATTGCAATAAATAGTCTGTTGGTTGGTTTTCCCATGTCCAATATCTTTCCACCCTATCCTTCACTTCCCTGTCAAATGGATGTTCCTATAACACAAGTCTGACCATGTCACATACACACCACACTTCTCATTCAACTCCAGTGGCTCCCTATTACCTCCAGGATCAAATGTAAACTCCTTTTAAATTCCTTTTAAACTCCTTCATAACCAGGCCTCTGTCTATGTTTCCAGTCTTCTTACACCTTACATGTACATGTGCATGTACTCTATGATCCAATAATACTACTTACTGTTGTTCCCACTACACTCCATCTCTTAGTACCAGGCATTTTCATGTGTTGTCCCCCCATGCCTGGAACTCTCTTCCTGATCTCTATCTCCTAGCTTCTCTGGATACCTTCAAGTCTCAGCTAAAGTCCTACCTTTTGCAAGAAACCTTTCCCCATCCTCTTTAATGCTAGTTCCTTCCCTCAGTTGATTACTTCCCATTTATTCTGTCTCTATTTTGCTTGTACATAGTTGTTTTCGTTGTAAATTCCTTGAAAACAAAGACTGTCTTTTGCCTTTCTTTGTATTCTTAGCACTTAGTCTGACACATGGTAGGTGCTTAATTAATATCTGTTGGCTGACTGTTGACTAAAGACCCTTTCATAGACTTCCTGCTCCCAATGGAAATAGCTCCACTTTAATATTCCCTGATTCAGAAAATGTGGGATGATGAAAACTACAATTAATTCAAGAATGTTTTAAAATGAGTTTGTATTTTATTGAATGTCTTTTGGAGGTCCAAACTGACACTGCTTTGTGCACATACAGAATTAGAGACTCCTCGCAGTAACTCTATGGCTACTTAGGTTCAGAAAGGTGCAATAAATTGCCCAAGGTCATACAACATCATAGTACCCAAGTGAGGAATAGGAATCAAATTTCCATTCTTGTAGTTAAGTTTTCTTTCCTCTGCCATGTTGCTAATGTGAAATAAGGATGTTTCATAAAAAATGAGTCAACCAACAACAAGAGATAGAAGGAGAAATTCCATTTAAAGTTACTGTAGACATTATAAAATATTTGGGAGTCTACCTCCCGAAACAAACTCAGGAACTCTATGAACACAATTACAAAACATTTTTCATACAAATTAAGTCAGATCTAAATAATTGGAAAAACATCAGTTGCTCATGGGTAGGTCGAGCTGATACAATAAAAATGACAATTCTACCCAATTTAATGTACTTATTCAGTGCCATACCAATCAAACTACCAAAAAATTATTTTATAGAGCTAGAAAAAATAGTAGCAAAATTTGTCTGAAAAAGGTCCAGAATATCAAGGGAATTAATGGAAAAAAAAATGCAAGAGAAGGTGACCTAGCCATACCAGATCGTAAATTGTATTATAAAGCAGCAATCATCAAAACTACTTGGTATTGGCTAAGAAATAAAATGGTGTATTAATGGAATAGGTTAGGCACGCAAGACACAGTATTCAATGACTGTAGTAATCTACTCTTTGATAAACCCAAAGACTCCAGCTTCTGGAATAAGAACTTACTATGTGACAAAAACTGCTGGGAAAACTGGAAAATAGTATGGCAGGAGCTAGGCACAGACCAACATTTTACACCATATACCAAAATAAAATCAAAATGGATACATGATTTAGATGTAAAGGCTGATACTATAAGCAAACTGAGAGAACAAGAAATAGTTTACTTGTCAGATTTATGGAGAACGGAAGAATTTATGACCAAACAAGAGATAGAGAACGTTATGAAATGCAAAATGGATAATTTGATTACATTCAACTGAAAAGATTTTACACAAATAAAGCCAATGCAACTAAGATTAGGAGGGAAGCACAAAAGTGGGAAAGAATTTTTATAACCAGTGTCTCTGATAAGGGCCTCATTTCTAAAATATATAGAGAACTGAGTCAAATTTATAAGAATACAAGTCATTCCCCAATTGATAAATGGTCAAAGGTTATGAACAGGCAGTTTTCAGATGAAGAAATTAAAGCTTTCTATACTCGTGTGAAAAAATGCTCTAAATCACTATCGATTAGAGAAATGTAAATCAAAACAACTCTGAGGTACCACATCACACCTATCATATTGTCTAACAGGAAAATAATAAATGCTGGAGAAGATGTGGGAAAATTGGAACCCTAATGTGTTGTTGGTGGAGTTGTGAAGTGATCCAGCCATTCTGGAGAGCAATTTGAAACTATGCCCAAACGGCTGCAACATGTGCCTACCCTTTGACCCAGAAGTATCATTTCTAAGTCTGTATCTCAAAGAGATCATACAAATGGGAGAAGGACCCACACGTGCAAAAATATTTATAGCAGCAGTTTTTGTGGCAGCAAAGAATTAGAAATTGAGGGGACACCCATCAGTTGGGGAATAGTTGAACAAGCTGTGGTATATGAATATGATGGAATACTATTGTTCCATAAGAAATGATGAGCAGGTAGACATCAGAAAAATCTGGAAAGATTTACATGAACTGATACTGAATGAAGTGAACAGAACCAGGAGAACATTGTACACAGTAATAACCACAATGTTCGATGACTAACTTTGATAGAATTCTCTCCTCTCAGCAATGCAAGGATCCAAGACGACTCCAAACGATTCATGATGGAAGATGTGGTCCACATCCAGAAAAAGACCTATCGAGTCTGAATGCAAATTGAAGCACATTATTTGATCTCTTTTTTTCCTTTTTTTTTTTGTTTCTTCTTTCTCATGGTTTCTCCCATTGGTTCTAATTCTTCCTTACAACATGACTAATGTAAAAATAGGTTCAACATGAATGTATTTGTAGAGCCTGTATCAGATTGCATGCCATCTTGGGGTGGGTGGATGGGAGAGATAGGGAGAAAATTTGGAGCTCAAAATCTCATGGAAGTGAATGTTGAAAACTAAAAATAAATAAATAATTTTTTAAAAAATAGAAATAAAATGAAATTAAGAAACTTATCCTGGAAAAAATATTTGCAAAACCTCAAAACTTGAATAGTCTGTTCATTTTAACGTAGATAAATTTTATCTATACTAACATTTATTGACCAAACATTCATTAAGCATTTACCATGCTTAATGTTTGGCAGACACTGCACTGAGCACTAGGCATTTACATGTGAGACAGTCCCTAGTAGAGCTAAGGGCTGGGGAAGTGAGGGTGTTAGGGTGGGACAAAGCTGCTTTTGAGGAGGTAGAGCAGCCTAGAGAGGGAGTTGAACTGGAGTCCTTCAGGAAATGGTAATCCTTGCCAGAGATTCACCCATCAGGAGAGCCACACTCAGGACAGATTCATGTATTAGTTACCACGTTTGTTAAGCAACTCTTATGAACATGGCACTGTACCAGGCACCAACAATACAAAGACAAAAACAGTTTCTGTTTCCAAAGAACTTACTTTCCTTCAGGGTTGATCATGTGTAAATAGATTATTAAATACAAAACAATCTGGAGAAGATGAGAACATGAGCAACTAAAAGGATAAAGAAAGGTTTCCTGCAGGAGATGGTACCTCAGCTGTACACTGAAGAAAGCTAAGGATTCTGAGAAGTGGAGCTAAGGAGGAAGTCCATCCCAGGTTGGGGGAGGAGAGGGACATTTACACAAAGGGAAAAATGAGACAGAAAAGGTTGAGTTCGGAGAACAGCCAGTTAGACGAGTTCGTGGAGCCAGTTTTAGGGCAGGAATGTGCAGCATATGAATGTATGCAAGTAGCATAGAAAGATAGACCAGATTCTTTAGATTCTACTATGGGTCAAATTTTGAGCACCCAACAATTCATGTGAAAGAAGTTTAGCAGAAATTTGATGTCCTGTAAGCTCAACATTAGTTAAAGTCTGACAGAGAGCTCCCTCTCCCCCTCCCAACGTAATATTAGACTGTATTGAGAGGCATAGTGTCCAGAATTCAGGAAGTGCTATATACTACTGAGTTTCGTACTTTTGAGTCCACCTCTGGAATACCGTGTTCAGTCCTGGGAATTACATTTTAGGAAGGACATTGGCATGCTAGAGAAGTCAGCTAGGGGCCAGAATCAATTGAATTAAATAGGAATGTTTAGCTTGGCAAAGAGAAGATTTAAGGGGAGGACAGGATACTAAATTTGTCTCCAAGTATTGAAGGGTTATTATGTGGAATGGAGATTAGGCCACAGGGGGCATGACTAGGAGTAGGAATTGAAGAAATAAAGATTTAGGCTAGGAGAAGCTTCCTAATCAATCAGCAAGTATTTATTTAAATGCATGTTTATGTTCCAGGAACTGTATTAGGCACTGGGGGTACATGTACAAAGAATTAATCCCAACTCAAAATGAGCTCAAATGCTAATGGGGGAGGAGGATTAGATGTAAATATAAAAATATAGAGAGCATAAATATCCATTAATAAATACAAATATATAAAAAAGTAGTTAAATACAAGGTACAAGAACATTAGCCATTGTGGGGAATCAAGAAAGGTTTCATGTAGAAAATGATACCAGAGGGGCAGCTATGTGTCTCAATGGATAAACCACTGGCCCTGAAGTCAGGAGGACCTGAGTTCAAATCTGGCCTCAGACCAAATGCTTGACACTTACTAGCTGTGTGACCCTGGGCAAGTCACTTAACCCCAATTGCCTAAAAAAAAAAAGATACCAGAATGGCATCTTAAAGAAAGAGGGATTCACTGAAGAAGAGGTAAGAGGTAATGTATTCCAGGCATGAGGGATGGTAGTGCAAAGGCAGACAGACAGAGTGTCATGTGTGAGGAACAGAAGAAAAGGCCAATTTGGTGGTGGAGCCACAGTGGTAGAGCAAAGGCAGAAATTTGCCCAACCTCTCCCTAATTCCTCTTCAAACAACTTTGAATCATGTCTCAAAATGAATTCTGGAGTGAACAGAATCCACAAAAGGACAGAGTCAAACAATCTTCTAGCCCAAGGCAACTTGGAAGAATTACAGGAAAGATCTGTCTCACTTGAGTCAAAGGGGATTGTAGCCCAATGCAGGGGGTGTTTCGGCAAACTGGCAGGGGGCTCTCACCCCAGCACAGGTCAGCAACTCAGGCCCCGAGGCCCTGGGACAGTAGGTGAGTAGCATAGCTGGCCAGCTGTGAGGCCTCCAGCCCTGGCACAGCTGGTGAGTGACCAGGCCTGAAGGCTGCAGTGCAGCAGGCAAACTGCCAGCCCCAGAAGCCCCCCAGAACCACAAGCTAGCGTTTAGGCCCAGAGACACCCCACCTCCCTTGTCACACAGCAAGCCAGTGGCCAGGTCTCTGGTATCCTGACATAAGAAGTTTGGGACAGTGATCCCTGTACTCCAGGAACAAACTTCAACTTTAAAAGTCATGAAATTGGCTGGAAAATTAGCAAAAAACAAAACCAGAAACCCTTACCATAGGAAGCTACTATGGCAACAGGGAAGATCAAGCATTTATTTATTTATTTATTTTTTGGCTAGGCAGTGGCGTTAAGTGCCTTGCCCAGAGTCACCCAGCCAGTAAGTGTTATGTGTCTGAGGCTGGATTTGGACTCAGGTCCTCCTGAATCCAGGGCTGGTGCTCTGTCTACTGCACCACTAGCTTCCCTGAAAGTAACAAGCATTTATTTGATTGTTTGTTTGTTTGTTTGTTTTTATTCATTCATTCATTCATTCATTCATTTATTTATTAGCAGGGAAGATCAAAACACAAACTCAGAAGAGGACCACAATATCAAAACACCTTTATGCAAAGTCTCAGAGAGAAATATGGTGTGGTCACAGGCCCCAAAAGAACTGCTGGATGGAGTTCCAAAAGGATTTTAAAACTCAAATAAGAGAAGTAGAAAAAAATTGGGAAAAGAAATGAGAATTACGCAAGAGAATCATGAAAAAGGTCAACAGCTTGGTAAGGGAAGGACAAAAAATGGAAAAAGATGTACAAAAATTCAGTGAAGAAAACAACTCCTTAAAAAGTAGATTTGGCCAAATGGAAAAAAAAAAGACACAAAAGCTAACTACAGAAAATAATTCCTTAAAAATTAGAATTGGGCAAGTGAAAGCTAATGACTATGAGACATCAACAATCAATTTCAAAAAGTAAATAATAAAAAAAATAAAAGGAAATGTTAAATATCTCATTGGAAAAACAACTGACTTTGAAAATAGATTCAGGAGAGATAATTTAAGAATTAGTGGACTGCCTGAAAGCCAGGATCTAAAAAAGAGCCTAGCCAGCATCTTTCAAGAAATTATCAAGGAAAAATGCCCTGATATTCTAGAACCAGAGGGTAAAATAGTCATTGAAATAATCCACTGATCACTTCCTGAAAGAGATCCCAAAATGAAAACTCCCAGAAATATTATAGCCAAATTCTGGAATTCTAGGTCAAAGAGAAAATACTGTAGGCAACCAGGGGAAAAAAATCCAACAATTCAAATATTTGAGGAGCCACAGTCAGGATTACACAGGATTTAACAGCTTCTAAATTAAAGGATCAGAGGGCATGAAATATGATATCGTGGAAGGCAAAGGAGCTTGGATTACAACCAAAAATCACCTACCCAGCAAAACTGAGTATAATCCTTCAGGGAAAAAAAATGGAAATTCAATGAAATAGAAGACTTTTAAACATTCCTGATCAAAAGTCCAGAGCTAAACAGAAAATTTGATTTTCAAATACAAGACTTGAGAAGCATGAAAAGATAAACAGGGAAGAGAAAAAAATGTAAGTTATTTGATAAGGTTAAACTATTTGCATTCTACATGGATAATGCTAGTAACTCTTAAGAACTGTATCACTACTAGGGCAGTTAGGAGTATACATAGAGGGTGTGGGTATAAGTTGGCTTGATGAGATGATGTAAAAATTTAAATTAATGGGTGACAAAGAGGATTGTACTGGGGAAAGAGGTAGGGGAGAGGTAGAATGGGATCAATTATGTCATGTGAAAGTCACAAAAGACTTATTATAGTGGAGGGAAAGAAAGGAAAGAGGTGAGCATCTCTTGAACCTTACTATTACTGGATTTGGCTCAAAGAGAAATAACACACACTCAGTTGAGTACAGAAATCTATCTCACCCTGTAGGGAAGTAGAAGGGGAGTGGGGACAAGAAAAAGTCAGGAGGGGATGATAGAACAGAGGGTAGTTTGAGGTAGGCAGTGGTCAGAAGCAAAACACTGGTGAGTATGGACAGGATGAAAGGGGAGAGAGAGAGAGACAGAGAGAGATGAACAGGGGAAAAATAGGAGGGAGGGAAATACATAGTTATTAATCATGAATGTGAATGGGATGAACTCATAAAATGGAAGTGGATAGCAGAGTGGATTAAAAACCAGAATCCTACAATATATTGCTTACAAGAAACACATTTGAAACAAAGAGAAACACAGCATAAAGGTAAAAACCTGGAGCACAGTCTATTATGCTTCAGCTTAAGTAAAAAAAAAAAGCAGGGATAGCAATCATGATCTCAAAGGAAAAACAAAAATAGAGCTAATTAAAAGAGACAAGGAAAGAAACTACATTTTGCTAAAAGGTACCATAGACAATGAAGTAGTATCAATACTAAACATATATGCACCCAATGATATAGCATCCAAATTTTTAAAGGAGAAAATAGACAGTAAAATTATACTAGTGGGGGACCTCAACTTCCCCTCTCAGAACTAGATAAATCTAACCACAAAATAAACAAGAAAGAAGTTGAGGAAATGAATAGAATTTTAGTAAAGTTAGATGGGGTAGACCTCTGGAGAAAACTGAATGGGACTAGAAAGGAATATACCTCTTTCTCAGCAGTACATGTTACCTATGCAAAAATTAACCACGTATTAGGGCATAAAATCACAATAAAATGCAAAAAGGCAGAAATATTAGATGTGTCCTTTTCAGATCCTGATGCAATACAAATTGCATTTAATAAAAGGTCATAGAAAGATAGATTAAAAATTAATTGGAAACTAAATAATATAATCCTAAAGAAAGAGTGGGTCAAAGAACAAATCATAAAAATAAACAGTAATTTCATTAAAGAGAATGACAACAATGCGAAAACATACCAAAATTTATAGGATGCAGCCAAAACAGCACATAGGGGAAATTTTCTCTCTCAATATATCAGGGGCAGCTAGGTGGCGCAGTGGATAGAGCTCTGTCCTTGGAGGCAGGAGGACCTGAGTTCAAATCCAGCCTCAGACACTTGACACTAACTAGCTGTGTGACCCTGGGCAGGTCATTTAACCCCGATTGCCTCACCAAAAGAAAAAAATGCTTATATCAACAAAATAGAGAAAGAGCAGATCAATGAATTGGGCATGCAACTAAAAAACTAGAAAATTAAAAATTCCCAATTAAACACCAAATTGGAATTCTTGCCTTTGGAGATAGTCAAAAATAATTAATGGGGTATTTGAGAAAGGTTGGTTGACCGCTTGTTGGGTATGTTGGACTAGATCTGGCTTTTAAAGTCTTTTCCAATTCTGAGGTTTTCTCTTTCTGTGAGGTCACATCAATTTGGAGCCAGGAATAACTCAACTCTTTGCCCCAAATCACCAGTTTGTAAAACTACTCCAATTCTCCAGCTCAACACTTGGAGAAATATACGATATGTAAAACCATAGACCTGGAATGGACCAGTGAGAGGTATGAAAGTGATTGCTCATGGATACACACTAATGATAGAGTACAGACTAGAACTCAGATCTCCCCACTTCCATGTTAGTGCTCTTTCCATTATGTAGTCTGGCAATCTTCCCCTAAAAGGAAAGGCAGTTAAGAAACCTATTCATATTTCTCTTTCAAAGTTCGCATTTTTCTTTTTACCTTTCTCTTCTCCCACTCTATGACAAGTATTTGGATTAAATATATGATTTTTTTTTTTTTGGTATAAAGAACTCCTGGCAAGCTAACACCCTCTAGATGAGCACTTGCTCAATAACTCTGTCTTAAGAAGGAAACAAGCATCTGTTAAGGACTTACTATGTGCCAGGCACTGTGCTGAGTGCTTTACAAATATTTCTGTGCGCACAACTACCCTGTGACATAGTGCTTATTATCCACATTTTACAGTTGAGGAAACTGAAGCAAACAAGTTAATTGACTTACCTGGGGTCATACAGCTAGTAAATGTCTAAAGCTAGATTTGAACTTAGGTCTTCCTGACATCAGGTCAAGAGCTCTATATCCACTGGCCATCTAGCTGTCTCTTTGAGAGTTGCCTGGGAAATTGAGAAGTCAAGGGATTTTCCCAGGATCCCACAATAAGAATGTGTCAGAGACAGGATTTGAATCCATGCTGTCCTGACTCTAAGGCCAGCTTTCTATCCTCATTTGTCCTTACACTATCTCCGTATATGTTGTGTGAATAATAAATATTTGTTAAATGAACAAATATACACAAACATAAAATTGCTAATATCCCCAGACCAGCTCACAGAGGAACCTGGAGAATTATGTGAAACAACAAGGTAAAATGGCATGGTTGATCTGCACATTTAACAAATGATATCTCCCGACTTTGTGCAAGGCACCATTCTTGGAGAGACAAAGACATAGATAAAACAGCCCCTGCCTTCAAGGAGCTTACATTCTACTGGGAGATGCAATGTGCACATAGATTAATAAATATGGAAAATTTGAGGAGGGCAAGATCACTCAACACCTGGGGGATTTCAGAAGGCCAGGTGGTACCAAACTAAGCTTTTAAAGAAGCTGCAGATTTTAGGAGGCGGAAGTAAAGAGTATGTTAAAGGCATAAAGGAGTCTGTTCCCAAGCGTGCATACGGGATATGAAAAGCCTAGTTCAGGGAGCAGGTAATCGAACCAGTTTCATCAGAATGGAGAAGAAGTTATGGGGAATAATATAAAATAAGACTAGAAAGGTAGGATGGAACCAAATTTTCAAGAGTTTTAAATTCTGTGTTAAGAATTGAGAACTGTGCCCCCCAAATTATCGAACTGTACATATCCTTTGACCCAGAGATATCGCTACTAGACCTATTCCCCAAGAGATCAAAGAAGGAGAAAAAGGACCCAAATCTGTGAAAGTACTCATAGCGTCTATTTTGTGCTGGCAAAAAAAAATGGAAACTAAGGCGGTACCTGTCATTTAGGAATAACTGAATAAATTATGGCATGTGAGTATAATATAATGTTATCATGCTATAAGAAATGATGAAAAGATAATTTCAAAGAAATCTGGGAGGAGTTGTATGAACTGATATAGAATGAAGTGAGAAGAGCAATTTTTAAAATGACAGTATTGTCAAGGCAGTTTTGAAAGACCTCAGAACATTGGTCAAGACTAGCTATAATTTCACTGGACAAATGTCCAACTCCTAACAGAGAGGTTATGGACTCAGGATGGAGAATGAGACATATTTTTGGACATGGCTAATGTAGGGATTTGTTTTGCATGACTATTCAAGTTTGTCACAATGTTTTTTTTTTTCAAAAAATTCCCTCAGTGGTGAAGGAGGAAGTGGAAATGAAAAATAATTTTTTGTTATTTGAAAAAAAATTAATTTAATTTAAAAAATACTGTTCTGAGAAGTTTGCATTTTATTGCAGAGACACTAGAGAGTTGCAAATAATTTTTGAGCAAGGCCAAGGCATGGTGAATTACTACATAGAAGATAACTAAGATGGTGTGGTATTATTGTAGTTTACAAAGTAATTCATAATGTTTTGAGGTTGCTTGCTAGCTTACATCTTGGGGCTGGCTAGGAATTCTAGAAGAGAGACTTGGGAAAGGCAAAGGCATCTTCTCACCCACTGAACACTAGACATTTTGCAGTAGGGATCATGGAAATAGTGTTAATATTATGGAATGATTATGAGAATTGTGAAGCTGTCCCCTTAAATCTGTTTAAGAACTTTGTCATATTATTTAAATATTTTCAAAACATTGTATTCTGTAGGAACCGATTGACCTGATTCATTTCAAAGAGGGTTAGCTTTATTAGTAGCCAGGGTGTGAAAGAAAGAGAGAGAGAGAGAGAGAGAGAGAGAGAGAGAGAGAGAGAGAGGGGAAGGAAGGAAGGAAGGAAGGAAGGAAGGAAGGAAGGAAGGAAGGAAGGAAGGAAGGAAGGAAGGAAGGAAGGAAGGAAGGAAGGAAGGAAGGAAGGAAGGAAGGAAAGAAGGAAAAAAGAAGCCTCTTCAAATTCCAGAGGCCCTGTAAGCTTTGGTATAGACCCCAGTTGTCTGAATCAGTTTGAGAGTGAGTTGTACCCAAAGGCAACAGTCACAAGGGCCTCCCTCAAGTGATGTTATTATTTACAATGCAATATGTAATGTAAATTTAATATTTTGGGCTCCAGGGACAACTGTGTCTTTTTCCATTATATGAATTTGGTACTAATTTTGCCATTATACTAATCTGATATGAATCTTATACTAAGCCCAACCTTAGGAGGCATAGTAGTCCCAGAATACACAATAATAGATATTTTGGAACACAGACTTTGGGAAGGCTGTGTATGAAGGGATCTGGGAATGGTTTGTAGAGAGTTCTGAGAGACAGATGACAGAATGAGAAGGAAGAAGAAGCAGTTTGTTGTTAGGTGGATGTCTTTCAACTTGGGGATGTGTAGGAAGATGCTGATGCCCACATTCACCCCAGTTCTTTTATTCAGAGACACTGACAATTGGTCCATTTCTGCCATGGTATAGTTGGAGCTGGGGCAAAGATATGAACATCTATGGTGTTAAATGGACCTGGTTCAATAAGACTGTTCCTACAGAGACGTTTTCCCCTTCTATCCCTTGCCTTTGCCCTCCAATGGTGGGCAGACAGTTGCAACATTAGTGGTCCCTTCATCATCTAAGTAGGAAAGACTTATTTTGTCTTTGAAGTGAGAAACTAAGAGCTAGTTGTTATATCTCCAGTGTACTTTTCTGGTTAGCACTTCCCATTCTTTTTTTTTTTAATCCATTCTTTTTAATATCGGACATCCCATTGTTAGATAAAAGAAAAACAATATGCTGATCCATGTTTGAGCTCTCATTTGGGAGCAATAGAGTTGGGGTAGTGGGATGGTTGATATATGAATCTGGAATAAAAAGCTGTAGACTTGGGGGGAAAAAAAGCTCAAGTATTATCCAGAACCTAGTGTGAGGCTGGAAAATGGAAAGACTGCTGACCAGTGGGTGTAGTCTGAGTCATTTTCCACCTAATGGAATTCCACAGCTTAGTAGTCCTTAGCCAGCTCAAGGTGATAAACTGAGAAAGCAATAAGGAGCAGAGAAAGAGAGAAATTTTAAATTGAACTTTTGTCCTTTAGACAACATATATAAGCTTGTGTCTGTGTGTCTACACACATAAACACACACCCCCCCACACTTTTTTTTTTTTGCAAGCCCCCCAAAAAGGACAAAAAGGTGTTAGAGGAGAAGGACATCCTGGTTTCCTCTATCTCTAAGCTCCTGAGCCTGGACCACAAGTACATAAATGTGAGTTAATTTAGAAATATTTAGCTATCTGATGGGAAGAGAAAGGGCTGAACAAGGCAATGAGATGGACAGAGGGAAACGATTGGAAATAAAGATAATTGCATCATTTTCCCACAAATTAGCAGTGTCTTTTTTTACCAGGAGACAAGAGAAAAAGGAAGGGAGTCAGAAGGAAAGTGTCAGAATGTTTAGTGCTCAGAGAATTAACTGGGAATACTAAGAGAGCAATTTAATGCTTTCTCTTGATTAAATTAGAAGTAGTTCTGTCTCCAGAGAAAAGATAAAAGGCTTGAGGGGAGCTACCTATTAGGGATTTTGACACAAAGCTAATAAGAGATCACAGGTTTCAGTAGAGCTGTAGTTTAATATTAGATATGAAGAAAAGTTCAGAACATAGGTGAGAAAGCTACTGGGTAGTAATGTGTGTTCAAAGTAAGTTAAAAATACTAAGAAGCAAACAAAAGACGGCCTAATAAGAACTGAGATTTTTAAAAAATAATTTGAAATACCACAGTTATAAAATGTATATAACATTCATCAAAAAAAGGATGGGGAGAGGCGTTTGTGGTGAATGTAGTAGGTGACATAATATCTTACAGTCAGGACAGTCTCTTTACTGGAAAAAAAAGATAGTTACAAAGAAAAGAAACACAATAGGAAATGTCAGGGTTTTTTTTTTCCACTTATTTTTGGCTGACCACAAGGGAAGAAGACCTGTAGATACACACGTGTATATTTATATATGCATATATATGTACACATATGTATATATTTTTTCTGTTCATACCACTAAAAGAAAAGACAGCTGCCACTATCATTTATGTCATCATAACATCTACTCAAATTTGTACAAAACTTTTAAGTTTGTTTTTTTTTAATAAAGCACTCAAATCACAACACTGTGAGATAGACTGGGCAAAAATTATTATCTCCATTTTACAGATGGGAAAACTGGGATCCAATGAAGTGATTTGTCCATGGTCACATGGTTAGTAAGTATGAGAGGTGGGATTTGAACCCAGGTCTGACTTATGCTGACTCAAATTTTAGTGACTTCACTACTGAGCAACCTTTTTCTGAGAACTGAGAATAAAAGATGTTATATTTCTGTTCTGGCAAAGATGGCATGTGGAGTTATAGGATGTAACATTCTGCCTGTAGTCCATAACCTTATTTTTTCCTACCAGAAATCTTGAATTTCAGTTTTCCAGTAGATGCCACTTCCCTTGGCTTTCTAGGGGTTCCCCAATTGTCAGATCCCTGAAAAGGCAGAGTACAGGTGTTTACTTCATTCCTCCTGCTTCCTTGCTACCTAATGACCAGAAACTAATCTTTTAGAGGACTAAAAGCACTATAGGAAATTAAATAATGGTGGGGAGGAAGCCATAGTAACAGATGAAAATGTTAGCAGTTTCTACCTCCACAACTTTTCTCCTATATGTAAGGATGAGGTTAAAACCTCCTCACCCTATTTTAGCTGTGATTACCATAGCTAGATGAGAACATTATTTCAATCAATCAAGTTTTTGAAAGCCATATGATGAAGTAAAATGGTGCCATATAGGTCTGTTCCAATTGGACATGGGATTTTCCCCCCACTTTCTTGATCATGTGTAAAAACATTTAGTTAGCTAGGATGGGAAACTTTCCCAGAAATTTGACCATATTGCTCTTCGGTGTATTTCTGATAAGGAATTTGTGTGTAAGGGGAGGGGAGTGAAGCAGAGAGGCATTGGCCAGATGGCCTTCCCCATCACCTCATCCCTTGACTGGAAGAAGGTCTGGTTGATGTTGGACTTCTGATCCTCCTTTTAGTGTCTTAGCAGTGGGAACAGTAGCAGCTCCCATCTTGCCATTGATTTTCTAAATGGCACCCCCAGATTGGTTGGTTGTAGTGTCTTCACAATGAGGAAGCAAAGACGCAACTGGACTCACAGCTCCACGTTAAGACCAGCAAAAAGATTATTGTGCCTAAGAGGAATGGCTCAAGCCCCCTAAGAATGGAAGAAAATAACTCTCAGCAACCAGAATCTGTGTTACCCATTTGCCATGTATGCTCCGTAAGCTTGTGCCTACTTTCCCCTGGACTGGTCTTTAGTGCAAGTGTCTCACAGACTTTTGGGGAGATATTTTGTGTCAGTTCTTGTTAGTGCACTGCCTCAGTAAATATTCATTTCTAAAAGATATTTAAGGTTGGCTGGTTAAATTCTTAACAGATAATATTGGAGGACTGATACATGGGGGTTTGAGTCAATAGCATTAGAGTGCTTAATAATATGAGTTGATTGATTTACAAATACTGTGTTTTACTGCATAATCATTGCAGATTTTATAACAAATATTTTGTAAAAAAAAGTGGGGTACGACCATTATGTGAAGCTTTTTGAGAAATTGTGCTGGTATTACTTAAAAATCATTTGATGCACATCATAGGATGCACAGAATATTTGTGAATATATGTTAAAACTGAATACTGACCATGCATGTGTGCTGAGAATTCTAGGCTTGTGGCTCACAATGCACAAGAGGTAAATGCGTTATCTGTATGCCACTGGTGAACACATTATTGCCCTGTTTACCTTTTAAGCATCATGAGGAACAGAATTATACCATGTGACGATTATGTAATGAAAGGTTATAAACCAATTTTTGGACTGAAAAAAAAAACAGGGTGTGACGATTATGTGGAGGTGATGATTATGCCTGTGAGATACGGTATTCCTATAGTCAAATATTAATCTTCAATACCAATTCTAGGACATTTGTCTACTCTATTTAGCTACCTGTGGATAACTTTCTTCTTAGTTTGGGCATCTATATAAACTAATTTCTAATTCTGTTACCATAGAAATGGCTGGCAAGTGTTCACTCAGTTACTCAGATAAAAATGTGATTTCTTTGACTTGGATATGCCTTCCAACCTATCTATGCCTGCCTGTCTTCTGCAATTCTTCTCCATATACTCCCAGACGTTCACCAAAGAGGGTCAACCCAACATGCTAGAGGCCTGCTACAATTTGTTTCTTCACCCAAATGGGATGTCTATAGCTTAGGGAGAGATTTCCTTCTTTCTTTGTATTCTACTCTACCTCAGTCCATTCAAGTGAATCCCCACCTGAATTGCCACTGTTTTTTCAGGCTAGAGAGGAAAACAAAAACAAAACAAAACAAAATCTTTAACCTCATAGGTTAATTCATAGGCAGCCTCACTATTCAGACCACAGAGAAAGAATGAAGGCACCACAGTCCAGCCATATGGTTCATATCTTAAATCAATTTGATCTAAACATTTATTTATTATCTTCTATGTATAAGGTGCTATGCTATGTGCAGATGAAAAATCATAGTTCCTGCCCTTGAGGATTTTGTAAACTAGTAGTGGGGATAATGCCTCATAGAAAATTAGCTTCTGGAGTACTGGAAAGCCCAAGCCCTTCCCATCTCTTCCTTTTGTTCAACTCTTATTCATGCTTTTCTTAAATTTTCATTTAGGATCCAATCAATGTGTTGGGGATTTTCTTTTTTTCTTCTTCTTCCTTTTTTTTCATTCATTTGCTTGGTTTTCTAAAAATAATGCATGGGCAGCTAGGTGGTACAGTGGATAGAATGCCTGCACCTGGAATCAGTAAGACTCATCTTCCTGAGTTTGAATCTGGCCTTTAGACACTTATTAGCCATGTGAACCTAGACAAGTAATTTAACTCTATTGGCCTTGGTTTCCTCATCTGTAAAATGAGCTCGAGAAAGAAATAGCGGACCGCTCCAGTATCTTTGCCAAGAAAACCCAACATGGGGTCTTGAAGAATCAGTCATGACTGAAAGGACTAAACAGCAACAACAAATACAACACTTCAACTATGTTATCCCTCCCTAGAGCTGTTAACTAGAGTTGGGTGATTCGGGCTTTCTCCTGGGGTGTCAAAATTTAGAGGATACAAATATCTAATACTATAGACTCTGACGCTAGAAAGTCTTATTTACTAGGGGCTTAGAACCTCGTTGAGGCAGGTGGCTCAGCGGATAGGGTGCTGGGCCTGGAGTCAGGAAGACCTAAATTTGAATTCGGCCTCAGACACGTAACTAGCTGTATGAACCTGGACAAGCAATTTAACTTTATTAGCTTTAGTCTTCTCATCTGTAAAATGAGCTGGAGAAGAAAATGAAAACCACTCCAGCATCTTTGCTGAGAAAATCCCATCAACAGTATGATCCATGGGGCCATGAAGATTTGGACACGACTGAATGGACCAAACAACAATAAATAGCACCTAGTTAGATAAATTAATTAACATAAGTAATTACCAGATAAATTGATAGTTAATAACAGCCATCTGTGAGCCATTTTTTTTTAATTACCTCTCCAGTTCAACTTAATTGATTCTTATATTATTTTTATATCATGAATAACAAAATTGATTTGAGGTGCAATTCACAGAGCTTGACGTAGGTGCCAAAATTGCTGGTTTACGTGTCTAACCTAATCACTCTCAATATATGACCAATCTGCTTCCTTTTCTGGTCTTATGTGTCCTAGATAATGTCTTTTTTGCACTTATCACATGCAGCCTATCATTAGTAATATGCTGCAGTCTATCTATCTCCACCATACATCTCTCCATTGCCTTGAGATTGTTGAGTTCCATGATTCATAGCTACTTAGCATCACTGGGAGAATATTGGTGTTAAAAAAAAAGATGAGCTCTTGCCACATTGAGTTGCTGAAGAACATTGGAAGCACTGCACAATTTCCCAAGTGAATTCTAGCCATATGAAACTGGTGAAATTATTTGGAAAACACATATAACACAGAATAGAACCAGATATCTAAAACAAGTTTTAACTTGCTGAAAGTAACTGATAATTATTTAGAGTGGCTGTTATGGCCTGTATATCAGGCAGATTTGAAACAACAACCAAGATTTTTGTTTAAAATGGTAGCTTATAAAAATGTGGATCTTCCTCTACTTTTAACAGATAAAAGTTAGTAACATTACTTCACATACCATTGCAATGAAATCTTATATAAAAATGGTTGCCAAGCCCCAACCACTAGTCCAGTTAAGCAATGTTCTATAAACAAATTTATATAGCATTGAAAGTAATCTGGCCAGTTCCTTGTAATCATAGTAACCTGTAATGATCTATTCCTATACAAACAGGAAGAATAAACTAAATTTTGCACCCACACTTGGAAAAAGTATCAGAAATTTGGGGCTGAATGGGGCCTTAGGGGAAATCTATAGGAAAGCAGGTTGTTTTTTTTTTTAAAGTGAGATGAAATGATTTGCCCCAAGTCCTATAAATTGAGACAGAAGCCATGCTTGAACCCTGATCTCCTGTATCCCAATTCCATTTTATCTATAACCATTTATTTCCCTTTTTTCTTGAGTAAGATGAGGGCAATATAAGGCAGCAGTGGACAGAGCACTGGGCTTAGAATCAGGAAGACTCATCTTCTTCACAAGTTCAAATCTAGCCTCAGACATTTATTTATTAGCCATGTGACCCTGGGCAAATCACTTGACCCTGTTTGCCTCAATTTCCTTATCTGTCAAATGAGCTGGAGAAGGAAATGGCAAACTGCTCTAGTATCTTACATGCCAAGAAAACCCAAACTAGGGTCACAAAGAGTCAGACATGACTGAAAAATGACAACACAAAGATGAGGGCTGCAGTCACATTGCTCTTATCAGAAAGGAACAAACTTTTTTTTTAATTGTTGTTATTGTTGATGGGACTTTTTTCACAGGCAATCACTTTTTGGATGAATTTTTTAAAATGTCTTTCACACTGAGCCAGTATACAGTGGTCTCTTCAACCCCTAAAATAAATGTGGTGGTAACCCAAGCATTAATAGATGTTTGTACAAAACGACATTGTGTTCTTTCTTGATTCTGGGCTCAAATGCTTTTCTGGCTTGATTCTTTATGCTTTGTGGGTGTAACAGCTACACTCCCTCTTAATTCACTTTGAGCTAGCCACACTCAATCCTGAATGTCTGGGCCAAATTGGCTGAGTGTTGTTAAGATAATACCAGCAAATCAATGCTCATGTCCAAAGAGTGTTTTGTTATCTTTTTAAATTAAGCACACTTTTGTGGCTTTCTGATGTGGTCTTAAGATTTGATTTAAGGTTGGAACTTTTAAAATTCCCTTTTAAGAAAATGGACTTTAATTTTTTCAGTTTAAGAAATTTCCAGCGAAGAAACTCTCTACCAACACATATCAGCAACTGTTCACAACTTTTAGTCTTAAGAGAGTTGGTTGGCAGCATTAAAAAATTAAAAGACTTAATCAGGGTCCCATAACCAGTATGTGTCAGAAACAAGTCTTGACTTTAAATATTTCTGACTTGAGGCCAGTCTGTTTCTCAAATACTACAGTAAATATCCACTATACCTTTTTCTCTGGGAGCATACTTTATGATACAATGCCCCTATTATCCCAAACTGGAAAATAAGAGTGGAAGACAGTCCAAGAGGACATTCAGCAATAACCAGTAAGTTATGTTGACTCGTACTAAACAGAGGTATCAGTGGACTGCTGATATAGAAAGAAGCAAAGTCTCAAGTAGTCATGCATCTCATAAACAGAAGCCACCGCTTCAAACAAGGACAAACCATAAAGCATGGAGAAGTTTGTTCTCTCTCTTGCCTTCCTGGTCAACAGGAATTAATTCAACACAATGAAAAAGCATGGATTAATATAATGAAGTCATTCTGTTAGGTTTTCCCAAAAGTTTCTAGTAACAGTTAATAGTTGTTTTACTGGAATCAGAAGACCTGGTTCTGAGGCCCAGCTTTGCCCCCCATTGCGTAAATCCCTAAATTTCTGTGAGCTTTCAGATTTCTCATCTGTAAATCAAGGCTAAAAATACCTACAGTATCTTTTTCACAAGATTAGTATGTGAAGAGATATGCAAATGTAAACTATTAATTACCACCATTGATAGTAGGGAGAAAAGAATGCTGCTACTTATTACTTATAGAACTTTGACAGAATCATTAAATCTTTATGAGCCTTAGTTTCCTAGTCTATGAAATGCAGGGAATAAGGAGGCTAGATTGCGTCTCCAAGGTCCTTTTGAATTCTGACATTCTGTGAACTTGTAGGCTTCTCTTTGCCACACAAAATATTAGTCAACTAATCAGCCAATAAGCATTGGTTAAACAGTTACAGTATACCTGGCACTGTTCCAGGTGCTAGGGGTAACAAAGACAAAGTAATCCCTATCCTCAAAAAGTTTAACTTCACTGTTAGGCAACTAAAATTAAATAGGGTCGTAGACCTAGGAATGGAAGTAACCTTAAAAGTCATCCAGTCTTACCTTCTCATTTTATAATTGAGGAAAACAAGGCCCAAAGAGGTTAAGTGATTTGAGCACAGCATCAGAGCTAGGATCTGAAACCAGATTCCTTGATTACTCACCCATTGCTCTTTCCACTGCAGCATGTTACTTCATAAGAGTTTGTGGGGTAGGTATTGGGAGGGGGCTTAGTTAAGTAGACAGAGGCATAGTGGTAGAATCAGGCGAGACTTGGTTAAAGTCCTGCATTTGACACATAGCAGCTGTGTGCTCCTGAATAAGTCAATCATTTCATCTCTCATTGTCCCTAGGAAACTCCAGAATTACACATTTCAAATCTGCTTTAGTGGAGAGAATTTTCTTATTGACAATTCCCTACAATAATGAAGTCACAGATTTGGATCTTCACCCTCCCAAAAAAATTAAGTCAAGTTTAATTCTGACAATGATTTGGTAGGTGATGAAACACTCACTGACTCTGTGACTATGTGCCCCCTCTCTTTGGAATTACTATGACAATTCCTTTTCTGCTGTCACTCTTCATCTCCCTATCCATTTGGCCGTTCAGTGATGCTTCTCCCATCCCTGTTCTTCTCATTTCTTATACGAAGAAAAGAAATTGACAGGGCATCTGGGTGGCGCAGTGGATAGAGTTCCGTCCTTGGAGTCAGGAGGACCTGAGTTCAAATTTGGTCTCAGACACACAACACATGACACTTACTAGCTGTGTGACCCTGGGCAAATCACTTAACCCTGATTGCGTAGCAAAAAGTTAAAAAAAAAAAAAGAAAGAAAAGAAATTGACCCAAGCAACAGGCAGCGTTGAGAGAAAAAGGGTTTTTCTAAAGCTCTTTTTAAGACTAGAAGACACCTGAGCATGTTTGTGGGAAGGACTCAGTGAAGAGAGACAGAGGCTTCTTATGGAATAAAGGATGAACAGATGCAGCTTAAAAAAAAAAGTAGGTGGACAGGTAACTTTGGCAAGGAGAAAAGGAGACAAAGGAAGATGGTGGTAGGGAACCAGTACAGAGTTAGAGACAGCCTCCAGTGGTTGAAGTAGATAATGTGTATCTCACAGACTGTGGTGGGGGACAGATTCCAGAGACTCATACATCAGTATGTCTTGCAGATATTCTCTTGCTTCTAGGCACAGACAACCTATACATAGTGGAAACTAAAGCTGTCACCATTGTGAATCCTGATGGCTCCTTAGGAAAGCTTAAATGGAGCAACCACACCCGGATGGGCCTAGCTGCTGACACTACCTACCTCATTAAATAGCTAAACTGCCTTGGGGAGCCTTCATCTGCACATCTCATGAGAAGCTACATGCTATTGTTATTAATGCAGGGACAGTAGTCCAGAGCTATGATAAAAGGGAGTGGGAAATCAGTCAGTCAGTCAAAAATCATTTATTAAGTGCTTATTATGTGTCAGGAATGGTGTTAAGTGCTAGGCAGGGCTTAATTCAGCTCTCTGAGAATTTTCCCTTTGGCTTTCTTTTCTTTCTTTTTTTTTTTCAATTTTACAAGCATTAATTTTTGTGTCCTTCCCACTTTCCCCACTGGCAAAAAAAAAAATGCAGAATCAGACAAACAGATTCCCACATTGGTCATGTACAAAAATGTATGTGTCATGCTACACTCTGTATCCATTACTTCTTTGTCAGGAGATATTATGCATAGTCATTTATCACCTGAAATCATGGGTGATCATTGCATTGATTGGAATTTTTAAGTTTTTCAGAGTTTTCTGTCTTGCTAGTATTGCTACTGTGGGAATTGTTCTTCTGGTTTTGTTCATTCTATTCTACATTAGTTCAAGCAAGTCTTCCCAGGTTTCTCTGAAACGGCCCCTTTCATCACTTCTTATAGCCAGTTTATTTTCTGTTTTTGGCTCATTTTTCCAGCCTATCACTTGACTTTTAACTCTTTGTTAAAGTAGGGCTCTGCTTCCAGTATGGAGGGTGAATTGTTCCAAGCTTCAGGGGTTTTGTGCAGCTGTTTTCAGAGATACTTTATGGACCTGTAAATTTTCAGTTCTTCCAAGGTGGTGTGATCTAAGGAGAGGTGTTCACTACTCTGCTGGCCTGTACTCTGGTTTGTGAGTGACCACAAGCACTCTTTTCTGCCCTAGAACACTGAGGATGATCCCCTGCTCCACTGTGGCTCCCCAGCTCTGGTGTGCTAGTGCTCCTCCTTACCCTGAGATTGCCACCCAGGACTGCCACCAGGATCTGAGTATGGGCAAAGCAACAGAGTCCTGCCTCAGTGCTAGCAAAGAGACTCCTATAATTTCCTTCTGACCAGTTGTTTGACCCCTTACTGTCTGTGGGCAGAAAGATCTGGAAACCACCATTGCTGCTACTGATTCAGTCACCCTGAGGCCTGCTCCTGGTTTGCTGGGGCTGGGTCTGCAGTAGCGTGGCCCAAGCTGGACTGTGCTCCTCTCTCACCTTGGTGCATCAGACCTTTCCTGATGACCTAAGTTGTCTTGGGCTAGAAAATTGTTTTACTCCATCTTTCTGTGGATTCTGCTGCTCTAGAATTTGTTTAGAGTTATTATTTAAAGGCATTTGGAGGGGTTTTGGGGGAGAGCTCAGGTGAGTCCCCGCCTTCACTCTGCCATCTTGGCTCCGCCTCCTTTATCATTTCTTAAAGAGCATTGTATTCATATACTGTAATTTGTTTAGCTATTACTCATATGATGAACACCACCTTAGTTTCTAGTTCTTTACCTTTACAAAAAGAACTACTATAAATATTTTTGAACTTATGGGTATTTTCCTTTTTTTTTTTTGAGCAGGTCTACTAGTGTTATTGCTGAGTCAAAGGGTATGCACAGTTCAATGCCTTTTCATACATAGTTCCACAAATTGCTTTCCAGAATGACTGGACCAATTCACAGTAATTAACAGGCATTGATGTGCTTGTTTTCCTACAGCCCCTCTAATATTTATCATCTTTCTTTTTTGTCAACATTGCCAATCTGATGAGTACGAAGTAGAACCTCAGAGTTGCTTTAATTTGCTTTCCTCTAATATTGCAGCATTTTTCCATATGGTTGTTGATAGCTTTGAGTTCTTCTTTTGAGAAATGCCTGTTCATATTCTTTGACTGTTTATCAGTTAAGGAATTTTTAACCAGAGTTCTGCTTCCTCACCCAGATAAATTGTGCTATCTTTTTTCTCCTCTAGGCCTCTGCCCTTCTCTTAGCTCAGACAAGGTTGACTACCTCACTTATCAATTGCATAAATCCTGTAAGCAATGGGTGGTTCTCTTGGCCTCGACCTTGGGACCTTCTACTGAGCTATAATTACTAATCACTTGTCATCTGACACTGCCTGACTTGATACAACAATAATTTCTCAGAAATCTCCACCCAGTTAAGTCTAACTTCCTTGGTGCATTCTGTGCAAGCAAGATCTTTAGGAGCATAGGAATCGGAAAGGCAGGAAGTATAAAGTTCATAGTTAGGGTATTTTAAAGTTTTAATATCTTGGTAGGAGAGCAATTGCACGTGGTGAAGAGATCTCAAGTGTAGCAGGGTCAGTGGGAGAATGAGAGTGGAATGGAGGCAGGGATGTGTTAGAGTTAGCTCTAACTGTTGGAGACCTGATTATTAAACTTTCAGTGTGAGGATTTATACCTTATCTGCAAATAAGAAGGCAAATAGGGATGCTTCAAATAAGTGCCTGATTTATTATTTTTTGATTGTTTAGACTTAAGAAAGTTAATAATTCAGATTAAACTTAAAAGTGTTTCCTACATACAGGAAAGCCTGTTGGTAAACATTTACCAGCCCATCTGTGATAATGGTGTTGAGAATTACTGGAGTTGAAATATTGAAGAATTGTGAGGTCAAGGAGTTAGAAAGGTCATCAACTTGGATGTTAAAGTTGCTGAGTATGCTGACAGGAAAGAGGGTGGAGAAGAAGACAATGAATTAGGTGCATTCCATCAATTTAATTCTGTCAACTAACATATTATTATGTTGTAATTTGAAGCAAAATAAACTGTTTTTACTGCGACATATGATTAAATTAATAGCCTTCTGTCAAACAGATACCATTTTGTTTGATTCATTATAAGGCAGTGTTTTCAAATGCTCCAGTGGGTCTGTGATCTCATCAAGTTGGATGTTTCCTCCAACAGTTTTACAAATCAAAACCCATCCATGCCTTCATGACTCTTGTGCATTCCATTCTAGAAGTTCACTGCATTCAGATCCACCCAACATGCTAGAGGCCTTCCTTGATTTCTCCTGACATTTGGGGTCAATAGTGCAGCACTCTGGCTGGCTGCCTATCATTGCTTGAAGGCCATACAATAATGAAATAGCCCATATGATGAATTACTGTACATACAAAACATACACATTTCTCAGAATTCATGTGGTGGACTTCTAACAGCTGTGCTCAAGTAATTTTTTTGAAAACTGTATTACTGCTGTCTAGTAAGCTGAGTTTGGTTTATTAGCATGTACCTAGCTACTATAGATATTTAACCTTGTGAATATATAGAGAGATTGGACTTCAAAGCTTCTATGGAATTTAGGTATTCAGAACAAAATTATATGAATGCATTTGAGGTATACACGTTATTTTGGGGAAATCCAGTCTTTTAGTTTCGATTATGTTGATTTAATTCATTTTGGCAAGCAGTGAAATGGTACAGATGGTGATGGGCAGCCATGTCTATTCACACCAAACAATCCATATTTTTTTAACCTTGTATTTTCATCATCTCTACCTTTTGTTACCTAATTCTGTTTTGAGGTGAATATACCAAGCCTAAGCCTCCTGACTGGCTGCCAAAGGTCTACTCCTCTAAGGTTTAAAGACTACAAAGCATTCTGCTCCTATTCCAGAATGCTCAATGTCAGAGAAAGGCTTGAAATGAAGTTGGTTTTACCTCCAACAAATTTATGGCACATAACTATATAGCAGGGAACTTAGTGCTGCTCAGCAATCCTATTCCTTCCAGCAACTATTCTAAGCCTTTTTCTCTCTTCACAAGTCCTCATCTATGCCAAATTCTCCACCCCCACTCTCCACACACTTCCAGCAGATGACTTAGCCTCATATTTCAACTGAAACCATCTGACAGGAATTCCCTCAACTCTCTTCCTCAAAACTCCTCATTGTAGTCTCCTCCCTCCCTCCCTCCCTCTCTGTCTGTCTCTCTCTTCTCTCTCTGTCTCTGGCTGTCTCTGTCTGTCTCTTCTATTTCAAAGGAATCAGTATCCCTAATTCTTCCTAATAAGAATCCTGTACTGTCATTTTCTCCAACTTCTTCCCCAGCCTTGTTTCAGAAAAAAAATCATCTCTTTCATGTTTCTGAAGTCTCTCTGACTTTACTGTCTCTTTGTCTGACTATAAACATGCTCAAATCTCCCTAGTCCTTCAAAAAAAAAAAAAAAAGAAAAGTATTTCCCTTGGTTCTGTTATCCAGATTCTTTCCTATCCCATTTATTCCCAAACTTCTTGAAAAAGTTGCCACACCATATGTCTCCACTTTCTCATCATCCAGTTGCTCTTGGACCCCTCACAATCAGGTTTCTGTCTCCACTGACATATTCAAATTGCTCTCTGTCAAAAAAAAAATTCCTAATTGCCAAATGTGATGGTCTCTTCCCTCATTGTCCTTCCCCCGTGCTGTTCTACTTGATTTATCTGTAATATTTTACACTTTGAATCTCTTCTTGGATATTCTTCTCCTTTGGCTTTCAAGACAATATATTCTCTCTCAAACTATCTTCTTTGTTCCTCCATTTTAGAGAAGGGTGAGTATTTCCATGTCTACTCTTTTCTCCCTCCAAACCATGCTTCATATAGATGCCAGCCATTGCCCTTATTCACAGATAGTGTTATTCCTTGCCTCAAAAATCTATCTAATGCATGAAGCAGTTAAATGGCACAGTGGATAACATGCTATACTTAGAATCAGAATGTCCTAAGTTCAGATCTGGTTTCAGACATTTACTAGCTGTGTGACCTGGGCAGGTCATTTAATTTCTTCCAGTCTCAGTTTCCTTATCTGCAAAATAAAGATAATAACAGCACCTACCTCCCAGGGATGTTTTGAGGATTAAATGAAATATATGTCAAGCATTTAGTGTTTGTTTCCTTCCTTCCTAAAGGGATACTTTGTATACATAAATAACAGATGTACAAATCAATAACTGCCTTTAGACTATAATGCCTATGGGGGCATCATTATGTCTTATCTAAATTCTGTATCTCACTGAGCACCTGAGACAGGTCCTAGAACAACTAGGGCAGTAGGCACTTGATAAATGTTTGTTGGAATAAATTGAATTGAATTAGTCGGTGAGAGAAATTGGGGAGAGTCTAAAATCTAGTCTTGATTTTAAAAATTCAGCCTCTTGAAGGACATTACTGATAATGAGATTGGACTAACTTTCTTGTTTAGACCCCTTGCTGCTGCTGCTGTTTGTCCTTTCTTCTAGAAGAGGACCATGACATCAGGGAGGTGATACCATGACATGCAAATGAATTAGATTTAAGTGAGGGAGCTCTGTGGAAAGTCACCAGCTTCACTTTCTCCTCCAGAGCCATCTGGGTCCAGTGGCCAGATATGGATCAGGACAACTGGAGATGGCCCAGGATGCAGTAGAGGACTTTGACTTTTTCAAGCTAAGGTCTTTAACAGGACTCAGTTTGACTGAGGCAGTGATTCAATGATTAAGGTTTAATTAAAAAATGAGGCAAAGAATGGCCTCTTAAAAAAAAAAACAGTAGATCTGGGAGGGGAATACCCTCAGGGATTCTGGCCAAAACAGAAACAATTATAATTTATATTCATTCTGAGCCAATCAGGCCCAAACAGTGACCAAGTAGGACTTGGTCTGGGGCCAGAGTGATTTGGGGTTAAGGCTGGTCTTTAAGAGAAAAAAATGAAAACAAGAAAAAAAAGTTTCAGATATTAAAATTTACACCCCCTTTGGGCAGAGCACCTGTAGGTAGGGGTGTTATACTATATGTGGAGAGAGAAGAAAGAAAGAAAGAAAGAGAGAGAGAGAGAGAGAGAGAGAGAGAGAGAGAGAGAGAGAGAGAGAGACAAAAAGGAAGGAAGGAAGGAAGGAAGGAAGGAAGGAAGGAAGAAGGAAGGAAGGAAGGAAGGAAGGAAGGAAGGAAGGAAGGAAGGAAGGAAGGAAGGAAGGAAGGAAGGAAGGAAGGAAGGAAGGAAGGAAGGAAAGTGTGGCCCAACTGGAAGTTTGGTTCCTAGTGGGCAGCTGCTCCTCTACTCACAGATCCCACACACATGGGGAAGACATTGTACTTTACTCAGGTTTGGCTGAGGATAAATTCTTTGAATAGATTGCCCAGGGTTGGGGATAACTTAAGAAGTAAATGACAATCAAAGTTCAGGTCCAGCCCCTCATTGTAGTATTCATTCTCTTATTAATTGTTAGCCAATCAGAGTTAATTGCCGCCCCAGAGATACTTGTTGCAAAATTTTCCCCCCAGTTTCCTGCTTTCCTTCTAATCTTGGTTGCACTGATTGTGTTTATGAAAAATTTTCTTAATTTTATATAATAAAAGTTATCTATTTTACATTTTCTAATGCTCTCTATATATCTTCTTTGGTCCCAAATTCTTCTCTTGGTATATAAGATATGAGATGTTGGCCTAGTTTCTGCCATACTGTTCTCCAGTTTTCCCAGCAGTTTGGGTCAAATAATGAGTTTTGTTCCAAAAGCTTGGTTCTTTGGATTTATCATATACTAAATTACTATGGTCATTTACTATAATGTAATTTGGACCTAATCTGTTCCACTGATCCACCACTCTATTTCTTGGCCAGTACCAGGTTGTTTTGATAATTACTGCTTTATAATACAGTTTGAGATCTGATACATCTAGGCTACCTTCTTTAGCATTTTTTTCAATTGATTTCCTTAATATCCTTGAGCTTTTGTTCTTACAGAGGAATTTTGCTAATATTTTTTTCTAGCTCTACAAAATCAATTTTGTTGATAGTTTGATTGGTATGGCACTGAATAAATAGATTAATTTAGGTAGAATTGTTGTTTTTATTATATTGGATAGGCCTACCCATGAACAATTAATATTTTTTTCAGTTGTTTAGATCTGACTTTATTTGTGGGAAAAGTATTTTATAGTTGTGTTCACATAGTTCCTGGGTTTGTCTTGGCAAGTAGACTCCCAAGAATTTCATGTTGTCTACAGTTACTTTAAATGAAATTTCTCTTTCTGTCTCTTGCTACTGGACTTCGTTGATAATATGTAGAAATGCTGATGATTTATGTGGGCTTATTTTGTATCCTGCAACTTTGCTAAAGTTGTTAATAATTTCAAGTAGTTTTTTTTAGTTGATTCTCTAGGACTTTCTAAGTATAATATCATGTCATCTAGAAAGAGTGATAGTTGTTTTCCTTCATTGCTTATTCTAATTCCTTCAATTTCTTTTTCTTCACTTATTGCTATAGCTAACATTTCTAGTACAATATTAAATAATATAAGTGACAATGGGCATCCTTACTTCACCCCTGATTGTTTCTGTGGCTTGAGGATGAATGTTTCCATTTCATTGGCTTGAATGAGCCTTTATGACTGTACCTAATTGTTTTCTTCTGTATGTAATTACTGGCAAATCTACCACACATTCTTTTTTATTGTTTCTATCAGTGCTTTTTGGGGAAAAGGACTTTAAGGTGGTATCACATTGCCAAATTTGACCAAGAATATAAACATGTAATCAATTATAGGGGAAATTATATTGGATTTCTTAAGAATCTGAGTCTATCTATCCATGTCTCATCAGAAATTCAAATTATAGGATCATTGATTTAGAGCTAGGAGGGGCATTAGAGGTCATCTTGTTCAACACTCTCACTTCACAGATGAGGAAACCAGTCCATAGTGGTTGAATGCCTTGCCCAAGGTCACAGGTAGTAAATGATGGAAAAAGGATTTGAACTCATTCCCTTTGACTTTCAAATCCAGCATTCTTTCTAATGTACTTTGCTGCCAAACTAAGGCCATAGTTTCCTCACATGTAATAGGAAGAACTAAATAATCTCTAAAGTTCCTTCCAGGATTAAAATGCTACAGATCCATATCTGTGACTTAGAGTTATGAACTTTCTTGGGGGCTTATGAGTTCCTGATCCTTGAAAATGCATTTATATTAGTATGTCATTTGTTCTTCAGAGGCCAAGAAGATGGTTAAAGCAAGGTCTATAGAGCACTTAGAGCTTGGTCGGACATGGAAGATGCCAAGGTCATCCACAGCATCCTGAGCCATCGCTTTTGTCTTGACAGTGGACTTCGATGACCCTGGAAGAGACAATGAGGCAGATGACTTTGTACCCTTAAATCCAGTTCACACTCAAGTCAAGACCTCACCTCATGATGTCACTGATCCTCTTAGAAAACTAAGGGTGAACAATAACAAGAAGGTAAGAAACCAGACTGCTAAGAATTAAGGAGTGCCCTTTGACCCAGCAATAGCACTTCTAGGGCTGTATCCCAAAGAGATCATACAAATGGCAAAAGGACCCACATGTACAAAAATATTCACAGCAGCTCTTTTTGTGGTGGCAAAGAACTGGAAATTGAGAGGATGCCCATCAGTTGGGGAATGGCTGAACAAGTTGTGGTATATGAATGTAATGGAATACTATTGTGCTATGAGAAATGATGAGCAAGTAGACTTCAGAAGATCCTGGAATGACTTGTATGGTCTGATGCTGAGTGAAGTAAGCAGAACCAGGAGAACTTTGTACACAGTAACAGCATTGTGCGATGACTAGTACTGATAGATTCAGCCCTTCTCAGCAATGCAAGGATCTAAGACTCTTGATGGAAAATGCTATCCACATCCAAAGAAAGAACTATGGAGTTTGAATGCAGATCGAAGCATATAATTTGCTATTTTTTTCCTTCTGTTGTGTTTTGTTTCCTCTTTCTGGTGGTTCCTCCTATGGGTTCTGAGTCTTACTTACAACATGACTAATGAGAAAATATGTTTAATAGGAATGTATATGTATAGCCTATATCAGATTGCATTCTGTCTTGGGGAGAGAGGGAGAGAAAAATTTAAAACTCAAAAACTCATGTCAGTGATTGTTGATAAATCAAAATAAATTAATAAAAAACATTAAAAATTAAAATTAAAATTTCAACCTGCCCCATCCCCCCCAAAAAAAGAATCAAGGAGTGAGGTAGGGGTAAGGAAATAAAGGTAGTTAGTATAGACAACTTTTCTCTAGGAATTTGGCTGAGAAAAAGATCAGAGTTGTAGAATGATAGCTTGAGGGGATGGTAGGATCTAGTGACAGTTTTTTAAAGGATAGGTAAGACTTGGCAGTGTTTGAAGGCAGTGGGAAAGGAACCGGTAGATAAGGAGAGACAAAATCAAGGAGAAGGAAGGGATGATTGAGGTGGCAACCTACTGGAAATAAAGGGAGGGAATGAAATCAAGGGCACATAAAGAGAAGCTGGCCTTGGCAAGGAGGAGAGCAACCTCATTATTAGACACTAAAGGAAAGGAAGAGACAGTGAGGGATGATAAAGAGTTTTTTAAATGAAGAGAGAAAAGAGAGATCACCATAAATGGCTTCAATTTTCTTTGTAAATTAAATAATGTTCACTGTAGAGAGAGTGAGGGAAGGGGGAGGTATAGGAGACTTGAAGAAAAAAGAAAAAGGTTTGGAATAAATTCTGTGAGGAGTGAGAATTGCTTGGCTGCAGTGAAGTTCCAGTTGATATTCGATAACATTAATTTGTAGTTTGCCTAGTTAGCCCAGTTGCATGACTTCTTCCAACTTAGTTGAGTGAATAGGAGTAGAGGAGACAGATAGTTGCAATAATCTTGGTGAGGGTATAAGGATTCAAGATTAGATGATGTTGTGGAGTGGAATTGGTTAACTATAGAGTCAAGATAAATATATATATATATGTACATACGTGTGTGTGTGTGTGTGTGTGTGTGTGTAAAGGGGAAGGGGAGAGAGAGAGAGAGAGAGAGAGAGATGAAGTCAGAGGGGGGAAAATTGGCCTGACACATTAATTAACTGTTAATGTGTTGGTACAGCTATTTTGGAAAGCAGTTTGAGACTATATCCCCAAAGTTACAAATTGTGCATGTCTTTTGACCCAGAATAACACTGCTAAGCCTATACTGCTTAAGATCAAAGAAAGGACATCAGGTTGAGTGAGGCTCATGAAAAATTAACTAACTGGATAACACCCTAACAACCGGATGAGAAAATTTATTTCCCAAATGTTCCTTACTTTAAACAAGAATTCTCTCGTCTGACTCTTCCTAATCACCCACTAAAAAACTTTAAAATACATGTGACTATCAGGCAAGATGCTTCTTTACTGAGAAAATGCTAATTATTTACAAATTAGGTCCTAAATATTTCACATATATAAATAATACAAAATAGCATGCAGAATTCCATTAGATTAAAATAAAGTCAATGATGAGAGCTATTTAATAGAAAATAAGATAAACAAGAAGAGGAAAATCACATGCCTTAGGAACAGTGAATAAAAAGCTTGCCCCTCACCTCATTTTTAACTTAGCAATGTCCTCCCTCTGCTCCTGTTTTTTAGTATATGAAAGACTATTCATATTCTGTGCCCCATTTGTGAGTTAATACAACGAGGAGAATTGGGCTCTTCTCAATTTTTCTTGATTTTTGATAGCTACAGCAGTTTAAAAATTGAGAGCTTCTCTGTGTTTAGGTCAGAACATATTTTAGAGAGTATATTTTACAGAACATATTTACACATTCACAGCCATTTCATTCTTTCAGCGTCACATCCTACAGATCCTCTGAAAGAAATGTAAGAAACATGCTGTGAGTATGCCTGCATAATGCTCTTCCTTGGGGAAATGTAAGGGATTGTTTTCATGGTTATGAAATCTTCAAAGTGGAAAATACAGAGTTGGAAAGTGAAAGACAAGGAAGAGCAGAAGTTAGGTTTAGATCAACATGTTAACACTATGTATTACAACAAGTATGAAATGTACTTCATCTGAACAGAAAAAGTGACAGGAAAAAAAAACTGACCAGAATGAAATCAGATACTTTTCACACGTAACAGGCGATTAACCAATGAGAGGCCAATTTGTGAGCATACGTAGTGGGCTTTGTCTGAAGCCATGCTCCATGTGAACTTTGGAACATGCGCAGGTATTCTATAATTGTCTTCTATCTCTTTACCAGATGATGGAGAAAAGGAATTCTGATCAGTTGATGTGGCACAATTGGGTGTGCATTCAAAAAGCACTAATTGCCTAAAACGGGCTCTTGCTCAAGTGGTGAGGGGTGTGAAGATGGCTGTGAGCCTTGGGGTGGTGAGACTATTAGTAGTAGTGGTGACAGAGACCTGTTGCTGCCAGCTTTTTATCTCCTTCCTAGCTTTAACAAACAACTTTAAACATAGTACTTCTCTTTCTTCGCCTGTTTTCATTTGTTCTCTTAGGAGAACAGACTAGTCCAAAACCATGTGAGATCTCAATAGGCCCAGGTATGGGAATCCCATTACAGAGTTTGCCACCAGCACAGCCTCAAGGAGATGCCTGTCAGAATCAGCCCAGCAATAAATCATACCTGTCTGCAGAGATGCTGGTTTCTGGTGCAAATTTTATCCGTCAGTTATGCTGCTTTTGAAAATGAATTTAGTTGGTCTAAATGCTTTGTAGCAAATGCTTTCAATTTGAGCTCACAATCCCAGGACCGAACTAGTATAGTGTGTCCCTGGTTTGGGGGAATGTGTTCATACTTATTTTCTTGCTACATTTTCCTCAGTAAATATTCCTTTATAAAAAACTAATTGATGTTAATTCTTTTTTTAATAAAAAAATTGTATTTACTTAGAAGCATTCAGAATGTCAACAAAACAGCTGCAACTTTTTTTTTACAATTACAGAGTGGTATTCAGTTAACAGAACAACAATTATTTCATGTGCTGCATCAAAGACAACTGAAGATCAAAATGAACTACATCCCCATATGTACTAATTTGTGCTGTGTACCAACAAGAACCTGCTTTAAATTTCCATGCCAGTTTACAACCCCCATACTATACCAGGCAAGGTTAGTGGCTATTGAAAATATCACTAAAGGACAGGGCTATTTAAAGACACATTCGGTAGTATGTTAACTATAGAAAAAAAGACACTGTACAGTTTAAAAACAAATCTTACACACCCTTACATTTCAATTTTTTTTTCTTTAAAAGGAATGAGTTGTGTACAGGGGGTTAAATGCTGTATAGTGAAGAAATAAACTGCTCCAGAACCAACTTATTCATGGTCATCATCATCATCATCATCATCATCATCATCTTCTTCTTCATCCTCCTCCTCCTCCTCTTCTTCATCTTCCTCATCTTCCTCCTCCTCCTTGTTCTTGCTCTTCTCAGCCTTGACAACTCCTCCCTTTTTACCGACATCAGGTTTTCCTTTAACCAGGTATGCAGCAATATCCTTTTCATATTTTTCCTTCAGTTTAGCTGCCTTCTTTTATAAGCTTGCTTGTCATCTGCAGCGGTATTATTCCACATTTCTCCCAATTTTTTTTTGCCACATCTCCAATAGAAAGACCAGGATGCTCCCCTTTGATTTTTGGAAGATACTCAAAACAGAATAAGAAAAATGCCAAAGGAGCATTGGGTACATTGGGATCCTTAAACTTCTTTTTTTGTTTCTCCATTAGGTGATATGTCAGTTTTCATTTCTCTTTCATAACGAACCTTATCAGCTTTTGTCATGTCCTCAAATTTTCCTTTCTCTTTAGCAGACATTGTCTTCCACCTTTCTGAAAATTTTTTAGAAAATTCTGAGAAGTTCACAGAAGCATCTGGATGCTTCTTCTTGTGTTCCTCTTGGCAAGTTTGCATGAAGAAGGCATGTGAAGACATTTTCCCTCTTGGCTTCTTAGGATCACCTTTGCCCATTTTGGATTACTTCCCTTCAGTGCCACACAGAGTAGCCCAGTGCCTGTCCGGCTCTTACTTGCACTGGCACTGTCTCTATGGAGCTCAATGTACTGCAGTCGATGTTAATTCTTAAATGATACTGGGTAAATCAATGATATAAGGAATATACTAACTGATATTGGGGAGAACACAACAAAATGTGAGTTCAAGCCAATGCTATTAAAAAAGATTCCTCCACCCTGGGACATTTTGGTGGTGTAAAAAAAAAACCCAAAATACATCAATTAAATTTATTTTTAAAAAATTAAAATTTAATTTAAAAACACCTCCCTTATCTTCTTATAGGTACCCCCAGAACCATGGAAAAGTAACTATTCTCCTGGACATTTGAATCATTAGTCAGGTAGTATTTGAGATCAGGCAAGAAGGATCAGGAGCCTCAGAGTTTATAAAGGCTATGCCAAAATATAGCTGTGAGAAGAATTTTAAACTAAACAAAGAATAGAGGAATCATAAAATGTAAAATGCACTATTTTAATTACATAAAATCATTTGTACAGATATAATCAAGAAAGATAGAATAAGAGAAACTATAGAGAAGGAAAGAATTTTTGCATCAAATCAATAAAAGTCTGATAGCTAAAATATATAGAAAATTAACACAGATAAAAAAGCACTAAGAGTCAATCTCCAATAGATAAGTAAAGTATAATGAGGCAAGCCCTCCATGTCTTTTTGGCTGGGGCACGTATGATGGTGCACTCACCAGTATCCAGCAAGGGTGGTAAAGGTGGTGGCATCAGTGGTTGCCCCTTCTTCCCCTGGGACCCAAATATGCTCGTCCTTGGGCTCATTTTTGCTCTGGCTCCACTTTCTTGAGTCTTAGTGCTCTAGAGAGACTTCTTTCTCTCTTAGATAAAATAGAGGCTAACCTTTCAGTCTTGGTCTCCAAAACTCTCTTAAGTAAGTAAATAACACGAAATTTATGTCTAACAGTAGATCTCCAAAATCGGATATGAAAAACATTTTCAGAAGAAATTGTAAACCATATATGATCATTTGAAACTATGCTCCAGAGCACTCACATTAAGAGAAATGCAAGTTAAAACAACTTTAAGGATTCACTTCATAATCTCCAAATGATGAAGATGACAAAAAATGGAAACAGTCAAGGAGGGATTGCAGGAAGAGAGGCACAATACTACACTATTGGCAGAAATGTAAATTGGCCCAACTATTCTGGAGATCGATTTGGAATTCTGATGTCTAAGTGACTAAACCTGGTAGCTAGATGGTTGAGTAGAAAGAGAGCTGTTCCTGGAAATCAGTGGAACTTGAGTTCAAATTCTGCCTCAGACATTTACTAGCTGTGTGACCTTGAGCAAGTCACTTAATCTCTGTTTATCTCAGTTTCCTCAACAGTAAAATGGGGATAATAATAGCGTTTTCCTTGACGGGTTATTGTTAGGATAAAATCAGATAATAAATGGAAAGCACTTAGCACAGTGCCTGGCACATGGTAAATGCTATATAAATGCTAGCTAAGAAAATAATAATTATTACTCTTTCTACTACTAACCTGTCAATGCTTTTTGTCCAGATATCCCACTACTGCACATATATTCCCAGGAAGTCAAAGATAGAAACAAATGTCCTTTATAGTATATGTCAAAATATTCAGAGCAGCATTTGTATGTGCATGTGTATGTGCATGTTTTGTGTGTGTGTGCATGTGTGTGCATGTGCATCTTTTGTGTGTGTGTGTGCGCCTGTGTGTGCATGTGCATGTTTTGTATGTGTCTGTGTGCATGTGCATGTGCATGTTTTGTGTGCGTGTGTCTGTGTGTGCATGTGTTAGCAAACACGTAGAAACAAAGTCAGTGCCCATAGATTGGTGAATGATTTTTAAAAACTATGGCTTTTGAATGTAATAGAATATTATCGTGTAGTAAAAACCAGTCCATCAACAAGATTTTTGTTAAGTGTTAGATGCTGGGAATACAAAGAAATGATAAATATAAGAATTTGGTGAAGCATAGGAAGACTTGTATAAACTGATGGAGAGTGAGAAAGAACAATGAACATGAGAGCAACAACAATAAAAGGAAAAGATCATTTAAGAAACTGAACTCTGAATAAGTAAAAAAATAAGAATAATAGCACTTACTAGCTGTGTGACCCTGGACAAGTCACTTAACCCCAACTACCTCCAAAAAATATAAAAACTAACAATAGTCTTGGACAGAAAAGATAATAGAACACATCTCCCTTCTCATGAAAGAGAGGCCATAAGTTAGTAGGGAAGAATATTGCATACATTGTCACATTCAGTGACTACAGTGGGTGTTTTTGCTCATTTTTGTTATTGCTATTATTGTTATAATAATATAAGGAGGATTGTGTAGAGGGTGTTTTTCCAGGAGTTAATGTGATGCGAAGCTATGAGGCATCAGTAAAATGTGTTATGTATTTAAAAAGAAAGAATTAGAAAGAAAAGATGGAATGATATCCAGCCTATGATACTTCCTCTTGCCACACTGGATGTGGTAGGGATAGACTGAAGCCTACCAGAGTTTTAGATCCTGAGTGAGCAGAAGAAAGGTTGAAATCGAGCCAAGCCAAAGAAAGTTCCAATGTGGGAACAGGTTACTTAACATTCTTAGAACAATGAACGGAGAGGTCAACTGCACACAGTGAATGAAATAACCTCTCGCTTAGATTCTGGTGGGGGTTGAACTCAGAAATGAATTTTCAGTTTAGCTCTCATCTTCAAGCAGGTTAAGAGAGTAAGAAAGACAGAGATAAGCCCAGAAAGCTTTTGAGAGGGATCAGCCCAGGTATCAAATGGAATATGTGGTATATATACGTATGTATGTGTGTATGTATGTATTTATATATGTATATACACACATACGTATATACACACACATATATATACAAGCACATATATCTGTATATATACCACACATTCCACTTGATATATATGTTACATATATATGCATATGTATGTTGCATGCTAACACTTCTGCTTTTATAATCATTAATTTAATTCCATTAAATACTTATTGCAACATGTCTTTAAATAAGGAATAAGTCAATGAAGCATACAGCCAGTGATACAATGAAGGGGAAGACTTTTCCTAGGGGCTACTTGTGATCTGTTAGTTAGGCCAATGAAACAAAGCAATACCATAATTTATGTGCCCATAAAAGAGTACAACTAAGGAAAAAAGAGGTAGTCATTTTTCTGAAAGTCAGGGAGCTTTGGGGTTACCCCAGAGGGCTCTGATGCTGGGTCATGTGCATGATATTTTGAAATGTGTATTTGAAAACCTGTCTTTACTAGTGGATAGGGCCGTGTACCAGTTATAGCACACTCTAGCTGCTGAAAGAAAGGAAAGGAGGAAGGAAGGATGGAAGGAAAAAGGGAAAGAGGGAAAGGAGAAAGAGAAACAGAGAAAGGGAGAAAGAGAAAGAAAAAGAAAAAAGGGAGAGAAAGAAAGGAAAGAAGGAAGGAAGAAAGAGAAAAAGGAGAAAAAAAGAAAGGAAGGAAAGAAAGAATGAGTGAAAGAAAGAAAACATCTCTCTTCTTTGCCTGTGTTGGTAGAAAGGGATAACATTCTTCCATGCCACACCCTCCCACCATAAAACTGGAGGCAAGATTCTTTCCTTGGGTTTCTAGAAGCTTGACTTCTAATGTATGAATTGAGAAATTATTCTGATTATTTTGTAGTTTCAGTTACTGGACTGTAGTTGCGTAATATTTATTATGACTCTACAGTGAAACATAGGTCAAATTCTAGCTCTGACACTTACTATTTGCATGTTTTGAGGTGAGTTGTCTCACCTCTCCAGGCTTGTTTTCACTGAAAGTGAGTTACTTGAATCTCTCAATTTATGATCCTCTAATCTTACAAAGATCATTACCCCTTAAACAGTGTATGTTCCCTTGGAGTTTACATTTCTTAAGTACTAGGTGACATTGGCAACCACTCACCCAATCTTACTTGGCTGTAAGAATAGGGGTCTTTGGGAATCTCACATTCATCCTGGTGATTTGGGCTGGGTAGAAATACTGAGTAAGTGCTATGTTCTACATGTTTCTCAGAGAATTATTGACCTTCCATTCCTTAGCTCTGCCTCTTATCAGGGAGCAGAAACTTGTTTTCAGGGTAGTATAGATTTCTTTATTTTCTCAATCATAATTTATCTTTGAGCCCCCACCTACTGGGCCAGCCCTACCTCTTTCTTTGGACTTACTATTTCATTGAGCCCTAGTCACATGGATTTTGCATAACTGAGTTTTCTCTTTACTAAAGCATATACTCATGCTCTAATATTGCAAACAACACTTAGTGTTAGCACAGAATTGGTAAGCAAATTGATAGTAGATACTAACAAAAAACAAAAAATATTAATGTTTTCAAAGCAACTGAATTAGTGTCTCCAAGACATCAAGCACCCTAAATAAGGGCACAGACACAGGAGTTCCAGGAAATGCACAATGTGTCTTCCTTTGAAGAGACAAAGGAGTATAAACAGCATAGTTTACCTGGGATGTTTGACTCACCCTTCTAGTAGAACTAGGCATCAGATGCAAATACAGATACAAATACAGAAAATCTGATGAAATTTTGGACCTGGAACTAATGGCACGGGGAATGGTCTTGGGATCTGGGTGTGCTCAGAAGAAGATAGAAGCTTTTCTTGGTTGGGACTGTGCTGTCTTGGCATCATCCTTCAAACTTTTCTGACAATAGGCACTTCGTTGCCTGTGGAGAATAGTGAGTGATCAGCTAAAACAAGGAAAAGCTGATGGTTCTATAGCCTGGTTACTTCTCTGATCCTTCATCTGTGTCATGACACTTCCTCTCTTACTCCCCAATCTTCAAGCCCCACCAAATGATGGGGACAGAATGAAAACAGTGAAAGGCAGGCATGTAGGATAGAACTAGAAATGACTTATTCAAATCCTTTCACTATATACATGAGTAAACTGAGGTCCAGACATGCACCTTGCTTAAAGTCCTGCCCTCTATTTAAGCTGCCAGAAGAGGTAAAAGTCTTGCTAATGATTGAACTAGAGACCATTGGTGTTCTGACTGATAGAACCTCAAGAACATAGCCTCATTTTTCTTTCTATATCCCTCAAGGGACAAAAAGCGCATGAGTCAGAAGTGATTAACCATAGAAACTAGAACTCGGTTCAGTGGGTTTGTGCTTTTTGTTTTTGTTTTTTTTTCCTATTACGTCATACCCTTTGACTGATGACAGTGCAAATGGAACAGGTGAACTGAATTGTACATTCCGTGAAGGCAAAGACCATGTTATATTTTTCCTTGCTGATCTCAAAAGAGCTTATCACAGTATCTTCTATTCTTTTTTTCAAAAAGTTTTTATTGATATGTTTTGTTTTTACTTTACATTTTCAGATTACTCCTAATTTGAGACCACTTTCGAAAAGATTTCTTGTAACAAAGTAACACTAATAATACCATGCTCTCATTTGAGAACTTGTGCAACATTTCATATCCAGTGCACCCCTTCCTCTCTGTTTAAATAAAAAATGACAAATCTATTATCTCTCCCTTCTACTCCTCTGTCCTTTAAAAAAAAACAGAAAAAAAAACAAATTAATGGTAACAAATGTACATAGTCAAGCAAAACAAATTACCTCAATGACCAAATTAAAATGTGTGTGTGTGTGTGTGTGTGTGTGTGTGTGTGTGTGACTCTGTGTCCAGATCCATTATCTCTCTGTAATGGGATAACATGTTTCTCTGGAATCATGAATGGTCATTGTATTGATAAGAACTTATGTTCTTATAGCTTTCAAGGATTGTTTTTATAGTGTTATCTAATAAATTGTTTTTCCTGTCTCTGCCCATTTCATTCTTCATCAGTTTGCAAAAGTTCTTAGAATTCTTCATTTTTATAATATTGATATTATTGTGTGTGTGTGTGTGTGTGTGTGTGTGTGTGTGTGTGTGTGTGTGTGTGTGTGTATAGTGGGGAACTTGTGGCCTCAAGGCCACATGTGGCCCTGTAGGTCCTCAAATGTGGCTCTTTGATTGAACCCAAACTTCACAGAACAAATCCCCTTAATAAAAGAAGTTTGGGATTCAAAGAGCCACACTTGAGGATCTAGAGGGCCACATGTGGCCTTGAGGCTGCAGTTTTCCCACCCCTGGAAAATTGTTTTTCTACTTCAAATTTACATCAGTTCATAGAAGTCTTTCTATGTCTTTGAATTCACCAATTTCTACATTACTTAACAGCACAATACTGCTATATCACATTCAAGCATTCCTTAACTGATGGGAATTCCCTTAGTTTCCAGTTCTAGTATATGTGTGGTGTGTGTGTGTGCGTGTGTGCATGCGTGTGTGTGTGTATGTGTGTGTGTGTGTTGCACATGTAGGTTCTGTGTGTCTAGATGTGGCTCATAGGGAGGCTCAAATATATATGTCTAATAGTCTCCCCTGATCACCCTTCTCCAAGGGAGTCTTTGATTCCTGTCAGAGAGGAAGCAGAAGGCCAGGGGATGTGAAACTGGCCACTTTGCTCTCAGAGAAAGGTACTAGGATATAATTATATCTATTTGCCCCTTAAATAATGTTAATGTATGGAAATAATTTTTAGGTTCAAGCTGATGTACTGATCATTATTCCTTAACAATGAAAGAGTACCCCAAGCGTTATATCCAAGGCTTGACATTCTTTCCAACCAATGCTATTCCCACAAAGAACATATGTAGTAAATAGCAAATATACCCATTTATCCAAGCCAACAGCAAACAGAAATCAAAGAAGTCATACAGATGAAAAATATCAGACAATACACAGAATGAATAAGTTCTCCAATGGTGAACAAGATACCTCAACTTAACTAAGAGGGTCCCAGAGATCACCCAAGATTCTTTAAAGTCTCTACTGTAATAAGCTTGGGCTAGCAACAGGATTGAGATGCTAGATCCTTTGTATCTTGACTTCTTCCCAGAATCCTCCTTCCCCCTACCTTCAGTGAGTTCAAGAGAATCTGGAACTACATTTGTCTTCCCTCTTGGAGTTTGAAACCAGAAGACCAGTATCTACCTTCTTCCAAGCTCATACCAACTCTACCCCTCATGTGACTGTGGAACATTGATCAAAGTAATCAGTTTCCAACAAGAAGAAACTCTTATGGCAAATAGACTTTGAGCCTTGAGTTACACTGTGTTTTTGTTTTAGGGTTTTTTTTTAAACACAAAAAGAGCTGCTATAGATATTTTTGTACATATAGTTCCATTTCCTTTTTTAAACTCTTTGGGATATAGACCTAGTAGTGGTATTGCTGAGTCAAAGGGTATGCATGATTTTATAGCCCTTTGGGCATCATTCCAAATTGCTCTCCAGAATGGTTGGATCAGTTCACAACTCCACCAGCAGTGCATTAGTGTTCCAACTTTCCCATATCCCTTCCAACATCTGTCATTTTCCTTTTCTTACAAGGAAATGTACATGTTTCTCAACATGATTGAGTCATTGGTGACTTGACCACATATAGATGGTTAGACAGATGTATGTGTGTGTTTTTAAGTCACTGGGCAAATCAATAGAGGAGAAATAGAGAATTTCTTTGGAAACATATCTGAAATATGGACTGTCTTATAACAAAGTGTCATATATAATTTTATGCAACCAGAACAAGATTCAGAATGACTTGGGAGGAGGACCAAAGGTCAGAGAGACTTAGTAAGCTGGAATGTATGTGAGCATAGACAGAAATTGGATTACATAGATAACTTAAAACCCATGACATCTAAAATACTAATGCTTTTCATTTCAGTCACTTGCAACATTTTTATAACACATAGCTGAGTGAGAAAAAGGGTGGAACTAGAAGTAAGAAGAGCACTTACTTCTTTTTCGGTCCAGACAAATAGCAAAATGGAGCCAGGGTGAATAGAACAAAAGCATAAGGTGCAGAGGCTGGTTAAGAGGCAGGAGCTGGGGTGCCACCTTCTGTCCTGAAAAGGCAATGACAGAAGTCTTCTGCTCAGTTATAGAGCAAAAGGCTGAGGATTATGAAACAAAATCCACATACTTAGGAATAATGTGTGAACTACAACCATATAAAATGATAGAAGCTTCAGGAGACATGGACGCTGCTAGAGCAGGTGTCAGAAATCTGGGCTTGGATCCAGTCTGACTCAGCCATTTACTAGCGATTCCTGCCTCTGATAGTGGCAGTGTGGATGTGAACAAGTCACTTTCCTGAGGATGAGAATATGTGTAGTACCTAATTCAGGCGGTACAATGGATGGAGCGCTAGATCCAGAGTCAGAAAGATCTAGTTCAAATCTAGCCTCCGACACTTACTAGGTGTGTGACCCTGGGTGAGTCGCTTAATTTGTGCTTGCCTCAGTTTTCTTATCTGTAAAATGGGGATATTGGCACCTACCTCCTAGGGTTGTTTTGAGAATCAGTTGAGATAACCTTAGTAAAGTGTTTAGCACAATGCCTGGCATATATTAGGCACTAGAAAAATGTTCTTATTAACAAGCATTTATTAAACACCACCTATATGCCAGTAACTGCATCAAGGTTGTTGTTAAGTTGAAATGAGGTAATACAGGGGTGTCCTAAAAGTCTTAGTGCAATGTTAAGCTTTAATAGTTACTAACAGTTATAATAATTATATTATTATACAATTTTATTGGTTATACTAATAGTTACTAACTTAATGGTTATTATACTAGTAGTTATTAAAATTTTATACTGCACTAAAACTTTTGGGACACCCTCTACACATAACACTTTTTGCAAACTTTAAAGTAGTATGTAAATGTTAGCCATTATTATTATCACTGTTACTATTATTTGCAAACTCTTTGAACTTGAGTTTCCTAATCTCTCTAATGGGGTTAATATTTACTGTATTTATCTCACTGTGTTGTTGTTAGGAAAGAACTTTGAAAATATTAAAGCAGTATGAGTTATTGTTAATTAGTTGGATGCTTCCTTTTCTCTTTTTACTGCTCTCCATTTTTATGGCTACTATGCTACTTTCTGCCGTTGTCACCTTTCACCAGCACTATTGCAAAAGCTTCCCAATTCTTCTTCCTACCTCAAGATTCTCTTCTCTCCAAATCCATCCTCCATGGAGCTTCCCAATATTCTTCCAAAAGCACAATTTCACTATTGCCTCAAGGACAATATAGAAGCTCCTTCCTATCTTTGGCATTTAAGATATTTCACAATCTGCCTCCAGCCTACCTTTCAAAACTTATTTTACATTACTTTCCTCCTTGTCTCCCTTCACCCTACATTTCAAACAAATTGGCCTGCTTATCTTTCCCAATAATCAACCTTCCTACTTCCATCTCTATATTTTTGAATAGCCTGGAACCTCCCTTCTCACTTCCATCTCTGAGAATTTCTAGCTCCCTTTAAGAATCAATTTAGAGCCCCCCAGCTGTTGGTATTCCTCCCCACCCCCTTATTATTATTATGTGTATGTCTCTATCTCTCTATCTACACATTTGCCATTTTGTATATGAATTTATGTGTATCTTGAGGGCAAATATGTGTGTATGTCCTTTTTCTCTCTCTGTGTAGTCAGTGCTCAGCACAGGGTCTGGGACACTGAAGGTATTTGATAAATGCTAGTTGACTTTTGATTTTGTCTTTGTATCTAAATTGCCTAGTACAGTGGTGGCACCCATAAATGCTTACTGAATTGACTGGAAATAGATTTTGAAATGATACTTTTATTGCCCCACCCATGTTTTTAAAAGATCAGAATGAAATAGTAAACACCAATAAAAATTAATTTAACATCACCATTCTTAGGGATGAAATTGGAGTCTTTTCAAGTTGTAGGAGTAGGATGTTGCTCAAAGCAACAAAGATTCAAGCAGCTAAAGACCAAATCATTGAGTCAGAAAGATTCAAGAGCAGCCTACTCCAGCTCCCTAAGTGAGCTCCTACAGGCAGCATTACCTGAGATTGTGTCTTTGCAAAGGTAGGAGAGCAGGATGGCAATGAAATTCTCCAGTAACTGCAGCCTCTCACTTCCTGGGTAATCCCATTTTTGTACACTTGGAAGGAATCTTTTTTATTTTAATTTTTTAATGTGGTGATCTGGGGTCCAGCCAAAAGCAACGAAAATGATAAAATAAATGAAAAAATAATTCCAAGAATAGATGAAAGGGATTAGACCAACTAGTTGTGTGACCTTAAGCAAGTAATTTGACCTCTCTAAGCAGTAGTTTTCTTACCTGTAAAATGGATTAGGGTGGAGGAAGGGTTGAATTGCAGCAGACCAGTTCTCAAAGTCTACAGAATCCGTTTGAGTTTGTTTGTTTTGGTCAGGCAATGGGGTTAAGTGACTTGCCCAGGATCACACAGCTAGTGAGTGATATGTGTCTGAGGGCAGATTCGAACTCAGGTCCTCCTGACTCCAGGGCGGGTAGTCTATCCTTTGCTCCACTTGGCTGCCCTGATTTGAGGTTTTCTTGGCAAAGATATCAGAATGGTTTGCCATTTCCTTCTCCAGATCATTTTACGAATGAGGAAACAGAGGCAAACAGGGTTAAATGACTTGCCCAGGGTCATACAGAGAGTGTCTGAGGCTGGCATTTGAACTCAGGAAGATGAGTCTTTCTGACTCCAGGCTCATCACACACAAAAAAAGAAATGGAGCTGTGCCCCATTGCCCCATCTAACTGCCCAAAAGATCTTGAATTTCAAGTGGGCACACACTTTTCTTAGTTGGGTCCTGGCAATCATGTTGGGGGTGGGAAGATAATCATGACATCCAGACAAGAGTTAAGTTTAGTTATCACCCTTACTCCATTTAAAATGAAGGCCTTAGGGAGAAGATTCTGGGAAGATGGTAAAGTAGGTAAGAAAACTTTAGGCTCTCCAAATTTCCTCCACCAAAAAAGATGGAACATAGCCTCAGAGAAGCAGAAATAAGCACAGGGTAAAACAGTTGTCCTCCTAAGACAAGTTGAAAAAAACCCAAGAAAGATCTGACCTCCAGGGGCAGAGGTTTGGCATGAATGAAGTGCAAACACCTCTAGATCTATTCTGCAGAAACCACAAACAAGAAGTCCTGGGGGCAGCAGGTTGAGAGACTGCCTCAGCCTAAGAAACTTTCACTTCACAGTGTGAGGGTCTGATAACTGAGTAGGAGAAGATTGAAGGGTCTTCTACTGGGAGGGATGCCAAGCACAGGTGTGTTGACCAGAGGCATCCTGGTGTATGGATGCCTGCAGAAGGAGCTAGCACACACCCAGTGAGTATAGCAGCAGAGGGACAGGGACCCTGTTAGCTGTGGACACTTGCAGGAGAGCAGCGTCCCTGGTTTTATTTCCAGGGCAGAGAAGACAGCCACTGGAGGGACCTCAGGGAAATAAGATCATTTGGCTGAGGGCTCTAACTGTGGCTTAGGAGTGGAGAGGGAAGCCCAAGGCTGAGCCCTGGGACAGACTTTAGAAAATAACAGTAACTGATTACACTAATAGCTACTAGAAACAAAATAAGAAATAAATAAATAAATAAAAATAAGTAAACAAAGGAGAAAGAACCCAACCAGAGATAGTTACTATGGGGACAGAGAAGATATAGGTTCATATTCAGAGGAAGATAGTGGGGCTGGAAAAAAAAAGCCACTCCTTTTTCAGTGAGAAATGTTAAATGGCCCCAAGCACGAAAGAATTCTTGGAAGAACTTAAAAAGGACTTTAAAAATCAAATAAGGGATGATGGTGGAGTAGGTTAGAAAATTCCAAGCTCTACAGATTTCCCCCACAAAAAAGACAAAATAACTCCGCACAGCAAACATAGAGTGAGTAAAAACAAACAAGAGTTGGGGCAGAACAGTAGTCCTCCTGGGACAAGTGGCAGAGAATGGAAGGAAAATCCCAGGACTGAGATTTGGTCTCTGTAAAGTATAAGCAGCTCCAGGTTAGTTCTGCTGAAACAGTAAGTGGGGAGCCCTGGGGCTAACTGGGTTGGGAAGTAGCCTTAGCCCCAGCCACAGGAATTTTCACCTCCCAGACAGTGTGGAGAGTCTGGCATCCAAGCAGGGAAAGATTGAGGGAACCTCTGTTGATAAGGGATGCCAGGTCCAGCTGTGCTGCTGAGACACATGGCCCTGGGTGAGAAGGAACCAGCACATGCCCAGTGAGTGCAGAAGCAGAAGGGAAGGATGCCGCTGGCTGTGGACAATTACAGGAGGGTAGAAGGCTTGGTTTGAATTCTAGGCCAGAGGGGAGTACTGAAGGAGGACCAACTAGAAAAGAAGATCCAGAATCTTAAGAAAGAAAATGACTCTGAAAATTAAAATTGAGCAAAGGGAATCCAGCAGAGTTATAAGAGACCAAGAAATAAAGCAAAATATAAAAAATGAAAAAATAGAAGAGAATGTGAAACATAAGAAAAACAACTGATCTGGGGAACAGATCAAGAAGAGAAAACATAAGAGTAATTGGACTACCTGAAAGCTGTGAATAAAAACAGAATCTGGACACAAGAATACAATAAATAATTAAAGAAAATTGTCCTGAAGTGTTAGAACAAGAGGAGACAGTAAAAATAACAAAAATCCACCAATCACCATCTAAAAGAGATCCTGTGAGGACAACCTACAGAAATATCATAGCTAAATTCTGAAACCCCCAGCGCAAGGAGAAAATATTATGAGAAACAAGAAAAAAAATAATTCAAATATGGCAGAGCCACAATTAGAATCACACAAGACCTCACAGCACGACACTAAAAGACCATAGATCTTAGAATACTACATATCAAAGAGCAAAAGAACTGGGATTGTGGCTGAAAATATCATACCCAGCAAAGTTAAGCATAATCCTGAATGAAAAAAAAATAGATATTCAATGAATTGCCAGACTTTCAGGATTTTGTTGCAAAAAGACTTGAACTTAATAGAAAATTTGACATACAAGACACAAGAGAAATATAAGGTAAACATCAAAGACTAATTATGAGGGACTCAATAAGGATAGATTGTTTACTTTTTATATGAAGAAATGCAAACGTATGTCTAAGACTGTAATTTGTATTTGGATACTTTGAAAGAAAGATTGTGGTAGAGCTGAGCATGATGTGATACTAAAAAGTAATACTTTCTAGGAAAAGGTAAAAAGAATAATTATAAAAGTGAAGTGCAAGAGGAAGAACTGACACAAAGGAATTAGATGGGGGAAGAGGGCTGGTAGTTCTATTCTCATCAGGAATGAGTTACAGAGGGAACAATACATATATATCTAGAAGGGTATAAAAGTCTTCTAATTTCAGAAAGAAATAAAAGGCTAAAGGGACAGGGAGGTGGGAGGGATTTTAAAGGGAATTCTACTCACATCAGATCTGGGTTAAAGAGAGAACAATATATACATTTAGAAGGGAGTAAAAAATCTTCTAAATTTATAAAGGAATAAGAGGATGAGGGAACAGGATAAAGGGAAGTATAGAAGGGTGTCTAGATTAATGGGAATAGGATAATGAAGGAACAACATATATATTTAAATTTTTTAAGACAATTGGGATTAAGTGACTTACGCAAGGTCACACAGCTAGTAAGTGTCAAGTGTTTGCTCTGAGTCCAGATTTGAATTCAGATCCTCCTGACTTCAGGGCCAGTGCTCTATCCACTATGCCACCTAGCTGCCTCAATAATATACATGTTTGGAAGGCTATAAAAGTCTTCAAAATTCAGATAGAAACAAGAGGGTAAAGGGGAAGGGTGTGTGTGTGTGTGTGTGTGTGTGTGTGTGTGTGTGTGTGTGTGTGTGTGTGTAGGCAGGGTGGGGAAGGATAAGGGAGGGATCCTGGGTGGGGGAATAGGTTAAGTAATAGAAAGGCAAAATAGCAGGTAGAAGTAAAGTAGAGGAGTCAGGAGGGATAGGAAATAAGAGATGCACACATAAAATAAAAATCAGGAGTAGAATTTATTAGGAAAAAAACCAGGGGTAGTAATTATGATCTCAGACAAAGTTAAAACTAAAATAGATTTAATCAAAAGAGAAAGATAGGAAAACTACATTATATGTCAGACATATTGATCAATATTGTTTTAGACTATTTAAATTAACTAGACAATATAAGGTTGGAATATTGCTGTGGTGTAGGAAATGATGAGTTTTCAGATTTAGAAAAATATAGAAAGACTTGGACTTATGAAGGAAGATGTTATCCATCTTCAGAGAAACAGAATACAAACAAGAACAGTAAATTCTTGCATAGCTGCATATGAATGTGTATGTGTATATATGTGTATGATTATAGATATCTATGTATATGTATGTTTATGTAAGTGTATGTATATATGTGTGTGTGTGTGTGCATATATGAATATGTGTGTGTGTCCACACTTAAAGCCTTCTTGTAAATGGGGAGGAGGAAGGAAAGGGGGGAAAAAAGTACACAGCAGAGAACAAAATAAAACCTGTAAGGAAGTAAAGAAAAGATGGACAGCTCTGAACAAAATGTGTAGTATTTATTATGTAGGCTTCCTTGAAATGGAAATTTATTGCTATGTATTTTGGATCCTTGTGTTCTGCTGTGCACATGGCAAGGTTTTTATTTTATTTTCTTATTTTGTGTTTACATTTCAATATTTAATTTTGTTTCTTTGCTTCTTTTATTATTTTGTATTAAGTTTAAAATTTTTTTAAAACACCAAAAAATAAAATAAAGTATGAGAGATCAAGGAAAAATTAGAAAAAAAAGAGCTATTCAAGAAAATCGAGAAAATTGTGAAAAGAAAGTTGACCAATTGGAAACAGAACATCAAAAACTTAAGGAAAAAAACAATTACTTAAAACCAGAATTGGGCAAGGAGAAACCAATAACATTCTAAGACACCAAGAAATCATAAAATAAAATCAGAAGAATGAAAAAATAGGAGAGAAAGTGAAATACCTCATCAGAAAAACAACTGATTTGGGGAAGAGATAGAGGAGAAATAATTTAAGAATACTAAGACTATCTGGAAATTATGATTAAAAAAAGTATCTTGATACAATATTACAAGAAGTTATCAAGGAAAATTGCACTGAAGTTCTACAACAAGAAGGCAAAATAGGAATAGAAAAAATCCACCAATCACCACCTGAAAGAGATCCCAAGAGGAAAACTTACAGTAATATCATAGCCAAGTTTCAAAGCTCCCAGATTAAAGAGAAAATATTGGGAAGCAACAAGAAAAAAAACTTAAATATCATGGAGCTACAATAAAGATTGCACAAGACCTAACAGCTACTACATTGTAGGTGTTGGAATGCCATGTTCCACAGAATAAAGAGCTGGAGTTTTGACTGGGGGTAACTTAACACAGTAATCCTGTGTTATTCTGAATGGGGGGAAAAATGGACATTTAATAAACTCAAGGACTTTAAGGTTTTTGTGTCAAAAAAACCCCAGAACTTAAGGGAAAATTTAACATATAACATCCAGGAGAAATATAAGGTAAACATTAAAAGAGACTCAATAAAGTCAAATTGTTTACTTCATGAAAGTATTAGCAGTACTCTTATGATTGTCATCATTATTTGCATAGTTTGAAAGAAAGGTGTGGGCTGAGCTGAGTATGATGGAGATTCTAAAAAACTAAAACTGAGTAGAGAGAGATAAAAAGGAGCAATTATCTCATACAAATGAAGCATAAAAAGAAAAAAAATTATACAGAAGAAGCTAGTGGAGGGGAGAGCAGGTAATGCTGGAACCTTACTCTTATTGAGAATAGGTTAAAGAGGGAACAGCATATCTAAATTCAGAAAGAAATAAGAGGGCAAGGGGATAGGGTGGGGGGAAATAAGGGAGGGATTAGAGAAGTGGGTGAGTTAAGGAATAGGAGGACAAGGTAGTGGGTAGAAGTAAAGCAGAGGAATGAGGAGGGATAGGGTAAATAGGGTGAGAAGGATAGTGAGGAAAAATAGGAAGGAGAAAAATAACAAGTAATTGTAGGTTAGAATATGAATGGGACAAATTTACCCATAAAACAGAAATGTATAGCACATTAAAAATTTAAATTCAACAATACCTTGCTTTCAGGAGGTGCTGTAAAAATGAGATATACACACAAAGATAAAATAAAGGGCAGGAGTAGAATTTAGTATATAAAAAAAGCAGGGATAGTAATCATGATCTCAGACACAATTAAAATAGATTCAATCAAAAGTGAAAAACTACACTATGTGTCAGCAATATTATTTAATATTGTTTTAGACCACTTAAAATACCTAGACAATATAAAATAACTGAGCATATATCTGCCAAAACAGACAAAGGAGCTATATGAACACAAACATAAAATACTTTTTATACAAATAAAATCAGATCTAAATAATTGAAGTAATATTTATTGTTCATGGGTAGGTAAAGCCAAAATAATGTTTAAAATGACAATTTTACCTAAGTAATCTATTTATTCAATGTCATCCCAATTAAATTACTAAAAATTTATTTTACTGAGTTAAGAAAAAATAATAACAAAGTTAATTTGGAAGAACAAAAGGTCAGGAACTTCAAAGTAACCAGGGGAAAAAGGTCTAAAGGAAGTAGATTCAGCAGTATCAGACCTTAAACTATATTATGAGGTAAGAGCATTGTTGAAGTCTAAAAAGACTAATTTCAATTATTTTAAATTATAATTTTCTTGTATACATAAAACCTATGTAGCCAAGAATAGAAGGAATGCAGAAAATTGGGGGAAAAACTTTCATAGACAATCTCTCAGATAGGATGTGATTGGGTTGGAATATTATGGTGGTGTAGGAAATGATGAGCTGGTTGATTTAGGAAAACGTGGAAAGATTTGGACTTATGAAGGAAGATGCTCTCCACCTTCAGAGAAATGGATGATAGGAGAAAAAAAGCATAGTATGGTCTTACATAGATGTGTATAAATCCGTATGTTTATAGATATCTATGTATATGTATATATTCACTTTTAATTGTATCCTTCTTTTAGGTGGTAGGGGGAGGAAGGGAAAACAAAGTAAAAAGTGCACCCCAGAGAACAAAAGAAAACTAACAAGGAAGCAAAGTTGGGCAACTTTGAAAACAATGTGTAGTATTTATTATACATAAGTTTTTTTGAAATGGGAAATTATTGTTTTATATTGAATCCTTTATTATGATCTGCTGTGTACCTGGGAATGTTTTTTTTTCCTTTTTCTCATTTAGTATTTAAATTTAAAATTTACAAATTTACCAAAAAAAATTTTTTTAAATTAAATAAAATTAATGCCTTAGCCTTTGTTCCCATTTTTCCACGGGAAATGTCTGGAAGGGGTTTTAGACTGGAGAAATAGTATTTCTTAATATTTCTAGGGATACTAAAAAGCAGGTTTTAAAAGAGTATATGGGGGAGAGAGAGAGAGAGAGAGAGAGAGAGAGAGAGAGAGAGAGAAGAGAGAGGTGTGTGTGTGTATAGATATATAGATATATTCTCCCACAGATCCATAATGAGAGAATAGACAATTAATTGTATTAAATGGTCTAAACGGGTCAGATAAGACTAGAATTTCTCTTTTAGTCACAACTTCTATGTGTGTCTTAGTAGACTGAACAAAGGCCTTTCCAAATCTTCCAGTTCTAACATTGATTTTAGTATTTTCTGTATGGGTGACTTTAGACAAATCACCTTCTGTAATGATAATAAACCAACAGATATATCAGTTTTGTAAAGTGGTTTAAGATTTGCTTGGCACTTTGAGGACAACAACTTATAATTAACTGAGTAAACAAAGGCTCAAAGAGGTTAAATTTCTTGGCCCAAGGACACATAATGCATAAGCCAGGACTTAATCACAACTTTTTCTGGACTCTGAATTCAACTTTCACTTTTGTAATTCCCAAGTGTTTAGGAGGGAATAAATAAGCAAATATAACATTTGAAGATATGTGGGCTTTGTCCTTCAGTGTTTAATGACCCAGCAGGATAACACTATCATTCCTGTGTGTGGAGAGGAATAAAAAGCCTGACCAATTGTCCTTTCTTCCCCTCTGTGAACAGACCTTTGAAGGCTAAATTTCAAAAGTTGGGAGGCAGGAGCTATAAAGACAGAGCATATGTGAACACACTTTAATTAGCGTCTGGGGGGAGAAAACGGCTATTCTCAGAGCACTGCTCCTCTGATCTCAGTCTAGCTCCTGAGAGATTCACACCTGGGTCATTAAACCCTCATTAATCCTGGAGGAGCGAATGCTCCAGATGACTTTTCCTTGGTTAGTCATCTGAGAGAAGGCCTGGGGCCTCACCTAGGGCAATAATCTGGAGTAAAGAAATTCAAGGTGGGGAATGGGGGCAGGTAGAGAAGGAGAAGTATGGTGGTGAGAAGGGAACTGCATTCAATTTAACTAACATTCACTGAATGCCTCCTATGGCTAGTCACTAGTGTACTAAGTGCTGAGAGGGCAAAGATAAAAACTAAACACTATTTGTCCTCAGCCAACTTATATTTTACTGGAGGATTTGTGGTTTGTTCAAACATTCAGTTATGTTTGTCTCTACATGAACAAAGATGCTGGAATGGTTTGCCATTTCCCTCACCAGCATGTCCCTATTTTACAGATGAAGAAACTGAGGCTAATAGAGATCAAGGGACTTGCCCAGGCTCATACTCTAATAAGTACAATTCAGCTAATAAGGCCGGATTTTATATGAATAAATAAATACAAGGTCATTTGAAGAAGAGAAAGCATTAACAATGAGGGGAGGAGGGAGAGTCAGAGAAGGCTTTTTTTTGTAAGAGGTGGCACCTAAGTTTGACTTTGAAGTAGGGTCAGAGAGCCAAGGTTGAGGAGGGTGACGATTCCTGGTATGTGTAAAGGTACAAAGGTTAGATGTGGAATGCTGAGTTCAGGGAACAGGTCCGGGTTAGCTGTTCCACAGAGCAGGAAATATATACAGAACAAACACAAAGTAATTTGGCAAGGGCTATTAGCATCTGGGGTTATCGAGAAAGGCCTCATGTAAGAAGTGACATTTGAGCTGAGCTCTGAGTAAAGTTATTGATTCTGAAAGATGTGAGGAAGGAGTACATTCCAGTTATGGGGAATTGCCTGCGGAAGTGCAAGATGAGAAGAGATGGAATGTCATGGATCAAGAAAAGCAAGTAGTCCAATCTGGCCATACCATGGACTATGTGAGGGGCAGTAGTATATAATGAGCCTGGAAAGGTTGGTTGGAGTTTAATGTGAAGGGATTTAAAAGTCAAACAGAAGAGTCTCTGTTTGATTCTTAGAGACAAGAGGAGTGATATGCTCCAACATGTACTTTGGGAATATTATTTTAGTACCTTGTGGAGCATAGATGGAGATGGGAGAGATGAGACTGCAAGTTAGAACAATCAGGAACTTATTGACAAGGGCCTGAACTGGGGTAGTGGCTGTTTGGAAAGAGAGAAGGACAAAGAATGTTAGTGGTGTCCTGGAATTAGATTGAAGAAGCTTGGACACGGGCTGTGGAAGGTGAAAGAGAATGATGACGTTAGGGTTCCCGAGCTTGTGCACCTGGAGACTGGAAGGTTTGCTGTTAGGTAAAATAAAGGTCCAGGATTCATCTTCATAGAGATGAAAATGGCATCCTTGGGATCTGATTAGATGAGAGAGATTAAAGAGAAAAAAAATAGAAGAGGACAACAAAATTATAGATCTGAAGGTAGAAGGGATCTCAGAGGCCATGCAGTTCACAGTCACACCAGCCCAGCCCCTGACATTTTACAAATGAGAAACTGAAGCCCAGAGTGAATTGATCAAGGTCACGTAAGTAGCAAATGGCAGAGATGGGAATGAAACTCAGATCCTCTGACTCCAAATTCTAAACCCTTTCTATGTTATGCTATATTTCTAGAGTTAAACCAGGCCTGGGCAAACATTCAAGTTGTGGGAGCTGGGAGGGAAGGCTGTGAGCAGAGGAAGCACCCAAAGTGAAGAACTGGTGAGATCATCTTCTGCTTTTAATTTTTTTTCCGTAATAATTATCTTGTGTCAAGTTCTTTCCCTTTTCTTTTTGTTTATTTTTCTGAATTTTCAGGCTTATTACTTGTATTATTTGGTATAGTGAGAGGAACTGCTCCTGTAAACCTCTCTGTGATCTTTCTAGGGTTCCCCCTAATATTAAATCTTACCATTAACCCTTGTGTCTGGAGTTCACATAACAGTATTTTGTCCCAGACAACCATTGACCTTAGGGTTAGAAGTTCTCAAGCTCCTCTCTTGCTTTGCATGGAAATTAATTTAAGCCAAAGTAAAAGGTAAGTGAAGAAGGCAAGATGATTGTTTTTCGCCAAATGATCCTGAGTCCCTGATACACACACATATGTATGTGTACATATTTATAAAAAGAAACAGAAAGAAAGAAATAGAAACAGAGAGATATATCTGTATCAGAGGAACAAAGACAAAAGACAGAGAAGCCCCAAGAGACAGAGATAGAAACAGAGACAAAGGCAGAAACAGAGAGTCAGAGAAAGATAGCTAGTTACCTAGATAGATGGATAGATATAGACTTACCCTGGTAGATTATCTATCTGTCTGTCTATCTATACCAATCTATCTATCTATCTATCTATCTATCTATCTATCTATCTATCTATCTGTCAGCCTATCTGTCTATCTCTTTTTCTCTATCTGTAAATAGGTCAGTCTGTCTAATTATCATTTATCTCATCTGTTAACATCAAAACTCCCTAGTTCTGGGGATATATTTTGGACAGGGAACATTTCCCTTTCTCTTTAACACTTTCATCTTTGCCATTTTCAATAGTCGATAAACATTTATTAAGTGCCTGCTATATACCAGGCGCTGTGCTAAGGGCTGGGCATGCGAAAAGAGGCAAAGCAGCTCACAGTCTAATGGGGGAGAAAACAAGTAAGCATATTTCTACAAACAAGCTATATTATGTAGGATAAATAGGAACTAATTCAAAAAGGCAAAACACAATTAGTCAATAAACAATTCTTAGATGTCTACTATATGCCAGGTACTGTGCTAAACATCAGGGACAAAAAGGGAGACAAAAGATAGTCCCTGCTCTCAAGGAGTTCACAATCTAATGGGTCTAAAATTAAGAGGAATGGGAAAAGGTGGAGATGGAATTTTAATTGAGATTTAAAGGAAGCCAGCACAAAGCTGTTTTTATTTAAACCATTTCTGGACCCAGGAAGTATTGGAATGCTCATGCTCTCCCATTCCACGAAGGGGTTCCTCTTAGCCCCAGACCTATAAATGAAGGTAACTTTCAGTCCCAGAGGAGCCTGGACTAGGCTTTTAGTTTCTCACACTCTTTGGACCTTCCCATTCTCACCTCAAACCCTTGAGAAAATTACTTAAAGCTTTCGGTTTGGGTCTTGTCTAAGGTCTCTCTAGAGGGGGAAAGTATAAAGGTACTCAGATTAGTTATAGGGTATGTATTTATTTCCTGCGTCCAAACCAAATGCTTAACACAAGGACTCACAAAAGACTTGAACAAGTAGCGGAAGGAGCAAAAACTGCTATTATGCTCTCCTGGGAGGTTGAACTTCAACATAAGAACATGAAACAGTTATGGAGTTGACAAATAGGCATTTTATACTTCACCTCAGTTCTGCACTGTCCAAATAATTCCCCACAGGTTCATATTTTCTAGCTAACTAGAGGAGACCTGAAGGTCTTCCTGACCATGGTTGTTTTCTCCCAGAAAGGCATAATTGTAAAACTGTCCTCCTGCTTCCAGACCCCTTAGACTTAGAGACTCGGGTTCTCAAGACCTCTTAAACTCACAAGGTTGACTTCTGGGCGAATGTCCATCTTAGGATCACTATTCATTCACCTATTACCAGGAAAGTAATAAAACAGAAGAGACAATCAAAACCCTGCCTCATGCTTGGCTGGAAAGAGAAATGGACTATACCTGTGACTTCATTTGTATAGAGAATTCACAGGTGAAGAAACTTCTTCTACCAATGCTAATCAGTACCTTCCTTGAAACTTAAAATCTTACAGAGTTGCCTAAAACAATGATGTCAAACTCAAATAAAAACAGGTCCCTGCTTCCATACTGACTTTGAAAACCACATATTAACATTATATATGTTATACTGTATTTTTCTTTATTTTGTTAAACGTTTACCAATTACATTTTCATCTAGTTCTCCCTGAGTTTGACATTCCTGCCTAGAGGACAAAGAGATTATACATCATATGCATCAGAAGGGGCCTGGAGTCAGGAAGACCTGAGTTCAAATCTAACCGCAGATACTTTGCTGTCTGACCCTTGACAAGTCACTCAACCCTTTTTGCCTTAGTTTCCTCATCCATAAAATGAGCTGGAAAAGGAAATGGCAAACCACTTCAGTCTTTGCTAAGAAAAACCCTGAAGAGTCGAACACCACTGAAATGACTCAACAAGAAAATCAGAGGGGGCTTGAGTCCAGGTTTTTCTGACTTTAGAACCAGCTCTCTATCCACTCCATTACACCACCTTTCCTATTCTAAGCAGGAAATATGGTTTAGCTGCCATGTGTTTATAGACAACATAATTCCAGGATGATGAAAGGTTTTCAACCCTTTCATCATTCCTGCCAGAGAGAAGCTTGAAGGGTCTTGATTCTCTAGGCAGACAGGAAAAAGAGCAAGCCAGAGGGCAGTTACTACATGAAGTAAGTAGCTCTTTCTGCTCAGTCATCAATAGGGATATTACTTTGTCATAGTGACATGAGGTACAACCCATTACTATATTTGCATTTTTTTTATTAGTGATGTGGAATATTTTTTCTACGTAGTTGTTGATCATTAAAGTTATCCCTTTCCTCTGATAATGGAACAAAGTAGTAGAGAATGGCTAAAGATATAGAATGGTTTTGGGGGTATGAAATAGGAGAGATAAGTGACTTCATGATGGATGGTCTTTATTTTCTCATTAAAGTCCCCACTGAGATAAAGACATTTTCTCAGGGGAATTAAGGTGAAATTGGGCACTTTAAAAGAGTTCTAGAGCAGATTGTTTAGAACATCCATTTCTGGGGCAAGGAGTTAGTCGAGGAAAAAGAAAATGATTGACATGTATCAATGAGATTGGATAGGTTTTTACTGAACCTATTCAGCAAATTTGTGTGCCTTTCTCTAGCAGGATTCAGCAGCTCAGGAGTAGGTACACAGAATGTAAATGGTAAAATTTAGGATTAAGAATTGATAAGGGATGAACATTGAAAGGACAACAGAACAAGGGAGCAAAGTAGAGTGGCAAACAGTATATGTTGAACTGGCTAATCTTACAGTCAAAATTGTGAAGGAAGAAAAAGATATACCCAGAATACAGATGAAGAATGGATGAGAACAGGGAAGGGTAGATGGAAGGGAAGGGAGTAGGCATTTATATAGAGCCTGCTATGTGCCAGCCACTACAAGCACTTTACAAATATTATCTCATTTGATCCTCACAACAACCCTGCAAGAAAGGTTCTGTTATTATCCCCATTTTACAATTGAGGAAATTGAGGCAAACAGAAGTTAAATGACTTGCCCAGAGTCAGATAGCATCTGCAAAATGTCTGAGGATGTATTTGAATTCAGTTCCATTAACTCCAGGCTCAGTACGTTATCCATTATGCCACCTAGTTTTGGGGGAATATGAAATGCAGGCTTATAAAGGACAGAGGATGAGGCAGAGATGGAAGGAAGGGAGATTACTATCATGGAGGCAATTTCAGAGTTCAGGGTCATGGAAGCAGAACAATGTGAAGTAATGGTAAGGTTGATGGTATGCCCAATCCTGTGGGCAACTGAGGGACAATGGAGATGGAAGCCAGGAGAGTTAAGGAAATTGATGTGCTGGGAGCCCAGGATGTTTTTAGGGATCCTCAGTATTAATATTGAGCTCAACTCGGGGGCAGTATGAAAAGAAAGACTTGTGAGCCAGGTATTGGACTATTCTGAATCAGACAAGCAACCATGGAACTGACAGATGACAGAAAATAGGACCTGGAAAGAGTGATAAAGCTGGATGGAGTAAACCTCACAGCAAGAAAGTTTCTGTGTGATGATAGCAGAGAGTCTGAAAGTGGTAGTACAGAGAAAGTAGTATATCTACCCATTCCCACCAGCCCAGGGTATTGGTGGCAGGTGGGCAGTGAGAGGAGGACTAAGGCAGGTTGGTAGCACAGTGAATAGAGTGCTGGGCCTTAGACACTTCCTAGCTATGTGATCCTGGGCAAGTTACTCAACCTGCACCTCAGTTTCTTCATCTGTAAAAGTGTGATAGTAATAGCACCTCCCTCCCGGGGTTGACATAAGGATCAGATGAGATAATAATCGTAAAATGCTTGGTTCAGTGCCTGGCACACCATCAGTACTATATAAACGTGTGTTATTATTATCCAGAGGAAGCCAAGTTCCTCTCAGCAAAGGGCAGAAGGAACATGATACAAAGTTCTTTTCAATTCAACGAACATTTATTTATTTATTTAACACTTAATCTTGCAATGCATTGGAAACAATACAAAGACAAGAAGAACATTGTCCCTTAACTCAAGGAGACTACATCTTTCTAGAGATGCAGCATGTATATTCGGATAGTAAATAGAAAGTCTATTCATGTAGTAGCCCCAACTTAAATTCAGAGGTTTACAGGTTAGGTACCAAAAGGCAGCTTCTCTGTCAGGTTCTAGAGATAACGTCCTGGGTCTGTACTTCTAATAGACCCGGTATACAAGCCTTTGTCCTTGTGATTCCCAGTAACAATCAGCCACTAGATACAATTAACTTTTAGTAAAGACATTTACTCAAATGCCATCACAAGAATAGTTGTGACAAAACATCTCCTCTCCCCCATTAACCTGGGGTGTATTCTCTCACAAATCCACATGACATTCCTGGGAAGAGTGATCTCAAACTTACAGTACCATGGTATTGAAGAACATTAAAGGATACATATGGGGCAAACACAATTAGCAACCCCTATTGCTGTAGGGCTTGAAAATTCTTTCTTTTTTTGCACAGTCCTTTAGAAGCTCCTTTTGGGTGCTGCATCTCTACGTGGTAGGTTGTCCAGCTGGGCACTCAGGGACCGCTCCTCCTGATGTTAGGGTCTTTACGGAATGTGTGTCTCTGTTCCTTGTTGGATATTTCCTATGGCCCCCCTTGAAAGCTACATGGTAGGAAGGAAGGAGAGAAATTCTCTTTTCCCTTCATCGGGGATCTCCTACACAAGCAGCTCCCTGTTTACAATCTCTCCCACTCTCAACCTCGTAAATTCAATCAAGATTTTTGAGCAGGGGACTGACAGAGTCAGATCTGTGTTTTAAGCTATCAGTTTGTCCATTGTGTGGAAAATAGAGGTGAGAGAGTGGAGCCAATAAGACTAGTTAAAAGACTACAGCAATATTTCAGGCAAAATTCAATGAAGAGCTGAAGGAGGATAGAGATTACATAAATAAAGACAAAGGGAGAATTATGTTCTAAATGTTATAGAGATCTAGGACAAAGGGGAGTTTGCTTGTGATGGTGGGAGAATTCCACAGCACACGCTGGAAAGGGAGTGAAGAGCAAGATAGGAAATTGGGAAAGCTTAGTGATGAGTGGAATAGGGATGAGAATATTAACAGAGATAGCAGGGAAATAGGGTTTCACAACTCTCAAGTCTTTGACTCTGAAACACAGGGATTAGGGGAACAGAAGATAAGAAGAGACGGAGAGATAACAATGGGTATTCAGTTAATGAGAACTGAACTGGGAAGGTTAATGATGTAATATCCCTCACACTGCAGCTGCCCCTCCCCCTGCTGTTTTGAGCAATGGGAGCTTTTGTCAGAGGAGCCAGAGAGAGATGCTGGGATCCAAGAGGGACACTCTTTGATCCTCTTTTGGCTCTTTCTTGCCTGGGTTGTGTGTTGCACTCACTCACCCTAATTTACCAAGGGTGAGCTAGCTGTGGTGGAAGGAGGTTGGAGGCTCTTGCCCAGTATTGGGCAGAGCTCAGACAAAAAACAACTCTTATCTTCTTTCAAATCCATCTCCTGAATCACAGACATTAGTCACAGGTCTAGGGTACTCCCAGAGTCTCTGCCTATTTATCTAAAGACTGGCTCTATTAGAAGCATAACTCCAGATCACTCCTTTGCTCACTCACAGAGTTCACAATTCTGGACATCTAGACTCAAATTATTTATTTCTTAAAACTCGAGTTTGAACTGATCTTACGTCTAGAGGAATTCAGAGTTCAGGAGAGTGGCGAGCTTTTAGCTGTCTGGTCGATGTTCTATTATGCATTTTTTTGTTGATATGATTGTTTAATTATTGATTATATGTTAACAATAAATGCTATATACATTACGTAAGTATGCTTTCTGCTTCTGTGTAGTATCAGTTACATTTTATCAGTGTTATGTGAGTAGCACCCACTGAAATATAGTAAAGTCAGAAAGGAGGCAAGTTTCACTACCTGGGCAGGAGCTCAGAGTTAATTTCTGATTGGGTTGAAAAAAAAGAAATCAGTAGCGTGTGTGTGTGTGTGTGTGTGTGTGTGTGTGTGTGTGTGTGTAGAAAAAAGCAAAATAAATGTCTTACAAAGAAGAAAAATTATTTAAGATGAACTTTTGATATTTTTATTTTACTTTCTGCCCTCTATTTGCTTAACCATGAGTCACATTGTTCCAAAAGAGGTTAGCTTAGCAAAGAGAATGTTGAAAAGAATCAAAGATCTATTTTCAACCTAATAGTCTAGGAGAAAATGAATAGATTAGGGATATAATTGACATAAGGGACAGTTTTATATAAAAAAATAACTAATTCCTAAGGAAAAATTAACAGCTGCAAAAAAGGTAGAGTATTGAAGGGTAGCTTTTCTTTTTAACTGTGCAACTCCTATTGATACAAATGAAAGCTTCTCAACTGGAGAGACAAAGATTATGCTCTATTAAAGACCATACTGGATGCTTCCAGGGGAAAAAAAGAATAAAGAAATTCTGGCAATTGAAGTCTAGGAAGTATGGTGATTCAGAAAGGCTTCTGGTAATATACCAGCTTTAAAAAAAAAAAAAACTGAGGGAAATACCAAAGCCACAGAGAATAATAGCTGTTTATCACAGTCACTTTGAAAATTGCAGCTATTCCCTTTAAAGTAAAGAAGTAAGTACATATTTGGGGAAAATGTTGTCAAGGCTACTGGGGGCAGACTTTTTTTTTATTCCTTTCCTCATTTATGTGTTTGTAAAGCCTATTTCCTGTCTTATGTATTTGTTCAACACTAGTTCTTCACCTCCTTAAAGAAAGACAAAAATGAAAGTTTCAGGTTATCATTAGGACCATCCCCTGCCTCTCCCAATGTACACACTCACTTCGCAGAGGAGAAAGCAAGTTGAAGGTAGAGCTGTCAGATTCATATCACCACCTTCCATTCAGCCTTGATTTTTAAGAACACCTTCCCACTCGAAATAAATTCCTGGCTGAGAAAAAAAAAGATCTTGATAAAAGTTTTCATTTTTTATATTCTCAAGGACTTTTCTTATCTAAATTATGTTTGAATCCATTTAAATATCAAGGACATTTCCTTGTGATTTTAGGGAATTTTAACACTTTGAACAATTATTTTATCATTTTCAAGACTGCTAATCCAATTATTTACCAATGTCAAGATTTTCCCTATATTAGGTATTCCTTGAAAGTGTTTTCATAGTTTTAGAACTGGAAGGGATTTTTTCTCCCACTTATTTTATAATCCCTTGACTTGGCTTCTGACCTCATCATTAAAATGCAACTATCCTCTCATGATCTCTTAATTGCCAAATCTGATTTCTTTTTCATAGTCCTTATCCTTCTTGTCCTCTCCAGCATTTGGCATGGTTACCCACCCTTTTTACCTGTGGAATATTTCATTTTATGGATGAGAAACCTGAGGGCTAGAGTTATAAAGTAGCTTGGGTAAGGCCACAAAGGTAGTAAATGATAGAAGAGGAATCAGAACTCATATCCTCTGAATTCACAGCTAGCCCATTTTTCTATTGTAACACATTGCTTTTGTAGGGAAGATGGTACAAGATGCTAAAGCTTACCATTTGGGGTCTTCCTTCTTATTTTTTTGTATTTATGCTTTAGTAGTAATATTTTGATTATTGTCTTTATGAGATCCAACATTTCACATCCCGTCCTTATAGCTTTAAAAGCAGAAAATATCAAATTTTCTTTGTTGTTGCTGTTGTTCAGTTGTTTTCAGTCGAGCCCAACTCTTCATGACCCCATTTGGGCTTTTCTTGGCAGAGATACTGGAGTGGTTTGCCCTTTCCTTCTCCAGGCAAACAGGGTTAAATGATTTACCCAGGGTCACACAGCTAGTAAGTGTCTGAGGCTGGATTTAAACTCAAAAAGATGAGTCTTCCTGACTCCAGGCCCAGCACTCTATCTACTGCACCATCTAACTGTCCCAAAGATTCTTTGAGTATTCTTAAATTCACCTACTTTAATATAAGCCCACAAAATCTCTCCTATTCTAATCATATTTTACAGAGGAAGATGTTGTGAGCAAAGTTCATATAGAAGGGTCTGCTTTTCAGGGTTTCTTAACCTGGGGTCCACAAATTTTTAAAATACACATATAAATAGCTATATTTCAATATATTTGGCTTTCTTCATAATTCTATATGTTTTATTCCATGCATTTTAAAACCTTATTCTGAGAAGGAAGTCTGAGAAATTTCTGAAAAAAAAAAAAGAAATTTTTGAGAAGAAATAGGTTTCACCAGACTGCCAGAGAGGTCTGTTTCACTCACACACACACACACACACACACACACACACACACACACACACACACACACACACACACACACACACGTTAAGAACCCTGTTAGATGATGAGATAGTGAGGTTTTTTTAGCTGTTCTTATTTGTGGATGATACAAATAGGACATCCTTAGTGAGATCAACATCTACTCAAAAAGAGATCAGCTTAATAAAAACACAGGAAAACTGAGTGGATAAAGAATTTATATTGCCAAATTATCCCATGCAGTTGGATGGGCAGCTCATTGAGTTAGTCCTTCCCTGTATATTCTTGTTTTTGTTTTGGGGGGGGAGTTTGGGGGGGGCTAGGCAGTGGGGTTAAGTGACTTGCCCAAGGTCACACATCTAGTGTCAAGTGTCTTAGGCTGGATTTGAACTCAGGTTCTTCTGACACCAGGGCTGGTGTTCTATCCACTGTGCCACCTAACTGCCCCTCAGAGTATATTCTTAAAAAAGAGCTGTAGATAAACAATGAGCCAGACCCAGAACTGAAGAAGGGGAGAGGGATAACCAGATTGCATTTGGGAAGCTGCAAAGTACTTTCAGTTTTTCCCAACTGTGCTATTCCTATGGCAGAATCCCATCATGTTAATGCACAAGTTCTCCTGGCAATACTATATGGTTGTGAATTATGGAACATTACAATCTCAGGGAAATCACAATTGCAGTTACCTAAATAGGCAAAGTAGAGATTCATGGTGGGTTCAAGTAAGTTGAACTATTTCATATTACCAAAGATGGATTACTTTCACCATGCAAATTGGTGTAATATACATCATTGAGAAAATATATATCAATGGAAAACAGGGTAAGTCAGTTATGCTATAGCATTAGTGAAACATAACAGATGGATGTACTGAGTGTCACACTGGCATCTATAAAATATTAAAAGAACCAGAGGAAGGCCTCTAGCACATTGAATAGATTGGACAAGTATCACATAGGATGAGAAGGCATGGAGGAGTTGCAATATGTCCTGTTGGAAGGGAAAGAGGAAGAGAGGGAGGGGAAGGGAATAAGCATTTATATAGCAACTATTATGTGCCAGGCACTGTGCTATGTGCTTTCTAAAAATATTATTTCATTTGATCCCACAACTTTGCAAGGTAGATACATTTATTATATCCATTTAATGGTGGAAAAAACTGAAGCAAACTGAGCTTAAGTGACTTGCCCAGTGTCACAGTTTGTAAATATCTGAGGCCAGATTTGAACTCAGAGCTTCCTGACTTCAAACCCAGTGCTCTATCGACTGTGCCTCTAGTTATTACTAGGGAGGAAATACAATGATTAGACCATAAATCTGTTGGTGACATTTTTAGATGTGGAATTCAACTTTTAAGGTTAGAATACCTGAGTTCAAATACCTGTTCCTTTACTTACTAGTTGTATGACCTTGGGTAAGTCTCTTGAGAATCCTAGGATTTTGGAGTTGGAAGGGTCTTTAGGAATCATGTAGTCCAACCCTCTCATTTTTAGATAAGGAAACTAAGGCCCAGAAAGGAGAAATGACTTACCCAAAGTCACACAAATTTTGAACCAAGTTCTTTAACGTCCAAATCCAGTGTTATTTTAACTATTTTAATTTTAATTTTAATTCAAAGAAATGAATAGAATGCTGCATTTGAAGTCATGAAGATGCAGGTAAAAATTCACCTCTAACACTCATGAGCTACATGACCATGAACAAGTTACTTAATCAAAGAGTTCAAGTTTCCTTATCTATAAATGAAGATAAAAACCTGTAGTACATACCTCACAAGATTGTTGAGATGTTCAAATAATAAATGCAATATAATTAGAAAAATTTTAATTGCTCTATAAATGCCAGTTTTTACTACTCTGAGTCCAAGTTTTCTTCTGTTTAAAATTGGGATAGCAATACCTGCTGTACTTAGCTTACAGTTATGATGATTTAGAGAAATTATATATAGAAAAGTTACATAAATGGCAAATTATTATGGTTGTTGTTGTCAAGTTATGCCTTCAGAGAAAGAAAACAGTCCCACTTAGGGATTCAAAAATACCTGTAGCTGGGTGATTTTTAAATGGCAGCCAAGTTTAATATTTGTAGCGAGAGGATCCAGATGGAGAAAGGGATTTAATTAGTTACATGGCTGTCCCTAAGCAAAATTACATAGTCATTGAAGTTTATCTTTTGAAACTGCTTCCATTTCTGAATACTGGTTTCCCATATAAAATCCTTCTCTCCCTCTTCTTTCCTTCCTTCCTTCCTTCCTTCTTCTTTTCTTCTTTCCTTCCTTCCTTCCTTCCTTCCTTCCTTTTCTCCCTCCATAGGAAGTTCCCTCTGTCTCCTCCAAAACCCAAAAACAAACCTCTCTCCATTCAGAAATTAAATCTATCACATTTGATAAATTAATTCACATTAAGGTGTTAGGGACTTAATGCTGTCTTTCTCAGGAATAATTACATTACAACAAGGAACACACTTAATATAAAGGAATGAAATGCTAATTGTGGAATTCTAGATTTGGATGGAAAAGACATTATTGGACTGGGCCAGCAATGGAGCAATACATAGAAATTTTGCATTACTGTGACCCCAGAAATGATTATGGAATACATAAAAACTATAAGCGAAAAGGTAGAAGGGGACACAAATGGGTCTCTAAATGAAGTAATGTCTCAATTATTCCAGAGTATTTATGGTCTTGTCAAACAATGCCCTGTGTTGGTAACATTGCCCTCATTAGTTGGTTGCTGAAGTATTTGGGGGCACTTTTCATTTTATTTTTTAGTCTGGTCCTGTGATTTCATCAATATAGGGAACTCCTGGCAAAGAAATTCCTTCAGCTAATTTGGTCTGACCTGACACCTTTTTTCTTTTCTTCATAACTTACATTCTTAGAGTCACTTTGGAGAACTGAGAGGTTAAGTGATGAGTCATTCAGCCAGAATCAGGACTTGAGTTCATTTCTTCCTGACACCAAGATCAGATCTCCATTCACTATACTACACTATCTCCAAGTGCCATAATGAGTACTATTGAGTGATGTTGAATAAATATATTAAGACATAAATATTTATCCTCAGTGTGTGTATTGCCCTCCCAATGGATTCTGTTCCTCCTGCCCCACTTCTGGAGTTCTTTTAAGAAATAGCTTGAGATAATTTGTTGGCTTTTCAGGAATTAAAATATTTCCAAAATATTCCCTCCCTCCCCCACTGAAAAAGAAGGAAAAACCAAAACCCTTGTAACAAATATTCACAGTTATTAAGCAAAAAACAAATTCCCACATTGATCATGTCTACAAAACATATGTCTCAATCTGAATTCTTAGTTTGTTTCCTCTCTGTGGGCAGGGTGGCTAGTGGTGGGATAGCATGTTTCATCATGACTTTTCTGGAATTCGGTTGTTCATTGCATCAGTCAGAGTTCTTAAGTCTTTCAAAGTAGTTTATCTTTACAGTATTGTTTTTAATTATGTAAATTGTTCTCTTGGCTCTTCTCACTTCACTCTGCATCAGAATTCTCCAAACCCATCCACTTCATCATTTCTAACAGTATAATAGTAGTCCATCACATTGTTCAGTCATTCCCCAATTGATGGGCATCCCCTTAGTTTCTTGTCCTTTTCTACCACAACAAGAATTGCCGTAAATGTTTTTGTATATATTTAGGTCCTTTTCTTCTTTCTATGATCTCTTTGGGGCATAGATCTAGTAAGTGTTGGCACTTGATCAAAGGTTTTGTATCAGCAATTTCATAATTTTGATAGAATTGCCTTCCTGAATGACTGGCCAGTTTACAATTCCACCAATAGGATATTAATGTAACACTTTTCCTATAGCTGCTCTAGGATTTGTCATTTTTCATCATTGTCAGCTTTGCCAATCTGATGGGCATAAGGTGGTGCTTCAGATTTCGTGTTCAGATTAGTGATTTGGAGTATTTTATATGTCCATTGGTAGCTTGGATTTCTTCCCCTGAACACTGCATATTCATATCCTTTGATCATGTATCGTTTAGGAAATAGCTCTTTTTCTTATACATTTGAACCAATTCCCTACATATCTTAGAAATGAGAGCTTTATCAGAGAAATTTATTAAAGATTTTTTCCCAGTTACCTGCTTCCCTCATGTTTTGCATTAGTTTTGTTTGTGTAAAAAGTTTTTAAGCTTATATAATAAAAATTATTCATTTTATCTTCCATGATCTTCTCTGTCCTTTGGCCATGAACTCTTCCTCTGTCCATAGATATGAAAGGTATTTTTTCTTCCTTCCTCCTCTAATTAGTTTATGATGTCACTATTTCTAAATCATGTAAAACAGTTAGTCAGTCACCTAGCATTTATTTATTACCTGCTACATGCCAGGCATTATGCTAAGTAGTGGGGATACAAAGAAAGGCAAAACATAGTCACTGCTCTCAAGTAGCTCATAGTCTAATGGAGGAGACAACATAAAAACCACTATCTACAAACAATTTATCCTGAAGGAGGACAGGAAAGATAGATGGAGAGAGAAGATTTGTTCCTACAACATAAAAATTCCAATGTGAAACCACTTGGCCTGATTTTGTAATTCATGTATTGGAGGGTATTAGCATCATATAAGAAATAAGGGCACCTATATTCTCCAGTAACAGAAGAGGATGTACTGGCTATCCCCTGTAATAATAGTAGGTGGGGAGAGGAGCCAGCTAGTGGTGGCCAGATGCTTATACTTTATGTATTCCATTAAAAAGCCTTCCAATGGAACCAAAAGTATTAATTATCCCTCCTCTTTCTCTGCCCATTTTCTCCCATAATGCCACGACTCTTTAAAGACTCTTATTATGGTGTATTACTACCAGGATGTGAGGTAAGAGATCCTCTTACTTGATACATAGATGCTGAGGTTATCAGGGACTATGGATGTCAGGTGTCTACCCCACTCTGAAACAGAGGAACCAAGCTCAAAAATCTGTGGCTCACTTGGAGTCATAAAGACAAATGTATATTATTAGTTCCTTTCCCAAGCCACTAGGAAGAACATCAAAGGAATAAGTGAATGAATGAATGAAGTATTTATTATGCACTTACTCTGTGCTAGGTGCTGTGTTAAGCACCGGTGTTACTAATACAAAAAATGAGACAATCCCTACCCTTTAGGAACTTACAACAAAGAAAGAAAATACATATCAGGAAGTGGTAACTCAGAATGGGAGGTTCAATCTAGGGAGTCAAAGGAATGGAGAATGTGTGCACAGTACTGATAATTGACAATCACTTTCCAGAAGAAATGGTTCCATTGATTTGATCACTGTGCCCAGAGTAAACGGTTAAAAGTTGTGGTTGTAGTTTGTCCTTCATTCCCAAAGAGGACCGTGACATCAGGAAGGTGATGCCATGACCTGCAAGTGAATTGGATTTAAGTGAGGCAGGACTGTGCAAAGTCACCAGCCTCACTTTCTCCTCCAGAGCCATCTGGGTCCAGTGGCCAGATATAAATCAGGACAACTGGAGATGGGCCAGAAAATGTTGAAAGTAGGGGAAGGGAGAGAGTACTCATCCTGGGGCAGGCCACATGGCCAGATGGCCTGTGTGGACAGCTGGAGGGGATGGGATGCATAATCTGGTCTCATCTGAGGCTATCTAGATATAGTAGGCTAGGCAAGTATACGCTCAGCCAATCACCAATCAGAACGGCTCCAGGGTTAATTTCCCCCAGTGACAGAGACTGGGATTCTGGAGGTCTGGTGTGCAAGGTGCTAGGCTGGGTGATAAATCCGTATCTCTGTTGCAGACTGTGCATCATGGTATCCAAACCCTGACTTTGAGGATATTTTTACACAATGGAGGCTGACAGTCCCATCCTGAAGCCAATTCTGATTGGCTCCCTAGAAAAATGTTAAATTTTTAATGTGAACAGAAATACCACAAATCAGGGCTCAATTTATTATTTTGTTGATTGTCTAGACTTAAGAAACTGATGAAGAAAATGATAATAATGCAAATTATATTTAAAAGTGTGGCATGAGTACATTTTTTTTTTTTGGAGAGACTTGTTTAAAATGTTAACAGCATACCCCAGGGTCTGAGAAGCAGGGCTTTCTGTGATGAGGATTTTATAATAGCGTTTTTCTTCAAAGCCATAACTAGGCAGTGCAACTGAGGCTTTTCTTCAAGGAACCAAAATTTAAAGTCTTGACAGTACTTACACCTGAGTTTGGGTGTGATGCAGTGCAAAGAGAACCAGGCTTGAATCCTGGCCCTGCTACCTGTGAAATATTGGACAAATCACTTAGCCTCTCTTGGCTTCAGTTTCCTCATCCACAAAATGAGGGTGTTGGACTAAATGACTGCTAATAGTTCCTCCATTTTATAAATTTATGATCTTGTAATCCTTTCATTTAATATCCTACTTAGCAAAAGTAATTAGATAAAATAAGAATGCGCCCCTACCTCCAAAACAGGGTAGTTTCTTCAAGGTTATTTTCAGGATAATTATTGGCACTTTGCCCTCATCAGGTGCTAATACCACCCTGAGATAACAGCTACCTCCCAAGGTCATTGAATTAATGCCATCCTTACTTACCACATCAACAGCCATTTAGAAGGTATTTGCTGCTACGTGACAGGGAATAGGCAGGAGAGACTGTTTCTCCAACATTTAGATTTAGCTCCTCCAGGACCAGAATTGCTTATTTTGGCTCTGTGTATCTACGCCTTTCTTTATGTCCAGAGGGATTATTGTGGAGGGTCAGAAAATCATTTCACACTACACAGTTAAAAAGATGGAGGTAGAAGCAAAAGTTAAAGAGACCCTGAAGGACACTATGAAATCTATGTCAACCCTCACCCCAGTGAATGGGGTGATAAACTTAGTGTTGCATAGGGGAAAGAGCCCTGGACTGAGAGTCAGTCCTCGTGACTTTGAGCAAGTCACTTAATGGTGCTGAGCCTCCATTTCCTCATTTGTAAAAATTGAGGGAGAGGAGGGAAGTTGGTATGGGTGATCTCTAATGTCCCTTCTACTCTGACATTCTGATTCTAAAAGCTAGAGAATAATATGTGGTTAAAAGGTTCAATGGATCCAACTCACTGTGGACAACGTATAACTTCACTAAAATAACAGGAAACCCAGAAATCTCCATCTCTGCCATTCACTAGACAGTCTTCCTGAGGAATGGTAAATTCTTTGGCCTAAATATTGTAAGAATCTCCAATTCTGCTGCTCTCCTATAGACACTGCCACCGATTAGTAGTATGTCTGAAATATAAAAATTAGAACTAAAAGTCAATATATGCTCATGTCAGTAAAAAGGGAAATATATTCATTAGAATATGTTTACAGGTCAATTGTCAACTAAAAATTTCTGTTTATTTAAATTATAGGTCTCAGTTTAATAGGTTCAATACTGCCTCTTGGCAGGAATACAGCATTTGGAATTTTATGTGTATATATGAATTGCACCAGTCACGTTTCATTGCAGGATACAACCCTTAGTCAATATTTTTAGGATGACAGTTCATAGGAAGACCTAGAATCTCACTTAAAGTCAATAAATGATTATCGTTCTCAACATGAGAAGGGAGAGAATCGATGAATTTATGACTAGGTGTAAAAAGTCAATAGATTGAACTCTTTTACAGTCAAAACTTCAACTGTGGAATAAATCACCTTCAAATAAGTGAAGTACAGATTCTCCTTGAATCTGTTAGGAAGTAGGGTGGTAGGGTGGATATAATACCAAGTTTGGAGGAAAGATAGACCTAGGTTCAATACCTACCTCTGACACTTAATGATCTCACTAGGTTACTTAAGTCTATATGTGGATGTGATATTGTAAGATCCTCTCTCATTTTTTTTTGTTTTCCTTGAGATTCTTGAAATTTTGTTCCTCCAAATGAATTTATTTTTTTTTCTAGTTCTGTAAAATAATCTTGGCACTTTGATTGACATGGCACTTAATAAGTAAATCAGTGAAAGTGCTATGTTATTTTTATTATGTTGGTCTAGCCTACCCATGAGCAATTAGCATTTCTGTGATTATTTAGGTTTGTCTTTATTTCTGTAGAATGTTTTATTGTATTCAAATAGTTCCTTCAGTTGCCCAAATATTTTATTCATTCTGAAATGATTTTAAATGGAATTTCTATTTCTAGCTCTTCCTGCTGGGTTTTGTTGATGATAACAGACATGTTGATGATTTATATGGATTTATTTTATATCTTTCAAATTTGCTGAGAGTATTATTTCAATTAATTTTTAGTTGACTTTGAGGTTCTGTCGATGGACTATAATATCATTAGAAAAAACATAATTTTTTTTCCTCTTTGCCCATATATATTTCTCCTTTTTTGCTTTTTGGCTAAACAATAAAGTTGAGTGACTTGCCCAGGGTCACACAGCTAGTAAGTGTCAAGTGTCTGAGGCCAAATTTGAACTCAGGTCTTCCTGACTGCAAGGCTAGAGCTTTATCCACTGCACCACCTAGCTGCCCCACCTCAATTTCTTTTTCTTGTTTTCTTGTTGTGATTAGCATTTCTAGAACTATGTTAAATAATAGTGTATTTAACCTATCTATATGTGCCACATGCAGATCCCTAAGAGTTACCTCAAAAGTCACAAAGTAGTTGTGGCTATGCTAGTGGAGGAAGCTTCAGTGTAGGGAAAAGTTTAAAAAATTATAAATTTTCTACATATTGCTATATGAGTACCTGTTCCCTGGATGCTCGAAGCAGTGTCAATCTTAGGAAAATATGTGAAAAATGAAAAGCTTAGAGATATAGTATCACCTGTTTGAGCTTCTTCCCATTTTCATAACACTCCCATCATTTCTTTTCCTCCGAGGCCCCATTTCTTCTCTTCATCCTACATCAAAACATTCTGTCAAGAAAGGATCTCACACCAGTTGTTTAAACTTTAGCATGAATTTGTCCCTGTTACCTCTCCCAGGTGATTTTGCTTTTTAAATAAAGCTTTCTTATCCTTTAAAGATGTTTCAGTCTTAGCCTATGGACAATTTTTTTTTAAACAGGGAAGACTTTCTAGGTCCAGACAACCACTCAGATCACCTCCCTACATGCCTGACCTTGCTGACACACTTGTCCAAGTTCCATCTTTTGCCATGCCATAAATGTATGCTCTTTGGTTAAGAAATTAAGAAAATAACTTTAGAATCACATAGAATATGCAATCTGAGATTTATTCTTTGCTTATCTTATCTAATAGCTTCATTTCTGGAAAGCATTTTGCTGTTATCAGATTTACTATTTGCTATTCTGGCCATTTCCCTGAAGGTTTCACAATACACACTCATTTATCAGAGGGGGGAAGCGGAAAGTCTACCATAAATACCATGTTATTGCAACATGAAACAGATTGCAGTAGATTATGTAAATTTTTTCCACAAATAAAAACCTGTTTTCATCTCAAAGAGAAAATATATCATGAGAGTGAGTTTGTCCTGACACACTTTTCAAAAAGAAAGTTTTGCTGATTTAGAACAAAAATGAATTTTCTTAAATAGTTAAATAGAGAATGAGAACATGATTTGCCCTTAAACTGGCAGCTGGTGGTTCAGTGAGTAGAGCGTTACAATTTAGCTTGACTTTTCCCTGATACCTCTTGCAGGTGATTTTGCTTTAATTTAAAAAGCAGGGACTCTAATGAGAAGGAAAGAAGGGGGCATTGTGGAGGGGGAAAGAAACTTAGCTTCCTCAACTCTGAAATGGGGATAATAATAGCATCTGCTTTTCAGGGTTGTTATGAGGATTAAATGAGGTAATATTTGTAAAAACTGCATATCACCATCCCTGGAATATAGTGATGGAATCCTAATAAAGTTGCCCCCATCCCTAATATTCTAATTTCCTTATGGGCCTCACTGAACAGCAGTCATGTCCTGATTAAACCACACAATCTGGCTGTAACCATACCACAGGCCCCCAGACTCAATCATAGGCCTCACTGAACAGCAGGCCCACTACCCCTACCTAGATACTCTCCACCTCTACCCCACCCACTCAATATCCTAACTTCCTCCTATATGCCTCATTGCCTCACTAGAACAGCAGGTGTGTCCATGTGATGGCCTTTAGCTATCCCCCAGACCCTTTCCTCACATTTCCCACAGAAACAGCAGGCATGTCCATCCACTCAACCACAACCATATCCATATAATCTCAAACAGGACCACAATAGCCAGCCAATCAGAAAGCAGCACCACCAAGATGCCTGAGGAGGATGTGGACCTCAAAACAATAGAAGGGACTTTCCCTAAGTAGGCATCTGTGAAGTAATAGCAAAAGCTGTCCTTTAGGTGAATTTATGATGTACAGAGGCTTATTATAATATCATTATCATACATAAACGTCCCCCCAATGGGTTTTTCTATATGCATTATAGGTAATTGCATGTGCAGTTCCACTGAGGCTGGGATCCCTCCCCCATTACCTAATCCCTCAGCAAACCCATCACCTATAACCTAATCCCTTGACAAACCCCTCCTGCCTTTTTAATATTCATAATTTCTGTTGTGTAATCAGCATCATTACACTATAAAATTGTCTATCTTGTCCTATTAAAGTTGCCAGTTCCTCTTGGAACTCAGCCCTATGGAGAGTATAATCCTCAATAAATAACTTCCTTGGATTAGAGGTGGTCTGAGTTTGAATTCTTTGAGTCGACCCCACAACACACCATGAAACTGCAACAATAGTAGGTACTATATAAATGTTCATTTCTTTCCCATAGTGTATGTGTGCATTCAACAGACTATTGGTTGATTGACTGGGTAACACTAGTAAGACCTTATTTTCCTTGTTTTAATGAATTAGTCAATTATATGGACAAGAGTAAAAGAAGGTATTCCTGCATATCTGCATAAAGGCATTTCATTTAACATGATAGGATACAGTGGCCTTTGCCCAGGATTGTAGAGAGCAGAGGAACTCTTAAGGTCATTTTCTAGCCCTGTTCTAGCCCCAATTTGATGCTGGGCAAACAATAGAAGTATTTTGGGATTGGAAAGCTGTTATGTGGAAAAGGATTTATTCCACTTGGCCCAGAAGAACTGGGAGCAATGGGGAGAAGGCACAAAGAAGTGCATTAGCTCCATGTAAGGAAATCTTCCTCCCAGTGAGAGTAATTTCAAGTTAGAACCAGCTGCCTTCGGTGGTAGTGAGTTCCCTTTCACCTGAAGTTTTCAAATAAAGGCTGGATACCATTTCTTGGGGATGTTGTAGAAGCAAGTCGTGTTGAGATCCGGGTTATGCCTGATGGCCTCTGGGGTGCCTTTCAGCTCCTAGATTCTGTAATTCTCGATCTACCAGAGAGTATCAATGCATAGACTCCTGATATTTTGTCATATTTTGTAGCAGTTTTGGCTCTAAACATACCAAATGGAAAATAATTTGTAATTTTTTTTTGTAACCAGTATAATATTCTTGCCACTGTAACTTTTTGCAGAGGAATTTACAGGAGCAGAGCTATCCCTAATTGCCTCAAAGCACTCAACTATAAATCCACCTTGACATTTACCACCAGGAATTTTTCAATCCTTGTTTATTCAAGGAAATCATTTCCAGATGCACTGTGCTGCCTGTCCCATTCCTTTTTTTCTTCCTCTACTTTACCAGAGAATGAAGAGGTAGAGAGAATCTATGAGGAACTTGGCAAAATCTCTGGACCAAGTTGACCTCTTCTTTAATACTTGGTAACTCCAATGGAAAGGTAGACACAGGGGTGAAAAATATTTTGGAAAATACAACTCCAGCTTAAGAAATAGAAGAGGCCAAAGGTGTATAGAATACTCATAAACTTCCTGCCTATGTGTGCAGAATACTTTCTTTTAAAACAGATTTAAAGTTTCTAGAAATGGTGAGAGCACCAAACAACATCACAAGAAATGAGACTATGTATTAACAGATATGAAATGATTGATTAGGGATATGGGAGCCGTATCAGAATAGGCTGGTTGTGTGCAATCAGGCCATTGACCAGTAAATGTCAAAAATCAACAACAAATTAGAAGAGATAAAGCTGAGAAGACACTGAAAGGTAAAAAAAAACCTCTTTGTTCCCCCCCCCCAAGTTTGGGGCACAATCTCCTGTGTGCCACTTTGTTCTCCAGATCTCCTACTTTTTACTCAATCTGCCACTACCATTGTACAGCTACTCATCAACCATCTCTGGGATTATTGTAGAATAGACTTTTAACTGTTCTCCCTCATTCCAGTCTCTCCCCCAGTTTAGTCCATATCTTATAACAATGTCAAAATGATATTCCTAATATGCCCATCTAAATGTGTACACCACTCCCAAGCTCAAGAACTTCAGGGTGTCTTCAATGTTTGCTGTATAAAATATAAATTATTTAGTTTGGCATTCAAAACTCTCTTGAATCTGGCTCCAACCTAGATTTTCACCCTTATTTCATACTTCTTCTCCTCAGGGACTCCATATTCTTACCAGTCTAGGCTATTAGCTGTCCTTTGCCTTTATCTGTCTTCTCAATTTGATTGAATTTGACAAGCATTTATTAAACATCTTTTATGTGCTAGATAGATGTGGAGGATAGAAAGACAAACGGAAATAATTCAAGTCTGCAATGATCTTACATTCCATTGGCATCTCTCTTACTTCGGTGCCTTTGTGAATACTACCCACCATACTTGACCCCCATCTCTGCCTAGTTATTAAGCACATACTCTATGCAATTCACTCTACTGGAGACATATTCATGAATCACCTCTGAGGTCCTACTCAGATCTAAGGTTAAGATCCTAAAATCGCCTAGTCCAGCTCCCCCATTTCAGACATGGAGAAACCAAGACCAAGAGGAATTAAATGATATTTTCCCCCCAAGGTCACAAATGTAGGAATTTGAATGCTTGTTCTCTGACACTAATCGAGTGCTCTTTCCTTACTATAGAACATAAGCTCCTTGGATGCTGTATCTGTGTCATATCTAGTTCATCCTCCTTCCCTAATTTTGCATCTGAGGAAACCGAGGTCCAGAGAATGATTTCCCCAGGGTCAAAGTGGTGGTAAGCAGCAAAGTTGGGATTTGAACCCTGGTCCTCTGATACCAAATCCGGCACTTGTTCCACTAAACTACATTGCCTCACTTTTAAGGTTCTTTCCAGCTTTAGGTACTAGGAGGAACATGGGAACATTGTAAAACAATGGAGAACTTTGTTTTTCTATTTTTTCATATTATTTATTGGTGACTAATCGGTTACCTTAATGTCAGTTAACCATAACAATCTCAAATGATTACCAGTTAAATCTACAAAGTTGGAGGGGAGATGCCAAACCAATCAGTTGTCTGGGTTCTCTTGCTTCACTATTTTGCTGGTAGCCCTCTTTCCCAAATGGCAGAACCAACAAAAGCAAAGCAAATATTTTGCTGTACAGCTAACAAAGCTTATGTGTCCCTCTGCTGCTTCCATTGGCAGCTGCTCCTACCACACTACAGAGCAACTCAGAAAGGGCCACTTGTTGGCCAGAAGCCAGAGAACATAGAGTGTGGAAAGACTAAACCCCATATCTCCAGTTCCCTATTGCCAACTGAATATCCTGTTCTACATATCTTCCTATTAATGTGTGACCTATGACTTCAAACTTGGAATGGATTTAGCTCAAATCATTCTCAGATTGCGTTTCCTTTCTTGTGGACTGACTCCTTCCCCTGTATTCAACCCTTTATCAATTACAGGTGATAAACCTTCTCACAACCAACCAGTGACCAGATTTAGAGTGCGAGAAAATACTTTATTAGAAAATGAAGAATCTTAAGGGCACAAATTTTTAAAAGGAGACAAATTACAAGAATACAACAATCCCAGAATCTAACTTCCCCCATTTTAGGAGTTGTCTTACATAAAAATTTCCTTTTTAGATTCCCCCATTGATGCCTTTACTCCTAAACTACGTTATATTTTAAAATTTGTGTACATTAGCTTTATTTTTATGTAACTAGTAGAATATAAGATTAGAATATTCTTGTTAGAGTATAAGCCCCTTGTGAGTAGGAATTATTTCATTCTTTGTACTTGTATCCCCAGCACCTACCAGTCACATAGTAGATATTTAAATATTTGTTCATTGGTTGTTTGATTGATTGAACTTTGCCAGTGAAATAAACAGAAAAGTGTCAGAAAAGTTACAATATGGTCAAGGGTATGTGATATAGTAGAAAGTATACTGTATTTAGATTCAGAAGGCCTGTTTTTGAAATTTGCCTTTGTTATTTCCTCTCTGTGTTACCTTGGGTAACTTGTTTTCTCTCTTTAGGGAGGTTCAAGAGCCATAGTCATCCTGTAGCATCCAATACTTCACATTATAAATCAGCAACAACAACAAAAATCAATTTGACTGAGCGTGACCACTGATCTGGAAGGCAGAGAAGCGGAGCCAAGGAAAAAGATTGAGTGGATAAGTTCATGTGTCTCTGAAAGGGCTAGGGGTGTGTCTAGAGAGAGAGGGTTGGCTCCGGGCCACCTCACTCTGGAAACCTAGGTTAGGAGGAATACAGGTTAGGCAGACCGTGTATTCTGTTATTTCTATAGATTAGGGAGACAGTAGACATGGTAATAGCCAAACTACTCTTATACAACTACTACTGGCATTCTGCAGTGTAGAAGGGCAGTGCATTATTAGGCTGACAAGATCTCCTTGGATAGAGTGCTAGAACTGGAATCAGGAAGTCCTGAGTTCAAATCTGGCCTCAGTCACTTGTGTGATCCTGGGCAAGTCATTTAATTATGTTTGCCTCAGTTTCCTCATCTGTAAAATGATCTGGAGAAGGAAAACCACTTCAGTATCTTTGCAAAGAAAATCCCAATAGGGGTCACAAAGAATTGGACATGACTTAAAAGACTGGACAACAACAATCTCCTTGCTTTTGGTGGTTTACCAAATGAGAAGTTCCAGGGAAACGTCCCTAAGGATGTGGTTGTATTATCTAGGCACAGACGGCATGTCTATATCATATCTTTGTGCATTTCCCAGGATGGGGAACGGTATGCTATATCTGTGTTTTTCTCTCTTAAGCATCTTGTATACCATGCCTACCCTTGGCTAATTTTCAGTTCAGATGCCTCTGTAATGACAAAACCATTGAAATACAGGCCTGGCTGTATTGCTGCTGCTGCTGCTGCTGCTGCTGCCATAGCTAAGTAGTTCGGTGGATAGAATGTCGGACCTAGAGTCAGAAACATCTGAGTTTGAATCCTGCCTCAGATATGTACTATGTAAGACACAACTTCTCTTAGCCTCAGTTTACTCACTTGTAAAAAGAAGTTAGACTCAATGATGTGCAAGGTCTCAGCTCTAAATCTGAAATCCTTTGAGTATTTTGAGATTGTACCCCATCACCCCACACAATGCTTTCTTTGTACCACTTGTTGTCATTTCTATTTTCTCCTCTCCACCCCACTCCTACCTTCAAAGGAAAAATATTGTATTTTGGGAAAAGAGAAGGATATCTGTCTATCTGATATACTCATGTGTCAGAAGACAAAAAGATGATTTCAACTGCATGGCTGAAGGATCATCTGGCTAAAATGTTTTCTATTTATGAAGACTTGATTTCTGGAGTCTTGTGATTATTTTTTTCACCTAAAAAAAATTCCCATTTCACCCTTCCTACCCCGTCCTCTTTCAGTCTGCAGAATAAACAGAACATTGAATATAATCACTATCACTGTCTGTTTTTTTTTAATCACTCTAACAAATTCCAAGTTACTAGGTCATAGATTTCTTAGTCATGACCAACACTGTCTTTAACAGACTTTCAACAAGAACTATAAATGGTGAAGCAGTGCCATCCATTTCACATAAGATTATGTCAGGAGAAGGAGAAGTAAAGTTGTCAAGAGTCGTAGTCTTATGGGTTTTTTTGAGATGGATACTTCCAGAAGCCTGTGTGAATTCTTTATCCTGGTTTCTTGGTATTCCTTTGATTTGACAATTCCTTGTGTACCTGGTTCTGATCTAAACCCTTATAAAGAAGTCATTTATGAAGGCTTCTAAGTTTCATTATTAGTCTTTATTCTTTTTTTTTAAACTGAATCTGGGGATCTCATCAGAGAGGGTACTCCCAGTGAGGAACTTCTTCTACCGATGCAGATTGGCAGCTACCCTACAACTTATATAGTCTTATAGAATTTCCCAGGAGAGGTTAAGTGACTTGCCTAGGGTCACCAGTCGGTGTGTGTCACAGAGAGGACTTGAACCCAGGACTTCCTGACTGAAAGTCAGCCCTCTATCCACTATGCCATTCTATTTTTCTATCAGTGTTGTGCTCCGAAATCTCTGCCTTTCTGTGGCACCATGAAATACAGGCAGTTCCTGGATTATAAATGGGCTGTGTCCAAAAGTTTGCCTGTCAGTTGTTTGGAACTAGCAACAAATAAGAAACCACAGAAAACATATGATAAATGGTGGTCAGGATCCCAGGCCAACCCACAAAAGCCTCTTCAACCCATAATGAGCCTAAAGCATAGTAGTAAAAGGACCACAGAACCATAATTAGTGACTGTGTTTCAATGGGACAGTGTGTGCTGAGTTCCAATTTAGCATGCCAGGGATACATGGTTCCCCTGGTGCAGGCCCTGGCAGCTGAAACCATGACTTTTTGATGTCCAAGCCACTGGCAACTCCCAAGGCTGTGGTAGGAACTCCATCTGGAGAGAGGTGTTGAGGAGCTGGGACAGGGGCTCTGAGGTTACTGGGGTGTTATGACTTTGGGCACAGTAAGTAAGAAGAAGAGGGGGAAGAGGAGGGGAACAGAGGTTGGGGCCAGTGAGAAGGGGTGTCTGTAGTTCAGGATTTTCCCCTCCTCCCATTCCCATTTTATGACACTACTTTTGTATTTTCCTTTCACATGATTCTCTTTCCACAGGGCCCCGTAAAAGAGTGGGATCTGAGACTCCATTGGAGTATAGGTAGGGAAGAGTGATAGTAGTGGCTTCCATATGGCTATCTCTGAACAACACTGGGGTGAAGCAAGAATCAGGGACTAGGGCTGGTAGGATCAGAATCAGTAGTGGGACTAGTCTAGCCTAGTAATGAAAAGCATATGGAATTTGGAGGCTAAGGACCAGATTTCAAATCCCAACTTTACCACTTTCTGTGTGAAGTCTCCGAGTTGGAGAAGTTATGTGGCTCCCTGGGACCCAGAATCTTTGTTGGTTAAATGAAAGGATCAGACAAGATGGTTTCCCAAATCAAAATCTTGGATCTTCTTATTCTAGTCACAGGGTTAAGCACAGGGGGCTGGTGTTAGAGAGAAGGAAGAGGAGGGGAGAGAAAACCCAAAGGAGAGTGAGGGCAAGGGAGTAGAATCCTATTGTATGTTTCTGCTGATGGACCTCTGGAGATTCACCCATCCTCCTTCATATTTATACCCCTGTAACTGTAAGTCTGCTTATGCTCATTTCTCTGTTCTAACAAATCTATTTATTATTCTATCACTGCTCCTATGTACCCATCTGTCCCTTCAGGGTTGCTTTGTTTATACCACCCTTACCTGTTTTTAGTGAATCTGAACACTCTAGTAAACCACCTCAACCTTTATCTTTCCTCATCTCCTACTTACTTAGCCTATGTGAATACATCTCTCTACACTACTTGCACTTGGGCGCTTTTGGGACTTTAGTGAACCTGTGATTGGATCTTTGGTGAACCTGAATACTCTGTCCACCAATGCAAATCATATTAACTGTAAGCCTTTTCATCCTATATGATTCTTGCCCATGTTTCCTTATAAATCCTCCAAAAAAGATCTATACATGATGGAGGCCTTCTTTTTCTTCTTTCATTATCACAGGAGTACCAGTGTACCACTTGGGCTGTCCATCTGTTGGTTCTCGTTCTAGCCATATGACTAGTTGACTTCCTCTTCTAGTAATAGATGTCTTCTATAATGCCTATTTCACTTTTTCTTGCATTCAAGTTCTAGTTGCTAACATACTGCAGCCTACTTGGTATGCCTACCATGCAGGTTTCCATTGTCCTTTGGATTTTTTTTTTATAATTTTAATTCTTCCAAGTTTCCAAATATTTAATGACTCACTACCACATAGCATCAAGGGGAGAATATTCTTATAAAAGAAAAGGATTTTCAGACAGCAAGTAGGTTGGGATCATTGAACAGTGTCAAACAATTTCCCAAAGGTGATGCCAGATGATATTCTACTCAATTCTGCATCCAGTTCATTGCCCATCTAATAGATCCAGACAGGTTGTTTGTCCAGCTAGTTGTCATACTTTGGGACAATATACATTTTTCATTTACTTTGTTTTACTGGTGTGGTTGATCAGATGTTTGTTTTTTCTTGAATTGCTATGGATTTATTAGAAGAAGTCTATAGTATTTCAGAGCTTAATATATAAATACAGTGTTGCCTTTAAATTGTAGTATAACATTTGTGGCACTCCCTTCTGTCATCTGGGACCCCAGAAAATCTACCATAGCTTCAAGATACTTTGTAGGTTCATATCCACCCCATTTGTGAGCACCTACCAATGTATTTACTTCTACTTGTCAGACAGAGGACACAATTAATTTGAAGCAAAGGCATTAATGAAATAGCATAGTATAAAAAGTAGCAATAGGGCATTTTACTTGTAAACCTGGGGCATACCTCAGAAAAAAATATGAATACTATCTGTAAGAAAAGTAGATGAATACCTGTTGGAATCATTCATAGAGCCTATTCCTAGGGAATATGTGTCTAGAACTCATACCTGGAGAGGGTTAACTCATATTTTTGACACAGTGGGGCCACTGATATTATCTAGTAATGTCCTCACATTGTAATTTCTGGACCTCTTCCCATTGCTTTTCTATGCTGAGCTTGCACCAGGGTAGAGGATTGCTTTCCTCCTCCTCTTTCTTTTCCTCCTCCTCTTCTTTCTCTTTCCCTCCCTCTGTCACTGCTTATGTCTATTTCTCTTTCTCTCTCTGTCTCTATCTGTCTCACTCTCTGTCTCTGTCTCTCTGTGATTCTCATTCTGTCTCTAATGTCTTCATCTGAGGTATAACCTCTTCTGCCCCAAGAGAAGCTTATTCCCCAAAGATAAAGTTTCAGCTCATTTAGAAAGGCAGAACTTTCACACACATTCAACTAGTACAGAAAAGTTAGCTGTGTTTGCTTTATAAGGAATGATATCTGTCAGTTCCCAGGATCTTTGTCTTTGGGGGTCAAGCTTTTTGGAAACACCAGTCAGTCGGCCTGCTAATCAAAATATGCAAAATTTTGTCTGTCATCTTTTGAACTTCTTCCTACTAGCAGGATCAGTTTATCTGTCCTAAGCCTATATCTGACTTAGGGTTAGAAATTCTCCATCTTCCTCTGATCATTTCTAGGTTGACAAACTCCATCCTCCTCAGGAAATGCATTTGGACCCTGCTAAGGGCTGTTTGGGAGTTCTCGGCTTCTTAAAAACCTTTGGGCTTTGATATACAAATGAATCTATGCCTAAGTACTTGCTAAACTGAAAGGACTAGGCATTGTTTTCCTTGCTTTTGTTATGTATATGTGATTGGCAATATGCCTATAAGGCTTTCAGCTACTCCTAAGGAACATTTAGAGACCTTCAGCATCAAAGAAAGATCTTTCATTTTGCTTGAATAACACCACAAATACCTTGGTAAACAATTGATAGTACACATTTCTAAATTTCTGTCAGTAACTACATAATTATTAATATGAACTTTGCCTGTATTACTACATTCAGCATTTGACATTTAAGAAGGTAAAATAATTCTCCCAAATCCTTTTTAAACTTTTTTTTAAACAACATCAGCTTTTTCAACTTTTCTTTGACAAGATGGAAGATGACAGGTGACACCTTGTTAAATGTAATAATCACCACTGGTTCTTTTTTTAACAGTGAAAAAGACCCAGGCTCAGAATTCTGTTGAAAGAAAGTAGTTTCTAGACACCCTGGTGAGAAGCAGTTAAGTTGCAAAGATCTTTTCTTAAAACCTGTGACTTTTTGTTCTAAAATAAGAAGACATATTTGCAACTTTGTGGCAACTTGCAACCTAAATCATTTTGTTTTTGTTTTTCAGACAGGTGGAGCACTTTCCAGACATTCTGGTTCAACAGTCAGAAGTGAGAACATCTATTTATCTCTGAAGCAGTCATATGGGGAGTATTTCCGTATGTTTCAGATTTTGTTGAAGAGGGAACTTCCAAGGGCAAGAACTTATGTTGCAAAGCTGGTTTCAAGCCAAAGTGTGAACAGAGGAAGCTTGTTTCTAGCTCCAGCCTATCTCCCCTTTCAAGACCTGTTTGTTCTCCGTTTCAGTCCGACAGGGCTTGGCTCTCAGCTAATGATCACAGATGGAAGATGAGCTGATAGAATAATGCTGGCCAAGGTTTTAACTGATGGAAATTGAAGGTGTTACTACTCCCAGGGGGATTTGCATTCTAATTCATTGAATATAAAGACTAAAAACTTCTGCAAGTTCAAATAAATTAATCGCTAAAAAGTGTGATTTCAGGCATCATGACAATCAGCATTAAGGGATATATTTGGTACTTGTGGGGAAGGTAGATTTCCTATTATAATATAGAGGCAGTTGCTTAGTGTACTGTACTTTAACAAATGAAATGCCTATAATGCATCAATCAATCAAAAAAAAAAGCCCAAAACATTGTGATCAGCCTGGAGATACAAAGACAAAAAAGAAAGTCCCTGCCCTCAAGGACTTCACATTCTATTGGGGGAGATGAATATGTGTGTGTGTGTGTGTGTGTGTGTGTGTGTGTGTGTGTGTGTATATTCCCATCCAGGGTTACGTCATGCCTGCCTTGGATATCCTAAATATATGTGTACAAATATGTCATACATAAACAAATATAGATAATAAATACAAATATGTAAATATAAAAATTATGAATACCACACATGCATATAAATCATATTTAAGATATTCGAAACAGATACAAAGTAATCTTAGATGTGTGTCTCACACACACACACACACACACACACACACACACACGGGACCGGCAAAGCTTTCCTGCTGAAATTAGTGTTTGATCTAGTGTTTAAAGGAAGCCATTCCTCTTCTCAGGGAGCTCACAATTTATACCTTGGTAAGTCAGCATGTAGTTGTATGTTCAGTACCGTTGTCTGTGAAATTCTTGCATCTAGGGTGAGCATTGTTAGGGATTTTGTTTTTCTCAACAAAACAAATTCTTATTCTCATATTTTGTATGCTCTGTGATTTTTATCAAAGTTGATATTTAAGCTACCTCTATAGTAATCTACAAGAGATTTTACCAAAGCCCCAAGCAGCTGCACCTCTCATCTGTTCACCCTGTACTGTAGTTAAATTTGTGCTGGTTGACTTAAAAACAAAGGGATCCATCGTCAATTACCAGCCTCTATCATTATTATTATTATTATTATCATCATCATCATCATCATCATCTTAAAGGGAACTCCTTGTGTGAAAACTCCTTTCACTGAAGTAATGAACAGCTTGACTCAGACTTAGATGGTTTCCTTGGGGCACTGACAGGGTGTGTGGCTTGTTCACAGGTAAAACTAAAATGTTTTCATAGGCAGGATTTTAACCCTGGAATTTCTGATTCCAAGGTCATCCCCTCTAGAGGCATCATGACAGAGTGGAAGTGTCAGACTTGAAGTTAGGAAGACTTGGATTTAAATTCTCTCTTGATACTTGAAAGGAAGAACCTGAGCAAATAACTCAACATCTCTGAATATCAGTTCCCTCTCCTGTGAAATCAGAGTGATAGCATCCCCCTCACGGATTTGTTGTGAGGATCAAATGAGATAATGTATATAAAGTGCTTTACAAAGTTTTTTTTTTCCCGTTTTGGACCAGATCCATGATTTCATTGGCAAAGGGAACTCCCAGTGAAGACACTCCTTTTGCCAATGAGTATTGACACCTGACCGGCAGCTTATAGTCTTAGAGAGTTAGAATGTTAAAAAGTTAACTAACTTAACCAGATCACTGAGTCAGGTTATGTGTCAGAGGTGGAACTTAAACTCAGATGTTCCGCCTCAGTCCAGCTCTCTGTCCACTCTGAAAGCTGCCTTAAAGCACTATGATAAATGTTAGTTATTAGTAACAATAATAACAATAATAATAATTGTTGTTGTTGAAAAATCATTCTTTTTCACCTTGTTAAATGGAATTCAGATGGAAATGGTCCAGGGATAAATTACTCTTTTACTTTTCTTTTATATTTACTATTTTATGGAATAGGATTGTGCCGATAAACAAATAATGGCTTTTTGTATGGAAATAAAAGTATTAGGATATAAGCTCATTCTCTGTAGCATCCCTAAAACCAATCTCCATACAAGTAGCAGACAGGATGACAGGGATGATGGGGATGATAAGTACTTTATCCTGTTCTTGAATTATTTTTAATCTCCTCTGCTAGGTCTTTATAAAGTTTTCATTCAGTGGTAGCTTGGAGATTATGAGTAATTCATATGATGACAGCTATTATAAGCATTATTCTGAAGTCTCTGTGTATCAGAGCACAAACTTTCCATTTCTCATTTGATCCAGTTTGTGTTTTCGTTGTGCTGGACTTCTTGCACTCATACAGAGGGCCAGAAATTTTACACATCTTTTTCTTTGAGGAGAAGGGTCTCTTTCACCTTTGCTTTCTTCTTAAGCCTCTTAGTAACTTTTTTTGATTGATGCTAAATTATTTATTTTGTTGGGGGTTTTTTTAGTGATCCTTGGACTGCAATATGAACTTTTCACCTTTTGCCTTCATGTATTGAAGAAAAAGCAAAATCTAGACCTCTGATACACTTTTGGTTTCTGGAGTCCTTTCCAGATACTTTTCTCTTTCTTTCTTTCTTTCTTTCTTTCTTTCTTTCTTTCTTTCTTTCTTTCTTTCTTTCTTTCTTTCTTTCTTTCTTTCTTCTTTCTCTTTTTTCTTTCTTTCTTTCTTTCTTCCTGTCTTTCTTTCTTCTTTCTTCCTTCTTTCTTTCTTCTCCTTCTTTCTTCTTTCTTTCTTTCTTTCTTTCTTTCTTTCTTTCTTCTTCTTTCTTTCTTTCTTTTCTTTCTTTTCTTTCTTTCTTCCTTCCTTCCTTCCTTCCTTCCTTTCTGTCTCTGTCTTTCTGTCTTTCTTTCTTTCTTTCTTTTTCTTTCTTTCCATTTTTCTTTCCTTCTTTCTTCCTTCCTTCCTTCCTTCCTTCCTTCCTTCCTTCCTTCCTTCCTTTCTTCCTTCCTTCTTTCTTCTTTCTTTCTTTCTTTCTTTCTTTCTTTCTTTCTTCTTCTTCCTTCCTTCCTTCCTTCCTTCCTTCCTTCCTTCCTTCCTTCCTTCTTCCTTTCTTCTTTCTTTCTTTCTTTCTTTCTTTCTTTCTTCCCTTTCTCATTCCTCCCTTCCTTCTTTTTCTTTCTTTCTTTCCTTCCTCTATATGACATTCAAGTTTTCTGCTGTATGTACCTGCTGAGCATTTATAAAATCTTCCAGTGCCTTTCCTCTGCTCTTCGGCATCTCTCTAAAATGGTTTCTATGGTGCTGGTGTTTGGCATCTGCCCTTGGTGATATTTCTTGGTAACTCTGCCTTTCATACTTTGGTTTTCGTTATGGAAAAGGTGTCACATATATCTCTATGAGCAGGTACTGAAATATTTTCACACTTTCTGTTAAATATTAAGGGAGACTATGTTTATTTATAATGATTTTTAGCAAATCTTAGATTTTTAAAAGGGTCCTGTTTTGTTGTGATTGATCTGCCAGTTGGATTCTTATGATCACACTCAAAAAGAACTTTTCAGAATTCCAATCCAAATAAGCCCCTGTCTTTTTCAAAATCTATATTTATTTATCAGTCAGTTTTTGTTTGTTGTTTTGGCACAAGTATCTTTATTACGGACAGTTTCTAGAGTTTTCATAAAATGAAGGTTTCCAATGACATCAGCTTCTTCAACTTTTTCCTCTTCAGATATTAGTAGAAGCTCACTTTCTTCTTTTATTTAATCTAGCTTAGGTTTAGGGTTAAGTTTTGTTTTGTTTTAGCGATTGCCTTGAAGTGGTCAGCAATGAACTGTTGTGTATTGAAACTAATAGTGCTGTTGACAAAAAGCAGTAAGAAGTCCTTGCCTATGTCTGGAAAGTACCATTTTTAGGGGTTTTTTTTTATGCTGTGGTACTGGTGTAAAATGAAAGTATAATTACTGCAATCTAGTTCATGTACACTTGTGGTTTGCCTGCTTTTGTGGTCAGTGTTATCAATTAATCAATCAAAAGCATTTATTAAGTGCAGCATTCAAATCCCTGGGGACACAAAGAAAGGCCAAAACATTTTCTTCCCATAAGTAGTTTACATACCAGTGAAGGATACAACATATAAATAAATAGGTCCCTACAAAATATGTATAGAGTAGAAATAAGGTAACCTTAGAGAGGAAGGCTCAGGTGGATGGAGGTAGGGTAGGGACTGGGAAAAGGCAAATGCAAACAGTCAAATTTAAGCTGAATCTTGAAGGAAGCCAGGGATGTCAAAAAGTAGAGATGAGGAAAGAAGGTTAAAGCATTTCTAGTATTTGCAATGTCGGTATTTTCTGATTTGTTCCTATGTATCTTGCTGTCTTGTAGTACTAAAACTTGAATGACCACCATTCATTCTGCTGTCCTCTGTGTCCAGCTGACATCAATATGACAGATTTGTGTAGGACCTTGTACCTTCTTACCTAATCTTTAGTTCATAGCATCAGTTTCAACACATTCCTTGGAGTGCTAACCCAATCAGGGGTATTGCTGAAACACAATTGGCTAGATCAAAGTTCCTGCCAGGCCTCTTCAGGTACTTTAGCTTTCAGAAGCCATCATTCCCTTACTTTGCAATTGGCTCTGGAGCCCTCCCTCACCTGGATGTAAATGATTTGTTGGGCTTCAGTTGCTGCTGTTTTGTAAAGTGGATAAAAAGGGGCATAACCAGATATTCCTATGTGAATTAAGAAAAAAGTGATGATGCATTTTGATTAAAATTTTCCTATTTCTTAAGAGTCATTTTCTCTGCTGAATTAAGAGCTTTCTATATAGGAATCTGTGTTTTATGCATACTTAAAAAAAAAGATCACAAAATGAAAAATGTTACCTTGTCCTGCCAAAATGTTGGGCTTTTTGTTATATAGTAAATGACAAATTTTGAACCACTTTGCATAATGTACTAGACCCCAAAATAAAGGGTTTGATATACCATGTAATTTCTCTCTGGGTCACATTTCTGTTCTGAACAAACTTTTAGGTTTGCGGTTTATAAGCAAAATAACTTGACTGTTTACTTGTGGTTATCTGTGGTACGTGTCTATGGCAGAGGGGGAAAAACTACTTTGAGAAGGAATCAAAATGGGGCACACAGTTGCCAACAATTACTGAATTCTATTTGCCTGATAAAACATTTGATTCAACCAGTTCTTTGAAACTGTTGGGTATTATCATAATAAGGAGACTTTTTCAAGTAAATCAATTGACATGTTTGCTAAAATAGCCCAAAATGTTTTATTATGCAGTCTCTTCACCCCAACTTACTTGTGTGCTATGAGATCAGCATAGAGAGAAGTACATATACACCTAGGTCTCCTGTACCTACTCTCATTAACTTTATAGTGCTTTGCCAACTGTTCCCATCACTCTCACGTTCTCCTCACATAATTTATGTCCCTTTTTTACCTACTTGATCACATTTCGCCTGTGGATCCCTATACTTTCTCTAAGTCTTCTACCCAATTTGTGAAGCCAGGGCTTCTGACCTGTTCTTTCCCAATGTTCAATTTTTTCATATGCAACATAAGCCATCTGAAAAAAGAACTGTGTCTATTCAAGTGGTAGTCTCTGATTCACAGAATAATAACTGCTCACATTTCTCTAGGGCTCAGGGCTTAAATTGCTTTCCTCATAACAACTCTGTGAGGTAGGTAATGCAAGTTATATTATTCTTGATTTACAGATAAAGAAATCAAGGGTCAGAAAGGCTAAGCAGGAGGTACTATCACGTGGTTAGATTCAGTCGCATTACTCAATTGGTTTATGTTCATCGACACCCTTCATTTTTACCCACTTACATTTCATAATTAGTTCTATTCTATAAATTCTATATTTATTCTATAAATAACAGTATGTGACAGTAAAATACCATTTAAAATATAACTTTAAAAATGAATATACTTATACACATATAAACACAAAGTACAACTTTATAAATTCAATATGGAATAGCTTAAGAAGAAATATAAGCGCTTAAGCATGTTTGGGTAATGTTGCTCACTGCAATGAACTGTTATCAGTTAGTACTTAACTAAACACTGGTTTTTTGTTTGTTTGTTTTTGCTTCCAGTTTCAAGACCTAAGACCATAGTGGCTTGTGGAAGCCAGGAGACAAATCAGAACTTTTCAGAAATTGAGGGTTGAGAGCATGGTGTTAGTCCAGAGATCAGTTCGGTGATGGAGAAGTAAGAAGAACCTGTGATCAAAGCAGAGATGGAGAGGGAACAAGATAAGCAGTCTGGAATTGGAGCACATGCAGATAACGCAGGTTACAGCAAGATAGTAAATTGAAACCCCTCATTCTCTCTCACCCCCTCTACTAAGTTAGTTGCCCAGTGCTGCTGATTCTATCTTTTTAATTTATTATTATTATTATTATTATTATTATTATTATTATTATTATTATTATTATTATTTTGCTTAGGCAATCAGGGTTAAGTGACTTGCCTAGGGTCATACAGCTAGTAAGTGTCAAGTGTCTGAGACCGGATTTGAACTCAGGTCCTCCTGACTCCAAGGCTGGAGCTCTATCTACTGTACCACCTAGCTGCCTCTAATTCTTTCTTCATGACACTGTTCTCTTCTGGTTCTCCTTCTACCTATAGAACTGCTCCTTCTTAGTCTCCTATCAGATCATCATCTAGGTCATACCTACTAATAGTGGGTGATCCCCAAGGTTCTGTCCTGGGCCTTTTTCTCTTCTCCTTCTACATTATTTCAATTGGTGATCTCATTAGCTCCCATGGAATCAATGATCATCTCTGTGCTGATGATTCTCAGGTCTATTTATTCAGCCTTAACGTCACTCCTGAACTCCAGTCTCACATCTCCTACTGCCTATCAGACATTTCACACTATGTGCTGAAGACATCTTAACTTCAACATGTCCAAAACTGAACTCATTATTTCCCCCCAACCCTCCCCTCTCCTTAACATCTCTGTTACTGTCCAGAGCACCATCCCATCCTACCAGTCACTCAGGCTCAGGACCTGGGGGTCATCCTTAACTACTTAGTGTATCTCATTCTCCCCATATCCAATCAGTTGATGAGTTCTCTCTTTTTTCTCTCCTGTGACCCTGCCCTCACCTTGGTACAGGCCTCTATCACCTCAAGCCTGGACAATTGCAATAGGCTGTTGATTTGCCTCAAATCTCTCCCTACTCCAGTCAGATTTCTATTCAACTAACAAACTGATCTTTCTAAAGTGCAGGTCTGATTATGTTGCTTCCGCTGTCCAATAAATTCCAGTGGCTCCTTATTACTTCCAGGATCAAATATGAAATCTCTGTTTGGTTTTTAAAGTTGGTCATAATCTGGGTCCTTCCTACTTTTCTGGTCTTTTCATACCTTCCTTCCTTCCACATACTCTACCATCCAGTAACATTGACTTGCTTGCTATTCCTCACAGGTGGCCCTGCATCTCAAGACTAAGAATTTTCACTCTCTGTCCCCCATGCCTGGAATTCTCTCCCTCCTCCTCGCCATCTCCTGGCTTCTTTTAAGTCCCAGCTAAAGCTTCACCTTTTATAGCAAGCCTTCTCTAACCCTTTTTATTTCCATCCCTTTCCCTCTTTTACTTATTTCCTATTTATCTGGTATATAGCTTGCTTCCTATTTGTTTGCCTCTAGTCTTTCCCATTAGACTGTAAGCTCACTGAGAGGAAGGGCTATCTTTTGCATCTTTTCTGTATCCCTAGAACTTAGCACAATGCCTAGAACACAGCAGATGCTTCATAAATGCTTATTGACTTGAAATGAGATGATGCCATGCAGATGTTGAAAAGGAAAGCATGAGGAGTAGTTAAAAAAAGAGGGTTCAAGGGAATTTATAAGAATCAGAAAGATCAGGGTAAAGTGGGGAGAAGAACTGATGTAGAGACAACCTGGAGCCCCAGTTATTTCACATTGGAAAAAAAAGAGGAAAGATTGGTACTAGGTTGATAATGAATATGCAAATTACAGAAAGTCATGGGACAAATTCAGACAAAGAAACAAGAATAATACTTCTGAAGCCAGCCTTGGGCTTGCAGGTAAATGAAGGAAATAGTTGAATCTGATCAGAGGAAATGTGTGGTTAGGAAATTCTTGCAAATCTGGATCCCTTTCTCTTCTTAGAAAAAAATCTTCCTTCACTCTCCCTTATCTACATTTCTCTGGGTCTGTCCACAGACTTTGCTACTTCTTCCTGTTTTTTTGGTTTGTTTCATTGAAAAAATAACTTTGGCACCCCTATCCTTGCTCAGGCTGTTTCTGCCTCTTTGAAGCCACAGGCTAGAACAAGGTGTGAAAGCTTGTCGTCCTGACTCATTACCCTAGTTGGGACAGCGTGTCATGCATGCCTTTGTCTTGCTCTTCTCAGGAGCCGGCAGTCCATATACCTTCCTCATCAAAGGCAAATTCTCTTTTTGTTCATAGCTTCTTTCTCTTCTGCAATTTGGCCACATCAAACCCTTGCATTCTGTATCCAGCAAAGAAAGAGAAAGAAAAAAAGCCATGGAATTTGGCCTGTACCATCAATCCCTCGTGATGGTCTTGTTTCAGACACATTATTCTTTCATTGCCATTACCCATCCCTCTCCTCTCTTTCTAGTTTGTGTTTATGTAGTTTAGCTAAAGATTATACTTCACTCAAGTTCTTCAGTTTCTGGGGTTTTTTGCAGTTTACTTTCTGATGAAACTTCTGGCAGTTTGTTTACTCAGGAGGTCTGGCCCTTTGCTCTGCTGCCCATTTTTAAACACAATTTGAACAGAGCAGACTAGAAGAGTTTTAAAATCCAACTACACATTTGGTTCCAGCCCAGAGGTATAGGGAAGCCAAATCTGTTTTGGCAAATGCATCAGAGGCTAGAGTAGGGAGGAGATAAGAGAGCTGAAGAGTCAGGTCAGGCAGTGGGACCAGAGAGTTGTTCTTGTGTAATGGAGGGGAGAGAAGATGGGAAAGGAGCAAGGTCGGTGATGTAAGTGATATTGGGACAGTTCAGATAGAAAGAAAACAGAAAAGACTGACATGTTTTGATAAGTCAACAGTTTTATTTATAAAGACAAAGTTCTATAACCATTCATTTCCTTTCTGATCTGTTAAATTTACCCCAGATAGATAGATGTGGAAAAACCTGTATCCCTACAAAATATAGTGTGGTGGCAATAGATTGTAATGTAGTGTGATTATGTCCTAAAAAATAATTAGAACCTAGGTCCAAGGGAAATGAATGTTAGCATGCTGATAATGAATATGCCAATGACAGAACAAAAGAAAAATACACTGTTGAAGATGTGTACACAGACATGTACACATACATATATGTGTATACATTTATATGTACATGTGTGAATATAGACTTGTATATAGATGAGAATCTTTCATTTCATTGTTGTAGAGAACTTAGTGTCCAATTCCTTGCACTGATGAAGGTCAGCAGCTCTTCTCTAATTTATAGTCTTAGGGAACTTCTGAGAGCACTGGCTGAGAGACTGTGATCTATCCAGGGTCACTAGTGGAAGTGGCAGCACTTGAACTCAGGCCTACATAAAAATCGTTGTTTAATACTCTTTCAATATCTGTATTCGTTAAAGAATGTTACTTGGCTTCAGTTTCTCCCTCCATAAAATCGGGCCATTGGACCGGTAATGTCTGAGCTCCCTTCTAACTCTAACATTCTATGATTCTGTGGTCCTACTTAGTTAGTTTTGATATTAGTCCAGAGGAACATTTGTCCAGTGGGACCATGTGGAACACACACACATTACTACAAAGAGTTTGCATATATATGTTGCTGAGAATCATGTTTGCATTTTTTTATATAGGGCACAGGGTAATAATCTCTGTTATTGGCCTATGCTGTACATGGACACTGTGAATACAAATATACCTGTAAGCCGAAGTTACAGTTCTCTTACTTTTAATATTTTGGATTACATACATAAATATACCACATGTAACATAAATTACAAAAGATCAAAGAACCATAAACATGAACTTGATATCAGCCTTATCCCTTTGATGGGACCTCACCCAGAGAAGTCCCGTAACCAAGAACAGAGTGAATTTATGATGCTCTAAGTTTGGAGTCCAGTCCTTTCTGAATAGAGTACAGGGCCCAGAGTCAGGAAGATCTGACTGAGTTCAAATCCAGCTACAGACAATTACTAGCTATGTAATCCTGGGCAAGTCACTTAACCTCTGTTTGCATCAGTTTCTCATCTGTAAAATGGGGGCAATAATAGTACCTACCTCCCAAGGGGGTTGTAAGGATCAAGTGAGTCAATAATTATAAAGCAGTTAGCACAGTGCCTTGCACTTCGTAAGTGCTATTAAATGCTAGCTATTATTATTATCATTATTATTATTTATGTGACATATACTGTTTAAAACCATTGTATAATGTGAAGCCTTGTGAGCTTGAATGCTTCTAAGGGGGAGCAGTTGGTTGCCTTTTGGGAAAGTCAGATACTAAAGTTCATAGGTTCTGCCTCAGTTGGGGGCAATGAGTGAGCTAAGTGAAAGGGCCTCAAAGTAAACTTGAGGCTTGAGGGGCCCCTGACACAAGGTTTATACTACTTTACTATGAAAGTTCTTGGTGGAACAACTTTATGGGACAGGGGTGTACAGGTTGCAACCTGTATAAAATTATAAAAGATGGAATAACCCATAGAAGTACTTCATATGTCATTATTTCAAAGATCTGTAATTTTCTAAGTGTGGGTGTTCCTTCAACAGATACTTGAGAGCCTTTCTATTACTTAACTAGTTTCACCTGCTACACAGACTTGTTTTGAGAAAAACTCTTTGCAGACCTTTATGTTATAAATAAATGTGGGTTATTACTATCATTGGAGAATTTCTGTACCTGGAAATATTCTTTGCCTCGTTCACAACTTAGAGATAAGCTTCTCCAAATTTAGCTAGGCAGATTGTCAAATAGTAGGCATTGGGTTTGGGGCTGAATTCATACTGAGAGCTACAAGAACTTACACTCTGTTTATTTAGCCTTCCTAACCTAGGGTTATTGCCATGTCGAGATGAAGGCAGTGGAGAAACCATATTCTTTCTATTTTGAATTGGAGAATCCACATTTGTGCAATATCTTTAATTATATTAAATCTTTCATTCAAACAATAATGAACAATTCAACTTTGACATTACAAACAAATCTTATTCTTGGGTAAATCTTGTAAAGGTTAATCATTAATTGTAGCTCAGATACCTGAATGTTACTTGTGACTAGTAAAATGTAAGTCAATAGCAAAGGTTATCTTATGTTTGCATTTGTTTGCATTTGTTTCCCCAGCTCTCAACACAGTGCCTGGCACAAAGTAGGTGTTTAATACATATTTGTTGATTGATTGATTGATTGATTGATTGATTGAAGAGCAGAAAATGAATTGTTAGCCTAGATAGAGGCCTTCCTTTTACAAAGATGATTACAACAGTTAAACCTTTGCTCAAGAGGACAAGTCTTTTATTAACAGGTCAACACACTTCCTTCCTGCTATTAGTTGTGGAAAGATCACAGAAACCATTCTTCAGTGTTTCTGATTACTATTAAATTTTCTTTTGGCTGTACTTACAGTTCTGTTATTGGCTCTTCTTATTATGATATTGGCTAGACCTTGAAATAAAAGAGGGATTTTTTTTATGGCTATAGTTTTTCCTGGCTTGTGGTTATACCATGGAAGGTCCAATTTTATTCCACATTTGTACTGTTTCTTAATAAATACTGGAAAGAATCTTAGTTTCAAAGCCACATATTGGTATCTCCAGCTTTAGTGTCTCATCTCTATCTTCGTAACTCTTATATATTTTCATCTACCTAAGCTTAAATGCTAACTTTTCCTTAAAGCCCTCCATATATCTTTTCTTGAATTATAGTTGGGTACAGATATTAACGGGAGATATATACGGCACAGCAGGTAGAGTGCCAGGCTTGGAGCCAAAAAGACTCATCTTCCTGAGTTCAAATGTGGCCTCAAGACACTTACTAACTGTGTGACCCTTGGGACAACTCACTTAACACTGTTTGCCTCAGTTTCCTCATCTGTAAAGATGAGGAGAAGGAAATGGCAGACCACTCCAGTATCTTTGCCAGGAAAACCCCAAATGGGGTCAGGCATGACTGAAAAAAAGTGACTAAACAACAACAGATGGCCTGCATTGGGTGTGATTAGATTTTTTTAATATTTCTTAAGCATCCAGGTGGCAAATCTTTCTGTCTGTCATCCATCATCATCATCCTCATCATATCCAGGCAGTGATTTTAGGCAAATCACTTTATTTTTCCTGGGCTTCAGTTTCCTCAGCTATAAGATGAGGATTTTGAGACTAGATGGACTCCAAGATCCCTTCCAACTCTAAATTTATAATGTGATCCTTACTTTATAATGCTTAGCACAGCATTTTGAATGTATCAAGTACTTGTTTATACATGTTTAAATACTGAATTGAACCCAAGCACTCCAGGGGAAGTTATTTAAACCATTTTAAATCACTAAGAATTAAAGCTTTGGTGAGATAGGGCCAAAGCAATAGTAGGAATAGGCAAGTAGCTGTCTGAAAACAATTAGTACTGTAATTGGTTCAGACAAAAAATGCCTTCCCCACCCCACCTCCTATTTAGAAATAGAAGCAGCATGAGATTAATCAGCCATATTCTGAAGTGTTCATTGCTTTTCTGCAGTTCATATATTATTCTGGGCCTATTCACATGACCAATAAATATATTCCTTTAAAAGAAAATTATCTGAATTTTGTTAACTTAGTAATGGGATAAAGGATAAAGCCACTAGTGATTATTTAATGCTATCAGCTCTCTGTAATTTATTTCTTAGTATCACTCCAAAGGAACAACCAGGGTTGTGCAGGGAAATGTTTAACAACTGGCACTTCCTCACTCTCCCACCCCATGTACACAGAACACCTTTATAAGTTTAATCTTTATTACTGACATTTCTTCATTACTTCCTTAAGTCTGGATAATTAACAAAAACAATAATGCAAGCCCTGATTTATAAATTTGCTAATTTCTGAAGGTATAAGTGCTCAAATTGAAAATTTAACAATTGGCTCAGGTTTGAATAGTGGAGACAATTTCTGGTATGAATATACGATTTTTGCTAAATATAGGTTGGAGTCAGGTGGAGAGGGGAGGTTTTAACAAGTTAGTATTGAAAAAAAGTTGTTGCATGAATCATAAATGTAAAGAAGCTTGGACAATTTCAAATGCCAAAAAACCTATGAATGTACATTTGGTGGGTGTATAGTAAATATGTCTTAACTCAATTTTATTACTTTGGAATTTGTGATGTGAGGAGCCAAGGCTAAAGTTTTTATTTGCTTTTACAGTAGCTATGATGAAAGGGCATATTAACAAATTAACAGAGACGAAGAATATGCAGAGCAAACTGAACCTACCTGAGTGAGTAGATAGTAGATCCCTTTAGGGAGATTAGCTGCTTCTGGTTTGTAAGCAAATGTTAAATCTAATTTAATCCTTAGAGCAGATTCAGGAAGCTCTCTACTAACAGTGTTTTTGTTGGTCATTTGAGTTCCTTTGATGGATATAGGAGCAGCAAAGGTTCAAAACGTTCCCCTGGTCTCAGGGCTAAAAACTTGTAGGTCTCAGAGTTGACCCCCAGATTTTCTGACTCCAAGTTCATTACTCATTACACTGGCTGCCTAAGAAAAGGAGCCAGCAGTTTGTTTTTGGCACTAATTATCTCCCCCTGTTATTCCTCCCTCATACCACCTCCAGTTTCTAGGGCCCTTACTTAGCTTCCCTCCTAATCCTTCCAAACCCAGATGAAAAGCTCACTCCCTGACCTTTCCCCACCATTTGTCCTTTTCTAACCCACACTCCACCCTTCTTTTTTTAAATTCGAAGTCAAATTTTTCTTTAGTGTCTCAGACCTTTGGGTACCCATTGTCTGGTAACAAGTTCGAATGAGTTATTAATGTTTAACACCTTTCCCCCAAACCAGGAAATAAGAAAAATAATGGAGGGTTTTGGGGGGAGGAAAAATGCCTTAATTTAAAACTCAGCTCAGATAAAGGGTCGGGGTGTGGCTGCAGGGGATCATTGGACCTTTCAACTACCCTCCAATTATACTTCTTTACTCCCTCATCTGTGTAGGACAGGCCTGGATTTGTGGCTGTCTGTCTCTTTTTCCACCCTTTAATCTCTACTTTAATCCTTCACTATCATCACTTCGAGAACTTTATTATTAAATGATGAGATCCTGACAAACCACAAGGATCATAGGATTTAAAGCTGAAAGATACCTTAGAGATCAAGTCCAATCTCTTCTATTGACAGATGAGGGAGCAGCCCCAGAGAGACCAAGTAACTTCTTACTGGGCCATACAGGCAATAAATAGCAAAGCACAGATTTGAACCAGGTTCCCTGACTCCAAATCCAGTGTGTATCTTACTGTTACTAATATCTTTCTTTCCACCATGAATAACTGAGTAGTGAGATTTTATGCCTTGGTTTTATGTCCTTATACTTTATATATGGCTTTTACTTTATGCCCTCCACATCTTTTTAAAAAATTGCTTAAAGAAATTGGCTGTGGGGAGTGCTGGCATCACAGTAAAATTACACTTGATACTAGCGGCAACCTTTGTCAGGCCTGTGTGGGCTTTGGGACCACCTCTATGTCAGAATAAGCGGCTGGCTTATTCTGTTTCCCTTATGGCAGTCAGTGTAATAATGTCAGGCACAGTGTGTACTTCCAGCTCTATAGAAATAAAGAACAGTATCTAAAATGTTAACTGGATTTATTGGTTGAAAGTACAATACAGACACCAAATCTGAAAAAAGCCACAAGGGGATTTGGCTCCTTGTTTTCTAGATTCCAAATACAAAAAGACATTATACTGCAGAGAAAGACAAACCACATTAAAAAAAAAATAAAGCCTTCCTTTAGTCACTGGAAGGTCAAATACTGAAGCTGAAACTTAAATACTTTGGTTACATATGAGAAGAGGCGATTCATTGGAAAAGGCACTGATGTTGGGAGAGATTGAAGGCAAAAGGAAAAGGGGATGGCAGAGGATGAGACAGATAGTGTCATGGAAGCAATGAACATGAGCTTGGACAGACTTTGAGAGATAGTGGAGCATAGAAGGGCCTGTGTACTATGGTCCATGGGGTCACGAAGAGTTGGACACAACTGAAGGACTAAATAACCAATAATCTCCTCTATGAGGAAGAGAGAGTTTTTGTGTTTGTGAAGCTTTAAAATTACTGGAGTACAGAGAGTACTCAGTGAGTGGGTATGTGAGCATACATGGTATACCCAAAGTCAAGTCCCTGACTGGACTGGAGGAGAAGGTACAGCTTCAAGATTTCCTCTTAGAAAACAGAAGAGGGACAGGTAGGTGGCACAGTGGATAGAGCTCGGTCTTGGAGTCAGGAGGACCTAAGTTCAAATCCAGCCTCAGATACTTGATACTTACTAGCTGTGTGACCCTGGGCAAGTCACTTAACCTCAATTACCTCACCAAAAAGCAAAAAAGAAAAAGAAAACAGAAGAGAGGGAGAGACAACCAGCTTAGGAATCACAGAAGTATAGATAGCTGGAAGGTACCTAATAGCTCATCTAGACCAACCCCTTCATTTCACTTATGAGAGAACAGAGCTAAAAAGAGTTAGTGACTTACCCAAAGTCACATGAGTCATATATAGCAAATCTGGAATTTGAATTCAGGCCCTCTGACTCTAAATATGATACTTTTTACAGGGTACCATACTATATCTCTCTACCACATAAGAAATCAAGATTCTGATGTGCTACCTTATAGATATATAAATAGTGCAATTATAATTTGATGTTCATATTTCTCAAGTGTTGTGCTGAGACCACCTATTCACTAAATAAATTACCATTTGGTTAAATAATTTTTATTTAGTGTCTATGTGCAATTAAAAAAATTCTTATAAACTACTAATGGTTCTATCAGGTATAGACCTTATTTCTTAGTGAGGTAGTCATATATCTCTACCATATATGTCTGGTGTAGATTTCACCAAAATCTATTAAAATTAAAAAGAAATAGCAAATTGTTTTATTTTTCTCAAGATGGTAGTTAACTACAAATTTAATTTATCAGAATTCAATTCAATGAAATTCAACAAGAATTAATCACTTACTGTGTACCAGACAATGTTCAAAACTTGAAAGAATCCCTATCCTCAAAAAGCTTACATTCTTTTGGGGGAAGCAGTGCTTTTGTAGATGAAGACAGAATAAATATGAAGTAATTTGGTGTGGAGGGTGTAAGGTAGGGAGCTGTACTGGGAAAGCCTCTTGTAAGGAGAGAAGAGATAAAAAGGGAGTAAATGCCATCATTTGAGTCAGTTTGGCTGGAATGTAGTGTACTTTAAGGGAGTAATGTGCCCCGAGGCGGCACAGATTGTGAAAACTTTTAAATGTCAAATCAGAGAACTTTGCATTTTATACTGGAAGCAATAGCAGTCCAGAGAAGCTTTTTTTTAAGACATGATTTTTATTGAACATTTGTAAGACTCACTTTTACATTATTACAAATAATTTACAATAAAAAAAATCAGCTGTAAAAAAAAAGAGGGACATTTTCCTGGATTTATCATTGTACAGTTTAAGCAAAAAAATATACATATATCTAAATATGAAGGTCATTTTCCAAGTATTCAAGCAGAATACTTTTATGGACTCACTTCATTAAAATACACTACACACAAATGTATAGATACTTATTGATAAATATTTTCACAATTAACCAATAAAGTGCATCTACCTTTTTGGGTTTGTCTGTGTTAAGAGAAACTTCTTGAGTAGAAGCCTGACTTGACTAGACCTGTGTTTTAGGATAGCCTAAAGTTGTGGAATAAATGTGGTCAAAATTAGTTACCAACTTCAAAAATTATAGAATAAATCAGAAAGATCTATGTGATATGATACGATATGCAACAGTCTCCTAACCAATTGTTTCTTTTCCCTTACAATTTATTTTATACACCACTGTCAGATAATTCCTAATTATGAATGTAATCCAAGTCCCAAAGCCCATTGGTATGGGACTCCCTCCTCATTGGTGGAGATCAAAGCCCATGCTTGCATGAAGAGCTGGTAGAGTTGGTGAGGGATAGAAGAGAGCCCTTCAGACTTTTTCCAAATCTCTTCTGTTTTGTTTTGTTTTTCACTTTCTTAAAGTGTCTTCAAGTTGTTTTGAGCTCTTCTGTCTTCCAGCTTCAGGAGAGAAGGTGGATGATGCCAACCCCACTTCAGGTTGCTGAAGGAAAATAAGACTAAGAAAAAGCCAATATGAGAGACCAATAAATACACACAGTTGAAGCATTTATCATAAACTCTGGTACTCACAGCTCAGTAGTACCCTCAGCAACCTCTGTCCCTATGAGTAGAAGGCTGGAGGGCAGAATGAAAAACCCGCCCCAAAGCCTCCATTTAGAGAGGGCTCATAACCCAAACATTTATCACCAGCTGCACTTCTTGGACTCCCCTCCACCATTACCATCCCCCTTCCTCCCTCTCCTTTTTGGCTTCCTTTTGTGTGTTGTCTTCCCTCATTGGTTTGTAAGCTCCTTTGTTTTTCTTATTTGTATCTCCAGTGCTTAACATAGTGCCTGGTACATAGTAGGAACTTAATAAAATGTTTACTGAATTGAAAATCTACAATGTGCATTATAATTTCTCATATTACATATACCATATTTTCTAATACATATAACACATAATTTAGAGGCTGCATGGCATCATGGGTAGAGAGCGGGCCTTGGGATAAGGAAGACTTTGGTTCCAGCTCTGATTCTGGACACATACTGCAGTCTCCTTGCCATGGCCTCATTCTCTGACCTTCTCTACCCTACAGGAAATGGTAGCTCACCCTTGGCTCCCAGTAGGAGCCAAGGATAGATGAGCCTTTTGCCTTATCTTGCCAGGAGACAGGTTTTTACACTGCTGCCCCTTCCTCTAGTCTTTTTACCATGTCTCCTCTCACTCCCCAACCCCCCTGTGTATTGTCTTCTCACATTAGAATGTAAGCTCTTTGAGGGCAGAGGCTATCTTGCTTGCTTATATTTGTATCCCTAGAACTTCTCACAGTGCCTGACACATAGAAAACACTTAATACTTGCTTTACCTAGATATCCATCTGTACTGGCTATGTAACACTGGGCAAGCAAGCTTCTCAGAACTTCCAGGCATCTCTAAGATTACAGGTTGCAGATCTCCATCAGTAAAGAAAGTTCTTTTTGTGTGTGTGAGCTTCCTATGCTGTAGAAATCACTGGTTCTATTAAAAAAAAATGAAATCAAGTCAAAGGGAGTGGAAATCTGGCTTTATAGTACCTAGCCAGGTGGCAGAATACGTAGAGCTCTGGGCCTGGCTTCAGGAAGACCTGAGTTCAAATCTAGCCTTAGATATTTCCTAGCTGTGTGACCCTGGGCAAGTCCCTTCACCTTTTTGGCATCAGTTTTTCCATCTATAAAACGGATAATAATAGTACCTACCTTCTAGGGTTGTTGTGAGACATCAAAAGAGATAATATTTGTGAAGTGCATAGGACAGTGCCTGGAACATAATAAACACTGTACAAGTGCTAATTATTATCATCATTATCATTTTGATGGTAGAATAAATGAACTGGAGGGAACTTTGAGAAATCATCTGGCAAATCGCTAAATCATCCAGAGCAGAAGGCAGTTGTACTTCTCTTGAAAATGTGATGTTCAAGGTTCCTTTTAAATACAGATACATAAATGAAACTTCCAGTGAAGGAAAATGTTCTCATGCGAAAGTGATACTATGATACTTCCCATTTCAAACTAGCTTTGAGCTGTTATTGTACTGCTTAAGTCAGATTGGCCCAATGAAGAGTTGTCTGGGCCACAGTTAACTGGCCCACATGGCGACTGAACTCATGTGATTAACATACTAACCAACTAACCTAACCACTCACATTATAGAAAAGGTTCACAAGTAAAGAAGGAAAACAGCATTTTTAAAGGGGAGAATGGTGCATCATTGAGTGGATAGAATTATATATTTTTAATTAATTCATTGAGTTCATTGACTCATATATTCATAGATAGTGGTTAGAAGTATATATTTTTATTGAGAAAATGTGTTATTTGAGGAATTTAAAAAACGGATATATTAAAACATCTATTGGGAAACAACTATGTGACTATCCACATAAATATGAAGAAACAATATTGTTAAGAGTACTTTTAATTGCAGAAAATGATCTTATATTTTAAAAAATGCTGAAACAATACACCCAGAAATATGAACTTCTTGTTTTAGGGAGATCAAGCATTTTTGTTGCTTAGAGTGCCATCTAGTGATATATATAAGTAATAGCACTCATGATACCCAGGTGAGGTTCCTGAAGAAAGTATACACGTGCTGGGGGTAAGCCTGTCTACTAAAGTTCCAGGCCCCAAATTACAGTGTCCAGTAGTTTTTATATTCACTGTGTTCTGCCCAGGAGACCCAACTCTGCAGAAAAAAGAAAACAGAAGGTGAAACATGAGCGCCTAAGGAGTTAAACCCGAATGCTCACACAAATATACACGATTCATTTGGTTCTGATACCCACAGAGATTCCCTATGACCTTGCTACAAATTCAGCCTCATTTGAAAGGCACACAAAATATGTCTTTTAAAATATATACATATGAATGCAAGCTCTTGCCTTATTCTTGAATTATGCCTTTAACCTTAATTTTCTCAGCCTCTGGGATAATTTCTCCTCTTGACTACAATGTATACATTTCCAACTCAACTCAATAGACATACATAGTAGCAAGCATATTTGAGAGCAGAAAAATTAGACTTGGTGCCCCTCCCGTGGCAACCAGAACAAAAGTATTCTATTTAGCAACATTTAGGAGCCTCAGGGTTTCAGTTTGAACATTTCTGTCTAAATTTATACTGCAGCAATTTTGTGCAGAAGGGCATTTCAATCAACATGAAATGTAACCAAAACTATTATCAAGAAATTACTTTAGAAAACACTAGTTGGGACAATGTCAATACTGAGGCATCGTAAATGCCTGGATTACATTTTTCTTAGCAGTCATTTAAAAAATAAAATAAGTGATACTTTGAAAATGTTGGAGAAAGAATAGAGTAGACATGCTATCAATCTGAAATCCAGTCACACTTCCTTTTAGAGGTTTTGAATCTAACTATATTTTGAATTTGAATCCTAATAGGGCAGATTTCCCCCTTCAAGATGATACTGTGACTCTGAATTGTTCATACCTTTTGACCTAGAGATCTCTTTACTGGTCATACACCCCAAGAAAGTCAATGACAGAGAGCAGAATCCCAAGTGTACCAAAATATTCACAGAAAATATTCACAAAATAGTCACACCAGAACTTCTGGTGGTAGCAAAACCAAACCAAAACAAAAACCAATACAATTTTTGCTTTCTCTCTCCCCGCCTTCCCGTTCCCCAACACAGTAGCTCACTGGACAGTAGCTGAGAAAATTACCATCAGTGAAGCAAAGGAATAGCATTAAGCCATAGGACAATAAATATAAGAAGTGAAAAAACAAGGAAGGACTTGTGTGAGATGCTAGAGTGAAATGAGGAAAACAATATACGCAATACTTTCGTTGTTGTTCAGTTGTGTCTACTTCTTTGTGACCCATTTAGGGTTTTCTTGGTAAAAGTACTGGAACAGTTTGCCAATTTCTTCTCCAGCTCATTTTGCAGATGAAGAAACTGAATTTGCCTGACGAGGCAAAAAGGGTTAGGTGACTTGCTCAGGGTCACATAGCTAGTAAGGCTGGATTTGAACTCAGGTTGATCCAGATTCCAGGGACAGCACTCTATCCACTGTGCCACCTAACTGCCCATATGCAATACTACAGTAATGGAAATGATAACAATAATAAAAGGCACCAAAACTGGGTCAAATGCAATCGACAATCTTGTTCCTAGAGGATAGATGATGAAACATGGTTCTCTTTATTAGAGAAGTAAGGCCTACTGGTACAAAAAATTTAGATAGACTGTCAGACATGGTTATTTGTTCTATCAGTTGGTATAACAATAATAAAAAAAGCATCAATAACATTTTCCAAATTACTCTGTAAAAATAGATAAATAGCTAAGTACACAAAACATTTATTAAGCACTTCTATGTGCCAGGCACTGTACTGAGTGTTAAAAATACAAATAGAATCTGAAAGACAGTCCCTGCCCTCAAGGAGCTTACATTTTAAGAGGAAGACAAAATCCAAGGATTGGTGGGGAAATGAGAGCTGTGTGACTTTGAACAAGTCATTTTAACTTGAGTCTCAACTTCCTTAGCTGTAATAATAATCCTTGTACTACTTGCCTCCCAAGATTATGATGTAAATAACAATAATTATCAATTAATAATAATAACAGTAAGTATTAATACTTATTACTTAATAATAAATACAATACTATTTAATGAATTATTAACAATTATTATAAATTAATAATTGTTATTATTATTTACAAACTTTATATAAACATGTAGCTGTGTTCATTATAGTTCTTACTCCTACAAATTAAGGAACTGTGATTTCTTTGGTGTGGACTTTTCTCTTACAACTTGTCTATAGCTTGGGTTTTCAAGAGTTGCTGTGGCTAAAAATGTCATCCCCTGAAGCCAGTCTGATAATGAACTTCTCTAGCTTAGGCTGCTCCTTTGAGGATGGGCAAGCAATCCATCACCAGGTTCATATTCCAAGCCTTTCAAACTTATTAGAGACTACCAGAATTAGCATTCTGCTAAAGTAGCTTCGAGAATCCAGAGTCACCTTCACACTACGATGAGCCAGAGTAGAAATAAAATGGAAGATTATTATAATTATAGAACAACAACAACAATAAATGAAGCTGCCATTAGAATTCTGGTTCCTTTTGGATTCTTAGGCCCATTCCCCACTTCCCAATGGTAGAAAGCAGGGCCCTGTCAATACTCCTGACCTAGAAACTGGACAAGGCTGCTCTCATTCTTTGGATAAGCAAGAAGTCTCCAAATATAATCTTTCTGGTAAGATGGAATACCTCTAGGCCTTACCGACTGTCCTGCTGCTTTGCCCTGAACACTGCCACCTGACTTACCAAAGTCCTCAAAGGACCCCTGAGTGTTACCATTGAAACAGCTGCAGCACCTTCAGGAATTCTAGGCTTTTCCATTTGCTGCTGCTTTCTCTTCTTATGGGTTGTCACCCTCAGTTAGATGAGGGGCTTCTTGAAAACAGGGATTATCTCTCTCTTCTATTCTTATCCCCAGCACTTAGCACTGTCATTGGTGGATATTGAGCACTTAATAAATGTGTTTAAATTGATGCATTAATTCCATTCTTAGATCAATTTAATCCTTGGCATAGGTCACTGGCATAGCACTTAATTCAAGTTGTTTAAACTGTAGGGAATCAACTGTTATTCATGAACCTTCCATTTGCTTCCATCTCCCAGCTCAAATTCCCAATTAAGGAGCTGCATTCTGAATTCATGTATTTATTTGTGCTATTCTTGCATGAAAATAATTTTCTTGTTAAATTTTAATTAGTCAGAGCCATCATACTAACTGCTATGTTGTGTATAGTAGTGAGAAATTTTTGGCAGAGATGCTTTTAGATGTGGTAAAAATAATGCATTTCTTTGAGTCTCAGATATACATATTCCCTGCCTCCTCCTCCCTCAGTCCAGCCAACATTGAGAATATTTTTAAAATGTTACCAATAGTTTGGGCATGAGGACACTTCACATTTAATTAGATAATGAGTCAATTATATGTGAATACTTTCCAGATCTAAGGAATTTTCTAAATGAAAATAAATATTTTGAGTAGTTTTTTCTTGGAGATTTCACAAAAGGATTGGCTATCTCACAAGTCCTTGTTTTTGCCACTAGAGTTTGCTTTATCTATGGTTATGATTTTGAGGGCTCAGGAAGATACTCTGATTTCCAAAATGCCTCCTCCCTATCTTTAAGTACAGATAAAGCACTTCATCCTACAATTAGGGCTAAAGCTTAAAAGGCAAATACCCCTGGGAGAAATAACATTTACAAGTTCACACTAAGGTATATATGACTTATAGTGCAGGTTTTATCAAAAAAAAAAGATTGTCAAGGGAAAGATAGCAGGTAGCTGTTTCAAGGGCCTCTTCAGGAGGGTAGGAACCTTTTTCTTCCCTCCCTCACCCCCAAACAAACAAGGAAATGACTTGTATCACAGTTTTGTTTAGGGTTGGTCATTTAGGCACACCATAATGGTCTTAAAATTGGTCAATTAGGATTGGTATCCTTTGGAGAGGTCACTTTGTAAATCACAGTCTGGTTAGGTAGTATAAATAGGATTTTCTAAGAGAAATATTGTTATAATTAATTACACTAATAAATGATATATGAGTTTAAGCTTTCTAATGTGCTTTCATAGTAATTATCTCATTTGATTCTCACAATAACCCTGTAATGTAGTAGGTACTTTTATTATTCTTGTTAATAGATGAGGAAATTGAGGCCCAGGGAGATTAAATGCCTTGCCTGAGTTTCTTCAGCTAGTGAGTCAGATTCAGAACTTGAACTCAGGTCTCCTGAACTCTATGGCTGGCCCTGTATCCACTGTACTATAAACAATCTCAAAAACCATAGCAGTCTGAATATAGGCAGTATTTCCTGCCTTTTCTCTTCATATCAGGACTTAATAGCTTAAGATTGCATTAAGACTTTTGGAATACCCCGTATAAAAACTTGAACACAGCCTATGCTTATTATTTTTTGGTTAGATGTAGTTTTTTTTAAACTTTCAAAGTATTTTAGGGCTAAAGGTCAGCCTATATTCCACCAATACTATCATTTGTCTTAGAGGCACAACTCTCTAATTTGATCATACTTTCCCCTTTATTTTTCTTGACAGGGTAAAATTGTTGATCACTGGCCTCTATATCAACTTATCTCTTACCACATTTATAGCTATAAAGTTGAAGATATAATGAGCTACCTGAGACCAACATGAGACTTCTAAATGAAGTACTTTGTTAATCCAGTCCTCTGAGGTTAGAGCCCTCAATTATGATGTCCAATCATTGGAATTAAAGGGATAGTGATATATGGATGAGAATGTGGGGGAAGAAGGCAAATTTATCAGGAGTTCCACTTAAAAATCAGAGGGTTACAGATTGTATTATTTCTAAAAAATATTGTACAACCTGCAAATAAATTCTTTAGGACTGAAATCTATTCTAGTCTTTTGGCCCCTTAATTTTTATGATGGAAATATAATGAATAATATGCATTTCTTTATATTAGGAATTTAGCATAATTTGAAAGTACCAAATATACATTAAAAAGTAAGTGCAGACTTTTTTCCATGTTAGGCAAAACTGAGAATATATACAAGGATTGTTAAAGCAGCATTTCACTCTAGTACAACTGAGGTGAATTGTTATATTATTGCCTCTGATCTAAAAAAAAGTTACTCCTTTAATAATATTGCCAGAAATTACACAGATACGCAGGTAGAGTGGTGTGGTGGACAAACTCTAATTTCCTGACTTCTCATCTGGCATTGTTCACCACCTAGAGTAGGGAATTCAATTTGATTCAACCAAAATTTACTGAAAACCTACAATTACAAGCAAAGTATTGTGTCTGGTGCTAAGAAGGCCACTAAGATGAGCAAGAAAAGATCCTTGTCTTCAAGGAACATAGATGAAAGCATAAGCTTCCTGTGATCCCAACTGCCAAGGAGACTGATGCTAGCAGATCTCTTGAGTTTGGGGGTTTTAAGCTTCAGCGGTGTGGTTTAAGCCATTTAGGCGTCTGTATTTGGCATCAATATAGTGAGCCCCCAAGACAGGCCAGAGCACCAGATCATCAAAGGGGAAGCATACCAGCCCAAGTTGGAAACTGAGCAGGTCAAAACTCTTTGGGATCAGGCTTGTGAGCAGCCTCTGCAGGTACCGGGTGAGGAGTGAGCGAGCGAGAGAGAGAGAGAGAGAGAGAGAGAGAGAGAGAGAGAGAGAGAGAGACAGAGAGACAGAGAGAGAGACAGAGAGACAGAGAGACAGAGACAGAGACAGAGACAGAGAGATGCCTAAGAATATGCAGATAATAGTTCTAGAACCAGAATATGTCCTCTGACACCAAACCTAGCATTCTACTGTACCATGCTGCCTGTCTAAAGGCTAAGTGCTGAGGCAAAACAGATATCTAAAGTATCCCTTCTGAGAATTTTAGAATGTGCAGACCAGAAAAACTTTCTCCTATACAGAAATTCTTTATTATCACATCTCAACAGGAGAGCTCTATTTGTGGAGAAACTTTCATTCAGAATTCTTCATTTCCCTCCTTTGCCTGTAGGTCACAATTTCCCATTCCTATACAGGGCCCTTGATTTTGTCCCCCATTCTCCCTTTTGAACATTTGGTAAAATTCAATGAGGCTAATTTAGAGTTATCAGAGCATAAAAATGAATGTACTATTCATCAGACAGCATATCTTCCAGGTGCTTTAGTGAGACCATTAAATAACAAAAAAGGGACTTTAAAAAAAATCAAACATTCTTTAGGGTATTCATGGAAAAAAATGTTTTCAATGGGTTAGAAGAAACTAGTGAAGTTAAAAGGTGAAAAATTTTTGTGATTCAATGTTATTACATCGGATAGAGAAGCTGGAGTTCTGGGCCTGGAATCAGGAAAACTTGAGTTCAGCTATGACCTCTGACACTAGCTGTGTGATCCTGGACAAGTCATTTAACCTCTGTTTGCCTCAGTATCCTCAACTGTAAAATGGGGATAATAATAGCACCTACTTTGCAGGATTATTGCGAGGATTAAATGAGATAATATTTGTAAAAAGCACTTAGCACAGTGCCTGGCACATAGTAGATACTAGGTACATGCTTATTCCTTTATTATATAGTAAAACAATTCTTCTTCATTTATGAGAAAATATTAGCAGTGTGGGCAGGTAATTTATGGCTGTTGAGCTTCCCCATTTCCAAGTTTGGTGCATTTGAAGTGGCCCGAAGTGGAATTTCTCGTTATTGGAAAAAGTGGCCCCTAGTCCTCCAGCCTTGCTAAGAGAAGAGACAGGTCAGAGAGATGGAGAAGAGAAGGGAAAGAAGGAAAAGGCGGGGTGGGGAGAAGTGCAGAGAGTTCGGGCTAGCTCATTTAGCTTCTCCTCTGATGATCTTTCATAAATTGATTCAACTCTATAAACATTTCTTAGGTGCCTATTGGGGATACAAAGACAAGAAAGAAGTCGTTGCCCTCAGGGAGCTTTCATTCCAGTAGAATGCATCCTATTCCACGTTTAGGGAAGAGAACATTACCAGTAGCAAGAGAAGGAATTGTAGATAGAAAACAGTACACAGCCTCTAGGAGCTCACATGGCACTGAAGCTCTTTGTGGGCAGGCCAGCTTTTCATCCTTGAGTTTGTTCTTTTCTCTGCTTCCAGAAGGCCAAAGCACTGGGTCACCACAGCGAGGGTTTAAGCCCTTTCCTCCTCCCTCTCCAGTCCTGATCCTCTCTATACAATGGCCTCTTTGCTGTTCCTTGGACCCCACACACCATCTCTCTTTGCCTTTGATCTGACTGTCTATCCTGCCTCGAATGCTCTCCCTCCTCATCCCCACCTCTTAGAATCCCCAAATTCCTTCAAGACTCAGCTCCAGGGGTACCGAGGTGGTACAGTGGATAGAGCACTGGCCCCGAAGTCAGGAGGACCTGAGTTCAAATCTGGCCTCAGACCAATCACTTGACATTTACTAGCTGTGTGACCCTGGGCAAGTCACTTAACCCCAATTGCCTAATATATATATATATATACACATACATACATACATATATATACATATATATGTGTGTATATATATATGTATATATATATATATGACTCAGCTCCAGCACCACCTTCTCTGTAGGAGGCCCTTCTCAGTTCTTCCAACTACTAGACCCTTCCCCTCCACAGTTATCCTTCTTGTTCTGTCTTGACCAACTCTTTGTGACCCCATTTGGGGTTTTCTTGGCAAAGATACTGGAGTGGTTTGCCATTTCCTTCATCTGCTCATTTTACAGATGAGGAAACTGAGGCAAAAAAGGTAAAGTGACTTGTCCAGGTTCACACAGCTAGTAAGTGCATGAAGTCAGATTTGAACTCAGGAAAAGGAATCTTCTGGCTCCAGGCCTGATGCTCTATGCACTGTGGCACCCCTTAGCTGCCTTAACCTCCTTGTAGTCTGAATGTATATTGTAGGATGCTATTTACGTGACATCTCACCTATTAAAAAGCACACTCCTTGAGAACACAGGCTTTCTTTGTATCCTCAGCACTTGGCACAGTTTGTGGCATTCAAGCGCTTAATAAATACTTTTGATTGACAGGTTGATTGAAATACCCATTAAAGTAGTCATGATGTACAATTCCCCCCTCCCCCATTTTACAGATTAGGAATCTGAGGCTCTGAAATAAATAAGGGACTTGCCAAGGGGTCATACAACTACTAAACATAAGAGGCAGGATTTGAACCTGGGTTTCCTGATTCTCAGTCTAATGTTCTTATGCCTCAGGCATTGGCAAAGTAAGCTTTACTTACTCTTCTTTCAGCTATGGGTAGGGCAGCTCACCTACCCACCCTGGGCTAATTATTCTAGTGCAGGGGTGTGGAATCTGTGGTCCTGAGGTCACATGTGGTCTGCCAGGTCTTCAAGTGAACTTTATTCAGTCAAAGGGTTGCACTTGAAGACCTGAGGGCCACATGTTGCCTCAAAGCCCAGGTACCCCACCCGGTTCTAGTGCATCAGTAGTTGCACCTGGTGAACCAAAGAATGAGTAATCGTTACCTGGAGCCATACTCCCTATTGGGATAATATGCCTTTAATGAGACAAAGCCAAGGGAAATTTCCACAATGGACTGGATTGTAGAATAATAGAAAGTCAGTGCTAGAAGACAAGGCCAAGTAATTGCATCCTAGCTTGTTGTATGTGGTTAAAATCATAAAAGAAATACGTTACTTTAAGAGCATACTGTGATTGGAATGAGTCTTAACAAAAACAAAACAGTTCTCCCTCCTGGGAAGAGGCAGCCAGAACAATGGATCTGCCCCTGCCTCGGAGGAGGCCAAGGTAAGTGATAGAGAGGGATCCATTACCGGCCCCTTCCCTTCCTCACTGTCTCACTGTTGGCCATGCCCTCTGTTCTGGTTGAGCTCTGGGTGTTGCACAGAACACACAGAGAGAGCTTCAGGTGGGTCCACAACCTTAGAGCAGGTGAGGAAGAGAGGAGCTGGGCTCAAGGAATCCCAGGAAGGGGCGATTGAGGCCGTGGGCATGAATTTTAGATGGACAGAGGTAAGGTCTGTTCCACCTCATAATTGCAGCTAAAACTCTTCTTCATAGTTAGACCTGTGCTAAATCACCTGGTATTGGCCCCTGCCTTCATGGGGGGTGGGGGGCCCAAAAAACCTAACAGCTCATTCCAGACAATTGAAAACTACTCATTATTAAATACTAGTAAGGATTCAGATTCTGACGACTTTGGGGATTCCACTACCTATCTCAATAAGCCTTAACAAGCCCCCCAGACCAGGAAATTTTTGAGTAGATTCAATCTGTCTCCTCACAAAAACATTCATTCTATGTAGAAGAAAATGTCCCATCATCATCTGCTGGCTAACAAGCCTTCACACACTTAAAGACTTATTATACCACTTTCTCTCATCCTGTTTAAGTAATTCTTCTTTTCATGCAGTTATTTGCTTTCCTACCATTCAATCATTGGGCCGTCCTCAACCCTCTACAAATTCATCTCCCCCTGGAGCTGTGGAGCCCAGAATTTGACAACTTGACAATATATTCGTGTCTCATCTCTGTTGAGTTAGTGGAAGGGTAAATCTATCTTTCTATCTGAATATATACACCTATATTTACATATAAACATATGTATATATATATATGTATATATATATATATATATATGTATGTATATATATATATATATATATATACATACAGCTATATCTATCATCTGTCTCTCTAGATCCAGTCACCTGTCTTCCTATCTATCTATCCACACATATATTCATATATAAACATGTATATATGCATACAGCTATATCTATCATCTATCTCTCTAGATCCAGTCACCTGTCTTCCTATCTATCCACACATATATTCATATATAAACATGTATATATACATACAGCTATACCTATTATCTATCTCTCTAGATCCAGTCACCTGTCTTCCTATCTATCTATCTATCTATCTATCTATCTATCTATCCACACATATATTCATATATAAGCATGTATATATACATACAGCTATATCTGTCATCTGTCTCTCTAGATCCAGTCACCTGTCTTCCTATCTATCTATCTATCCACACATATATTCATATATAAACATGTATATATACATATAGCTATATCTCTTAATCTATCTAACTATATATCTAATCTGTTTTGTATCTATGTATTTATTTGAGTCTGAGTTTGTGATTTCATTGGTATACTCTAGTGAGGAAGCTCCCTCCACCAATGCTGATGGGTGAGTGCTCTGCAATGAGAGAGTTGCCTGGGACACTAAAGTTAAGTCTTGTCCCGGGTGACAGATGTACCTACTTGAACCCTCATCTCTTTGACTCCCAGGACCATTGTCCACTGTGTTTTCCCAGGTTATTATTATTTTTTTAAAATAACAGCATTATACCAGAGATGGAGTTCCGTATAACTCCTGGAGCCTTTTTGTTGTTGTTCTTTTAAAAGTGACATGGCTTTGGCCGATGGAGCTGCCAGATTTAGGCAGAATCTAGGAGGAATGTGAAAGCAGCAGTTTCTGCACTCAGTGGTAAGGCTATATAACATGAATTCTTTTGGGTGGAAAGGAGATCTCTCAAAGAGAATTGCAATAGGTCTATTTTAGCAAAAGGTTTTCAAGAAAAGCTAATCCTTTGCAGTGAACCAATGTTAATTATAATTAAGGCAGTGCATAGTGTAGTGGAAAGAGCACATGAAAAGGAGATGGAAAACCTGTTCTGCTACTCTTTGGGTATATGACCTTAAGGCAGAGCACTTAGTATTTCTGGGCCTCAGTTTTCTCACCTGTAAAATGATTTCTAAGTCCCTTCTAGGATTCTGTGATTTTATTGAAAGTTCTTATGTAGAGTTAGTATGGATAGGTAGTAGTGTTGGTATAAGCAGTTATTTAAAAGGAAACCTCTTAAACTTAAACTGGTGAGAAGACACTCAATAGGCCAAAGAACCCCATACTTCATGTATCTATTTTTAAAATTAATTTATTTATTTTTAGTTTTCAACATTCACGCACATAAGCTTTTAAGTTTTAAATTTTCTCTCCCTCCCTCTCTGCTTCCCTTCCAAAGACAGTATGCAATCTGATATAGACTCTACATATACTTAACGTATCTATTTTGCTAATTAGAAATTTCGTAGAAATTAAAGATAGATGTAATTTACATGCAATTATTTTCCTAAGATTTGTGCTTGATAGCCTTAAAAATCAAAATATTTAAAACATCAGCACAAGAGAAAGAAGATGGTAAAAGTGAGTCAAATGATTGAAGTTAAATGTCTAAAAGACATGTTTCCTCCTGTGTTTATGTTCCCCGTTCCCCACATCAAACAGATTTTTTTCCCTAGGGATTAGATTATTTTCATAATTATTCTGTAAGAAGTCCAAAGAACTGTTTCCTACAGCCTTACTCAAGTCTTTATCTAGGAAGATATACCCAAATACTATGTTACTGATCTAACATTTTAGACCTGGAGGAAAATCTAAAGTTGACTGACATCCAACCCCATGTCCTTTCCATGCAGCATGGAGTAGTGGAAAGAATTCTGGTCATCCAATGAGGAAACAGGTTCAAATCTCACTTCAGATGTTTACTACCTGTGGGACTGTGGGAAAGAGGCTCAATTTTCTCATCTGTAAAATGGGGATAATGGTAATAATTAACTACCTTCTTTCCAAGTTTTCTGAGGAAAGCTCTTTGAAAAACCTTAAAGTACTATAGAAACATGAATTCTATTAATAATAACTATTATTATTATTCTGCTACCAGCTAGTGTAGCTCCTTTTGCTTCAGACTAAAAGGAAACTACTTTGAACTTTAGCTCTGATAACACTATTTATAATTGTTATAATAATAGTAACTGAATAGTGTTTATAGCAATTTTTAATAAGTAACCTAAGGGCCCCAATTGATAAATGGTAAAGGATATGAATAGCCAGTTTTCAGATGAAGAAATTAAAGCTATCTATAGTCATATGAAAAAGTACTCTAAATCACTATTGATTAGAGAAATGCAAATCAAAACAACTCCGAGGTACCATATCACACCTATCAGATTGGCTAACATGACAAAACAGGAAAATTATAAATGCTGAAGAAGATGTGGGAAAAGTGGAACACTAATGCATTGTTGGTGGAGTTGTGAACTGATCCAACCATTCTGGAGAGCAATTTGGAACTATGCCCAAGGGGCTATAAAAATGTCCACTTCTAGGGCTGCATCACAAAGAGATCATAAAAATGGGGAAAAGACCCCCATGTACAAAAATATTTATAGAAGCTCTTTTTGTGGTGGCCAAGAATTGGAAATTGAGGCAATGCCCATCAATTGGGGAATGGCTGAACAAGTTGTGGTATATGAATGTAATGGAATACTATTGTGCTCTAAGAAATAATGAGCAGGCAGACTTCAGAAAACCCTGGAAGGACTTATATGAACTGATGCTGAGTGAAATGAGCAGAACTAGGGAACATTATACACAGTAACAGCCATGGTGTCCAATGACTGACTTTGATAGACTTGGCTCTTCTCAGCAATACAAGGATCTAAAAAAACTCCAAAAGACTCATGATGGAAAATGTTATCCACATATGGAGTCTGAATGCAGATCAAAGCATACTGTTTGCTCTCTTTTGTTTTGTTTTGTTTCTTCTTTCTCATAGTTCCTCTCATTTGTTCTAATTTTTCTTTACAACATGACTAATGTGAAAATATGTTTAATAGGAATGTATATGTAGAGCCTATATCAGATTGCATGCCATTTTGGGGTGGGGAGAGGGGAGGGAGGTGGAGGAAATTTAAAACTCAAAAGCTTATGGAAGTGAATGTTGAAAACTAAAAATAAATAAATTAATTTAAAAAAATAAGTAACCTAAGGGAAGAAAAACTATGGCCACAAATAGGTTATACCATGATGGTATTTTTAAAAAAATATTGTCAAAGACAAGTATGACTGGAGGAAGTGGGTATTATAGTAGCCAAGAGTTTAAGCGTGGCAGAAATGGGGGGATAGTAGTGATATAAGTATGGGAGCGGATTGTAAATGGAGAGAAGGTTGGGATCAGGTGCTCAAGCCCTTAGACATAAAATAACTTTGATAGTTATAGCTATATCAGTCAGTCAGTCAACAAGCATTTAGTAATAGTTACCACATGCCAGGCACTGTGCTAAATATTGGGGGTACAAAGAAAGGCAAAACAACAACAACAAAAAACCTGAATAGTACCTGCTCTCAGGCATTTGGGTGAGTGCTGGGCCTGAAGTCAGGAAGACTCGTTTTCTGGAGTTCAAATCTGGCCTCAGACACTTACTAGCTGTGTGACCCTGGGCAAGTCATTTAACCCTGTCTGCCTCAGTTTCCTCATCTGCAAAATGATCTAGAGAAAGAAATGGAAAACTACTCCAGTATCTTCGCCAAGAAAACTACAAATGGGGTCACAGAGAGTTGGACATGACTGAAAATGCCTGAATAGTAACATGCTGTCAAGGAGGATATGTTCTAAAGGGAAAGCAACGTGTAGTATCTAGTGTCATATAAGCTGTATACAGAGTACATGAAGGTAATAAGTGGTAGGTGCCCAACTGAAAGAGAAGATATTAGGAGCTGGGTGTGGGGAGTGTAGGGAAAGGCCTCCTGCAGAAGGTGGAATATGAGCTGAGAGTCTAGAAGGAAGACAGGGAGACTGCTAGGCAGAAGAACCTCAAGGAAGAGGAAGTAGGCTAGTATAGCTGGATCATGGAGCATGTGGAGGAGAATAAGATGTCAGAAGGGATCACATTATGTAAAGCTTTAAATGCCAAGCAGAGTTTATATTAGACTTTGGAGGTCGTAGGGAAGCATTGAAGCTTTTTGAGTGACAGAGTGACATGGTCATACTTATGCTTCAGAAAAATCCCCTAAGCAGCTGAGTGGAAGATAGATAGGAATGGGGAGAGACTGGAGACAGAATTCATAGCCTCATTTTTCACAAGCATCTTAAGGAATATTGAAGACAGGAATATCAATAATTGAGAAACAAGATGGAGGGGATCGTAGAATTGTAAAGACATGGGATGATAGAATTTAGCAGACACCAAGAGGAAGGTATTAGTCATCAGGAGGGCCATGGCAATGCCAAACCAGCAGAAAGTAGATTGAGGCAATAAACTGAGTCATGCTATGCAGATGTTGCAGGACTGAGGAAGACATCAGGGGATGCCCGACCTACCCCAGCCGGAGGAGCTTGGAATAGATTGGGCAGGGTTATGTCAATGCAATACTGCCAATGATCTCATCATAGTCTATAAAGCTCTTTGGTGCCATTTGATGCTTTCCACAATCTTCTTAGGGATGCTGGGCAGATCTTATCAGAACATAGGGTAGACTCATCAGAAGAGGAAACTGAGACTCACAGAGTTTACTTCATCTTATGTCATGTAACTTGTAATTGACACAGTTAGTATTTGAATCTAGGTTTTCTAATTTCAAAGTCACGCAGCAGTTTCCAGGGATTTACCCATTGAACAGTGCCATCTCTACTCACACTCCACTTTAGTTCCTATTTTACAGCACGTTATGGAGAATTTAATAGATGTGTTATGAAAAAAGAGCAGATGGTACTGTAGGACACAATAATGTACAGTTTATTTTGGATTTTGGAAAATCTCTTTAAAATTCTGCTTAAGGAAAATTGAGAATAAAAATAGTGTAGTAAAGATAATGAGAGACATTGCATTGCAGGAGAGTGAGTAGGGTCACTCTTTAGATTCAGGAAGACCTGTGTTCAAATCTTGCCTCTGATACATGCTAGCTAAGTGACCATGGTTAAGGCACTTCGCTTGTCACTGCCAGAGGCAACTTGCTAAGGTAGTAAGTTAATAGATGAGTTGGTGATCCTTACAAAATAAAACTTGTAATAGTAGCTGGCATTTATATAATGTTTTCAGATTTGCAAAGTACTTCAATATATTATCTCTTTTGAACCTCATAATATACTTGTGAAACATTATTTTTTGGCTGGACTTGTGATTTTAGCAATGTTAGTAACTCGTGGTATAGGAATTCAATCAATGGGAATTCCTTCAGAGCAGATCAGCCTTTCATTTGGAACTTGTCTTAAAATGTTGCCTTAGATATTGGAAAGTTAAGTGACTCATCCATAGTCACACAGCCAATGTCTGTCCCAGGCAGGATTTGAATTCAAGTATTCCTTATCCAAGGCCAGTCCTCTATTCATTATACCATGCTGTCTCTCATGAGATAGATATTATTTTCCTCCCATTTTGTGGATGAAGAAATTAAGGCTCAGAGAGGGCAAATCACTTGCTCATGATCATATGGTATTAGAAATGGGATTTGAATACAGGTGTAGCTTAACTTCAAGATGATTACGTTTCTAGTCATGTTAGATTTACTCAAAATACCATGCAATATATCATAGCATTTAAAACAATTTAAAATTAAATTAAAATTTTTTTGTTATTTTAAACTTGACAAAACCAATCAATGTTACTAATTCAAAACAAAAAAGAGAATTATATAATTCTCATATATATGAAATCACAAATCTCTGTTATGTACAGATTTTTAAAAGTAAATTCGACATATTAGTTCCTAAGTTGTTCTTGTCTGTGTCTCCCTCTAAACTTCGTTCTGTCCTCTTCTGTGAATTTTTAGAAATGCTTCAATGACCCTTTTCTTCTTTTTTCTGCATCTATCCTTATCTTTTCTTTTCCCTGATTCTATCCCCCTCCAAAACACACACACACACACACACACACACACACACGCATATCCACATGTATATGCAAAGACACATACATGCACACACAACCCCCCCAAAAAAAAACCCCTCTGTTATTAACAAATAAACATAGCCAAACAAAATAAATTCATATGTTGGCTGTGTCAAAAAATTTATGTCTCATTCTGCACCTGTAATCGGTCACCTCCCTGTCAGGAGCTGGAAAACATGTTTTATTAGCAGTCCTTTGGAGTGGTGGGTTGTTCATTGCATTGATCAGAATTAAGCCTTTCAAAGGTGATTTTTTTTGTCAATGTTATAGTCATTGTATATTGTTCTCCTGATTCTGCCCTTCCACTCTGCATCAGTTCATACACAATTTCCCAAGTTTTTCTGAATCCATTCCTTTCATCATTTCTTATGGCTTAATAATGTTTTATTACATTCATATGCTATAATTTGTTCAATGATTTCCCAATCAATGGGACCCTCCTCCTCTTTAATTCCCACTTCTTTGCTACAATAAAAAAGTACTACCATGGCTATCTTTGAACATATGGGTTCTTTCCCTTTGGTGTCTTTGAGGTATATGCCTAGTAGTGAGTGATATCACTTAGTCAAAGGGTAGAATACCCATTTTAGTGACTTTTTGGATAGAGTTCTGTTACAGTTAGAAGGGCTTAAGTTTTCACAGGTAGAATAATGCAGAGATTTAAAGAACAAAGGTCCCAGGAGGTGGTACAGTGTAGGTGGGCTGGGCTTGACCAATAGGAAGTAAGTGGATTGTTCCAAGAAGACCCCAAAATCAAGATAAGGGTCGAGCCAGCTCAGACCAGTTAGGGTCAACCTGAGGACACCTGAAAAATGTTAGTGCTCCTGCTTAATGAACTTCATTACTATTATCTGACACACCCCGCATAAAATTAGAGCCTCATTAACGAGTCATGGCACGTATGACCAAGGGAGGGGGAACATACTTGAGCATATCAAGGGGAAACGTGTAAGGAAAGATGTAACCTGGGAAGGGTTGGACCAATCCCTTCCTGGGAGGTTTCCCGCCGAATTCAACTGCATAAAAGCACACTTTCCCTTGCACTCAGGGCCCACCCCTCCTGAAGAGGGGTGGAGCCCACTTCTGGCCGGAAACGTCTAAATTCTGTGGACTTTCTTTATAATAAATTTTCTTGATACTAAATTTTTGGTGTCAAGCCTATTTCTAACAATTTGGCGCCCAACGTGGGGCTCGACCTAAATTTCGGAGGGGACAAGGTAAGACATCCCGGGAAGAGCGCTCCCGCTGTATTTCAGCGGTCTTGGTGAATTGAGCCTTTCCCAACCGAACTCCTGATCTAGGACCACGTGGAAGAAGTCCAAGGGATTGGGGAAGCTGCGGGCAGACCACAGGAGGCAATATATTGGGCAAAGGTAAGAAACAATCTTTGCTGGTCTCAAACTCCCAAGGTCCGGGGATCTGACCGGTTAGCCTTGAGCTAGGAACAGATTCAGAGATGGGAGGGGCAAATTCTAAGGTACCTGTAAGAAGGGGAGGAATCCCCAGGCACGACATTCCTTCTAATAGCCCTCTGGGAAGGATGTTAGAAAGTTGGGAGGATGCTCCCAGGACTAGAGGAAAGAAAATGATTAAATATGGTTGCCAGGAGTGAACTAAGGAACCTGTCCTGGCACCATCAGTGTTTGGGGCCTAAATTTGGGTCAGATGAGGATTGGATTTGTCAACTGCTAAATCTGTATGTAAATGATAAGAGAGAGGCCTCTTAAGAAGAAAAAGGTTATGCTGGTTGCTGGGGCCCAGGGGCTATAACCCCAACAGCGACAGGTATATTCTTAAGTCAAGTAAGAGGAAAAGAAAAGGGAAAAAAAAGAGAGAAAAAAACCTCAGAACTTATTCAAAGGGGACCCTAGGACAAAATGAGTTTGTTTTGACTGGTCAAGGTTAGAAGTAGGATTGTGCGCACCCTGTCTGTCTGTCTATGGATGTTTTGTGTCTGCCAGAAAAATTTTGGGGTAACTTTTGAGGTCTGAGATTGGAAAAGGACCTCCTGCCTCAGGCTTTCTGGGGGAGATTGAGATTAGAATAAAAAAGGAGAGAATCTCTCAGAAGTTAGTGGAAGGCCAGCAAGCAGCCTTTAACTGATAAGGAGCTTGCAGCCCAAGATGGCTAGGGCCAAGAGAAGAAAAAGGGCCCAGGATTAGATTTCAGGTTTAATGGGATCCCAAGGCTAAGAGTTTGAATGGCTGTCTTTATCCCTCCCGCCAATGTGTCTGGTATAGGGGCAATGTGTTTAACATTACAAAAATAAGGGTTTTGAACATTATAAAAGCTATTTGGGGAAAGGTTGGGAGAATGCTTTTCTCTGGGTTTGCAATTCTTATGTCCCTTCTGAGTCCAGAGCTGTCCCAGCCTTAATGAGTGGGTATTTGTTTTGAGGTAAGCCACCCTTGGATATTGATTCTGGGTGCCTTCAAGATGTTTTTAAAATGTGAGGAAGTTTGACTCTGCTTTGGGTAGAATTGAAGTGAAAATTTTGCAGATCATTGTGATTGGAGATTGTTACATAAACTGGGCTGTTCAATTACTTATTGGAACTCTAGAAGCTTTCTGCCTAAGGGAAGAAAATTGATTAGGCCTAGTTAACATTGAAGTAGGAAAAAAAAGGAAGATAATTGTTTAAAGCAGGAATTATTTGCATGTGTCTGTTTAAGGGAATATATAAGCATGTGGAGAATATTTCCTTTTAAAGGGCCAAGAGTATTGGATTTAAAACAAAAATGTTTTTAAATATTTATCATATATAGCATTATAAATTAGGATCTGATTGGATTTAAGTTTACTGTTCTATAAAGGAAAAACGTAATGGTTATCATGGAAAAGAAAATGAATGATTGTAGAGTGCTTAATACAATGGCATATGTTAGAAGTGGCACTATTTATTATTTAATGTAATTGTTAAAAGTACTAAGAGTAATAAGAGTGATAATTTCTATATGTGATAATCTAGAAATTCAATTGATGTTATCTGAAGTTTATTGTTTAGGTTATTACTGTATTTCTAAAATTGTATTTCTAAAACTCTTAGACTGTAAAATTTGAGGGACCATCGTGAGGTAGAAATGGTTTTAAAGTAACTCTTGGCCTAGAATGGGTCTTTAGTGATAAAGAGTGGAGATGTCTCTTTATCTTTAGTGTTGAAATTGAGATAATTTGAAACTGTTAAATACCTAGTGAAGTGTATTGGGTTTTAAGACTATGATGGTAGATTTTCATTTAAAATCTTGACTATTGTAAAAATATATGGTGGTTTAAAGTTATAGTCTCAACATATTAATGATGAGATGAATGATTTACTGTACAAAGTGACTTAGAAGAAATTGATAATGGGTCGTTTCAAAATTTATTACAATTGTGGAAATAATTACAAACATTTTATTGTGGAAAAGCTTATTGATATGTATTTGGAATTAAGGAGGCATTCTCTCATATCAGGGCCTCAATTAGAAATTAGAAAAATAGAAAAATATATATATGTACATATATGTTTTTCAAACCAGGCCTTCTTTAGGATAATTATTGGGTTTGTTGGGGGATGGGCCATTGAAGTTGAATCTGGTTGTGGCCCGAGGCTATCAGACCCCCATAGATAATAAAGAAAAGCCAGTCTAGTGGGATGGGAGTGGCTCCAGGAGACAGTTGAACCTGGTGAAGGGGTTCAGAAAGAGAGAAAAAGTTTTTATAATAATTAATTGTGTCTGGTCCAAGTTTTTAATATACTGCTTACATATTTCTGAATTTTCTTATGTAATATAATCTGGTAAGCAATTGTATTAGTTATGTTGTTGGAAGAGCAATTCATTTTATAACCTAGAATGTTGAATTAGGAATTGTGCCTTCAGAGAAAAGAGAAAAAAAAAAGGAATGGGTAAAAGCTGTTGGGGTATTCTATATGACCCTGTTCTGTAACATTTCCTTTTAAGTACTATAATTTGAGAAATGAGAACTTAAAAGTTTTCTCTGTTTAAAGGAAAGTTTTAGCTGGGATTATTTGGCTCTCACTTATGAAGTTTAAAATTGTTAACTAAGCTATTTGGAGTTACTGTTTAAGTGAATTACTGGCAGAAGTATTTTTGTGTGTGTGTAAAGAAACTATGTAATTATGCAAAGAAAGATTTTGTAAAATCTCGTAATTCTTATCAATCCTGTGCAGGAGTTTTCTGAGGTGGAACTCTTACTGATTAAGTGGCCCATTGCTGACACCTCTGGACTAAAGAAATTAGGTAACTAGGAATTTTCTGGTGATAATCATTTAAGATCAATTGAGCCCCAATAAGGGCCAAAAACCTGAACTGATCTTTTCTTCCTGAAATGAGCTAAGAATGCAGATCAAGAGCATTCTTATGTTTATAACGACTGAGGCACCTTTAACCCAGACACTGCCTTGATGGTGGTAAAGGAGACCCAGATGTCCTGGATCTGACATTTGCCTATCTTATTTAAATTTCCTTTCTCATGCTTAGGTTAAACATTTGGAGACCATGAAACTGAGTAACCCAGAGGTCCTGAGTCAGAGTGGAATATCACTTATTTCTAGCTTGTGGTCTCTTTAACAAATGTTCAGGTTGACAATGGTAATTAGGAAATTGTAAGCTGTTTTTAAGAAAAGGAGATACTTTTATGAAGAAGATGTTTTGATGAAGTCTTTGATGTTCTTTTAGAGGGCCCACTAAATTTCTATATGCAATCTAATTTGTTGCAGTAATAATTTATTATTGATGAAAATTATGTTCAAATCTCTTATGAACTTAAGAGTTTCATTTCTGGGTTTGTTGTGTCCTTGGATTGGACTTAACTGGGTGCTTTTAGAGAAACAGTCTCAATGGGAGCAGTGTCAGAGATCTAAGACTAGTGATTAATACTAAAGCATATAAGCTGTAAGTAGGAAAGATCTTACTGTTTTGATCTGAATTCATTCCATGGCCTAGAAAAACCTAAAATTACTATTTAAACTTATATGTATAAGATTTGAGTCCTGAAAGTGTCTCATTCTTTCAGATTAAGGATGGTTAGAGTGGGATAGATAAGCTTGAGAAACAGAAAGGCAAATCTATTTGGAGTAGCAACTTATGATCTTAATGGAAATTTGATTTTACTTAGGATGTTATTAGGAACCATAACATGTGTAGAAAGTTATGCAAGCTACTCACTTTGGAGATGTTCCCTAATTAATGTGAAACTATAGTCACACCTGAAACTCTGATGAGGGGGATTTGCTATCTAAGACCTTGGAATCTGTTAATGAAATATTATTTTGAGTCTAAATCCAGGTATGGTTAACAACAAACTGATTGAGCTACTGACACATGATGTCAGCAACCTGCAAAGAGGTTTGTGAGCTGCACCTATGAGCTGCAAGAAGGTGTTCTCATGGGAAGGTCAGGAGAATGACTTTTCTGCATGGCTGAGGTAGGATTCTCCTGACTCAATTTCCCCACTGACACCTCGCAGACTTTAAACCTGGCTCAATGCAGTTGGTCATTATATAACTTCTGCCTGGAGTTGACATGGATCTAGGGAAGCATTGTTCCCTTCCTTTAGCTATGTTCTTTCATGGCAAATTCCTATATTCATAAGTTTGTAAGCATAAATATTGAATCTATTAAGCAATAGATTGATGCAGGAACATCTGAGGTTATTATAGTAAGATGCAAAAGATTGAGTTATTTGGCCTAGAATTTCAGAATTAAGTATTTTCCTGTATAAGTCAGGATCCTTTAATTTCTCATAATGGTTATGATGAGGTCTGGAGGTTTGGGGGTGCTGGGACCCTAAGGTCACAGCAAAAGGGTCCTTTCTGAAGTTCAGCCCAGGTCTTTCAGCCGGGGGGGGGGGGGTAAGTTTGTTGGAGATAAACCATATGGGCCAGGTGACCCCCATAAGGAGGAGCAGGCATGAGAAAGTCTGCATTTTATATAGGGGTCAGGGTGGATCTTACATTCACTAAAGTAACTTTGAGTGACCAGAGGAAGGGCTGGGAAAAGGGTCTAGGAGAGAATTCTGATTGGAATGTCTGAGAGATTGAATAGACAATGGGAATACATAATGAAGGGAACTGGAAGGAAGAAGTTTGAAAGGTATCTGAATAAGATCAAAAAGTGGGGCCAGGGCTTTCAAAGGAAGATGGGAAGCTGGGGCCCTTAGACAAAGGAGAGCCACATTCTTTCTGGGGCAAGAGGCAGGGGTCAACTTGGACCCTTACCCCATCATTAGGGGATAATTAGGCCAGGAGACTGTGGAACAAGGATATTATTCTGTTAATGTTAAAGTTATCTCAGTTTGTTACAATTAATGTTAAAAGAGGTAGCTCATGGCTTATCTTGTAAATGCCTTGAAAGAAGCATCTACTTTAATTAAGGATTATTTATTTGTACATGACTAGAAGTTGGGATTGTTTTGTTATTTGATATGTACTGGTTTTAAATTAACTACTTTGTATTGGAGTGTGTTATTAATTCCTTAGTGGAATCTCATCCTCTTGATGGGGGAATATGAATAGGAATGAATAATGAACTAATGCAAGGTATAAAACTAGAAGTAATGCAGAATGTAAGGCTAGGTTCTAATTTTTTTTTAATTTGAATGTCTTGAAACATGACAATTGGACCAAGTTCCAGTTTTGATCTTGTAATGGTAAAGACATGCAGGTTGAGTTAATTTTCATTATTTGCCCTGGTTATTGGCAAGGTAATTTAAAATTGTGTTGAGGTCAATCTTGTAGGAGAGTGGATACAAGAAGAAGGATCTCTGCAGGAGGAGCATCTGCTGGACACTGTTTGACCAGCACTTAGACAAGAAGACTTCACCGGATGATGTCGAGTGTCAGACAGCGGTATGAGAAGACACTTCTGAAGCTTTAAATGGACAATTTATCATTACTTTTAGGTCTCTGTATCTGTACTTAATAAGGGGACTGCCCCCTTTTTAATTTGTCAATGCGTCCGTCAACTCTTCCCTTCCTTCTCTCATATTGTTTTAAGTCCCCAAAATCCCTTGATGAAATGTTGCCAGGCAGCACAGTCCCAGGTAGAACCATCACTAAGGCATTGCAAGGTTTAACCACTTTAGCTGAGAAGTTGGCAGAGAATTCTGGGATAGATAACTGATAAAAGTGATGGTTAGAATCCTGGTCTGGCAAATGGAAGGGAATAGCAGCATCCATCATCACCTCTCTAACCTTAGCTGCGGGAGTATTAGGTTCAGTGCTTATTTCCCTTTCCATAGAACACAGTACCAATTCTAAGTCCAAAACCCTCCTTGGGCTTCAGTGCTGGGCATCCTATCTTGTCAGGGCTTCCGTGTTGGGCTGGCTGGCTGTGCCGCGTGCCTGCAATCCTGGCTCCCAAGTTACGGGGCTTCCCCATCCCACTTCTGGTACCTGAAACCAAGGAAGACCAACAACACAGAACAAAAACAAATACCCGCAGGCCCATTTCTCAGAGCTAGGGTAAAAGATACAAAGCAGCAGAAAGAGAATCCTTTCCCTTTCATTGGTTTAGCGGGTGGCTTCTGTGTTGGCCACCACAGATAAGAGCTGCCAAAAACAGAAAAGAGAGCAAGGTTAAGAAAGGGCAGTAGGCTACATTTGGCCATTTAAAAAAATCCGGAAAGCCAATCAAAGGTAGAGGAAAAAAGGGGGTTCTATGCTAGTCAAAGTAGGTATGCTCAAAGGCCTTTAAGGGTATTTCCATGCTAGAACTAGACATACCCAGAGAATCTTGGTGATTGTTGTTGTTTGGTAGTCATGTTCTACTCTGTTACAGAATTTTAAAAGATGATTGATTGATTCCTGTTTATTAAGGTATCATTTCTTTTCCTAGGCCTAAGAAGTAACTTCATTTGCAATACAATGTATATAAGACTAAAATCTAGAATAGCAGATCAGAAGAAAAAGGGTCCTTTATTGTCAGTTCCTTGAGGGTAACAGTTTCCCTCTTTTCTTTGTATTTCCCGCATATGGCACAATTCCTGGCACCTGGCAAGTGCTTAACAAATGCTCATAGATTGATTGATTGAGCCAGGAGTGAGAAAAAGGCAGTTGGGAGATGATGTCTCAAGAACCCTGGTGTGGAAGTCAAGAGAGCCAGCTCTGTCACTCTTTTCTATTTCATGTGGGAAAACTTCTCAGGCTCTCAGTTTCCTTATCTGCAAAATGATGGGGCCTGGCTAGATGAATTCCAAGATCCCTTCCAGCTCTGACAGACATTCTAGATGTTTATACTTTTCTTGTGTTTTTACTTCAGTCTTTCTTTTTTAATGCCTTTCTGGGGTTTGGGGTTAAATCCAGTCTTGAGGTGGGCAGGGAAGGGGAAGAGACTACCCTTCTTCAGCTTTAATTATAACTTTTCCAATTTCAAAGAGGGCAGAAACTGTCCCAGAGTGGGCCCCTTCACCTTTTGTCCTTTTGAATCCTGGGTAAATATGGTTCTGTGAGTTCTACCCATAAACTCAATTTCAGGTTACAAAAAAAAAAATGCCAGCAGCTGGCAGAATTCAAATGAGAGAATTGAAAAAATAACATGGTATTTAAAAAAAAATAATGACCATCAAGATAAACAGGACATTGTTCATTAAAGATAGAAAAAAATAACACATGTCATTATAAGTGCATCAGGCTGCTAGCAAAACAGAGGGGAAAAAATACTGAGATTTAAAAAAAAATCTTCCTTCCCCTCAAATAGATGACTTATTTTAGTTAGGGAGTAAGGTGGTACCATCTGTAGGATCCACCCATCACTAGAAGATGTTTCTGTAAGTAGAAATAAATTATAGTTCATGAGAAATTCCACATCTGCTATAGAATCTGCCCTTAGCTTATCTGTGCCTTGAGTACCACCAAGATTTCAGAATTGTACATGCAGCTATCATTCTGCCTAAACATTTTCTAAAAGGAAAGAAAGGATGTTAACATAATGATAAAAGTAAATTTATGTCAGAAGCTTTCTCTTGAAACAAAAATCTTGGGAAAACTTTGGGTACTTCTCACTTTGTTAGACCAGTACTCTCACCCAGAGGAAATCTGGGAACGTTAAGATGTGGCATTGACTCAAGGTTGTCACTAGCTTCCTAACAAATATTTTGATTCACAAAGTTTCAAAACACAAAATTGTAAGGTGTTGGGATTTTTTTTTTTGTTAACCTTGTTAAACATTTATTATCTTCTCTTTTGGGGTCAGTTATCTAGCAGCTGGCCTGTGGAGAAATTACACTGTAACCTTGGCTGACAATATTACAACTCTCTCACATGCAGAGTGCCTTAGGAGTTTTGAAACCTCCTCTTTTTCATATACCTGGGTGCCACAAATCTACCTATCAAACAAAGGGTCTCTTCAGGTGGCTGTGAGAGAGCCTCTTGAACTGTTTAGTCCTTTTTCCAATCTGGGTCAGCTCATGGTTCAACAGTTCTGTTTTCTTCTTCCCTCCACCAGCACTGGGTTGTACTTCTTCCAGTCACCCACTTAATCTTGTGGTTTGAAAGGGCCACATCCTTGCTTTTTACTCCATCTCCCATCTACTCCTCGTGCAGCTAGGTTGAGTTATGTAAGTTACCCTGGGACATTTCTTGAAAGGGAAGGGAAGGAGGAAGAACAGAAGTACCTACTCCAGACACTGGAACTTTGTGTCTCTTGAAATGTGCTTTCGTGGTCATTATCTCAAGTCCAAAATCTACTCCTAGGGCTGTCTACAGGGGTACACTGATAAAAAATGTTTTATTCAAAAAACCTTCTTAACCACAGAATTTTTCAAGGGTAACACAATTTTGTGTGTGTGCAGAATCCTATTTCTGAAATAGTTGTTGGTCTTGCTTCACCAAGCTGTGTTTATGCTGTGGAGCCTGGAGGACCAGCCTGGGGCGCTTGAGGTAAATTGTTGTTTGATTATGGTCAGGAAGGGTATTTGCATAGTTATTTTCTTTACAAAGACTGTGCCCAGGGGGTGCTGTTGTCATACCTGGTCAAATCAGTTTAGCCGGATGAACAAGTCTAAATAGTCTATTTTCAGGGGAAATGTTTAGTGTTAATGACAGTGAAATCGTTTGCCTTTTTTTTTTCTTTCACTCCCCAAGTATTTTTAAGCTGTCAAGCTGGCAGCCTGAAAGAAAAAAGAATGATACATTTATTCATGAAAAAGAATAAGCACATAACAGGGGACCTGTTTAAAGCTGTGGTGACTATAATAAGTGCATATAAATTTGAAACTGCTAAATTTAAAATATGTGGAATAAAAACTGTGTAATTTTAGAAAAAACAAACAATATTCTTCTCTTCGTTTGAAAAGACACTGCTAAAATGTAAAGCATATTCAACAAGGAATATTTTAATTCATATTACAGACTATCAAAGCAAGCAAATGAGTCAGAGGCGGTTTGCTATTTGTCACTGTCTAAATTCCTCAGTCATATGAAAGCTTACTGAAAGGCTATATGCTTTATTAGAACCCTGGAAAAGAATTCTAGAGTGAACTGTGCCATAATATTTTCTTGGAAAAAACCATTTCTGCTTTATTAGTAGTGGCGAAAATAAATGGAGAAGGTTTAGACCTCATCCAATGCGGAAAAAGCTATTTAAAATATTTCTTATTAATTTTTTTGGGGAAAACCTGGATGCAAATCTTTAATTTTTACTTCTTAGTTTTTAATTGGGAAGGAAAAGACACTGAATAAAAAGGTTATAAAAATATGGGCACTACTGAGGAGATGGAAAAGAAGTAAAATTTAAAATTATTTAGGTTTTTTTTTCTAGAATAGCTTCCTAGATATTTTAGGACTTTTTATTTGTGCTCTTTAAAAAATTTCATCTCTTATTTATTTACTTTTATCTTTCATTTTATTCTGTCTTACAATGTTGTAAGAAATTTTGATTTCCTTTGATTAATTTTTATTATTCACAGTTGAGTGCCACATCTCCTAGTTAAAAAGTTGTTTGGCTGGCTGAAACCTGTCTCATAGAATATAAAATTTTACTTAAGGCCTCAAATATTCCTGACATAAGAAATCAAAAGAAATGAAGAAGGGAATATAGCATCAAATTTTAATTAAACTGTCTCAAGTGATTTAACTAGCTTTATTTGTGGAATCCCAGCTGACTCAGACCCCATGGCTATCTTTGGGATGTGTAAAGCTTTACTCTCAATTAGCCAATTGCGAACTCTGAATATTGGAAACTTAACTTTACTATGTAACTCTGTCTAGCTAAGTTTGTTCAACTTTTATGGCCTTGGAAGATGAGTATGAGATCATGATTCTGTTTAACTAAGTCTTTTTAATTTTTTGGTCCAAGAGAATGTACAAGATTGCTGTATAATCAAAAATTATTTTTCTGTCTCTCTGACATAATTGGGATCTATATAAGCTTTGTGAGAACCCTAATCAAGGCTTGAAGTTCTTTTTCCAAGCCTGGAATCTGTTCTTAAACATGACTAACCTAGCTTTTAACCTCTGCAATCTCTATGTTGTGATAGTGTTATTCCGCAGTAGTTACCTCTTGTATGAACTCATTAGAAATATTTTTTCCAGTAACAACAGATTTATTTTTTAAAATTACTTTAGATTACTATCTTTTTTTTTAATGAGGAAAATTGGGGTTAAGTGACTTGCCCAGAGTCACACAGCTAGTGAGTGTTATGTGTGTGAGGTCAGATTTGAACTCAGGTCCTCCTGACTCCAGGGCAGGTGCTCTATCCACTGCTACCTTGCTGCCCCTAGATTACTATATTTGTTTTTAAATTATCTTCATTTCCAAACACATCTCTTTTCCCCTTTTCCCCCTCCCAAGAAAGCCATCCCTTATAGTAAAGAATTTAAAAGAAAAGAGAAAAAAAGCAATTTAGCAAGACTAACCCACACACACCAGTTATGTGTAATCATATATGCAATATTTTGCACTCAAAATCCCCTACGTAGCAAAGAAGGGAGGAAGACCGAATTCACAATTTTAAAAATATTTAAATATCATGACAAGGTTCTTAGACATAAAATGGTTTCTTTATGGCCAATATAGTAATTATACAATATTGTAGATTATTTCCATCATCCTTGATGTATCAGTTTCTGGCATCCAGGGACCCAGCAGATCAGCAAAATCAATCAACATACCAGTTATTTCTGACATTATATGCAAAGTAGAGAGGCAGCAGATGGAATAATGCATAGAGACTTTTGGATTCAAGTCTCACCTCTGGCCTATCCAGGCTGTGAATCCCTAGGCAAGTCACTAAAGCTATTTTCACTCTAGGCAAACCTCTGAACTGGTAAGGTGTAGAGAAGGGGCCAATATACAATAGTAGTGGGAGTTTCCTTATGCAGCCATTCCTTACATCAATGAAATAAGAAGTCCAGTCTGTATACCACCCAATATTCTGACACCAGGTCTCCAACCTCAGCAAAAAATGGGAGGAAGATGTATTTTCTCATCCTTACTTGAGTCAGTCTTGGTAATTGTAATTATAAACTTTCAAGATTTTTTATGTTGTTCTTTATATTACTGTTGTCATTATGCAGATTAGATTCATATCTTACAAGCACACTTGGACTTCCCTCTCACTTTAATATCAGCATTGTCAAAAACTCTGCCTATGAGAGTCAGGAGGTGAAAGACTAAAGGCTAGAAGTCACAGCTGAGGTCCCATGATCAGGACTCACTCCAGAGAGCTAGTGCTAGTGGGGTTGTCAACAGCAGATGAAGCAGAGAAAGTAGAGAGCTGAGGAGGAAGCTATAGAGAGCACCTCCAAGGGAATGGGCAGGAGCAGAAATAAAATACAACCCAGGCTGACCCAAATTTGGCACTAATGAAACAGATCAAGTTGTGCAGGGCAAGTAAAGGGTGACGTCAAAAGTTAAAACCACAAAGGATCTAGAAATACAGGAAGCTCAGTCACAATGAAGACACACGATTGGGTGATGAGTGCAAGATCACTAACTTTAGGTCTTTAAGGCACATAGATAAAAGCCTTACACTAAGCTATACAGGAAGGTTCCAAGTTAAAAAGAGCATGGGCTAGGTAAGAGTCATTAGACCTGACTTCTAGTTTGGACTGTGTTCAACTAACTTTGTGAACCTGGGTTCACAATTTTAAGTTACTGAAAGTCTCAAGAAAGTTTCTAAATCTGTAGAACAATAGCATTAGACTAGGTGGTTTCTAAGGTCTCTCCTAGCCCTAAGACTGTGATCAATATTTATACTTCTTTTTTAAATTTCACACCCAGCTACTGCTCTGCCAATCAGCTTTACCCATTCAGGTTAGTTTGCTCACTTTCTCATAGGAGTTGTTGGTTAGAGGTAATTATCTGTATATGGTATTCTCCACAAAGTCCTATACTGATGCCTTATTGTAATGGCATGGAAATGACCCTGGGCTCTCAAAGGCTGTGCTAGTAGAATACAACCTCTAGCATCTTCTACCAAACTGAGTCAGAGTATGATAGGAATCACAGAGGTTTTATATGGTCTGCAATAATATTAACTTTATTGATGTTTTTATTCTTTTTCTAGTTTAAATTTATAATTAAAACAAAAACTAAAATAAATACATATAGAAGGAATCACGTAGTGCAATGGATTGAGTATGGGACTTGGGGTTAAGACCTGACTTCCAAGTTCAAATCCTGCCTCAGACATTAACCAGCTCTGTGACCCTGAGCGTGTCAAACTTTCTATGTCTCAGCGTTCTTATCTGTAAAATAGGGAAAATAATAATACCTACCTCCTATGGTTGGTGAGAGAATCAAATGCATTAACATATGTAAAATGCTACATAAATGCTAGCCATTATTATTGTTGGTGTTGTTAAATAGACTTATAACTGTATCTACTTCAAACCTCTGTGTATAAGCTGCACAGAGAGCTCAAGTGAACATTGACAATCTCTCAGGAGTCCATGTAAGAGCAAGCCATTGAGCTTTACTTCCTAGCCATTATTCAGGGATGACAGAATTGAATACATAACATTTCATTTACAAATTATTATTTCCTGTTATCCCAGTTCAGAACACATAATGTCTAGGCTTGATAAATACATGTTGACTTCACAACACTCCTTTTTCACTATTAATACCATTATCAAGCTTCAGCATATTGTGGCAGTATGCCAACAGTAGCATTGAGATAATTTTTAGGGTCATCCAAAATGGTTTCTACTGCCCAGAACCTTGGAAAAATTACAGAGTAGATGCATTTTGTGTATGGCCGGCATCCTTCCACCATGGCACTCCATCATAGTTCCTGGAACCATCTTTTGCCCACCTATCAGGTATCTAATAGCATCTGGCTATCTAAAGCCCTCATTGTAATAAGTACCAGTCCCAGATCTGGCCCCTGTCAAGTGACTCAAGCTCTAAAATTATCTTGCTCACCTCTGCCAGTTCCCAATCAAAAATCTTATTCTCACACATCTTAGGTGAGGCTAGACAATCTGGTCATGTGATCAAAATATCCTATAAGAAGTGAATGAGTAATCCTCAAAGGAGAAATTTTAATTTCGAACAAGAAACTTGCTAGCCTTAGTGTGACTCTGATTCGTGGAACACATGTGAGAGATACAGGTTCTTGCCATTCCCAGCCTCATCCTATTCATCCAGATTCTCTGGGGCAGGACAAGGGAGCAAAGAGGCAACAGTGTGCCTAGCTTTTGTCTGGGGGACAGATGGTAAAAGAGGGCATATTTTCCCAAATAAGGATTTACTGGGGTTTTAGAGGATTGCCTCTAGTTATTAGGGCACTGCCCTTTGTATTTACTTAAAATATTTTTTTGTATTCTGTTTCTCCCAAGTAAAATAAAAACTCCTTGAAGAGAGAGACTGTTTATGTTGCTGTCTTTATGTCTCCCGGGCCTGCCACAGAGTAGACAATTTTGTTTTTGTTCAGTGGTTTGCCATTTCCTTCTCCAGCTTGTTTTACAGATGAGTAGATTGAAGCAAATCGAGTTAAATGACTTGCCCAGGTTCGTACATCTAGTGAGGCTGCATTTGATACAAAGATGAGACTTCCTGACTCCTGGTCCAGCACTCTATCCATGGTGCTACCTAGCTGCCTGAGTGGACAATAAATGTTTGTTAATTGATGGATTGATTTTTAAAAAATGATTTTTGAGTGAATGAAGAGATCAGAGGTATAGAGCTGGTCCTAGGCAAAATTGTGATTGAGAAGAATTTTTCTTTGGTGTTCTATCAGAGATCTCTCTTGTTTCTTGGGCATTTGTGACACAACAGAAAAAATACCAGGGCAATAACCAGGAGGCCTGGGTTTGAATCCCAACTCAGCTGCTTTCTAGTTGTGATTTTTTTTGGGCAAGTCCTCTCACCTCTCTGAGCTTTAGATTGTAATCTCCTCCAGAGAAGGACTGCCTTTTGCCTCTTTTTGTAACCCCAGCATTTAGCACAGTGCCTGGAATATAGTAGGGGCTTAATAAATGTTTATTGATTGATAGTTCCCTCATCTATAAAGTGGAAATTATGAAACCTGCACTACCCTCCTAGTAGGGTGGTTATGAAGGAAACCCTTTGCAAACCATTACATAATGTGAGCTTTCAAAGCAAACATGGAAAACAGCTGTGCACCACCATGCCCACCATACTTCATCTTGTGCTAAGACTTGAACTCTTTGATGAAAACTGAGTAGGGGTGCTCTAAACCAATTACATACACTTCATAGAGAGGAACACAGGCCAAATTAAAAATAATTAAAGTGATTCAGAAAAACACTTATTTTTTTCCAGTTCCCCCCAAATACCACCAGTTATCATCATTGTCATCATCCTTGATGAGAGGTATTATGACGTAGTAAATAGAGGGCTGGCCTGGAGCCAGGAAGACCTGGGTTCAAGTCTTATTTCTGACCCTGTGACCCTAGGCAAGTCACTTAACCTCTCATTGCCTTAGGGAACTAAGTTCCAGGGGAAGATGGTGATCCTCATCAGTAAGGGCAATTTTCTCATTTAGAAATTTCTTCTACCATCTAGTGCTTAGCATGGTACCTGGCACATAGTAGGCACTTAATAAATGTTGCTTGATTTATTAATGAAATCAAAGGAACATTCTTATTAAGTCTTTTAATAACAAAAGTTTTATGCAATGATTTGTAATTATAAAAGTGTTTTACACATACCAAATATGTCCTAACATGTTATTATTATCCCTGATTAGGGAATTCTTAGTAGCCACAAACTTAAATTTCTTGACCTACAATTTGAATTTCCTTTTCCTTGCTTCTGATTCTTGGCAATGGTCTTGGTTCCTTATTTCTGCTTCTTGGAATGCCTGGTTTCCTTCTGGAGTCAGTTCAAGAGTTTATTTCTGCTTGAAGCATTTCCTTATTTCTCCCCCATCTTTGAGTGTCTTAACAGCCAAAGTTACTTTGTAGCTGCTTTATAGGTGTCGTGTGTGTGTATACACATAAATACTCCCCACGTGCATACATAAATACATACACACATATTTATATTTATATAGTAAACCCAAGGCAAATGCTCTCTGGAGGGAATTTAGATCTCTCTTTCCCCCGAAGGGGAAAATGCCTACAGAATGCAAAGGCCAGTTCTGGAAATTTAAACCCCCTTTTTCCCTAAAGGGAAGAAAACCAGAGGAAGATGTTGCCTGTGAAATTAAAGAAAGGTTTTTATTAAGCACGGAAATAAAACCTGCACATGGAGACTGACAGCCTATGCTGACAGCCCACCAAGTAATGGATGGGGAGAGTTTATATATCTTTGAAACAAAGGAAGGTAAGGAATTTGGGGGAAAGGTGAGCTTAGAAAAGAATGAGTCAGTGAACCCCATCCTCAAGGGGAGGGGGCAGGAGTAAGGAATTCCAGGGGTCAAAGCTGTGGCCCTTTGATACACAAATCAGAAGGCATCCTTGGTGATAAACAGTCCATAGTTCAAGGCTTGATAAGGAGATGTCTCAAAAAGCAGGAGAATTCTTACAGCCCCCTAACCAAAGTTAGGGGACTTTCTGGAGATAAGGTTGTCTCCAAAACCCATAAAGTGTTTGAAGATAGGGATGTCTCTTAAAGGTCCATAAACCACCAAATGACTCAGGGTCTGCTTCAAAACTGGTATGAGCTTAATGGGCTTCAGAGTTGTTGATTTTCTGCACATTCAGCTAAGGTTTACTCTTGGTCATTGCAAAGGATTATTGCTATGTCAAGACAATACAGCCAGTCCTCATACAGTTCTTCAGGTTATTCAAATAAGGGGGGAGGGAGGGTAGCTCAAGCAAATCAAAGTATCCAATATATAGAAATAAATATAGATATATATGTACACATACACACATGTATGTATATATGTATCTATATGCATACACACATATAGAATGTGTGCATGTATGTGTGTGTAAATACCTTGAGGGCAGACACTGTTTTATTATTCTAGGAGCTTAAGAAATGTTTGCTTACTTGATTCCCATTCCCAGTGGAAACAGAGAAGAGTTGCTCATAATATCATTATCCTTTTTAGCACAATTTACTACTGTTTTTAAGTCACACTGTTTCTTCTCTTCCCTTAGTGATAGATTGTCTATTTTCAGCCTTATTTTCTCTCTCCATAAGGGCTAAACAACAATAGTGATCTTCCTCCTAGTGCCTGCTTTTCCATTCATTATTTAAATCTAAATTTCTGACTGCCTACCACCACCCTCCCCAGTCCCAGATATTTGCTTATAATGAGGTAAACAAGCAAGGCTAGCAAATTATGCTTCCACCTGATGACTCTATTAATCAACTGATTGAAAACCCAGAATTATGAAGCAGAACCACTTCCATGGGGTCCTGAACTTCTGGCAGCCAACAATAACATTAGCTACTTCTTTCTCTTCTCTTGGCCTTCAATTTCAGATTTAAGTGAATGCTGGAGGAAGTGAAGGGGATGGAGGCAGAACTGGAGTGAGCAGTTCGTTTTCTTGATATTTCTTAGATACAAATATGATCTAGAGGTATGATCTAGAGAATGAATTATCGCCCACAGAAAAACACCTCTGACATCCCTCAAATAGCTCTTATTGTAAAGAACATGAATAGAAGGGAAATTGTAATGGTTCTAAGTAACCCTTACCCATCTGTCAAATGAAAATAATCATTCAAATTAGTAAGTGATGCCAACTTTTTTATGGTTTCTCTGTAATAAGATGTGTGACAGGAGAAGACAAGGTAGTTATTTGGTGAGAACTAGGTTTAACTGATGGATAACCTACATGATGTGTTAGTATTCATTAAATATTAAGAGATCTTGAGATAGGCTCCTCAGAGAGTGGAAGTTTTATGGAAGAACTTGAACAAGAGGTGCATAAGATAAGAGGACATAGAGGGTTGAAATCTGCACTGCTGAAAAGACTACCCAGTGGATGAGATCACAGATTGAATAATTCAAGTAATTTTCTGCAGTATATAGTTTAGCACATCTCTTAGGCATGAATGGCTTAAAATAAAAGTTGATAAAATTTTGCCTAACATAGCCCTATCTAGTGCCATAGCATTAGTTTTTTTTAAACATATTTTCACATTAGTCATATTTTAAGGAAGAATTAGAACCAACAAGAAGAACCACAAGAAAGGGGAAACAAAACAAAATAGAAGGAAAAAAAAGAGCAAATAGTATGCTTTGATCTGCATTCAAACTCCATAGTTCTTTCTCATTAGTTTTTAAGTTTTTTTACTTTTAGAAGAGGGAAAGTATCTCTATTGAGTATAAATTTTGACAACTGTGAAAGAGTAAGGCTAACAGCTTAGAATAACTGCCTCACTTAAATCCAATTCACTGTCAAGTCGACATTACCCGTGGTCCTCTTCAAAAATGGTATGATCCTCTTCAAAAATGAAGGATGAACAATGACAACTTTTTATTTTCATGTTGGGGAAAGAATAATTTAGTTGCTATTTGGTATTTCCTTCAAGACAGACAACGCAAGGCCCAAGTTTCATGGCAGTAATAGTGGTTGCTCATTTAATCACAGAATTAAGATGCTTGAAGGGACAGCTAAAATTCCTCTTGTCTAGTCCCCTGCCTCTAAATGGTTCAGTTTGAAAGCTACACAGGACATCCTGCTTTTAAAGATCTCCATCTTTATATAATATATATCTTTATGTAATAGATACTCTGTAACTTCCCTCTATTTGCACACAGCAGGTGATTAATAAATGTTAAATTGATCTCTTCTATTGTTTAATTGCCAGGATCACTTAAAAATATTCTAAGACTCCTCTAAGTAAGGCTGGACTTTAGATAATAAAAGGGATGCCTGGTCTGAAGGACAGAATCTATGAATCCAGGTCTTATAAAGCCACTGTTAACTGGCAACCAACCATGCATAAGGGACTTGAGTGCCTCGGGCCACTGCTTCAGGATTAGCAAAGGATCCTGCTGAGTCTGGTCCTGATTGGTCTAAAGTCATGATTCCCACCTACTGTTGTCTTCTATAATCCTCCTTCAATGGGAGGTGGAACCGAAATGCCACTTCCTCTCCTAAGAATTAGAGACCAATAGAGTTCAAAATGTTTATCCTGGTTCTTCTGAAACCAAGCACTTTCCACTCCAAGACTTTTCAAACAAAATCCAAAACAGTGCTCCAGGAGCGGGATTTCAAGGGAAGGCCAAACAAAAAGCTTGCCAACTCCACGGTTTTCAGTCAAAAGAACTGCAACAGTCTTTTGAAACTCAGTTCCAATAAAATAACATTCCCGACCAGAGTTTGAATCACATTTCCTCTGTCCACACGGTTTCTACAGTCTTGCCAGATAGAGAACTAACCCTCTACTTCCTGTTCTCTTTCTCTCTCTCTCTTTAAATCCCAACTGCCCTGATTTTTATATGCTGATTATCTCCAGCTGCAATATCTTCCGAACCTCTTTAGCGTGGCTTGACCTAAAACCACATCTCCCCATTTCACCAAAGGAACAAGAAAAAGGGATCCTTGCCTTGTGGCAGGAGGCCAGGGGTGAAGAAAGAGAAGATTGAAGCTTTTCAGAAAATATAAATGTAGATACAAATTTGAAATCAGAAATAAAATACCGTAGTCTTTTTCTTGAAGACAGTAACAAGGGGCAATAGGAACCTGCTCCATTTTTCATTAGTCATGAGGATGAATGGTTCCATGGAAAGCTTAAATCATGGAATTTCCCCATGTATGATTCCCCAGACATGTAACAAAAACAATATCACCTCATTTGAATGAATCAGTGCAAGTGGTATTATTTATCCTCTAGAATATCTGTAGACCGCAGCTGAGCGCTACTTCTGCCATCACTGTAAAAAGTTATGTGGCAAACCATGTGAAACCTCATACTGTGTGGTGAAGGAAATAATGATATCCTTGAAAAATGAACTACATGGGTTTTTTTTCAAAATAATATGTTTTCTTTGGCTCCTATGACTTTGTTTTCAAAGTTGTCAGGCTCCCTATATTTAGTGTAGTGGTATCATTTCATGTTTTCTCTATGGGCAGTACAGAAGGTTGTAAGATTATCCTGAAACAAGTGTGAGGACAATTTTTTGATAGAAAAGGTTTTGAATAGAGCCTGAAAGGAAGCTCAACTTCTGTCCATATTTAATCATAGATATAGATATCTTTGTAGTCAAGGACTATTTATGTTTTGTTTTATCTTAATTGTCTTATAAACTCCTTTGAAAAGGCAAAGGTTATCCTTTGAGGATGACATTCCTAAATACAACATTCCTAAATACAGGTTCACTCTAAGCTGGGCACATTATTGTGTCCTGAAGCCCTACAGAAACCAGATCTCATGAAAATGAACTAATGAAATAGAATTTCAGCATTGCAAAGGATGACTATGCAGCCCCAAAATAAATATAACTATCATGTGGTGAATGAGGCTTTTATCAAGGGTATGGAGGGAAGGCTTATGTCTTCCCTGGGAATGGAAGCTTGTGGAGTGTCTGCTCCCCATGGCTATTGTTGTCCTTGTACCTCAAGTCATGATCCTCAGCAAGGGTAGGGTCCAAATGTCCTGACACGATTCTTTGGAGGTATAGACCACTCCTTCCTAGCACCCACAGTGGGACTGTCCACCATGTAACTCTTTGCCCTCGCCCTTTCCATTTGCCTGCCCAAATAAATTTGTCCCGTGTACAATCTAACCTAGTAGGTTCAGCCTTGGAACCAACCAACAGGAAAGGGTCCTCCTCTAAAGTAGTCTGGCAAGTGGTTTTCTAACTTTTTCTTAACTACTTCAAATGAGGAGGAATCCACAACCTCCCTGAGGCAGCCCATTCTGCCCTGGGATAACTCTAATAGGAAGTTTTCCTTTACATCAAGTTTAAAATTGTCCCCATAACTTCCACCTGGTGAACCTAGTTCTGCTTCCTGTTGTCAAACAGGACAAATTTAAACCCCATTCAGTGAATGCGACCACTTTTCCAATACTTTGTAGATAGCTGTCATATCTGTTCCCTACTCTAAATTTTCTCTACTACTGGCTAACTATTCCTAATTCCTTCAACTTATTCTCACAGGGCATGAACATGAGGGCCTTCACCATTTGGTCAATCCTCTTCTGAACATTTTCCAGCTTATCAATACTCTTCTTAAATGTTTTAGGGGAGGGGTAGTAGAGTGGAAAGAGTATTTATTGCATTACAAGTTAGAAGGGCCAGGTTCTAGCACTAATGTTGCTACTCTAGCTTTGGGCAGGTTGTTTAACTACCTTGTGCCTCAGTTTCTTCATTGATAAAAATAAATTGATTGAATTTGATGATTGTTCCTTTGAACCCTAATACAATTTTGGGTCTATGAAGAAGGTACTGGGATAGAACTAAGACAAAAGCCTACAACTACTCCCTTCATTCTGTCTCAGTCAATCTTTATCAACCAACAAATATTTACTGAGTGCCTATTATGTATAAATTGTTGTTCCAAGATACAAAAAAAAAAGAGTCCAAGTTCTCCATTCTTTAGGTCAGCCACTGTTTTATCTTCACTCTACTTTTTACTAATTCATTAGCAAATTACCACATCTTTAATAGTAGTAAATTAGCGGTAAATTACTACCATTAGTATTTTTGGCTATTTTTGTTGACTTAAAAAAATAAACTTCTTCTATTAAATGAAGGCCAAGTCTCACTACAAGTCTCACTTGTAGATGTGCATTTGATATAGAACCCCATGGCATTTTAGAGATGGAAGAGACCTCAAAGACCCGTTCTTTCTCCTTCATTTCTGGCTGAAAACATTTCAAGGCTGTCTATAAGTCACCTACATCAGGTGAATGAATGAACGTTATATATTCAGGAGTCCAGATTCAACTCATAGCAGAAAGATGGCTCTGTAAGTTACTTACTCAGAAGCTTTCGATAGATTCTCATTGCCTATCAAAATACTAATGGACCCCCATAATTGAGTCCTAAAACTTTGAATTTTAACTGACAATAAGACTGTGATTTAGGCTTAATGTAAGGAAGGGCTTCCTAACAATTATAGCTGTTTGAAAATGGAATAGACTATATGATGAAGTGATTATTTGCCCAAAGTGTTTACAAAAACCAGGGGACTATCTGTAAGGATATTGTTGAAGGGATTTTTTTTGCAATTTTTTTTATTAGTTTTTTAAAAATTTTATCAATTTATTTTGATTTATCTACAATCACTTCCATACGCTTTTGAGTTGAAAATTTTTCTCCCCCTTCCTCCCCACCACCCTTCCCCAAGACAGTGCACAATCTGATATAGGCTTTACATTTACATTCCTATTAAACATTTTCACATTAGTGAAGTTGTAAGTAAAATTTAAAACCAATAGGAGGAACCACCAGAAAGATGAAACAAAACTCAACAGAAGGTAAAAATAAGTGATAGCGATTCGATTTCCATGGTTCTTTCTTTGGATGTGGACAGCATTTTCCATCCCGAGGCCTCTGGAGATGTCTTAGATCCTTGTAGTGCTGAGAAGTGTTCAGTTTAACTGTTGAAGTGATTTTCACATCAGGTAGAGATGCCTCTGCCATCCATTGAGCTTGAAAGTTCTGAATCTGTGATTCCAATCCTTTCTAACTGTATGTCTCATTCTTCTCCTACCTTATGCTTCAATCCTTTTGGAATACCTATACCATTCCCTGACCATGCCTTATGCTTCAGTGTTGCTCCAGCCATGCTTTCAGGTAAAGATGTTTCAGTGAAAGAGCATTGTCTTTGGAGTAAAGGAGTTAGGTGAGAATCTGGGATCTGCCACTTAGCATTTGTGTGGTCTTGGGCAAGCTACTTAGCTTCCTTGGGCCTCAGTTAACTTCAACTGTAAAAGAGGAGGTTGAATTAGATGGTCCCTTATAGCTTTAAATCTGTGATCCTATTAATGTCTTCCCTGCTCATCTTCATTACCCATCCCTCAAGGTTCATCTCCACAATGCCATTTCTCATTACCTAGTTTATAGAGATTCTTGCCTTTGCAATTCTGCAACACTTAATTTTTACCACTTATATTGTGTTACTAATTTACTACCTTGTATTGTAGTTATTTGTCTAGGGATCTTCTCTCACTAGATTGTAAACTCCATAAAGCCAAGGATTATTTCTTATGTATGGTAAGTGCTTCCATAGCACTCACCATAGTACCTTACATGTAGTAATAGCATGTAGTACCGTCCACACCAGCTATTATCCATATCTTTTCCCCCATTCTCAGCTAAGCTTCTTGAAAAAGATGCCTGTGCTCTGTGCTTCCACTTTCTCTTTTCTCACTGTCTTCTAATGTCTGGCTTCCAATCTTAACATTTGACTAAACCGCTCTCCAGCATTTCTAGGTAACTGCTCCAAAGTTACTAATTATCTCTAGTTGTTAAATTTAATAATCTTTTCTTGACTCCATACCTTATCACCTCTCTGCAGCATTTGATACCATTGGCCAGCTTCTCATGTATATTCTCTCCTTTCTGGGTTTTCATAACTCTGCCCACTTGGTTCTCATCTTATCTGTGTCTTATTGGTCATTTCAGTACTTTTTCCTGGATCTTCATCTAACTATGAGTGTCTTCAAGAGCTCTCTTGTAGGCCCTTCTCTCTCTCTCTTTTTTTTTCTTTCTCCATTCTCTCTAACTTGGTGATCCCATCTATTTCTTTCAGTTAAGTTATCATCTTTATTCAGTCCTTGTTTCTCTCCACATCAATGACTTATTAAACATTTCCAAATGGACAAACCATAGGCATTTCAAGCTCAATGCATCCAAAACAGAATTCATTATCTTTCCCCACCCCACCCCCCAAACACAATCCCCTTACTAACTTTTCCTTTACTGTTGAGGATAGTGCTATCCTTCTAGTCATACAGGTTCACAACCTTGGTGTCATTACTGACTTCTTTTCCTCTCTTATCCCACATGTTCAGTTACTTGTTAAATCTTGTAATTTCTTTCTCTGCAACATCTCTTGCATATACCCTCTTCTCTCACATAGCCATTATCCCACTTCTGGCCATATTACCTCTTACCTGGACTATTATAATAGCCTTCTAATTTGACTCCATCTCATGGCTCTAACCACTCCAATTCATTTACCACACAGCTGCCAGAATTATTTTCCTAAAGCATAGGTTTGATCATGTCATTCCACTCCTCAAGACTCACTTAATAAACTCAGGAGTCTCCTATTTCCTCTAGGATCAAAGATTAACTTCTCTGTTTGTCATTTAAAGCTTGTCATAATTGGGGTCCTTTCTACCTTTCTGGTCTTTTAACATATTTCTTGTCTCATGCAACTTCAGGTCTAGTCACATGACCCTACTTGCTGTTGCTCACACACATCCTTCTTTCTTGTAACTCTGTGCCTTTGCACTCCATGGCTGAAATACTGTGTCTTCTAACCTCTGACTCTTAGAAACGTTGTCTTCCTTTAGCAAGCCCTACCTTTTTTCAGGAGTCCTTTCCCAGTTGCCTAATCTGTTAATGCCTTCCACTCTAATGCTACTTTCCATCTGAATGTGTGTCTATGTAAATATGTATATATGCATATACACATATCATGTATACATACATACATACATACATACATACATACACACATATAGAGTATATACCATTTTATAAAAATGTTTTCTCCTCTAGTATATAAGCTCTGTGACAGGTAGTCAAAAAAACAGGTGTTTTTTTCCCCTTTGTATCTCTAATGATTGTTGGTTTTTTGGTAAGGGATCAATAAATATATGTTTAATGAATTCATCTTGAATTAAAATAAAGGAAAGCCTTTTATGAGAGGAGTAATAATTTCTCCCACAATTTGGAAATTACATAAGAATTATTTTTTCTTGCTAGTAGCATTCAAATTGATAGGCATGATCCCAGCAGGTATTTTGGCACAAGCAAAACTGAAAATTTGGGGAATATTTTTGTGAAAAATAAACTCACATTGTCTGTACCATTCATTTTCTAGCATAGAATATTCTGAATGTAGCAAAACACTAGCTTTACATTCTCAAATTGAAATCACCTACTATATGTAGCCCTAATAAAAAATATCTAATGAAATTTATAGGTGGTGATTTTTTCCTGACAGAATAATCTATTCTAGCAATGTGAGGATTTGAGAAACTGAAAGTATATGAACTTGTTCTGATTTCCTGTCACATTTGAGGTATGGTATATTACATTTTATTTTAATGTCACTTATATTTTATCATTCATCAATCATAGGCAAAAAAAAATCAGACATCTAATAAATATTAAGGCAGCTATGAACACATGCAAATTTATTCTCCAACATTTACATGTATTTTGTGGCATCTAGTTCTGCTTTTCTTTTAAACAGAAGTATTATTTTAGCTCTAATTTGATGTGATAATATAGCCTAAAACTTAAATGAGTTCTTAATTAGCTATAAGGTTTCCTTTTGCTATGACTCTAAAAGAATTCCATCATCTCAAAAGGCAATTAATTAATATGGTTACTAGAATGATCATGCCCAGTATAGTAAGTGCTTAATAAATATTTATTGATTAACTTTTTAAAAATTGCCATCAAACTCTGACCAATTAATTTTGTCTTTGATGTTTAATGTTTTAAATAAAAAAACCAAAAAAAATACTTATCAAGAAAAATCATAAGATTGCCCAGAAAAACTGGAAAAGAGACATCAGGGACACAATTAAAGTAGGAATGAATGGACAAAGAATGATGAACTTGTAAGTACATCCCTTTGCCAGTCAAGGAACTCTGCCTGAATTACCTTAGATTCAGTTTTGACCTTGCCTGACTTTGCTTTTGTTCTTTAAATATTGCACTACAAAATTCTCCCCTGCTTCTACAGCTCTAAATCATATTGGGCTTCTCACTTTGATGTGAGGTCCTAAACAGCAATGTAGCCATAATAGGATTTTGCCAAAATATTATATTGTTAAAAACATTTGTGATCTTTGTGAAATGTCGATTGAGCGGGTTGATTCATGTATTTGCCATCAAGCTGAGCAAAGTCGAAAGGAGCTGACAGTTTCTTAATGCATTTTCAAATGTAATGCTTGCAAGTAGCCATGATTTTCTCAAGACCCCATCTAACTCTATGATTGAGATAAAAATGAATCTACATTTATAACCAGAATGTCTCTCAAGTCCATTTCTCACACACACACACTCTCACACACACCCTATCACCCTCACCCTCACCAACACCATTTTATACCTCAGAACATAAAAACCCAGAAGAGTTAAGTGACTTTTCAGAAGTTGCACAGGTAGTACATGACAGTGCTGAAATTTAAGCCCAGATCTTCGAACTCAAAATCCAGTGCTTTTTAAATTGTACCACACTGCCTCCCTTGCACCATGCTAGTGGTTATTTCAGATTAAAGGGTATATTTAAGCCCCCTGCCCCCATTTTTGGTGCTAATTTATGGTTTTCAAATTTTTAGAAACACTTCTAAATAAGAGAAATTTATTATTTTCAGACAAGGAACAATACATATTTTAACCTGTGTGTTCTAGTACATTTTCTATGAAAGAAAATGCATATGTGTATGGACTGGCCAATTCCTAACTTTACAAAACTGGCCTAAGCATGATCCCTTCTTTGACTGTTGTATTGCAATCCATATCCTTGGTGGCAAAGGGAATTTTAGTACCTGATAGGTTTTCTTTCCAATGACTGGTCTATGAATGATTTTATCTTTATCTAACCACTGGGGGAGCTCTTAAGTGAGGTTAGAGTTAGACACTAGTAGCATGCCTCATTTGCTAGTGTAGCCTATACTTTGCCAATCACACAGGCTCGGTTGAAGTTTTCTCTGCTAGGGTCAATCCCTATCTCTTTCACACTATATAAAAATAAAAGATTAATTAAATTAAATTTAAACCAAATAAAAGATTAATTTCTTTAGAAGTGCTATTGAAAACCTGTGAAATTGATGTACTGCCCAATCTTTTCAGACTAAAGTGACCTTTTACCCCTAGCCCAAGAACTTTGTGAATTCATGATTTTTTTTTCACAAAGAGTAACATAAATTAGGCAGAATTAGGGATATCTGCTTATATTTGGACCTAGATGTTTCTCTGGGACTTACGGACCTATTTTTAAATCAGTATTATGGACCAGATGATATCTACGATCCTGTTCAGTTCTAAAATTTAGGAATCTATCACTTGAATTTAAGTAGAATTTAATCTATTGAATTAATGGACATCATTAGTTCATAATAGTTTTTGTCACTAAAGTATTTGGCAGCTTCAAACTGTTCAACATCAGTGGAAATGACATTAAAAGAGAAACATTACCATCTGTTTTGCTGCTGCACCCTAAGGACATGCATGGGATTTTTTCCATCAGACTTATAATTGAAATCTTCCATATGTGTCATGTCCCCCATTAGAATGTGAGCTCTTTGAGAGCAGGAACTGTTTTACTATTCTCTTTGCATCCCCAGGGCTTAGCACAGTGCTTTGCACATAGTAAATACTTAGTAAATGCTTTTTTTCATTCATTCATAATAGATTATCTTGATATATAGAATTAAATTATTTATACATATGTAATCTATCTATCAATCAATCTATTTCTCATCAATCTCTATAAAATGAAAGACCTTTATGGGCTAATTCCAGGTACCATATGGATTCAGTATTACATCTCATCCCAGAAGTGATTTATTTTGGAGCAATCCAATTACCAATAGGCTGGTGTCACATTCCACTTTCTCTGCTGCATTTTGAGCTTCCTCATGATTTGTTCATTTCTGCTGCAGTCATTTGTATTACTACTCACTGCACACAAAATAGCATCTTCTATTGAATTAATCAGAACTTTAAAGCTACTGAACCATGTTTTCTATGTCTAAATATTTTATATTAGAATGAGAGCCCTGTGAATATTCAAACAAGAAAAATAGTTTCACAACAGTCACATATAGAGATGCATTTTCCTTTTAACTCAACTTTTTTTTAATGAACCACAGAATATTCAAAGCCATGTTGTATTGAGAGAGTTAGGGGCTAAAGGGAGAATCACATATGAAGATTTAAAAGCCACAAATGAAGTAGAAAAAGTAGTGTTCACCCAAATTTGTGTACTTTGAGAGAATATTGTCCCAAAGATAGGTATTGAGGGAAGCAAAGAGGGTGAGGTGGGGGATGGGTAGGGAGCATTTAAAGAGTGAGGGACAGCTACTGGAAAGGTACTAAGTGGAGGGTGGAATATTGTGTTCAAGTTGCTCCCAGTAAGTCACCATTGCAGAATTGTAGTGCGTCTGGAAGGCAGTAACATGTAAGTAGACTAAAGACTGGAAAGGTAGGAAGGGGGCAGGTTATGAAGTACTTTAAATGCCCTCAGAGGACACTGTTTCATCCTGGAGGTAATAGGGAACCCCTGGAATTCACTGAGCAAATAGAGTGATCCCTTCAGTAGCTGTTTGGAGGATGGATTGGATTGTAGAGAGACTTGAGACAGGGAGACCACTTAGAAGGCTATAGAAATTGTCTAGTTGAAAGCTGATGAAGACAAATTAGGATTTTACCAGTGAGAGTGGAGAGAAAAATCTAGAAATATGATTTAGCAGTGAATTGGAAATATGGAGTGACTGAGAATGAGTAACCAAGGATGACATCAAGATTTTGAGCCTGGTGAATTGTACAATGCTAGTATCCTCAACACTAAGAGGTAAGTTGGAAATAGGGGAGTGTTTTGGGGAAAAATAATGAATTAATCCTAAATTTTCTTTTGCATGTGTTGAGTTAAAGTCGCTATGAGACATCCTATTTGAGACATCCAAAAAAGCGGTTGGTGATACGTGAGTATGGCTTAGGAGAGAATAAGGCTGGAATATATACATCTGGGAATCATCTGCATAGAAATACCAATGGAACCCTTGGGAGCTAATAAAATCACTGAGATAGTATAGAGGGAGGAGAGAAGAAGACAGAAGCCACATTCTTATCTTGTCTACAATTGGTATGAAAAAGAAAGGAATGAAACATGTTGTAATGAAAAGAACACTAGACTTGGGGCTGGACTACCAGAATTCATATCTTAGCTCTTCTACTTATTACCTAGATAAATTTGGGCAAATCATTTCATTTCTCTGGATCTCAATTTCTTCTTTGCTAGTGTGTAAACACACACACCCTTTTCTCTTTGATAGAATATACTTTTTAGGTGCTTCTTGGAGATTTAAAAATAAATAATAGTTGATTTTTATATAGTACTTTAAGATTTGCAAAGTGCTTTATATATATATTATCTTATTTGATTTTCACAACCCTGAGAGTGAGGTACTTTTATTATCCCCATTTTACAGAAGAATAAACTAAGACTGGGAGAAGTTAAGTGATTTGCCCAAAGTTATAGAACTAGTGAGTATCTGAGGCAGAATTTGCAGTTATAGAGTCTAGCACTCTATAAACCATAGGTTCCCAAAAATGGGTGGTACTGTTCCTTGGGGTGTGCTAGAACAATCTAGGAGGGTAGTAGTAGCTCTGGGTACATTGGGGGATGTTGAATAAAAATAAGGGAGCAGTGGAAGCATAATGAAAGAAGAGAAGAGAATTTGAAAAACTGCTTATACATGTTTCATCTAATGTGTAATTGAGTTAAAGTCATACTGATTACATTATTTTCCAAATAAACACGCAAAATGCAAGTTATAACTGATCAAGTGTTGGCAAACTGCATGTCACACATTGTTGGGAATTATAGCATGCATCAGTGGGAAAAATTATGTTTAATGACTTGTTTACAATACAATATTATACCATTACATGATGCAATATTGCATGATCAAAATTTCAATGTAGGGGAAAACCCACAAATTTACAATAAATTTTTAAATTTAAGATGCGTCATTTAAAAAAATATATTTTTGAGATGATGGGAATTAAAAAAAAAACTTTAAAGGGTTAAAGAAAGTAGATTTCCAGGGGAGCACTCAGTATTTTTTTTTTAAAGGGGCAATAGGCCAAATACATTCGGGAACCTCTGAATGTATACTATGTCACATTCCCCCTTGTGGTTAGCATGAAGCATTACAAAAGTACGCTCCTTATGTTGGAAGCCATTTTGGACAATAGGTAGGGAAATTGTTTACTGTTGTAAATATGCAAACCCTAGACTCAATGAGTTTCATTTTTTTCATACTCCTCATTTTTTTTTCTGTGTTGAATGAATATCTTAGAAGTCTTTCCCTAGGAAAAGGAGAGTTTCAGGCTAAGCCTGAATAATGCCAGTTTCCTGATAATTTAGCTTTGATAAAGGAACAGAATGACACTCATAGGCCATTCAACAGTTAACAAAAAGAGATTTACTTAGCTGTATCAGGAGGATCTTTAACAAAAATAGGCACTGAGGAGGCCTCAAGTTGACTGCTATTTTCCTTCAAGATTCATCTTCTGCATGAAGCCCTGATCCACCAGCTGCTAGTGTACTTCTTCCCCAAACTACTTGTAGTCGTTTTTACAATTATGCATGCATTTATATATATACGTATTGTCTGTCCCATTAAAATATAAGCTTCTTTGGGCAGGAATGTTTCTTTGTAGTCTTAGTGCTTAGAATACTGTCTAGCATAAATGCTTGTTAATTGATTGATGGATCACAACATTGGAGGGATTACCCTCATAAAAGAAGACCCAAATCCAAAAAAAACCCAAAAGAAGACCCAAAATTATCAATTGCTACATGGGTTAAAAACATTTTTAGCCAGATTGTAACATCTAATCTAAGCACACATGATATTCAGATCACTAGCTTTTTAATAATCTTTTGGAACAGGTGCAGCAAAATGAGTTTGCTTTCATAATGGGGACATTATTTTTAGATACAGCATCTACATATGATACTTTTGGATATCATTTTACATCCCCCTGCCTCTATTTTCATATGTGAAACTTTGATTAATATCAAGAATAGTTTCAAAGGCTGAGAAAGAGAATAAATGTCAAAGGCATTCCTCAAGCAGAGTGAGGAAAAGTCTGCCATAAGTGGGAAGTAGCATGCCGAAACAGACACAAAACATCTCACAAAATGGAAGAAAAACAGGATAATTGATTGTTCTTTGGTCAGTCACAGAAGGTCACCTTCACTGAAAAAAATTCTTTGTATCCTTTTTATCAGAAAATTACTTGCCATTTGGAATGTTGGCATGTTATCCCTTGCCTTCAGTAATACACTTCAGTCTGAACAATTACATTGCGCCATCCAGCATTATGCTGTTGGAGGTTTGTTTTTTTTTAAACTGTTCCTGTAGCTAAAAGGTAATTACATGAAAGCTCTCTTTCAGTTTCAATGGCAATTTATGTTCTCAGAAGTCCCAGAGTTAGCTACATGGCAAGATAACTATGCGTCTACAGTTTTCAAGAAACAGTTTTATTGTTTTTTCCTACTTCTTTCTTCCTCCTTCACTACAGAGCTAATATATTTATGTTATGGTATATATTCAGAAATCTGGCAATGGCACTATCAATTCTACTTGGCTTCACCAAAGACCTATTTGTGGTCCAGGACAAAGTGAGGACATTACCACTGTAATTTTGTAAGGGGCATATGCTCAACTCTCTGGAGTTTTCTGTGTCATGAATGATCATGGAGACAATGTGGTTTCTGCCCAATCCTTCTTGGCTCTATGACTATTTCTTGTCTAATCAAGACAGCCTTTGACAGAGTCTGGGATCCTCTCTGGTCGTTTGAATGTTCTACTAGCCCAAGCACATCTGAACTCGTCTTTGAACATCCTTGGGAGAATTTTCCTCACAGTTCTCAACCTCCCCTTCTCCCTCCTGATAGTGGAGATTGTGTGACTCCACTCAAGATCTCACTTAGAAAAACCTATTTAATTCCTTCTGATGATGGATAAGAAGAAAAGTGTCTTATCAAAGGTGCAGCTCCACCATGAGCAATCACTTTACATGCTTTATAGGAGTAAAACATCTTAGATGTAAGTATCATTACAACTTCCTGAGGCGACAATTAAAACAAATTAAATCTTTAATGCACAGATTAATTTTGAACTGAGCAAATATCAAGTTATATCGGATTTGGAGCAAGTAGAGCATAAGAAACAGTGAAACCATTAGAAGTGAGAAATGACTTCATCAGAAATGATATCTCTTTACGGGACTTTACATTTTAATGTATTCATTTTATCTGTGTAAATGTTATGCCGTCTTTATTGTAATATAAATTTCATGAAGGGAGGGGGCATATTTTATTTATTTTTGTATCTCTGCCAGTACACTGAAAAATATATTGTATGTAGTAAGCTCTTTAAATGTTTGTTGAATAAAAGAATAGAAAGTTCTTTAGATATTGCAAACCATACTTGAATTACTTCAATAAATAACCAAAAAAAAAAAGAGCAGATGAGTACCAACTTGGGTAGAGATTTATTTATACCACTTAATTCAAATTAAAACTAAATCCTGTCAGACCTTGTGAACAGGCAGTTCTCAAAAGAGAAATCCAGGCTATCAATAGCCAAATGAAAAAGCGTTCCAAATCACTAAAACTAGAAAAATGCAAATGAGAACAATTTTGAGGTTCCACATCATACCCATCATATTGGCAAAAATGGAAAATGACATTTTGGAGAGACTCTGGCAAGCTAATATACAATTGGTAGTGCTGTGAATTACATCAGCCACTCTGGAAAGCAATTTGAAACCATTCCCCAAAAGTCACTAAATTCTTCATAGCCTTTGACCTGACAACACCACTACTAGGCTTAAATATTAAAGAACTGAAAAAAAGAGAGACAAAAGAATCTAAAAACTACTTATAATAGGTCTTTTTTGTAATGGTAAAGAACTAGAAACTAAAGTCATATTTGTCAATTGGGGAATATCTGAACAAATTATGGTCTTTGAATGTAATGGAATATTATTGAGTCATAAGAAATAATAAAAAGTACTGTTTCAGATAAACCTGAGGAGACTCATATGAACTGATAGAGAGTGAAGTGAGCAGAATCCAGAGAACAACTTATACAATAACAATTGCATTGTAAAAACAACAGCAGGGTAGAAAGACTTAAGAACTTTGATAAATGCCTTGATTCCAAAGGACTAGTAATGAAACATTATCTACCTCCTATCAGTGAAGTAATGAATTCAGATTCATGATGAGATACTTATGTTTGGACATGGCCAATGCAGGTATTTGTTTTACTTAACTGTGTACATGTGCAAGAGTTTTGTTTTCTTCCTTTCAATTTGGGTAAGAGTTAGGAGGGGGAAGAGGGGCTAGCTATAGGATAACAAAAAAAAGAGTAAAAAAGAGAGTCAATGAGTAATTTTTAAAAAATTCACAGATGGTTGGTAGGAAATACAACAAGCAGTACATTTTTAAAAACATGTTTAATTCATTGAATCCTTGGGTGGAGAAGCAAGTAGTACACTTTGCAGATTCATGGATACATATGCCATCCTTTTTTTCTTTTCTTCTATGTACATGGAGATGCTCATCTTATTGTTATACTTATTGTTAAGTACAGAATAAAAATAAAATAAAATAAAACATCCAATACTAATAATTTGGAATGCTCCTTTGTGTTTTCTTTCTTAGAGGTGCCAGGAAGAACCAACCAATGAGCTATTTTCCACATAGATTATAACATAGGCGTTCACATGTACCAACATCCAGATAGCACCTTGTGTTTTTGATGAAAATCTTTTTGTATCTCTGGAACAAAAGCTCACAATTCTTCTGTTTTGAGGCACAGATAAGGAGGGGGATGACAAGAGAAAAGGAGGTGAAGGTTAGACAAAAAAGACACCACACATTGAACACAAACTCCCACTTCGCCTGCTATCTGGAGATAATTAAAATAAAACTCTTAGCTAAAATGCTGTAATTAAAATGCAGAAAACATCAACAGAAACTAGAAAAGACTAATTTATCTGACACCAAATTTCAATACTTCTATGTGGTTAGAGAGGCCACATCGAAGTCAGTTGTGATGTTGGTGTTAGAGTGGTTCTATAACAATAAAGGGTCAGGGATTTAAAAAGGAAATGGAAACTGGGAAGAAGTAGGTGTGGGTACTGAGAATGAAGGAAAAGTAATGGCAGTCAGGCATGAGTAAGCTCTGAATGGCAGCTAGAAGGTCTAACTGGTCTTTACCACTTAGCAGCAAAGTGAGTACCTTTTATTGTAAGTTGTCATGCTGCAGGAATGAAAAAATATTCCATCCACAAAATGTATGTATCTAAAGCTAAACTTGTTGGATTAATTTGGGGGCACCGTTGGCTGGCATGTAGTCTCAAATGCACGGGGGTTGCTGAAAGCATTGCCTTAGAGTACAATTGAGGCACATTGCTCCAGACCAAAGGGAATCTCTGAATTTGATTCTGTTGCTGTTCCTAGCCTTGTAAGGCCCTACAGTTGGGACCCAGGCCCTCAAAGCTGATGGCAGTCCAAATATAAGACAAAGGAGTCTTACTTTTTAGAAAGCAATATGTGATATGAGATTCCTTTCAGTTTTTCCCACTTCCAAGAGCTCTAACATTTGGGGCATATGGGATAATAGACTAAACTTAAAATTTAACTTTATTGGCTTTATCATAATTATATGTACATATAAATTATATTATTATTTTAAAATCTACTTTATTGAAGTTGAATTTTAAAGTGCATGAGCTTGAATCTGTGAAAAGACATTCCTTTTTGCTCATAGTTCCAGGATTGGAGGAGTGACTTTTTAAATGGCCACAACCTATGAACTGATTGCTTTTGTAACATATTGGGTCAGGCAGAGACTGGATCAGTCTTAGGAATCCAAGGTCATGATGAACAAGGAGTCACTGGGACATTTAAAAAATTTTGTTTATTTTTCAGAACTTAATAAGTACTAAATAAAATGAGCATTTCTATACATTTTTGTTGTTCAGTTGTTTCAGTCGTGTCTAACCCTCTGAGATACCATTTTGGGGTTTTCTTGGAGTGGTTTGCCATTTCCTTCTCCAGCTCATTTTACATATGAGGAAATGATTCAGACAGGGTTAAGCAGTTTGCCCAGGGTCACACAGCTAGTAAGTGAGTATCTGAGGCCTGATTTGAACTCATGAAGGTGAGTCTTTTTGATTCTAAGTCCAGTGCTCTATCCACTGTGCCACCTACCTGCCCTGTACATATTCCACATATTACATACACTTAGTAAAACAGAAGAAAGATAATGATATGTGAAACTGCAAATTTCTATTATGTATGGTTTGCTTTTCTTTTAAAGTACATAACAAATTCAACATGTAATTTTCACCCTCTTTTATTTTCTATTCCTTTTCTTTTTTTCCTTTAACACTCTATACTTAGTCCTCCTTTCCCTTCTATCTCTACTGCTGTCTTCCTGACTACATTTTTCTAAGTAAGTGGATTGATCAGTTTGTTTTCTTTCAAGGGAAACAGAGACCTGGGAACTTCTCCCAATAAGAAACTATTCTCTGGGCCTAGCCATTTAGGAAAAGGTAGTCTTCCATTCCCTACCTGAGCCATACCTGCTACATGTGTATGTAAGCCTAATTTCTCTCTGGAATTTCAGTCCTGCATTACCAACTGCCTGCTAAACATCTCTACCTAGAAATCTCATTAGCATCTAAAACCCAGTATGTTCAAAATGGAACTCATTATCTTCCCCCAAAGCCTACTTCCCCACCCCACCTCTAAACTTTCTTACTTTTGTTGAAATGGTACAGCGGTAAAAGCACTGGCACTAGGAGTTAGGGAGCCTGGATTTGAACTTAGCCTCTGATGCTTACTACTTGTATAACCTTGGGAAAGTTGTCTTCCTTAGGCCTCAGTTTCCTCATCTGTAAAATGGGGAGGGGGTGAAATAGATGGCTTCTGAGGTCTCTTCTAGATCTATGATCTTTCCAAGCAACCTTGGAGTCATCCTTTATTTTTCCCTCTCTCACCTTATAGCTTATGGATGCTACTTCTACAACCTCTCTTGCTTCCAGCTACTTTTCTCCATTTACATGGCTGCCACTATAGATTAGCCCTCATTGCATCTGGGTAATTATAATAGCCTACTCAATCATCTCCCTGCTTCTAGTTTGTGACCACTCCAATGTTTGGGGTATATGGAATATTCAAGGAGGATTACCATCTCTGGTATGAGGGCTCAGTGAGCCCTTTTCAATACTGTTTATCCACCTTTGTTGGATAAACTCTCCCCTGTGGCTTCGAGAAGCTGTAGCATACCTAGCAGCCGCACCTTTGTAAAATCATCTTAGGGGATGGGCTAAACCAAGTTGAGGGTAACTGATGGGCCTCAAACCCTTTGGTGAGTTAGGGGGAATTTGTCTACACCAAGCATGTGATGGCTTCCCCTGTCAAAACGGGAAGATGAGAACAATTTGTTCCATGGCCCTGAAGGTGTCTGAAGAAGGCACTGTGGAACTTGGCTCGACATTGAAGATACCAAGGTCATCCACTGCATTCCAGGCCATCACCAGCCATCTTGATTTTTATCTTGCCACTGAACTTTTATGACTCTGGAAGACAGAGTGAGGCTGATGACTTTGTGCAACTCTGCCTCACTTAAATCCAATTCATTCGAAAGCCAAGACATCACTCCATGGTGTCATTGGTCCTCTTTGAAAACAAAGGACAAACAACAACTCTAATCCTTATTCCACTCAGGTCAAGTTAATATTCGTAAAATGAAAATCTGAACACACTATTCTACTGCTTAAACATCTATTACACCTAGAATAAAAAACAAACCCCTCACCCTGGCAATTGAAGCCCTCCACAATCTGGCTCCCACCTACTTTTCCAGGCATTTCTTGGTATTCCCCTTCATTTATGTTAGCTTGCCAAATTGTCCAACTAGCTGCTCCCTGAATTCACCAGTCTATTTCCCACCTTTGTGCTTCTACATAGTTTGTCCTTCATTCCTAGAATGTATACCCCCTTGCCTTACAACTCTTAGAATCTGTAGTTTCTTCAGGACTCATCTCATATGTTGGGTTAAGTCTTTCCTGATTTCTCCCCACAGCCAACTTGTTAGTGTTCTCACTTTTTCAATATTTACCTGTTGACAGGCTTGATCTTCCCAGTACAGTGTAAGATCTTTGAAGTCAAGGACACTTTCACTTTTTCCTTTGTATTCCCAAATCCCATCAGAGCCTTTCAAATAGAAGATCCTTAATAAGTGCTTGTTGAATTGAGTTAATTTCTGATGCAATTTTCCAAAAATATTGGTTTTTGTCAAGTCTGATGAGTCTAGCGCAATTCATCTAATGAATCTTTCTGAATTAAAAAAAAATGACTGAGTTAGAATATGTGCCCCAGGCTACATTTTGTGGGAACAGATTGAGTCTTTTCAGTGGAATGATAATGACAAGGGGCTGAGTGATTTTTAAGTGAGAATGACAAAAAGCAAAAAAAATTATAGAATCTTAAAAAAGAATGAGGGAAGAGGTATTTTCAAACCAGCTCATTAGGATGCAACCTGAATAAAACTTAGTGATTTGTATGTAGTACAGAGAGGCCTAAAAAATGTAACTAAAAGCAGCTGCATAATTTTTGGTAATTCTGCATTTAGCTGTGTTTTATACTAACAAGCTACTAAAATGAGAGGGCTCTTATGGCTACAACAGGAGATTATATGACTAGAAAGAACATGAGTTTGGGAGCTTGAAGCCTTGAGTATCATATAGATTTTAATTGTAGGTTTTCTATCCATCTCAATTTGTTACTGTGTGGTGTAAGATTTATAAAATTAGTATGAATTTATACTTTATTTCTATGCACTTAGAAATTTCAGGAAAATACAGTCGATTTTTACAAGGCAGGAGAGCTCATCGTTTGAATTTGTCCATTATTCCCTTGTTTTTTAAACCAGTCTGTAGGCTATCATAGCCTTACTGTACTGGATACATTTAATGTGTATACTTGTAATCACTGCCCTTTTGTATATGCACAAGTATTTACTGTATGTGTTAACCACATGAGGCATAGGACACATATTCTACTTTGTAATCCCTGATGTCAGTGATTGATCATATTAATGTGTTGGGTGGACCTTTTGCCATCAGTACTACCGCAGCAGTCATCTAGAAGAAATTTCTAAGTAGCTGACTCAGCTTAACAGCCCATCTGTCCTCTCCCCTACTCCCCCTCATCCTCTCCTAATCCAAACCACACAAGTCATTCCAGAGTATGTACAGAGGCAAGATGCCTAGATAACGAGTTCAGATAATGAGCTTCCAGTTTCTCCCTCAGTGTCTAGTGTTTATAGCCATGTTGTCATGAGAAAATAATATTTTGGCCAAGTGTAAATACTGCTTGCAAAGCTGCAGCAGAGAAATAATTCTAAGAGGAAAACATATTTGGAGACAAGCTGGCATCTTCTTTGGTCCACTTCGATGTCATTCCTGAGTCCAGCCTATAACCAAAGTGACAAAAATGTTGTTTTTGTACATTCGGATTTTGACCGGAGTGGCAACGGAGTAGGACAATTAGGCTGTACCTTAGGCAATGATTGGACTCAATACTTTTTTAATCAGCTCAGAAGGAACCAAACTTAGTGCCCAGTTAACAAAGGCAATTTGTTATGACCCTACCTTGTTTACGGTCTTACCATTACTTCCTTATGAAACTGCCTTGCAATGTTATGGGGTCTGGGTTGTTCCCAGCTTTTAACTAAATTCAACTCTAAAAGTTAACTTGAGGGCACATATTTCAGAATTTTAAAACTGGAGAAGACCTCAGCAGCCATGTTGCCCACCCTCATAACTAAAACCAAATTCCCATAAAAACAAACCCAATATATGGCCAGCCAGACTCTAGTTTGAAGACTTCCCTTGTGAGGGAACCTAGCAACTGCCAAGACAACCTATTCTACTATTGACAAATCTGATTGTTAGGAAGTTTTCCTGATGCAAACCCTAAAAGGGCCCCTTTACAACTTCCATCCATTATTGCTCGATCTGACCTCATGGAGCCCAAAAGCACAAACCTAATCCAAATCCCCATTTCACATGACAGTCCTTCACGTATTTGAAGACAGCCCTATGTTCCTACTTAGTCCTCTTTTCTTGAGGATAAAGGTCTTTCAGTTCCTTCAGCTTGCTTTCATTTGACGTGGACTCAAAAGACCCTCAATTTTCCATTTTAACAATGTCCTGAAACCATGGCTTCCACAACTGATCATAGTATTCTAGATATTTCCTGACCAGGGTAGAGGACAGAGGACTATCACTTTCTGATTGCTGGAATTTGTGCCTTTTTTAAATGTAGCCCAAGATGGTGTTAGTTTTGGGGTTTGGGTTTTGTTTTGGGTTTTTTTGGTTATCACATAACATTACTGTTATTATTATATTGAGTTTGTGGTCCAAGAGTTTGTCTTCTTTAAACAAATTACTATCTAACCATTGATCACCCATCTTGTTTTTGAAATATTGCTATTTCAAAATCAAGTATATTTTACATTTATTGCTATTGAATTGTTATTCAATCGTCTCTAGCCCATTAACATTCCTTTGAATTCTAACTCTTTCATCATCTGTATTAGCTAATCCTCCCAGCTTTTTGAAATCTGAAAATTTTGTGAGCATTCCATCTCTGTCTTTATCCAAATAATTGATAGAACTGCTAAGTAGCACAGGGCCAACTATAGATTCCCGGGACATACCAATGGAGAACTCCTGTGAAGCTGAAATTGTACCATTAATGGTTATTGTTTGGACCTGGCCCTTTAACCAGTTCTTAATCTATCTAGTTATATTGAGGTCTAGTTCATAGGTTCCCAAAGTGGGCAGTGCCGCCCCCTGGGGGGCACTGGAACAATCCAGGTGGGTAGCAGTAGCCGAGGGTGCAATTATGGGGCATTGAATAAAAATAAGGGGGCATTGGAAGCATTAAGGAAAGAAGAGACGATAAGAAAATTTTGAAAAACTGTTCATACATGTTTCATCTGTTGTATGACAGAGTTAAAGTCAGAGTGATTACATTATTTTCCAAATAAACACGCAAAATGCAAGTTATAGCCAAACAACTGGCAAATCCTCTGAAAGGTCTTAACAAGCAAGTGTTGGTGGGTGAGCCTGTTGCACATTGCTGGGAAATCTGGCGCGCATCAGCAGGAATATGTGCATGTAATGGTTTGTTTACAATATGATACCATATAGTTATATGACACAATATTGCATCATCAAAATTTCAATGCAGGAAAAACTCCCACAAATTTACAATAAATTATTTAATTTAAGATGTGTTATTTAAAAAATTATTTTTTTTGAAATGATGCAAATTTAAAAAAAAACACAACTGTTAAAAGGTTAAAGAAAGTAGATTTCCAGGGGAGTGCTGAGTGATTTTTTTTTAAAGGGGGCAGTAGGCCAAATAAATTTGGGAACCTCTGGTCTGATTAGTCAGTCAGCCAGTGAACATTTATTAAGCACCTGCTATGTGTCAAGCACTGTGCTAAGCACTGGGAACACAAAGAAAAGCAAAAGACAATCTTCTCTTAAAAGATAAAATTTTAGTTGGTATTTGTGTCTTATTCCCATCTCTCTAGCTTTTGCATAAGAATAACATGAGATACTTTATCAAATTCTTTAATGATATCTCTGCACATTCAAACCAATAAAACAACAAAGTGCTTATTTTGAGTAGATTCCAAGATCATGGAGGAGGCTTTGCTTTGAGTTAATGGGTTCTCTTATATGGTCTAATAAAAAGAACTTTTGAATGAAGGCTTGTTATTGGTGTTTTTGAATAGTATGTCTTGAATCTTTTTTAATACAAATTTAAAAATATAGTTGCTTTAATCAGCCAAAATCCACCTTCTCACCCTCTACCTTTCCCCAACTGAGAACACAAGAAAAACAAAACATGTGTAGGCAATACATGTAGGCAATTAAAAAAAAATCTTTATATTGGACATGTCTAAAAAAATTGTCTCATTCTGCATTCTGGGTCCTTCACCTCTCTATCAGAAAGTGGGTAGTATGTTTTATCATTAGTCCTCTGGAACCATGGTTGATGATTATGTTTATAAGATTTCAACATAATAGTGTTCCGTTCATTTATATACCATATATTCATCAGTTCCCCAATTTATGGGCACCCCTCAAATTCCCATTCTTTACCACCTCAAAAAGAATTAGATATACTTTTATGCATCCTTAGAATCTATCTTGCTTAGGACTAATCTCTCTCTTAATCTGCCCTCTCTCTAATTCTTTCTCCCCAGTCTCCCTTTTCCTGCCTATTTTCATGTTATGTGAAATGAATTTCTGTAGTCAATTCTCTCTCTCTCATCTTCTTTTGAGTAATTCAGAGGAGAGTGAAGTTCAAATGTTAGCACCCCCCCAACACCCACTCCTTCTTGTTTGTATAGATGTCTACTTATGTACCCTAAGTATATGAGATAGTTTTCCCTAACTTTCCTTTCCTTCTCCTTTCCCCATATATTCTTATTCTTCTCTTTTTACATTCTTTTCATAAGATCACTAAAACATAATAGAAGCATTCTCTTGACTCCTGATGATAATAGGATTCAGAGAGGATATTTATCATCTCCCAGTATTTGAATCTGAACAGTTTATCCTTGTTTAGCCCTTTATCATTATTTATTTATATTTATCACTTTATATTTCTCTTCACTCTTATTTTTGAATTTCAAATTTTCTCCACAGCTTTATACTTTCATCAGGAATGCTCAGAAATCCACTTTTTTATTAAAAATACATTTTCCCACTGTAGTATTATACTTAGTTTTGCTAGGGAAGTTATGTTTGGCAAGTAAGCCAATATCCTCTGTCTTCTGGAATATTGTGTTCCAAGTTGTCTGCTCCTTTTTAGTTGTGGCTGCTAGATTATGTGTGATTCTGATTGTAGCTCCTCAGTTCTTGAATTTTTTCTGACTGCTTGCAGTATTTTTTCTTTGATGTAGAAGCTCTGCCATTTCCTTTTTCAGCTCATTTTGGCTCTGATATTTCTAGGATTTTCCATTTTGGTGCTTCTTTATGAAGGTAATTGGTGGCTTCTTTCTGTTCCCATTTTGCCTTCTGATTCTAAGACACATGGGCAGTTTGCTTTTGAGATTTCTTGAAATATTATGTATTGGCTCTTTTTTTTTGTCATAGCATTCAGATAGTCCAATAATTCTTAAATTTCTCCTCCTCAATCTGTTTTCAAATTCAGTTGCTTTTGCTGTGAGATACTTTACATTTTCTTCTATTTAAAAATTTTTTTTACTTTGTTTTGATATTTCTTGTTGTCTCATAGAGTCATTGGCTTCTATTTGGTCCATTCTAATTTTCAGGGTATTTGTTGCTTGGGCAAGGTTTTGTTCCTCTTGTGCCAAAGTGTAAATTCCCTTTCCAATTCTTTCTTTTCCAGCTCTCATTTCTTTTCCTTTTTTTCTCAAGTGCTCTCATTTAATTCATGAAAAACATTGTAAACTCTTTAAAAAAAAAAAAACTATTCCTTCATCTCTTCCAGAAATTCTAAACTCTGTTTTTCTCTGAGGTTGTGCTTATTTTGGAGTTGTTTGCTTGGTCACTGTAATAGCTCTTTGTGGTGGAGATTTTTATTTTCTCATTCTTTTAGCCTACTTCCTGAAATATCCCAAGGCCATTCTAGTCACCACATTATATCCTGCTTACTAGATAGGTTTCTATATGGAGGCAAGGGTGGGGCAGCATCTATCCAAGGTACTTCCTTGTTGGGGAATCAGATTAAAATGTAATTGAGAAATATTCAACAAAACAAATAGAAATACAATAGAATATAGATAATGTTAATATGTGGTTTTCTAAATCAATATACAGCCTGAGTGATCCTTATGTGTGGTTTAGTGGACTCCTTTCTATTTAAGTTTGACACTACTGGGCTATAGTGTCAAATATGCTAAATAAAGCTTTTGTTTACTGTTGAATGACCTTTAAGTGTCTCATTTTATCCTAGTTGTTATTGTTGCTATAAAGTCAAGTCTGACTCCATGTGGGGTTTCCTTGCCAAAGATACAGGAGTGCTTTGCCATTTCCTTTTTCAGCTCATTTTACAGATGAAGAAACTGAGGTGCATAGGGTTAACTGACTTACCCAGCTAGTAAGTGTTTGAGGATGGATTTGAATTCAGGTCTTACTGACTACAGGCCTGGTGCAGTATCTGCTGTGCCACTTAGCTACCCATTTATACTGGATCTAAACTAACAAAGAATTTGCCTCAGTCAGGCCCAACCATTATATTGCTTTAAAGTAATGTGTCTGAATTCTAAATAACTTGCTGAGCATAACCTCTTGGGTTGTTATTCCTTATGGGCAGTGAGCACTGATATAAAGAGGAAGGTCCATTCCCAAACTCCATTAGAAACAGTAAGGTGGCTGGATCGACCTTGGGCAAGTCACTTAACCTGTATTTGCCTCAGTTTCCTCAACTGTTAAATGGGTAAGATAATAGCACCTATTTCACAGTGTCATGAGGATCAAATGAGATAATATTGGCACATAGAGGGTGCTATATAAATGTTTTTTTTCCCCTTCTGTTCCCCAAGGTCATAGTGTAAAAAGGAGAACTTGCTAGTTTATTACTTTATGTTGTGATAGCTGACAAGGCTAATGACAAATATAGGAAGCTTCTTATTTGGGATGTCTGGAATTTCATCAAAACATATGTAAAAATGTTTAATTCTATAAGAAAAAGCATGGGGCTCAATTTTCCCTTTTCAAGCTCAGGAGAGGGCAATGGGATTTCAGGACTTTAGAATCAGAAGGAAACATAAAGGTCATCTAATGAAAGCTCTTTACTTTCTAGACAAGAACACTGAGAGCCAGAGAGAATATGGACTTCTCTCTGGTCACATTGTTGTAAACTAAGGATTTGAACTCAGATTTTCTGACTCCATTGTTATTTATGATGTAATTTGGGATGCTGGGAACCCTGAAATGCAAGGGTACAGGGTGGGTCTGCTTTGAAAGAATTTGACCACTCAAGCTTTTTTTCAGTCAGAGACAATAGAACTAGGAGGGATTCTAAGAACCTGCATGATTTAATGGGGGGTAAGATTGGTATTTTTATACAGAAAAACTGAGAAAATCTGGATGGCATCAAGGAGTGGAAAGTAGCCTAGGGTCTTCCGGAGGTAACAGAGAAGGGGTCTAGGTGGGATTAAGGAACATCAAGTAAACTAATTAAGTAATCCAGGTGGGCTGGAATGGGCCATGTGCCTTGGGAGGAAGCATCATTCCTACTATAGCAGTGCATTTGTTTAAGAGGCAGGGGAAATGATGAATCTCTTACTGTTCATATTCTGTATTCTTCCTTAGGAAGTGTTGTGTGTTTGACATCATTAGAAGGTTTGTGGTAAGCCCTGTAGAAACTAATGACTTCCTCCTAGGGACTATTCTTGCTCATACTTTTGATGAGGTCTAGAGGTTAGGAGTCCTGGAATCCCCAAATCACCACATGTGGGTCCTGCCAGAAAGAATCTGACCCAAGCCTTCTTTCAGTCAAAAACAAGGTTTATTGAAGATTCGCCATATTAGCTAGACTCTTAAGGAATCTGAGCATCTTTGAGCTATTGGCTAGATTATAAGAATCAGAGCATTTAATGGAGATGAAATGAACTTTATATACAGAAAGACTATGGGAGGGTTGTAGGAGTGGTCAAGTAGTCTATGAAGTAATAGAACTCCAGGGGTGGCTAAGGGAGAATAGAGTCTAGATAGGATTAAGGGTGGGAAAGAGGTGGCCCACAAGGGGGTAAGAAAATGGAGGGCCAGGCTAGGTTAAGGGTAACAGAGATTGGGCATAGCCACAATGAAAGGCCAGTTGAGAGGATTATAGCCTGGTTGCGGGGGGGGGGGGGCGAGGAATGCCAGAGATTAGGCCATGCGGGAAAGTCCAGGGTTTTTCCTTTTTGGGGTCTAGCTCTCACCCTCATCATTTTGAATCCCTTCACTCCTCAGTCATGGATAACTAAGAAAAGTGGGACACTCATAATTGCATTTTTTGTGAAATAAAATTTTTATATTATCAGCCCATACCGATCCCCCTCTAACTTTTACTTAATAAACAACATGATACAGTTGGGATACAGTTCAAATTAATGCAAACACCCAGTTACAAGGTACATACTGTTGTAGGTGAGAACAGCTGTTATCAAATCTATTTATCAGAGCAACAGTAGACCTGTCTCCAGACTATTCTACAACTCTTGGCCCTGATCTAGCCTATTTTTGGCAGGATATCAGAGGGAAGATATTAATTGCCAGCTTAATACCCAGCTATTAGCTCTGAGCATCCTCTGCTATGAAGAGAATATTTTGAGTTTCTTTAAGCATAGATTGTAATTGGCCAGGTTATTCTGAACACTGAGCCCTTGCATTCTGTCCCTACCTCATAGTTAAAAGAATCTAAATTCACAAAATGGAAGAAGTGCTCAGTAATTCCTCTCTCTGTCGATGCTCCTCCCTTATGATTGATTGCCTTGGTTTTACTAACAACTAGGAACTAACAACAACTGATTCCTTCTTGGATGGGTTGGGCTCCTTTCCCAGCCTGAAGCTTCTAAACATCACTGAACAAAACAAAGACACAGTAGTTCTTAAACTAAAATATACCCTAGTTTCTTCCCAAAGAGAGCAGCTGAGCTCTTGGGCATCACGGAAAAAATCATCAGATTGGTGTGACTGCTGAAAGAAACTGCCTGCTTCTTATTCTGCCTCTACTTTAACCTAGGGAATGACCTCAGTTAGTAGTGTACATTCTGAGATGTATTACAGCAGTACACATAATGGTACTACCTTTTATTATATAGGTACGCATGTATATGTGCATTGATGTTACATATTAAGTGGGCAAGGAGAAATTCTCCTCTTCACCAAACCCCTTCCCAAGTGGGCACTCCAACCTGGTGGCTTGTTTCAACCTGGTTGGGTTATGAATAGAAGTGAATAGAAAGCAGAGCAGAATAGAATAGAATAGAATAGAATAGAATAGAATAGAATAGAATAGAATAGAATAGAATAGAATAGAATAGAATAGAATAGAATTCAGTACCTGAATCATTTCTTCCTACCTCCTGTTACTAGGAATTCAGAAGCAAAGTCAAGCCCATTTGTAGTCTGACTAAGGTTGTGGCCTTCACTTAGCCTTTGGTAAACACCTATACCATTGGTTGTTTAGAACTTAGGTAGCTGCCTTCTCCTAGATTTTCCCTTTGCTTTTCTCTATAGTATTTGAGCAGGACTTCAGCCACCTGGATCTCATCCAAGTTTCTGAGTCTGTGGGAGATGGAAAGCAATTTTTCTTCCCACATATGTGTTTGTTTTTAGCCTAACATGTTTGAGCACTGAAACACCATGGTGATGAAAGAAAAGGCCATTTTGGGGATATTTTCAGCTCATACAAAATCAGGAAGCACAGAAAATCATGTAAGCTTGATGTCAAGCAACCCCTGGGCCAAAGAGATTTGGACAAGCATTGGGAATTGCGCAATATCAACAAACACTTTTTTTTGTTTGTTTGTGTTTGCTAGGCAATGGGGTTAAGTGACTTGCTCAGGATCATACAGCTAGTAAGTGTGAAGTGTCTGAGGTAGGATTTGAACTCAGGTCCTCCTGAATCCAGGGCCGGTGCTCTATCCACTGCGCCACCTAGCTGCCCCCAATTGTGCAATATCAAATGAAGAATCATAGGCTTTCCATACATGTATCCATTGCTCCTTTTGCCATAGATAGTCAGTTGATTCTTCCATGGGAAGGAGACTAGACTGTTGGACACTTCATTCATTCATCATGTGTTTATTGATAGTTTACTATCAGTCAATCAAACATTTATTAAGCACTTTGTGCCAGGCACTGATACAGAGAAAAATCAAAAGCAAGTCTTGGCTTACATTCTAGTTTGGAGATGACATGCACACAAGTAGGCATATAGAAGATACATATAGAATAGATGGAAGGTAACCTTACAGGGGTAAGAAGCTGGAGGGACTGAGGAAGGCTTCTTGCAGAAGATGAGATTTAAGCGGATCTTGAAGGAAGCCAGAGATTCTAAGAGATAGAAGGGAAGGAGGAGACTATGCCAGAAATGGGGGAGAGCCAGTGCAAATGTGTGGAGATGGGAGATGGAGCATATTCAAATTTGGATTATTTGAAGTTATAATCATACTAAATATGGTCATTGGTTCTAGCCAATGGAAATATGTCATGTATGCAGTGCAACAGCTTTTCAGGATTCATTATTTGCACCAACTGGAACCTAGTTGCGTGTCTAACAGGATATAAGATGCTGTGCAGGATGCAAAGAAGGGTAACATCAGGTCTCTGCCCTATTTCAATCATAAAGTCATGGCTCTCAGAGTTGCAAAAGACCTCAGAAATCACCAGATCTTACCTGTACCCGAACAGGAGCCATTAACAACAATGCCCCTGACAGTCAATCATACAGATTCCATTTGAAGACCTTTGGTAATGTAGTACTCACTACATAATGAAGCAGCCCATTCCATTTTTTGACAGTTCTAATTGTTAGTCATTTACACATGAAATGTTAAACGACAACACAGTTGTTAAATATCAGTACTAGCCTAGAGTAAAAGCGATATTACAAGGTAGTAAACATTTAAGAGCCAAATGGTTATGCAGGAAATAACTAGAGTTTTGAGTGGGGGAAGATCGTTTTAGGCTAGAAGACATGATGGAGAAAACAGCCATGGAAGAAATGAAACTTGGACCTTGAAGAATAAATAGATTTTGGAAGGCAGCAGAGAGAGTGAGGACCTTCTAGGTAGTGGGACCAGCTTCATCAAGGGTTCAGAGGAGGAAATAATATGAGGGTTTTTTTTTTAAAAGAGTAGAATACCCTGGGGGGAGCAGACGATTTGTATCAGGTTGCAAATAGTGGAAGATAAGACTAGAAAGGTAGTTTTGAGTCAGATTATTGAGTCATGAAAATTATGGCATATAGACTCAATCTGGTTGGTATTTACGTCATCCTTCAGTTCTACAGGTAATGAGCCATTAAAGGTTAGTGAGCAGGGGGGTGACATAATAAAGTCAGATGATTCAGGAAGATTAATCTGGTAGTGGTAGATATGATGGATTAGAATGGAGAAAGGCTGGAAGCAGTGAGATAAGTTATGAAAGTATTGTGATAATTAAAGCATGAGATGATTAAATCCTAACTAAGAGAGTAGCAGTGGGAATAGAAAAGAAGAGATATGTAAGTTGATGATAATTTTAAAAGTTTAATTAGCTGTAAGTATAAGCTTAATTGGTTTTGTTAATGTTTAAAGTTAAATTAATAATAAATTACTTACAAAAAAGAAAAGAAGGAAAGTGAATATGAGACAGCCCATGGCTGGTCCCACTCTTTAGAGATGTAGATTTAGGCCAAATGTAAGGTTCACTTAGGATCATAAATTTAAAGCTGAGAGGAACCTTAGAGATCATCTAGTCCAACTTCCTATTTTAATAGATGAGTAACTGAGAAAGATTAAGTGACTTGCCCAAGGTAACATTGGTAGGAAGTAGAAGAGACTGGATTCAAACTAGGGTCCTTTCACTTCAAATCCACCATGTTATTTTCTACTGTACCTGCCTTTTTAAGTGAAATGGCCTCCCTTAGGATATAATAGCCTCTCTCTTTCACCAGAATTCATCAGGCAAAGACTATATGACCACTTGTAGGTTAGGTGATAGAGATCATTCTTGGTCAGTCCCATGTTAGAGCAGATGGCCTTCAGAGATTCTCTGTGTTGTCTATTGTACCTAGGTTATGGGAATCTTTTTTTTTTCTCCCCACAGAGAACAAACAAAGTGGAGCAATCAGAGGATCACAGATTTAGAGCTGGAAGGGATCTTAGAGGTCATCTAGTCTAACTAACTCCCTTCAAATATTTACAGATGAGGAAACTGAAGCCTTGAGGTGAATGACCTTGCCTGAGGTCACACAGGTAGTAAGTAGCAGAGGAGAGATTTGAATCAGGTTTTCTGACACTACACACAGCACTCTTCACTGTCACATGGTGCTTCAATCCTTTCACTCAGAAAAAAATAAAAAGATCCAACATCTTTTTTGCTAATCTGGCAGGTGCTTTGTTTTCAAATTGATGGAATAAAAATAGAATTTTTGAAAAACACTGTCCTAAGTAGATTGTAGCATCAGTGGGATGGCAAGATCAAAGATAAGGTCCAGGTTTATCTGAATAGGTAGGAGTGAAGCTAGCCCTCTGTTAACGGAATAGGCTGATACTACACATGGCTTCAGACAAGTTTCTTATATTGTAGCAATACTAATGTTATAATTGTACTCTCTGCAGTAGAGTTTGAAAGCTTGGCAATTTAGTTTGAGAAATGACCTCAGTGTCTGGTATCTTATCCTTCCAGGTGATCTTCAGAATCTTCCTAAGACAATTCAAATGGAAGTAATTCAATTTCCTGGCATGGTGCTGGTGTACTGTCCAAGTTTCACAGGCATACAATGAGGTCAGCACAACAGCTCTCCCACACTTTCCTTTGGAGCCTCCCAAACACTGAGCTAGCTCTGACAACATGTCTGTCAGCCTCATTACCAATGAGTATGTCCCTGGAAAGTATGCTACCAAGGTAAGTGAACTTATCCAAAGCATTCAAAACTTCTCCATTTGCTGTAACCAATGGTTCCACATATGGATGTTGTGGTGGTGGCTGATGGAGCACCTGAATTTTCTTGTTAATTGTTAGGCCAAAATTTGCACAAGCAGCAGAGAATCAATCCATATTTTGTTACATCCCAGCTTCAGAGGCTGCACTGAGTGCCAAGTGCACTCTACTCAAACTATTCAAACTCTGCTGGAGACAGCACAACTCCAATGGGCTGGCCATGTTGTTCGAATGCAAAACATACTTTTATGGAGAACTCACACAGAGTAAGTGCTCACATGGTGGTCTGAAGAAGCGATACAAGGACACTCTGAAGGTCTCTCTTAAGAACTTTGGAATTGATTGTGTCACATGAGAGATACTGGCACAGGACTGCTCAGCATGGTGTGCCCTCATTAGAGAAGGTCTGTGAGCAAAGCAGAATCGAAGTAACTTAAAAGAAACAAGAAGTGCAAATTTAGAAAATCCGCCCCAAATGTTCACACGGACTATTTGCGCTCGACCTGTGGTAGAACATTCTGAGCTCATGTTGGTCTGATCAGCCGCAGTCAGACACACTGTAACTTGACTCTAGCTAGCATAGAGATGTCATTTTGGTCCTCTTCAAGAACAAAGGACAACCAACCAAATAATGCTATAGATGTGATGGATGCTATTAGCAGACAAGTAGGGAGAGTTATGTGGTGCAGTGAATAGAGCACGGCACCTGAAATCAGGAATACCTGAGTTCAAATCCAGCCTCAGACATTCACTAGCTGTGTGATCCTAGGAAAGTCACTTAACCCTGTTTGCCTCAGTTTCCTCATCTGTAAAATGATCTGGATAAGGAAATAGTAAACTACTCCATAGAAAATTCTAAATGGGGTCATGAGGAGGCAGAAATGACCGAAATGACTGAACAACAAAAAGCTGACAAGCAAATGGTCAGTCAAGAAGAAATCATTCAAAGGAAAACATCTTTTGCCTATCAATTTTTTTTCTTGTAAATTTATCAAACATTACTTCTTTCCCACTGTGATTCATGCAGGGCCCTACTTCTTTTAAAAATAAGCAATTTGAATAGAACAACAGGGCCATAAACAGCATTTGGAAAAGTTTCTTTATACTAATTGATGCTACAAACCTACCAGATGCCTCTCACAGATTGTCACCAGAGAGGAAGAAAATAGGTTGCTTTGTAAAAAGTCACTTTAAAAAAAACATTAAATATAGAATGTACAATTGACTTGGTATTTCATATTTCACACTAAATTTTAATCAATCATAGGATAATGGAGTTGAATGAAACCTTTAAGATAATTTACTTTGACGATTTTTACAGTTCAGAAATTCTTTCTGCAACATCTTTAAGGGATGAACATTCAGTCTTTTGCTTAAAAGCCTCCAGAGACAGAGAGTTCATTGTCTTATGATGAAATTCATTATACTGTTTATCTGTTTCAATTGATAGAAAGCTCTTTTGTGTATTGAGCGGAAAGCTCCCTCCTGGTAATTTCTACTTATTGATCTGATCCTAGTTCTGTTCTCTAGAACAACACAGGATAAGCTTAATCTCTCTTTAGAAGGCAGACCTTCCAAACTGAAAGATAGATATGAAGTCTTCTCTACTTTTTCCTCCTCCTCCCTTCCCCTCACCCCCACCCCCGGCCCCAGGCTAAATTAGGTGGTACCAATGGGTTTGGAATCAAGAAGACTAATCTTCATGAATTCAAATCTGACCTCAGATAGTAGCTGTGTGACCCTAGTCAAGTCACTTAACCCTGTTTGCCTCAGTTTCCTCATCTGTAAAATGAGCTGGAGAAGGAAATGACAAACCATTCCAGTACCTTTGCTGAGAAAACCCCACGTGGGGTAATGAAGAGTTGGATGTGACTGAAAAACAACTGAACAACAACAAAAACCCTCAGCTCTTTCAATTACTTCTACATGTCATGTTTCTGGACACTCCTGTTAGATACCTTGCATCCAAAGATGCTTTCTAGTTTATCAGTGTTCTGTAGGGTAAACAGTGGTGAGTCTCGTAGCAGCAGTGATTTTCAAAGGTAGTAAATTTTGGCAAAGTGTTTGATGGCAGAAGTGATTGGATTGTTTTTCCACCTAGGAAAAAAAAAGGGTGGGGTTAGGGGGGTTGGGAGACAATGCAAAACACCATAAGCCTTCTTGAAAAAATTCCAAAGAAGATGAGATATTTTAAATATCACCTGAAATATTAGCTTTTAATATGTAAGCAGAAATAATTATATATACTATGTTTAATACAAAAGTTTCTTCTATTTAGGAAAGGAATCTTCCAAAATGGAACTTTTTCAGGTGGTTTCAATATGGAATAAGTTAGTGAATCCAGTCCCATACAGGAGCTTGGTTCACCATTTATCCTTACTATTCCAGGAAGAAATTCATGTATTGTGCCACTTCTAATCATGAGGTAGGCTAAACAGTCATAAAAGTCACTGACCAATAGAAAGGCCAATCACAACATTAAGCTTTTACATGCAAGGCATTTTGCTTTTTTCTTTTACAAAGCCCTAAGTTCACAATAACAAAGATGTAACGCGGACAAGTGTGTCCACATTATTTTTCTTTCCTTTTTTTTTTTGTGAGGCAATTGGGGTTAAGTGACTTGCCCAGGGTCACACAGCTAGTAAAGTGTTATGTGTCTGAGGCCAGATTTGAACTCAGGTCCTTCCACATTATTTTTAAATATTTATTTTAGTTGTTTCTCAAGAACCTTGCCACTAGTTCTCTACAAGTTCTTGAGTACTGAAACTGAATCCAAATTTCTGTATGAGGTTGGACTAGATGATTCTAAGCTAGTTTCTAAATTCTAAATTCTATGATTCTAAATTCAAAAACAAGCTTTCAAGAAGCTTATGATCTAATTAGGGAGGCAAGACATTAACATGTGAAAATTTAATACCAATATAAGTGAAAAATGACTGTCCAGTTCAACAATACAAGATCACCAGTTAGGACATTATTAAACTGACATATGATGGCAGAGACTTTAAGTACTTGATTCCAACATACTGATGGCAGAGATGTTAATTATTATTTAGAGTCAGAAAAGGGAAGTATTACAGTTGATAGAAATTATCACAAAAGTGTCCATGTAAGAGAAGGAATGCAACCTAGTTTTTAAAGGATGGTTAATATTTATTTATGTTATGATGTTCATTTTTAAAAAGTTTTATGTAGTAACATTGCATTTCAAAATATGCCTTTTTTATCATGTTGCTGTAAACTAATTTCAGCCAACAGAAAAAATTAGATGGTTAAGAATTTTCACTATAATCATTTTAATGAAAAATTAAAGTCATTTTCCCCAACTATCTTCAAGGAAGAAGGAGATAGAAATGATTTTAATATTTGTTTATAAATATGGGGTCTTGTTTTCAGAATATCCCCACAGAAAATTCCATTAATCCAAAATGTAATCTGTTTTTTTTTGTTTTTAATGCCCTTAAAGTTAGACCAGAATTGAATTATTTGAAGGCATTCTTCCATTGGAGATAATTTTGTTTTCTATCCCCTAAATCAAAAGCTTTCTGATTGCTTAGGAAAACTCCAGGGGAACAGCATGTAATAAATAATTTAGATCCACTTGCTGATGTTGCATTACTGCAAATATAAGCTGAGGATTTGTGGAGAAAAGAGTTATTTACATTCTAACGTACAAACTATTTTATACACTTGTTGATCGATATTCTGGGGAAACATCAAGTAAATTAACACTGCAAATTGTTTTCCATATTAGAAGAGACCTTTAAAAACTCAATTATTCTTGAGTTTTATCATTTCACACTTTGTTGACTTTGGTATCCAAGAGGGATTGTTTTCACACATTAAAGTGAATCATTTTTGCTACCAAATAATAAATATTACTAGCATCACAACAATTTTTTAGATCCTAAGGGAAACATTTTGCTAACCCACTGGTTTAACCTAAACTTTCGTGTGGGATGTGTCTATGCATTTAAATAAGGTTAATTTTTGTGTCAGAAGTGCTCTTTACATAAAGAGTCTGAGATACATAACTGGGGTGTCACATTTCTTTTAGCTCAAACCCCTAACTAGACACATGGGGAAAATATCTCCACTGGATAGTATTATAGTCTACCAGTTCCCTAGCCGTATCATTACATGGCTATATACAAAATGATGGCCAAGATAGTAGAAAGACATTTTATTAAAAGTTCAAAAAGTAGTATGTATTTTGCAATAGAAAAATTATAACAAATAATAAATTCATTTTTTAAAACAGTGTCCCCTACTCTTTCAGCTTTCCACAATAAGTATTTCCTGATTTTCTAAAGAATGACTTCTACTGTCATCAAGATAGCACAGTATACTTGAAAGACCATTGAACTTGGAGTCAAAAAATCTGAGCTGATAATCCTGGGTCTTCCAGGTACTAGCTGTATGATGCTAGGCAAGTCATTTGGTCTCTTTGAAGAATATCAGTTACCTTATATGTAAAATGGTAATAATACCTGCAGTAGACTTCCAAGAGCAACTTTAAGACTAGAAGTTGCATAATAGTTGTGAATCTACATTGATTGGTTTTCTTGCTGGGAGTTCTCTTCAACAATAAATTACACATCTGGACAAAAAGAAAAATAGCTGTAGTACCCACCTCACAGAATGTTGTGAGGATCAAATGAGATAATTGAAAAAAAGAGCTTTACAGCAATCATCAGAACTACTTGGTACTGGCTAAGAAATAGAGTGGTAGATCAGTGGAACAGGTTAGGTACACAAGACACAGTAGTCAATGACTATAGTAATCTACTGTTTGATACACCCAAAGACCCCAGCTTCTGGGATAAGAACTCACTACTTGACAAAAACTGCTTGGAAAACTAGAAAATAGTATGGCAGAAACTAGGCATAGACCAACATCTTACACCCTATACCAAGATAAGGTCAAAATGGGTACATGATCTAGACATAAAGGGTGATACCATAAGCAAATGAGAAGAGTAAGGAATAGTTTACCTGTCAGATCTATGGAGAAGGGAAGAATTTGTGACCAAACAGGAGATAAAAAACACTATGAAATATAAAATGGGTATTTTGATTACATTAAATTAAAATGTTTTTACACAAACAAAACCAATGCAACCAAGATTAGAAGGAAAGCAGAAAGATGGGAAACAATTTTTACAACCGGTGTCTCTGATAAGCCTCATTTTACAAATATATAGAGAACTGTGTCCAATTTATAAGAATACAAGTCATTCCCCAATTGATAAAATGTTCAAAGGATATGAACAGGAAGTTTTCAGATAAAGAAATTAAAGCTATCTACAGTCATATGAAAAAATGGTCTAAATCACTATTGATTAAAGAAATGCAAAGTAAAACAACTCTGAGGCACCACATCACACCTATCAGACTGGTTGACATGACAAAAAGAAAATGATAAATGTTGGAAAGATGTGGGAAAATTGCAACACTAATTCATTGTTGGTAGAGTTGTGAACTGATCCAATCATTCTGGAGATCAATTTGAAACTGTGCCCAAAGGGCTATAAAACTATCCCTACCCTTTTTATCCAGCAATACCACTACCAGGTCTATATCCCAAAGAGATTATAAAAAAGAGAATAGGACCCACCTGTACAAAAATATTTATAGCAGCTCTTTTTGTGGCTGCAAAGAAATGGAAATTGAGGGATGCCCATCAATTAGGGAATGGCAAACAAGTTTTGGTATATAAATGTAATGGAGTACTATCGTGCTATAAGAAATGATGAGCAGGTATATTTCAGAAAAATCTGGAGAGACTCACATGAACTGCTGCTGAGTGAAGTGAGCAAAACTGGGAGAACATTGTATTCAGTAACAGCAACATTGTGAGGTGCCCACATCCAGAAAAAGAACTATGGAGTCTGAATGCGGATTGAAGCATACTATTTTCTCTCTTTTTTTTTCTTTCTCATGGTTTTCCCCTTTTGTTTTGATTCTTCTTTCACAACATGACTAATGTAGAAATATGTTTAATATGATGGTGCATGTATAGCCTTGCTGTCTTGGGGAAGGGAGAGGGGAGGGAGAGAGAAAAAATTTGGAATTCATCTTATAAGTAAGTGAATGTTGAAAGCCATCTTTACACGTAGTTGGAAAAATAAATACTATTAATGGAGGGGGAAGAAAAAAGGAGCTTTAAAACTATAGATCATTATTACATAAACATAAAGGAGCAAATTGGTTTGGTCTGTGTCAGGAGAGAGAGTCAATCAATGAACATTTATTAGGTGCCTGCAATGTGCCAGGAACTGTTCTAAATCCTTGAGAAGCTCACAGTCTAATAGGGGAGACCACATGCAAATAACTATATGCAAGTAGTTATATACAGGAAAAATTGAGTCAGGAGAACTGTTTTTTGTCCAGATTCTCTATGACTTTGGCTAAATCCCTTGCCCTTTCTAGGCCTCAGCTTCACATCCTTAAATTGAGAAGATTGAAATAGTTGAGGTTTATGATTCCTTCTGATTTTAAGATCTTATGATGTTCTGTGGCCCATTCCCAGGTACAGGTGGTTGTACTATTCTCTGAAGTATGTTCTAGCTGGAGTTCTCTCAGCAATTCATGGTACACAACTCCCATTGGGTGTCCCAGGTACTGGCAGATGATCCTAACTCTTTCCTTCTCTCTTCTACCACATCAGTAATTATAGCTTTTCCAGTAGAACCTAAGCCTTTTGAAATAAATAAGGTACCAGATATGGTATTCACCTCTTTTTAAATATTTACATTTTAATTGCTTTTGCATATAGAGATTCATCCTCAGACCGAATTATGCCTTATCAAAGAATGACATATAAAGGAAGATACTATCTTCATCCAGAGAAAGAACTGATAGGTAGAATCATATATAGAATTTCACACACACACACACACACACACACTTGTGTCTAATGGTAGCCATCTCTAAGGCAGGAGTTGGGGAAGGGAAAAAAAGAAATCTACATGATTATTATATATTTAAAGGGAAGATCAAGTTGTACATAATAGATTTTCAGCTTTTAAAAATTCTGTGTTATGGAGATGTTTGTTTTATTTCATAAGTTAAAAATAAAATAAATTTAAAAAAGAATGACAGACTCCCAGATCTTGCAGAGTTTTACTATGCCCTGGACTGTAGTAGAGCCCATAATACTGCTCTTATTGGCAAATAGAGGGAATGAAAAATTATCCCAACACTTATGATCCTTTTAACCTCTTGTCAATAGAGCTAGTCAGAGCTATAACTAAAAATTGTTAACTAGAGCAAAAATAGTTGTTCCCCAACACCCTCTCCCAAAGGATAAGTTAGTCCAGTGGGAGGGGGGGATCACAGTACCATGATCTGTACAGAGAACAGTGTGCTCCAAGTGAAATCACTCTATTCTGTGTCTGCTGCTCTGCCTGCTTCCAACACCATCAAACAAGATACCCCATGCCAGGTACCCCCAGTTCTCCTCTGCTTCCTTTCCTGCTTCCTTTTGTTTATAATCTTGCCCCCTTACACACGTCCAATTAGAATGTGTGCTCCTTGAAGGCAGAGACTGTTTTTATTAACTTTATCCCTAGTGCTTAGCACAGTGCCTGGCATATAGTAGGTACTTCATAAATGCTTATTGGAATTGGAATTGATAGGTAGGATTGTGCTGGGAGACAGAGAGGCACATCCCCAGAGAGTCTGGCTGGTACCCTCACAGGAGTCATAGGGTAGCCCTAGGAGAAGGGCACAGTATTGGGAGCCTGAGGATGGAAGCCTTATCATGTATGAAGGAGTAAGGTGGTGCTAACAGTGCAAAGGACCAAAGGACAGCGCGTAGTACTAGGACAATAGTCTCCAGACTTTAGAAGAGGGAAGTGCTCCCTCTGGATGTCGGTGCCCAGAGGCAAAACACTAATCACTTCTCTGGTTTTGGGATTAGGTGTCCCCTTTCTGAGGCCTGTCCTGGTGGTCCAAGGGCTGTCAAGGTTCTCTAATTAGTCATTAATTTGTTTTCCTCCCTCTCTCCCTTCCTTTTACCCTTCCTTTCTCTCTCTCTTTGTCTCTTTCTGTCTCACTCTATCTCTGTCTCTCTGTAACGTTTAGGAATTTGAATAAAGTAATTAAATTAAGAGTTGTCCAAAATGATAACCAGAAGTAAGTTGTCTAAAACAACTATAATATATATGTGTGTGTGTGTGTGTGTGTGTGTGTGTGTATATATATACATATATATATGGAGAGAGAGAGAGAGAGAGAGAGAGAGAGAGAGAGAGAGAGAGAGAGAGGTATCTGTATATATTTTTGTTCTGCTTTTTTCAGATATGTTCCCTGTACAAAATGAATTAGCTATGCTGTAGATTATTCATTGCTAGTATGTAGACATAGCCCTGATCTGACTATAAACTCTCACTAACAATACATTCTGCCAAGTGTCTATCTCTGTATTCATTCACACTCTCTATATAAGTCATTAAGACCATCTTTGAATACAAAATTATCTATTCATAGTCTTTGCTGCTTACTTTTTTTATTTGCAACCCATGGCCTAAAGCAGTCACATGGACTTGTTTGATATCTTGGAGGCTCAACTGTTTTTTACCCAGATATTCTCATTTTCTCTCTCTCTCTCTCTCTCTCTCTCTTCTCTCTCTCTCTCTCTCTCTCTCTCTCTCTCTCTCTTTCATTTTATTTGTCTCCGAGAGTATTAGATTTCACTCTTTCAAACAACCCAAGTGTTCCTATCAACAAATGAGTATCAAATGTTACCCAGGATAATAACAAACCATTCCTGTCCTCAAAAAGCTGACAGTGTATATATAGAGAAAATATACATATAAGAATATGTAAAATGTATGCAAAGTAATCTGGGGGAATCAGGAAAGACTTCAAGCAGGAGGTGGCAATGAAGCTGGACTTTGGAGGAAAACATGAATTCTAAGACTTGGAAGTAGGGAGGGAGTGCATTTAAGACCTATGGAGATAGCCTGTGTCATTGATACAGGAGATAAAATTTAATATATTAGGAACAGCAAGAAAGCCAGTTTGTCTGGACCATAGAATGTGTGAAAGGAGTAATGGGCTAGGAGAAGTAGGCTGGGGCTCTATTGTGAAGATCCTTTAATTTCAAAACAATTTTGTATTCTGTTGGAGAGGTGCTTTATGAGTAGGGGGGAGAAAGAAAGGGGGAGATAGAGTAGAGGGACATGGTTAGCTTTGGGCTTTAGGAATATCACTTTGGCAGTTGTGTGGAGGATGGGCTGGAGCTGAGGAGTCCATTTAGGAAGCTACTATAGTAATCCAGGTGAAAAGTGATGAGGGTCTGTAGTGTGGTAGCCTTGTAAGTGGAAAAGAGGAGACAGATACTATCATTGTTTTTAGAGGCAGAATCTACAAGTCTTGGCAAGAGATCAAGATAAAAAGAGTAGAGGTTAACAGGTTGTATATCTGAGTGCCTGGAAGAATGATGGCACCCAAGGCAGAAACAGAGAAGTTAGGAAGAGAGATGGCCCTGAGGGTGAGGGAAGGAGCTGATAGCTCATGTTGCCAATTCAGCAATAGCAGCAAACACTCATGTTCCCAATAGGTACTTAAACGTCTATGTGTTTACTTGCTATTTTCTGATCAAGAAATCAAATTTGTGAGAATGAAAGTAGAGAGGCTTAAGTGATTTTATTTTTTTCAAATATTTTATTTTTTCCAATTACATGTAAAAATAATTTTTAACATTCTTTTTTTTTTTGGAGTTTCAAATTCTCTTTTTCCTTTTCTCTCCTCCCCACTCCATGACGATCACTGAATGGGTTTTGTCTCAGACAAACTGAGACCTGGGAAAGACTTTAGCTTAAAAAGGTCTCCCACTGCATCTGGGATCATCTGTAGTCATCCTGACCTATGTCTTGCCACTGGACCCAGATGACCCTGGAGGAGAGAGTGAGGTTGATGACTTTGCATGACCTACCTCACTTAAATCCAGTTTACTTGCAAGTCAAGACATCACCCTCCTCATGTCATTGGTCCTTTTCAAGAATAAAGGACAAACATCAACCTGAAACGGCAAACAATTTAATATGTATTATACATGTGCAGTCATAAAAAACATTTCTATATTAGTCATGTTGTAAAAGAAAACACAGACCACCTCCCACAAAAATATGTCCCCCCAAAAATAAAGAAAATTTTTGAAAAAGTATGCTCTGATGTGCATTCAGACTTCACCAGTTCTTTCTCTGGAGGTGGATGATATTTTTCATGATAAGTCCTTCTGAATTGTCTTAAGTCATTATATTGTTTAGAATAGCTAACTCATTTAGAGTTGACCATTCTTATAATATTGATGTTACTGTGTACAATGTTCTCCTGGTTCTGCTCACTTCGCTTTGCATCAGTTCATGTAAGTCTTGCCAGGTTTTTCTGAAATCATCCTGCCCATCATTTCTTATAGTATAACAGTCTTCCATCACAATCATATAACACAACTTGTTCAGCCATTCCCCAATTGATGGGCATCCCCTCAATTTCCAATTCTTTGCCACCACAAAAAGAACTATTCTAAATTTTTTTGTACATATAGTCTTTTACTTTTTAAAAATGTTTTTATCTTTTTGGAATATAGGTCTAATAGGGTATTGCTGGATCAAAGAGTATGCACAGTTTTATAGCCCTTTGGGAGTAGTTCCAAATTGATCTTCAGAATGGTTGGATCAGGTTGAATTCCATCTACAGTGTATTAGCGTCCCAATTTTTCCACATCCCCTCCACAATTTGTCATTTTCCTTTTCTGTCGTATTGGCCAATCTGATAGGTGTGAGTTGGTACCTCAGAGTTGTTTTAATTTTAATTTCTCTAATCAATAGTGATTTAGAGCATTTTTCATATTACTATAGATAGCTTTGATTTCTTTGTTTGAAAACTGCCTGTTCATATCCTTTTATGCGATTTTTAAAAGCAAGTCTATTTCGCACAGATTAGATTTAAGGCAGCTGTGTAGAACAGTGGATAGAACACTGCATCTAGAGTCGGGATATGGCCTCAAACTAGCTTTCTGACTGCTGTCTGCCAGTTTCCTTCTCTGTAAAATGTTGATAATAGCATTAATCTACCAGGGTTATAAGGATAAAATGTGATAATATTTGTAAAGCACTTTGTAATCCTTAAAGCACTACACAAATGCTAGCTTTTGTTATTGTTAATGACACCAATTACAAAGTAACTAGGAACTTAAGAAAGCAACTTGCTTACCCTAGGGATCACTTTAGCTCGATTGCATTAGTTGGTAATTTATCTGCAAGACTAGTATCTAAAACTCTAACTATTGATACCATAAGCTGGATATTAATACCTTTGCTATCTTATAATTGACTCGATCAATTAACCTCCATTTCTTCATCTGCAGAAAGAGAATTGGGCTAAATTATATTGAAGGCCCCTTCCCAGACCAACAGTCAGTGAGTCCATAAACTTGACCTTTTTCATGGCTTAAGTGACAAATCCGATAAGAAAGATGATTTTCCATGTACAAATAGTCTGAGTGGTTCACAAGTGCTATGTCCTTTCATATATAAGTCCCTTCTCTGCTTAGTTTTTCTGTCTTTTTTTTTTACCTGCTGTCTTCCACCTTTTATAGGCCTCCTGCTTTCTTATCTGAACTAGTTAGCTCTCACATCTTTGTCGACCTGTTCCTTCCCCCAATCTATGAACTACGATGCTGACCACTCCCACAATTTTGGACTCTTTCCTCTCTACTCCAACCTCATTGATATAGTTCAAGATCTAACTTTGACCTATTCTAGGCACTAGGCCAGGGGTGGGGAACCTGTGAACCTGTGGCTTCAAGGCTACAGGCAGCCTTCTAGGTCCTTAGGTTGGGCCTTTTGACTGAGTCCAAGTTTTACAGAACAAATTCTTGTATTAAGGGGATTTGTTTTGTGAAGAGGCCACAGATTTCCCACCCCTTGCTCTAGGCTGTTAGCCCTTTACCCCTCTGCTTACCCCTGTTGGCTTCAATGGAAGTGTAAGATGGTTTTTTTTTTTGCAGTAGTATTTAAGGAAGGCAATGTAACCATATGCACTTTTACTTTTTATCTCCATTCTTTAAATAATAGGCTTTCATTTAGCTTTTCATTTTCATTTCACTCAGATTTAGGTACCATCTGTGATTCAGATATCAGCTTTCTGAGGATGAATTTTCTGTGTTCCTTTAAAGCCCTAGCAATGCCTTCAATTTGGGGTGATTCTCTGCTTACTGCTGCTATCATCAAACATTTAACCATCATCACATTTAGAAATGTGTTTGGTATGCAGACTAATCACAAAAGATATTTCCTGTCTTCCTATACCTTATGTAATAGGGGCAGCTGCCTTTAATGAGATTTTAATGTTGAATCTCTCTGGAATCACTGTAGGTGACAAGGCAAGGCAGCTGCTGATCAACAGAGAAAAAATTCCCAAGGGGGCTTGCCCTGATGCTGAGATCTTGGCAGGTAGAACAAAAACTTGGAAAATAAAAAGAAGAGAAGCCACATGGGGGGGTGGGGGAGGAGACACTGTTTTGGGGTGGGAGGAAAGGAGTTAATTAAGAGTGTGAAAGTGTTCCTACATTCCAGTGGAAAGGATAGGCAAGCTCTAGGCTGCAACTGGAGTGGAGAGTCAGAGGGGACTCATGGCATGGACTGGTACTATCATGACCCTCTGACAATGTACAGGTTCTAGAGGAATCCTGATGAGCCCAGTTACTGAGCTAAGAGGGTTAAGCAGATTACATCTTGCACCTACAGGTTGAAGTACTCCACCTGTGCTAGGAAGGGAGCAGTGGGAGAGATCAACAGCTTCTTTACCTCTGTACACAAGATGAAGGATGGTTTACCTTACGTCTGTAAATTTTCCCCAGGAGGTGTTTATCCTGTTACACACCCTGGGAGGTACAAAGGCTGCACCCATTTGTGTGTGGGGGGGAGAAGAATGACATGAGATAGGTAAAAGAATTATTCTATTTGATTTCTTTGTTATTTACACTGCTTTTTTTTTAATCTCTTAATTAAATGTTTTCCCTCCTAGAGGGAAGGAGCTATTAAATTTCTGTTTGTATCTACAGTGCCTAGCATGGGGATGGCGTATATTGAAATAAGTGCTTATTAAATACTTCAGTTGAACTCTTAATTGTATTTGAATTGGTGGCTCCTAAATGGTTCGATTAGGGTTGGAGTTACATAGAATGTTATACTGAATGGCAGCTAATGCCAAGAATAATAGATGAATAATAATACCTAGCATTTATGTAGCATTTTAAGGATTGAAAAGTGCTTTACAAATATCTCATATCATCTTCACAAGAATCCTGGGAGTGGGTGTTATTAATACCCCCATTTTACAGATGAGGAAACGAAGGCTGATAGACATTAAGTGACTTGTCCAGAATCACAAAGTAGTAAATGTCTGATGCTACATTTAAACTCTGGTCTTTTTGACTCTAAGTCTGGCATTCTGTCACCTGTACCACCCAAAACATGTATAATAAACCTCGGATAGTATAAAGAGGCTCCAGAAGTAGAGTTCTTAGTTTCCAGGGGCCCATGTTTCAACTGTAGGTACATATGATACGGAACACTAATGGAATTTCACAAATCAAACCATTGTGAAGCATTTTTGAGTAGCTTGAAAAAGTTACGATCTCTTTTTATCCTAACTTGTTATCATAGAGTGAATTATGCCTTTTGATTCATGGCATGTAAATTGATACAGAAAAAAGCCGTTTGGCAGAAGGCAGTACAACATGCCATATTATCCTCCAATATGGGCTGTGTCTTCACAAGAGAGATGAAGGGCCAACTGCCTAGCTGCTCATTCCTTTCACACATTTTAATAATCAAGAAGAATGGCAGCCAGTCGATTTAGACCCAGTGATTGGTATGGATTTTGAAGACAGATGAGATGATGGCATCAGCTGTGCTGTGATCCGGTTCAGTGGCTGCATATGATCCAGGCCATTGTATCAGCATTTCTTTATTCTCTTTAGCTGTTTTTCCTGCTGCCGTAGGCATGCCTCCCACCTGTAAACTCAAACTGACCCCAGCTTGCAAGAAGCACTTCAAATATGGTTTGGTCAAGAAGCCAAAATCCTGGGAATAGTGAGCCCCAAATTAGCATCACACAACTGGAAAAATCATCATCATCATCACCATCATCATCATCATCATCATCATCATCATTATCCACATTTCAATAGTACATTAGGGTCTACAGAGTACTCTTCTGGCAACAGTTCTCTAAAGAGGGCAATGAACATATTCCCATTTTACAGATTAGGAAACTGAGGCTTTAGGAGGTTGTGACTCGGAATCATAGAATGTCAGTCCTTATGAGGCCTGGCCCAAATACCTCATTGAAGAAACTGAATTTCAGAGAGGTTTAAGTGACTTGTTCCAAGGTTACATAGCTACATAGCAGCAGAGCTTAGGTCTGAATTAGAGTTGGAAGGTGTCTTGACTCTAGAGCTAGTGCTCTGGAATTTGGGGTGCATTTTGCCAAGTGGATGCACTGCCCTCCATCAAGTACAATTTTCTGTTACCACCTTGGCAGTATTGATAAATAAAACATGTGGGCAAGATCCATCAGACACAAACAGGCTCAAGAACAGAGAAGAAAACTAGTATCCCTCACTTCCATTCCTCTCTTCTAATCTTGATGGTATCATCTCTAATCCACAAAGGCAGCAGCTAGGTCATTGACTATGGGCAGAGATTCTGCTTTTTGGTTGTGACAGATGAGCCCTTTAACATTGTCACCAAGGATGAACTGGACATAACAAATAAACTAAAAAAGGTGGGAATGTTGATTTTTTTTTCTGTATAATTTAAAATCAGCTTTGTTATTTATAAGGACTTTTAGATATTTTTACCTAGCATTACATTGTATTAGGGCAGTTAGGTGGTGTAGATAGAGTGCTTGGCCCGGAGTCAGAAAGACTCATCTTCCTACATTCAAATCTGGCCTCAGGCACATGGGCAAGTCACTTAACCTTGTTTGCCTCAGGTTCCTCATCTATAAAAATGAGCTGAAGAAGGAAATGGCAAACGCTCTAGTATCTTTGCCAAGAAAACCCCAAATGGGGTCACAAAGAGTGAGACACAACTCAAATGACTCAATAGTAATAACAACAACAACATATCTAAGACTATCATAGCTGTTCAACCAACTAGGAATTCACCACTACTTCATCTTATCCACAAAAGAATAAGAAACTTTATATTATCTATACATCCTCCAGGAAGACAGTCACATCTCCCATTTTTCTCCATGAATTCTTCACTATCAAAACAGGTAATGAATTCCTTCTGTGGGAGGTAGCAAGATTCTTCGTGTTTGCTAATACCTGAAAATCCTTGATGAATTATGAATTAATGAATTGCATCAATGAATTACATCAGATTTGCAGTCAGAAGACCTGGGTTCAGATTCCAGCTCTGCTATTTATAACCTGTGGGCAAGTCAGTGGTTGGATGAGATGAGTTTTGATGTCCCTTCCAGCACTAAATCATGGATCATTCAACTTTCTCCAATTTAAAGTAAGTTTTTGATTTATTTTCCTATGCAATTACTCAAGTTTATGCATTAAATACATTCTGCACTAAAGTTTAATATTCTAGATAGGAAACAAAAGGTAAGGCAGGATATGAAGGATGGGATTTATATGTGTAATACGTTTGTAGCTGAAGATGAAAGAAGGCTGTGTTCCCAGCTTTATATATTGTGCTCAGGGCTGCACTCCAGCTTCTGCCCATGTTTTTATAGATATGTGCCTGCCAAAAGGACATAATGATCTGTGCTTGGTCCTGTTAAAGAGTTTTGAGAGCTGAAAGATATAGGACAATGTGGGATTTATCTGAAATGGGAGAAGAATAACCATATTTCTGCTTTTAAAAAAAATTGTCAGCACTTTGGGAGCCTTAGTAAAAAGGTGGCCACAAGCAAACGCAGACTCTTTGAAAAGACATTCTGTTATTTGCCTGGGAAGCCTCAATTAAATTCAACAAGGAATGCCACACGCTGTGTTGGATGCTGAGGGTACAAAGACAAAACCAAAGGTGTCCCTACCCTCAAGGAACGTATATTCTATTGAAATAATTCTAAGCAGTTAGATGGCATTGTGGCTAGAGTGCTAGACATGAAGTGAGGAAGATCTGAGTTTGAATCCTACCTCAGACACTTACTATGTGATGCTAGGCAGGTCTTTTAACCTTTCTCAGTTTCAGTATCCTCATCTGTAAAATGGGGACAATAATAGCATTTGCCTCACAGCATTGTTGTGAAGACCTAATGAGAAGATATATGGAAAGCATTTTGCAAACCCTAAAGCGCTATTTAATACTAGCTGCTATTGTGATGATTGTTATTACACTTTCACTCATTGGGGTATATTTTTGTGGAGTTTTGAGAGGAAGGTATGAGGTGGAGGTGGCCAGTCAGTAGGGAGCTACAGCAGCCTACCTACTGCCTCTGGGATTGGCCTTGCTCATTCTGCTTTAGAGAAGTCACCTCATGAGACTTTTTGCTACAAAATTTGTCTTAGAATTTAAAACAACCATTATTACGCATATATATTCAAATATACAAACAAGAATAACAAAAACATTAACCATGCCGTGTTATACTTAGTTCATTTAAAATGCATTAATTTTAATAAAGTCATTCTATCTTTCAGTTCCGCTTCTGAACTTTTTTTTCTTTTCCATGTATTTTTCTATGTTTTGCTTCATTTATTTTTGCTCGATCCAGACCTATGATTTTATCAGTGCTGGGATCTCTCAGTGTGAAAACTTTTCACAAATGGCAGATAGACAATTAATTCATCTGTAACTTACGGTCTTAGGAAGTTTGCCAGGGACACGAAGTGATTAAGGGCCTAACCTAAAGTCCCATAGCTAATATGAGGCAAAAACAGGACTTGAACCCAGGTCTTCCTGATGCCAAAGCTGTCCTGCTATCAATTTTGCCATACTGCCTTTCATTTTCTGTTATTATCACCAGTATAGTTCATTATTCATCATTATTATCTTCATCACTGACACAGTCTTAGCCAATGGCTATATTGTTCTTTGGGTCTTCTTTATTCAGTCTGTATCACTTTATATAAACTTTCCCATATCTTTCATATTTTTCATATTCAGCATTTCTTATGGTATAATAATATTCCATTGCTTCCAGGTTTTTGCCATTTTAAATGATATTACAAGGAGTGTTTTATATAGTTAGGTGGAACTTTGCTGCATTTTTTTCATGCTCTATTAAAATATCCCCAGATCAAGTAATTGAGAATGCAGTTCACCCATATACATTGCTCAATATCACCAACTAATAGCCCATATGCTTCCTTTTACATCTCTACAACATCTTTGTTTGTTTTTTGTTGTTTTAGGCAGTGGAGTTAAGTGACTTGCCCAGAGTCACACAGCTAGTAAGTGTTATGTGTCTGAGGCCGGATTTGAACTCAGGTCCTCCTGAATCCAGGGCCGGTGCTCTATCCACTGCATCACTGACGAGAGTGCTTGTAGGGAACGTGTAGAGTTTTCCATAGGTTATTACACATGGAACACATCTTTACCATCTACTAAAAGACTGAAATGTAGAAAGTATGACAGCTCATTGTGCTTACTGTTTGTTGAGTAAAGAAAATCATTCTATTTGGTGGAACAAAATGCCACCTTATTGTCTCTTTTGCAGCAAGTGGTCTGCCTTCTATGTATCGAAATCATTAAGGATTCCTTGGCAGATATGACAAAAGAAATAACTGCTCCATAAAATGCAGATAATAAAAATCACATGAGACATAAAACAGGAAGCTGTATCTTGATGAAAGTATTCACTGCTATAATAGAAGAAATCCAGGGCAAAGTTTGGAATGAGGACAGATTCCCTAGGGATGGTGATATCTTCTAGGTACTTCTGTTTGTAAATGATATTATTACATCAAATATCAAATTATTGAAGAGCTTCCTGAAAAAATTTGTAATTATTCAAAGGAGCTTGGTCTGACTGTCCACAAAGATTAAATGGAAGAAGAATGTCTTTTGCCCAGATTTCAACATATTTCTGAATAGGTACCCCATAGACTTTGTTCAACAGTAAGTATCTGTGGTACAGTCAGTAGAGATGGACAATGAAAGCAGCCAAAATTGAAAAGGGAGAGGACAGGCTGTATTGCTTTCAAGAAACTGCAAAGCACTTTTATTGACCCCAAGCTTCCCAAAACAACCAAATCCCATTTTTTCAATATAAGCATTTGCCACGCAGGAGTACCTAGGACATCACTGCCTCTGAAGACTTAAAGATGAACATCGCTTAGAGAGCCAATGGAAGGTACACAGTCAGCATAAGCAGGCTGCGACACAGGAAGTCCAACAAAGAACAAGTAAATGATGTCATCAGGAAAGTTCATAACAAAAAGAGAAGATGGTGTGGTGGTCTGATTAGAGAGAGGCATGACAGTTGTTTGGCCATAGTGTTCCAAAGGTACTTTCATGATGTGGGAAGAAAGGAGGGCCTCCAACACATTGGATAGACCTCCAGTGGCAAAACATGACTTCTGAGGTCATCTACATTTCCGGGATGGGTTGTGATCTACATCATTGGAGGGAAAGCTTGAACTGATGGGATCACACATTCATTTGGGAATATTTCTCATAAAACAGACAAAGTTCCATGTAGACACCTAGCTGGAGTCAAAGAACTCCTGTGAAGTACTGACTTGTATTTTCCATGGCATATAGCCCACATTCATGCCCTCAAGAAGTTTTCAGGCTTTCCTCTATTAGTATGTTCCTTTTTGTACTAAAGGACAACCCAGTGTAGAGTAGTCAAACTAGTAGTCATGAATTCCTGCCTTAAAATCCTGCTTCTGGCACTACAAGCTATATAGGCTATGGGCAAAATCACTTAACCTCTCTGAACCTCAATTTCCCCATTTGTAAAGTGAGCATTATAATCCCTACATCACCGTTTCGTGAGTTGATGTCTGTAAAGCAGTTTGTGTACTTAGAAATGTTATATAAACGTAGGTTATTATTACATCCATTATACAGTGTTACTGAGGCAACCGTCAAAAGGAAAGAATGTTCCATTGAAAGCAAAATGTATAAATACTTGTTAAAAATGAAGATGGTTTATAATAGCATTTCTTTGAAAGTTATAATAGTCTATGCATATGTATTACTAAAAGATTTTGAATAGCAGTAATTATTTGTGGTACTTGTGTGTTTAAAGATGAGTTCACTGACGTATTAATAGCACAGGACATATTTGAAATATCTTTCCAGTAGGTGTTTAGGAGAGTAGTGTATTATAACAGACTGTAAGTTTGAATTTAGCTAGTTGTATGACCTTGAGCTTGTCCCATAAATTTGTCTACGTCAATTTACTTTCTCAAATTGAAGAATTAGAGTCCTGATTACTTTTTGTTGTCATTCAGTTGTGACTACTAGGCCCTTCTATCCTCCACTATTTCTTGAAGTCTCTCCAATTTCATGTTTGTTGTTTCCATGATCCTATCTCTCCATTTCATCTGCTGCTGTCCCATTTTCCTTTTGCCTTCAGCCTTTCTCAACATCAGGGTCTTTTCCAATGAGTCCTGTCTTCTCATTATGTGGCCAAAGTATTTAAGCTTCAGCTTCAGTGGTTGAGAATAGCCTGAATTGGTTTCTTTACGTATTGACTGATTTGACCTCCTTGCTGTCCAATTAACTCTCAAAAGTCTTCTCCAGCACCACAGTTCAAGTGTCAGTTCTGCAGAACTCAGCTTTCCTTATAGCCAGCTCTCACAGTCATACATTGCTGCTGGAAAAACCATAGCCTTGACTTACTTATACAAACCTTTGCCGACAAGATGATGTCTCTGCTTTTTTAGCATGCTGTCTGGATTTGTGATTGCTTTCCTTGTAAGGAGCAAGCATCTTTCAATTTCATGGCTACAGTTCTTGCAGTGATCTTTGAGCCCAAGAATATAAAATCTGACACTGCTTCCATTTCTTCTCTCTTTGTTTCCCAGGAAGTAATAAGACCAATTGCCAAGATCTTAATTTTTCATGATTACTTAGGATCATAGATTTACAGCTGGAAGGGACCTCTTCAGTCACTCAGTCATCAGTCAGTCAACAAGCATTTATTAAGGGCTTACTATGTATCAGGATTTAGCACATTATTTCACAGTTGAGAAAACTGAGGCCTAGAGAGATAAACTGACTTACCCAGGGTGATACAGGTAGTAAGTGGCAGAGCTTGGATTCAAACTCATGTCCTCAAACTCCAAATCCAGTCCTCTTTTCACTGTGTTATGTTGCTTGTAATGAATTACCGTGGAGTAATTGGGCCATTCAGCACTTTGAGAATACTGAATGATACAGAAAAGCAAACAATATTGTCTACTAATTCTTATTATCTTTTAGGCCTTTCCATTTGTCTTGAGATTGTCTCCATAAATATTCATCAGATAAATTACCATTTTGGGTCCCTGGTGAAATAGCTCTTGATTTAATATCAGGTCTATTGACCGCTTGCTATCTGTTATTACTACACTCATTTTTGGCACACATATTCCCTTGGGCTTCCCACAAAGCTATGTCTCTACCTTCTGTTGCTCATCTGCTTGCACATTTTTATTGAATAATTGTAGAAAATGATGATTTAACTGTCACTCAAATCTCCTCAGGCAGACTGAGACAACCATTCAAATGGAATTTCAAGCTTTCCATGTTCGTTCATGTTGATGAGATACCAAGTCCTGCAGCTCTGATAAATCATAGACTCAGAAGTTTTTGACTCAGACTAGATAATGCTCAACTTTGGATGACCTTGGAAAATGCTCTCTCCCTGTTTTATCCTTGGGCAAGTCAGTCAGCCTTCCTACATCCATAAAATGAGGCTGTTGGATTAGATGACCTCTGAGACCCCTTCCAACTCTAATATCTATGATCCTTGTGCTATTTATACTTAATATAGAATCAAGTGAAGAACTGAGTCAAAGAGTACTTTGTTCCAGAAGTCATTAGGTTGCTACAACATTCTGACTCATTTTGTTCAATAAGTGTTACCTGAAGAATTTGTGCTAATAGATGGTGATACCAAAAAAAAAGGGTAGACTGATTTACTTTATTTATCCCATTCTGTGCTTGTATTTTCTAATTTGCCCTCTTTTCTCCACTAACTATGATGACCCCCTTAGTTCAAGCCTTGATCACTTTTCCTGGACTATTGCAATATCTTCCTCATTGATCTCCCAGCTTTCAATTTCAATGATAATGATAATAATAATGAAAAGGCAACTAGTTGGCACAGTGGATAGAATGCCAGGCCTGGAGTCAGGAAGACCTGAGTTCAAATTCAGTCTCAGACACAAATTATCTGCGTGGCTCTGAGCAAGTCACTTAATCTGTTTGCCTCAGTATCCTCATCTATAAAATGGGGATAATACTAATAGCACCTACTTCCCAGGGTTGTGTGGGTCCAATGAGATAATATATATTAAACAAAGTACCTGGAATACAGTAGGTGCTATATAAATGTCAGCAGTGATGATGTTGATCCCTAGTATTTATATACATAGGATTTTAAGGGTCACAAAGCACTTTACATATGTTATCTCTAGTCTATCTTCCTCATAGCTAATAAAATTATTTCCTTAAAGCCCAGACCTGACTGTGTCACCACCTGCTCAAGAAGCTTCAGTGGCTCCCTATTACCTCTAGGATAAAGTCCAAACTTCTCAGCATGGTGTTTAAAGCTCTTCAAGCTTTAAAATCCTCTATAAATGTCAGAGATTGTTAGACTGCAGCCTACCTTTTCAGATTTTAAGAAATGTTACTTCTTTGCCACAAATTCTAGCCAATCTGGCCTGATTGCTATACCTTAAGTTAGGTCTTCCATCCTCTGCTTCTATCCCTTTACCTGTGATTCAGTCCTTCCTCACCTTGACCTCCTAGAATCCTTAGTTTCCTCCAGGATTCAAATCAAGTACCGCTGACCGCAGAGAGAAAGTCTTTTCTTTTCCCTGTAGCTCTTAGTGAGGTCTCCCTCTTCTAATAATCAAACTTATCCATTTCACATGTTAGAAAATAGAATTCAAGCTCTCCTAGGGGAAAGACTATTTAAAAAAAAAATTTCACCATTGGATCCCCAACACATAACACATTGTCTTAATAAGTACAGATCAAATGAAATAGTTTACCTCCCTATGCTAGTATAGATTTCTAATTTTAGAACAGTAAAAAGAGTATTGGATCTGAATTCTGGTTTTGTTATGATCTTTGGGCCAAGGCTAAAGTGCTTAATCTCTCTCTTTGGGCCTCAGTTTCCTCATTTGTGAAATTACGGGGTTGGACTAAATGATGTCCAGCCCTAAATCTTACGGCCATTAACGCTGTGTACTGTAGGGGTTCTCAGTGGATGCAGTTTTACTCTAGGGAGAGAACTCTGACTTCATGGATGAGGGTGGGAGAGAAGAACAGCTCCTGTAAAGGAGAAGAGAAGGTAGAATACAAATTGCTTAAGGCTAGAGATAATTTTTCTTATATGTCTTTGCATCTCTATGGTTTGGCACAAAGCCATGTATGCAGCAGGTACTTAATAAATGCTTGATGAATGGAATGGAACAGAATGCAACGAAGCAGCCCCTTGGCCTTCTTCCTGCCCCGTCACGGACCCTTTGCAGTCCCTCAGCGGTGTGAATGAAATAATGCATCTTCTACATGTTCTTTAACTGCAACTGAAAGCAACGTAGGCATGGAGGGAAGCAAATAATGATTCTAAAACACTTGGCTAATTACGGGCATATGAACAACTAATATCTAATATAATAATCATACCTCAGGCAAACTTAGTAAACAAATACAGCACATAAGGCAGCAAGCCCTATTTGGGAAACTGTTCTGGTCTGAAAGTCAGCCCTGAATAACCTCTTTGCTCCTCAAGGGCAAGGACTATTTAATTTTTTTATCTTTTTATTTTCAACAGCTCCCAGAGTGGTTGGTATACCACAGGTGCATAATAAATGCTTGCTTATTGACTGATTAGTTCTCTGAAACACATGTTTAACCTTGACTGAGATCCTTCTAACCTTCTAACCCGAAAAAATAAATTCTAATTTCTACAGTGAAGTCATGTGATCATACTTTTAGTTCTAGAAGGGACCTTTGACATCATCTAGTCCAAACTCATCATTGTTTAAAAATGTTTTTATTGATATCTTTTGTTTTGTATCGACTATATTTCCCAATATAACCCCACCAGGGAACTATTCCTCATAGCAAAGAACAAATAAGAGAAAAAAATCAGTTGTGAAACATTAACCAACACAGTGAAATAGTCTGACATTCAGTATTCCATACCTGTAGTCCTCCACCCCTGTAAAGAAGCAGAGGGAGATACCTTCTAATATCTCTGCTTTGGGGATTGGTCATTTTCATTATAAGTCATTATAAGCTTGGTCATTATAATTTCTCCAGAATTCTGTTCTTATTTTAACTGTTTATCTTTATGTTTATTTATTTATTTTTTATTTTTTTTATCCTTATGTTCTAATTAAGTAATTGTATAGTGCTCAGCACAGTGTCTGACACCCAGTAGTCACTTAATAAATGCTTACTGATGTGCGTAATAGTTTCCTAGTTCTGCTTATTTCCTGTAAGTTTTTGCTTTAATTTTTCATATTCATTATTTCTCTTCACTTTTTCAGCTTAATAAGGATTTTAATTCTAGAAGATTTTACTTTGTCAGGATTTTGACTTCTTTCTCCTGTGCATTTAACAGTAATTACATCTGGTACTTATTTTTTTAAGGATTAGAGAGTTAAGGTGGTTTAGAGAAAGTGATTAATCCCCATTATTGGTCACATCTCAATCTATTTTCCTTATTTTTTTTTAAGATGAAGAACCTAAGTCTCACTCTAGGTTAAGAAGTCAAGTTACTACCCAAAGTTATGCAGGTAGTAATTGGCAGAGATTTGATTTGAATTGAAGTCTTTTGACTCCCAAGCTATTGTTGTTATTCCTTCCCTGGATCTCTAAAGTCCCTTCCACCTCTAAAGCTGTGATCCCATAGATTCGTCAAAGTATATTTTCTCTTCCAGCATATCACGTTGTTCTGCATCTATTTGCCCTGAATACCTCAAATTACTGTTCTCATATTCTTTCAACTTCAAATGACTTATTGCAAAGATGAATGAAAAAAAAAATTAGAGCTACTTTGGTTTGCTTTTTTTTTTTCCTCAGCATTGCTTCAGTAGCTTTAGTATCAATGTCAAAACTCTGGAAATGTTTTTGTCATTTTCTTTACGATTTTCCTGTGACTAGTCATGGTGACTCATTCCCCTATCACCCAGGGTGAAGATGCAAAGAATATTCCACAGAAAAGTGAAAACATCAACTTAAGTGAGAACTCTATTATCCAAAGTGTTTCTTTTCAGCCTGATTCATCAGCTGAGATGCCACATGCTTTTCAAAAACCAAGCTATCTCCCTCTGTTTCACTTTTATGTAGCATTTTCTGTTGGAATGAGACAGAATCAGAGAATCATGTTTTATTCATCTCTATATCCTTCATAATTCCTACCACATACCTTACATATAGTAGCGGTCCAAAAATTTGTTGAATTAATTCAATATATGTGAAACTCAGGCCCGTTTGTATGGGTGACGTCACTGTTTTAACTGCTGCTTTTGCATTAAGAAAGCCTAGTGTAGAAAATCTGCTATAGACTCATGTCTAGCTTACTGAGGAAGGTCAGAAAAACTAGATAGATAGTGGATTGATGTTTAAAATGCAGTAAGAAAATACTATCAATCATCTCTTTATGCTATATAGCAATATCTCAGTTATGCAGAATTCTTAGACAATGAGTGGTTTGGCATATTTGACCTTTCAGACTGAAGGAGTTGCTATTTGAAGTATCATTTTTGTTGTTGCTTTAAAATTTAACTACTACCAAATATCTAGTTATGTGCTCATGGTGCTGTTTAATCACCTTTTGGTACCTTCCCTCTTACCTTCAGGTGCCCACTGTTCTCATAATATTTCCTTGCTTTATAGATGCCTCTATTGCAGTAGCCCAATAAAATTGATCAGACACAAGTTCCATTCCCAAAGGTCAATATGCAATATTGGATTTCAACAAATTTGATAAGTTCAAGATAAATAGATGTCAATGGTTAACCTGTCTTAGGTGTCCCCACTTGCATTTTAACTGAAGCCTATATCTAAATCCAATATATTTACCCAAAGGAATAACTAATATTGATACTAACTTCAGGGTTGTGCACTATGGTGTGGGGAAGATTTTTTTGGGAAAGAGAAGTCCCCAAGTTATATTTCAAAGAGGTTTAGTTGCATGTAGGATTGATTGACCCTGCTCAAATAATGAACTCCATTTGTAGTCGATTTAAATGGCAAATCAGTTGATCAAACAACAAGATTTTAAGATCCTATTATATGCCAGGCACTGTGTTAGGTACTAGGGATATACAAAGGCAAAAATGAAATAGTTCCTGCCCTTAAGGAGCTTATACTCTATCAGGGGAAACAAGATTTAAACATGAAAGTATATTCAAAATATATGCAAGGAAAATATAGAGCAATTTGTAGGTGTGATTGACACTAGCAGCTGGAGGGTATTGAGAGGTAACGGTAAGGAGGAAGTGAGTACCTTCCAGGAATATGTAAGAAACAGCAAGAAAGGCCAGTTTGGCTGAATTGTAGAGTACATGACAAGGTGTTATACGTAAAAGGCCTGAAAATTAAATTGGAGCCAGGGTGTAAAAAGCATTAAATGCCAAATAAAGGAGTTTGTATTCTGTCTTAATGATTAAAGGGAGGCAGTAGACTTTTTCTGAGCAGAGAGGTGATATTCTCAGAACTGTAGTTTCGATAAATCACATTGAAAGCTGTGTGGAGGATGAATTGGAGACAGAGAAATTTGAGGCAGTACGATCAATTAGGATACTATTGCAATGGTCCAGGTAAGTGTGATGAGGGCCTGAACTAGGCCAATGGCCCTGTGAGGAGAGGAAGGGACAGATGTGAGAAATGTGCAGGAAGGAGCCACAAGATTTGGCAGTTGATTGGAAATGTGTGGTGAGAAAGAGGGAAGAGCTAAGGATGACTCTATGATTGAACACCTTGGTGATTGGCCGGAAAAGAAATAGGGAACTTTGGAGAGGGATGAGTTTTGTGGACATGAAAATGAATTCTGTTTTGGACATGTGGAGTTTCACTGATCTAAACGACATTCATTTTATAATGTAGGCAATAGGTGACTTGGGACCAGAACTTCAAAGAGAGTCCCAGGCTGAATATCTGTGAGTCATCTTTATAAAGATAACAACTAAATCCAGAGAAGCTGATGATTCACCAAGAGAGAAAGAGAGCATATAGGGAGAAGAATTTCTAGAAAAGAGTCTTAGTGATATATCTGGTTGTTGTCCATTGTAGTTGAGAAAGACCAAAATGACCACACTGTGTCAGGGTCAATGTACAGCCTTGTCTGGCTGTGGCTGATCAGACCAACATGGGCTTGGAAGGTTCTACCACCGGTGGGACACAAATAGTCCATAATAGATCTAGATATGTAGTGATAAATCTAGAGTTAGGGGAAGGAACATGCATCATGATCCAAAAAAGGAGACTGAGCAGGAACAGTTCAACAAGGAAGAGAAGAACTGAGAGAGGTCACTGTCATAAAACCCAGAGAAGAGACAATCTCTGGGAGAAGAGATATGTCAAAATTGTTAAATGCTTCAGAGAGTTCAAGAAGGATGAGATAATTGGATTTGGCATTTAAGAGATCATTGGCAGCTTGAGCGATTTTAATCAAGTGTTAAGGTTGGAAGCCAGATTGTGAAGGGTAAAGAAGAGAGGGAGGGATGTGATGAAACTAGACAAAAATAAAAGTTATCTGGAAGGAATGAAAGGATAAGAATCTCAAGGGAAATAACGGGAATGGTGGTGTGGTGGTGGGGGAAATGGTAAGGAATGGGGCCTAGTACTACCAGATCTCAAATGCTACTCTTTTTCTTCTATTCCTTTTTTTTTTCTGTTCTGCTTTGTATAGGGAAATGTTCATATTAGTTGGTGTTTGTCTAATTCATCATAATAAAAAAGAAAAAAATCAAAAAGGAGTGAGAGGAAAGCAAGTGGGAGTAATAAATATAGTCAGCTTTTTCTAGGAGTTTGTGTATGAATGGGAATAGAGATACAGAAGGTTAGCTTAGGGAATAGTAAGGTGAAATAAGTATAAGGTAAGTAAAGGAGGGAAAAAATGTCGGCGTGTTTTAGGAAACAAGGAAGGAACCAGAGCAGTAGATCGGGAGAAATAGAGATTAGAGGTAGAAGAGTTGATTGCTGGGGCAGTTCACGAGAAGATACAAGAAGGGATGGAATCAGCAATGCAAGTAGAGGCAAGGAGGAAGACCACTCCTTCACTTAAGACTGCACTAAAAGAGAAGGAAATGAAGGATTAAGTTAAGGGATTTAGAGATGCTGAATAGGGAGGAAAAGGGAGCTCATGGAGAATGGCCTGTATTTTTTCAGTATAGTATGACTAGACGTTATCTGTTGAACTGGTAAGAGGAAAGGTAGCGTGAGAGGTTTGAGGAGAGAAGAGGTTTGGAATAGACTCTTTGAGGAGTGGGCTAGAGATTCATTTAGGGAAGGTGGATAGCAATGACTTACTGCAGTGAGAACCCAGTTTAGATTGGATACTTAAATTTGTAGTGGAACCAGTCAGCATAGTTACATGATTTCCTCTAGCACTGTTCATCAGCACAAGAGGAGGAGTTAAAAAGGTGGATTGTGGAAATAATACAGCATTGGGGTGTGGCCAGGCATGAGAGGTGATAGGACAAAAATGCAAAAGGTTGAACAGTAAAGGTTAGTATACCATGAAACTTGTGAGACAGTGTGAGATAGTGGAAAGGATGATGGCTTTGGAATCAAAGGACTTTGGTTTGGATACTAGCCATGCCAGTTGCTATCTATGTGACCTTGAGCAAATCACTTAACTTTTCTGAAACTCCATTTCCTCAGCTGTAAAATGAGGTGATTGGACGAGATGACCTCTGAAATTCCTTCTAGATCTAAATATATGCCCCTATAAATTTCCTCAACTATTAGGAAACACAACCTTCTATATCATGTGCAAGAGAGGCAGCCCGTTTAAAAAAAAAACACTTGGTGAAATAGAACTCATTAAATCATGATTTCCATTAACTATGGAACTTAATATAAAACATCACTTAACATTTTTTCATTAAATAACCCCTTAGGTAGTTTTTATTTGCTTGAAATTAGTTAATGTAACTACCAAGATGTGTCCAAATCTGAGAACCCTCAATGCTAATAGCCAAGGTGTAACATTGTCAGAATGAAAACATCTGGATTTCAGCTAGAAAACCATGGGTTTAATTTAATCCTATATCCTGTTGTCCAATAACAGAGACAGCTTTTATGCTGTGATTGACATATGGGATCTTCAGAGCTCATTTCTGTGACAGGGAAATGAAATGCCCCAACAAAAAAAAAATAAGAGAAGGGATTCAGGAATGCAAGCTAACACCCAGCGAGTTAAAAATACATGTCAGCCAGATTTCTGGGTTGGAAAAAAAAAGAACAATATGTTTTAGAAGCACTTTAAATAGTGCAAAGTGAAGAGGATGAATAAAGGCACTAGAATAGGACGGATTAGCTAAAGAAAACCTGCGAGAAGCTCCACAGCAAGGAGTGAAACTTTCCTAAGACAGAGCTGAAGATTTGATAATTGAACTGTTTGGCTCAAATAGTAGCTGTTGATTGAGCGGATTGAGTTGATAGTTGAACTGTTGGTCAAATAGTAGCATGGAATTTCTGAAGATTGATTGAGTAATGTCTTACAAATGAATACAGAGAGACCGAAGTCTTGCTTTCCCCTCAGAGATGATTAATTCTCTCAAGAAATGGCCGGTAGAAGAATCTGAGGTAGAAAGAAAAGGATTGAACTCTCTCTTTCCCCCCTCACCTGTTTCCTTGTGACTATCAAACAAAATTGAGTATTAGTGTATATTTTTCATGCTCTCTGAAAGGTAGTAGAATAAATAAAAGGTCTCCAAAGCAAAGTTAACACCCTATTTCTCCTCTGCTGAAGAAATTGTAGCAAGGGATAGATTAGGCCATCAGTCTCCACCAGTAAAGAGAGTCCCATACCAATAGACTTTGGGACTGGGATTATAAAACCATGAGTACACCTGGGCAGCTAGGCGGCACAGTGGATAGAGGTCCAGAACTGGAGTCGGGAAGACTCATCTTCCTGAAATCTGGCCTCTGACTCTTGCTAGTTCTGTGACCCTGGGCAAGTCACTTAACCCTGTTTGCCTCAGTTTCCTCATTCATAAAATGATCTGGAGAAGGAAATGGCAAACTCCTCCAATATCTTTGCCAAGAAAACCTCCAAAGGGGTCACAAAGAATCAGACATGACTGAAAACAACTCAACAATATTCTGGCATAAATTTTTTTTAAATGTTTAAGGAGGAGGTTATATGATAAATAATATCCTCTTCGTGTATGTGTGTGTGTGTGTTTGCATGCATGTATGCATGTGCGTGTGTGTGTGTGTGTGTGTGTGTGTTGTGTGTGTGTATCCCTGGGTCATCCTGCTCAGTTACACGTGTCCTACCCTGAATATTACCCCAGTTTTGAGGCACATTATGAGTATGGGGCAGAATCCACTTAGAACCATAGCTCATGACCCCCCACAAAAGTTTTTTTTTTAACCAGGCAATCAGAGGACACATTAGCTCAAAAGGCAAAAGACATGTCATTAAACTGCTTAACAAGGTGAATGATAAGAAGATCCCCCTTACACTTGTTGTTGTTTATCCTTCATTTTGGAAGAGGACCAGTGACATCACGAGGTGATGTCTTGACTTGCATGTGAATTGGATTTAAGTGAGGCAGAGTTGTGCAAGGTACACTTCCGCAATAATACCAGTGGAGGCAATGACATATTTAGGGAATACGTCTGGCCATTGAACATGAACGAAGGGACATGTACAAAGGAACACAGTGGCCAAGGGATACTTGTGACTCGGGTAACTAATGCTCCCTGTGTGCCCAGGGCAATTGATATCTCTGTGCTACAGAGCCAGCTATGTCCTTTGGTGATGCCTTAGGGGAGATTGCTTTCTCTGCTCAGCTGGGATCCTCTCTTACTCTATTCTTGCTGCTATGCTGTTCTCTTCTGGGTGTTTCTATTGTTGCTCTTGCTCTGCAGTAAGATCTGCTCCTCTTCGTCCTTTCTCCTGTAGAGAGAGGGGTCTGTGTCATGCTATAGCTCTTTGGCCTGGTACTAGGGCTCTCTTGACATTGCCGCTCCTCTGCCTATGCACTCTTCACTGCTGAAACTCTGGCATCTGTGGTTGTCATCTAGAGCAGGGCTACTTAAACTTTTTCCACTCAAGACTCCGTCAACCTTTCCCCAGTGTTTGTTGGTGTTGCATGGCCTGAGGGCACGCACAGTGCAAAGTGCCCAGGCTTTGTGTTCAAAACCAAGGCTTCAGTGAAGTTTCATGATACAACACGGGCAAATGCTGCCAGAAACACCTCGGATTCATTACTCGTTTGATTTTTAATTAATTTTTGGTCATTGCATGTTCAGAAACCTTTTACTGTTGCCAAATTTTTCACAACTCCATATGGGGTCTCTGAGCCTGTAAGGAAAAAGCATTCTAAAGGTAGGAAGGAGTTTATTCTAGCCATGAAATAGGGCCAATTCAAAGGAATGAATTGTCCATTTGTTATCCTTCATTTTTATATTTGACCAATCCATTTCCCTTTCTGGTCATTCAGGCTGTCAGTATTTTTTATGCTAATTCTTAAGCACAGATCATCATTGGTAATAATAATAGTTGACATTTGTATAGCAATTTAATGTTTTAAAGTGTTTTACACATCTCAATTTGAACCTCAGGACAACCTTTTAAAGAGTTGGTTCTATAGGTATTGTTGTGCCAATTTTATAAGTAAAGAAACTAAGTCTGAGAGAGGGTAAATCTAATAAATGCCAGAGGCTCAACTCTGTCCTAGGTACCTCTTGACTCCAAGTACTTTCTTCCATAATATATTGACTCAGATTGGGAGCATGCTGTAACCTATTCACATTTGCCATAAAGCTTCTATTTTTTCCTTTGCATTTCTTTAACTTGTTTTTTGATTCTTCCTAAGTGGTACCATCCCATGATTTTCAGCCATTTAACATCATTTAGAGAATATTTATGATAAAGAGGTGAACTTTTACAGCAATGAGCTGTTTTGAGCACATTCAGAGAACTGTACAATTTCCTCAAAGCAATCCAGCCTATTTCCTCTTACTCATTTCAGGAACTAGTTCATTTTTTCATCTGTAGTTCCCATCCAAGATGTGGATATATGTATATCTATCTGTGTATGCATGTACATGTATACATATATATACCTATACCTACATGTGTATGTATGTATGTATACTGCTTGTATATGTGTATTCCATACAGTCACAAAGAGTTGGTCACAACTGAACAACATATTCATACACATAGGGACAATACATACATATATAAAATATGTACATACATAGGAACAATACATACATATATAAAATACACACACATACACATATAGGTGTGTATATATATTTATGTATATGGTGAATCTTGAACATGGTAGAATATATATATATGCACATATATTATATATGTATGTATACATACAGCTATGCAACTTTTGTGAATGGTCTAGGCATTCTTGAGACCTCTCATCTCCCTAGCTTTTCGTTCACAACAAGATAGAACCTGTTAGTATCTGGAGATCTCTCAAGATTGCTACCTGCTCTCCTTATAAGCAGAATATTCAGGCTTACAATTTTCAGACTGTATAAGAACTTGCTCTGGAAATTACAAAGTAAAGGACACAAAAAGGAATCATTTCTGAGTCCATAGTTAAAAGACTGCTCAGTGGGCCCCCTGCTGCAGAAATCTACATAGTCTCTGTGACCTACAGTACTGCCCTATATAGAACCTCTTCCTTCCTCCATACCTTGATTCCCCCCAAAAAAAATGGAGGAGAAAGGCCAGGATTTGTGCCACTACATTGGTGTTTCCTCTAAGTGCCCTCTATCTGTGCCATGTTGCTCTTTCCCTGGAAGCTCTGGTCTGATGTTGCTACACTCATTGGCCCTCTCACTGCTATGTATCTGAGCTCTGCTGCTTCACACAATTTAGATTTTTTCCAGATAATAATGCTCATTATTTTCTCTCTAGGGATCTAGTTCTCAGATAGCAAGTCTGTGGAGAAAGTAACAGTGCTGTTTGGTAGCTTTGGGCTGGCTTGCCTCTCATTTTATGAAAGCTTTTTTTTTTTTTGCACTTAGGTCCCATAGCTCTACTTTGCAAACAAAGGGTTTCTTCAGGTGGCTGTGGGATTTCTCCTTCTTAGACCATTCAAATGAATTTCTGTCTTCCACTCTGAATTAGCTCATGGTGAGTTGTGCCATTTCCTACCTAGGTTCCTCTAGAACCTAGACAGTGTACCGTCTATATGCTTCAACACTTCCTGCCGAGTTTTGGGGTTCTAATGGACATTCCTGCTCCCTCTGCATTTGTCTTTCCCTCTGTCATCTTCAAGGGCAGATAGCTTCCATTATGCAGACCACTCAGGACCGCTTCTTGAATGATCTCCCAAGAGAGAGAAGGGGATAGAACTGTTAGGCCCCAACCCCTACTCCCAGAGAAGCCATCCTATATGGTTATTATTTTTTCATCTTTTGTATATCTTCATAAAACTATAGCTTCATAACTATAGCTATTTCCACATTTATACCTATGGAAAACATTGATGAGGTGGCCATTCATTTGCATGGGATACAGAGGTAAAAAGTAATAGGATTATAGACTGAGGGTTGACATTCACCTCAAAGGTCAACTCTCTCATTTTACATGAGAAAACTGAAGACTGGAGAGGTTCAGTGACTTACCCAAGGTGACATGGGTAGTAAACAACAAAACTGAAATTTGAACCCAAATCCTCTGTCTCCAGATGCCACATACTTTCTACTGCACATATGCAAAGGGTTAAATGGAGTTTTAAGCAGCAGACATCTCAGTCTTTGCAATGCTCTCCAATCATTCAGTGATTCAAGGTATCAAAATGCAGATAGGAAACAAGCAAATGGACAGATTTGGGCAAGTGAGCCACAACTCTGACAAATTTCTGGAGCCCGTATTTATTAATATGCAGTCAAATCAAGCACCTGCACTGGCAATTATGGGGCACACAATTATAATTACAAGGAATACAGATGAGTATTTTCCTAATTCATATATAGTTAGCTTAAAGACATCAACATAGCTCAACCAACTGTCATGTTTGGGGAACAGGGGTGGGTCATTTTTTCTGAGCATCCTTCTGAGCATCTGCCCTGATGGCAGCTTTAGATGGCAAAAGCCTAGTGAGTGGTATAAGCAACTTAGGGTGTTGTTTTCTCTTCAGCCCTATGTCCCGCTTCATCTGCAACTGGGAAAATTATAAGTTTCTTTTATCAAATCAAAGCTTCATTCTTTAAGTCCCCTCCCCAATCATAGACACAGAGGCCTACTGGCAGCTAAGAGATATTTCCCTCCCCTTCCCTCCCCCATGCAGATGATTAAACCAAGCTCCTTTGCTTTGCTGTGAATTTCACTGAGGGGTCTTCACAATTAACATTCAGTGCAATTAGTCCAATGTCATTTGGAAATAGGAGAAGTTAAAGAATTTAAAGAATCTTCCCATTAACAGGGACTCCTTCTTTTGTTTGGACACTGTGGAGGACCATGTTTATAATCATATTTCCCACATATTTCATCTATGAACAGAACCCTTGAAGCTTGAAGAATGGCTGGGGAATGCATGTCACTTTAGGATCAAAGTTATATGGTACTTTCATTTGGACTTCAGGGACCTGAAGGAAGTCACATTACTGCAAACATTGCTGCAGGGATTAAAAATAATTTAGTTGATAACATCCAATTTCCTACATTCCATCTGGAAAGTGCTTATAAGGGAGTGCTGATAGAAATAGACCTTGATATGCCCTCTGAATCACATGCAACTAACTAGGTCACACTAATGAGCGAAAATAACATGGGAACGGCACCCGAGCAAGTGAATAGTGCCGTGAGTCTGTGCCAAATTATTGTATTAATGCCTACTCTGTCAAGATTTGTTTCCAGTGCAATCTGAATGCAGAAGGACATTTTGCATTATATTCTTCTAAAATGAAGTTTTATTGTGAATCACAGCTGTTGGAGTCATCATTATTATAATTAGCGGCACATCTTTTATGAGCACCCACTGTGTGCAAAGCACAAGGAAAGTGGAGATGATGCTATTGCTGCCCTGGAGGTAGTGAATGGCAAATTCTCAATGCTGGGAACTCTAGCTGGGGTGCTGTTGAGTGTTTTGCATGCCTTCATATGACCTCAGGCATGCCATTAGGTGACTTCATCTCTCCAGACCTCCATTCCCTCCTCTATAAATTGAAGGGGTTGTACTAGATCAGAATAATAACTGACAAATAAGGCACTTTGTAGTCATCCTCTCATTTTATCCCCACAGCGTAAGACCATAAGATCATAGACTTAGAGCTGAAAGGGACCTCAGAGGCCATCGGAAGTCCGATCCTCTCACTTTACAGATGAGGAAACTGAGGCAGAGAGGTTAAGAGATTTGCATCAGTGACCTAAATATTTCAGATATTATCTCTGTTTTCCAGATGAGTAAAGTGAGACTCAGAGACAGTAAATGATTTGCCTACATTCTCACAATTAGTAAATGTCTGACCGATGATTTGAGCTAGGGTCACTTCTAACTCCAGCTCTAGCATTATTTCCACTATACTACACCAGCTCCCAAAAATAAGAATCATATTTGGCATTCCAGTAGAATGTGATTCTTCTATGACTTAAGTTCCTTGAGGATTGGAATTGTTTTCCATTTTTCTTTTTGTACCGCCAGTGCCTAGGCCAGGGTCTTGCATATATTTTGGTGGATCTGCAATTTCACAAATGTGGGTAATCTTTCCAAGAATACAGATCCCCGACTTTATGCATCCTCTCATGCTGTGTGACTCTTGTCCGTGTTCTCTCTTAAATTTTCCACAGGGAGGCCAACCAATGTGCTTACGCTTCCTCTTGTGAGCTTGCCTTCTCATAGATGCCAGTGGAGTACATGGGCTGCATACTGATTCATTATCATTTCCTCTCGCCATAGGACTAACTCATCTTTTATTCTGGTCATACATTGCTCTGGTGACATTCCACATGTATACTATTTCACTTGTGCAATTTTTTTTTGGTTTATAATGGTTTATAGCTGACTCACATCCACCATGTATCTCTCCATCCCTCTTTGGGTGGTCTACTTTACTTCTCAGGAGACTGTTGAATTCCATAACTTGAAACTATAGAACATACATAGAAGAATATAATTGTTCAAAAAAAGATAATTCTTTTCTCCCTTATTCTCATTTACATGATAATTTTATTATATATTTAAAAGGAATAGCAAGTTGTACCTAACAAATTTGCAATTTCATGTGCAAACATATTTTTAAAATTCTACTATGTTATGGAAATGCTTGTTTAATTTCATAAATTAAAAATAAAATGAATAATTAAAAAAAGCTAGTTCCTTGTTTCAAGGGGTTTTACATTGGGGTTGTCATTCCTCCATTCCCCTCCTGCCCTCCCCCCCACCACAAACACACATAGTTCCTGCAGCCCCAGAGACTCTCCAGGATATCTAGGTAGCAAAAAGATCCATCACTACTGGGGGTGCCCTTCCTCCATTGTCTTCCCCTTTTATCTTCTCCCCAGATCAGAATTCTCCCAAACCTCCCAGACTACTTGACTACTCCTACCTTGAATGAGAGTCATCAATTCTATTCCTTCCGGTGAGATGGGGGACCACCAGGCCTTAAAATGTGTCCTGTTACTTCAACCTTAGGATATACAGGCTTTCCTATCCATCTTAAAGCTAAATTTTTTTCTTCTCTCACCTGATTAGAGTGTGAGCTTCTTGAGAAAAGAGAATAACTTTTTCTGTTTGTATCTCCAGTATTTAGCACAGTGATAGGCATATAGTAAGAGGTTAATACATGCTTATTCATTCATTCATTCATTCATTCATTCATTCATTCATTCATCCACACTGTATAGCTTCCCAAGGCAATTCAATTCACTCTCATTTTTCTCCATTTCTTGGCCCAGTTCATTGTCCATATGTAGCATCTATTTAAAATAGAGGTACTGATAGATCGACCTTACAGGTTGCCCATCTAAGTACACACTATTGTTTAGACAGTAGGAATTCTTTATCCACTTCTTTTTTTCCTGTGTCGATACTTAGGCTGAACTCTTTTGAGATCCTGGAGCTCTGTCTTCCATTATTTCCATATAATATCCTTATTAAACAGTAACAGCATACATTTAAATGGGAAAACTAATCATGCATTCAACTTTGACCTGAATACTCTATAATTACTGTATTGTCAATTCATATATTGCTACAAGGCTCATTTTTGTAGTCTGGGTAGCTTCTTCGCCCAGAGCCCATCTATCTATATCTTAGGCAGCATATTGTAATGGACCCAGCAGGGACCTTAGTTGCAATCCCACTTTGATGATTTACTATCTGGGTGACCTTGGCCAATTATTTTGATTTTTCTCTGGTTCAGGGTCCTTATCTGTATTTTTTTTAATTAGAGAATTGGAGTAGATGATCTTTAAGAGTAATTTTAGCTTTAACCTCAATCAATAACCAAATGTAGTCAATAGATATTTAATAACTGCCTCCTATATACAGAGCATTATATTAGGTGCTAGGGAAATACAGAGTTTTGTAAAGACAAGGTCCCTGCCCTCAAGTAGTTTACTGTCTAGTAAGTACATAGAGGATAAATTCCGAGAGGACAGTTACCACTTGAGGGTAATTCTTTTTGTCTAGAACCTTCTATGAGAGGTAGAATAAGACAGTAGATAGATAGCCATCAATACTGGGCAACAGATTGAATGCCTGTGTACAATCTGTGTGCCTGCCTTGAATGTAAGCATTTCTGTCTGTTAGCTTCAGATTACACAAGCCGCTCTGAATACATATAAATCTTTCCCTTTGCAAAGCAGTAATTTTAAAGGAAAAATCAATAGGCATAAATGGTACTTCTACCATGACAACTCTGTATTTCAATTGAATTTAAAAGTCTGATGCTTTCCTTCCACATCCCCCTATTTTGCTCTACCCTTATATTTTCCAGAATGAAAAGCAATGAGATTCATCCCACTTGATATCAAAGGAAAATCATCAGTAGATGATTATAGAACTCATTCCTAAACATTTGACAACTCTTGTGGGATCAAAGTTTTGTTATGACTAGGATATTCTTCCATGAAAACTTTCAGGGTTATTAACTGCTTCTATCTGAAATTTGCTTAGAAATATATAACTACATTGTTCAAGAAGGATATGTTTTTCCAACTATATATGTTACAGGTTTCAGAAAAGTCATCATTTCCTTTGAGGTAATTGAGAATGATGAAATGGTGACAGAAATAGGTTTTTCTTTCAGAAAGACAAGATTATGCCAAGAATCAAGTTAACGATTAGACTTTATATCGGGTTGTTTCTTCTGAGTGAAGATCTGACACTCATTTAAAAGGGGTGACCTACATGCAAGTTCATTCAGTCCTGTTAGCCCACCTTAGAAATCAGAAAATCACAGGATGATAAAATAAACTAATAAAAAGCAATTATTAAAAGCCTACTGTGTACCAGACACTGCCTTAAGCAGTAGGGATTTAAATAATAGTTGTAGCAAAGACAGACTGTGGAGCAAAAATGAGGACCCCAGTTAAAGTTCTGTTTATTAATTAGTATTGGATACAGTCAGTCTAATGTTGTGCCTTTCTCCTGGGATGCTCCAAAGCCTGAGAGGGATACAGACAAATTCAATAACCACAGCAACACATTCAAGAAGAGAGTAAGTATATCAGGGATTAAAATATAAATTTCTTCCATACACTTTCCACCCAAACAAGCTCCAGGTATAGTACATCACTGAAAGATGCAATTAGGCAATCAGATAGTCCTTTCCTACCTGGATGGGTGCTGTATTTTGTTGCCCCTGTGGCCTGTTTCTTCTATCTCATCTGATTCAGCCTGATAACAGCACCACCTTTCATTTTTTGTTTTTAAAAAAGTGGATTCACTTTCCTTTGTGCTTAACCAACTATGAGGCTTTGGCAGTGAAACTGAGTAACAGTGCCTAGTTTTGTGCATGCTACACTTGCCATTAATTTTCTCTCTGATGTGACCACTTTTTCTCTTATGTATTTCAAGGCCTCTAGTTGTTTATTAAGAGTAATAGAGCTATTCATCCAAATATGCCCAAGTAGTGCTGTAAGGATTAAATAATGCACATTTGAGAATCCCTTTCCCAAACATCAAGCACCAGGGGAAAAAAAATACTCAACAGTATTTAGAAATAATGGTAACACAATGGGGAAACAGCCTGATTTTTTTTTTTCCATTAAGAGTGAGTCCTTTAATCTATCTGGGTCTTGGTTTCCTATAAAATGGACTAGATGGCTTCTGAGGTATTTCCAGCTAAATATTTATAACCCTGTCCTCTCTCGTCCCTAACACGTTTTCATCCAGTCTTCATTTGAAGACCTCTATTTAGGGGGAACCCACTACTTTCAGGGGCAGCCCATTATACTCCAGGGTAGCTCTTTTTCCTGAAACCAAGCTAAAATTTGCTTTTCTGTCTCTTCTCTCCTACTTTCCTGGTTCTGCTTCTGGTAACGAATAGAATATATCTCATTTATAATATGCCTTAGAAGATAGCTATTGCGACTCTGTAAGTCTTCTCTATGCCCACTTTCTTCAGTTGATTCTTGTATGTTGTATTCTGAAGGTCTTCTACCTTGTTAGTCTCCTTCCTCTAGACATGCTCAAGCTCATTAATATCCTTCCTAAAACATGGCATTCAGAAGTGAACCCTACCTTACAGAAGAATGTAGGCTCCTCCAATTTAATGCAAATAATTTGAGAGTAGAAATTGTTCCATTCTTTGTATTTATATCCCCAGTGCCTACTGTTTGCCTGGCAGATAAGGCCAGTTTATTAAATGTTTAATGATTGATTGATATTCTAGATGTGGGCTATCTGTAGAGTTCAGTGGGTTCTGCCCCCCTCCCCCCGCCCTGGCTATATAGTCCTGAGCACTGTGCTTCTCTTAATGCAGCCCAAGATTGCACTAAATTGTATTGATTACCTTATCATGCAGTGGGCTTACACTGAGTGGACAATACACTAAAATCCCCAGATCATTTTCCAAGGCCGACTAGCCATGTCTCCACCATATTGTACTTAGGAAGTTGATTTTTTTTTAAACCAAAATCCTACTTATTAAATACCATATTATTAGAATCATGTCAGTGTTCTAGCTTGTGGAGACATTTTCAGCTCCTGACTGTCACCCTGTATGTTAACTATCCCTCTCAGCTTTGGGCCATTTGTAAATTTGATATACGTGTTGCCTTCCCCTAGAGATTTTCCTTCTGAGACAATATTGAGCCATTAATGATTACTCTTTAGGTCTAGTAATTTAATCAGTTCTGAACTAATCTATCTATACTCTCACTTAGCCCACAACTTGCCACTGTTATTCACAAGGAAGACATTAGAGACTTTTTCAAAGTCTGCTAGGAAATGGAGGGAACAAGATTTGGTCTGTACCTATAATTTCGTTGCTATAGGGAGCTCCACTGTGAAAATTTCCTCTAATAATGTACTTCCATATCTGTTCTGTAATTTATAATTTTAGAGAGTTGCCTAGGGCACTGAGGTTAAATGACTTGCCCAGTGTCACATAATTGGTATGTGGCATATGATGGCCTTGAACCCAAATCTTACTGGCTACTAAATTGACCCTGTATCTACTATGCCATATTACCTCTCTGGTTAGTCTTACATAATGTTAGTGAGCAGGAACAGCTATTCCTCAAGTCTATTCATATAATTATATTCCAAGCCCACAAGATCAGGAAATAAGATCCTTTGAAAATTAAGTGGTCTAACCATTCTGGAAGGGCAGCTGGGTGGCACAGTGGACAGAGTATCAGGCCTGGAGTCTGGAAGACTCATCTTCATAAATTCAAATCTGGCCTGTGTGACCCTGGGTAAGTGACTTAACCCTGCTTGCTTCAGTTTCCTCATCTGTAAAATGAGCTGGAGAAGGAAATGGCAAACCACTCCTTTATCTTTGCTAAGAAAACCTCAAAGGGGATCACAAAGGGTTGAACACAACTGAACTAAACCAAGAAAACACTCCCAAAGGCACCAAAATCTGTATACTTTTTGACTCAACGATACCACTAATAGATACATACCCCTCAAAGGTCAAAGTCAGAGGAAAACAACCCATGTGTAAAAAAATATTTATAGCAGTACTTTCATTGAAGCAAAGAAGAGAAAACAGTGAGAGTCCATCAGTTGGAGAATGGATGATTTGAGAATTGATGGAGTATGAATATACTTATGGCATATGAATGTAATAGGAAAAGGGAAGGGAAGGGAATACACCTATCAAGTTCCTACTACGTATCAAAGAGCTATGCTAAGCATTTTACAAACATTGTATAAGTGCCTGAGGTTGAATTTGAGCTCAGGTCTCCCTGACTCCAGGCCCAGAGCTCTATCCACTGTGCCCCATGTCTGTCTCTACAATAGTAGAATATTACTGCAGTGTGAGAAATGATTTTTTAAAAGAAGGATGGATTCAGAGAAATTAGGAAGATTTGTATGAACTGATCTGGTGTGAAATGAACAGAACTAGAAAGAGTGATTTATATGAGGACCATATAAATGGAAAAGAAAACAATGCTGAAAGATTCCAGAACTCTGGTTAGTGCAATGACCAGAAGACTGGTCATGAAGCATGCTTCTCACTTGGCAGAGAGGTGATTTACAAGTGTTATAGGAGATAAGCATTCCCAGATAGAGCCAATGTATTGATTTATTTTGCTTCACTTTACTTATTTGTTACAGTGGAGGGCTTCTATTTGATGGGGATGGAAAGTTGGTGGGTAGGAATAGTGATACAGAAAAAGAAAAGAACATCAATGAAAAATAAAAATACCTAGAAGAAAGCAGAGGTAGGGTCAGCAAGGAGCACAGAAAGAAGTGGGGCAGTTTTATAATTATGTTGTTTAATATACACTTTACAAAGTCTAAGCTAGATGATGAGTTCATAGTTTTATATGTGATGCTCATTTTATCCCACATTGGGGTGAAAAAAAGAGAAAAGATGCTTGTAGAAGATGCATAATTAAACAAAGTGAATTGGCAAAATCGAAAAAATGTATGTCACTTTTACCATGAGTCTATCAACTCTATATTAGAAAGTGGGTATAGCATGCTTCATAATCAATCCTTTGGAATTGTGGTTAGACATTTTATTGATCACAGTGAAGTCCTCCAGAGTGTTTTTTTAAATAATATTTTATTTTTTTCCAAATTACATATAAAGACAATTTTTAGCATTCATTTTTTAAACTGAGTTCCAAATTGTCTCTTTCCCTTCTCTTCTCCCTCCTTGAGACGGTAAGCATGCTGATATAGTTTATACATGTGCAATCATATAAAACATTATTTCTATATTAGACATGTTGTAAAAGAAGACACATAACAAAAAAAAGTGAAAAACAGTATGCTTCAATCTGCTTTCAGACTCCATCAGTTCTTTCTCTGGAGGTGGATACAATTGTTTTCCATCATGAGTCCTTTGGAATTGTCTTAGATCATTGTTTTTCTGAGAATAGCTAAGTCATTCACAGTTGATCATTGTACAGTTGTAATCGAAAGGATTACATACTGCACAGATTCAATTTAGGTTCAGATCTCAAGATATAATGACACGTTCTCTGGATAAACTTAACAATTATCACATTTATTTACAATGACTAATAATGGTTAAAAACCACACAAACAATAAAGGTAAGAATAACATTCAATGCAATAAGTAATCATCAAAATAAAGGAAAGTAGGAATAAGAAAAGAAAGGATACACACTCCCTGACCAGGAGAGCTCAAATTCCTATAGAACTGGGGAGACTGGAGAGGGCCCAATGGGTCTGGTCAGGGAGGCAACCGGGAGCGTCCTACCCGGGACACAACGAAGGCTGTGCACGCGGTCTGCCTCGGGCGGAGAGCTGGCGTCCCTATCTCTGCATCAAAGTACTCCAAAGATCCCTTTTCAGATGACCCCTTTTATATCTATGTAAACCAGGGAAAGACAATCTTAGCGTTTTGTTTTGTGTACATCTCCTTGGTGAGCACTCATGTCCAGGCACACACACATCTCTAACAAAAGTTGGGGCTTGATCAGAGCCCCAAATACCTGTTTGTTGTAAAAGTCTCCAAGGAGTGATCAATTCCTTGGACAGTTACACACCTTTCTCAAGAAAAATGTTCCTTGAGATAATGTGCTTTCCCAGGTAACATAGTTTGTCGGTTATTTAATGTTTGTCTCCATGGTCACCTCCAGCCATGCATGGTAATTCCCATCTATCTTTATGTCGGGTCATGAAGCAGTTACACCGTTAGGTCATGAGATGGTTACCTAGGGACCTGGGAGGATCTATCCTCCTCAGTTTCCCTTACAACAGTATTGCTGTTACAGTGCATAATGTTCTGGTTCTGCACACTTCACTTTGCATTAGTTTGTGAGACTTTTCAGGTTTTTCTGAAATCCACCTGCTCATCATTTCTTATAGCACAGTAGTATTCCTTTACAATCATATACCACAACTTGTTCAGCCATTCCCCAGTTGATGGGCATCCCCTCAATTTCTAATTCTTTGCCACTACAAAAAGACCTGCTATAAATATTTTTGTACAAATAAGTCCTTCACCGCCCCTCCCCCTTTCATCTCTTTGAGATACAGAGCTAGTTGTGGTATTGCTGGATCAAAGGATATGCAGTTTTATAGCCCTTTGGGGATAATTCTAAATTGTTCTCCAGAATGGCTGGAACAATTCACAACTCCATTGACAATACATTAATGTCTTAATTTTCCCACCCCACCCCCCAATTTATTATTTTCCTTTTTTCTGTCATCTTAACCAATCTGATATATGTGAGGTGGTACCTCAGAGTTGTTTTAATTTGCTTTTCTTTAATCAATAATAATTTAGAGCATTTCTTCATGTGACTATAGATAGCTTTGATTTTTTCATTGGAAAACTGGTTTTTCATATCCTTTGACAATTTATCAATTGGAAAAAAACGTGTATTCTTATAAATTTGACTCAGTTCTCTACATAATTTAGGAATTAAGCCTTTATCAGAGACACTTGCTGTAAAAATATTTCCCAGCTTTCTCCTTTCCTTATAATTCTGGTTGCATTGGTTCTGTTTGTGCAACCCCTTTTTAAATTTAATATAATCAAAATTATCCATTTTATGTCTTGTAATGCTTTGTCTCTTGTTTGGTCAGAAATTCTTCTCTTCTCCCTAGACCTGACAAGTAAACTATGCCTTGCTTTCCTGATTTGTTAATGTGTCAACCCTTTATGTATAAATCATGTACCCATCTTGACCTTATCTTGGTATATGGTGTAAGATGGCAGTCTATACCTAATTTCTGCCAAACTGTTTTCCAGTTTCCCCAGCAGTTTTTGTCAAATAGTGAGTTCTTATCCCGCTTATCAAACACTAGATTATGATCATTTACTACTATGTCTTATGTACCTAATCTATTCTACTGATCCACCCACTCTATTTCTTATTTCTTAGTCAGTACCAGATTGTTTTGATGAATACTGCTTTATGATATAGTTTGAGATCCAATACAGCTTCACATTTTTTAAATTTATTCCCTTAATATTCTTCACTTTTTATTCTTTTTTTATAGTATGCTACATGTTTTCCATCATATGGTCTTTTTTTAACCAAAGAATATTTTTTTTATTTGAAACTTAAATATTGAAACTTAAATACAAAATAAGAAAAAAAAATGTATGGTAGTGCACAGCAGAATGTAAGAGGGGATTCAAAATAAACAGAAATAAATTTTCAAGAAAAGTCTACAAATAAATACTACACACTGTGTTGAGAGCTGTCCATCTTTTCTTTGCTTCCTTGTAGCTTTTCTTTTGTTCTCTGCTGTGCGCTTTTTACTTTATTCTTTTTTCCTCCTTCATTTCTCCTATCCCGCCCCCCCCCACCAGAAGGCTACAATTAGTCATGGATGTATTTACATATTGACCTTTTATTCTTCCAGATGAATGTTGTTATTATTTTTCTAGCTCTATAAAATAGTTTTTTGGCAGTTCTATAATTTGTTGAATAAGTAAATTAATTTAGATAGAATTTTCATTTTTATTATATTGGCTGATGTTTGGCTTTATAATATTGTATAATTGTATAAACAATTGTATATTTTGTATACAATTTGTATAATACTATATAATTGTATATACAATTGTATAAATTGTTCTCCTGTCTCTGTTCACTTCATTTTGCATTAGTTCATACAAGTCTTTCCACATTTCTTTGGAATTGTCCCTTATATAATTTCTTAAAGTACAATAGTGTTCCATTATACTCATATTCCATTATCCAACCATTCCCAATTTATGGATATCCCCTTATTTTTAAGTTTGTTCTCATCCTTAAAAAAAAATTTCTGTTAATATTTTTGTACATATGGTTCTTTTCCTCTGTCTCTGATCTCTTTGGTTTATAGTAATATTGTTGAATCAAAAGGCATACACAATTTAGTAACTTTTGAGTCATGGTTCCAAATTGCTTTCCAAAATGGCTTTACAAATTCATAGCTCCTCCCAAAATGGAATTTTGCTTTTTCTATTTGTATCTCCCATGCTTAGCAAAATGCTTGGCATATAATAAGCACTTAATAAATAAGTGCTTAAAATAATTTAATCATCATTGCATTATTGAGCAAAAGTGTTACAGGGTATCTGATTGACAGATAAGCAATAAGATTTATCAAGGTATAACTTTCGAATTATGTAAGAAATCCAGAAATTGAATCACACATCTATGGCACACTGATCAAAAATCAGAGACTCATAGACTGGTAATGCTAAAGGGGATTTTAGGGGTTCTCTAGTTCTGCTCTCACTTCACAAAAGAGCTGAGGCTACTTCTATTGATCAGAGAAAAAAAATCATTCCCCTAGTCCACACAGAGCCTTGGTTCAATTTCTTTTCTTTAAGTGGAAAAGTCAATGATGTCAAACCTACCTTTTGTTTTTGACTCCCAGAGGAACATGCCAGAGGAAGGAGAAGGACAAATTGTCCTGTCACTTGGACATTAAATGCAAGTCATTGATTGGGTAAATTGTAAGTCTATTGTAATTGTGCCTTGATTAATCCCATGTTAATTAAGAAGAACTATGTGTGTAACAATGATATATCACACCCGACAGTGCATAAGAATATTGATGTCAACAAGTATAATACCAGGAAATAGAATAACAATCTCCTTTTAGTTTATTAGCACATCCTTAATTCAATTTAATTCAACAAACACTTATTAAGAACTTACTATGTGCCAGGAATTATGCTAGGGACTGAGGATACAAAGATACATAGACAGAATAGCTTTCTGTCATGATTTCCATTTGTTTTTTTTTCATAGCTGATAGATAAGACATTTCTTCATGTCTTAGCTATTGTCCATTGGATATTTATTAAGGCCTTTTGTTTATTATCATTGTCCTTATGAATATTTATTGACTGACAAGAGCATGTTAGAATACGAGCAGAATTCAGGACTTATCATAATATTTCCATCAGGGTACATTTTCTAATCTAAATTAGACAGGCAGATGGGTAAGGCAAAAACAATGTGGGAGTAGAACAAAACGTGAGAGTGGCAATACCTCATTTTATGATGGTCCAAATGTGTCAGAAAACTGTCAGCTGTTTCATATAGTTAATCTCCTGTTGGGGTATATTGTGAAAAAAAATATACACACACACACACACACACACATATATATATTTTTCCTCATGAGTTCATAATTTACTGATCAGAAGAGAGTGAGCCACATAAGAATCTTAAATATTATTTAAGGTAGGATTTTAATCCTGGGTCCCTGAGGAAGGAGAATGTAGAGAGCTGTAACTATGATCCAGGGTCCTAGTAATGACACAGCTAGGGTTAAGCTGTGGCCTGGTTGAGTAACAATTTGCATAATAAAACCAATATATCATATTTATATGTCAATTCATTATTTATAGTAGCTAGCATTTATAGAGAGCTTTAAAGTTTGCGAAGTGTTTTACATATGTGGCAGGTGCTGTTATTATCTACATTTTACAGATGAAGAAACAGAGGTTGAGAGCGGGTAAGTGACTTTTTCAGAATCACCTAGCTAGTAAGTGTCAGAGGCAGACTATTTGTCTGGCATTCTACCCCCTGAGTGATCTAGCTGGGTGATCCTGGGAAAGTCACAACCCTATTAGCCTCAGTTTCCTCGTCTGTAAAATGAGGTGGAGAAGGAAATGGCAAACCATGCCAGTATCTTTGCCAAGGGCCCAAATAGGGTCACGAAGAGTCGGATATGACAGAAATGACCAAACAACAACATCGCAGCCTGCTCACACTCACCATGTGCCTCAACACTGCTCTTTAAGTGATATTCGACTTTGACTCTTTGAAGAGTGGCATTCCCTAACTTGCAGCAGAGTGGCATCACCAGAATACTGTAATAAAAAGATGGTCCTGTGTTTTAGGGAAAAAACTTATGTCTTCTCTCTTCCTCCTTTATATATAATATAGACACATATATGTACATGTGTGTGTGTGTGCGCGTGTGTACACACATACATATTAAATCAGTTCTAGGATCACTTCATACGTATTATGTAACTGATAAATAATGTAATTGTAATATTACATTATTTCCATGTAAATTAAGAAGTAGGAAAAAAGTGAGTTGAAAATTCGGGGTCCTATTTCCTTTCAAAATATATTTTATGTTATATATGTGAAGTACTTTTAAATCTTAATTTAATTAATTAATTAAATAAATTAACATTTTACTGATGTGTTTAGTACCTAGATCTGAATGTCTTGGCCCAGTGGTAGAAATAACCAACTGGATTCTGCCCAAACACAAGTAATATTTTAGGGCCATTTAAGGGTCAAAGAACTGAAAATGGGCTAATAATCATGCAAATAAATGTTGACTTACCTCTTATTTTCAGATAAGCAGACAACAATGCTCATATCTACTAAAATGTATGGTTAGTTCCAACTCTCCCCTCCCCCGAGAATGAGGAAAGGTAAAATTTCCATCCCCGGCACGTAGTAGGTGCTTAATAAATGTCTCAGGGACCTCTAAGGCAAGGGTTTTTAATGTGAGGAGTGAAATAGTCAAACCAAGAACAGAGAATGACAAAGAGAGGCTTTTTGAAGGCATCCCCCACTTCACATTAATACAACTGAAGCCAGAGTGCTTCCCACCCCATGGTTAAGAGACTAGAACTAGTTACAGAATATTAAAGCATCTTCCACAGTGTCTCTAAGGCCACTCCATTACACAACATCACCAGTTTCCCCAAAGTAGGCCTCCCAGCCTTCAGATGTGGGGAGTTGCATCAGTGGCATTCGGTGCATGTGCCAGGCCCTCTTACACATCCTTCATGCAGATGTCAAAATCATCTTGAAGGCGCAGGGCTAATTATGTTACTCTCATGTTTAAAACACAATGAAACAACCTTCAATGGTTCTATGTGATTTCTAGATAAAATATAAATTCATCCACTTTGGGCTTAAGGCTCTCTAGAGTTTGGCTCCAATCACCTTTTTACATTTTTTTTTTGTTATTCTATGTTCTAACCAAGCTGGACTAATTGCTGTTCTCCAAATTGATGACTTTTATCTCTCATCTCTGTGATTTCATGTAAGTTAACACCTGTACCTGGATTACATGTCTACCTTAATTAACTCCACCTCTCAGAATTGTTACCTTACTTCAAGGCTCAGTTAAGATGTGACCTTCCTCTATGATGTCTTCTATTAGCCCATTGCCTTCCACCCCAGTTGTTAGTACTCTCTCCTCCCTCCAAATACCTTTGTATTTGCTTTTCTGTGAATGTTTTGTATCTCCCCAGTAGAATGTAATCTCCTTGAGGGCAGGGGCTATGATGGTGGGTGTCACCTATTTAAATTCCATAATAAAGAAGTGAAACAAAACCTAGTGCATAAAGTGTCATAGACCAAATCAGAGTGTGGATGGCAATGCTTACATCATATCAATTAATTAAACATTTATTAAGCACATACTATTCACAAGAGCAGGTAGGCTGATGATACAAAGCCAAAAAAATGAAATGATCCTTTCCCTCTAGGAGCTTACATTCTTTCTGGGAATATAAAAACATGTATAAAAATATATCAAGAAAATATAAAGAAAATAAATAGAACAAAGAGAAAGTAATTAAGTACAAGGTAGTTAGGAAGGAAGGGTAGTCTCATTTGCCTCATGAATGCAATTATTTTTTACTTTTTTGACTTCTCCACCATGACTCCAGTAAATTAATCACTGGAAAATCTCAGCATCTTGCATGATTCAATCAACCTTATTGCTTAGCCTCATGCCTTCCACTTATCTTCTGCCCCTCTGATTGGAGGGTGGAGCCATTTTATTATTGTTGAGTTGTTCTTTTTTTTCAGTTGTATCTTTTCATGACCCCATTTGAGGTTGTTGATTTCCTTCTCCAGCTCATTTTACAGATGAGGAAACTGAGGCAAATAGGGTTAAATGACTTGCCCGGGTTCACAAAGCTAGCAAGTGTCTGAGGCCAGATATGAACTCAGGAATATGAGTCTTTCTGACTCGAGGCCTGGCCCTCTATCCACTGTACCATCTAGCTGCTTATAAGAAAGGGAACAGGACTGACATCATCTCACATACCTCTTTATTTCTCTCCTCGTTGCAAGTATCTTGGATTCTTTGACTTCTCTGGCAATATTCTTTTTTTTTTTTTAGTTTTCTTTTATATGTTGTCTCCCCATACTAGATTCTTAGCTCCTTAAGGCCAGAGACTGTCTTTCTTTTTCATATTTATATCCCCAATACTTAGCACAGGACCTGGCAAATAGTGGATGCTTAAATGTTTATTGATTGAGTAGTGACAATAGCAGTGGGGAGGATCAGGAAGGGCTTCATGAAGAAGTCATGTTTGACCTGCATTTTGAAGGAAGAGAAGGAATCTGTTGTTGTTTGTCTCAGGAAGGTGATATCTTGATTTACAAGTGAATTGGATTTAAGTAAGGCAGGGCTGTACAAAGCCTCACTCTCTCCTCCAGAGCCATCTGGGTCCAGTGGCAAAATATAGATCAGGACAACTGGAGATGGCCCCAAATGCAGTAGGAGATATTGGCCTTTTTAAGCTAAGATCTTTCCCAATGGGATTTCAGTGATCTGGTCTTGGTCACACAAAGAGGTCACCTGGGGAACCAGCTTCATAACTGCTATTCTAACCATCCTCCAGAGCTAGAGGTCCAACTGTGTTATGTACTGCAGCTATCAGACATTTGTACTATTTTTAGTTAAATTCGTTGGTGAGCCTACCTTCTGCTTTAATCATGGAGAAATTTAAAATTCTTCATCTTTACAGTTTCTTTAAAATGTCAACTCAATTACTTGTCATTTTAGTTGGTCGCTTCTATTTATTACCAAATAATTGTCTTTAATCTATAGCTCATTAAAAATATATATATTTCCTAATTACCTGCTATGCAGTAACTGTCTTATAATGAGGAGCGTTTTCCTGGTTGGGGAATGTTGTGCAATGTCAATAAATTAAACTGTGTGCTAATCATCTCTAATCTTTTAAATAAGAAAAAAAGCTTTCTTTTTTGCTTTCAATATGAGAAATTTCACAGAACAATTAGCCTTTGGAAACAAGCCTTCACGGTTTTCCATTTATCCTGAAGAGATCACATTAAAATTTTCCATACACTGTTGAGATAAATTCAGACCCATTAAGTGATTTGATCCTTCTAGGAATGTTCTGAATTATTTTTTGTGGGGAGAAAAAATGTATTCAGATACATTATTTTCTCCTTACATTGATCTTATCTTGAGATCTATTCCAAAGTAAAGAACTCTAACTAGAATAGTCAAGACAATGGTTCATGGTTTCTATTCAATCAATTTGAATTCAAGAAAACTGTATTGATTATTTGTAGAATGTCAGGTGTGGCAGGGGATACAAAGATTCATTCAGTCATTCAGTAACTATTTGTTAAACACTTAGAATGTCCAAAGCACTTTTCTAGACCATGAAGATACAAAGATGAAAATAATTCAGGTCTTGCTGTCCAGGAACTTAGAGTCTAGTAGAAGAGATAAGATGCTGACCTCTCTGGCTTCCCTTAAGTCCAAACTAAAATTCCACCTTCTACAGGAACCTTCCCCAGTTCTTAATTCCAGTGCCGTACCTCTGTTAATTATTTCCTTTTTATCCTTATATAGTTCATTTTGTATATACTTATTTGCTTGTTGTCTCCACCATTAGACCATAAGTTCCTTGAGGGCAGAGACTGTCTTTTGCCCTTTTTTTTGCATGCCCAACACTTGGCACAGTACTGGGAACACAGTAGGTGCTTCAGAAATGTTTATTGATTGATTGATTGATTGACAAGTACACAAATAATAACAATTCAATGTAGGATGTTTTAAGTACATGGGACAGGTACAAATGAAATACTATGGGAACATAGAAAAAAGAAGTTATTTACTCTTTCTATATGTTGAGTGAAATACTATTTTGTAAGAAACTATCCAGGATATTGGTCAGTTGAATGGTACAGTGGATAAGCTGGAGCCAGGAAGACCTGAGTTCAAATCCAGCCTCAGACACTTACTAGTTGTGTGATCCTGGGCAAGTCACTTAACCTTGTTTGCCTCATTTCCTCATCTATAAAATGAGCTAGAGAAAGAAATGGCAAACACTCCAGTATCTTTGCCAAGAAAATCCTAATTGGGATCACAGAAAGTCGAATATGACTGAAAAACCACTTAACAACAAGAGCTCTCCAGAATATTATATGGCTCACACATTTTCATTAGGTCCATGCTCTTCATTTCCCAACTTTAGGATGGCGGCATTGGAAATGAAAGAGAAGAGATGTAACAGAAATTCGCAATTTGTCGTGTAATCATCTTTCTTGTTCTTTGAATATTGAAATGTTGATATTTGTTGGCATTGCTAAATTAGTAGTAAAAAAAGAATATTTTTCAAAAAGAAAAGAAGGGATGCAAAAAAATTTATGAGGATGAGAACTAATATGATTGGTCAAATGATTAGATGTCTGGATGCTACAAAGGAGGAATCAATTCAATTTAATTCAGTTAATATTTATTATTACATGTTATTAAAATATATATTAATATTGGTTGGGAGAATGAAGGTGTCATTAGCAGAGTTATTAACATTAATATAGAGGTTAGAAGGCAAGCTTCTAGGAGGGAAATGATGAGTTCTGCTATAGACAGAATGAGTTTGAAGGGATGGAAGGATACCAAGGTGAAAATATGCAGCAGACTTTGAGATTCAAGAAGATTTGAGATTCAAGTGAAAGTGCAAGACTAGAGGTGTAGTTTTGGGAACCATCTACCAATGGAAGAGAGTTAAAGTTCTGAGAACTGATATTATTTCTTTTCTTTTTTTCGGAGTGTGGGGAGGGGGGGGTTGGTGAGGTAATTGGGGCAGCTAGTGAGTGTTATGTGTCTGAGGCTGGATTTGAACTCATGTACTCGCGACTCCAGGGCCAGTACTCCATCCACTGTGCCATCTAGCTGCTCCAAACTGATGTTATTTCTGAAGGAAAGAATAAAAATGAGCATAAAATTCTCTGAAGAATAACCAATATAGGGAGTAGAGTGATGAATCAGAGTCAATAAAGGAATACTGAGTGTCAAGAGGTTTTCCCATGAGGATAATGCCAGGGAGCAAGGATGGAATTGTCAGCAGGTTATGATGTCCCAGAGAAGTCAAGAAAGAGAAGGAATGAGAAAAAGTCACTGATTTAAATGATGGATTATATAATATTTAAAAAGATATGCCATGTAATTTCTTTTAGTACAAATGTTAACTAAGGCTTGACACGTTAAAGTGGAACACAACTACCCCAGGTACTCTGATTATGGTTACTGTATGGTTACATAAACAGGTTATGGCTACTGTAGCCCCAGCCCCAAAGCTTGTGGGAGGGCTCCTTTTTAGACTGCCCTTAGTCTCTGTCCATGTATGTGCCCTGCTCCTGTCACAATCTCAGGAAGGAAATTTCAAGATGTACATTACATGCTTCAATATTTCAATGGATTTTGGATCTTTTCAATGTGGACACAGCCTCCAGTGTTATAGATGAAAACTCATCCATCCCTGCTTTCTCATTCTCTGCTGTTCTTATCTGTGTCTTTCCCTAAATCTTACACGGGTACGGTCTTTCCTCTGATCTCTTTGTCCTAGATAGCTACTGGGGCAGGAGAGTATCATTCTGTTAGCACTCAACTCTCCCTAAATGATCAACACACCTTTTGTGGTTATATGTCTCTTCAATGATGTGTTTTACTTTGATTCTTGGGCACAGTTATTTGACAGTGGAATGCTACAGTCTCCTTAGTTTCTTTATCCATCCTACTTTGTCCTTTATGTGATCCACACTTTGATTTCCCAGTGATCATCACATTCCATGATTGGCAACCATATAACACCACTGGAAGAATATTAGTGTCATAAAGTTAAGATCTGGTTTCAGGAAGCAGCCTGAGGTGTTTGTAAGTGCTGGGCAATTTCCAAAATGCAATCCAGCCCACTTTCCCCACCTCTAGTCAAGTCTAGGCCAGTTTCTTTTCCATCTGCACTATTTGTATGATGTGCTTATGAACTAGATCTGTGGACTGTCCACCTAACTTCATATAATTTCCAGGATAATGGGCATCTTTTAATTTTTTATTTATTTATTTATTTTAGGCAATTGGGGTTAAATGACTTGTCCAGGGTCACACAGCTAGTAAGTGTCAAGTGTTTGATTTGAGGCCGGATTTGAACTCAGGTCCTCCTGACTTCAGAGCCAGTGCTTTATCCACTGTGCCACGTAGCTGCCCCGGTAATAGACATTCTTCATCTATTAGTTTTACCTCTACAGAAAGTTAGGCTAAACTCTGCAGTGATTATTGATTTAATTTAGGGGCTATGCAATGGTCTTTTTGCAGTTAGCAAAATTTCATATGCAAATGAAGCATCTGGAGGCCCTTGCCACCTATAGGGAATTTTTCTTTAATTTGGACTGTAGCCTAAACAGTCTTCTTAAGAGTGGCAAATAGCCTTGGCAAGCACATATCTCCTTGCTCTATTCCTTGCTTGATATCAATAATCAGAAGATTTTAGACTCAACAGAAAAGGAGCCTGTCATGTTCTTACATATGCATGAGAAACACCTCATTAAAAGAGAGCCTTTAAGGTTACAATATGGTTTACTGAATCAAATGCATTTTATAGTCAACAAAGAAGTACCGTAGGATCTTATATTCTCTATACCTTTTGATCAGTGGTATGCATTCTGCTGTTGAGTATCATCTGGGAAAGTTTGTCTGTACCCTTCTCATATATACATTCAGGATGCCTTAGGTATATTTGTAAATTATTGTCATACATATTTTTTAGAAAGCAGAAAATAAGCATATAAATTGGTGGGTTTTGATGTCAATAAGTACTTCGAGACCATTTGTAGGATAGTCCAGGCTGACTGGGAAACTCTAGCTAGCATGGAAATACTCTGGAACTTTTTAAAAGTTAATTTACCCTAGATCATATCATAGTGTGTGGTTGAGAAGAGGGTAGTGTCTCTAGAATCCCTAGATCCCAGCAAGTAGAAAGTGTATCTTCATCAACTCTGTATCACAGGGGGAAGTGAGTTCCTACAGGTAATCAGAATTAGGGAAAGGTATGACCACAGAGGGGCAGCTAGGTGGTGTAGTGGATAGAGTGACAGGCCTGGAGTCAGGAAAGATTCGTCTTCTTGAGTATAAATCTGTCCTTAGACATTTACTTGCTGTGTGACCCTGGTCAAATCACTTAACCCCATTTGCCTCAGTTTCCTCATCTGTAAAATGAATTAGAGAAGGAAATGGCAAACCACTTCAGTATCTTTGCCAAGAAAACCCCAGAGTCATAGAGAGTTGGACACAACTGAAAATGACTGGATAACAAAAAGAATGCCCACATGTTTTGGGGTATATCAAAAATGATTAAAGTCATAACCAATGGTAAGGTAAGCTCTCTTTTTTTTTTTAATGGTGACTGATGTCTTGGAATGTAGCTGGGCTCTGAAATGAATGATGGAGCCTGAGACTGAGACTGAGATTAAATATTTCATGTCGGTTCACATAAAAATCAATAAAGCTTTGCATCACCCCATAGCCCAGCCTAAGAATAATTCTTAAAATGTAATTTTTCAACTGGAAAGCAAAGTGAATTTCAAACTTTTTTTATGATTTAATCTTATTACTTAAAAAACTTCAATCACTTGAAAACTCTGAATTCTTAATGCTATTAACATAAATAATGTTGGCATTCAAATGAAAATGTTATTCTGTGTGCTAAGGCTTAGAATATCTAACAGAAGCCCAAGCTTGAGCAATTATGCAGCCAGATATTCACCATCAGTCAGTTAATGAATCAACAAGCCTTTAATAAGGGCTATGCTTGGTTAAGGGAGTATAAATATAAAAGTGAGACAGGTCCTGCCCTCAAAGAGCTTACATTCTACTGAGGGATGCAACATGAAATATAAATAAATACAACAGATATTCAACGTGATTGGGAGGGAGAGCCCTAACAATTTGAGTGATCTGGAAAATGTTTCTTGAAGGAGATGGCCCTTGAGGCGAGTGGAGGTAGCCTCTGGTTGTGAGAGGTTGAGGTGAAGAGGAAAGAACATTCTAAGCATGGTGGAAAGACTTGTAAAGGCTCCTAGGAAAGAGCTGGAATGCTGTGTGTAGGGAGTAGTGAGTAAGCCAGTTTGGTCACAGTTAGACCAAAGCTATGCTTTAGAAATGTCATTTTGGCAGCTGTTTGGAGGATGAGTTGGAGAGGAGAAAGCTGGAAAATACTGCGATAGTCTAGGTAAAGAGGTGGTGAGGATTCAAATAAGGGTGGTAGCCCTGTGAGTGGAGACAAGGGAGTAGATTTCACAATTACTGATCATTTGTATTCACAGCTGTATGAGGAACCTAAAAAGATTATTGACCTCATTGTCGGCATCATTCTTTTGACACCAGTAGCTGTTATTCCTCAGAAAGACTATAATGGAAAGCCATGGTGCAATATGTTCTAAACTAATAATGTTATGCAAGGTTATTTTTGCTAATCTACTCATGTTACATTTGTTACTCCATCTGTCATCAAGGTTTCCTCCCTTGCTTACCCAACCTAATGACATTACTGCAAATTATGTATAATGTACACAGTAATCCAGTAAAGTGTGTCATTGCATTTAGTGGGCACACATGACATGCTTAGATAATATAATTTTTATTATAACTACAGGAATGTAACATTGCTGTCAGAAGTGCTCATAATACAAAGGTTCTGGGTATCATGAGGAAATTTTTTTCTTGGCTCATATATCCCACCCAGGAAATCTGGGCAAATCTCTGTATGAAAATTCCCAGCCTACTGAGACTGACTTCCCACCTGAAGCCTGTCATTTATAATTAAAGAGAGAGAAGTAAATTGGATTCAAAGAATGAGGAAAATAAAATTGAAGGAGAAACCCAATAATCCTTTTACAACATATTGCTTCTCTGAAAGAAAAGGGAAGAGTGCCTAGAGAAGGGGCATCTTGGTGGGAGAACTGTGATGCGTTACAGGGGGAACAGTGGCAACAGACAAGAACTCTTGGGGTTTAACTTTTGCTTGGCATGGCAGAAATTGTACTCCAAAAGAGAGACATTTGAGACTTTTTTCTTACTTGTCTGATAAGTCCGTGGCGGGGGGGCAACTGTTTTGGAGAAAGCAATGGCAGGGAGGGAGGGAAGGGAGAGATAGAGAACAGAGGCAAGTAGCAGGGTTTGTTTTTAATTAAAAAACATTTTTTTTTGGGTGGGGGAGTGTTGGTCAGAAAAGACAATGGAGAAGGTAGTGCCTGATCTGAATACTGAAGAAAGTTAGGGATTTTCAGAAGTGAGGATGAGACAGTATACAGGAGAATGGCCAGTGCTAAAGCCCAGAGACAAGATATGGAATGAGGTGTGTGAGAAACATCCATATGGCTAGTTTATCTGGACTATAGATCACAGGAAGGGAAGAAATGTATACTAGAAGGTAAGTTGGGGCCAGATTGTGAGGAACTTTGAAAGCTAAATAGGGGACTTCATATTTTACCAGAGTTAAAAATTATAGCGATAGCACAATAATAACAGTATCTAACTTCTAGGATTGTTTTGAGGATCAAATGAAATAGGATTTGTTAAAAGTGCTTAGCACAGTGCCTGGCACTATATAAAATGCTTATTCCCTCACTCTTTTCTGTCAGAGAATCAGCGTATCATAAAGGTGAGCTCAAAACTTCTTAAGCTTTAATTATATATTGATCAATCAGTTGATTGGTTATATATTGATCTGGTTATATACTGATCAATCAATTACCCAAATGGCAAGCACTTATTAAGTACCCAATATGAGCCAGTCACTGGGCTAGGTTCTGTGGGTACCAAAACAAAGGGAAACAATCCCTGTTCCCTTTTATATAGCACATATTATGTGTCAGGCACCGTGTTAGGCACTTTACAAATGTTATCTTATTTGGTCCTCACAACAACTGAGAGGCAGATGTTATTATTATCCTCATTTCACAACTGAGGAAACTGAGGGTTTCTTTAAGCCACCTGAATGCTTCATATTCATATTGCCTCATTAGATTCTCCGAACTTTATTGAGTAGAGAAGTGATAGGGTTAAACATGTACTTAAGTAATATCACTTTGGTTCCTGTGTAGAAGATAAATATGAATGGGAAGACAGTTGAAGGGAGTCCAGTGGACTCTGCAATAGTCCAGGTGAGTAGAGGTGATAAGACGATGGCTGTGTGAGTAGTGAGAAGGGGACAGATATAAGAAATGTTATGGAGATAGAAATTATGTTTAGCAACTGATTAGATACGTGAGGTGAGCAAGAGAAAGAAACTGAAGATAATGCTAAGGTTGTAATATTGGGAGACTGCAGGGATGGTGATGGCCATGAGAGAAACTTTTTTTTTGTCCTTTGTTTTTGAAGAGGGCTAGTGACATCCTAGGGTGATGTCTTGACTTGCCAGTGAATTGGGTTTAAGTGAGGCAGAACTGCACAAAGTCATCAGCCTTACTCTCTCTTTTAGAGAAAAAAGGACAACTGGTAATAGCATGGGATACAGTGAGTGACCTTGGTGTCTTTGATGTCTGACCAAGCTCTAAGTGTGCCACAGAATCTGCTTCAGCTGCCTTCATGGTCATTGGAACAAATTGTTTTCATCTGCCCATTACTCCAGGGGAGGTCTTCACATGCTTAGGGTAGACATCCCCCCAACCCACTGACAGGTTTGAGGGCTATTGGTTATTCTCAGCTTGGTTTAGCCCTTCTGACAAGATGGTTTTACCTGGGGTTGGACTATTACACCTTCTACAGCTTCTTGGAGCTGCAGCTGAGTTGAGTGGCAGGTGGACATCAAAGGATGAGCAGCCCTGAAAAGGGCTTGGCAAGCCCCTACACCAGAGGTGCTAGTCCTCCCTCAACACCCTCAACATTCCCCCTCTTCACCTCCCATAGAAATAGGGAAGTTCAAAAGAGGGATGGGTCTTGGGGAAAAGATAATGAGTTTTGTTGTAGATTTGATGAGTTTGAGATGCCTTCAGGACATTTGGAACTGGTCCAGTTACCTGGTCCAGTGAACATATTACTTCTCTACTCAATAAACTCCAGAGAATCTAATGAGGGACTATGAATATGAGGCATTCAGGTGGCTCACTAGATAAAGCACTAGAACAGAAGTCAGGAGGACCTGACTTCATTCTTTTTTTTTTTTTTTGGTTGGGCAATGGGGGTTAAGTGACTTGTCCCGGGTCACATAGCTAGTAAGTGTTATGTGTCTGAGGCCAGATTTGATTCAGGTCCTCCTGAATCCAGGGCCGGTGCTCTATTTACTGTGCCACCTAGCTGCCTGAGGACCTGACTTCAAATCAGGCCCCAGAACACTGGACATCTGGAAGGTCTAGTGATCAGCTGGTGATAAGGGAGTGGATGCAGCTCATACATGCATATGAAAAGACAAGATTATGCCTAGGCAGAGATCTGAGAAAATGTGTGAGGTTAAAACTGGCAGTATACAGCAAGCTGTCTAAGCTAGAGCAAGATTGTCTCTAGAGAACATAGATTCCAAAGCTCAGGTTACTTGGGAGAATTTCACTTTGCAGTTTATGGAGAGCGTGGCACAAAGAACAAAAAAAAAATCCCCCAATGGAGATGAAAGGAACTCTCAATTCTTGAAAGGAACAGAGAAGATATAACTATTGGAGTTTAGAAAGAAAAAAAAAAGCTGAGAAGGTTTTTTCACTCCCCACCAACCCCAACAGCCCCTAAGATCTTATGCCTGAGGCAAGGATGGTTGCTTTTCTAAGTGAGTCATACAAAAAGCCTTTGGCTCTTGAACTTAGTAGAGCATGGAAAAGCCCATTCTTCTCTTTTTCTTTTTTTTTAAGGGGCAATCAGGGTTACGTGACTTGCCCAAGGTCACACAGCTAGTAAGTGTTAAGTGTCTGAGGCTGGATTTGAACTCAGGTCCTCTTGACTCCAAGGCCAGAGCTCTATTCACTGTGCCACGTAGCTGCCCCCAAGAGCCCACTCTTCTCACGAAGAAGAGATAGCACTATAACTAAAGATGTCAGCTGAAGCCAGCATGTGGAAGCCAAAAAAAGCTCCACAGTTATGTACCCAATGGGGTAATACCTGGCAGAGACTACATGTCTAGCAGAGCATCACCCAGTGGAGATTTTGCATCTAGTAAACCACAGCAAGTGCCAGGCCCAATGAGCCTGGATCAGCCCATGTCTAAAATACATCAACAGCCTACCACCTTGTAAATGTGAGTTGCCCGCATGTCCATGTGCCCCAGCCATATATACTTTCCACATGCATGCGTCTCTGTGCATATTCTCTGTGTGTGTCCACTCTTTCCACTGATGGTGTGTCTGTTCATGAAAGAAGATATCTTGGGTTTGTGGGGGAAATTTTTTGTTGTTACTGTTTTTTTTTACCATGCCATTTCATTAAATGCCTTTGCTTTTATCTAGTTATGCCCTCTATCAAAAATAAACACAATGGAGGCTCAGAACTATGGTTTAAGTGTAAGGAGATCAACAGAGTACATTGAATCTTTGATGCTTTCTCTGGGGACTTGCCCATGCATTAGTCATGCCCCCAGGTTCTACAGTGGTAAAGGGGACAGAGCAATGAACTTGAAGTCAGGAACAACCATGTTCGAATTCTACCCCAATACTTATTAACTGCATGACCTTGGGTGAGTCACTTAAAAAACTCTCCAAACCTCATTTTCCATAACTCTACAATAGATATAACACCTAAGATTGTTAAATCAAATGAAATATTGTATGTAAAGTGCTTTTAAACTTTAAAGGATCAAGAGACATTGGGATGCTTATAATATTTGTAAAGCATTTAGCACAGGTCCCAGAACATAGTAGGCACTGAATAAATCCTTTTCTCATTATATCCATTTGAACTAGGTGGTATAGTGGATAGAGTGCTGGGCCTGGTATCAGGAAGACTCATCTTCCCGAGTTTAAATACAGCCTCCGGCACTTACTAGCTGTGTGACCCCTGGCAAATCACATAACCCTATTTGCCTCAGTTTTCTCAACTGTAAAATGCGCTGGAGAAGAAATGGCAAACCTATCCAGTATCTTTGCCAAGAAAACCCCAAGTGGGGTCACAAAGAGGAGGATACAACAAAATGTGCCAGGTAACGTGCTGAGCACTAGGAAAACAAAGAAAGGCAAAAAACAATCCCTGCTTTCAGGGTGCAGCTATTCTGCACATAAGCTCTGGTATCGCTAACATTTCGGGTAACTCTTTGAGGAATAGCTGTTTGAAGTTTGTATGACCTTCTTCCTATGCAGTGTCATGGTTTTAGCTGTTTCTTTGTTGTTGCTGGTCTTTTATTTTCTAAGAGGACCAGTGACATCTTGGGGTGATGTCTTGACTTGCATGGAATTGGATTTAAGTGATGCAGAATTGTGCAAAGTCTTCAGCCTCCCTCTCTTCCAGAGTCCTTCCGCTGTACACTGAAGCTGGGTACAATCCCATTGACTTCACCTTGATTTGAGGTGCAGGTGAGCCCCCTCAGTGGGCAAAGTCTTGTGGTATATAAAGCCCCTTGTTTAGAACTTTCTAAACTCCAATATCTTGGGGACTTTCGACTTTTGAACGATCTATAATCCCTCATTATATGTGCTCCCAAGTGCACAGGGCAGCATCTACAAATTGATTTCCCCAAATCAACCCTGGATGAATAGTCCTTCAAGGTCAACATACTCTTAAAAATTAATTGCCCCAAGACCTCAGGCTCTACAGTGTAGAAGTTTTGTCATCTGGTATATTTAAAGAAAAAGATGAAGGTATGATGAACACCTCTGGTTGACTATGTCAATCCCTGTTGCTTTAAGTGATCTCTCAATTCTTGCTCATTTCTATTCTCTCCTCATTTGCCTTTGTTAACATACACTGCTTCATTCATCCATACATCCTTTCCACAATAAGAGGAAGAAAACTTACATCAGCAAGAAGGGCAGAGATTTCACTTTGCCCTAATGTTTTTCTGCTGCACCATGCGTACTAAGTAAAGAGTTCAATTATTCTGAATGGAATGGAAAAGAAATCTTTTCATACATATGTAAATAAGTATGTTTTGGAGTTATGTAAAAAAGTGCAATGAGCTGACTTCACTCAGGAGCTGAATTAGGGGAATTTCCTTCCTCCCCTAGTCCCTCTCTTTTCTACTCCTAAAACAATTTTGTAAATTTTGCATATGGAGTTGGAGACTCTTAGCAAGAGGAGTACCAACAGAACAGTCAGGGAAAACTCTTCCATTCAATCATTCCTAGATACACTGCATCTCATATTGGACACATGTATTTTGGTGCATTTTGAAAAACAAAATTTCTTTTAAAGAAATGTAAGGCAAAGAGACAAGGAATAGGAACAGAGAGACTGTCAGAGGAAGGCTCAGTGGATAGAGTGTGTAGTGACAGGATGATGTGGGCTTAAACCCTGCTTTTGATATTTACTAGGCAGATGCCCGAGGGTGTACAGTTAAATATTTCATGAGCAGCTCTCTGAAAATGCAGGATACACTTTTAAGTTTTATGCATCATGAACCTGCATTATGAATATTTTCCCACTACTTTCTTAAATTGAGACAATTTAAATTTAATCTGCATTATTAACTTCTCCCTATTGCTTAAGTCAAAACTATCAACAAAACAACTATGATTTGTAGCACTTACTGACTTCTGAGATGTAAATGCTCATACTGAAAATTTAACAATCAGCTTTTGAGCCAAGCTCATAGGTGCCACCTCCAGCACACTTTAGTAGTGTGGATGACTCCACAAAAATCACTTCACCTCTATGTGCCTCGGTGAACTTGTCAGGACTTAACTACCAAGTCTTAGTCTGGTTGTCCATGTGGTTGGTAGAAGGAATTCCTTGAGTTAGTGAAGCCACAGATCCACAGATTCATAAACGTATACCAGGGCTAGTTCAGTGGAACAAGAATAGGGCTTATAGGAAGAGGCCTAGAGGTCAAACTGTACCTTCTCCACTTACAATATAGATGAAAGTATAATTAACAACTGTGGTTGCCTGTGTCAACCCCTGTTGCTTCAAGTGATCTCCTCAATTCTTTCATAGATAGAAGTACTGCTACAAGTACACATGTGTGTATGTATACATGTACCTATGTGTGTATATACATATATTTATTTGTTGTGTGTGTGTTTGTGCATTTGTATCTTTATTATCCCCACTGCTGTTTGGATAATTAAAGGTTAAGGCTGAATAAGCCTCTTACCTTATGCTGGTGCCTTTTTTTTTTATCAAAATAGTATTTGCCTTGAGTATTTGTTGTTCTCTGGGTGGAAAAGAAATTTTACATTTAAGCTCTACTTTATAATGATGATTTTTTTCAAATGCAATAGATGGCAGGGTGGCCTACTGAACAATGTAAAAGCTGATGAAAAATTGCCAGAGCTGATTTTTTTGGTCTTATTCTGTTGTCTCATAAAAAAAAATTAGTTTTCTAAGAGCTTCCTATGTTTTCTTCCATTCATTTAAAGTACATTCCATATAAAATTAGACATATTGTTCCAGAAGAGTGATTTATTAATTTTTCTTCCTTTTAGATAATAATGGGCCCATGTGTTGCAGACATTGCCCTTTGGATACAGAATTATCAGTGTGAGTTTGAATCAAATTCAGGTTTGGTTTTTTTTTTCCATTTGAGATAGACAATAGCTAGTAATTAAAGCATAAAATTCTTTCAGTGAATCATTTTTGAATTAGAGAGAATGTATGATCCTTTATTCAGTTCTGTAGTTACAGATGTTAACTCAGCTCTAATTGGTCACTCCCCACATCCAAAAAACTTTCCACGGCTGTGTCTTCTGTGTGTGTGTTGTGTAAGGATTGCTAATCTTTGAGAAATCTTTTTTATTCACTAAGGATCTGTCTTCTTGGAAATAAGTGGAGCAAATCATGTTCGCTTACTCTCCTTTATTATACTTTCAATGTAACACCACCCTGTTACAATAACTAGCTCATTTTAAGCAGAGGGGCAATATAATGGCCCCTAGGGTCCGTCTGCTTCCCTCCTCTTCAGCTTTAGGGAATTTATTTTAGATGGACCGTTATGAGTTCTATCACAATTTCTCTGTGCCCCTAGTTAGGAAAATTCCTAAATTTTAAGCAGAGACTGGGCTTGCTGTCTAACTTTATTTATATCCACCTCTAGTTAGCCTCTAGACTCTTAGGGGTTGAGGAAAAATTCAGTTTACTGGAAACACTGAGTAACAAAACAAATTATATTTGTGTCTGTAGATAGACAGGCATTGGAAGAAGTTGGGGAAGAAGATGACTTCCCTTGAGATTTTCCCAGCATGGGTTTTCTGCTCGAAAATATGGAACAGGTAACCTTCCTTGATCTCTCCCACCTATGCCACAACTCAGTCTTACCTATGTTCCTCAGGGCTGTGCTGGGCCACAATGTTTAATCCAGCCTCCATTGACATAGTTCACCAGAATCTCTCCCTGGTTCTTATAAAGTTCCTTCCTTTCAGGCAAATTCATTGGGGCATAACCAATTCTCTCACAAAATAGCTTTGATTGATTCAAGGAGGTACACTGGTCCTTTTCACTGTCAGCTTTGATTAACTGATACCATCAAGAAGCATTCTTACCTAACAAAAGTAATCACTTTTAATTGAATAGGGTAATCAATCAGGCCCCACCCTTACAAAGTCATTTCTCAGGAAATAATTTTTTCCCCCCTAACTCAGGAAGTATTTTTTTTCCCAGAAGAAGGGGAGAAAAATCTATCCATCTTTTTACCTATCTATCTATCTATCTATCTATCTATCTATCTATCTATCTATCCATCCATCCATCACAGTTATATATCTTGGTCTCAACTTTGCTCATACAAAATGACCAGATGCTACCTTTCATGGGATTGCTTCATTTTGAATATTGGCTTTTTTTGTATGTTCTGGAAAAGTAATAGAAAGTACTTCCTCTATGTCCTATGATTGATTCATATTAACATTTCTTGATTAATGTTGGTAGCTGGTTTCAAGAACTGAAATTTATTCCTTAAAAAAAGTTTTAAAACCAGGGTCTCCAAAATTCACCCATGCTATGAAGAATAAGTTTTTATGACTCCTTTCTTTTTCAGTCAAGGCTCTTGCTGCAATTAATAATAATAATAATAATAATAATAATAATAATAATAATAATAATAATAATAATAACAACTGATATTTATAGAGAGCTTTAAGATTTTCAAAATACTTTACATATGTATCTCATTTGATCATATAACAACCCTGTGGGGGAGGTGCTGTTGTTACCACCATTTTGCAAATGAGGAAACTGAGGCAGAATGACTGTAAGTAGCTTGCTCAGGATCATACAAGCTAGTAATTGTCTGAGGCAAGATTTGAACTATCAGGATCCAAGACCACCCCTCTCTCTCTATTGTTTTTTTTTTACTCCTCTATTAGGAGACACCCAGTTTTCCAGAGTTTAAGGCCCAGCAAGCAAGCTGTGCCCTGAGCTTGGCATAACTATTTTTTGCTCTTATCCTCTGGATGAACTTTGCTGCAACTATATCACAGAACTGATGGTCCCCAAAGTCAGGCAAGCACCAACAGGTCCAGGCACAAAACCCTGCTACGAATGGGCTTTTTGTCACTAGGCAACCTTGCCTCACTGTTGCTGTGGTGCCTGGCCACCGTTGCTCCACTACACTGTTTGATTCTTTGTCTAGCCACAAATATATATAAATCAAGGTTTCTCCCTACTGCCTTGGGTCTCTTACTAGAGGAGGCCCCGACACGTTCCCTCCCCCAATGGAATACAGAAAGCTTTTGGCTTATAACCTGTGTGAGCTCTTTGGTATTTTTGGAGTTAAAAGGGGTTGCAAAATCTCTGTGACTCTTTAGTCATTTGTGACCAGAATTGACAGAACTCAGTTCTTTTTGACTCCACATCTGCTGCTCCATTCATTTTGCTAACTATTAAAGCTTAATAATTACTTCTATGTACTAGGCAGTGTGCTAGGTAGTGGAGATCCAAAAGATAAAATAAAAAACTGTCCTTGTTCTCAAGGAATTTACATTTGTAGAGAGGAGGAATGGGAGGGTATAAAGAATGTCACCATCAGGCACCATTCTACCTTTTACAACTTACCTCACTACTCCTTGCCTTGTATTTAAGTGAATATATTCGCGCTCATTAAGTTCTTCCTTTGCAAAAGGCACAGTGCTAGGCACCAGGGATACAAAGACAAAAATCTAACAATCTTTGCTTTCAAGGAGCTTATATTGTGCTGGGGAACTTCATTATGTTCTCCATGATCCATCCAAATTGCACTGTTCTCCACTCTCTAGACATACCTGTATTTCTCTACTTTGTTTACACTGCCCTTCCTTCCAGACCCCTGTGTCCTCTGAATCCTCCCAACTTTTTAAAACCCCGTGACTGATGGAAGCCTTCATTGATCCTCTAGTTTGTAATGAATTTTTTCCCTTGGGATATAAAAAAAATGCTTTGTTTACACTTCTCATGCATTTGTTATATTCTGCTTTGCATTATAGTCATTGTGCATAGGCAGCTAGGTGGCACAGTGGATAGAGTGCCAGGCTTGGGCTCAGGAAGACTCATCTTGGTGAGTTCAAATCTGGCATCAGACACTTCCTAGCTGTTTGACCCTGGGCAAGTCACTTAACCCTGTCTGCCTCAGTTTCCTCATCTGTAAAATGAGCTGGAGAAGGAAATGGCAAACCACTCCAGTATCCTTGGCCAAAAAAAAAGCCTAAGTAGGGTCACGAAGAGTTGGATGTGACTGCAAACCACTGAACAACAACATTTGTGTATATGTCATAGGATCAGTTCATAGGTTTGGAGCTGGAAGGGACTTTAAAGGTCCTATAGTCCAACCCCTTAATCTTGTAGTTGAGGAAACTGACCCTTGATAAATGAAGTGACTTGCCTAAGGTCACCCAGTATGCAAGCAGTAAAACTGGGATCTGAACTCAAGTCTTTACCTCCAAATCCAGAACTTTTCCTATAGTTCATACCTCCTTTCAAATGTATATTCCTCATATCCCTCAATTCAATTCAGTGTGACTGTAACCTATTAGTATAAGTTCCCATACACACAGCTTAGCCAGGAAGGTTACTGAATTTGGGGTTGCTAAGTAAGTATTTAATGAGGGTCTTTTGATTTGGATGAAATAATAAAGCACAAATTGTAAGCATCCCTTGCTTTCCACAAAAGATGTGATCCTGAAAGTGTTGTATCCAAAATTTACAAATTAAATCCCATGATTTTTCTTCACATATCACACGAGATTGCTGTTCTTCATGGGACAGTGGCTCCTAAACCCGGAAGTGCAGACTCTTGACTTCCAACATCTTTACCATAAGCCTGTGTGTGAGTAAAGTAAGCATGAAAGCTGCAGAGAAAAATCCCAGAGAAATCTGGGAGCAAGCAAGCAAGCAAACAAGCAGTTCTCAAAGGGGGAGGAAGGAAAGATGCTATCTACTTCATCTATCACTGAGCCATCTCACAAACTGTGCTGAAGGCTGGCTGGTGCTTGGCAACCACTTCTAACACCATTGCGGTGTCTTGGCTTATACAGTGGACAAAGAATTGGACTACTGGTGAGTTTCCACTGGCAGATCCCATCACCTAAGGCAACTGAGTATTAGAATTCCAATTAGAACTGCCCGGCACGTTTAGTTTCTAAGCTTGCTTCTCCATATGTAATAATTTCTTGTCCTGTGGCTAACAAATTTCCAACTCCTGATCCTCTAATCCCTGTGATTCAGTTACCCTCTCCTTAGGTAAAAAAAAACACCATTTTTTCTCTGTAATGGAACCCTGGGCTGTCAAAACGTTGCATGTACATTGGCGAGGTCTGATGTTGGTGACAAGGTGATCTCATTAGGATCATTTTCTCTCTTTGGCCCTTTGTCCCCACCTGGAGTTAGTTCAGGAAAATCTCCTGAGTGGTAATGGTGTGAAGTCATGCCTCAGTTCTCCAAATGTGGTTCATAGGGTTTTATCTCCCTCTTAAAACACTCCAGGATTACTTTGCATGGTTAAAAAAAATGCAATTCAGGCATGAAACAGTTCTGATTTTATCCTGTTAAAAATTCAGAAGGCATATAGTGATCACAAGAGCCAGAAGAAAACATACAAAATACTAACACAGCCCATCAGCTCTGCCTGGAAGGGAACTGAATTTTGGATTGTTATCAAGACAACTTTTTGATAGCCCCTTTTTTCCTAGAGTCCTACATCATCCTCTCAAAGAGTCATAATACCATGGTTTAGATTCCCCATGGAACATACTTTGAGGGCTACTGAACAATCAATTCCTCCCATCAGACCCATGCTGTCTGAGTATCTTATATTAATAGTTGGAGGTGAAAAAGTGACACGTTCATATCTCCCCTCTCCTTCCTCACCATGAGATGTCTTTAGTCCTTCAGTTTTGGGGCCAAACTGATGCTTCTTCTCCTTCTCCAAGAAATATCCTTTTGAGGAAGCATCCTCTAGTAGATGAGTGCTTAGGCTCTGGAATCTACCACTAGTTATTCCTGGGTTGGAGGGAAAGGAGAAATCTCTTGCTACACTCCCTAAGAAGGTGTGAGTATCAATCAAATGTAATTTAATTGTTGGTACTCTAAATGAGAGGCAGAGTGGTGGATAGAGAGCTGGTTTTGAAGTCACAATACCTGGGTACCTCTGACATATCCTAGCTGTGTGACACTGGGCAAGTCACTTAACTGTTCACACTCTAGGTGCTAAGAGGAGATGCTGACCTTCATTTCTAGTGGGAGTCTCTTCATCTGGGAGTTTCCTACTGCAATGAAATCAAAGGTCCAATCTCTAAATTCTCTACTCTAAATGTAAAATAATTGTTCAATGACCAACAAGTTGGAGAGGAATTGAACCATATCGATCTTGACATTCTCACTGCAAATGAAACTAGAAGATGTGAGGAAATTGTAACTAAATGTAAAGAGGGGTCAAATCTTCTTGCAAAGGGAAATGATGTCATGAGATACTTCATTATCTAACACTACAGTGCTTGTGATAAGCAGGGTAAAAGGACCAGAACAAAAATATTAGCAGCTTATGTATCAGTACCTGCTCTAGAGGTTGAGGAAATATAGAAATTCCATGTAGACCTCCATTACATCCTCCTAACCAAGTCAGTATTTGGTTCTTCAGCTCAAAGATCATCTAGCACTTCAAAAATGCTTGTTGACTGACTTCAAGAAATCAGTTGGAAAATAGAGCTTCCCCAAATGGATGATACTGCCTCCTGGGGATGCTGGAACAATCTAGGGGGGGTGGTACATGCCTCGGGTACAGTTGGGGGGTGTTGAATAAAAAAAATAAGGGGGCAGTGGAAGCGTAAGGAAAGAAGAGAAGAAAGTTTTGAAAAACCGTTTGTACGTGTTTTGTCTGTTATGTAACAGAGTTAAAGTCATAGTGATTATATTATTTTCCAAATAAACACACAAAAATGCAACTTATAACTGATCGGGTGGTCAAGTCCACTGACAAGCAGGTGTTGGCAGGGGAGTGTGTCACACATTGTTGGGAAGCCCAGCAAGCATGCATTGGTAGGAATATGTACATATAATGACTTATTTATAATATGATGCTATACAGTTACATGATTCAATATCACATCATCAAAATTTCAATGCAGGAAAAAACCACAAATTTACCATAAATTATTAAATTTAAGGTGCATCATTTTTTAAAAAATTTGTTTTTTTGAAATGATGCAACTTTAAAAAAAAGTGTTAAAAGGTTAAAGAAAGTAGATTTCCGGGGGGGGGGGAGGACTGAGTAATTTTTTTTCTTTTAAAAAGGGGCAGTAGGCCAAATAAGCTTGGGAACATCTGGTTTAGGATTAAGAAATGTAAAAGATAAAAGGCTTGGCTCATGAATCTCAAATATCGTCAATACTTTCTTCAAGAAGAGTGTTGGAAAGTGGTAGATACGGCGAGCACCAACATCGCACAACATGAAATTGGCCATACTTTAACCAGTAGGAAAGGACCTGCTTCCTATATGTGAATCATTCCTGAGTCAGCCAACTCAGTCCATTGGTTTATTGGAGCAAAGATAAAATTTAACTCCAAATGAGAAGAATGGATAAAGATGAGAAGGCAATATGGCCCAAAATATCTCCTAGAAATTGGTGCTTAACTCGAATGCTTTACTGTGGGCAAGGATCTGGAGGGCTGCACTTAATCAATGCGTATCCTTGACTCTTTTTTTCTAATTAGTAAAAGATTTGTTATTATAATGATTATTTGTCCCCTTGACTCAGTCTCTCCAGAAGATGAACTTGTATTTGGGCCAACGTACACCTGGTCCACAATGAAGATACTTTTCTACTAAGAGAAATTCCCTTGACTTGTGAAATGTGACACAAGAGGGATAAGTACAATTAGAAAAAATGAGAATATTTTATTAATTAATTAATTAATAATATAATATCATTAAGCCTCTTTTTTTATACAAGAATACTAAGAGAAGTGGCATGCTATGTATATTAAATACCAGTACATGTTGTATTGTCTGCTGTGATCCAACCCTGACTTATGTCTATGTCCCCTCCATCAAAGTCTGCCTCTGCTGCTTCCTCATGCGGCTGTGAGTCCTGACTTCTTAAAAACCACGCCTGTGAACAACCATCTCTGGCAGATCCTACAAGGCCAGAAAGACTAGACTGTGATGACCTACATGTCTGCTGTCTATACGTTCAGAAAAGCTTCCTCATAACTGGATCACTGGATGATGAACATTTGGGGCCTCAAAAATACGTGAAAATCATCCACTAAGTTGTAACGTCACTGATATAACCTCACACAGGTTTTATGAAAGTATGGCTATACTCTCATCTGGGAGGGCCCCATTGCAAGAAAAAGTATGCTGACAAATGGTCAATAAACATTAATTAAGTAGCTAAGGACTAAGTAGCAAGCACTTTACAATCTGAAGGGGGAAGGCGATAGGGAAGCTGAAAAGGGGAGGGGGCACCCGAGGGTACTTGACTCAGAGGCTTGATGTTTATTGAGTCAAATCAAGCAGAGCAGCTGATGGAAAATGGAGTCCCCTGGAAAGTTTTGAGCTCTCTATAAAAGAAGGCTTTGGGAGGAATTTTTCACTCCATCCTCAGCCCTTCAATTAGAGGGGAGCGGGAACTGGAAAGATCTGAGAAGATGTTGTGTCAATCTGCATGACTGATAGGATTTCAGGTAATGAGCTTATCTTGGGGGTAAATGTAAACTGTTCATGGAATTGAACCCAAGCAAAGCTATTGATGGAAAATGAAAAGAACATGATTAAATGATTTGAGTGCTATTTTTAATACATGATTTCTTTCCTATCTGATATATATTCTTGACCATTACATGTAAAAATAATTTGGTAATAATGCTGAGATTCAAACCCTAGAGAAAGGCCTCAGAAACAGCCATTAAAAAAGCATGTCCTCTGGAAACAGCAGGGTGTGCCATCTTACTAGGTGCTAATCACCATGCTTTCTCTGATATTAAAGGGACAATCCAACTTGTGGTCTTTTATTCTTCCCTGAAGGTTGTGATTGAGCAGAGTAAAGGGCATCAGAAGGAAAAAAAAATTAACAGGGTGTTAGGGAGCAATGCTTCGAGGATAAAGCACATCCAATTACACAGTATTAAAATCTGTGGTCTTTGTCAACTTGTTCTGTATGTCAATGCTTTAGCGAAGTGACTGCTTCCACTTAGAAGCTGTGAATTTACAAAAAGGAAATGTTTTGAGCATGTTACATTGTCCTTTGCAGTCATCCATCTTTGATGCATTGAGTGCTGAGCTTCAAACATGAGCTTTTGACTGAAAACTTGAAAGCTACCAAAGTGTAAATCCAGCCGCAGACTAAGTAACATGGGGAAGGGACAGGGCCCTGGGCTTTGGCTTTTCCTAGCTTTTAATGGATGCTAGGAGCAAAGAGAGTCTGAGCATACTTTCCCATTGCCTAACTGACAAATAAAAATATAAATCCTCCTCTTGTTCCCTTAATTGACATACAACATAAATACAGCCGCGTGAAATGTTTCTCCAATCCTTCTTTTTGATGATAACATTGATAGCATTTACCTGGCTTGAAAAAAAAATAGATTTATTTATTTTTGATTGAAGACTGTGTACATTTAGACTCTTTTTCACTTCACAGCATCTGTACTAGAAAGGAGGATAACAAACTCATGTACCATATTTACATGTCTAAAAGACATTTATTAAAGGATAGTCTTCATTATTATGGGTCATGAGACCAACAATATGGAAGACTTGTGTTTTGTATTTGTCCTTTGTTCTCAAAGAGGACCATGACATTAGGTAGATGATGGTATGACTTGCAATTGATTCTGATTTGATTTCAGGGAAGGCTGTGTAAGATCACCAGCTTCACTTTCTCCTCCACAGCCATCAGGGTCCAGTGGCCAGACATTCATCAGCACGACTGGAGATGGCCCCATGGAAGACTAGACATTAGTTCAATCCCCATTAACTCTCAGAAAAGTTGTGAAAGACATAAGAGAGGCATCTAATCTAACCTTACCTGAACAAGAACTCCATACACAATATTGATTAAGAGGGATCTTTGGGGGAAGAGTTCCTCTTAAGTTCCATAATCATCTTAATGAGATTACTTGAGAGAGATTTTCCCATGACAAATGAGTATAAACACATCCACTAGCACCTACCTGATAGATCACAGGTAACTCAAGATGATTGGTTGCCTGAGAGGTAGGACTCTTGTCTGAGGAGCTGCTCCTTCCAATGATTTCTAAAAGTGAACTGCGAGGCCATTTCATTGTTGAATCTTTGAAAAGACAGACCAGCATGTAGAATGTACCTGCATTATGGTATTGGGAAACCAGTGCCATGTAATTTTTCCTCCTTCCTCCCCCAAGAAAAGTGAATGGTGACTTCTTGTTGCTGTTTGTCCTTGTTTCAAAAAAGACCAATGACATCATGGGGTGATACCTTGACTTGTGCATGAATTGGATTTAAGTGAGGCAGAATTGCACAACGTCATCAGCCTCACTCTCTCTTCCAGTCATCGAAGTCCAGTGGCAAGACAAAAGTTAGGATGACTGGCGATGACCTGGGATGCAGTGGATGACCTTGGTATCTTCTGTGTCTGACCAAGCTCTAAGTGCTCTACAGTGTCAGCTGCCTTCATGGTTACTGCAACACATTGTTCTCATATTCTATCACACTGAGGGGAGTTACAGGGGGCAATGTCTTCACATGCTTGGGGAGACATCCCCCTAATTCACTGATGGGTTTGAGGTCTATCAGTTATCCCCAACCTGGTTTAGCCCATCTGCTAGACAATTTACCAGGGTGTGGCCAGGGCACATGCTATAGCTGCTTGGAGTCACAGGTGAGAGTTGGTGAAGATGGACACCAAAGGTGAATGAGCAGCTCTGAAAAGGATTTAGCAAGCCCTCACACCAGAGATGCTAGCCCAGACATTTGCTTATTCTCCGCCAAAGAGGATATATGTAACGTGGAACTTCTTCCTATCCTCTTCTCACTTTGGAGCAGTTGGTGATAACTTGTAACAGAAACACACAGCAGTGATAGACATATGTTTGTACTTGTATTGAAAGGGTAGTTTATGGACATTTTTCATGAACACCAGACTCCTGTAGAGAGGAGGGAGGATTTTTAATTCTCTGGGCAATATGATCCTAGAATCAACCCTTCTAGTTAGAGAAAGATTTCCTGGACAATACCAGTCTTGGGAGTTGCCATATGGGTGACACCAAGTTTGAGGCCTCCTAAATTCTTGAGTTTGGTAATTGGACCTTCTAAGAGGAAAGGGGATTCGTTGATAGCAGTATGTTCCTTGAAGAAAGAAGAGGGTTAGATGTCTAGGATACAGAATCCTATTCCAGTGAGTTTCTCATGTAATGCAGATCCAAAGGGAAAGAGATTGCTTATTCAATAAGTCTTCAAAGTTTGCTTACTTTTCAGTCTAAACTACAGAGTGGTAGTAGGTATTGAGAGTTGGGGAGGTTGTATAGAACTCTCTGGAAAAGAGGGACTCATTAGAATGTCAAAAGAGTTGCATCTCACCCTCTTACCAGGTTACAGGTGTCCTCTCAGGCTGAAGATAAGCAAATATCCAAACTAGCATCTCTGGTGTGAAGGCTTGCCAACCCTTCTCACCTGTGGCTCCAAGAAGTTGGTAACCCACGTTAAGTTCTCCTGTGGGGAAGGGGTTGGGATTTTGGATACGAATCTGTTTATGGACTCCTGTGAGTCTTTTGCAGCTTACGAATTTTCTTCAGAGTGAAACAATGGTGGTCCCATAACAGATATACAATTGATACATTAGATGCTTATAGGGTATCTGGAGACCCCCAGTTACCCACATTTAAGAAAAACTAGACATGAGCTATGCCTCCATACAATGAAAATATCATATATTTCTAGAGCAACTCCAGATGAAGGGAATGAATCCCTAGAATTGAACTCAGTATGTGCGAATTCAGATTATTGGTGAAGGTGTGCCTGTGTCTTGGGCAACAGGTTATAATAGCAAACATGTGGTTTTTCATTCACCTTTTGCTTAAAGACTTCCAGGGAGGGAAAAGCCACAATTTCCTCATCTCCAAGAGATTCCATTCCACTTCAAGATAGCTCTAATTTTTAGGAATTTAGGGGTAAATATATGTATGCATATGAACCTCAGGTCTTTTAAAAAAGCAGCTGTTAGCAGTACTATCCTCTTCTTCCCTACTGACTGCCTCTCTGCCTGTAGTTATTTCAGAGTAGTCATGTGAATAGTGGTGACCAAGGATGGCTCTAATAGCTAGCTGTGAAACCGCTAAATTTAATAAGTCACTTATCTTTTGAAATTTTTCTAGTGACTGCATGTGGCCATCTGTTTATAGTATGTATATTCCCTATATAACTTTGTCCCTTAACTAGTAATGTCTATATATAAATAACTTTTTTTTCTTGTGACTGTGTTGTCTATCCTAAATGATAACCATCTGTGGTGTTTAGGATATACATAGCCTTCATAACATTGTCCCTAAACAAGTAATGTCTCTCTCTCTCTCTCTCTCTCTCAATAATAACTAAACAATACCATAAAGTTGGGAAACTCAGTGAAACTTCATTTAGATCATCACCAAGGATGCCAAATGGATCATGTACTTATTTGCATATGTGCCCCACCACCCTAATCTTCTCCATTGCTTAGAATGGTGGGTGCTTTTACAATAGTAGGTGCTTAGTAAATGTTAATGGAAGCCAAAGTAAACTATTGAACACATTTCCACTTATAGTGCTATTCATATAATATTACATTTTTGCAGAACTGATTCATGTCATTAGGTAAAGCATTCCTATAGTTTTTTACCCTTTTCCTTATAGTCTCTCTGTGTGTGTGTCTCTTTCTGTCTCTGTCTCTGTCTCTCTGTCTTTCTCTGTCTCTCTCTGCCTCTCTCTGTCTCTGTCAGTCTGTCTCTATCTGTTTGTCTCTCTCTGTGTCTCCATCTCTGTGTCTCTGTCTCTCTGTGTCTGTTTGTCTGTCTCTCTCTGTCTCTTTGTCTCTCTCTCTCTCTCTGTGTCTCTCTCTTAAGTCTCAAAATTGATGCATAGTCTTCTGCTTTGTATCCACACTAGGATATACTGTCAGTTGCACAGACATAGCTGGAGTACTCCAAACTCATCCCCAAACCTGCAACAAACAGCAGGCTTTGGCTCAGCCTAGTCATGTGAGGAAGAAGGGGGTAGGGAAATTGATGTGTGTGTGTGTGTGTGTGTGTGTGTGGTGTGTGTGTGTGTGTACGTCTGTATAGAATTGGGCTTCTTTTGCCTGTGACATTCCCTTCATTGGGAGAATCCATGGCTGTAGAGACTCTGCCCATGCCATCTATCTACCCTCCTCCAGTCCCATAAAAAAGCAGCAGAAGCTGATTCAGTCTAGCCAGAGGAAAAAAGAGAACCATTGGAATTAAGACAGGAGTCTCAGTCCCAGTGTGAGCAGCCGCACTGAAATCTTCCTGGGGCCAGTCATATCTCTCAAGAAAGTACTTAGGGCATGAACAGAGGCCAGAGAAAAGTATATTCTCCAACTGATGTAAGATGAGGCTGAGGCAGTTTGGAAGTCTAGTCATGAGGGTATTCCTTCCATCAAAGAGGGAAGAGTCAGAAAGTGAAATAGGAATATAAGCTTAAAAAAAAAAAGCTAAAACCACCAAAGATTTCAAGAGGAAGAAAATTTAATTAAAAATCTAGACCACCAGAGAGAATGCTAAAATGAGAAGCAGGACAAGTACTGAAGTGGGGTGCTATAGCTCTTCAAATCTGCTTCCAGAGGTATTACAGTTTTCCAGAATGAGGGTGATATTACATCTATGAAGATGGCTTCCTAGCTTTATCTTTTTGTATAGGAAACATTCTACCTCTGAGGTGTGTTAGAAATACCCTCTCTCTTTCATCGGTTCTAAGATGGTGATTGGCATAGAGTAAGTTATTATCTGTTCCCTCAACTTCCAGATCTAAACTTTTGGGATCTTTGAGGGCAGTAAAATTTGTTGAGGGAAATGAGAGCATGAAATTAGAAAACTTCCAAATTTACTTAAGATTACCTAACAGGCAGATGTAGAAAGTCTTATCTATGAGGCCTTATGCTATGGGACTATTTTATCTTAGAAGGTCACTAATCCATAAAGTTATTATTGGGAAAAGGGGAATTATTCTTGGCAGATTTTAGTGGAGAGAGCAAAATAAAACAGAGCAATTAATACTAGACAAATGATAAGGACATGAGTCTATCTAGGGAATTCTGTCTCTTAAAGTGTCTAGCAGGTGCCAAGAAAATGGTGTTGGGTTATTTTCTTAGAACAAGATAAAAGGCCTTATGAAGGCTCAATGACACTTTCTTTGTGGTTCTACATAGGAATCTAACTCAGATTCTATAGAGAAGGGTGAATAAACTTCCAGTCATAATAATAACTGACATTTATATGTTGCTTTAAAGTGTGCAAAGTTCTTTAAGAATGTTATTTCATAAACTGTTACTGGCTAAGAAACAGAATGATGGATCAGTGGAATAGATTAGGTACGCAATCATAGTAGTAAATGACCATAGTAATCTAGTGTTTGATAAACTCAAAGATCCAAGCTTTGGGGGCAAGGACTTAGCATTTTCACAAAAGTTCCTGGGAAAACTGGAAAGCAGGTGTAAACTAACATCTCAAGCCATATGCTGAAATAAGGTCAAAAAGGGACAAAAATATTTGTAGCAGTTCTCTTTGTAGTAGCAAAGAATTAGAAATTGAGGGGATGCCCATCATTTGGGGAATGGCTGAACAAGTTGTAAGATATGATTGTGATGGAATAATATTATGCTATTGAGCAGGATGGTTTCAGAAATCTGGGAAGTCTTATATGAACTGATGCAAAGTGAAGTGAGAAAAACCAAGAGAACATTGTACACAGTAACAGCAATATTGTAAGGATGAACAACTGTGGAAGACTTGGCTAATCTGATCAAGACAATGGTTTAAGACAATTTCAAAAGACTCATGATGAAAAATGCTATCCAGAGAGAGAACTGATAAACTCTGAGTGCAGATTGAAGCATACTTAAAAAAAAACTTTCTCTATGTTTCTTTCTTTTTATTGTTGGTGGGTTTTTTAAAATTTGACTAATATGAAAATATGTTTTGTATGACTTCACATGTATAATTGATGCATTGTTTGCTGTCTCAGTGGGTGGAGGAGGTAAAAATTTGGAACTCACAATTATAAAAGGAAACTTAAAAGTAAACAGATTTTTTAAAAAGAATCATCAAAAAAAGAATATTATTTCATTTTATCCTCATAACAATCCTGGGATATAGATACTATCATCTTAATTTTACAGATAAGGAAACAGGCTGAACTAGGAAGTGTCTGAGGCTGGATTTGAACTAAGGTCTTATTGACTGTATATCCTGTGCTCTAATCATTGCCTTACATAACTCTCTGTACCGCCCGGTTGCCTCTGATTAGAAAAAATCTTAGAATCCTTGGTTTGTTTCTTTTTTTTTTTAAGACTTAGCTCAAATGGCATCTTCTGCAGGTAACCTTCCACCCCTGTCCAGCCCAGTACAATTGCTAGAGCCTTCTTTTCTAAGGTTTCTGCCATCTACTTTGAACGTATATTGTAGATACCTATTAATTTACATGTTGTCTCCCCCATTAAAATGTAAGTTCCTTGAAGGCAGGGTCTGTTTTTGCCTTTCTTTGTATCCTCAGCACTTAGAATAATGCCTAGCACATAGTACATAGGGAATGTTTACTGAATAATTAAAGGTACATTTCCATAAATATGTATATGTGTATATATGTTTCATAGTAAGCAATAACAACTCATTTACATTTCTCAAAATTAGGAAGGATAGCACGTGTAATTAAAAAATTCTAAGAAGCAAGGAAAAAATAAGCATTTAATAAGCACCTACTATGTGTCAGGCACTGTGCTAAGTGCTTTATAGATATTATCTCATTTGATCCTCGTAACAATCTTGGGAAATAGGTGTTATTATTGTCCCCATTTTACAGTTGGAGCAATGAAGCAGACAGAAGTTAAGTGACTTGTCCAGAGTCACAAAACTTTTGGGAAACTACAAAGCATTTTAAATGTCCTCAATATTCCAATAATAGTACCAGTATAGTCACATTTTTTTCAATACAAGCATTTTATGGATGTTGTTGTATGGAAGCAAGACCTGGAGCATCATTGCCTTCAAAAAACTAAAGACTAGCATCAAACAGAGGGCAATAAAGTGGCAGATGGTGAATATGAGCAGGCTGTATAACCAATGAGGAAATCCCAAGCTGAATAGGAGTATTATTGTTGTTGTTGTTATTATTTGTCCTTTGTTCTCAACAAGGACCATGACATCAGGAAGATGATACCATGACTGGCAAGTGAATTGGATTTAAGTGAGGGAGGGCTGTGCAAGGTCACCAGCCTCACTTTCTCCTCCCAAGCCATCTGGGTCCAGTGGTCAGATATTGATCAGGACAATTGGAGATGGCCTTACTGAATAGGAGTAAAAGATGTCCTCAGGAACTGTATGACAGAAAGAGAAGATAGACTGATTTTATGGTGAGGCTGAAGGATCACAGCCGGATAGCCAAAAGACTCCACTGTCAAGGAAGGCCTCCAGCACATGGGGTTGCCTCACTATGGTGAACCCTTGGCAGGATATGGATTGGATTTTCGCAGGATGGGGAAGCCCAGATGGATTTTGATTTGCATCATCGTAGAGGACTGGAGTCAATGACATCACAGAGCACTGAGAAAAATAATATGAACTTAATAGGGATAAATATATTTAAGAAATCATTCCCAAAAGTACAAGATGAGATAAGTATAGCTAGATAGTAGTTTGTCTGAAGAAGATTTGAGGGTTTTAGTCAACTAGAAGATGAGTAAGAGTCAAGAGTTTGCCATGACATTTTAAAAAAACAAATATAATCTTACACTGCATGGATAGAGGCTGGTTATCTAAAATGGAAGAGGAAATGACCCAAACTGGAGTAGTATATCCAATTGTGAATGCTACATTTTAGGAAAGAACATTGGATGCTCTGGAAAACATTAAGAGTAGGACAAATAGGGTGGTCCAAGGCCATCATGCTATATGAGAATTGGGTAATTGGAAGGACTGTGACTGCTAAGCGAGGAGAAGATTCTGGTTTTAGGGAAGAAGCATGGTGCCTGGCTTCAATGTTTTATGGGCTGTCATGAAAAAGAAGGATTAGACTTATTCTGTTTGATTGCAGAGGGCCAAAATTGGGATATGTGGAAATTACAGAGAGACAGATTTCAACTTGATGTAATGAGGGGAAAACTTCCTAAAAATTATAACTATCTAAAACTGGCAGAGATTGCCTCAGGAAGTAGTGGTTCTGCTCACTAGAGATGTACATATGAAGGCTAGTTGAATAACTGTTGAGTATGTTGCAGAAGATATTTTTGTTCAGGTTATGAATGAGTCCCTCTGAGGTCTCTTTCAACTCTGAGATCATTTGTTTCTGTCTCCCCTTTCCTAAAGTATTAGAAGATTTCAAGTGAGAAGGAGTTCACAGTAACCTCACTCTCAGTATCCCTTGCTTCCTGGTAAGCAACTTGCATTTCCAGGAAAACCAGAAGAATATCCTCTCCAGGAAAAGGTTGGACACTTGGGCTAGAGAACAATTTGGACAGTTTAATTGGGAAATATATCTGATAAACCAAGTCTTTAGGAAGACCAGAAATGAAATGCCTTAATTTGCTATATGTTGTATGCATTCATCCTCCATGATTTACATATGCCAGAATAGATTTGTGGTCTATTATAAAGTGATTTTTCATATTTTTGCTACTATCCTTTTTTATTTCTTTCTTTGTAATTGCTATTATGAACTGAGGTCCCTATATACAAAATAGTTTATTGGCAAGAATTAGAAATCATATGAAGAAATGACCATCTGAATTGGGTCCAGTGCCATTAAAAAACTTTTCCAATTGACTGATAATCTAAAAGCTATATGATAGAGTGATAATCATATTAAAAAACAAATTAACATGCAGAATGACGTAGACTATGATAAAAATTCCTAATTAATTATATCAAAGATGGTCAAACAAGTTCTTTCTTTCAAAACTATTTTTTTAAAAATACTGCGGTTACTTCCCAATAATCACCTCCAAACGACCTTCCTCTGTAACAAAGAAAAACAGTTAAGCAAAAACAATTATAACTGCATTCCACAGTTTATCCAATATCCCATGCCTGCAGTCTACCACCTTTCTCCCAAGAGGAGGGCAATATGTTTTATTCTTGGTCCTTTATAACCAGGGTTGATCATTTTATTTAACTTGAGTTTTTATCTTTTAGCATTGCTTCCATCCACATTAGTGTCATCACGCATATTATTCTCCTGGTTCTTCCTTCTTCATTTTGCATCAGTTTGTGCCTCCCCATATTCCTCTGAATTTCTTCCATTTGCATTTATTATGATACAATAATATTCTATTACATTCCTATGCCATAACAGGTTCAGCCAGTACCCCAGTCATTGGTTATCTTCAAGAACAAAGGACATTTGTTTCCAGATGTTTCTTTTTTTCTACTCTAAAAAAAAGTGCTGCTCTGAATATTTTGGTATGTAAGGGGCTTTTCTAGCAGTGTTTGACCTCCTGGAGATTTATGTCCATTAGTGGAATCACTGGACCAAAGGATAAGAACAGTTTAGTAACTTCTTGTTTTATTCTAAATTGTTTTCCAGAATATCGAACATTTTCCCCCCAAGTGCAACCGAACGAATGGGGGAGAAAATGGAAAAAAAGAAAAATGGTTCATTTAGTTTTGCACAATGTCAGAGGTTGAATATTGATTGTAGGGAAAAATGATGAGGTGAGAAGATTAAAAGGCTGAAAGTGCAGCAATAGAAGAACACCTGGGGCTAGGATAAGTTGAAGTAAGGGTAGGGACCAAATACTATTTGGAATTGTGTCCATAAGTATCTGACAAGACTGCCTTCCTGGAAATAATTTCTTCTAAGAACTTTGTAAATTGTTTCAGCCATTTTTCTCTTTTCAAAGGAAATCATTTTGTAATAAATGGATCCTAGGGGATGAGTCAAGTGAATATATAGCCTTAAAAGAGGAGAAGAACTCTTTAACCTAGAGATTGGACTTAAATGGAAATTTCTCATTTCATATTTATATTCGTTTATAGAGAATAATAAATCATTAATTTGAAACTTGCCAATAAATGTTTGTTGAATTGAATTTTGACAGGAACCAGGATGAAGTTTTCCCTTGTACTATCAATAGAAAAAACAGACATTCTCAGAAACTGAGCTGGGCAAACAACACTTTACCAGCTGAAAATATGAGATTTTTTAAAGCACTTTACATTTTCTTAGTAAGAGATCTGACACTAATTGGACCTAGCCATTGATATGTAATCAGAAATCATCATTTAACAATCCTCTTATTTTATCGGGGCATTTCTTGCAAACTTCCATTTCTATCTGCTGTCATGATGTCTCTTCTCTTTTTTCTTTTTACTATTGTAATATAACTTAACTATTTTTCTTGCTTTGTCTTCCAGCTGATGAATACATGAAGTAAAAGGCTTGTTATCATGCACTTAATATGTGCTAGGCACTGTGGCAGCCCTTGACTATGAGGAGCTTACTTTCTAATAAAGGGACACAACATTGATATGAGAGTGGAGGCCAGGGAAGGGAATGTTTGGGGAGTCACAAGAATAGTGGTTTAATTTATAGGACAATTAACTGGCATACAGTTTCCAGGAATAATGGTGCTGTTAGTTTGATTACTGTTCAGGGGTGCAGGAGTTGGGGTGGCAAGATGGTGAGGTTGGAGGGCTGGATGGGAGGGAAGTGAAACTGAGTCTGATGGTCTGATATTGGGCCTGAGACCATCTGAATATAATGCACTAGCTGGATTTGCATTCAGTCATTCCCCAACCAAGGCAGTGTCACCTAATGTTGGGACTCCCAAAACTCAATGGATTAACTGATATTTAATAATGTTAACTGAAGTTATTCACCAATCCCAAAATAATCTTCTAAGAAACTGTTCTGGTTACTCAAAACCCATTTGCTTCTTAACACTTATATTAGAAAATGCAAAATTCTCTGTTCTTGTATTCAAAGCCCACCATAATCTATATCTGATTTACCTTGTCAGCCTCATTTCATACTTCCACAAACTGGATTATTCACTGTCTTTCTTTCATGGCCTAACCTCTCCTATCTCTGTGCCTTTGCTTTCATGCTCATCATATTTGGAAGAGATGCAGCTGGGTTGTGCAGAGGATAGAGCACCAGGCCTGGAGTCAGGAAGACCTGGGTTCAAATTTGGCCTCATACAATTACTAGCTGTGTGACCCTGGGCAACTCACTTAACCCTGTTTGCCTCAGTTAACTCATTTGTAAATGGCAAACCACTCCAATATCTTTGCTAAGAAAACCCCCAAATGGGGTCACAAAGAGTCAACTCAACAGCTTTGTCATTTCAACCTATTGAAGTTCTTTTCTTCTTTTAAAGACCAACTTAGCTGCCATCTCCTCCATGACTCCCTTAGATGAAAGTATTGTTTTCCTCATTAAATTTCTTGTCATGCTTTACCTGAATTTCTCTTTTATAATAACCACAGTTTCTGTTGTTGCACTGTTATTTGAATAGTCATTTTCCCTTTTAGATTTTAAATTCCTTGAGAGGATGGTCGATATCATGTGTTTTTATATTCCTAGTGCCTAGTATAGTTCTTTGCATACTGTAGAAGTTTAAAACAAATTTGTTTCCTTTTATTAAAACAGGACCTTGGCAAGATAACTATTAAAAGCATAAGCTTTTAGAAGGCAATGGTTTTTGTTATTCAGTCATGTCCAAATCTTTGTGACTCCATTTGAAGTTTTCTTGGCAAAGATACTAGAGTGGTTTGACATTTCCTTCTCCAGCTCATTTATAGATGAGAAAACTGAGGCAACAGGGTTAAGTGACTTGCCCAGGGTCACACAGCCAGTAAGTATCTGGGGCCAGATTTCAATTCAGGAAAATGAGTCTTCTTGACTCCAGAACTGGTGCTCTATCCACTGTGCTACCCTACTGCCCCAGAATGCAACAATACCTAGAGATTATAAATTCTAATCCACCCACTTGACCCATGGGGAAACTAAAGCCCAAGGAAGTTAATAGACTTGTTCAAGGTCACTCAGATAGTAAGTGGTAAGATAGTGGTAAGTGGTAAGTAAGATAGTAAGTTCTAGGAGCTAAACTAGGTCTTTTGATCCCCAATATAATGTTTTTTTTTCACCAAACCTTGCTGACACTTGGAAAACTCAATGCCACTTCTGAATATATTCGTATGACCGAGGGGGCTCCAAGCTCTGAGATCATACAGACTAGATCCTATGTGAGGGAATTTATGGGAAAAGTTCAGTTTCTTATTAGTTCATGTGCACTGGGGATACAGAAAGAGGCAAAAAACAGTCCCTGCCATCAAGGAGCTTACAATCTAATGGGGGAGAAAAAATGCAGAGCAAACATATACAAAGCAAGCTATATACAAGGTAAACTGAAGATGATTAACAGAGGGAATTCAATACTTCAAGATTCCTGCAGAAGATGGGATTTTAGTTAGAGCTTAAAGGAAGCTGGAGAGGTTTATAGTTGGAGCCAAGGATGGAGAGCATTCCAGGAATGGGGTACAGCCAGAGAGAATGCCCAGAGTTGAGAGGTGGAGTATTGTTTGTAGAACAGCCAGGAGGCCATGTCACTAGATCAAAGCATACATGGCAGAGAGTAAGGTGTGAGAGGACAGAAAAGGCAGGAGGGGACTTTAGGTTAGTACTGACCAAGAAATTCCCCTTCTGTGCTAAACCTAGATCCTGGGATCATGCTGCCTGGGAAATTTAGATTCCCCTTTCTTCACTCAGGAGGTTGGGATCAATGAACATTTTCACCAGACCCCTTCTTTGGGTACATCTACTTCTGCCCTATCCTTTAGCAGTAACTCTTGACACTCTAACATTGCCCAGAGATGTGATTTTCTCCTTTATCTTCTCCCCTGCCACTCTTTCCCCTAGCTTCTTTTTTCTCCCTTAATTTAGAAGACTTTTATAGCCTTGTAAATATATGTTATTCCCTCTTTATCCCATTCCCATTAAGCTAGACACCCTTAACCTATTCCCTCACCCTCTTTCCCTCCCTCTTCTTTTCGTCCCTCCCTATCTCCTTAGCCTTTTATTTCATTCTAAATTTAGAAGACTTTTGTACTGTTTTAGATATATATGCATTGTTCCCTCTTTAACCCATTCCCGATGAGAGTAGAGAACTACCAGACCTCCTCCCCCATCTAATTCCTCTGTGTCAGTTCTTTCTCTCGCACCTCATTTGTATAAGATAATTCCTCTTTTTACCTTTTCCTAGGTGATATTGCTTTTTAGAATCACATCATACTCAGCTCTACCCCAGTCTTTCAAACTACCCAATTACTAATAACAATCTTAGACATATGGTTTACATTTCCTAGTATAAAAAGCAAACAGTCTATCCTTATTGAGTCCCTTGTAATTAGTCTTCGATGTTTACCTTATATTTCTCTTGGATTTTATATATTAAATTTTCTATTAAGTTCAAGTCTTTTTGCAATAAAATCCTGAAAGTCTCTGGCAATTCATTGAATATCCATTTTTTTTTGCTTCAGGATTATGCTTAACTTTGCTGGGTGTGATATTTTCAGCCACAGCCCCAGTTCTTTTGCTCTTCAATATATAGTGTTCCAAGACCTGTGGTCTTTTAGTGTAGCTGCTGCTAGGTCTTGTGTGATTCTAATTATGGGGATCTGCTATATTTGAATTGTTTTTTTTTCTCGTTTCTCATGATATTTTCTCCTTGAGCTACGGGTTTTGGAAGTTAGCTATGATAGTGATTTATTCTCAACAAGTCAACAAGCATAGGGCTAAGCCATAGGGATACAAATATAAACAGTAATAAAAATAGTCCTTACCTTCAAAGATCTTATATTCTAATGGAGGAGGACAGCACTTAAACAGGAGCTAAAAGTGGGGGTCAGGGAGGAGTTTGCATGTATAGGGGCATGGTAGTTAAATATAGATAATGAAGAATGATTGAGCCCTTCATCAAAATAGAGGAAGAAGTTACCAATGGAAGAAGGGAGCCTTGAGGGTAGAAGGAGAAGGCCCCTAGAGCATGTGTATCAGAGACAGAAATCTTTGGGATCCTTCCAGTCTGATGTACTCACCTACTCTTCAGAAGAAGACTCAAAGGAAAGGGGGGAAATGTCCAAGAGTGGGTTGCTAGCTCTCTGTTATAGGCTGACCCAAATGAGTCTGGATAGGAGGTGCAGGAAGACCAGGTTTGAACCCCACTATGGATGTACCTACTAGCTTAGCGATGATGGGAAAGTCACTGAAGAATAATGAAAGCTCCTTGACAGCAGAGACTATCCTACTTTTCTATTTGTATCATTAATGTGTGGCATAGGGCTAGGTATATAATAAATACTTAACAAATAAATGATTTTTCATTTAAAAAAGTCACTCAACTGCTCCAAGCCTCAGTTTTCTCATCTGTAAAATGGGAAGGAGAAGAATATCTTTATTGCCTACCTCATAGAGTTGTATAAGGAAAGTACTTTGTAAATCAAATTTGAACTATTATTGATAGGTGGTAAGGGATCATGTTTTGTCTTGCAATCAAGAACATGGTTCAAATCTTAGCTATGATGCACATTAATTATGTGCCTATGGACAGGTCCACCATCCTTCTGAACTTCAGGCCACCCTTTAAGACTGTAATAGTAAGCTATAGATGGTTCTGAATAGGTGAAAAGGGTGTAATTATTGGCACTTTATGTGATGAAGTTCTGCAACTATATCTTAGAGACTCCTGGCAGATGGAAGCATTTGTATGCTCCTTTGGAGATATAAACCATTCTCATATGGAGCATTTCCAGTTACCAGCATGAAAAAAAAGTAACTTGATGGAGGTCTTTCTCCTTCCCTTGTGGGACTGTACGCCCCTCTAAGGTAAAGCTGAAGAAATTACAGCTCCATAATGAAACTCATAACTCATGTCAATGCTGGGCATTTTCATTCATTTATAAATGTTTCAAAGCTATATGATTCATAATTCCACAAGCTGCCTGCTTTCAGAACTCTCATGCTCCCATTAATTGCAACTATTCTTGTTTCTCTGCCAAGAGACAAGCTAGTTGTCATATATCATAAAGTTCAGTATTCTCTTTGAGTGGTTATGACCAAAACTCCATCCTGGGAGGATAGCTAATATAAAGAATCAATATTAATACAAAAGAAAGTTTGCTTTTCTAGAATAATTTTGAACCTTGAGATAGAGGACAAGAAATAGAGCTGTAACTAGCATAAGGTGAATGGGGCCTTGATCCAGGGTTCTGATAATTGACATGAAGTGGCACATTTTCCCCTATGGTAACCATCTTGTTCCTATACCTCACATATACCTATACCTCACTGTTCAACCTTTAGTAGTTAATGTATGCACAAGATACAACCATCCTGAACTGTCCCTGCCAGGGTGGCATTCTTCAATTATCCCTCTTGCTGTATCCAAGTTTACCCCTAATCCTTTATTCCTCCCCCCACCCCCATCCTAATAATCCTCATTCCCGGAATGGCTACAGCTGTTAGTGACTCTGACCCTTCTGCCCCACAGACAGCTATTTTTTACTTCAGATCAACATATTTATGTCTTTGACAGGAAAGCAAGCTGAATGTAATTTAAAAAGTCAGTTCATGGGGAAAATTTGGCACTAACATGATAATATGATGCACATTTTTTCATAAGTAACAAACATTATAAAATATAGAAAAGGAAAATATTAATAGTTAATTAAAATGAAAATGGAGATGAGCCAGTCTGTCATTAGAGGCTTAAAATGAGTAGGGCACCAAACTTCACTTTTATTTGGCTTTCATGTGCCATTACTAATGAATCATCTATCTTTAATAATACATTTCTTTTTTCCATTTTACAGCACTAAGTGATTCACTTTTCTAGTTAATTAAAAGCTTCAGACATTATCCTATGCATCAACAAAAATTGAACATCTTTAGAAAGCATTAGTTATCATATAAATTGAACTGTAGATTGTCAGGTGTATTCTTAACCATTTTATGAATAATTCAATTCCATTTAATAATCACCTATTAAGTGCCTACTAAGTATGAGGTGTCTGGGGTGTGTAAGGAAGACTAGCATCTCTGGTGTGAGGACTTGCCAAGTCCTTTTCCGGGCTTCTTATTCACCTGTGGGGTACACCTGGTACTCAACTCAACTCTCACCTGTGTCTCCAAGAAGCTGTCTCACATGCAGTGGCCCCACTGGGTAATGATGGCAGATGGGCTAGACCAGGTTAAGGGTAGCCGACAGACCTGAAACTTGTCAGTCAGTTATGGTCATGTCTACTCCAAGCATGTGAAGACTTCCAGCAGAATGGGTGGATGAGAACAGTTGGTTCCAATGGCCATCACCATCAAAGTGGCTGAAGCAGGCACTGTGCAGTGTTAGAGCTTGGTCAGACATCAAAGATGCCAAGGCCATCCACTGCATCCCAGGCCATCGCCAGCCATCTTGATTTTTGTCTTGCTACTGGTCTTTGATGACTCTGGAAGAGAGAGTAAGGCTGATGACTTTATGCAACTCTACCTCACTTCAGTCCAATTTGAGCACAAGTCAAGACATCACCCTCATGATGATATTGTTCCTTTTCAAAAATGAAGGCCGAACAACAACAACAACAAAGTATAAAACAGTGTGTGTAGTCTGGGGGAAGATACCAAGATTGACTAAAACCTGGTCTCTACCTAGAAACACTCACTATGTGAATAATGAATACTGTCCTGTACAGCAATATTCTGGCAAGATCTCATGAGTCCAAACTCCATCACAGAGTTAGCCCTGGAAGGGAGCTTTATTGTTTCTTGTTTAGTCATGAGTCTTGTTTGACTCATTTTGACCCCATTTGGGGTTTTCTTGGCAAAGATAGTAGAATGGTTTGCCATTTCCTTCTCCAGCTCATTTTACAGATGAGGAAACTGAGGCGAACAGGGTTAAGTGACTTGCCTAGGTTCACATAGCTAGTAAGTGTCTGAGACCAGATTTGAATTTAAGAAGATGAGTCTTCCTGACTCCAGGCCCAGTACTCTATCCATTGCGCCATTTAGCTGCCCTAGGAAGGGACCTTAGAGGCCCTCTATTCTAACAATTTACACAGAGGTTAAATGACTTACCAAAGTTCACATAGATATTAAGTGAGTAATCCAGGATTTGAATGGAGGTTCTTTTTCTTCAAACCAGAACACTTTCTCCTGTTCCACACTGCCTTCTTGATCTTTATGGAAATGATGTTACATTAGCCCCAATAGTGCACCACCAGAAAGACAATGTGAGCTCAGACTTCAGTGTGGTATAGCAGATATTCATTGGTTCTCACACATTGCAAGATTTTTACAGTATATTCATTGGCCATCAAGAGCATTTGTTTTCTGGCAGTTACTTATCAAGTTATACTGTCCTGAGAAGTTCATGAGGCTATTATAGGTTGGTTTATCCAGTTGAGTTGAAATTGATGACACTCTGTCTGCCATTCCTCATCACCAGTAGAGTGAGGTAGATTTTAATTTTTTGATCCAAATTTGTGCTTTCATTGGTGTGAGGAACATGCAGCGAAGAAACTTCCTCTACCAATTAAGATAAGCAATGATTCTTTAATTTATAGTCTTTGAGACTGACTAGTATACTAATGTTAAGTTTCTTTCCCAGGATTGTTGAGTCAGAAGATTTCAAAGGTGAGACTTAAAAATAGGTGTTACTTAATTAAAGTTGTCTCTATCCATGACACCCTTCTCTTTATTTGTAGAACATATTGATATAAAACAACTCAACAATTCTATGTGTGCAGGTCAAATCTTATTATAGTGACTCCTAATTCCTTTATTGTTTTGAGAAGCTCTTACATATTCACTCTTGTTGAGTGGTTTGTTAGCTAGGTTTGGGAAATCTTTGCTCTTTCACAGTAGCTATCATTGCAATGATCTTTAAATCATAAAGGATGTATCTTATTCAATTATAGTCAAGAATGCCTAAAAAGTACTTGAAATTGGGATCAAACCAACAATCATGAACTACTGAAAAATTCCTGGAACTAATTTCCATTTCAGCCAGCTACAGATATCATCACCCTTCTTGAAAGATAATCATCTAGGAGTCATTGTACTTTTGAAGAATATATACAGAAGAAAATATGCAAGAGATTGTGGAACAATGTGGAGAGCTAGTATGATGAATGGTAGTGCCTCTTAGGGAAACAATTTTAGTTCGAGTATGGATAATTATGAGAGATGTATAAGGAGTAGCCAAATGGGCCTTTTGTAACATAAAAAAAAATAAACAAAAATAATAGCAGACACATAGATTCTGTTTGAACAAAAATACCAATATAAGCAAATTTTTTAAAATATAGGATCTAGACACAATTTGGTTCTTCTCTCAAATCAGTTGTATTTACTCTCCATGTAACTTATTCTATACCTGGATTTGTGTTCTAGGCTAACTCATTCTGAATTTTCTTGTTAGAAGGGACCTATGACGGAGACTACTCTTACTAAGTCCAACAAATCTTTGGACTACAGAACAGCTTGGCTTTGCATCAAACTTGTAATTCCTGCCTACTTGCTGCTGCCAGCCCACTTCCACTTTATCAAAGGGAAGACATTAACCTCCTGCTAATAGCTCTAATTGTCTCCCCAGGGGCTCCAAATGTGGCACGAGGCTTCCTGAGCCATAGTTAGCCTCCCAAACTATCCTTCAACCATAATTTTTCCTGTCCAAATCAGAACAGAAAAGATGGCGGGAAGCTCAAGCTACTTTTTGTTCTCCATGATTTATACAAGTCTGCAATCAATCCTATAATTCTTCAGGCCCCGACACGGGAAAAAAAATTCTTGGCTATATGATAGAATTTCAGAGTAGGAAAGAATCTGTGAGGACATGTAATCCAGCCCATACCTATACAGGAATTCCCACTATAACCTTGATAAGCAGTCATTCAGCACTCCCAATGACCTTCATTGGAACCCAGTATACCCTAAAGCAATTCATTTTCCCTTTTGGATGGCTCCTTTTTTGAGGAAGTTTTTCCTTATCCCAAATACAGATTTGCTTACCTGCCTTAACCCATGTCCCCGACCTTTGCCTTATGAAATCTATTAGATTAAATCTAACAGTCATTCACATGCAAAACCTTCAAATACTTGAAGGCAGATATCCTCTTTGTAGCTTCTTGTCTCCAGAATAAATATCTCTGGGTCTGTTAACCAATCCTAAAATGGAATGTTTTCCAATTTGCTTACCACATTACAGTAGTCCTTCAATCAAAATTTGTCTTATGATAATATCATTTATATAATGCTTTAAGGATTTATGAAACTCTTTACATGCATTATCTCATTTCATCCTCACAACTTGGTAAGGGACATGCTGTTATATTATTCCCATTTTACAGATAAGAACATTGAAACTGAGAGTGATTAAGTGACTTGCCTAGAGTCATGTAGCTAATAATTTTTAACTCAGGTCTCCCTTACTCCAAGTCCAACATTCTATTGTGTCACCTAACTGCCTCTAAATTTAGATTTAATAATTTTTCATTCAATGCTTAATTTTGATAGAATCATTAATTTGCTAAGTCCAATTAAAAAAAACCATTTTATAGACTATGTACAGGAGTTAAAAAGAACATTTTAAACCATTTTAACATCCTCTACAAAAAAAGAGGATTATTACCTGCCCCACAACTTAGAATCTTAGAGAGGGGTCTACAGCAATGAGAAGTTAAATGGCTTATGAGAGAAAGAGAGGACTTGAACCCAGGCCTGCCTGAGTTCAAGGCCCACTCTATATACACTGTATTTTCCACACTGCCCCTTCATCAGAGACAATGCTGTAACTTGCATTTGGGGTAATGAACTGAACATCCTGGGGTTTCACAATGTCAAATCAACAAGCATTTAATAAGTACCTATTATGTGCCAGGCACTGTCCTAAGGGCTGGGGTACAAAGAAAGACAAAAAAGAGCTCTGGAGCAGCTAAAAGTCTACTGAGAGAGACAACATGCCAACAATTATGTAAAAACAAGATATATGCAAAGTAAGTTAGGGATAGTCTTAGAGGGAAAGCACTAATTAATGTTTTGATAGGGCTTCATTATGATGTATTCAGTGACTACTATTGGCTGCTGTTATGGGAGAAATGTCTATAATTATTTTTGATACATATGTAGTATTCGCGTCAGTGAAATGATATATTTGGAAAATATTTGGCTTACTCACCAAATTACATAAACCTGAGATGAATACACTTAATCTGGAAATTGACATTTACCATTATAAAATACTTTTTTCCTATGGAGAATACTTATTAACATATTTTATCAGAAATAAGTAGCTCCTACTACTTACTATTTCACAGGAAATGACAGTAATAAAATTGGAAAAGTAGGTTACATCCATATTGTAGATGACCTTGAGTGCCAGGATAAGGAGTTTTTCTTTTAATTGATCAGTCAACAACTATTTAGTATGTACTGACTGTGTCCCAGCTGCTGGTGACATAACACAGAGACAAAAGTGAAACAGTGCCTGCCCTCAGCAGGCATGCATTCTACCAGAAGGAATTACTGCAGTACTAGAGGATTCTAAGCAAGGGAATGATGCGATCTGTGCCCTAAAAGCTTTCATCAAAGTACCTGAAATACACTTTAGTCCATCTCAATTGGGCTTCCTCTTTGGTTTCTCTCGTAGATGATGCACTGTGTATGAAGCTGCTGTAGAAATTGAGAGGGCTGTCCAAGAGGCTCCTCAGAGGTCAAGTGGTTTCTTATGAGAAGAATGTAATAGTGAAACTCATGCTAGCATCGAAGACCAGACCCGGTTTTGCAAAATAGTCAACTACTATAACTCTGCAGGGTGTGAGGATTCTCTTCCCCTTCTTTCCTGGCCACAATGAATAGCATACTTGCCCTGAACTAATTAACATTTCCTGAGGGATTATGACTCAAACCCCTCCTTATTAAAGCTTGCAGTAGGCCGAATGTCCCTAGTTCTCACTGTGGTTGCCTGTGGATACCCCACAGAAGGGTCACAGGGAAAAAGAAAAGCTAGGGACTCTAAATTCCAACAAAGACAGGCACTAATTAGGGCCCAGACCATTCACAGAAATAGAACTTTCATCAGTGGCAACACAATGCAATTAGTCAAGGTCTCTTGCAACTTGCAATGAGAGCAATTCACTGATGTTGGGGTTTTCTTAGGAAGTACTTGAGTAAATGATACCAGATTTTGTTATGATAAGATTGTTTCACATGCATAGGATTTCCCCACTCCGTCTTTAGGATAGGTATGTTGCAATATATAATATCCTTAAGTCAGTGAAACCTAAAGAATGATTCCTTCAGATCCACACAGAAGGGAAGCTATATAAAGGACCTTAGAGATTTTCTAGGCTTTCCTCCCCTTCCCCCATTTCAGTTTAGAAAATTGAGTATCAGATAAGTGGTAAAGCTCCTTGAACTTCCTCTAGCATTTGACACTTCTGACAAACCCTTCCTTAATTCTTTGGCTTTTGAGACATTATATTCTCCTGATTTCCCATCCATGTCTCTAATCTTAAGGTCATAGGGTCGCTACAAAAGATTTTTGAGAACATCTAGGACAATCCTCTTATGGTAATATTTACCTTTTTAGCTCTTAGCCAAGGCATTTATTAATATACCTCACATTAAGCTGATATAGTTAGAAGAACTGATACAGAATGTTCCCTCTTTTGTCTGGGATCACTTTCTCATAAATACACAGTACCCGTGGGAAAAGTGGGCTCAGACAGAGAGTTAGCAACAGTTAGCAAGGCATGCCTGTAAGAAACGTGTGGCAAAGGAGTCAATTCACAACTCTTTTCTCCCTTTGTAGTTTCATCACAAATTTCCCTTACATTCTCTGCTGGCAAAACCTTTGAGCTGGCTCTGAGGCTCCCTACCTTTCTTTAATTCTTAGTCAGTATGTTTCTCTGCCATGAGGGACCACACTCTAAAGTGGCCTTTCCTCAGGTTTACTGTCTGTCAGCATCTATTTGTCCTCAGTATGTCTCTCTACTCCCAAGGCAAATGCTTCCCCTTCTGTCTGCCACTGTTGCTTGGGAGAATTTCACATCTTCCATCTCCCAGAATCTTCAGCCCTTTATAAACTCTGGCTTGCCCAGAGTGTCTCAGTATGCTCATTCACCTAACATCAGGAAAGAACAAACATGAAGGAGGTAGATGTGGCTATGTGCCCTTGGCTGTCATGCCTAGGTAGGGGGGATGTAAAGGGATGAGGCCCTAAACGTATTTATCCTTTTGATTTTGCTCTTTCTTTCAGCGGTACCACCACTAGTCTCCCATGTTTGACTTTTGCCTTTGACTCTTCCCTCTGCCTCACTTCCTATATCCAATTAGTTATAAAGTCCTGCTATTTCCCTCTTGTGTCTGTTACATTTTTTTTGCCCATTGACACCACCTAGTGCAGGATTTATTTCTACTGCCCACTCGAGCTATTGCAATAGACTTCTAACAGTAATGTCAGCCTGCCTCCTCCAAGTCATTATTACTGATGCTGGTCTATCAGGGGTTTAGTAAATACCTAAGATGGAGACAATCATGTGGGAGATACCAGGGACCTGCTTCTGAGAAAAAATATTCTGAGCTGGCCTACCACATGGCTGAGAACAACCTTTTTCCATTGGCTTCCTGTATCTTCAAAAATCTACCTGACTGAGGTACAGTCTCCCTATTTCTAGTGGTAGAATCCAGGGGTAAAGGATTCATTCACTCATAGCAAAAATACCATATGGTAAGCTGGGAAGAAAGGTGTAAGGGCCACCCTTTAGTCTCCACGGCTCCAAGAAATGTGCTTGGGGTTTTGGTTTGTTTCCTTGTTCTTTTATTTCCACATTCAAAGAAGTCCTTGATTTGGGATCTGGAGCCATGGGGGACCTTGGAACCTAGGGTTCTAGGATGGATGTTGCAATTAGCCTAGCAGGTAAGCCCTAGGAAACCAGTGTCCTGGGACATAAGCCTGGATGGGGGAGTTTTGGACTTGAAACTTATTGGGATTAATATTGTGTAGGAACTAAATTAAACTGTGAAGCTAATCTCCTTTTTGCGCCAGAGACTGAGCTGCTACATGGGAGGCCAGGAAAGGGAGACTTCCTTCTCCCTTCCTCCATTTGCCTATGTGTGTAAATGTTTGTATGTTCATTCTTGCTATGCCTTTGAAATAAATATTCCTTTGTGAAAGCAAATCTGACTATTAAGTGGTTAAATGGAACAGGGTACTTGGACCCTTTAAAATTGTGGACTTGAACCTATAGAGACAAGAGTTTGAAGATATCACTTTCTAATGATAAGATTTGAATTTTAAATGAAGTGCATTTTAAATTCGAGCAAAAACAACATTATGTTTCAAAGGAGGATAGTTGGTCTAACTTTTACCCTTGACCTTCGCAGAGTAGTGGGATTGTGGTTGCTGCAGAGTAATAATAACATAGGGAGTAGGCACAACATGAAGGTCATTTAAACACTGGATGAATGTGGGGAGGGACATTAGAGTCAAATTTCTTCTACTTAGTAATTTTACTTAAGACTCCCCTATGCACAATGCTTGATTTCAAAAGTTTATAACAAGATTAGAGCTGAAAGAAACCTCAGAGATCATATAATCCAAGCCTCTCATTTCACATATGAGAAAATTGAGGCACAGAGGAAGGAAGTGCTTTGCCTAATTTCATACAGCCAGTTAGTGGAAGAGTTAGGATTTGGAGTCAGGTCTTCTGACTACAAATTTAACGTTCTTTCCACTACATCAAATACTGGCAATGAAATCCCATAGCTCATATCAATGACAGGTTGCTTGCTACTGCCCTTCCTAGCTCTTTATCTCAAAAGACCGCTCTTTCCACATTTCCAAAAGTCCACAATTTGCCTAATCCATAGAGTGTCTGAATTTTATATGCAACAGATACTGCTTCAGTGGACGATGGTGAAATGAAAGTACATTTGGTATGAAATTTGGTTTAGTATTGTTTCAGCAGATTTGAGTTTTTGTTTATTCTATTGTCAATGATAAAAGAAAATTTTAGAGTATTTAGCAAAATATTTATTTTCTCTGGGTGCTCTAGAGTTGTTGCAAATAGTTGAGAAAAGAAGGAGTGATGCAAGAAAAGACAGAAACAAACGTTTATGAAGTGCCTAGTATGGACCAGGAACTATGTTGATAGCTTTACAAATAGTATTTCGTTTGACCCTCACAACAACCAAGGGAGAGAGGTATTACTACTCTCATTTTACAGTTGAGGATACTGAGGCAGATAGAGAAGTTAAATGACTTGCCAAGGGTCACACAGCTAGTTAGTGTCTGAGGTTGGAATTGAACTCAAGTCTTCTTGACTGCAGGCCCAGTGCTCGATCCATTGTACCACCTAGCTGCCTGTAGGTGACAGAAAAGTCTACTTTCAATTTCACATAAATGTGCTGTGTAATTATAGGGATTCCCTTCTGGCTTGTAGTTTTTGCTGCAGCTGTACCATCTGCACATACGACAGCTACACTCCTCCTCCCTGAGTTTAGGGCTTTTAAACTTTTGGGGAGCCTCGGATCATAAAATCCACTCGGGGTTGATTTGTTTCTAGCAGCAGCCAAGAGAAACATGGTGCACCTGTGCCATGTTGTCAGTACTTCCTTTTGGATCACATCTGGGTATAATTCAGGCTTCTGAATTGGCCCTATAAAGTGCAATGGAGGCTGAAGCTTGATCCCTTTGGGAAATGCCTGCCTTCTCTCCACTTCATTCATGTAGGCCAAAAGAGCTGTGATCCTTCTGTCAACAGTCACCAGGTTTGAACTGCAGAGTGAGGCAAGCCAAGCTATCCCTAGGCATCTGGAACACACTTTCTCTCTGGGTCTCTGACATGTCCTAATACAGTTGACTTTTAGGACATGGGGCCAGAACTATCCATGCAGATGGCCAATAGCCTGGGAAATCAGGTAGTACAGGTCTTTTTAATGTTATGTTTTATTTCACTTGAGTGTCATTAGAATGCTGGCCAATGAAACCAGAAAAGAAAATATTTCAAGTAAGAAAATGGTAAATCCAAGAATGAATTGCCCTCATGGGGAATTTTCACAATATTCGTGGGAAATCACTAAATATAATAATGATAAAATGAGGTTTCACCCTAATGAATTTTTATTTTTACATTATTCCACTTCATACCACTGTGCCTTGAGTGTACTTTAATAAAACTAAAACCTATGTACATTTACCAAAGTGCATCTTGGCATTGGTCCAGTTGCTATCTCTCTCTTGAATAAGAACTTTTGTGCACAAATCATTTTTTTTCATATACCTTAGAGCACTTTGCTGACTGAATCAGTATAGTTACCCTGTTGTCACACCCAGCCATTCATTGTCAGTTTCAGCATAATAGGAGATCCATATTTACCTCCAAGCTCAGTACAATGTCATACCTTAATGATATTAGATCGTAGTCTGCCAGAACAGTGTCTATTGGAAATAAATCTAAAAGAACATAGATGTCTTGGTAAGAAAAATAATATATCCAATGTAGACATTCAAACAATCAATTTTTTCCAAAAGAAAATAAAATATATTGCATGAATATAATATCTTCATTTTAGGGATTCATAGGTTTCCTCACATTATCGATCTGATAAATGCAGGGGAAGCCTATTAAATATATAGTTGTCGTTCAAGCTAGTGTATTTTCCCTACTGTAACTGGACTTGTTTATTCCTTCTTCTCTTTATCTCTACTGAGTATGTCCTCACATTCCTTGCCAATCATGTCCCTTACTCAGTTAAAAAAATACACATCATCTTGACCATCTTCCTATGTTCCATTATCATATACACCCTCAGATCTTATGTGCTTGGTATTATTTTCCAATAAATTACATCTTAATATATCTCATTGTAGTTTCTTCATTAGTTTCTCTGTTTCCATTTTCCTCTACTAGTGTATGAGCTTCTCAGTGGTGAGAACCATGTCTTCTGTTTCTTTTGTTCCTTGCCACGCATTTCCATTGAATGACTGACTTTATATAGCAAAACTGGGGCTATCTAGAGACCAATTCTTTGTCTCTAGGTGCAGAATCAATCAAAAAATGAAGAGGATAAAGAAACATTTGGCAGTGAAATAGCAACCCATGAGTACCCAGCAATAAATACGTAAAGCAGACATGAGCCAAAGATACAGTGGTTATGCCTGATGTGCTATATGATTGATGTGTTTGTTACACAGCTGGGAAGGAACATTGACTAGTGGTATCAACCTGCATAATACCAAAGAACCATAGGAGAAGCTTCAGGAGAGAGAAAAGACAGGGAAGAAGAAATCTAGAGGGAAAAGGAAGACAGCAACAGACAAAAATAATATTGTCAGCAGTAACCTTGATGAAGCAATAACGGTGGGGAATCATAGTGCAGAACTTCAGATTTATAGTTGAAAGGGACCATAGAGTTATCTAGTCTATATGTACATTTACAGATGAGAAAAACAAGGCTGAGGAAGGTTAAATAACTTTCCCAAGGTGATAGTTAACTAGTGGCAGAACCAGGATTTGAATCCAGATCTTCTGACTGCAAATAATTTCCACTGTATCACACTACCTGCCACTTAAGGATTAGAAGCTGTGTTGGGGGAAACATACATCAAGCACTGATCATAAAGAATCTGCCCATTATTGAAGAGATAGCATAAGCTGGGATGGCAAATAGTCATCAGCATCTCAATACTGTAGACCTAAACACATGTTCTGTCTTCAAAGTCTAGGAAGATGCATATCTTTATGGAGCAGTACAACAAACAGCTAACTAAGTTTCAGTAAAATTCCCTTGAAAGCACAAGGTACCCTCAAATGACCATCCTAGCCCTGTATTTTGTATTATAAAATTGGTATTTCATAGTGTGGACCCAACTAGCACAAAGGAGTTAGGTTTGTTATAGAAGCTATTCTAATATATAGACTCTAATTTTTCTTCATAGAAAGGTAAAAGGGAAAAGCATAAAAAAGTTGATGACTATCTTAAAAAGGAAAATGCATGCACAAGGTAGCTAGATGGTACAGTGGATAAAATGTTAGATTTGGGGCCAGGAAGACTTGAGTTCAAATCTCAACATATACATTGACTAATGCTGTGATCTTGGCCATGTCAGTTTCCCCTTCTGTAAAATGGAGATAATACCATATGACAGCATTTTTTAAAGAATTAAATGAAATGACATATATAAAGAGCTTTGCAGACCTTAAAGCACTACTTAATTTTGGTTATTATTATTACTACCCTATTTGAAAAGGGCAAGCACATTATGCTGTTATTGGATTGGTATATGATACAGATTTATTTATTGGGTATGAGATTAGTGTTTAGCAAGGGCAAGGTATATTTTATAGATTCTGAGTTATCTGAAGCTGTGGAGATACAATGCACCTGCTAAAATTACAGCCTCTTGGCCATTTTATGCATGAGAGGTTTTTAATGAAAAACACATACCTGAACCAATAATTACTGAAAAAACATGTCTTAGGTATGCAAATATTGGTGCCTGAACCATTTATAGGCAACATTTACTATCACCTTCCACATTAAGTACCTACAAAAACAGCATTGGTTGTACTCTGGGTAGTGGCTTAAAGCAACTACTGGAGGGTGCTGTGTTTGTGTAGGCCACCAGGTGGCATTTGAAGCTTGAGCTACACCAGCTTACTTCAAGCAAAGCAGCTGTAAAAAATACCATGCCACTCTTGCACTGGGTCCCTAAGATCAGTGTTTAAAGTCTAGGGAAGTGGATTAATTCTCTCCCCACCAAGTAACTAATGATTTTCTTGGTTCATGTGCCCCAACTCACTTGGATTCCCAGTCTCACTCCCTTCTCAAAGTAGGCACATTTGAAATGTTTGCTAACTGCATTGGCTATAGTGAAAATGAAAGTAAGGGATAACCTTGTCAGACTCCAATGCAACTGATTGCATATATTCCTAGTAAAGTTTGAATTTCTAACTCCCTCCACCCTGTACTGTACCTCTTTCATTTCAAGTTGAGAAATAAGAATGGAGAGATGTGCCTAACTGCCTAAATTTTTTTTTGCAATCCCTTGTGACTTGGATTCTTCCTTTAACATTCTACTGAAACTACTCTCTACAAGGTCATAAATGACTTCTCAATCTCTAAAACCAAAACCTTCCCCACCTCCCCCACCCCCAGTATTCATCCTCTTTGAACTCTGATGCATTTGATGGTATTGACTATGGTCTACTATTGAATATTATCTCTTCCCTTAGGATCTGAAACATTATACTCTCTTGGTTCTCTTCCACTTTTTTAGACATTTATCATTGTATCCTCATCCTTTTATCTCTTAAGGTAGACGCTCTCCTATTTCAGCTCTTTTCAGTTCTTTTCTCTCCTCTTTCTACACTTTCTACACTTTTCTCTCTTGGTAATCACATTCACTTCTATTATTTTAATGATCATCTCTTATGCAAGTGACTCCCAGATATGTATTTGCAGCCTTGACCTCTCTTCTGAGCTCTAACCTGGCACAATCAAAAAAGCATTGATTTTTATTTCATTGTTTTCCTTGTTTGCTTCATTTCTTCTAAGTATTCATGTAGTCCTTTGTAACCCTATTATGAGTAATTTCAAAACAGTATAAGTTCTTGAACTGATGAGAATGACTATTTCTTCATATTATATAAACAAACATTACAAAGCAACTAGAGAATGATCACTAGTGGTTCATGATGTGCCTTGTCTATTGAGTTGGTAAAGGAGAAATGAAGGAGATTATTTTGTTTTGTTTTGTTTTTGCATATTTTATTAATTAATTTTGATTTATCAACAATCACTTCCATGTGCTTTGAGTTTAAAATTTTTCTCCCCTTTCCACATTTACATTCCTATTAAACATATTTTCACATTAGTGAAGTTGTAAGTAAAAATTAAACCAATAGAAGGAATTATCAGAAAGAGGAAACACAACTCAACAGAAGAGAAAAAAAAAAGATAGCGATTCAACTTTAACAGTCATGATTACTATCTGTGCCTTTTTCTCCATCCTTTTTTCTCCCTGTTTATGCTTTTCTTTCTCCTCTCTCCCTTCCCCCCCTCACCAGTATTTTGCTTTTGACCAATGCCTCCTTCAGTCTCTCCTCCCTACTATTTTCCCCCTCCCCCTCTTCGCCTTCTCCACCACTGCTTCTTCCCTCCCTTCCATCCCCCCTCCCTTTTCTTTCCCCTTTCCCCTCTTATTGCCCATAGGGCAAGTTAGATTTCCATACCTAACTGATTATGTTATTCCCTTCCTGAGCCAAATCTGATGAGAGCAAGGTTCAAACAATGCTCACCCCCCTCCTTTCTTTCCCTCTGCTCTGATAGGATTTTCTGTCTTTTCCTATAATGTAATTTACCCTTGTTTGTCTCCTCCTTTCTCAGTATGTTTTCTAAGATCAGACTAATCCACTTACTTGGATCCATTTAACCCACTTGATTAGATTTTTTTAAATCATTACATCAAAGTCAACTAATATCCACCCCCTTTATGTATACTCCTTTAACATGGTGTAATAACAATACAGTTCTCAAGAGTTGCAAGTGTCATCTTCCCTTGTAGGGATGTAAACAGTCCGCCCTTATTAACAACATTTTGTATTTTTCTGTCCCATTTACCTTTTTATGTCTTTCTTGAATCTTGGACTGAAGATCAAATTTTTTGGTGAGCTCTGGTCTTTTTATGAGGAAGGTTTGTAAGTCCCCTATTTCATTGAATATCCATCTTCTCCCTTGAAAAGTCATGCTTATTTTTGCAGGGTAGTTGATCCTTGGATGCAATCCAGGCTTCTTTGCCTTTCGGAATATCATGTTCCACGCCCTGCTGTCTTTTAATGTAGAAGCTGCAAGGTCCTGTGTAATCCTAACTATGGTTCCATGGTATTTAAATTGTTTCTTTCTGGCTGCTTGCAGCACCTTCTCTTTCATCCGGTAATTTTGGAATTTTGCTATTATGTTCCTTGGTGTTGTCAATTTGGGATCTCTTTCAGGTGGTGAACATGGTGAATTCTTTCTATGATTATTTTACCTTCTGGTTCTAGGACTTCCAGGCAGTTTTCCTTTATGATTTCCTGAAAGATACTGTCGAGGCTCTTTTTCTCATCATGATTTTTCAGGTAGTCCAATGATTTTTAAATTGTCTCTCCTGGGATCGATTTTCCAGGTCGGTTGTTTTACTGATGAGGTATTTTAAGTTTTCATCCATTTTTTCACTTTTTTGTTTCCGTTTGACTGATTCTTGCTCTCTCATAGAGTCATTAGTTTTCACTTGTCCAATTCTAGTTTTTAGCAGATTGTTTTCTTCTGTTAGTTTTTGTACTTCCTTCTTCAATTGGCCAATTGTATTTTTAAGGGATTTGTTTTCTTCAGTGTACTTTTTTTCCAATTGGCCAATTGTATTTTTTAAGGACTCTTCTACCTCTCCATTAGACTTTTAAAGTACTTCTTGAGCTCTTCCAAGAAGGCTTTTTGGGCTTCAGACCAGTTCATTTCCCTTTTGATGTTGCGATGTGGGTTTGTTGACAATGTTGTCCTCTTCAGAATTTCTGTCTTGATCTCCACTCTTCTCATAATATGAATCTATGGTATGTTTCTTTTTACTCATGGTTTCTTTATTCCCTGGCCTTTAAAGAGATTGAGCTCTCCTAGGGAACAGAGGGCACTGACCCAAGTTTCTTGAGTTGGGAGCCTAGGTCTTGGTCCCTGGCTTTGTGTGCTGGGGCCTCTTATTTTGGCAATTGGAGGCTGTAGGGTTTTGCAGCTTACCTCATATTGGGCTGGAATCAGCAAGTCTGGAACTTTCAGGCAATTCTAGGTTGCCTGCTTTTCCTTTCCTTTAGCTTTATTCAGCTCCTTTTAGATGGGTGCTGCAGGGTGTTTATCTGCCTGGGGCCCCTTGCAATGCTGCTTCCCTCGTTTCTGCTAATGCACTGGGAGATTCCTTTGCAGTAGAGTGCCGAGGCACCTGGTGTTTTTCTGAGCTGGTTTCCACTGGTTCCCCCTCCCTCACTGAGGCACTTGGAAGTCCAGGTGTTGGTGTTTGCCTGCTCTACCATCTGGGCTTCAGGATCTCCTCTAGGTTGACAGTTGGAGGTGTTGGGTTGGAATGAGCAAGGCTGGAACTTTAGGAAGACTTAGGTTGTTTTATTCAGCTCCTTTCAGATGAATGCTGCAGGGTGCTTATCTGCCTGGGGCCCTTTGTAGTGCTGCTTCCCTTATTTTTGCTGAGGCACTGGGAGACCAGTTTGCTGGATTGCTGCACTGCTATTCCCCATATTTCTTCTAGTTCAGCTGTTCCAGGGTTTTTTTTTTTCTAGGGTGATATTTTCTGGGTTTTCAGAGGTTGGTAGGGGAGGGTGAGAGTGACTACCTTTTCACTCTGCCATCTTGGCTCCTGGAAGCAGAAGCTGAAGGAGATTATTTTGAAAGATGGCAGCAAGTCAAAAGCTAGCAGCAGTGAAGATTTTTCTGGCAGTCACAAAACCATCTGGGTGAGACTAAGCCTTTGCTTCACCAATCAACTTATCAGAAAAGTAGCCATGTGACATTCCTGTGGAAGGCTTTGGGCAATGAAAGTTGAAGGAGTTGTTCAAAGAGCTAATCTATAATAGTATTGTAATTATAACCTATAATAGTATAATAGCACTAGACTCTACCTCCTCTTTCCACAAAACCAGGTTACTTCTATTTATGTGCATGATCAAAAAAAAAAAAAGAGGAGGGATTCATTTCCAATAACTAATTGACTTGCTTAGTCTCATCCTTAATGTATGACCTTATCAAATGGGAGGGAAAATATGTGGACCAGTGATTCAAACAAGAAAAAGTTACTTGGGATGTCTGAATTTCATCTATTTTTTTTTTTGCCATGCCATCAATATATTGTCTTGGGTAAGAAACTTAACTTTTCTCCATCCATTGGGAAAGTGGTGTGGAACATCATAGATGTATCATTGTAATGCTTATTTTAGAAAGAGAATTGAAAAATCACTGGAAGGTAATGCATCATTAGAAGCATGAATTTGATGAGAAAGTGTTATCACATTTGCAGATGACAGGAAGCTTGGAGGGGTAGTTAATGTGCTGAATGATGACAGAAATAGGATTCCAAAATATTGACATTCATAAACAATGACCGAAATCTTAGAAGACAAATTTTATTAGTGATAAGCATAAAGTCTTGTGCTTAGGTTAAAGAAAAAAATCAACTGAAGAAGTACATGATTCAGGGTGTGGATAGCTGGATAGCCGTCCGTGTGAAAAAGAGCTTAAAACCCAATGTGGCACAGCAGCCAAAAGAGCCACTGCAGTCTTGGACTGTTTTAACAGATATAATGTCTTGGATTCTACCATGATCAGACTGCATTTGGAGCATTATGTTATGTTCTGAGTGACATTTTTATGTTCACCAGCAAGTGGAACTGACTCAGAGAAAATAAGTGAGGATATATGAGGATTGTTTTTAGAAATTAAGTGTGTTTAGCCTATGGAAAAAAAAATTAAAGAGGTCTTTAAATATCTGAATGATTGTCATATGGAAAAGAGATTAGTTTTATTCTACTTAAATACCATTGAGTTGGGGTGGAGGGCAGAGAACAAAGACCAATAAAACAACAGGGAGAGACAATTGTTCTTTCCTCCACATATAGTAGCATACATATTAAGTATGTAAATGGTTAGAATGTTAAAATGATATTTTAAGGTGGTCTGAATTTTCATGCTTCGGGATGCTTGGGCCATTAGAGGCAACAAGAAATTTGGGAGTCAGATCTCTTGCTTATGATTTTTATGGCAATAATGTGTGGGAATAATGAAGTAGCATGACTTATGTAAGAAGCATCTCTTTCATCATATAAGAATTTAAGTACCTTATCTCAATAAGAATTTTCTGAACATCATTTGCTGTCGTTAAGTTCTGTCAGACTCTTTGTGACCCCTTGGGGTGGGGATGGGGGGGTTCTTGGGAAAGATACTGGAGTGTTTTGCCATTTCCTTCTCCAGCTCATTTTACAGATGAGAAAACTGAGGCAAAGAGGGTTTAAGTGACTTTCCCAGAGACAAATTCAGGTATATAGTGCTCTTCAATTGTGCTACTCTAGTTTGTTAAGGATGCTTAGCCAGTGTCACTTCAACAAAGCTCTCTGTTTATCTTTAAGTTCATCCATTTATTTGACACACATTTACTAATTGCCTAATTAGTAAGTAGCAGGTCCCTTCAGCACACTGGAGCAGGGCTGGTAGTGATGAATGATTGAATAGAAAAAGCATTTATTATGTTTGAGATAGTTTGCTATATGCTAGGAATACAAATTAAAAAGTGAGACAATTTCTGCCCTCAAAGAGCTTACATTTTAATGAAGGAGACACCATATACTGGGGGATGGTGGCCAAGAGAATTTTAGTCTGTGGAATCACAGGAATGGTAAGTTTATCCATAGTCAATTAACACGCCCTTTCCAAAAGTAAAGTCATTTGTGATTTGATTACTGTGTCCAGAATGAGAGTTGGAAAGGAGAATGGGAAGGAAAGGGGGTGGAGGGAGAAATTACTTGGTCTGTGTGGTAAAGCATGTTATGGTCTGGACTAATGGCTAGGTAAATTTGTACTCACTAATTAAGACTGTTCATTCACCAGAATGGGAGCTTCAAAGATGAGTGTGCAAAGGTGACATGTGCTGGTCCCCATTACATAGATTAAAAGGTCTCATTTCCAAGATATGTAAGGACCTGATTAAAATTTATGAGAAAAGAGTCATTCATCAATTGATAAATGGTCTAAAAGTTCTGAAAGAAAGAAACCTAGGCTATGTGTGAAAGGTATATGAAAAAAAATGCTCCAAATCACTACTAATTATAGAAATTAAAATTAAAGTAGTTCTGAGATTCCACCTCACATCCATCAGAATGGCAAAACTAACAAAAAGAGAACATGATAAATGTTGGAGGGGCTGTGGGAAAACACATATTGATGCATTCTTGGTGGAGCTGTCAGGAAAAAAATTGGAATCATACACAAAAAGTTACTAAACAAACAATGCATTACTTTTGACTTAGCTAAACCGCTGCTAGGTATATAACTGAAAGAGATCAAAGAAAGAGGAATAGGTCCTATGTGTACAAAAAATATTTATTGCAGCTCATTTCATGGTGGTAAAACAACAGCAACAATAACAAAACACTTTAGTGTTTTGGGATCTAAGAGGACATCTAACAATTGAGGAGTGGTTGAACAAGTCGTGCTATATAAATGTGTTGGAATGTTATTGTATTGTAGGAAATGAGGAGTAGACTATTTCAAAAAAATATGAGAAGACATATGAACTGATGCAGAGGGAAGTAAGCAGAAAAAAATTTAAATTACAACATCAGTTTTATAAAAAGTTAACAATTTATGGACTTGATTAAGAATGAAATGAACAGAACCAGAACAATTTATATAAAACATTGTAAAAGCAATTAACTCTGATAACCATAAGCTATGCTCAGTATAGTGACCATTAATGATTACAGAGGACCAATATGAAATATATTGTGTTACAAAGAAGTGATGGATTTAGAGTCTAGAAGAAAATATATGTGTGTGTTACATATAAATATATACACATATATGTGTATACACGTATAAATATACATACATGTATGTGTGTCTATATATACAATATACATATGCACACACATATACATACACACACATATATATACACATACACATGCACTTTTATTTACACATAAAATACAATCTTTGGGGGAATTGGTTGTCTTTGACTATGCATATTTGTTACAAGAAATTTGTTGTGTTTTTTTTCTAGCAAAGGGTCAAATGGAAAAGAAAATACTTAGATTTCTGTAAATTTTTTTAAAATAGAGGTGAAAGATATTACAGATATGAAATGTTGTATGAACTTAGAATTACCTTTACCTAGTTTAGTTTGTTATGAGGCTTCTCATGAAGTAGGAATAATATATACATTTCTGAAATGAAAATAACAATAAAACTTTTTTTAAAAAAGCAAATGGATTAACTGGTGTTGGTAGAAGTACAAAGATAAAGAAGACTTCATGCCTGTATTCAATGAATAGTAGATTAGAGAAGATAAGAAATGTTACTGAAAAACCATTAAGACAACAAGGAAAATATGTATAGAAAGGAGATATGAATGAAGTATGAAGATGAAAATTCATAAGTAGAGATCATTTCTAGCAGGGGGAAGGAAGAGGGAATTGGATTTAGGAAGGCTTCATGAAAGAGCTATCACTTGAACTATTTCAACAGGTATAGTTGGGAAGTAAGGATGATATTTCAGTAATGGGGAAAATGTGAGCCATGGTAAAGAGACAGGAAATTACAGGATATGTTCAGGCATGGTTAGCAGTTGTAGAATTTAATTACCTAAAAAAAAAGGTGTCATTAAGAAGCAGAAAAAGTAGAAGGAAAATTAACATTTCTATGACCCATTGATATTATGCCTATGTACTTCAAAAATATGACTGATCTTTAAAAGCTCGAACAGCACAGGAAAGACTGGAGTTCATAGGTACTAATCAGCAAATGGTGCACAATCCATCTAGAAACTATCATACATAAGAGCATCTGGCTGGCATCGACAAGCTCCTGGACAAATTCCAGCTTGAGTAATTACATTCTGTCTGCCGACATTCCCTGTCACTTCAATTGGATGAGGTGCACTTCAATTTCTATTTGGAAACTACTGTGCAGTTTTGTTGGCACTATGCATGATAGCAGCTGTGTCATACAATAAAATGGCCATAGTTCATTGGTGGAAGGAATAAAAGAATGCCACAATTAAACTGGGGATGTGTCCTGAAAATATGACACATGATGTTAAAATTGTCAATATCATACAATAAAACAGAAAAAGTTATCTATTTCATTCTGGGAAAATAGGATTTTTGTTTCAATTCAGCTGATATTTAGGTAGGTTTTGTTGTACTTAGGTACTTATAGATTTCATATTGTGATGCCTATATACATATATAAAGCCTTCATCCATTACAAAGTCATATTTCATAGATGGTATAGTTAATAATAGATTTATTTGTTAATTTCTTTTCTTAATGACAATAATAGCAAGTACAAAGTACTTCAAATTTTATAAAGTGCTTTGCAAATATTATCTTATTTTATACTCAGAACAACCTTGAGAAATATTCTATTATTTCCCTCATTTTATAAATGAGGAAAGTGAGTCAGAAAGAAGTGAATCGCTCAGGGTCACATAGTCTGAGGCTAGATTTGAACTCAGGTCTTCCTGACTCCAGGCACCATACTCTATCCACTCTGCCACCTAGCTTTTTAATTGTTATTGATGTCTTTTATTTATACATCACTTTCATTGCTGAATATATCTTTATTTCTTCCTTCTCCAGAAAGTTGTAGTAAAGAATACAAAACTAAAGGTTAAAAATTAGTCAAGTAAAACTTACCAAAATATTAGCTGGGTAAAAAGATAATCAAATATGCCCCTAGTCCACCATTTCTGCAAAGAAGGGAAGGAGATGTATTTTGTCATCTCTTCTTCAAGGCCAACCTTGGTCATTATAATTATAAAGCATTCAGTTTCATTTTGTTGTTCTTTTCATTTACATTGTAGAAATCATTATCTATATTGTTTTTCTTGGTTCTGATTACTGTATTATGCATTTGTTCACAGAAGTCTTCTCATATTCCTCTATATTCTTAATAAACATTGTTTCTCATAACAGAGTAATTATTTTTTTAAAATAAGTTTTTATTGATATGTTCTGTTTCTTGCATCATCATAGTATTCCTCCTGTATCCCTCCTCCTCCTTTTCCCTAAGAGACACTCCATGACAGATGACATTTTTTTAGACAGGAAAAAAAATCCACATAACTGATTGCTACATTGAAAAAGTCTGAAAACATGTGCAATGTATAGTACCTTTGGACCTCCCAACTCTATGAAGAGGTAGATTTGGGGGTGTCTTCTCATATTTCTTCATTCAAGTGCCACTTGATCCTCCTAGTTTTGTTACATTTACTTTTGCTATTTTGGTATATCATTGTTCGTTCCATTTACATTGTTGTGGTCACTTTGTATATTTTCTTAATTCTGCTTGCTTCACTCTGCATTAGGTCATATAGATCTTTCCATGCTTCTTTGTCTTAATCACATACAGAATTTTTTACAGCACAGTAGTATTCCATTATATTCATGTGTCACAGCTTGTTTAGCCATCCCCCAGTTGAGGGGTATCTACTTTGTTTCCAATTCTTAGCTATCACAAAAAAAATATGCTGCTGTAAATATTTTGGACTATATGGGAGGGGGTCTTTTTTTTCTTGTTGATGACTTCCTTTGTGTATAAACCCAGTAACGGAGTCTCTGGTTCAAAGGGTATGGACATTTTAGTAACTTTGTTTGCATAATTCCAAATTGCTTTCCAAAATTTTTATGTCACTTTACATCTCCACCAATAACATATTAGCATTCCTATCTTCCTCATAACCCCTCCAGCATTTACTGTTACCATTTTTTGTCATTTTTGCCAATTTGCAGGATGAGGTGAAACCTTGGGGATGTTTTGATCAATATTTCTTTTCTTGTTATGGATTTGGAACATATTTTCACGTGTTTGTCAATATTTTTGTGTTTCTTCTTTTGAGAACTTTTTGTTCCTAGTCTTTGATTATTTGTCTTCTGAGGAATGGCTGTTAGTTATATATATTTATTAATTGTATATCTTGAATACTAAACTTTTATCGGAGAAATTTGATACAATAATTTTTCCCCTTTGATCACTTCCCTTCTTATCCTGTATATGCATTAATATTGTCTGTGTAGAAGCTTTTCAGTTTCAAGTAGTTAAAGTTATCTATTTTATCTTTTGTAATTGCCTCTAGCTCTTGTTTACTTAAGAATATATCTCTTACAGTTGTGAGAGGTATATGATCTGTTTCTCTTCTATTTTTAAAAAATAATTTGATCTTTAATATTAAGGTCACATATCCATTAAGAAGGTATTGTGATATATGGTGTAAGTTGTTGGTCTAAGCCTAATTTCTGCCAGTCTGCTCTCTAGTTTTCGCAGAAGTTTTTATCAAATGGGGAGTTTTCCCCAATTTATATTTTCCACTTTATCAAACATTAGATTATTGATTTCTATTGTTTCTGGATTTCCCTTGTCTAGTCTGTTCTGTTAATCTAGCTCTCTATTCTTTAACTACTACCAGATGTTTTGGATGACTGCTGCTTTATGATATAGTGTGAAGTCCAGAAGTGCTATTCCCCCTTCCTCCTTTGGTTTGGCCAAAGCATTGAATATCCCTCTGTCTATTTAGGTTGTTCTTTATTTCTCTAAGGAGCACTTTATAGTTGAATCTATACAAGTCTTTTATGTGCTTTGGGAGGTTGATCCCCAGATATTTTATACATTTTATAAGTATTTGAATGAGATTTCTCTTTATATTATTGCCTCTTGTGTTTTTGCCTTATTATATAGAAACACTATTGATTTTTGAGGATTTGTTTTATAGCCTGCAACATTGCTGGGACTATTAATGTCTCAATTAGTTTTCTTGCTGATTCCCTGGGGTTTTCCAAGTAAACTACATATCAGTAAGCAAGTTTAGTTTTATCTCCTTTTTATTACTCCTTTAAATCCTTTCTCCTTTTTTATTGTTATTGCTAACATTTCTAGAACTATATCAAATGTTAGTAGGGAGGGTGGGCATCCTTGCTTCCCTCCTGTATTTGTTTTCAAAAGGTTCTAGTGTATACACATTGTATATGATGCTTGCTTTTGGTTTTAGATAGATGCTTTTTATATTAAAGAAGAGGTTTATGTATAAACTTTTTAGGGTTTTTAAACATAAAAGAATGTTATACTTTTCAAAGGCTTTTTCTACATCTTTTGAAATGATGATCATGTGGCTTTGGACATTTTAGTTTTTAATATGATTAATTATGTTGATGGTTTTCATAATGTTGAACTATCCTTGAATCCCCGATATAAATCCCACTTGGTCATAAAGAATAACTTCTTGGAAAAATTACTGTCGTCTGATAGGTTTTTATTTAAATTTTTGAATCCATATTCATTAATGATGTTAATAATGTAGTGTGAAGTCCGGAAGTGATATTCCCCCTTCCTCCTTAGTCTTCTTTCTATGTTTTATCTTTTCCTGGTTAGGTATCATGACAATACTCATCACAGAGTAGTATTTTAATATATTTATATACTATGATGTTTAGCACTAGTTTTGGGGCCTCTCAGTTTTAAGCATAATTCCAAATTTTTTCCAGAATATTTGGACCAATTCGTAGCCTCTCTAAAATTGATCAGTTCTCTCTTATCATCTTTGGCATTTTGCTAAGTGTGACATGAAATTTCTCACTTGCTTTGATGTACACATCTCTCATTATTAATCATTTGGAGTGGCTCCAAGAAGCTGTAGCACACATGACAGCCACACCCTAGCAAACCATCTTGGCAGACAGACTAACCCAGGTTGAAGGTAACTGACAGTCCTCTAAACTGCCAGGGAGTTAGTAGTATATCTACCCCAAATATGTGAAAACTCCTCCCATTGAAATGGGTGGATGAGAACAATTCATTCCAACAGCCATGAAGGTAACTAAAGCAGGTACTGTGGTGTGCTTAAAGCTTGGTCAGACATTGGAGACAGCAAAGTCATCCAATGTATCCCAGGCCATCACCAGTCATCTTGACTTTTGTTTTGCTACTGGACTTTGATGTCTCTGGCAGAGAGAGTGAGGCTGATGACTTTGTGAAACTCTGACTCATTTAAATCCAATTCACTTGCAAGTCAGGACAGCGCCCTCATGATATCATTGGTCCTACTTGAAAATGAAGAATGAATGCTGATTTGGAACTATCTTTCATGTGGTTGTTAATAGTCGCACTTCTTTCGAAAACTATTTATTCCTGCCCTTTGACCACTTATGCATGCAGGAATGACTCTTGGGCTTATGTATATTTGTATTAATTCCTTATGTATCTTGAATATCAGACCCTCATCAGAGATATTTGAAGCAAATATTTTCCCCTAATCAACTGTTTCCAGTCTTAGCCTAGTTACATTGATATTGTTTGTGCAAAGACATTTTCATTTTATGTAATCATAATGATGTTTTACAAAAATCTTTTGTTATTACCTCTATATCTCCTGAGACATAGCCATGAAAGGGACTGGATCTGGTTGTCTTGTAATTTTAATTTTCAGGCCCATCTATTTTGACTTTATTGTGGAATATGGTATGGGGAAGAAACTAAATCAAGACTGATTTTAGATCAAGGTCTGTCAAAAATCACCTTTATTGATTAAATAAAAGCAATTGCTCAGTGGACTTGTTGACTTAACAGAAAAACATTGTGCACTCATGATTGCCTTCTTTAGCTTCTAGTCTTTATAGCATGGAAAACAAAAAAGATTTACTATGGTTGATTAGATCACATTGATTGACATAATTGACATTTCCTAAGAGGCAAAATCATAATATATTGGGTATATGGTTTTCAGATAAAGCTTTAGATGCAATTTTGTAACAAATGTATTGGAGGACCCTAGGATTGGCCAATGAGAACCTCATCCTTACAAGAAGATACAGTATGATTTACCTGCAACAAACCACATGTAGACTTGAATAAGAACTGGTATTGTTTCTGATATTCTTATGATATGAAGAAGAGGAAGCTTTTGACTGGTTGCTGAACAGGAGCTAAGAACACATTCAAAAGGCTCTAATTTGACAAGGGTGGCTAGGTGGTACAATGGAGAGAGCACCCAATCTGAAGTCAGGAAGACCTAAATTCAAATCTGACCTCAGACCTTTACTAGCTGTGTGAGCCTGGGTAAGTCATTTAATGCTATTTACTCCAATTTCCTCATCTGTAAAATGAGCTGGTGGAGAAAATGGCAAACCACTGCAGTATCTTTGCCAAGAAAGCCCCAAATGGGGTCACAAAGAGTTAGACATGACTGAAACAACTGAATAACAACGACAATTTGACAAGGTGTTTTCTCTTTCCTACCTGGTTGTGTTTCAGTCAGAGAGATGCTATAAACCTGTGGATCAGAAGAGGCCTTGGACCCTCCCCGACTGGGACCAACATGGGCCCTATAAAAAACTCTCTTATTTATGTGTCTGGACCCTACTTAGCAAGTCTTTTAGACCGATATACAATTTTGAGTTCGGCCTTCTCTCTACCAAAAAGGAGTTTTTCTCCTTTCATATACAGAGCAGGCTTGGATAAAAATCTGGTTACACATAATTCAATAGTAATCATCAATTTATGAGAAAGCGAAACAATACAGTGGAATGTCCATGCTGCATAAGCAACTGATCAGCAGTTCAGGCTGAGATAGGGCTTTAATTTAAAGCCTTTATTGGTGTCTATTGGAATCGGAAAAAAAGAGATTATCTACAGTTGTAGGATATTTGTCTAATCCTAATTTGGTCATATATAAATAATAACATTATAATTTACTCTTCTAACTATATTCCTCAACCTTCTTTCTTTGTTTTTGGTTATTTTATGATTTTTTTTTTAGGTACAGGGAACTCTCTGTACTGATGTAAATAACTCATAGTATATCTCAGAACCCAGACTTGAACACAAGGTCAGCTCATTACCCACCATGCCATGGTGCCTCAAACTCTCTTAAACCTATAAGAATTGTGCTGATATTCTTAAAGATCTGATACTTCATTTGAAATGGTTCATTTTTCCACAGCTCATTGTTTTTCCCTCCTCTCTTCCTAGTTTTACTGGAAAAAATTAAGTATAGTGTTAAGAAACAGCAGAAGAAAATGATTTTTTAAAACATTTTTATTTAAAGTTTTGAGTTCCAAATTCTATCCCTCTCCCTTCCTCTCTCCTTTCCCTCCTCCCTGAAATGGTAAGCTATCAGATATAGTTTATACATGTGCAGTTATTTAAAACATTTCCATATTAGTAATTTTGTACAAGAAGACTCGAATAAAAGAAAAAAATGAAAGAAAGTGAAAAATAGCATGGTTCAGTCAGCATTCAATCAATATCAATTCTTTTTCCTGGAGGCATATAGTATGCTTCACCATTAGTCCTTTGGGATTGTCTTGGATCATCGTATTGCTGAGAATAGCTCAGTCATTCACAGTTCTTCATTTAACGGTATTGCTGTTACTGTGTACAATGCTCTTCTGGTTCTTTTCACTTCACTTTGAATCAGTTCGTGTAAGTCTTTCCAGGTCTTTCTGAAATCATCCTGCCTGTCATTTGTTAGAGCACAATAATATTCCATTACAATCATATTCCACAGCTTGTTTAGCCATCCTCCAACTGATGGGCAACCTTTGAAGGAAATAATTTTTATCTTTAAAATGTAAAATAACTTCAGTGAACTCAGTTAGATGCCAGAATATTGAAAGAGAAAAGTGGTTAATCAAGCAATATTGTTAATCCCAGCAGTCCCGCTGAAGTAGAAGTATAGTTAATCCTCTGAAACAAATCTCTCCTCTTGGCTTTTCACCCTGGCAGCTCTGAGGGTGGACTAACCATAGTAGCCTTATTTTTCCAGATCAGCTGACACTGAGCACAATTTAAACATATAAAAAGCTAAACATTCTAGAAAAGGCTCTTGAAACTTTTGTTACATAATAAAAATTGTAATAGCACATATAGTAGAAAGAGGTCTTGTCAGGCCACATTTGTAGCACTGCATTCAGATCTGATTGTCACATTTGAAAGATACTGGAAAGAGAAACATGTCCAGAAGAGGATGATTAGGGTTGTGAAAGGACTAGAGTCAGGACCATTCAAGGAACCAGGGATATTTAGCATGGAGAAAAGACAATTTAGAGGAGATAGCTTAGCTACCTTTAAGTATTTGTGGATTAGCTATGTTCTGCATGGAGATGAGGAAGAGTTGTGATACAACACTAGAAACACTGCATGGAAATTGCAGAGAAGTAGATTTAGGCTTGATGTAGGGAGAGAGACTAGTCTTCTGATTTCATTGGAATAGGGAGTTCCTGGGTGATGAAAATCCCTCAACCAATGCAAGTTGGCACCTTCTTTGCAATTTAGTCTCTGACAGTCACCAAGAACAGAGCTATCAAATATGAGTGTGCCCTGAACCAGATTAAAGTATAATTGGAAAATATTTAATGAAATAAGGAAAAAAGCAATAGAAAACAAACAATGCTAAAACATGGTTTTCCAAGTCAATTTGTGGTCTTCAGGGATTCTTACACATGGTTTAGTGGCCTCTTTCCTATTGAGTTTGACATCACTAGTCTACTGCCCTAAGGGGTTGTTAAATCATACGCTTACAGTCACACAACTAGTATAAATCAGGGGTCACGTTTGAATCCAGGTCTTCCTGGTTTTGAGGCTGGCTCTTTATTTACTAGAGACTCGGTGTAAGAGCATCAAAACCCAGCAAGATTTGTCACTGACAGGAATACTAAATAAACCCCAGCAATCTTGTTGCTGGCAGGTGTGGGTCACAAAGTCAGCAAATGAGACCCAGGGACCTAAGGCATAAGCCAACAGGCCCACAGGTTTCACCTAAGTCTTGTTCTGGCTCCAAGTTAATTTGCGTGGAAACCAGGGGTATTATAAGAGGCTGAGGAAAGCCTCAATCCCTAGTCCCATACAGTTGCTTTGTTGTTTTGACAGGTGGAGTCCTCAGAATGTTTTGAGAGGACACAGATGACAATGAGGAGGGAGGAGGAATTTTTAAACCCAAAGCTGAATAGTTAGCTGGAACCTGGATATCTGAGAATAGCAGTGCCAGCCAAAAGGACTGATTAATCTAACAGTGTGGGCAACTGCTGGCTTTTGCAGACTGCTTGATTGGGAACAACTATCATAGTCTCAGGCTATTCAGACTAAGAGCTTTTTAGCCCTCCCTTCTAAAGGAAAGGTTTACTAACTACAACACTCTAGAACAGTAGTTTCAAATTCAAATAGAAACGGGGGCCACTAAACCATATATAAGGATCCCTACAGACCTTTTGACTTAGAAAACCATATATTAATGTTATGTTCTAGAGTATTGTATTTTGTTAAATATTTCCCAATTACATTTCAATCTAGTTTGGCTACCCTGGGGAATGTTGTGGGTGCATGGGGCCCACAGGCCACGTGTTTGACATCTCTCTTCTAGAATATAGAAGTAGAGGGCAAGGGTTGGCCCAAAGAAACTGAATAGTAAGAGTCCCAGAAGATGGTAGCAGAGAGCTGCTCAAGAATAACACAGCTAGAGACCTGCTGAGATGATGTGGTGTCCAGCAAAGGGATGGCGCTCCTCAGAGCCCAGTGCAGTTCTAGCACCAGAAGAAATGGCTGGCTTGGCAGTGCTGGAGGATGCCTTGGCCATGTGTATCCCTCTAGGTATGCCCTCCAAATCCATACCCAGACCACACAGACTCCCTGAATGTGAGCTTATTTATGCCCATTCCCTGACCACTCATGTTGGGTGGTGTGGTGGGGGAGGTACAAAGAGAATGCACTGAAGAGTGGTGATGATTGGAGCAAAGCAGAGGATACTTGAGTCACATGCTGAGGTATAGAGAAATGATTTTGGAAGGATGGCAGATGGAAGAAGTGACTTTCAGCACTACAAATGATAGGATCTCCTAAACTAGGACCAGAATGGAATAACAAAACCAACAAAAGCATCTAAGGAATTCCTGGACCAAGAGGAGAAGGTTCTGGACAATGACAAGTTTGAGGACTGAGTGGGGCAAGACTCAAAAGGGAACCTGGAAGTATAGAGAACTGGCACTGAGAGTGTATATACTCTCTGTGTATACAGTCTGTCCCAAAGAAGCTCTAATCCTATCTAGCCACTTCAGGGATTTTCCTAAGAATGTTTTGTTATTTAGTTGTTTTTCAGTCATGTTCAACTCTTTATGATAACCCTTCATTTGGGGTTTTCTTGGCAAAGACATTGGAGGGGTTTGCCATTTCCTTTACTGTTAATTTTTTAGATGAGGAAACTGAGGCAAACAGGGTCACACAGCTACTAAGTATCCAAGGTCAGATATGAACTCATGAAAGTGAGTCTTCCTAACTCCAGGCCTGGCACTCTATCTACTCTGCCTCTAGCTGTCTTCCTAAGAATGTACTTATTCTTTACTGGTCTATTCAGGCTTAAGCTTTGCTTATGTCCTTATCTTTTTTTTTATGTTAGAAAATAGGGGCAGGCTGAAATTCATTTGCATAAAATTCTCCTCATTAGTGGAGATTGATTACTTAGTCTCTACTTCTCCCAATGATCTTCATCTGTGCCCCTGTCTTTCCTTCTTTCTCATTTTTCTCCTTAACTGAATATAGTCAGCAGAGAAACACATCATTTAGCATTTGTTGCATTTATTGAATAAATATTTGTGTTCCCAATTTTTCTTTTTACAATGAGATAAGATAAAATCTTGCATTCATTTCTCTTAAAAAATATGAACTAGTTTATTGTTTTAACATTAATTGATCATTTTTCTCCCTCTGTCATTAACTCCAGATAGAAAAACAGTTGCCCAATATTGCTTCAGACCCAGCTGGAGATATTATTGTAATGCTAAATATCATGAAATTTTTGTTACTAAAATAATCCAAAATGTAATATGTGCATGTATGTGTATTATATACTCATATATATCCTCTGTCCTCCCCAAACTGAGCAAGCAGTTAAAGAAATGCTTCCTTAATTAAAATTTTAATTTCAACTCAATTCTAAGTCCATTGTCACACTTAAGTGGTGTTTTATCTAATTAATTGATTAGAGCAATTACATCTGATCTCATATTTAAGACCTTCCATTAAGATTACATGAGCTTGGTGAGGTGCTACCAAATTAAAGTTCTAATTTAATAAGAAACAGTGACTGGTGAAGAAACTTGCAAAGAAAAATGAGAAGCTGTTAAAAATGTGTATTAAAAAAAACCCAAGTTACTTTTGTTATATCTCTTTTGTATCTAAGCCTTAGAGTTGCTTCATTATTTCACTGTAAATGTTTGAAGATCTTTGAACAATTGCTTTAGCATGTCACGTCAAAGCATGGTGAAAGAAAATTTGTAAATCCTGACTGAAATGGGGAGCACATCCGTAGGGAAGAATGCCCTTTGATCATGTCACCAAAATAGCTAGGGCATCTTTGAAATATAAAGATCTTTATTGAAATTTGGTAGAAGTATATATGACCTATGAGCTACACATCTCTGGAATCATATTAATATGGGTTCAATGTGGGGATACTTTTGATGCTAATTACTTCATCTGATTCATTGCCCCCACTCAATTGGAAAGTGGGAACTTCTAAAGTCAGTCTAACATCCTGATTTTCAGTTGTTCACTATGATGTTAAGGAACAAACAAAAGGCAACACCAAAATAATATAATATTAGATTGGGATTGGAAAACTCCCTAAAATAACAGTGAAACAATTTCCCACATATTCTTGAGTAGTACAATCTTCTGCCTCCCCACCTAGAATATATGGGAAATTAATTCCTCCAAGATTCACATTCTGGTGTGGTGAGATGTTGAATTCATGGTATAGATAATCTTGCTGTCATGGCTCAGGTGAGTACCTGTTGTTACTTTCACCCATTCTCTTACTCCACATCTCCTTTGCTAGTTCTCAGCATTACTAGTTCTAGGCATTGTCTGTCCTGGTTGTAGTCATCTCAGTGCTCGTGACTTATCTCTCTTTTGACATAGACATGAACCCTCTTAGTCAAAGCTGCCATCTTCCTCTTCTTCATAAGCCTTCCTTATGATGCAATCACCCTTCACCCAGGTAATATCATAAAAATTAAAATTTTGGGACCTTCAAAAAGGAACATCCTTGGGACTGAGAGCCTTATGGGAAAAGTAGTTTTCTCCCTATTGGATGTGTCTTTCTTAAAGATATATCTTTAATTATAATTAATATTGATTTAGCATTTTATGCTTTAAAAATACTTTACATATTTTTGTCATCTGATCTTCATGAGATCCTTTAGAAGTAATTAACATAGTATTATTATAATTCTTTTATAGATAATGACATGGGAACAGAAAGGCTAATTAATCATAGTCTCTGCTAAAAAAAAAAACCCAAAACATAGTTGAACTTAAAGCCAAGTTTTCTAGGAAGCTTTTATTCAATGTCTATCATTTGAGTGGATTTAGAACTATCATGAAATAGTTTTATATACCAGGTCCAATTCTTTGCCACCACTAAAAGAGCTGCTATAAATATTCTTGCACAAATAGGTCCTTTTCCTTTTTTAAAAATTTCTTTGGGATACACACCAATTAGTGGTATTGTTGGATCAAAGGGTATGCACATATCCCTTTGGACATAGTTCCAAATTGCTCTCCAGAATGGCTGGATCACTTCATGACTCCATCAACAGTGTATTAGTATCCCAACTTTTCCATATTCCCTTCAACATTTATCATTTTCCTCTTCTGTTATATTAGCCAATCTGATAGGTATGAGGTGGTATCTCAGAGCTGTTTCAATTTGTGTTTCTCTAATTAATAGTGATGTAGAACATTTTTTCATATGGCTACAGATAACTTTGATTTCTTCATCTGAAAACTGTCTGTTCATATCCTTTGAACATTCATCGATTGGGCAATGACCTGTATTTTTACAAATTTGACTCAGTTCTCTATATATTTGAAAGATGAGGCCTTTATCAGAGACCTTGCTGTAAACATTTTCCTCCAGCTTTCTGTTGTCCTTCAAATTAGTTCACTGCATTGGTTTTGTTTGTGTAAAAACTTTTAAATTCAATATAATTAAAATGATCCATTTTTCATCTCATAATGGTCTCTATCTCTTGTTTGGTCATAACTTCTTCCTTTCTTCATAGATCCAATAGGCAAACTATTCCACGCTCTTCTAATTTGCTCATAGTATCACTCTTTATGTCTTAATTATGTACCTGTTTTGATCTGATCTTGGTATACAGTGTGAAATGTTGGTCTATACCTAGTTTTTGCCAAACTATTTTCTAGTTTTCCAGCATTGTCAGATAGTGAGTTTTTGTCCCAAATGCTTATCAAACACTAGATTAACTACTATGGTCATTTACTACTATGTATTGTGTGCCTAATCTAGTCTACTGATCCATTACTCTATTTCTTAGCCAGAACCAGATTGTCTTGATGATTGCTGCTTTATAATTCAGTTTGAGGTCTGGTACAGCTAGGCCACCTTCCTTCACATTTGTTTTCATTAATTCCCTTGATATTCTTGATTTTTTTGTTCTCCAGATGAATTTTGCTATTATTTTTTCTTGCCGTATAAAATAATTTTTGGTAGTCTGGATGGTATGACACTGCATAAGTAAATTAATTTAGGTAGAATTGTCATTTTTATTATATTGGCTCAACCTACCCATGAGAATTAACATTTTTTCAGTTGTTTAAATCTGACTTTATTTGTATGAAAAGTGTTTTGTAATTGTGTTCATATAGTTCTTGGGTTTGTATTTCATATTGTCTACCATTATTGTAAATGAAATTTCTCTTTCTATCTGTTGCTGGACTTTGTTGATAATATATAGAAATGATGATGATTTATGTGAATTTGTTTTATATCCCGCTACTTTGCTAAAGTTGTTAATTATCTCAACTAATTTTTTAGTTAATTCTCTAGGATTCTATAAGTATACCATTGTATCATCTGCAAAGAGTGATAGTTTTTTTCAGTTCATATATCCCATGTCACATTACAGTCCCTTCACCATCCTGGCTGCCTTCCTCTGAATGCTCCCCAGGTTTTCAATCTTCTCTCTAAACGACAGTGTGGACATTGAACACAATGCTGGAGAACATAGTTGCCACCCCCTCGAGTCTTCTCATCATGCCCCTGCTTTCTAGTGAACTTGCTACTCCACTGGAAACGTGGGTTCTGTCCCTTCTCTTATCTTGCTGTGTTTTGCACATTCATCCCATTTCCTGTAGTAAACATCCTTATCATATACTCATGGGTGTATTTCCTTTTAAGTGTGTCTTGTTTGTTTTTATAGCTGTAGCATTTAGCACAGTGCCAGGCACATAGGAAGTAATTAATAAATGCTCTATCAATCAGTCATTTATCTACTTATGTGTTGTGACTAAAGCAGAATACATTGAGATTATTTCCTATGTATTCCCAGAAACTGCTCCTCTCTTAATGTACCCAAGATCGCAGCTGTTTTGACCACAATATCACACTATTGAATCATATTAAGCTTAAATTCCTCTAAAATTCCCATATCATTTTTAGACAAACTTCAGTCTAACCATGTCTTCCCGAGTACTTGTGAAGTTACTTTTTTGAATCCTAATGTAAGACATTACATTTATTCCTATTAAATTTTATTTTCTTGGATTTTGTTCAATATTCTAACATGTCAAGATTTGGTTCTGTCACTCAGGGTCCGTCCCTCTGAGCTTTGTGTCATCTGTAAATTAGGTTAAGTGATTGAATTCTGACACTAATTCCATGTGGCACTCTTGTTTCTGTATTTATATGGTAGCAGGTTTGGATAACTCAAACCCACTTTTTAATTAGATAGAAGTGTGAGAAGTGAGTATGGAATCTGCCTTTGGTACGCTCTTCTTGGAGGCAGGGATGATTTCATTTTTGTCTTTATTGCCAGTACTTTGGACAGTATCTTCTTCAGAGTAGGTGCTTAGTGAATATTGGTTGAATTGATTAAAATGTATTTTAACATTCCAACCACTAAATCCCCCCTCATCCCTAGGACATGTTTAGTCAGTTAGACAGAAGTACTGGAGTCTTCTCCATTCCACATTTCACCATTTCCCTCATTCACGTGTTCTTTCAATTCTCATCTGCAGAAACCAGTCTAAAAGGTGAAAAAGGAGTATAATTTGTGATTAAATTCTCTTAATCTATGATTGCCCTTCTAAATACACTAGCAGTCATAAAGAAAATACAAAGGAGATTTTCTGCAATAGGGAAGTGTGATAATCATGAAAATAATCCTCATAGAATTAAATTATGGCACATTTACCTTGTCACTATCCAGAAATTATTTAGTTGCTAAGTGAAACTTTAGTTCTTACAGCCCCTGTCCATTCAATCTATATTTTTTTAGGTTCAAATTTGTTATGTCATTCAAAGCAGTTTTAATTTTTCTTATTAAGTGACTGTTGGGTGATATGGAATGTGATTTGGAAGAAAGAAGGATCATCATAGATTTTTAAATTCTTTCCCTCCAGATGTATAGCCTCTCCTCAGGAATCTCAGAGTAGATTTTCAGCTATGGAATATTCAAATTAATAGAGGCCAATAGTTTGTCCTAAGCCAGGAACCTCTAAATGAAGTCACCACAGAGTTAAGAAAATTTTTTCTGTCTAATAAGTCAAATTTGTCTGAAGGACAAAAAAAAATTTGTCTGGATAGTAAAAGGGAGAAAAATAAAAGCCAATGGTATTGTGAATCAAAATCATCCAACTTTCCTTCCTCCCCTTAGGTGCAGCAAGAATCTCCTCTATAACACTCAGGTCTTTGCTTGAACACTTCACGTAAGAGATAGTTTACCATTTTTCGTGGTAGCATATTCCATTTAGGGTAGTTAGGTCATATAGTAGATAGAGTGCTGGACCTGAACTCAGAAAGACTTTGTGAATTCAAATCTGGCCACAGATATGTACTAGCTGTATGACCTTGAACAAGTCACTTCATCCTGTTTGCCTCAGTTTCCCCATCTTTAAAATGAACTGGAGAAGGAAATGGCAAACCACTCCAGTATCCTTGCCAAGAAAACCCCAAATGGATCACAGTCAGTCAGGACTAAAAAAACTGAACAACAACAACAACAAATATCCAGTGCCACCTAGCTCCACCTCAACCTCACTCTGCCTGACTTTCCTCATCTGAAAAAGAGAGGTTGTACTACATGGCCTCTAAAGTCCCTTCTAGCTTTAAATTTGTGCCCCTATGTGTTTTCCTCTTCTATGTGACTACCTTTCAAATATCGGAAGATAGCAATCACATTCTACCCATCTGTCCACTTTTGCCATCCCCTAACCCCTCTGCCCAGTTCTCTTTTCCCTGTTAGGCATCCCCACTTCCTCCAATCATTCCTCATATGGCATGGTTTTGGTATCCTTGTCATCTTGGTATGAAATTATTTTTCAAGAAAACAGAATGGAAGAAGGAAGTGCAGAAGCAAAAACACCTTTTAGTTTAGTCATTTTCAGTCATGTCCAACTCTTCGTGACCCCATTTGGGGTTTTCTTCACAATGATACTTGGGGAGGTTTGCCATTTCCTTTTCCAGCTCATTTAACAGATGTAGAACCTGAAGCAAACAGGGTTAAATGACTTGCTCAGGATCACACAGCTAGTGTCTGAGGCTATATTTGAACTCATCTTCTTGTCTCCAGGTGCAGCAATCTATCCACTGTTCCACCTAGCTGCCCCCACGTATAAACAGTCAGAAGATAACTTACCTTGGAAAATATTTGGAAGCAATGCAGATGAAAATGTTAGATCTGAATGACCAATCAAAAAAAAGAAAACAGGAATAATTTGATTTTCCAAACACTGTGAAGTGCAAAAGAATCAGTAACTATGTTTCATGAATCATACAAGAAATTTTTCCCATAAATACTGAAAATGGGGGACATATTGAAAATGCATAGAAATCATAGAACATCTAAAAAGAAAAAGAAAATGAAAACCAACCTAAAATTCAATTTACTCAAACATATCAAGGGACCAATGTTTCAAGGAGAAAGTAAATCTTGCCAGCCACCAGGAATAAGGATATCACATTAAAAAAAAAAACCAACCAAAAACAACCTAATCTTCATTTCTAAAACAAAGATGGACATTTAAAAATTAAGACAAGTTTGAGTAATTCGTGGAGAAAGGTCCAATTAACCTCAAAGCATCATAGACTTGGAAAACTAACTGGATTATCCAAGATCTTTGAATGATTTTCAGAAGGAGGAATAATTGAAAAACTCTAGAAATAGACTTGGATCATTCAGTTATTTTTAACTTCAATCAAAAGATGTTTTACAACTGTGATTAACCACCTATAATCTTAATGCCATAACCACAGGCAGACAACAAAATAATAATAGTATTATTTTAGTTAACTTTTTTTTAGTGACACAATAGGGTTTGACTTGAAAAAAGGGAGGAGGAAACAATGACGAAATAACTAATTTGAATATGAGGGTTATAAACAAAGACAAGGAATAAGGATAAAAGAGGGAGATGGGTACTTCCAATGCAAAATTGCAACCTAAAAATGCAAGAGCAGTCAAATTTTCACAAAAACATGTAAAATTAATTGTTCAAAATATAAAAACTTTGAATAGTTTTTGTGTTAAGTTTTAGAAAAGTTTAATGTTGATGAAATAAGAAAATTGTATTCTCTTAGCAAAAAAGATAATTTAACCAGTTATGGTAGATAGGCCAAATTTAGTAGCAATGTGTTGATACAAAAGGAATGAATTCCCTCATACAAAGAAAAAGGGTTATGAAATGAATTAAAACACAACCATTAAAAAAATTAAGCATAACTAAAGGAAGAAATGAAAATGATGACAGTACCTAAATTAATGTAGTGAACACAGTAGCAATCAAAACACCAGTAGGCAATTTTATAGAATTAAAATAGCAATCAAATTTAATTGGAAGAACAGGAAAAAAAATCATAAAGCATTGTGAGAGATAAAAATTAGGGAGCAGGTCTTTCATGGTTATATCTCAAAGGTAATTATTAATACCATACTGAACATGTTTTTGAAAAGACAAAAATAGATAAATTGAACAAAATGGATATCCAGAAGTAGGATATCGCAATGTGCTATCTTGCATAAGCATGCAATAACCTAGTATATGAGAAATCCAAGAATATGAAGTCAATCAATTAATCAATAAATATTTATGAAGTACCTACTCGGTGCTAAGCTAAAACATTGAGGAAGGGAATCATTTAATAAAACTGTTGGGAAAGTTGGATAAAAATGTGGTGAAATATGAGATTAAATCAACAACTCAGATCATGTAACTATAATAAATTTCAAGTGGGTCAGTGAGATAAATACAAAAAGATAAACTAGAGGAAAGGGGAATACTTTGTCAGAATTCTGGAAAGGATGAAATTTCATCTCTATTTTTAAAAATACTAGAAGGTATATACTTCATTATTTCAGTGCTTTAATGAATTTTTGATCTCACTGATGTCAGTATTCCCTTCAATTATACAGATCGTAACCCCTTCAGTGAGTTTTGTAATTTTTTGCTTTGTTTCTTTCAATGTATCATTTGTTGTTGTTGTTTTCATAATGATTGAGATGTAAAATAAATGAATTTAAGACAAAAAGATACAGGTCACAGATTTGGCCACACGAGCTTACAAGACCAACAGATGGGTGATCTTGCTTCCAGCAAACGTGGAGGCCAAGCAGAATTCATCAATGACTTGTAGAGAGTATGCAATGTTTCTCTTTTTGCCATGGCCAAGTAACTGCAAGTGTAGATTTGTTTCTCTTATAGAAGTAAAGGTGAAAAAGGAAGGCTTCTCCATTCATAGGTTATTACAAAAGAAGAAATTTTTCTTTAAAAAACAGAAGGCCTTCAAGGTTAAAAAAAAAATGGAGCTAATGAGGCAGAAGAGACTCCTGACCTATGGCAGGAAGTTGGATGGTAAAAGAAAGTGCCACAGAGGTGAAAGGGAACAGGAAGCAATAATGAATGCTTGGAGATAAGTAATGGGGTTGGTCAGTCCTTCAGTCATGTCTGATTCTTCATGACCCTGTAGACCCATAGCACACCAATACTGTCCATGGGGTTTTCTTGGCAAAAATACTGGAGTGGTTTGTCATTTCCTTCTCCTGTGGGTTAAGGCAAATAGAGGTTAAGTGACTTGCTCAGGGTTACATAGCTAATAAGTGTCTGAGACCACATTTGAATTCAGGTCTTCCTGACTCAAGGCTCAGCACTGAGCTACCTAGCTGCCTCCAAGTAATGAGCACAAGACTCTTTTTCTCAAAGTCCTTTTCTTGAACTCTATAAGGAAGCAGCTGTATGTCCTCCACAGAAGAATGTTGCTAGTCAATCCTGAGGGAAGAACATAAAAATCAAAGAACTGAACCCTAAAATTGGAAAAATGAAGGGTGAGGTCCACTTGTATTATGAAAACATGCACCTAAAGGCAGAATTTCTACCTCACCCATTTCTGACTTAAGAACATTCTTTATATATTTATTAATAGCTCCAGACACTGCCTCTGTTTCTTCTGATGATTGATGTGGGGACATCTGATGCTGCCAGAAGGAATCTAGAAGAGATTGCTAGGGATTCGGAAATCCTAAGCAAGGAATTGAAGACCTTCAGGGCATGAATGTTCTTTTTTATTACCAGTGCAGATTTAAGTGAGGGGTTTCAGCAGAGAATGTGAGAAATGACAAGTAAATAGATGGTTGAAGAGAGTGCCTGAAAACCAGATTTGGATCTCTGAAATTTGACTTAAAATGTAGGTCTTGAGCAAGAATGGATTGCACCTCATGAGAGCTGATAAAATATATATTTGCCTGAAGTCTTAAGAATCTGATCAAAGTTTTTAAATTGAAAAGGGAGGAGAAAAAAAAAGGCCCTGCCTTTGTATGTATGTTTATATATGCACAAATGTATGTATGTGTACATATATATGGGTTATATACATACATATACATAGATATAGATATGTTAATTTTCATTTCAAATTGAAGAGTTTTCCTACATAGCCTGATAATACAGGAAGAAGTTCCTCTGTTTACCACATAACCAGATGGAATTATAGGGGATTTATGAACATAAGGAACTTCCAATAACTGGCTGCCTGAAGGATCAACCTTGCCCTTGAACACCTTTTTTGAAGCAAGCTAGTTCCCCTCTGATAGTCAGATCTGGGGACAAAGTTTGCTGTTCCCTTTTGCCCTTTCACATCTTGGAGAGTGAAGCCTCCATTGTCAATTATTTTGTGGCAGAAGAGCTTGGCAGTAACCACTGGAAGGTTGGGTGGAATCAAAGAAGCCAGCACCTGGAAGTACAATCTTTCTCAGTAGACTGCAGGTCCCAGAGACAAGACTCCTGCCAATCATAGGGTATGGTCTAGTAGGAGAGGGGAAAGTGCCTTTTCCTGAGTAAAAACAGATATGGACCTTACAATGACATGTGCCAATCTTCTGTAGTTAAAAGTGTCTTGGAAATGGATTCAGCATGCTTATCTGTACCAAACACATAGTAGAGAGAGATAGTGAGAAGGAGAGAAGAAAAGAAAGGGAAAGCAAGAAAGATTAAGTTTATGATTTGGTTATAATTTCTATTTTTTCCTTGAGGAAGAGCACTGCACAACTATAAACTGGTTCCACCTTTTGATTCCACAATTACTGTCAATGACTTAATAATTCTCCCAGTTATCCTGACTCAGAAACCCTGTGTCATATTTGACTACTCCTTCATCCCATCCAGTTCCTACATCTCTTGGGTTCTGTCCCTTGAATTCAACTTTTTGCTTTTCCCCCTGCCAACACTCTCGTTTCGTCCCTTATTATTTCTTACTGAACTTTTAGACCAGATACCTAACCAGTTTCCATGCCTCTAGTCACTCATTCCAAATGTACATACTACCACCAGACTGATGCTCTTATTAAGACTTTCTCCACAACACAGTACCAACCTTCTTTTCCAGTCTGATCTCACACTACTCCCCTTCTCCTACTTTATGATACAATCAAATAGATTACTCACCTTTTCCTGAATATATCCTGTGCTTTTCTACCTCTGTGCCTTTACTGACTCCTTTCTGTATTCTTCAAATGCCCCCTTTCTTTTTGGTTGCCCTTCTTTAGTTGTTGAAATCTTACCAAGTTTTCAAATCCCAGTTCAAATCATTCTATGACACCGTCTCTGATCTCTCTTCCTTTCCTCAAATTCTCTGGCAATTCTAGCCTTTTTCCCTCACTGTCCCCTATTTCTCACTTCCTGACTCTTTTCCCTTTGTTGGTGGCTTCTCTGAAAGCTGTAATGTGAAGCTTTCTCCGCCTTCTCCCATGCTGGACAATACACGTATCCCCTTGGTCTCTGTCCCAGGTGACTCCTTGTGGAAAAGAATTGCCTCAGATGGATCCTAATCCCCTTTTTTTCAGGCCTGGTAGGTCCAAATTCAGGCCCCACTTCCCTCTGTTCCCAGGTGTCTGGGCAAGCCTCTGAGTGTGGAATACTGTATGTACTGTTAGAAGCAATTGATGTATTGATTTGTTTTGTTGATTTACTTTTGTTTTCCTCTTTCTTTTGAAATCTTTGTTGCATGTAATGACTTACTGGTTAGAGAGGACTCAGAAATGAAGGAGATGTAAAAAAAGTATCAATAAAAATGAGATGTAAAAAGCTAATGTGTTGACTTGAGGGACTTGCATGTTTGTACAATGATTGCTTAGAGATTTCCAGAATCATTAATTTTATCTTTATTCTTGACAACAGAAGGGAAGGAGAAAGAAACAATTCCAACCTACCCACCCAAATTTGGTGCTAGAAAAACGGTAACCCCAAAACAACATGGAAACACAGAAAACAACTACAACTGTGACCACAGAGAGGTGCAGTTCTTCCTAAATGCAGTAGGGTGAACTAGATGACCTCTCAACATCCTTGCTAATCCTCCGATTATGAAACCCATCTTCCACAGGGATAAATGTAGCCATTCAGAGGTCCAGCAGTCACAGAACCATTCAGGGGCAACAAAGATAATAAGCTTAGCCTTGACTTTCTATCTTGAAGCCTAACCACAAGCTGAGAAACTGAAAGGGACTCAGCAGGTAAGACCTTGGAAAGCCTTAGAAATAGGTGTCATATAAACACAAGGCACTATTCATCAACGCCACACCTTAAATCTGTACAAATAACTTTCCCTTTTCAGGGGCAATAGGAAATGAAGTAAAGCCTAGCCCAAGAAAACCTGTTCATCTCCCTGAATAACAGGTAACACTGATTATTTATTTAAAGAGGTTAGGGTGGGTATTTAGTACTATTAAAGCTGTGTCATCGTTCTAACTCTTAGACAGTTAACGAATGCCAGCTAAAATTCTGAATGTGTATCTTCTTTTTGAACCCCTCAGCATTCCCAATTGTGGTTTCAAACCAACATTAGGGAGAAAAATCTGTTATTTTTACATTTTCTTTGAGGACTCTAGGTAAGGGGTTGGGATGATAACAACCTAGCTGGACTTGGTTTATTATTTTATTGATTGTTTAGACTTTAAAAAGTGATAGAGAAAATATTAATAATGCAGATTAACCTTAAAAGTGTCATAGGTACAATTCTTTTTTTCAAGGAGGCAGTGGCCACAATATCCCTAAAAACATCCTTACATAGAATAACACATGAACTTTGAAACTCTTCCTGTTGAGATTTCAGACTAAAGAAGCATTAGTAACACATGTTCTGGAAATAGACTTTCAATCCTGAAATGGTTAGCTAGGTGCACGTGCAGTCAGAAAACCAGTATGAATTTTGGTAGAAAAAGTTCATTCTGAAATGCCACTTCATATGCAAATACACATATATAAATGTAAAACATAAATATAGTTGCACATATATACAACTATAGATATCTGTATATATTAAATTATACCAATCTATTTGTATATATTAAATTGTATGTATTAAAATAAGAGCAGATATTATATACATGATCCTAGTCAAAAGGTGGATATTTAACCTGTGAGAAAAAGTTATCTGTGAATTATATTTGTCCATGCTAATCCTGTCTGCCATGGGCAAATATAATCAAGTCACAAGTATGATACGACATGTTAGAAACAATAAAACATATTTCGAGTAGATTGAATCACAGCAAAGATAATATAATTTTTTTTAATGCTTCCTTGATTTTTGGGACTCCCCATCAATGCAGATCTCAACTTCTATATGACTTGCCTGATGATCTTCCAGGGTCACTCTGCTCCCCCTTTCCACCCCAAAAAAAATCATTGCTGTGAGGCCATTCTGGTAATAAAACAGGATGGCTTTCATCTGACCCAAATATAGCACCTTGTTGGTTTCTCATTTGAAGCTATCTCAGTAGGATGTGTCAAGGCTTGTATATTTCTGGAATATCCTTGGAGTACCCAGGGAGGCTTCTGTGTCATCAAAAATAGTACTCTGGTAGAGGGAGTTATTAGACAGCTGGCTTTGAAGCCAGGAATAGTTGAGTTCAAATCCTGACCCTTACATATTCTGGTTCTATGACCTTGGGCAAGTCATTGAGCCACTCAGAGTTAGAGATAACTATCAATGACTCCAAGTTGCAAAGACGATGGTAATCTGAATCAACAGAGGAAGTTTCCTACATAATGAAACCACATGACCAGTTCCTATTCCAAATTATTGTTTTCACTCATGAAAAAAAATTCACCTTAATTTTGAGATCCTATGTTCATATTTGCAGAGCAGGATTCTAGTAATTCACAAAGGAGCCATCAGAACCAAAAAAATCCGGGATGGGGTGGGTTGTGTAGGAAGCCATGCAACAGGAAAGAGTAAATTTAGAAATTGCCCAACAACAATCTCCTATGTTCAGTTTCTAAATTATGAGAAAATAAAGGTTTGGTACTGTGTTCTCAGCCCTCCTTAAAAGGATTACTATGGTATAAAAAGCTACCACCTCTGCTTTTCACTAGGATATCTGAACAATTCACACTGTTAATATTTGCTCTTGACATGCCCACTCCACATAATCCGGGAATTCTTCAACTACCCCTGACCTCTTTTTTCTTTTAACTTCAATTCTAAACAAAAATGTCTTTGCTAGTGATGAAAGAGAAGACAGATGAACCAAGCAGGTAACTATAAAAACACTTTGTGCTGTACTGCAAGCTGGTTCATGTACCAAGCAAAGCACAACATGCCACATTAATATGACATATTATAGAAATTAGAATAAAAATTTCAAGTAGGTTAAATCTTGTGAAATAAAACATAACCCTTTTTTAAAAAAATAAGGGAAATGAGGAGAACATCTCAGATTTAACCAATTTTATTATTGCACGTATAATCTTCGAGAAGTAGGTTACTGCATCATTGGGATTTGACAAACCTATTTATTCCCCTTTCCAATTAATTTTTCAAAGCTCTTCCCACTATAGGCTTCTCACCTGTATGATGTTATAATTGTCTATTTATCCCTTTTCATTATTTCCTTTTCCTACAGATAATGGGGTTGTGTGTACACGTGCATGTGTGTGTGTGTAGGATTTGAGGGGGAATGGAGAGAGAAGGGAGAGCTACTCTGTAATACGTCACAGAATTGGGTCTCTTAGACATTATAAGGTATTTTGTATTCACAAAAATGCATAACTGTGATTCATTGGTTGATTCTTATAACATTTCTAGAAAGTTGATGAGTGTCATTGTTCGCATCTGGCAGCCAAGGAAAATGACTCAGAAGAGAATTGCTGAGCTTGGGTCTCTTAGCTAGCAGCTCTGCCTGCAGGGCCTCAGGTCACCAGCCCTGGTTAGCTTAAGGCTACCACCTTTTACTTTATCCAAAGTCAAATATAGAATTCATTCATTTATTCATTAAATATTTGTTGATTACCTACTTTGTGATACCAAAAATTAATTTCTAATATATGATGAAACTTGCTTTTCTTATTGTAGTTGGAACCTTTGAAAATAAGTGTGCCATGGTTAAAAAGCTCTTTTATCTCCATTTGGTTAGTGAGGGAAATGAGGGAGGGGATGCTGATTGTTAGACAGTCCAGGGGAATTAGGGGAAAGTACAGAACCAGAGGCAGCCAAAGGCTTGCTCAGGCCAATTTTTGACATGCCTGCAGTTTGGAGCAAATCATCATCATAATAACTAGCATTTATATAACACTTACTCTGTGCCAGGCACTGTTCTAAGCACTTTGAAATATTTTCTCATTTGATCCTCATAACAACTCCTGGAGGCAAGTGCTATTATTATCCCCATTTTACAGATGAGGAAACTGAGGCAAATAGAAGTCAAGTGATTTGCTCACACAGCAGGAGGTGTCTGGGGTCAGATTTGAACTCATATCTTCCTGCCTTCAGTCCCAGCACTCTATCCACTGAGCCCACTTAGCCTGCCATGCAGAGATGCTGGGTATACTGACCCCCGGAGTTAAAACTCCATTAGTTCATTGGTAAAGCATTAATTAAGGACCTTCAATGTACAAGGCAATATGATGAGTGCTGGGGACACACAAACCAAAAAGGAAATAGTCCCTGCCCACAAGGAGCTTACAGTCTACTGGGGGGAAATCACATTTGTATACACAATTAGTTTATGTAAATAAATAGCTTCATTGATGGAATAAGGCACTGGCAACTGGAATGATTAGGAGGTTCTCATAAACAACCTTTTCCTTGAGCTGTGTTTTGAAGGACGCTTCCAAGTCAGTGGTGGGGAATCTGTGCCCTCTAGGTCCTGAAGTGCGGCCTTTTGGTTGAGTCCAAGTTTTACAGAACAAATCCTTTTATTATGGGGATTTGTTCTGTTAAGTTTCGATTCAGTCAAAAGGCCGCACCCATGGACCTAGAAGGCCACATGTGGCCTCGAGGTTGCAGGTTCCCCACCTCTGTAAGTGATGAAAGTGAAGAGGCAGGGATGGGGGATGGCTGTGTGAAAAACCATGGCAGCAGAAAACAGAATGTTCCACACAGGAAACAGTGAAGAGGCCAACTGAGCCAATTATTAGGCCTATTATTATAGAATGCATGAGGGAATGTCTAGAGAAATAATGCTGGAAAGATACATGGGAACAAGATTATGAAGGCCTCTATGGAGGAATTTGTATTTTACACTAGAGGCAACAGGGAGCCATTGAAGCTTCTTGAGCAGAGAAGTGACATGGTTAGATATGAACATTAGGAATATCCATGTGTAAAGGATGGCCTTCATGAACTCTTGCTTCCATGTCTCAGAATGCCAAGAAAGTGCCCTTAAGCTCCTGAAGCTTTGCAAGAGGAACAGAGATCTGGCAGATTCCACCATGCTGAAAAAAAAAAAACAAACTCAGTATGATCCTGGTAACCAAGCAATTCTTTTTCTGAGAAACAAAGGCTGGATTCTTTGTAATGATTCTTTTTTTTTAAATCATGGCAACACATGGAATGAAAAAATTTATGTGATTGGGAGAGAAGGTTGGCTGGTCAGATGGCAAGAATAAGGGCTGTTGGATAGTCAGAGGGCTCTACTGTTACCCTATCAGGAGAAATTGAGGAAGGACTGCAGCACTTCAGGGTAGACTTTCTGTGGTGATTCTGTAGGATGCCATGGACAAGATTTGCACTGGATAAGCAGTCATGGATGGGTTGCCATCTGAACCAATGGAGGGTATTCTTGAATTGATGAGATCTTAGACCCATCAGAACACTCAGAGTGAAGAATCAATTAGAAAGAGGAGAGATAGATTCAGAGAAAACATTTTGGAGGCTCTTACGATGACCTAGAGTAGAAGTGATGGGGCCAGAACTGGGGGTTTTGATCTGCGAATGGGAAGAAGGAGACAGTTATGAGAGATGTTATAGTGAAAGAATCAGCAAGACTTGGTAGTTGATTAGATATAGAAGGATGAAGAGTCAAGGATGATTCCAAGAATGCAAGCTGGATGACTGAAAGGGTTATAGGCCTTTTATCAAAACCACAAAGTTTGGAAGAGGCCTGTGTTTGGGAGAAAAGACAATGAATTCTTGTTTGGACATGTCCAGTTGGAGAGGCCTAACGAACAGCTGGAAATGCCAAATAGGTGATTGGTAATGTTGGACTAAAGCTTAGAGGCCAGCTAGTTGGTACAGTGGATAAATTGCTGGTACTGGAATCAGGAACCTTTAAGTTCAAATCCTGCCTCAGACACTTACTAGCTGTGTGACCCTGGGCAAGTCACTTAACACTGTTTGCCTCAGTTTTCTCATCTGTAAAATAAGCAGGAGAATGAAATGGCAAACCACTCTAGGATCTTTGCCAAGAAAACCCCAAAATGAGGTCACAAAGGGTCAGACACAATAACAAAAAAGGATTTAGGGCTGGATACCTAGAGCTGAGAGTCATTTGCATAGATTTAACTCACCAAGTGTTACTGCTGGCTATGAGTATGCTACTACCTAACAAAAGGAAATAGACATTGGACAGTCCCAAACTTAGCCCAGCTGGTAGGCATGCCACACAACAGCAAAGAAGGTGCTTGGGGAAAGTACCAAACTCTGTGTGGTTCTCTAAGTGTTCACTTTACTAGGCCAGGGATGTGTTCGATGTGGGTCTATACAGTTTGATTCTTGGTTTGAGCCCCTACTCACTGCAAAAAAAAGAAAAAACTCTGCCTCTTCCCCTGTTTCAATGGACTTTGATCATATGAGTGTGAAAAAATAGAATTAATCACACAAGGATGGCTTGACTATCTAGTTTCTTTGTGAGCCAAGAAATAAAAAAGAAGACATCAGGCGCTTGCTAAAACAATTGCCATTTGACAGCTAGGTGGCACAGTGGATAGAGCACTGGTCCTGTAGTCAGGAAGACCTGAGTTCAAATCTTAGCCTCAGACATTACTGAGCTGTGAGACAGCTAGCCTGAGCAAGTCATTTAATCTCTCAGTCTCAGTTTCCTAACTTGTGAAAAAGGGATAATAATCACACCTATCTCTAGGGTTAATGTTTACAATGTTTAAACCCTTCAAACACTAGATAAATGTGCGCTATTTACCTATTAGCTGTGTGGATTATATATCCACTTCGGCTTCTAGACCTGGGCCACCCTTACCTAGTCTATATGAAGGGTTCTTAACCTAAGGTGCATGTGGATTAAATTTTTTTTTTGATGACTATACTTCAACATAATTTATTTTCTTTGTATTTTATTTAGTGCATTTTTTTTTTTACTGAGAAGAGGTCCATCTCTTGTTAGTAAGTGTTTAAGGCTAGGTTTGAACTCATGTCTTCCTGACTCTAGACCCAGGGCTCTATTCACTGAGCCATGTAGCTGTCTCCTAGAGAAGTGGTCCATAGGTTTCACCAGACTGCCAAAGGGGTCTATAACTACAACATTAAGTTAAGAATCCTTGGTCTATTGGGATGACCCATACTCGTGAATTCCTGAAAACAATTCAGATAATTAAATTAATCTACTTCCTATTAGCCACTACTACTCAGAACTAGCAAATATCCCCAGTGCTGTCAGAATATCTAATAGTAGAGTTTTCAAGTATCACTATTGTTCCACTACTCCCCCCTTCCCCAATCCACTTTCCTAATCACAGTCTTCTGAAACATCAAAGTCCAAACAGACCAAGGGAACTTGGGAACTTGGACCAGCTCCCAGTGCTGTTGCTTTTCCACCCTCACTTCTTTTGAAGGAAGCAATCTCTGACTGCTTTTCAATAAGGTTGGCTCATCAGCTGGGCTATATGACCTCTGATTCTAGCTCTCTGCTCATCACTAGAGGAGCAATAGACTGGAATGAAAGGATGACTAGTCCACAAAGGAGATCCCTTCAGCCTCCATTCCACCACTTCTGTTTTGAAACACCACTGCTTCATATCTTCCAGGTAACCAGTATCTCATGGGCTTTTGGGCCCTGGGATGATCTTAGTCTCTTTTTTTTTTAATGGTCTCACCTTGATTGACAGGGCTAATTTGAAATAAAGAAAGGACAGCTCATCTGATGAGGCATAGATGTAACCCCCCTTACATGTAGACTCACAAAGGAACACACTGAAAGAATTATCAATCATTTACTTAATGTGAAGGACCTGTGGATATATGAAAGCAAGATACAGAACGTAACTACCTCTAAAATAATTAAAAATGAGTAGCATACAGAGGACAGTAAAAAGAGGTATGTGGTAAGTATGAGCAGGCTACATGGAACCCATAAGGAATTCTAAAGCAGAACAGGAGTAAAAGACATTTTCAAGGAATTGAAGGTCTTGTGCTGAGAATGAGGAATGACAGGCGGAAGAATGTTCTACTAGAATCCTTTCAATGTAAAGAAAAATGCTCAGCATGTTAGGCAGACCCTTTGTAGTTAACTTTTGGGTGGTTATGGACAAGAGCCACACTTGGGTAGGCATGAATCAGTAACAGTGTTCATCATTGGAACACCTGAATTAATGAACTCACAGATCCATTGGAGTTTAAAGGTATTTTCAGAGGGGAAGGAGGAAGATGTGAGGGCACTGGGCATCATGGGAAGGGGTATCGTTGAGGAAAACAAAGGATACAGAACCAAGAAGCTTGGCACACCAACATCTACCTTTGTCTGCTTCACAGTTCTGCCCAGGGATAGCCCTATGGACCCCTCACCTCTGCCCCTTAGATATTTAATTTAACTCCTGGAAAAGATGGGTCATTGGGACAGATTATCAAGCTGGTGGATTTGGTTATTTTCTTTTTCCTTATTAGAATACAGTAGTAGAGAGAAGCATGAGCCACCAGTAAGTTCTTCTTTCCCACCCCCACACCCTTTTTTAGTTGCTCAGACTCTTTTCAGGAGCCACTATTTATAGTCAATGAAAACAAAATGCCCCAAATTACACTGCCCCCATGTTGCTAGGAAACTGACTCAAAAGATTCACTTGCCTGTATTCCTGTCTCAGTTGTGTAAGAACTTGTGTGTATGGGCTTTCAGACTCCCACAGTGCTCTCTCCGCCTCCTAAGGAGCTGCTTTGCCAGGGGTTCATGTTTCCCCCCCAGGAGTTCCCATGCTCCTCTTCATTGCCTGACAGTAATCGTTTTCTGTTTTCTCTTCTTAGAGCTCAATCCTGGCATTAACTCTCTCTATGCCTTCCTTCCAATCCATCCCAGGTCAAATCAAGTCACGCCCCGAGAAAAGAAGCTGGGTGTCCCTAAAATGGCAGGGGGTGCTGTTAGCTTGAGCCCCAGAGTGTCTTTTTACTTTGGTGACTTTGTTTGTTCCCACTTGAGGGTGAATGATCTGTTACCAGGGTAAAATGGCTTTCTAGGAGAGCTCTTTGGGAAGCTGCTGGCAACTTTACAGGTCAGTATTTTTTTTTCTCTTATAGGTCAATTTTTTCTCCTGGGGAATATAGTTCCCTACTTAATATCCCACCCCAGAGATTCTGTCTGTTAGCATGAAAGAGATAATTTTGTGGAGAACCTTGGGAGAATGGGGTCAAAAAAGTCTAGGAAGGAGAAAGAAAGATTGAGGCCTATACAAAAAAGAATAAAAAGACTGCCATGTAACTAGAATGGGGGAAAAGGGAATATTGAAATCTTTCTTCTTCAAGCCAATAATGATCCTTCTTCTTTCTACCTCGAAGAGGTAGAAAGAGAAGAGAAAAGGAAAAAAAAGATTAGACATGGAAGAGAAGAAAGAAGGGTAGGAGGTCCAGCTTTTACAGATTGACACAGATTTATAGACTCTTAAAGTGGAGGCCATTAAGTCCAAATTATACTTGAATAAGAATTCTCTTTAGAACATCTCTAACAAAGGGATCATCCAGCTTCCACTCGAAAATTTCTAGTGATTAGGAACGTGGAATTCCAATGCAGCAACACCATTCCACTTTGGGGGTTGTTTTCCCTTATATTAAACTGTCCTCTGTGGCCAAGAACAAGAAGTCTAATCATTCTTCCACATGAAAGGCCTTCAAATACTTGAACATTGCTGTTATGTCCTCTTGCCTTCTCTTTTTTAAGCTAAACAGCCCCAGAGCCTTTAACTAATGTGACATGACCATGGTCTCACAGGCATCATCCTTGCTACTATCATTTGGATGCATTCCATTTAATCAAGTTCTTTTTTAAAAATTAATTTAATATTTTATTTTTCCCCAATTACATGTAAAACAATTTTTAATATTCTTTTTTTCAAATTTTGAGTTCTAAAATCTCCCCCTTCCTTTCTCCCTTTGAGGGAGGCAAGCAATTTGACATGTTATACATGTGCAGTCATGCAAAACATATTTACGTGTAAGTCATGCTGTGAAAGAAAGTAAAGACCAAAAAACCCCAAGAAAAATAAAGAAAGTAAAGAAAAAGTATGCTTCTATCTGTATTCAGACTCCATCAGTTAGTCCCTGGAGATGGATACCATTTTTCATCATTAAGTTCTTCAGAATTATCTTGGATCATTGTAATGCTGAGAATAGCTAAGTTATTCACAGTTGATCATCATACAACATTACTGTTACTATATACTATGTCCTCCTGGTTCTGCTCATTTCCACTTTGCATCAGTTCATGTAAGTCTTTCTAGGTTTTTCTGAGAGCATCCTGCTTGTCTTTTCTTATAGCACAATAGTATTCCATATCACAATCATACATCACAACTTGTTCAGCCATTCCCCAGTTGATAGATGTCCCCTCAATTTATATATTTTTTGCTGCCATTAAAAGCGTTGCTATAAATATTTTTGTAATATAGGTCCTTTTCTTTTTTAAAAAATATCTTTGGGATACAGAACTAGTAGTGGTATTGCTTGGTCAAAGGCTTTTATATGGTTTTATAGCCCTTTGGGCATAGTTCCAAATTGTTCTCCAGAATGGTTGAATCAGCCTACAACTTCACCAGAAGTGCCTTAGTGTCCCAATTTTTCCACATCCCCTCCAACATTTGTCGTTTTCCTTTTCTATCATATTAGCTGATCTGGTAGGTGTGGAATGATAGCTCAAAGTTGTTTTAATTTACATTTCTCTAATCAATAATGATTTAGAACATTTTTTCATGTGACTATAAATAATTTTGATTACTTCATCTGAAAACTGCTTGTTCATATCCTTTGACCATTTATCATTTGAGGTATGGCTCTTATTTCTATAAATTTGACTTGGTTCTCTATATATTTGAGAAATACTATCTTTATCAGAGAAACTTGCTGCAAACTTTTTCAATAGTAATGATTAATAAATACTGTTTCCCTCCATACTATTTTGCCCATTTATCCTACTCTCTCTCTCTCTCTCTCTCTCTCTCTCTCTCTCTCTTTCCTTTCACTTTGTCCATTCTCAAAAGTGTTTGCTTCTGACTTTTACCTCCCCCAATCTACCCTCCCTTTTATTAGCTTCGCTCTTCTTTTATCTCTCTCCCATCCTACTTTCCTGTATGGTAAGATAGATTTGTACACCAAACTGAGTATGTATGTTATGCTATCTTTGAGCCAATTCTGATGAAAGTTTCATGCATTCCCCTCCCTCCTTCGCCCATCTTCTTCTCCACTGCAAAAGCTCTTTTGTATCTCTTTTATGTCAGATAATTTACCCCATTTTACATCTCCCTTTCCCTTTCTCCCAGTGCATTCTTTTCTCACCCCTTAATTTTATTTTTTTAGATAATAATCCCATCATATTCAACTCACATCCATGCCCTTTGTCTATGTATACTCCTTCTAACTGCCCTAATAATGAAAAAGTTTTTAGGAGTTACAAGCATCATTTCCCATGTGGTTTAAACTTATTGAATCCCTTATGATTTCTCTTTCCTGTTTACCTTTTTATGCTTCTCTTGAGTATTGTATTTGAAAATTATATTTTCTCTTCAGCTCTGGTCTTTTCATCAGGAATGCTTGAAAATTCTCTATTTTGTTGAATTCCATTTTTCCCCTGAAGGATCATACTCAGTTTTGCTGGGTAGGTGATTCTTGGTTGTAATCCTAGCTCTTTTGCCCTCCAGAATATCATATCACAAGCCCTCTGATTTTTTAATATAGAAACTGCTAAAACTTGTATTATTGTGACTGTGACTCCATGATATTTCTTCCTGGCTGGTTTGGATGGGAGCTTGACCTGGGAGCTCTGAAGTTTGGCTGGGAGTTTTCATTAGGGATCTATTTCAGGAGTTGATTAGTGGATTCTTTCAAGTTCTATTTTACCCTCCTGGTTCTAAAATATCAGGAGAGTTTTCCTTGGTAATCTCTTGAAAAAAGGATGTCTGGACATTTTTTTTAAATCATGGTTTTCGGGTGGTCCAATAATTCTTGAATCATCTCTCCTGGATCTATTTTCCAGGTCAGTTGTTTCTTCCAGTGAGATATTTCACATTTTCTTCTATTTTCCCGTTCTTTTGATTTTGTTTAACTATTTCTTGATGTCTCACAAAGTCAATCATTAGCTTCCACTTGCCCAATTCTAATTTTTAAGGAATACTTTTCTTCAGTGAGCTTTTGTACTTCCTTTTCAATTTGGCCAGTTCTACTTTTCAAGGCTGTCTTCTTTTCATTGGATTTTTTACCTCTTTTATCATTTGGCCTATTCTGTTTTTTAAGGTGTTATTTTCTTCAGTATTTTTGTGTGCCTTCTTTACCAGGCTGTTGACTCTTTTTTCATAATTTTCTTGTGTCACTCTCATTTTTCTTCCCATTTTTTCTTCTATCTCTCTTTCTTAATTTTTAAAATCCCTTTTGAGCTTCTTCATGGCCTGAAGCCAATTCATATTTTTCTTGGAGGCTTTGGATGTAGGAATTTTGACTTTGTTGTCTTCTGAGTCTGTGTTTTGATCTTCTTTGTCACCATGGTAACTTTATACAGTAAGGATCTTTTCCTGCTGCTTGCTCATGTTTCCAGCCTATTTCTTGACTTTTCACTCTATGCTAAAGTTGGCCTCTGCTTCCAGAGTGGAGGGGTATATCCCAAACTTCAGGTTTTTTGTACAACTGTTTTCAGAGGTAATTCTGGGGACTGTAAGTTTTTGGTTCTTCCAAGGTGGTATGATCTAGGAAGAAATGTGTTTGCTATTCCCCTAGCCTGTGCTCTGCTCTGTGAGTGACCACAAGCACTCTTTTCCACCGTGGCACTGTGATCAAAGTCCCAGCTCAGCTGTGGCCACTAGCTCTGGGGTACTACTGCTCTTCTTCACCCTGGGACTGAGACTCAGGACTGCAACTCAGATCCAAGTGTGGGCAATGCAACAGAGTCCTATCCCTGGTGCCAGCAATGAGACCCCTGTAATCTCCTTCTGACCAGTTATCTGACCCCTTTACCATCTGTGGGCTGAGAGGTTTGGACATCACAATCACTGCCACTGATTCAGTTGCCCCCACGATTTACTGATGGTTTGCTGGGGCCTGGTCTGCGCTGGCACAGCCTGCGCTGGACTGTGCTCCATTCTCACTGTGGTACAACAGACCTTTCCTGCCAATCTGTCTTAGGCTGGAAAATGTTTCACTCATTCCTTTTGTGGGTTCTGCTGCTCTGGAATTTGTTTTGAGGCAATATTTAAAAGTGTTTGGAAGGGTTGGGGAGAAAGCTCAGGAGAATTTTAGCCTTTTCTCCACCATCTTAGCTCTGCCTCTTCTAGTCAAGTTCTTCTTAAAATGAATTGCTGAACACAATGCTCTGGAAAGGACCTCAACAAAACACCAAAGTATAGTGGCTGCCCCAATCCACTATCTTGCCCGCATCAGTTATTTTTCTAGCAGATAATTTGCATTTTCTTCTATTTTTTTTCCAATCATTTGATTTTGTTCTAATATTTCCTGCTCCCTCATGGAGTTGTTGATTATTGTTTGGACTATTCTAATTTTCTGAAACATATTTACTTAGGTAAGGTTTGCCATTTTCTATTCTAACTTTTTATTTTCCTTCTGATTCTTACTGCCAGAGTTTTAATTTTTTTTCTCTTCTGCATTTTATCTAGGTATTCCTATGGTACTGGCCCATTTTTTTTCTTTTAAGTCTCAGCTTGCTGTTGTAGAATTACTCTCTTCTTGAGGGTTGGATGTTAGGGATAGCTCTGTATTTATAATAATTCTTTATGTGGTTAGTGTTCTTCTATTTATTCATCTTTCCAGCCTTAGTTTTCTGAGATGAGGCTTTGTGCCACTTTTGGGAAGAGTGGTCAAGTCTGCTCAGTCCAGACCTTGATCACTTGAGTTGGTGTACTGACCTTCACCTCCCAGGTTATGTCTCTGATTGGTTTAAGGCCCCATCCCTTGAATCTCTGAAGAAGGCTAATTTATTTTAGGGGCCTTGGGGCCCTCTCTGGCATCTCAGGGCAGAGCATTAGCGATCTCCATGCTATTGAGTCTGGGGTTTCTGGGTCTGGGCCAGAGGCATGCTGGACCAAATTCATACCAGCTTATAAAAGCTAATCATTAAATATTCAGTGTGAGTATTTATACCTCAGAAATTAGCAAATGCTCCAAATCAGAACTTGTTTATTGTTTTGATAATTACACAGACTTAAGAAAGTATGGGAGAAAATGTTATTTATGTAAATAAAACCTCAAACTGTGAGATCTAGTTGTTAGACATTTACCAGCATACTCCTGTTACGGCTACCTCATTGCTTGCTCTTATTTCTTATCACTCCCAAGATATGGGATATAAATCTGCAGTCACCTTGGAGCTTTCTTCTGTGAGATAGTCTTGAAGCTACAGATATGTCTCTAGCCTTTATCTGATTGTATTGAAAGATTTCTTTCTTGTTTGTCTGTACTGGCATGGCTTTTCTATGGGCAGATAGGTGGCGCCATAGCGCACAGAGTGCCAGGCCTGAAGTCAGGAAGACTCATCTTCCCAAGTTCAAATCTGGCCTCAGACACTTATTAGCTTTGTGATTCCTAAGCAAGTCACTTCACCATATTTGCCTCAGTTTCCTCATCTGTAAAATGATCAGGAGAAGGAAATGGCAAACCACTCCAGTGTCTTTGCCAAGAAAACCCCAAATGGGATCACAAGAGTTGGACATGACTGAACAACAACAAAGGTGGTGTAGTAGATAGAGCACCAGACCTAGAGTCAGGAAGATCTGAGTTCAAATTTGGCCTCAGATACTTACCAGCTGTGTGACTGTGAGCAAATCACTTAACTTCTATGTACCTCAGTTTCCTCATCTGTAAAATGGGGATAACAATAGCATTTACCTCCCAGGGTTGTTGTGAGGATCAAATGAGATAATAATTGTAAAGTGCTTAGCACCATGCCTGGTACAATAGTAGGTGTTATCCCCCTCCCTGTCCCTGTAATATCCAGCATGTGCTTGAACATCTCCTACCATAAGGTAGGCATTCCCTGTCTTTTTAGACAACCTATTACATTTTTTAACTAGGTGGTACGATGGATAGCGTTCTGGGCCTGGAGTTAGGAAGATCTAAGGTAAAATCTATTCTCAGACACTTACTAGTGGTGTGACCCTGGAGTAGTCACTTAACCCTATTTGCCTCAGTTTCCTCATCTGTAAAATGAATAGAAGGGAATGGCAAACCACTCTAGTATCTTTGCCAAAAAAAAACCCCAAATGGGGTCACAAAGAGTCAGACACAACCAAAATGACTGAACAACAACAAAAATGTTAGTAAGTTCTTTCTTACACTGAACCTAAACCTGCCTCCCTATAAATCAGTCTATCGATCCTATTTCAGCACTCTAGCTACAAAGAATAAGTAAAATTCCTGTCCTACAGCACAATCCTTCATGTATTTGAAGACAGCTATAATGGCCCCATAATTCTTCCCTTTTCCAGTTAAATAACCACAATTTCTTCAGCCATTCCAGAACACTCACCAGGCTGGTTGCCCTTCCCTCTATGTACTCCATTTTGTCAATGTCTCACTTCAAATGGGCTATGCAGCACTGGATACAATACTCCAGATGTGTTCTGACCAGCACAGAATGAAGGCTGCCTTCCCTGCTGTGAACATTGCACTTCCACTGATGCAGCCTAAGATTTGAATTAGCTTCATATTGAGATAGCAGTCAACTGAAATCCCCAGGTCTTTTTCACATAAAAATGATGTCTACCCATGCTTTATATCCCCCAAATACTCCTCATTCTGTTTTTGTGAGGTTGAGTTTTAAGTCTAAAGTTCAAAACTGCAATCTATCTCTATTAGATTTCTTGTTGATGCTAGTGCATTAACCCTTTTGAAATCTTATTGAAACCTTATTGTACTATATACCACCTATTAGCTATCCACCCTAACTTCTGGTCAGTTGCACATTTAATCGATACTTCTATTTCTTTATTCAAGTCCTTGCCAAAGATTTTGAACAAAATGGAATGTTACCAGAGACCTTCTTCCAGACTGAAATCAATCCATTAGTCAACATGTGGTTATTCAACCACAAATGAATCCACCTAATTGTATACTTCATACATTTATTGAACAAGCGTTTATTAAGTGCGTGTGTATTCAAAATTCTGTACTAAGCATAGAGGGAGATAATAATGGCGAGTAAACCTGACCTTAAGGAGTTATGACATAGGGAGAGAAATTACATATGTACAAATAGCTAGATATATTGTAATAGGTACGTAAGTCAGGTATGAATAAGTTACTATGAGGATTTTTAAGGTAATGAGATCACTTCTGACTGAATTTATCATAGGATTTAGTCCTGGAAGGGACCTTTAGTTATCATATTTTTTAACTCCCTCATTTTATAGATGAGGAAATGGAGACCCAGAGAAATTTAAGTGACTCAACTGAGGTCAACTAGGTCTTAATTAGCAGATGTCAGATTTAAATTTAAGTCCTCTGATCTCAAAGCCAGTGCTCTTGTTTTCATCTTGCTGATCTAGAAAGACAAATATTAAGGAAGTACTTCCTATGTGCCAAGAACTGTACTAGGTTCTTGGTATCATGAAATTGAAAGTATAAAAAGACAAACAACAGAGCAGTCCCAACAGGAGGTTTATGATATGGGCCTAGAAGAATAGGTAGGATTTCAACAGTCACAGATGGGATGAGAGTTATAGAAATGGGGGATGGCGTGAATAAATTATTGGAGGTGAAAGATTTCAAACACGTTTGGAGTATACTAAGTTTTTTACATTTGGCTGGAATACATGAGGAAGTGTGGGATAAGGCTGAAAATGTAGACCACAGCCAAAATGTGGAGACTTGTAATGCCAGTTTGCTATTCCAGGATCACAAGCTTTGTGCTAGAATTGACTAAAAAAACTCTGTATAACCTGGCTTCTTCCTTCCTTTCCAGTCTTATATGTTACTCCCCTCCACATACTCTGCAATCTAGCTGCCCAGGCCTACTTGCTATTCCTTGCACACAATGCTCCATTTCCCATCGTCGTGACTTTTCACTGGTCATTTCCCATCTCTGGAATGCTTCATTTCCCAGGTCTCCTTGAATATTCAGCTCAAATCCTTCCTTCTGCAAGAGGCCTTTTCAGCTCCTTCTCACTGCTTGTGCCTTCCCTGAGATATTACTTTCCATATACACTGTACATGTCTTGTATGTACATAGCTATTTGCATGCTGTCTCCACCATTAGGGTAAGCTTCTTAAGTGGAAGGACCATGTTTTCACCTTTATCTGTATCCCTTGCATTTAGCACAGAGCTGGTGCAGAGTAATCACTTAATAAATGTTTGTTGTCTAACTGGCATCTAATCCAACTTTCTTATTTTACAGATGAGCAAATTGAGTTCTAGAGAGATTAAGTAACCTGCCAAAGGTCACTCAAGGAGTAAATGTCATAGCCAGGATTTGAAACAAGGTCTCTTGATTCCAAATCTAGCATACTTTCTACCATACTATGCTGGCTCAAGGAATTTACCCTTTATTCTTAGGCAAAGAGGAGTGACATAATTAAAACTATGTATTAGGAAGATTAATCTAATGATAACACATAGGATTGGATTAAAGGGGAGGAAACTAATGGAAGGGAGAAAAGTAAGGAGAGTATTACAATAGTTAGGCGAGAGATAATAAGGGCCTAAGCTATGGAGGTCAACTAGTGGGAATGGTAAGGACAGGATGAACACTAGGTATGTTTCAGAGGTTGAAATGATAGGACTTCATGATTGAATGGATGTGATATATAAAGAAGTCACAGGTGGCTCTAAGGCTGTAAGCCTGAGTGAGTAAAAGGATAGTTTCGCCAGATGCCTTTCTGATAATTCAGATATACGTTACTAGAATGACCAATCAGTTAAGTAACTCTATCAAAAAAGGAAATAAGATTATTTTGGCATTACTAGACTTTGGTGAACCCATGCTGGCTCCTTGTGCTTACTCCTTCCTAAGACTTGTTTCTGTTCTGGCCAGAAACTCTGAGGGTCTTCCCCTCCCTGATTGATTCTTTTGTAAAGGCAAAGTAGACCATCTTTTACCTCAGTTCCTACCTAGCCTTTAACTACTGAATGGGTGATGCTTCAGATAACCTAAGACCTGGGAAAGACCTTAGCTTAAAAAAAAAAAGGCCAAGGTCTCCCACTGTATCCTGGAGGTGCCATTCATCCTGACCTATGTCTTGCTCCTGGACTCTTATGACTCTGGAGGAGAGGGTGGGGCTAATGACTTTGCCTAGCTCTGCCCCACTTAAATCCAATTCACTTGAAAGTCAAGACATCACCCTTCTGGTGTCATTGGCCCTCCTTCTCAAGAACAAAGGATGAACAACTTCCTAAGTTATTACAAATCATCTAGTTAATAATCTATTCTATAATTGTCCCAGGATCCACAACAAACCTGCTAATTCATAGTTTCTAGAATACCCATTTTCCCCTTTAAAAAACTGTATTTTTATAACCCATATCTAGTCAGTCTTCTGATACCTTTTCAATAATCACAATTCTTTAACGAGACATGGTTCCATGGCCAAATATATAAATTCTTTCAGGACTCTTGAAACAAAATAGGAGTTGAGTGGTTCTGTTTTACGTGTCATTTGTTACCATTATTACTTCATCTAAGCAACCTATGCATCCTTTCTTCTTTCTTCTGAGAATAGCTTTAAAAAGTCCTTTTCTGTTGTTGTTGGCATTTGTGTTTTTCACACAAGTTAGCTCATTCTGGCCTTTAGCCTTTCTAGTCTTACAGTTCAGTGCTGCTCTTTTGTATTCCTCCTGGGTTATGTGCCCTCCCTACATCTTTTGTTTGTGCCCTTTTAAAATCTGAGCTCATCAGAGAAATTCCTATGAAGTCACATTGGAGTTTTTCTATGCCTCTTTTCTGTATTCCTCATGCTTGTCATTGTGTCGCTGAAATTTTGTTTTTTATAAAAGCCTTTCTCTTGAACTGTCTTCCCTTTCTGAGTGATCATAGTTGTCTTGACTGTTTACCTTTAGAAATCTATTCTTTTAGAACAGCTGTCTAACAAGCCCAGCTTTCCTTTACCTGACTGTTCGGAATGTTAAATCCATCTATTCAAAGGGACCTTAGAAGTCTGAGTCCATCCACTTTATTTTGCAGGCTAGGAAAATGAAGCATAGAAAGCTTAAGTGATTTGCCAAGGGACAAACCAGCTGTTTGTAAATGTCTAAAGTGGGATATAAATCCCAGATCCTTTTGACTCCAAGTTCAATGGCCATCCACCACACTGCACTGCCTCACATGATAGTTCCACTTTATTCCAAGGTTCTGCTTGTTATTGATTCATAAATCAGTTCTCTGTTTCTTGGGACTGAGTTCAAAATAATAGTTTTCTTTATTCCTTTCTTAATCTTTAAAGGGAAGAAATTTTTCAATAAGCCCTGACAAAAATTTGTCGGAGGCTCTGCTTTTTAGCAGAATAAAATTTCCATTGTCCTTCATAAGTAACTGTGTGACCTTGACCAAGTCCTTTGACCTCCTTGGGCCTCAGTTTACTTAGTTTTAAATAATGGAGTTGAACTGGAAGATATCTAAGCCCCCTTCCAGATCTAAGTTTATCAATGTCCGGATAGTTGAATTTCTCATTATTAAGAGATCCTGTTTCTGTTCAAGTTGTGTGATTTGCATTAAGAAATTATGTCCAAATCCTCTGTGACTCTGGGTTGTCTATACTATACTCTCATAGGAGCATCAGTTCTGATTCTCATTATCTGAAATGCTTATCACTCTTCCACCTTTAATTTACATATTCTTGACCTTCTGCCTTTGCCTTTCTTTTTTAATTAAAGAGCCTTCTTTTAAACAAGATATATCTTCAATTGTTATATTCACTTTACAACTATATATTAAGTACCTACTATGTCCGAGATTCACCTTTCTGAGTTAAAATCTGGCCTCAGGTAATTACTGGGGGTATGACTCTGCACAAGCCACTTAGCCCTGTTTGCCTCAGCTTCCTCATCTGTAAAATGAGCTGGAGAAGGAAATGGTAAACCACTCCAGCATCTTTGGTAAGAAAACCCCAAACGGGGTCACTAAGAGTAGGACATGATTGAAACAACTAAACTGTTTAACCTGACAAATATGCCCAGCACTGTGTTAGGTACTGCGGGTAGGAGATTTACAGCCACAGATTTTGCTCTTAAGGAGCTTGTAGTAAAGAAGGAGGGAAAGATGTGTATAAAAAACAGCTATGATGTAAGGGAGAGTGAAACGAGTTCAAAGGATCAGTCCAAACAGAGAACTCCAAGAAATCTAAGGAGAGAGAGATTACTTTCACTCACAGAGGTCAGGGAAGTCTTTATGGAGGTATTGGCACATGAAGGAAGGGAGGTACTTCAACAATGGAGATGAGGGGGATTCCAATGTAGGCATGGACTAGTACATGAATAAAGGCATAGATATGAGAGAATATAGTTGGAAAACAAGAGATGGAGACCAATCAATCGAAAGTATTTATTATTTATTTTTATTTTGGGGGGGTGGGGCAATCAGGGTTAAGTGACTTGCCCAAGGTCACACAGCTAGTTAAGTGTTACGTGTCTGAGGCTGGATTTGAACTCAGGTACTCCTGACTCCAAGGCCAGAGCTCTATCCACTCTATCCAGTGCTACCTAGCTGCCCAAAAGTATTTATTAAGCTCTTATTATTTACCAAGTGCTGTGCCCTGTATACCTTTGCATGCCTACCTTTGTATCCCCTGGGGGATACAAAGAAAAAATAAAAATGGTCTTTGTCCTCAAAGGGCTTATATTCTAATGATGGGGTATGGGGGGAGGGTGTTTTGTTTTAATCTATTAGTTTTTAATTTAGAGACTGAAAAGGGGAATGGTATGAGAAAGGTAAATCAGAACCACATTGTGCATGGCCTTGAATGCCAACATCATTCCATTCACCCTCCTCCTCTGCCCAAAATGTGCTCTGTGCCCCTGATTGGTGTGCTTTCACCTTATCTGGTCCTGGTCTCAGTCTCTGCATGCACATTTCAGGCTATCTTCATGCCATCCTATATGCCCTTACTTTCCCCCTTTCAACTCTAGCTACCTGTGTTATGTGACCTTATTAAAATGCAAACTTCTTGAGGACAACATGCACCTGTCTTGATTGGACTCTATATCTCCAGATACTTAGGACAATGCCTGGCATATAGTAAGTGATCAGTAAATGCTTTTTTGTTAATTCATTCACTCATTATCTTTCTTGGCTTCCCTACCAGTCCCATCTTTTTTCCAATCTACCTTCTACACACTTGTGAAACTGCTGTTCTTAAAACATATTTGGTTTTGTCGTTCTCCTGCTCAAGATGCTCCGGTGATTCTCAATTGCTTTTAAGAGAAAATATAAACTCATTTGTGTGGCATTTAAACCTCTTTCAGATCTGGCTCCTGCCTCCTTTTTTCCAGGTTTATTGCACATCAATCTCCTTTGCCCACTCTACATTCCAGCCAGCTGGCTTACTTGCTGTTCCTTGAACACAACATGGCATCTCCCTTCTGTCTCCATTTCTGTACCATTAGCCACCTGCCTCAAGAGTGCAGAAAGAGAGCAGGGACGAGAGCTGCTCAACTGCCCTGTTGGAGCAGCGTGGAGTACTGGATAGAACGCTGTATTTGGAATCAAGAAGAACTGGATTCAAATCCTGCTCAGACACTTACTAGCTAGGTGACCCTGGACATGTCGATTAACCTCTTTCTATCTCAGTTTCCTCATCTATAAAATGAGAGGTTTGGACTTTGTAAGTTCCAGCTTTAAATTTACAATCCTATGACTTTGGAAGTAAAAAAAAAATTATGAAGGGAACCTAATGATGAGAAGATGAGACTATAACGACTTGGAGTTATAAATGGGTGTTGTGGTAACAATATAGTAAATTGTGAACCTTCCTCAAAAACTTTTGAAATATCCCAGGAATCTTTTCCCAAGATTTGAAAGTTTCCTCTCAAGTAGGACACTTTCCATGATGTGATTCCATCTATAGCTCTATCAGCCCTCCTAGTTACCACCTGACCTGTTACATTGGAAATTTATGCAGTAAAGGCACTACTTTACATGAAGTACTGCTTTATTAGACACATCCATAACCCATGGAGGCTTCCATTTTTAAGAATATTTCCTGTCCTTGCACCCCTGAAGGAAGAAAACCTAAAAGATATGGTTCTGCATGCAGAGAGCACTCAGTAAAATCTATCACTGATGGGTATGTGCAATAGTGGCCCAGAAAAAAAGAAAAAGAAAGACATAGGAAAATCCCCTCAAAATTCCTAAAGAAAGACTACTTTCATCCTGTGAAAATGAAATGCCCCCAATGTCCTCTTTGTTAACAGGTCTCACGTTGCTAGGAAACCAGGTTCAAATATCTCCTGACTGTGTTTCCAGTTCCATCCTGTGAGGACTCAAGCTTCTTCACTAATTACCCAAGAATTTCGGACTCCTTCCACCCTTGCCATTTACCTGATTACTAATTTGGAGGCTCAAACCCTGGCATCCCAAGGGGAATCTTAGCTCATGGCCTATATTAATTTCCTGCTGGGAAATTTCCGTACGTGGAATGGAGTCTCTGAGCAGCCTGGGACCACACCCTGCAGGCTATCACTCTGTTCGTCATTCTGTTACCTAATACTGTCCGTTAGAAACACCAGTACCTAAAAGATATGTGGGATACAAACTGAGCCCCATACAGGACGGAGATGGAAAGCACATTGGGGCACAGAGTGCCATCTTCTACCAGGGCACAACTGTTTTCTGCTTTCTGTTTTTTAGGCAATGAAATAAGCATCTGTCTTCTTAGAGAATAAACTTCAAAAGTTGTTAGCCCATTATAATAGTCCTTGAAACTAATTCTTAAAAAAGTTCTTATTTACATAATGCTTTACATAATAACAATAGGGAGGCCTTGCGGAACAGTGGGAAAATTCACTGTATTTGGAGTCAGAGCATTGTAATCCTGGTCCTGCCACTTATTCCCTGCGAGCCTTAAGCAAGTCAGTCTCCCTGTGCCTCAGTTTTCTCCCCTGTAAAATTGGAACAGATTATCTCTACTGTCCTTTCCAGCTCTATTTTTATGGCCTTAAGAATAATAGCAGCATCAATAATAAGATAATAGATCCTGTTTATAGAATGATTTACTGTTTACAGGATATTCCCCTCATAACAATTTTATGAGGTAGCCAAAGTGATTCCTATTTGCCAGGAACTGTGTGAAATGCTGGGGATAAAAGGGAAAACAAAAGTAGTGCCTGCCTTTAAGGAGAAGGAAGATACATAGAGATATAGAGCTATATACACATATATGCATATATTTATACATAAATATATTTGTATATTTATAAACCAGTAAATAACTAGGTACAAACAAGATACACACACACACACACACACACACACACACACACACACACACACACAATAAATGGAAGAAAGTCTCAGAGGGGAAGGCTCTAGGTTCTGGCTTCTTGCCAAAGGTGAGATTTGGATTAAGCCTTGAAGGAAGCCTGGGAAGTTAAGAATGATAACGTTCAGTTTAGAGGGGCTGAAAAAAGTGAGGTTAAGATAAGGTGAAATGACTGGCTTGAGGTCATACAGCTATTAAGTGGCAGAACTATGATATGAGACATTAATGAACCCAATCTTTCCAACAACCCTCGAAAGTAGACTGTGCAAAGAGTGTTCTCCTTATTCTCCAGAGGAGGGAACCTAGGGGAAATACCTTGTTCAATGTCAGGCAACTAGTTAAAAGCATGGCTGAAGCTCAACCCCAGGCCCCCAAGTCCAATGCTGTTTTCATTTCACTAGGCTCCCTCTAAGTTTGGGGAGTAAGGGAGGAGAAGGTGAGATGGAGGGCTTTTCAGGTTATCTGTAAGGCACTCCTGAGAATGCAGGCATATCAATATATGTTAAATAGCAAGACTTTTCACTACTAGTTCCAGCTAATAATGCAAATGAAAGCAGAAGAGGATAGAATAATAATTAAGGCTACCTTGAATTGTGTCAATGCATACCAATCTTCTCATCACTGCACCTATACAGAATAAAAAGGCTCAACTCTTTCCTCCAGCATTTCTCTAATACGAATAAATAAATTGGAGTGGGATTGTAAGTATAGACCACTCTAATTTACCCAAACTTCTCTATATGGTGGAGCCATTTGGACTAGAACAAGGAGCACACTTTTTACTGTTCAAGATTGGTCCTAGAAAGCAATCCTGAACAAATATGACCCAGGCCTTTGGGGTGTGTGTGTGTGTGTGTGTGTGTGTATAAGTATGTGCATGTATGTGTATATACGTATATATGTGTGTATACATATACATATGCACATATAAATATATAAAATACCTGCATATGCATATGCACACATACATACCTATACATATATGTGTCTATGTGTATATACACATAGACATGCTATAAATATATAGATACATACATACATACACACACACATATATATACACATATATACATATACACACACACACACACATATATATATAAATAAAATGAATAAGAAGATTAAGAGTGTGAAAAGATCCCATGTAACTTGCTTTTCCTGATGGCAGAGAAGAATGCAACAGTGTTAGCTTTTATCCCCTCCTGTATTCATGGCTATGTGGACAGAGAATTACTTGTGCATTTTAAGGTATGGGCATTTGGTACAGCCTTATTCTTCACTCAGTGCATGCTATCCAAATCCAACTCAAATCTATGCATCCTTGCAACCTATACAACACTAAAGGCCACCCCTGGGAGAATGCAGAGACACATGATCATGTTTTCCTCTGTCCCCATTTCCTTTGTTCTAGGCCCAGACCAAACCCATTTCTTTTTATCACGACCTTGGTGGTCAAATTCCTTCAGATAGATTTTTATTTGTATGATACATTCAAGTCTCTCTTTGGGTGGTTGCTAGATGAAGGTTCACTGCAAAAATGCAAATCTACTGTTTAATAAGTCTCCCAGTGAAAAATCTCTCTCATGCCCATAGGATCCACAGTCTCAGTCTTATCCCAACAAAAAGGGATTCACAGCCCAATCCTGCAATCCTCCTAACAGTGAAATGGCACCACTAGGAATCCTTTGTTAGTGCTTCCTTGACAATTCCCAGTGCCATTCTGTAGTCAGTCACTTGTGGAGTTTTAAAAATTAATAATATAATTAAAAGATAAGAGCAAGGTTTTCCGGTGCATTGGATAGATTATGAAAATACACGGATAGAAATTGAATGGACTGAGAAGGCAAGGATGATTTGCGATGTACACAATAGGAGGTAATAACTATTGTATAGAATATTGAATCCATTGATATCACAAATATTAATTGGTGAATCAGCACACATTTATTGTCTGTTATGCTATAAAAACACAAACAAAACATTCTCTGCCCTCAAGGAACATACCCGATAGTGAGAGAAACAATATGCATTGTACAACTAAGCAGCAGTCTTTTTTTTTTTAAGTTTTTATTTTTTAATAGTATTTCATTTTTCCAATCACAGGTAAAGACAATATTCAACATTTATTTTTTGAAAGATTTTGAGTTACAAATTTTTCTCCCTCTTTCCCCTCCACCCTCTCCAAGATGGCAAGCAATCTGATATAGGTCATACATGTAAGCAAAGGTCTTTACAAAAGCCTTCTGCACTATCCATGTGTGGGTCAATGGGATGGTGGCTCAGCGTTCGGCCAAGGCACTTTATTCTTTCAGAGTCAAATGCCAGGGGGTAGGGGCTGAAGGTAGTCTCTGGCTGTGCCATGGTAACTAGGTGTATCATCTCTGCAAATCTGTAACCTGCTTTGAATCTTTCTGTGCTTGATATTTGAACGTCTTTTCTGGGCTAAAAAGCATTAAAGATGTTCAAATTTCCTATGCTACAGTAGCTCCTGGGAATAAATTCATCACATTGTACATCCTAGTTATTTTATGCTTATACATCAAAGCACTAAAGCTTTCAGGATAAATTATTCAGTGAGGATTTAGTTTGCCTTTATTGCTCTTGAATACAAATGAGAAGCTAGAAAAATGGTGATGTCTTGTTTCTACAGCCTATATTCAGGGGGGAAAAAGAAAGGTCATCTTAGCCCCCTAAAAGTGGTCGGCACTAGAGTCAGTGAGAAATTGTCCTTAAAATAATAAGAGCTCATGTTTTTATGGAACTTTGTTTACGAAGCACTCTTCTTACAAGAACCCTGTGAGGAAGGGAACCATGGGATTGAGTCATTTTCCATTGTAAGAGGGACCACGGTGTAGGGAGCAGAAAGCCAACTCTGCCATCAGGAAGGGTTCAGGTCCAAAATGAGCCCCGGAGTGTGACATGTGTGACATGTGTGACAAGTGTGACCCTGGGAGAACTGTACCTTCTTATTACCTCCAGGAAATTCGCCAAAGCTGCAGAAATTGCCCATCTGCATTGATGGAGGGCATTTCCTCACCTGGAACTCCTTACAGGGATGAAATCACACAACTAGACCCTGCTCCCCCTCCCCCAAACTCTCCCCCCATTTAAAGTGTTAGTGTCCTTCTAAATTTTTATCCTTTCCAGCTTCAAGTGTGGTGCTCTTCACAGAGTAAGTACTTAATAAATGTTTGTCACGCAGCCAGGAGGTATCTGAAGCAGGATTTGAACTCAACTCTTTGAAACTCCAAGATCAAGGAGTATTAGAGACAATAAATATAACTGAATATAACTGGAGTTCCAAGGGAGGAGAAATCCCCTTAGGTGTGGATGATGATAGTAATAACAGTCATAATAGGTAGCATTTAAATAGCACTTTGGGCAGCTAGGTGGCACCATAGCACACAGAGTGCCGGGCCTGGAGTCAGGAAGACCCATCTTGAGTTCAAATCCGACCTCAGACACTTGCTAGCTGTATGACCCTGGGTAAATCACTGAACCCTGTCTGCCTCAGTTTCTTTATCTGTAAAATGAGCTGGAGAAGGAAATGGCAAACTACTTCAGTATCTGCCAAGAAAACCTCAAATGGGGTCAGAAAGAGTCAGACATGACTGAAAGTGACTGAATATCTTTAACAAGGACAACAAAATAGCACTTTAAAGTTTGCAAAGCACTTTACACGTTATCTCATTTGACCCTCACAACAACCCTGTGAGACAGGTGCAATTATCATCCATAATTACAGGTAGGGAAACTGAGGCCAATAGAGGTTAAGTGACTTGCTCAGGGCCATACAGCTAGTAGCATTTGAACTCAGGTCTTCCCAACTCCAAGTCTAGCACCTTGTCCACTACATCACCTACCTGCTTGCGTAACGATCAGTTTGTCTATATACCTAGATAATCACAGAAGCCACTGGGATGAAATTCTTTGGCTCTGCTAACTGAGCATTTTCTTGAGCAAAAGTTTTGCAAAAATGCTTTCTCTATCTCTTTTGAGCCTCACAACAACCATATGAGATAGCTGCTATTTTTAGCTCTATTTTACAGATGAAGAAACTGAGACAAAGAAAGATTAAATGACTTGCCCAAGGTCACACAGCTGGTAAGTATTTGATCTGGACTTGAACCCAGGTCTTTCTGACCCTAAATTCTATACTTTATCCACTGTACCAACCTGGTTATTACTAGTGATGAAGTATTATTCTGCAAATACCCATGCTCCTTCCATATACTACAATCTTTTTTCCTTTTAAGGCAACTGGGGTTAAGTGACTTGCCTAGGGTCATACAAGTAGTAAGTGTCAAGTGTTTGGTCTGAGGCCGGATTTGAACTCAGGTCCTCCTGACTTCAGGGACAGTGCTCTATCCACTGCGCCACCTAGCAGCCCCCGTATACTACAGTCTGAGGCAGGAATGTGGGATTTGGAAGAGGAGAGGACCCAGACCTGCGATGGCATCGGTGAAGTGAGCTCAGTGTGAAGAGATCCACAGTTTCTCTGAAATGTATAGTTTAGTTTAGGGGTATTCATTAATCAGTTAACTAACTGATTAATTAACACTTAATTAATTGATTTTAGTCATATGGCCAGCACGTGCTCAGCACAGATTTAATGTTAGGTCTCTCCAAGTCCGAGGCCAGCTCTCTATCTATTATGCTGTTTCTCAGGAATATGAGACATGTTTTTTGGGGGAGAAAGGGTTCAGAATCTGTAATTTTGTTAGTGTGGGATGGGGGAACTCTCAATGTGGACATTTCCTCCTCTGATGCCAATTGGTAACTTCTCTGTACCTAGCTGTGGGATTTAGAGGGGAGCCTAGACACAAGTGGCATGTTGTCACTCGTTGTTCAGTTGTGTCCAACACTTTGTGACCCCGTCTGGGGGCAAAGACACTGCAGTGATTTGTCATTTCCTTCTCCAGCTCATTTTACAGGTGAGGAACCTGAGATGAACAGGGTTAAGTGACTCACCCAGGATCACACAGCTAGTAAGTGTCTGAGGCCCGGTTTTGTGATTCTAGGCTCAGCACTATCCATTGTGTCACCTGACTGCCCACATTATCACTCTTCTGGAAGATTTACTTTCACCTTCTGATGTTACTGGGGTTGTTATGGGGGATCGTTGCAATTCTCTAGTGGTGCTTGGCTAGGAGCAATAGGGAACAGCCAGGATTCCAGCATGTCATCTGGAGATGGTTAGAAGCCAGCCTGGGTGTGCTATGAGTATGGAAGGAGAGAGAGTGATTGAGAGTGATGGGAATCTTGGCAATGCACTTTGGGACGCCTTCTGAGAAGAGAGAAATGCCAAGAGTGATGAAGATATAGAAGGCCTGGGCTACTACATTGCATTCCTGGAGAGAAAATGATAATAAAAATAAACAACAATAAATAGTTATAAAAATAAACAACAATAATAGTTATAATAATAACAGTAGTAATAATTAGCATTTATATAGTGCTTTACAAATATTATCTCATCTGATCCTTACAACAACCCTGGGAGGTAGGTGCTATTATTATTATCATCCCTATTTTATAGATGAGGAAATTGAGTCTGAGAGAGGTTAAGTGACTTGCCCAGGGTCACACAGCTATTATGGTCTGACACTGAATTCTAATTCTAATTCTAATTCTAACCTGGGTCTCCTTGACAAGTCAGACTTTGTGGTTTAGAGAATGGCCTGGGAGAAGAGATAGTATAAAAACAGAACTGGTAATGTGGTTGATAGTACCTTCTGCTCCCTCCTTATGTACAGATACATGCATAAACAAAGGAAGGAAAAATGCAAAGTTGTCAGATTTTTGTATAGTAAAAATAATCTGAATCATGGGCACAGTGGAATGCGTCTCTAGGTTCCTGCTTTGGAAAAGGGGTGCTTAGAGGAGAGGGACCAGGTAGTTCAACAGTTATGCCAGTAACAGCAGAGAAGCAAACCTCCCCTCCCCCATTTCCCCATTTGACCTTGAATGGCTTGGTGGGGGTGGTTCACAGAGAAGCAGAAGTGTTCTGAACCCATGCAAGTGGGGATGGCCAGCTTTGCTAGTATTGGCATTATAAGAAACACCGTTGCTTATGCTTCAGGCATAAAAGTCTCAGAGCATCTGTCTTGCTCTCCTGGCGACCTATCCATGTGGGATGAGAAAGGAAGACATGGATAGACAGGATGCGATGGAGGAGCAGCTATTAGAGATGAAGTATAGAGCTAAATTCCTCAAGGTGTGATCAAAATGGGCCAAACAGGCAGCTTAGGAGCACAGTGGACAGAATGCTGGATCTGGAGTCAGGGAGACCTGTGTGCAAATCTGACCTCAGACACTGCTATCTGTGTGACCTCATGCAAGTCATTTAACCTGTATGCCTCATTTTCCTCAACAGTAAAATGGGGATAATAATAGCACCTACCTTCTAGGGTTGTTGCCAGGATCAAATGAGATAAATATTTGTAAAGCACACAGCACTTATGGTACTTACTAAATGCTTGTTTTCTTCTTCTAACAGGAAGAGCCAAGTTTCTGATATGGGGGCCTAGGGCCCTTGGCCAGATGGTGCGGAAAGTGTTTATCCAGACCTGATGAGACATCCAGGAAACACCCTGAGCCCCAGGGCTCAGAGAGGCATGTCTCAAGACTTCTCCCATGATTATTCCACTCCATCAACAGGAGCTTAGATCTAAAAACTCCCTGAAAGAGGCTGCTGGTGGACAAAAAACAAAAAAGCCCCATTGACTGGGGTCAGAGAGATCTTATGTGGAATTGAGAAAAAGAGGGAAGATTCTTTCTAAATGTAGGCCTCCGTTTTGGATTCTGTGGCCAGAAAGAGAGATTGAAGGAATGGTTAGAATAATCCATAGCCCTAACTGAGATTGGAAGGATAAATTATAATAGAAAATTGAGAAAAGTCTGGACAAGAAAGCTCTTAGGCAATTAATCAGCCTTTTTTTTTTTTTGCTTTGCATATCCATCAGTCCAGCAGGAGACAAGGAGCAGCAGAAGCCCAATTCCCTCTTTTTCCCTACAAAAGCTGGGTGGTTTCCACTCTGTGTTATGTGGAAGATGAGGTTACTTCTCCTTCCCCAGGTAGAGATGTTCTTTGGATTCCATCTGTAGTCAATTTCACTTACTCAAGGCTCTGAACTTTTCCTTCTCTCCGTCCACTTTGCCCTGTTGGTAAAGCTTCTATACATGTATACCGAGAGATCCCACTCTGCCCTGACAGCTACAGGTGTTTCCTCTTCCATATGAAGATTTCTTCTCCATGTTTCACTATTGCAGGGGTACCTACCAGAAGATCTGAGTTCAAATCCGTCATCAAACACTTATTAGCTAACTACTTTGGGCAAGTCACTTAACTTCTGTCTTCCTCAGTTTTCCCAATCGTAAAATAGGGAAAATGGGGGAAATAATAGCATCTACCTCCATGGGAGGATCAATTGAGATAGTAATAGCTGCTCCTCCATGGCATCCTGTCTATCCATGTCTTCCTTTCTTATCCTGTTTCTGGTACATAGTAACAGCTTAATAAATAATTCCTCCCTCTCTCCCTCCCTTCCTTCCTTCCTTCCCTCCTTCTTTCTCTTTCTTCCTAATGTGAGAATGCATCTAAAGTATGACGGTACCTGACATGCATATGCACTTAACAAATGCTAATTGACTAGCAAACAAATAATGACTTTTTTTTTTACCGTTTCTCCTTGTCATAGTTGTTTAACGTATAGAATCATATTTGATTTGTAAAACCAGAAACCTTCATTTGCTTCTTGCCCTCTTCCTTGCTTTGTTTTGGCTGGTAGGTACAGGGCTTTACTTTTAAGTGTTCTACGGTCAGGTATGCCCTGAAGGTCAGGGCATACACTAAAGGAATCAGAGAGACTTTGTAAGGTCCCAGCTACACAGGTCAGTCACTCTTTGCTTGCTTTCTATTTCCTTAAGCTTATTTCCTTCCTGTCTCTCCCTCTCCCTTTCTGGTTGTTTGTGTAATTTATGGCTTTGGCAGCAGGCGCAGATGACTACACACGCAAGCTATCAGAGTAACACTTGAGGGGTTTCTTGTTTTGGTAGTGCTGCGGCATCTGGTCTTGGCTCATCCCAAGAGAATATTTCATGTTACTGACAAGTAAAGAACATTTATGGTCCAGGGTTCCATTTCTATGCTGTCTTAACAAGGCACCAAATACTGGGCACCACCAGATCCCTTCCATGCTGGCAATGAAATGGATTTTTATATATACCTTTTGTTCCATGGTTCTATTCAGTGGACTCTGGGAGGCAAGGGCTATGCAGCATGGTATTTATTTCCCCAGGAATCCTTTTATTCTTTCTTTCAGCACTGGAACAATTTAAGTGAAAACAACAAAACATTTGGGGAAATAATTTTCCTGTTTTCAAACAAACGGAAATAGATCAACACACATACAATTTGCTAAAAACCTAGCATCTTACATTCTCATTCCACAAATTCAGTTCAGCAACATTCATTAAGTGACTACCACGTGCAAGAATTTGGTAGGAATTGGGGACCCAAAGCCAAAAAGGGAAAAACAAAAACAACAGGGAACATCCCCTGTCCTCAGGAAACTTAGATTACTTGAAGGAGAGTCTTGGTTAGGGCAGCTAGATGATGCAATGGATAGAGCATTGGGCTGGGAAGCAGGAAGACTTCTCTCCCTGAGTTCAAATACAGCCTCAGACACTTACTAGCTGTGTAACTATAGAAGAGTCACTTAATCCTGTTTGCCTCAGTTTCCTCATCTGTGAAATGAGCTGGAGAAGGAAATGGCAGACCACTCCAGTATCTTTGCCAAGAAAACCCCAAATGGGGTCATGAAGAGTTGGACTCGATTGAACAACAAACAAGAGTCTTAATTAAAATAGATTTGTGGGGAATATGTTTTGATAAGAACCGTAGATCATACGATCATAGACATAGGCTGGTAGGAACCAAAAGGTTATCTTGTTCAACGCTGCCATTTTGCTGGTGAGCAAACAATGGCCCAGAGACGATGTGACTTTCTAAAAGTCACACACGTGTGCATGCACGTTGCATAGCTGGGATTTGAATTTAGGTCCCCCATCAAAATGGAATATTTGAAAACTATTTAATCAAAAAGAGCAAAGCAGTTCCTAGTCTTTTAATTTGCTATTGGCATTGTGACTATTTCCTTTTTGGGGGGGGAGGGAAGGGGGGAGATAAAGGACGGACAAAGGAGAGGAGAGAGAGATCAGATGTTTATTACCTCCTTGAGGCTCTTGCTCATCTTCCTGGCTATTAGACATTCCAGTTTGCATCATTAAATAAATGTGCTTTTGCTAGAGTGTATTCTAGTTAATTAGTGCATTAATGAGGTTTATATAGCACCTTTCCTCTGAATAGCTCATATTGTGTTAAGATTCACAGTGCTCCATCACCATTACTGTTGGCTCTATTTGCAAAAATAAGTAACTTATTATTGCAAGTTAATTTCCATCTGCCAGGAAAAGGAAAGCACCTTAATCTACAGCCTCACAGTGGACTATTCAAAGCCCCAGGGAAGATTAGGTTATATTGTTAGTGCATGGATGATGACCAGTGTGTTTTTCTCTTTTTTTTAAAATGAGTATGCAAAACCCTGATTCACATTTGAGGCGTGTGGTGAAGTCTCCATTTTAGGACAGGCCTAGCCGAGATGATTGTTTTAATTTATATTTAAAAAAAAAGTCAATGTCAAATCCAATTTTAGAATGAGAAAGTAGAATGGTATCCAAACTTCTGCTCTCCATGAGATAAGCTGAGGGTGAAAGGCATGTAGCAAGATGCCCATTTATAGTATTTTAAAATCTTTACAAGGAAAGAAACAAGTATTTATTATGTACCTACTATGTGCCAGGCACAGTGCCAAGCACTTTACAAACATTATCTCATTTGATTCTCACAACAACCCTGCAAGGTAGGTACTATTGTTATTTTTATTTTGCAACTGAGAAAATTGAGGCAAATAGACATTAAGTGACTTGCTCAAAGGCTGGATCTGAACTCAGGTCTTTCTGACTCCAGGCCAGTGCTCTATCCACTAGCTAACCTCTGTTTGCCTCAGTTTCCTCAACTACAATAAAGAATAATAATAACAATAATAATAGCTAACATTTATATGTGGAGAAGGAAATGGCAAACCACTCCAGTATCTTTGCCAAGAAAACCTCAATGGGGTCTAAAGAGTTGGACATGACTGAAACATCTAAACAACCACAAACATTTATATAGTACTTACTATATGCCAGGCACTGGGCTGTGTTTTACAATTGTTATCTCATTGGATTCTCACAACAATCTTGAGCAGTGGGTGCTATTATTATTCTCATCTTAGAGATAAAAAGAAATTGAGGTAAGCAGAGATTAGGTGACTTGCCTACAGTCATACAATTAGTCAGTCTGAGGCCATATTTGAACTTGGGTCTTCTTAGCAGGTCTTTGATGCCAGGTCCAGCACGCTATCCACTGTGCCACCTACCTACCCCAACTGTAAAGTGGGGATACTAACAGGACCTGCCTCCCAGAGTTGGTGTGAGGATCAAATGAGATAATATTTGTCAAAAGCATTTTGCACAGTGCTGGCACATAATATTCAGTTAATAAATATGTGTTACTTTTCCTGTCCCTTATGTGACTTGTCCAAAGCCACATAGCTAATAAATGTCTGAGGCTGGTTTTGAACTCAGGTCTTCCTGACTCCAGGCTCCCGCTGTGTCCACTGCACCAGCTTGCTGCCCCTGTAGAGAAGATCATGATGCAATGCTGAATTTGGGCACATGGCATCCAGCTCCAAATCCTGGCCCCTTTACAACTCAGTTTCCTTCCCATTAAATTGAAGGACTGGACTAGAGGGTGTCTTCCAACTCTAAGTTTAAGATGGGGTGGTACATTCTTGAGGGAGGAACTATGAATGCCCATTCTGATCACATCAAGGCATTCCCCTCAGGGAGTTGCTGGAGCCTGTTAGATTTGGAGACAATGTATTGATGAGAGTTTTCAAAATAATAAAGAAAACATGAGGCTTACCATAGACATCTCATTTAACCACAGGCATTCATGGAAACCATAATGGGTCACATCCTCTCACTTAGGCTTAGTTTGAGAAGAGCCTGTCCTTGTCCTTTTAATTAACATATGGAGGATTTTTGGAAGAGAATTTGTTGTTTTTGTTATGTTACCAGAGATAACGATTTCTTTTGGAATTTTTTTCCATAAATAAGCTAGTGAGGTTCAATCATACTTTTATATTGTCACCCTTAGAGTTAAGATAATGTTGTTGATGGTGTGGAGTATGTCTTATGAAGCTAATGTTAGTGAGAGCACCACCATCATCTTTGCCACGCTGACCTCAATCATATTAAACATATTTTCACATCAGTCATGTTGTGAAAGAAGAATCTCAACAAAAAGGAAAAACCACAAGGAAGAAAAAAACAACAAAAATGAATAAAAGAGAGAAAAGAGTATGCTTTGATCTGCATTCAGACTCTAGTTCTTTCTATGGATGTGGATAGCATTTTCCATCATGAGTTTTTTTGGAATTGTCTAAGATCCTTGCATTGCTGCAAAGAGCTAAGTCTATCAAAGTTGGTCATTGCATAATGTTGCTGTTACTGTGTACATTGTTCTGCTGGCTCTGCTCACTAGTGAAACCTTTTTTAACTATTAGATTTTAAGTTCTTGAGGGCAGGTGTCGTCATTTCAACTTTATACAGCAGGGAGCTATCATGATGCCTTGAATATGACCAATCAATATTGTTTAATGGAATTATTCTGATTTCAAACTATAGCTTTTAACCCGAAGTATGTATTTGAAAATATCTTTATTGTTTTCCAGCTCAAAATCTGTTTTTCTGTGTTGATTACTCATGGCAGATTCCAGGTGGGTTGGCACATCTGCTAAAGGGACTGTTGAGACATTTATAAATAAATACTACTTATTTATGACTAACAGCCTCCTGTTCAGCATACAACTAATGTGCTGAAGGACTCAAAAAATTATTTGACTAGTTAAAAGATGTTCTTTGCAGCCTTGTCAAAACTATTTGTTTAGCATACTATTTGGAGATGATGCAAAGGTAAATTCCGTGTCTAATGAAGTCTGAATAATAAGAATATTACTCAGAAAACAGAATGGTACAATGGAAAGAAAATTGGATTTTTAGTCACAAGAATATGAAGAGAGAGAAAGGAAGAGGGCACCAAGCAGAGGTTTGGGGAACACTCATAGTCAGTGGATATCACATGAATGAAGATCCATCCAAGGAGATTGAGAAAGAGCAGCAAGATAATAAGGAGAGAAACAAGAGAAAGTGATGTCATGAGAGCCCAGAGAGAAGAGAGTATCTGGAAGGACAGGGTAGTCAACAGTGTCAGAAGTTCCAAAGAGGTCAAAAAGGATGAGAACTGAGAAAAGTCCTTCAGATCTGGAATTTAAGAATTGGATTTGGAGCCAGGAAGAATGCATAGAGAGGGAAAGGAAAAGGGCCCAGGACAAAGCCTTGGGGAACACCTATAGTTAGGAGACATGATTATGGATGAAGACCTGGAAGAGAGGACACATGAGAAGAAACCAAAAGAAAGCAGTGTCATGAAAAAACAGAGAGGAGAGAATATACAAAAGAAGACAGTGATTAAGGCTCCAGAGAGGTCAAAAAGAATAAGGATTGAGAAAAGACTTTCAGATTTGGATGTTAAGAGATCGTTGGCAACTTTGGAGACAGCTTGTTGCTGTTCTTTGGGACTCCTTTTGGAGGTTTTCTTGGCAAAGATACTGGAGTGGTTTGCCATTTCCTTCTCCAGCTCATTTTATAGACAAGGAAACTGAAGCAAACAAGCTTAATTGACTTGTCCAGGGTCACATAGCTAGTAAGTGTCTGAGGCTGGATTTGAATTCAGGTCTTCCTGGCTCCAGGCCTGGTACTCTATCCACTGTGTCACCTAGCTGCCCTTGGAGAGAGCAGTTACAGTTAAGCAATGAGTTAAGCTAGATTACAGAAGATAGAGGGAGACTATTTGCGAATGAGTATGTTGATGAACAATTCATTCTTTCATTCATTCATTCAATAAGCATTAATAAAGTGCCTGCTATTTGCAAGACAGAAGCTTACTAGCCTCTACCCTTGAGGAACTAGCATTCTACAGTGACTATTGTTGTTCTTCCTTCTTTTTCAAAGAGGACCAATGACAATTTGGTGCTGTCTTGACTTGCACATAAATTGGATTTAAGTGAGGCAGAGTTGCACAAAGTCATCAGCCTCACTCTCTTCCAGAGTCATAGAACTCCAGTGGCAGGACAAAAGTCAAGCTGACTGGTGATGACCCAGAATGCAGTGGACAACTTTGGCACCTTAGATGTCTGACCAAGCTCTTAGCACCCCACAGTGCCTGCTTCAGTCACCTTCATGGCCGTTGGGACAAGTTATTCTTATCTGTCCATTCCACTAGGGACAATTTTTACATGCTTGGGGTAGATATCTCCCTAACTCACCAACAGGTTTGAGGCCTGTCAGTTATCCTCAACCTAGTTCAGTAGAGATGGTTTACCAGGGCATAGCTGCTGCACATGCTACAGCTTCTTGGAGCTACAGGTGAGTTTATGTCCTACAATAACAATAGTCAGAATATAAAAACAAATATTAAGTGCCTACTGTTTACCAAGCACTAATCTAGGCCGTGTGTGTGTGTGTGTGTGTGTGGTGTGTGTGTGTGTGTGTGTGTGTGTGTATGTGTATGTAGGGGGGTGATTCAAAATTTAAATAATACCCATTCCCAGCTGATGAACTCTAGGTAGTTAAGGAGATTAAAATAAGGGCATGAACAAGGTACAAAGTGCTATGCAAGGAGAACACTGCTTTCTGGTAGGGAGACTGAAGTTGACTGATACTTAGAAGCCAATTTCCCCCAATGTTATGCTATATTTTTTCCCTAAGCACTGAGTAAGCAGACCCTGAGACTATATTTGTGGGGCTCTGTGCTTCAGTTTCCTCTGCAAAATGAGGGAGTTTGACTTGATGACATTCTAAGGTCCTTTGCAGAGCTAAACCTATGATCTTAAAAGCAAGACATTTCTTTACATTTTTACCAGTCACTATAAGCACTTGCCAAATGATCCCAGAAATTAAAGAGGAAAAAAACAAAGTAATTTCAGTCCATGCTTCCTTTGCACATAACAACCTATTCATCAACCACCACTATGCGGCCCTCCATAAGTTGTACATTTGACTAAAGGCAAACATCTGTCACAGTACATTTGGCATATCATTTCTCCTAAAGGATAACGACTCATTTGGGGAGAGTTACTCCCTCCATGAGTCAGGAGGGGTTGTGAGGCACCTTTTGTCTCTAACTTTCTCAGCCAAGGCATCTTAGATGCAACGGGAATCACTCATTTTCCTCACAGAGCTAACGCAAGAGCAGAAACCCCACTAACACAGTGGTTCCAACCTATCTAATATTTAAGGCCTGAGGAGAAAAGTGAAGAAGAAAGGATAGAACTGTGCAAGCTTGTGTGAGATTGGAGATTCATGATTAATTGACTTCCATCAAGTGTCTATGTCAAGTAATTTATCACTTTCCAGCACAATGACTCAGTGAGAAGCAAGACTGGACAGAATCATATCATTATGACTTTCATATCCGGATTTATTTTAGACTTTTATCTTTCACAATAACCATCCCCATTCTTTTTCCCATGGCTCATGGGCATACTCCTCACAAAAAAATACATCCTTGTCTTAGAGGAAGAGTTTTTTTCTTTGAACAACAGCTAAAACATACACGACTTTACAAAAAAATGATACATTTAGCTAATCTTCAGTCTTCTGTTTTTCATCATAATTATGAAACATATGAAAAATCAATAGCATTTGAGTGAAAACTGAGTATATGTTTAACACCATTTCTTCCAGTTTTTTAGAAGAACAATGGATTTAGAGAGGTAAAAAGAACCCAGCATGTGTTGCAGGGGAAAGGGAGAGGCTGTCATAATTATCTTATTAGAATATCTTAATTATAGAGTGGTGGGACCTGGATCCCAAAAGGCAAAGACCATGTCTCTGGAAGCAACCCAGAATCCCAACAAGGCCCCTGTGAAAAAATCTTTCCTTGTTAGAGGCACATGCAGAGTTGACTATCATTCCTCAGCTAAAAGCTGTCTCAGGGGTACCTGGCCTAAGGATTTTTTTCCCTAGCACCTGATCCCCAAGGACTATGCTTTGGCAACCCTTCCAACCTGTCCTTCAACTTGTCCTATCTCTGTTGACTCCTTGAATTTTCCCATACATTCTAGCAGCCTAGCACCCAGACTACTTGCATATACTGACCACTCCTTAATCCCTTCCAGATCCTTTCACAGTCTCTTTTGTATATAAGCATCAGCATCATCTTCATTAGTTTGCAACTTCCCTAAGGAACTTCATCCACTTCTATTGGCATCACAATAAACTTCGCCACTTGACTGGAAGGTAGTTTGAGTGCATGAATTGAGTCAAAAGCTAAATGCCCAGAACCAAAGCAAAGTTTAATAACAGGATTACTATTAGAAGGACCCAAGGGGATCTCAGGCATAGGTGGCATGAGGAGATTAATTTCAAACTGAGGAAAAAGGGGTTGGACCTAGTACTCTGCTTTTTGAAGGCCCAGATAAGCTTAGAGAAAGAATTCAGCCTAAGCCTGGAGGTAGAAATAGCTTATTAATGCCTTTTCATTGGTTTATGCATCATGTTGGGTGGACTCTTTATGATGAACCTATTGGAGGATGTGAGTTCATTGCCAGCTAGGCATGAGTTGGAGTCTTCATTGCAATAGAGATTACCTGTGAATTAGCATCTATGATATCATAGTTCTATCTAGTGTGTATCTTATCCTTCAGTTAATGGCACTAGAAAGTTATCCATGGCTATTGAAGCCCAGCTGAGGGACCTAGGGCTACCCCAAATTCATACTGAGAAATTCTACCTTTGGAATGCCTTAACAAAAATCATGAATTAAGGTTTATTCATAACACCCACCAATATCAACTTTCACCATCATATTTCTCTTTCTTTCTTTCTTTCTTTCTTTCTTTCTTTCTTTCTTTCTTTCTTTCTTTCTTTCTTTCTTTCTTTCTTCTTTCTTTTTCTTTCTTTCTTTCTTTCTTTCTTTTTCTTTCTTTCTTTCTTTCTTTTTTTCTTTCTTTCCAGTTATTCTCTCACCAATTTTGGCAGCTAGAGGGCACAGTGGAGAGCACTGGGCTTAGAATCAGGAAGACTCCTCTTACTGAGTTCAAATCTGGCCTGAGATATTTAGTAGCTGTGTAACCCTGGAAGTCACTTAACCTTGATTGCCTCAGTTTCCTCATCTGTAAAATGAGCTGTAGAAGGAAATAGAAAACCACTCTCATATCTTTGCCAAGAAAACCCCAAATAAGGTCACAAAGAGTCAGATGCGACTGAAATGACTGAATGACAATAACGACAAATCCATCAATTTCAAGAGTAATCATAATGCCTCCTCATTTCTCTCTTCCCCGGGGACAGGAGAAGAGCTCTGGATGTAACAGTTCTCTCTCAATACATACATATATACATACACACATACACATACATATTTACACACACAAACATACATATGTATATGTATGTGAATATATATTATATATACCTACGTACACATCTTTCTCTACCTCTATCTGAACTTCTCAGACATTGTAGAGTCATGAAATCCAAGAACCTTAGCGCTGGAACAGACTTTAAGAGATTGACACCAAATTTACCTGATTAAAGGAGCAATAAGGAGAGTTATAACTATAGACTTACTTTTGACCAGCAAGTGAGGATTGGCCAATAAAGTGAAACCATGAAAGTCTTGGTTAATTCTTAGTTATGTTCAGATCTGAACTTTATAGCAGCAAAGTTCCTAACTTTCAGAGTGTAATGGATATAACCAGAGGAGTCTCCTGGGCTTCTGGACTGAGACATCTCCTGTGTAGCTGGGCATGTACTCCAGTCCCTTTCTGTAGGATGTGAACTCTGCCACCTAGGCCCCACTCACAGGAGAGGAATCAGACAGAGTTCTGATTCCAAATGAGCCTGCACCTATCCTGGAACTGGCAGAGCTTCCCATCCATTCTGAAGCTATACCACAGCCTCTTCATATCTGTGTCTCTTGCTTCCTATTAGCCTCAGCCAATCTAGGATCAAAGAAGCTATTAGCATGGATAGTCAAATTGGCAGGGTTCACATTAATGTGCTTATTTTCTAGATGTCAATTAGATTCTTTTAACAGTCATGAAGCATTTAGAGACCCTTGATTAAAGTCCCTTACATCTTTCCCTGTCTCTCAAGTGGTACCTATTAAATGATAGACTTCTAGTTAGGCAGGGATTCTAAACTCTTTTGGTGCCATGGGCCTCATTAGCCATCTTTCTAGCCCATCCTATACACAAATGGGATAACCCACTCTCACATACCTGACAAGTGATCCTCCAACATCTGTTTCTGGACTGGGGCATCTCCTATGGGCATCTCCAGGGAAGGAGAGCTACCATCTCTTGAGGAAGCCAAGTCTACTTCTAGACAGCTCTAATTGTTAGGAAGTTTTTTTCAAGCCTAAATTTACCTCTTTCCAACTTCCACCCAGGCTCTTGGTTCTGCCATCTGGGGCCAAACAGAACAAATCTAATCCCTCTTCTACTTGATAGGGCTTCAGATACTTGAAGAGAGCTATTGTGTCCCCTACCCCCAGCCCCAGATCTGCTTTTCTCCATGCTAATCCTTCAACTGGTCCTTATATGTCGAGGACTCCAGGCTCTTCAGTATGGAGGCTATCTTCTTCTGCTCACTTTTCCCAGCGTATTCAATGGCTTTCTTAAACTATAATGTTCAGAACTACACACAGCACCTCAGATGAGCTCTGACAAAGAACAAATAAAATTAAACCATCACTTCTCTATGTTTTAGAAGCCAAGCCCCTTTTAATGCAGCCCAAAATTGCGTTATCATTTTTTGGCCACCACGTTACATAGCTGACTCATAGTAAGTTTGAAGTCCAATAAAACCCCCAGATCCTTGTCAAAAAAAACTATTGTCTATACGTGCCTCCCCCATCTTATACTTTTGAAATTGATTTTTTTTTGGTAGACAAGTATAAGACTTTACATTTATGCCTATTGAATTTCACCTTATTAGATTCAACCCAGTCTACTAGCCTGTCAAGGTCTTTCTATATCTAGACTCCATCATCCAGTGTATTAGCTATCCCTCCACTTTTTTTGCCATCTGCAAGTTGGATGAGAATACCATCTGTGCCTTTATCCAAGTCATTGACAATATAATAACAGAAAGAAAAAGAGAAAGGTATGGTTTGTGGGGAAGCCCCCCACAATCTGGACTATAAATGACCCTTAGGATTTACAGATATGTTTGGAATTAATGGTTGTTCATTCACTGTTTTTTTTTAAAAAAAAAATACATATTTCCTCTTTTGCTGAACTATCTATAGTATTATGAAGAACTACATGTTTGAAAGCATGAAGTCAGTCTCAGTAAATTGACAGGTACCACTGCCCCAGATTTTATAGATGGTAAGCTGTAGTGAGATGAATCTCTAAGATGGAACTGAGCTTTTTGTGTCATGATAGAGTCTTAAACACCAGGGGTGTGTGTGTGTGTGTGTGTGTGTGTGTGTGTGTGTGTGTGTGTGTATGTGTAGGTATGTATATATGTGTGTGTGTATATATATACACATCTTTGTCTATAACAGATAATTAAGAACTAGGAAGCTATATATGTAGATATATGTATGTGTATATATATATAATATGTATGTATGTATGTATATATACATCTCTGTCTATAACAAATAATTAAGAACTAAGAAGCATAAAAAAGAAGCACTGAATATTTAAGCCACATTAACCATCTTGGGTATCAATGTCTCATTCATAATATTCATGTATTGATTCATATATTTGTTGAAAGATAGTATTGTTTAATGAACAGAGCAATAAACTCAGAGTGCAGAGCCTGTATTTAAATTCCATTTCTGAAGCTTCATTGTGTGAGCATAGGCAAGTTACCTAACCTCTCTGAGCCTTCATTTCATCATCTGTAAAATGGGATGATAAGGCACCTATAGCACCTTCCTTATAGGGGTATTGTGAAGATCAAAGGGGATCACGTATGTAAAGTGCTCTACAAACCATAAAGTTGCATGAGTAACATGAGTTATTGTTATTAATTATAATTGTCGATAATATAGAGTGATATGAAATAGAAAGAGATCAGGAGTCAGGTGCTGAGATGGCATAATCTCACAGTTATGAAGGGGAGGAAAGGATGGGTTCTTGAAGGAAATGGATACAGTGAAAGTGATGAATGAGGGTGATGGAAAATAAAAGGTCAGGGCAAAAGGGTTTTAGAAAACACAGTAAAATATTAAGTCAAGAAGTTAAAATGTAACTATATTATACCACAAATTAGATCTTAAATACAAAACATAATAAATAGTAAACACTCTATTTACAAGATTTTGTTACTGTTCAGTTGTTCCGTCATGTCTGACTCTTCATGACTCTGTGTGGGGTTTTCTTGGCAAAGATACTGGAGTGTTTTGCCATTTCCTTCTCCACTGGATTAAGGCAAACAGAGTTTAAGTGACTTGCCCAGGGTCACACAGCTAGTGCGTGTCTAAGGTCAGATTTGAACTCAGATCTTCCTGAGTTCATAGGATTTAGAAGTACTTTTTTTTTAAAAGGAATCGATCTTAAATGTTAAATGTAATAAAAATTAAGCATTCTCTTTACAAGTATCTTTCTCTTCATAGGATTTGCAAGGGTGGGAAACCTGCAGCCTCAGGCCACATGTGGCCCTCTAGGTGCTCAAGTAGGTCCATACTTGAGCACCTAGAGGGCCACATGTGACCTCGAGGCCACAGGTTCCCTACCCTTGAAGAGGAACTTTTCTTTTTAAAGGAATGGTTAGTGTGACTCATATCTCTTTGAAAAGCTTTGAAATGCCATTGGAACTTTATCCCTCCTTTTTCTTCTGATGAATTTCTTTGTAGAAAAAAATATATTCAGGACATCGCAGAAGACATCAAAATCAAATAAGATAGCGTTCCTGACCTCCCATATCTCAAATTCAGTAGGGGACCACTTCAAAGAACACGGTTGGTATGTTTATCACTATTGTTGGGGCAAGGGGTGGTGGTATTTTTCTCTCCCCTTTACCATCTCCCATTTTCTTAGTTTATTCAAAGCCACTGAGGCAACAGTTCAGTATTAGGCCTCCTCCCCTTCATTAGTATTGATCTTAAAAACCAAATCTTCTTGGTAGACATTATTTTGGTGTCATTCCTAGCATGTAGCATGATGCCTGGCACATGGTAGGAGCTTAAGAAATGCTTATTGAATGAATGAATGACTATTAATATACTTATGTTAAAGACATCAAAACAATTATTCAAAGTAGAATAAAGTGGAATGAATGCTAGTCTCGGTTCGGGGAGATACATTCAAATAGTGCCTCAGACACATAATAGCCGTGTAAACATGGGCAAGTTTACAATGCACCTGAACTTCCATTTCTTCATCTGTAAAATGGAGATGATAATACATGTTGTATCTACTACCCTCACAGAAGCTGTTGAGAGGCTCAAATTAGAAAAAGCATAAAAAGCACTTTGCACACCTGAAAGTCCTATGTAAATGCCACCTATCACAAGTTGTCCCAAAAGTCTGAAGGCAGTTGCTTATAACTGTACTCAGACTTTTGGGATAACTTGTGATAGGTGGCAATTATATAGGGTTTTCTGACTTGCAAAGTCATTTATAAGCATTAGTAACTTGGAACTGCATTAAGACTTTTGAGATACCCTGTATTAGCAGGACTTTTTCAAAAGAACTTCACAGTTTTCTTACAGATTAGCTAAAATAGGTTTAAATTGGTACCATGATAAAGACATTCATAAAAATGCCCTCAGAATGGCTGCAAACACTGAGCTATTGGAGTTAGAAACCATTAGTTCAGTGGGCCAAAAATATACAAGAAAGCTTATTATCATTAATAAAATCTGGATGAAAAACCAACATTGAAAATAAGAATATAAACATTTAATAAAATATACTTTTTATTCAAGAATGACAATAATATAAACATATGAAGTATATCTTCAAAACTATTCTGTTATATCTGAGGCTCTCAAGTTATCTCTAAGGTTGATAGTATGGGATTCTCAAGCCAGAGCTGTATTAAAATGTAACCTAGATTTTCTCAGAAAGGATTTATCCCCATGAACTCACCTAACTGAAGCCTTGCCTCTAATCAGTGCAAATGAAGCAAACAGCCATAGCACACAATATGCCAAAGGGAGGAGAAAATATAAATCTAACAGAGACAGCTTCCCAATAGTCAGTTTTCTAAGAAAGACATACACACTTCAAGTGAGTCTCCCAGGACCTGACATGCATCCACATTTTCCCCCAAATACTAGAGGATTATCTGAATCTAAGTTGTAAGGTTGGCAGCTAGGTAATGCAAAGGATAGAGTGCTGGACCTGGAATCAGAAAGACTCACTTTTGTTAGTTCAAACCTGGCCTCAGACATTTCCTAGCTGTGTGACTCTGGGCAAGTTACTTAATCCTGCTTGCCTCAGTTTCCTCATCTGTAAAATGAGCTGGGGTAGGAAATGGCAAACCACTCCAGTATCTTTGCTATCTTTGGGTCACAAAGAGTCAGACATGACTGAAAATCAACTAAACAACAAGTTGTAAGGTTTCATAGTAGCTCAAGACTTTTATCACAACAAAAGGTCCACTCTTCCTTCTCCTTATATTTCCCATCACATGTTGCCCATATCCATCCATAATAGTGGCACAATACCACTTATCTCAAAAAGCTTTTCACTATCTTTTGCTTTAGGGCAGACTCAGGTCACTGCTTTCAGCATCATTTCTGTCCCTGGCCAGGGTGCTGACATATTTACAAAGATGATAAGGCATTCATAGTATAACTGCTATTGTATCATTAGACTCAATCTAAAACTACTGTGTGTGTAAGAATGAATCAAGACTAAGGTGAAACTTCATGGCTATCCATCAAAATAAATGTCTAATCTATTGACTTTCCCCAGATAATTACCCATTATTTGGGTCCTTTGCCTTAAAAATCTCAAAACAATAATATTAAGTTCCTCTTCACCTTCTACCCCCACCCAGCAATGTTTGACCTTTGCATATTTGTGTATCAAATGAATCTAGACAAAAATTTAAATGATTTCCCTGATTTTTGTAATTTTGGTTCCAAGTTCTTGAGAGCCAAGCTCAGATGTAGTAAGGGAATAGTAGTTGGTAAAACTCAAATTGGCCCATCTCTAAAATTCATTGGATCAAAGGAAAAATTCATCTATAAAAATGGCTGTATCCTTTCAATCTTCCCTGATAAAACTCCTGTATGGCTTCTCTTACAAAATCATTCTGTTTTCTTTTCCTTCTGAGATTTTTCTTTTCCTACTTAAACAGTTCTATTTCCTCTTTTAATATGTCTACTGTTTTCATAATCTCCCATTGCTTCAAAAATTATGCTTTTTAATATCAACTTTTCCCATAATACAATGCCTAAAACATTTCTATTAGAGTCAAATAGTTTTGTTATTTTTATATCCCACTATATAGAAATAATTCTTACATTGGGTAAGAGGAGTTAGACTAAAGGATCTCTTAAACACCTATCAACTCTAAAATTCCAGCTCTTCACTTTCTCATATATTAAATGAAAAGTTGGACTGAGTGTTATCTAAGTTATCTTTCAGTTGTGAAATTCTATGATTCTTTAATCTGTTTCTCTTCACAACAAAGGACAAAGTGTGGAAGAAATAGCTAAGCATATTAAAAAGAAAATTGGTCTGAGAAGGAGAATGAGAGTTTGGTAATTCTTTACTATCTCTTTATCAAAGTCTATTGCAATCAATTCCAAGGAACTATTCACATTTTTTAACTGAAATTTTGTTTTACTTAATATTACTTGAAAAAAGTGCAACTAAAATCTTCTAGCAATGGTTTGCCACTTCTTTGATCAGGAAGACTTGGGTTCAAATCACCTCATATACTTACTAGTAGGTTCCAACCAGTTCATTTAACCTCAGTCAACTCTCTAAGATTTACCTACTAAATCATACAATGATTAAGCTTATGCAATCACAGATTCTTCATGGGTTTACAAATTTACATTTAAATATTTCCAAATTGTTACAAATGAAACTAGAAGTTAGGCTTCTTCAGTGACTTATGATGGCTCTTGGGATTGTGATGTAGTATAGAAAGTAGTGAGTTGGGATTGAGAAAACGTAGGTCCTGGTGTTGGTTTTGCCAACATGTGACAATGACAATGTCACATGTGACATTGGGCAAGTGTCTTTTTTTTGATGAAGCAATGGGCAAAGTGACTTGCTTAGGATCACACAGCTAGTAAGTGTCAAATGTCTGAGGTCAGATTTGAACTCAGGTCTTCCTGAATCCAGGGCTGGTGTTCTACCCACTATGCCATCTAGCTGTCTCTATGGGCAAGTGTCTTTACTTCTTTAGGCCTCATTTTCTCATCTATAAAACAAAAGGGTCATATTAGATGTTCTCTGAAGTGATTCTAGCTCTATAAGCCTATGAAGAATACTGCTTTCATCAGAGCTTTGTCAATTCTTTTTCCTACTGGTCAGATATCATCTTTTTTATAAGACATTTATGCTGCTTCATATATAATTGTTTGCATTTACTTGGTAAATTTGGATATTGATTTGATAAAACTTTTATAAGTGAAGGTCTTTCAGGTAAAGAATGATGGAAAGTACTAATTGTACTTTCTTCATCATGGCTCTCATCATTTATGTACATGAAGGTTTTTTTTTAAATGATTACAGGCCTTTTCTCACACACAAGTATGCATATGGTCATCTTAGTAGCATTTGGAAATGCATAATTCATTAGATATAATTTGCAAATGATGTTTTTGTTGTAGTTTTTTTTTTATAGTAACTTGTAGTATGGAAATGCCTTACCATTTTCCTAAAGGGGGAAATTTAAAAAAATATATAAATGTAAAGTGAAGTTTAGTGCCTGATTTATATGGGGGCATGTTATTCAAGTGCCTTTAACTACTAACCTGTACCAATTCTGCTTTCTTTCTGGCTCTAGAAATCTTGGAAGATTGTCAGGGTATAGATGGCATACCTACTCTTTAAAACCACTCCTCCCAGGGTTAAAATATTACACTGACTTAAAATGATATTGCTGCTGCCACTGCTAATAACAACAACAACAACAACAATAATAACCCCTCAAGGCCCAACCTGTCAATCTCTCCATTGGTGGGGGCAAGGGACAGAGTAGACAAATGCCAGCCAGGAAGTTGTGCAGCAGGGATTTAATGTGCTCTTAGACTGTTATAGTAGCTGAAACATCTGGCAAAAACCTTGAAACACTGGTGAATTGTACTCTGGCAATACCACTGGCAAGGTGAGCACATTCTGTGTGATAAAATAGTTCCTAAGAGTCAGAGCAATAGACAGGGAAGCACAAGGTTGTAAGACAGTTCTTTTCAAAACTATTATGATCACCTTGACGTGGAGCGTAGTAAAATAGTCAGGCCAAATCATTAAACATTATTAAGCACCTACAATGTAGCAGGAACTGTGCTAAGTAGCGGGGATACAAAAAAAATTCTCTCCCTTTACTTTACTCTTCCTCCCCTTCTTGACTCCTTGGTGAACCAGTTCATCTCTACACTTCCCTCCTGTGTTGAATTCTCTAGTCCCCTTATCACCAATTATTCCCAGCCAATTCATTCCCACTATTCATCACCTTCACTTCTATACACATCCTATTGAACGAAGGTGAAGAAAATCATGGAATTGTTCTGAAATTTATATTATGTAACCTCAACTATGCCCTCACTGCCACTAGCAATCCTACTATACTTTTCTACTCTCTAAAGGGACACTTCCAAACCTTTTCATCTGTGCTCAAACTTCCCATGGCATTCCTTTCCCTCAACCTCTCTCAGAGGAGAAACTTGATTCATATTTTACAGAAAGAATTGAGGCCATTGGCCATGAACTCCTCTTCTCCCCTCTTTCTCTTCTCTCATCACTCAGATGCCTTCTGCCACTTTCTCTTCTTTCACCCCTCTTTCACAAGATGAAGTGGCCTTACTCCTTACAAAGGCCAACACCTCTAACTTGTTTAAGTGATCCCCTTCCTTCCCATCTCCTCCAAAACATTGCTCCCTGTCTATCATCTCCTCTCACTTTAATTTCAATCTCTCCTTGTCTACCGGCTCATTTCCTGCTGCCTACAAACATGCCTATATCTCCCTTACCCTTAAAATAACCCCTCACTTCATCCTTCCAATCCTATTTCTCTTTTGCCCTTTGCAGCTAACCTCCTTGAAAAGGCCATCTACAATAGGTGCCTCCACTTTCATTTTTCTCAGACATCTTGAATTAGTTGTCCAGTAGGTATCTTCAGGTAAATATCTCCAAAAAGAAATTCATTTTCTTCCCCCTTAAACCTTTTCCTCCACTTACCATCCCTATTAATATGGAGAGCAACACCATCCTCTCAGACTCTTAGGCTCACAACCTAAGTCATCTGGATTTTTCACTCTCTCTCACCCTATTGTACGTGACGTGTCCTATGGTCTTCCAGTTTTACTTTTGCAACATCTCCTGAATATACTCCCTTCTCTCCTCTGACATGATCACCACCTCACTGCAAGCCCTCATCATCTCATACTGCAATTGTCTGCTGGTGGATTTGCCTGCCTCAAAGCTCTCCCCACTTCATCCTACATTCAGCCATGGAAGTGATTTTCCTAAAATGCAGATCTGATCATTTCACCTCACTACTCATTAAACTCCAGTGCCTTCCTATTGCTTCTAGAAGTAAATAACAAAGTGCTCTTTTTGGCATTCAATGCCCTTCATAACTTAGATCCCTCCTACCTTTCCAGTCTTCTCTCCCAAGCCACCTATTCTTTGATCCCATGACACTAGCCTCCTAACTCTTCCACTAAAAAGACACATCTCTCAACTCTAGACATTTTCTCTGGCTCTCACCCATGCCTGAAAGGCTCTCCCTCCTTTACTCTGACTACTGACCTTCCTGCCTTTTTTAGGTACCAACTTGCCTACCTAAATCTCACCTTTTACAGGAAGTCCCAACCCTTCTTAACTCTAGTGCCTTCCCCCTGCTAATTATTTCCTACTTAACCTTGATTTTCTTATTGAGCAATGAAAAGTAAAATAAAAATGGTAAGGTGATACATAAAGTCAAAGTTGTACAAAGAACAAAATGAACAATTGAATATCAATCAAAAACTTTACTAAAGAGGCTTTATAAGTAGTGATTGCCTTTACTTACTTTATAAGTAATCAATTAGAAAAGACCCCTCAAAGAAGGAGAATGTATTAAAAAAAAAAAGCAACCTTCTGATCTACATGATCACAAGAAGTTGGCTGCAATGAAAATGCAAATTAGATCAGACAAAATACTGAAAGTTTATACCATCAATACCATTAATATAATGAATGAGAAAAAAGAAACATCAGGGGTGGTAACTAAAACCCTCCCTTCTCTGCAAAGCCCCAAAGTTAAGCAGCCAGATGAAATCCATAATTATTGTCTTAAGTGCTTTCCAGTGGGATTGGAATTCCTATGAAGGCAGTTTACTGATTTCCTTTCAGATATAAGTCCAATCTCTCCTTTCTTAACAAAAGGCATCATATATCTACTGCCAAAAGATGAAAACACAAACAACCCCTTCAAATGTAGGCCAATGATGTGTTGATATATACTTTACATAAAGCATTTACAGCTTGTATTGTTAAAACAATATACGTACAAACACTAATAAAAAAACATTATGTTGGCCAAGAAGCAAAAAGGGTGTGTCAGGAAATCATAGAAGTGTAAAGAGCAACTTGTTATCAACTTGATAAAAACTGAACAAGCTGCCTCAAGCATCATAACATTTATGCTGTCTTTATGGATTATTGCAAAGCTTTTGCCTCAGTTCCACACTCAAGGCTTTTTTCCTGTATTGAAAATATATTAAATAAGTCCAAGTACAGTGAGAGTACTAGAGTATTTGATTTCAACATGGAAAATATGTTTTAAAAACTTATAAGCAACACAATAACATCAAGAACAATTGATAAAAAGCATGGAATTCTTCATGGAGATGGTTTAAAGCCATTATGGTTCTTCCTAGCATTACATCCATCATCATTTCTCTTCTAAAGAACTATGTCTTCCAAATGAGAAATGGAGTTGAACCAAAACATCTCATTAATTGATTAATGAATGAATTAATTGATAAATGAATGACATTTATACATATGGCTCCACCAAAAATACATTAAACAGCTCACTTTTCTTATATGGAATTTCCCCCCAATAATATAAAGATGTATGAATTAAAGTCCTTAATGTATGTTAGGCAAATAAATTCTGAAGGCTTCAAGCTTGAATTTAGAGGTTACATTTAACCAATTTATGAAGGCAATACCTTAATCTTTTGCAGGCAAGACATGTGAGGTATAAAGGTATCAAAGAGAAGCAAATGGCTAAATCTCCTAAGGTACTTATTGAAATTCTGGAAGAAAAGCTCAGTGTGATGGATGTATTCTAAATAATGAACATCTATCAAATGTCAGTCTTAAATGCACACTTTTGTATAATGGACTATAATAGATTTGGAAAATATATTAACAAAGCCTTAATAGCAATAATTAAACACAGGGCCCATCAACTTAAAGTAGCTGTAGTCAGGTCAATAGGTATTCTTAAAGTACTTGATAGAGATACTTTTGGAAAAAGTAACTACTACTTCACAGGTATCATCCTTGTTTTATAAATGATGAAAGAAGAGTCCCAAAAGTTAAATTATTTGTTCATGTTGATACAGCCATTAAGTGCCAGAGGCAGGATTTAAAAGCAATTCTCTCTTAACTTCAATGCTAAATTCTTTTACTATACCTGAACAAGGAATTAAGCAGCATTGGGTGGGATAGAAAGGGTAATGACTTTAAATGAAGTTTTACTGTATTTAAAAATGTAAAAACCATTCTTAGAGGTTGAATAGCACCCACTTATATTCTTAAAAAATAGCAAGTACACACCCCATACAGCTTTTGTTTATATGGGTTATATCTATCAGTACTTAGATTAAGATATCAGTATTATTATTAAAATAGTTTTGACCTTGTGGATCACCTTTAGCCCCACACCACACCTCCAGAACAATTTCTCTTGATCAAGAGTCGGGAAGAGGAAGTCCACAAGTAAAGGCTCTGAACCCATCTACCTTTAGCTATGAAAGTGGAAATGATCCCTGGTAGAAGTGTGTTTTGCTATCACATTTAAGATGTGGTAATTATAATGATAGTTTTGTAGGGAAATCTTCCAATGACATGCATTTTTGAAAGAATTTTAAAGGAATGAAAACCAGGAAGTAATATGTTAATAGCTTCAACACATTTCAATTCAATAAATATTTATTAAATGCTTGCCTTGAGCATAACCATTTTTCATCATTCAAAAAATTCATAATGATTTTTTCAGAAAAAAAAACATTGCTAACAAAATGTTCTAGGGAATTGAAAAGACAAACAAAAAAAGGTTTCATTTCTCCCCTCTTCTCAAAATATTCCCTTTCTATCCTCTGGTACTTTATATCAGTATTCATTGTCTTTTTTTTTTTATTTGACTTCTGCTTTGCATCTGAAAGTACCTGATATTTGCATCTGAAATCACTAACTCCTTGAAATCCTCCATTCTTTTAGCTTTCATAACACTGTGACCTTCTGGTTTTTCTATTTGTGGTCAATCTTTCTCTTTTTCCTTTGTTGCTTCCTATAACTTCTCCTGCTGTATAATTATGTTCTCTCCCAAGCCTCAGTCCTTGACTGTCTGCTCATCTCTCCCTCTGTCTCTACATTTAGCTGTTCACAAAGTTCATCCTACATTGTAGCTTCAATTAATACCTCTATGAAGATAACTTTCAAGAAGTCTTTCTTTAGCCTAGATTCTGTAAGCCTATGAAATCTAAAGCTCAAGCCCTAGCTTTTCACCTCAGTCATATATATATATATGCAACTGCCAAAGGACGTCTCAATGTGAATGTCCAACATCTGCCAACACCTGAATCTTAGTAAGTCATAATAAAAAATGACACATATGCTGATTTATGAGCTGAAAATTGCTTTACATTCCAATTGAGACTCACAATAATCGTGCATGGTAGTTAATATGAGCATTATCACCCTCATTTTTCAGTTATGGAAACTTGTGCTGAAAGAATTTGTCAGAGACAAAAAAGTAGTTTGTCCAGTCACACATCCTAGGAGGAAGGACTTGCACCAAGATCTTCCATCTCCCAATGTGATACTTTATCCACTATTCAAAATTGTCTTCACATGATTAACTCATTATCTTTACCCCCAATCTGAAAGCCCGTATCAATTTCTATCTTCATGGTGCCTGCATCAGACTCAGAAGTTTGGAGATATTTATATTAATAATGATGATGATGATGATTGGTGTTATAAAATCTTTGACTTCATTCTTCTGAATCTATCTATAGATAATTAGCCATCAAATTCTTCCTCTGAAATGTCATTTAAATGTATCCCTTTCTCTTTATTTCAACAGTAAAACCACCACAGTGCGAGTCATCACTTCTCCTTGGACTACGGTCAGTATCATAGTTATTTTCAATGCTTTCAGTTGCTGCATCAGCCAATTCTACGCACAGCTGTCAAGCATTCTTTTCATCATATCACTCCTCTAGAACACCTTACTAGTGATTTTCATATCAAATATAAATTCTTGAATCTAACATCCAAGGTCCTTCTTCAACCACAGTCTCTATACTTTTGTACATTTCTTACCAACCTTTCTGTTGAACTTGGTAGCCATATCAAATGTACCTTGTTCATTCTAAGGGCATGCTGGAAACCATGTCACACAAGCTCTCAAGTGCCAATGTTCACATTTTCAGTGCTGGATATTTATGCTTCAGAAACTGGCAACTGCTAAAATCAGGTCTTGATTTAGGATTTTTTTGATTATCTAGACTTAAGAAAGTGATGGAGAAAATAATAATGCAGATTATACTTACAAGTGTATCATACATACATTTTTTTTTCTCCAAAGAGCCAGCTATTAAGAATAGACCAACATACCCCTGATTTCACCTGTAAAATTTAGAGTATTCCTTGAAGCTAAAATACTTACGCATAGATCTAGAAGTCTAAGGGGCCCCAGCATCACCTAGTCCAATCCCCTCATTTTACAAATGAGTAAACAAAAGCACAGAGAAGTTAAATGCTTTGTCTAAGATCCTAGAGATGGTAAATATCTAAGGTGGGATTTGAACCCAAGGCCAAAGCCAGAGCTTTTTCTACTATACCACTCCTCTTCTCCTACCTCTCTGTCAGCTATATTAATTATCTCCATCTATGACCAAGTACTAATTATAAGAATGGGATTTCTAGAGCTCCCAAATCTCCCAGACTGCTTTGTTGTTATATTTTAGGGGAATTGCTTGAGGTATACATGTTTGTATTATCAAATATCCCATGTGATACTATTTTTACATGTTTCAAAATTGTCAATACTTCAAGGAATCTGTCATGTTGTCAATGTGGGACTTCTTCTATCATTGCCATTGGGGAAGCAGAATGGCCTAGTGTAGGAATGGGGAACCTGTGGCCTCACCATCTAGGTCCTCGGGTGCAGCCTTTTGACTGAGTCCAAGTTTTACAGAACAAATCGGTTCATTAAGGGGATTTGTTCTGTGAAGTTTGGTTTTTGTCAAAGGGCCCCACTTGAGACCCGTATGACCTCGAGGCCACAGGTTTGCCACTCCAGGCCTAGTGGGTGGAATGCTGAACTTGGAATGAAGACTACTGGATTTAAATCCTGCCTCTGACACTAGCTGGGTAACACTGGACAAGTCTCTTACTCTCTCTGATCCTCAGTTTCTTCATCTGTAAAACAGATAATAATACACATGAGGCCTGTCACCCAGGCTTGTCATGAGGTTTGAGTAAAATAGCATAGAAGAGTTTGTGGCCCTTAAAATATCATGTATATGCCAGCCACTATTGCTGTGCCTTCTTGTCTTAGGTGACTCTTGTTAATGTTTTCTCATAGATCCACCCAGAAGATCTACCCGATGTGCTTGAGTCCTTTTTTAAAATATATTTTATGGCTAACATTACAACACTCGCATTGTCCATCTGTTATCCCTCAGTATCAATCCATGATCAACTCACCTAGTTTTCCTTTCACACATTTCCACAATGATATCTCTTATGCTCAAGCATGTATCTAACCATGTGACTCCCCCAGTGGCTCCCTATCATCTCTGGTATAAAAGAGAAACCCTGTTTAGCTTTTCAAGCCCTTCACAACTTTTGTTGTTATTTGGTCATTTCAGTCATGTTTGGCAATTTGTGACCCCATATGGGGTTTTCTTAGCAAAAATACCGCAGTGGTTTGCCATTTCTTTCTCCAACTCATTTTCCAAATGAGAAACTGAAGCAAACAAGGGTCAAGTGACTTGCCCACAGCCACACAGCTAGTAAATATCTGAGGTCAAATTTGAACTCAGGAAGATGAGTTTTCCTGACTTCAGGCCTAGCACTCCATCCACTGTACCTCCTAGCTGCCCTTTTACAACTTTACCTGAACCTGTATTTTTAGCTTCATTGGACATCACTCTCTCCCACACTCATCCCCACTAGTTTTTCTTCTTCCTTTGTGTGTTATCTTCTTCGATTAGACTGTAAGTTTCTTGAGGGCAGCAACTGTCTTTTTTTTTTTCCAATTGTATCTCTAGCACTTAGCCTGGGGCCTGGCACATAGTTTAACAAATGTTCATGCATTGATTGATTATCTAGACAAACTAGCCTTCTCTCTAATCCTCAAACACCATACTCCATATCCCATCTCTGTGTCTTTTCCCTGGCTCTCCCAAATGTCTGGAGCGCACTTCCTCCTTATCTCTGCCCCACAGACTTGCTCTCTTCATTCAATATGAAGCTCAAGCATCATATTTTGCATAAAGCCTTTTCTGATCCTCCCAGATGCTAGTGCTCTCACTTCCAGACTATTGTATTTAACTAGTTTGTACATATTTGTATTTGTTCACTTTATATTTATGCTATATAAATTAATCTCTTCCCTCCTCCATTAAAATATAAGATCCTTTTGATTAATGATTATTTCTTACTTTTTACTTGTATCCCTAGCACCTAGCACAGTTCTGGGCACATAGCAGGTACTTAATAAATGCTTGCTAAATTATTGGTTTTTTTCTTGTCTTCCATCCTTGAAAATTTGCAGACATTCTACTTTACCTCACCATGTATCTCTACTGCAACGTTGTTGGGTCTTTATAGTGTTCCAAGACTTACAACCATAAGGCATCACTAGAAAAGCAAGAGTACCAAGTGTCCCAGGAACTGATATTTCTTTTACCCTTGGACACTGGTTAAACCATTTCTACCATCTCTTTTGTTTGCCTTTCCATGGAGAATCTGCAAACCCATCTTTCCATTTAGCAGCAACATTTTTTTTTGTCTTCTGGTTTGATTTAGTATGATGATTTTAATATTGACCCAGTTCAGTCCTTCCAACAGTATATTAATTATTTGGTTATTGGATGGTCTTCTTAAGTCTAGAACACGAAAAGTTAATATTTTAAAAAATCTATAAACCTCAGCACCCTATGCCTCATTTTCTAGGACTGTGGGGTAATCAATCACTAGGGAAAGATAATGGGATTCACATGGGAGGAAGGACATTGTTTTTCTTGATTTCATGGTTTACCAGGACCAAAGAATTCATCACCTGATGGTGATAGGTCTCTGTATTTAGCTGCTCTGCTTTTCAGACAGCAGGCTCAGTCTGTTTCTGGGACAGGACTCATAGCATTTCCATTAGAGATTCTATTCCACTCATGCAATCTTTGACAACCCAGCCTGACTGAATGAATGATAAGAAATTGGATGAGGACTTTATGAAGGATTGCTGACAATATCATGTTATTACATAAAGGAAGAGAGACAGTGTGGTTCAGTGGATAGAGAGTGGGTCTTGGAGCTAGAAATGGCTGGGTTCAAGTCTTGCCCTTAGCAGGGACTGTGCTAAGCTGAGTAAATCACTTAACTTAGCCTTTCAGGTCTCTTAGGAACTCTCTATCAGTTACAGAAAAAGTATTGATCTGAATTAGTAGAGGGAGATTTCTCATTTGGGAGCTTCCCATACTGGTAAAATCACAGGTCTGCTTCCTATGTAAAGGAAACATCTTCATTTAACATATCGTAAGAAATGATTCATCACTTTCATTGAATGGAAAAGTCCTTAAAATTCTTGCTTAGTTGGTATTAGTTGGCAGCTGGCATAAAAAGCACCATTTTAAAGTTGTGCCCTCTTTTCTAGAGAACTACATCACCTCTCTCTTTGTAATGTTTTCTCTTTGTTTTGTTCATTGAAACATAAGGAGAAAATGTTTTTCTCAGTGGCTGCTCTCCTAAATGAGCTGGTGAAGCTTGGTAAGTCTACTTTCAGTTTTATTGGTGGAATTTTTTAGTAACCTTTGCTATCAAATATTGCTTTGGTAAACAACAACAACAGTGTTAATATTTTTTACTCAAGTATAGAGTAAAGAAGTGCACGGCATACTTGTGGTTGTCAGCATCCAAACTTATGATTTTATTAGTATAGAAACTCCCAGATAAGGAAGGAAGCTCCTTGTACTCATGCAAAGTAGCACCTGCTCTTTAACTTATATAGCCTTATAGAGTTGCCATAACCAGTATGTGTCAGAAGGGGACTTGAGACCAGGTCTTCCTGACCCCAAGGCCAACTCTGTATCCACTATACCTAGTTGCTTATCACATTAGTGCACTTAATTAAAGCTCTCAACAACCATCCTCACAATGGACCCAGAGGTCTCTGAATATAAATATTCATATTTTCTTCTTCATCTTCAGACCAAGGACTTTATCTTATACCTTCTCTGTATTTTCAGGTTCTTTTTGTTGTTGTTCAGTCATTTCAGTTGTGTTCCTTAGGAAGTTAATTATGTGATCCTTCTTGTTGAAAAAAGCAATTTTCGTTGCTGTTTTATGTAAAAAAAATCCATCACTTTTATTATATGCTCTACATTAGAAATGGAAGGATCTTTTAGGATCCTCAAGGAGCCAGAAGTATTAATGTGTATAAACTTCTTAGATCTGAAACCAATGTGAGGGCATCAGAAGCACTAAAGGGAGATAGAGCCATCAGAAACTGGTATCTCGGTGTATATTCTATATGGAAAGTATCTTCTGGGTAGGGGTCATCACTGCTTCTTCTTCTACCCTACTGCAGTCTTGGCATAGGACTATGGAATTGGTGCCAAATGTGACCTCCTATTCTGGCCCTGAGTTACTGATACAAATTCCCACACTTAACACAAATCAGAATGATCAGAACTTGAAATTCTACCCTTTTGCCTTTCTCTTCCATAAATGTTGGTTGCTTAAAAAATTTCTAGAGAAAGGATAAAATGAGTTATTTAAATCAATATTTCCCTAAATTTCATAAATTGGAAATTTTATTTTGTTGAATAGCTCACTAGATGAAGAACGTAACCTCAGAAAACAGCATAATGTATTAATCAAGCCTTATCTTAAATTCAACTGCCTATGCACTGAGTGTTAAAGGCAGACGACTACATGGAACAATGGTGGAGCTGTGTGAGGAGGCTATGACACATTAGGGCTGTTTGCAGTGACAAGCCTTGGAAACTAATGTTGCTGCCTACTCCATAGCAATTCTGTGTTCTGTCAGCACAGGACCCTCGAGGGGTGAGGTAGGGTGGTACTAATAAGCTGGTACCTTCCCCATCCTCTGGCTGGCAAACTCCCACTTCCTGCTCCCCTAATGCCTGTAATTCATGGTTGTTAACTGCTAAGATGAAAATTCTTTTCCTCTTCAACTTTTCATCACCCTCTTATTCTTATCCTCCTCTTCCCTCCTATTGCACAATGAGTTTTGGAACCCTTCTCTGTCGTGATCAAGTTGCCCTTAATCCAAGATATCAAGCAACCAATGAGCACTTAATAAGTGACTACTGTGTGTCAGATACTGTGCTAGGAGCTAGGGATAAAAGGATAAAAACAGCTTAATTTAACAGTGTTTCCATCTTCAGACACTCACAGAAACTTGGTACTCTCCAGAAGACATTACTTTCTTTACCACCCTTCCCAGTATAGGCTGCTCTGCCTCCCCTGCCCCAGACACACTGGGTCGGGAAGATTCCAGCTGTTCTTTGTTAGGTTCTACCACTTCCTTCTCTACCATCACTCGAATTCTCTCCTTTGAGAGTCACTGCATTCATCTCTATCAATCAATTCAGGTAATTGATTTAATCTACCACCTTCTACACCACTTTTCCTCTGTTCTCAAAATGTTTAGTACCTGGCTTACAGTGTGTGTGTGTGTGTGTGTGTGTGTGTGTGTGTGTGTGTGTGTGTGTGTGTGTGTGAGAGAGAGAGACAGAGAGAGAGAGAGAGAGAGAGAGAGAGAGAGAGAGAGAGAGAGAGAGAGAGAGAGAGAGAGAGAGGAAGAATGAAAGGGTCCAGACCTGTTATTAAACTCTCTCCACCAATGCACTTTGGTAACTCAACTGTAACTTGTACAAATTGAGGAATACCTAGGACATTGAAATATTAAGTAACTTGGTATTGTTACACAGGTAATACAAAATAGAACTTACCCAAAGCTTCCTGATTCTAAGACCAGCTATCTTCACACACTCATCTAAATAGACATGTGGTTATCCTATTGAATCACTTGGCTTTCTAGCTTATTAACCACTTCAGTTCCCAGGGGGCTCTGTCTTCACTTGACCTCAACTACACACAAAGGGGCATCATACTTTAATGTTCACCATCACCTGTAGCTACTCTACCTCCATGATTTTGAATTTTAATATTCTCTTCTGGTCATAATCTCCTACTATTCCATCTCATCTTCATCTTCATTCCCTCTGAATCTAGTATCCAAACTCCTTTTCAACTCCTCTCTGTTCTCCCAATCCATCCCAATCTGGCCTCATTTTATTCTCTTTATAGCCTTGACCTCCTCCTTGATTTTTCATCTATGTGCCATCTTCAATCCTTGAATTCCCTGACCCCCTTATCCTATCAATGGCACCATCCTTGCTATATACATATATGTCTAGGTTAGCCTTCTCCTTAGGGGAAAATGAGACTTCATTTGATCCTTACATCCCCTCTCAAGCTGTCCTATTGTCTCTCCTTTCCTTGATAAGGCTCTAAAAGAGAGTTCACTACACTCTCTGCCTTTACTCCCTTATCAAACAATGATTTCTCCAATCCTCATAATCTGTTTCCTGAGCCCACCACTCTACTGAAACAGCTCTTCCAAAGATTGCAATAATCTCTTAATAATAAATTCAATTACATTTTCTTAGTCACCATCTTCCTTGAGCTCCCTATTGCTTTAACAGTGCTGACCACCTCCTCTTCCTAATTACTTTTTCCTTTCTTGGTGTCTCTAATATTGCTTTCTTGATTTTCCCCCCTACTTAGTTGACTCCTCCTTTACAAAATAATATTTTATTTTTTCACCAGTTACATGTAAACACAATTTTTAACATTCAATTTTTAAAAATTTTGAGTTCTAAATTATCTGTCTCCCTCTCTCCCCTCCCCCCTCCCTAAGAAAGTAAATAATTTGATATAGGTTATACATGTTCAATCATGCAAAACAAATTACCATATTAGTCATGTAATGAAAGACAATGCAGACCCAAAGAGGAAAAAAAAACATGAAATAAACCCAGAAAGTGAAAAACTGTATGCTTCAATCTGCATTCAGACTCCATCAGTTCTTTCTTTGGAGGTGTATAACATTTTTCATCATGAGCCCTTTGCAATTGTCTTGGATCATTGTATTACTGAGAATAGCTAAGTCATTCACAATGGATCATCGTACTATATTGCTGTTACTGTGTACAATGTTCTCCTGGTTCTGCTTACTTCACTTTGTATCAGTTCATGTAAGTATTTCCAGGTTTTTCTGAAATCATCCTACTCATCATTTCTTATAGCATAGTAATATTCCATTACAATGGTATACCCCAACTTGTTCAGCCGTTCCCCAGTTGATGGACATCCCCTGACTACTAATCTTTTTAAATTTTCTTTGCTTATTTATGGCCCATACCTCCAACTCCCAATAATGGGTCTACTCCTATTTTAGGTCTCTTCTTTTCCCTCTAGGATCATATTTATAGAACTGAAAGGGATCTAAGAGGTCATCTAATACACATATCAATTAGAGAATAGTTTTCATTACTATATATTTACATAAATTCCCTATATATCTTGGATTTTAGATCCTAACCAGAGGTATTTATGGTAAAAATTCTTAATTAACTTTCTTTTCTAATTCTAATTGCATGTGTTTCATTACCAAAAATGTCTCTCAACTTTATGCACTTGAAATTGTCTATTTTATCTTTTATAGTCACCTCTATCTCTAATTTAATCAGTTCTTACCTCTAGTCATAGAAGTGCATGATACCTTCTTCTATTATCTAATTTTTTTCCGCCACAGTGGTCTTTTATGTTTTGGCCATGTATCTATTTAAAACTTAATATGGCATATGATGTAAGATAATGGTATATGCCTAATTTATGCCAAACTGTTTCCTACTTTTTCCAGTAGTTTTTGGGAATACTTACTCCAGTATTTGACATCCCTAAATACCATATTAGATTGCTTAGAAATCATGCTTACCAATTCTATTCCATTTATCAACTTTAAAAATTTTAACCAATACCAAATAATTTTGATGATTTTATAGAATTTGGAGAATAGTTGGAGAAATGATAATGCTAGGCTTGCTTCATTCCTACTTTTTTTTTCATTATTCCCTTTGAGATTTCCTTTTGGTTCTTTAGTGGAATTTTATTATTTTGTCTGGTTCTATAAAGTATTTTGTTGGCAGTGTAATTGGTATTATACTCAATCTGTGATTTAATTTAGGTATCGTTGTCATATTGTCATTTTTTTAATATTGGTGCAGTCTAACCACTGAATACCTTTCCACTAATTTAATTCTGCTTTTATTTCTGCCAAGAGGATTTTGTAATTGAATTCTTGGCTGGATTATTTTTCAAGGGTTCATTCTTATATTGATTCTTCTCCCTAATCCCTCTGCTCAAAAGCTGGGAAATTCAACATCCTCAATAGCCTGGCACTTTGCCATTTATAAGCACTTTGGTCACAATGAATGAAAAGAAAGAAAACTTTTAAAAAAATAGATCTTAATATCTACCTGTTGCCAATAGTGATGAAACCCCGATGACCAAAGCTATTTGTAAGAATTGGGAAGAAGGCTGATGTCATTTAGGGTCTTATTGTGCTTTGTACTAACATTTATATGCAAGATTGTTCCTTTATGTTCTATCTACCATCATCTGTTGCTTGTCTTCTGATCCTATGCCTATTCTAAGTCTCCTCTTTGCTCTTTTAGACTCTTGGTGTCAATGGAAAAGAAACAGACTTTATTTCTGACTCAATCAGTGACTACAGTTCTTTCAACTAAACTCTTTCAGAAAAATTAGGCTTTTAGACTAAGATGCCAAAAAAACAGGGCTAGAATATCTCCCCTGTTTGTAATTCCATTATATCTAAATATCTCTTTCCTCTGGAACATCTCCTAGTATCCTGAGATACAGGGATGAAGTGAGCAAAATCAGGAAAACAATATGCACAATGACCACTGAAATGTAAATGGAAAAAACCCCTACAACATGAAATTGATTGTTATGCATATGTAATAATTAAACTTGGCCCCTAAGGAAGAAAAGAGAGTATTTACTTTCTCTCTTCTTTGTAGAGGTGAGAAACCTTGCATGAATAATATGCATATCTGTCAAACTAAGTCTATGTGTTGGTTTGTTTAGATAAATTCCTTTTTTTCTCTCTTCTTTTTTAATTCTTTAACACAAGATATATCTCCCTGGGAAAGAGAGGAGAAGGAACATTTGGAAATGAAATTGATGTAAAAACCATCAATGAGCAGCCAGGTGGCACAGTGGATAGAGTGCTGGGCCTGAAGTCAGGAAGAATCACCTTTCTGAGTTCAAAATCTGGCCTCCAAGACACATACTGGTTGTGTGACCCTGGGTAAGTCACTTAACCCTGTTTGCTTCAGTTCCTCATCTATAAAATGATCTAGAGAAGGAAAAGTTAAATCACTCCAGTATCTTTGCTAAGAAAACCCAAAATGGGGTCAGGAAGAGTCAGACACAACTGAACAAAAACCATCAATAGTATTTTTTTTTAAAGAACAGAATGGAATATTTTGTCCATGAAGAAAACAAATGCACACACACTCCCTTACCTCTAGTTTCCAGTCTCTACTGGAGAACAAGAATAATTTCTTGTTTATTCCCATGAAGCACTGAGGCATATTATTCTTCAATACCTCATGAATCTATGATCTCATGGCTTCTCCCTCCAGCGAGGCAGAGCACAATCTATTCATGCCTGACCATCCCACACAGCACTGGTCTAATATCCTCTTATTATAGTTCACTAGTGGGGTTCTACTCAATATTCTAAAGGTCTTCCCTATATTTTCTCGACACTGTAAGAATACCGAAGGAGATTTGGGTTGCCCATAAACAAATGCGAAAACAAGCTACTTCGGCATCTATTTGATCCATTTTTATGGTTTAAAGGTCATGAGGGTGCATGTAAAGAATACACTATAACTATAGTTATCAAAAGGGGTTCCTCAGTTTTTAGAGTTCCTTCTTCCTTTTTTTTTTTTTTCCTTTTTGGTGAGGCAGTTGGGGTTAAGCGACTTGCCCAGGGTCACACAGCTAGTAAGTATTAAGTGTCTGAGGTCCCATTTGAACCCAGGTCCTCCTGACTCCAAGGCGGAACTCTACCCATTTCACCACCTAAGCTGCCCCACCTTCTCCCTTTTCAATTCCCTTCCTTTGTAACCCAATTTACCCTCTTTAATGAGTCAAAGGGAACCTAGGAGAGCAAAACAAGTGTCCTCAATAGGGATTAGTTCTCTCCATTAAAACCCCTACAATACTAGAAATCTCTACTTGAACACAATTTAGCATTTAACTCTTCAATGTCTTTGTGGTTATTCATTATTATTTCATATGTATTAGTTCTATCTCCCCAGAAGTTTAGCTATCAGTTATTTAGTTAAAGTTTCTAAAGCCAGCCCAATGATAAGGCTATTAATTCCTACTAGCTACTGGTCCTAAATACAATTCAGACAATTTTCACAAGACAAGTGGTGTGCCTTAGGTGTAATTGCTTGGCCCAGAGGTATCAAACACTCTGGGTTTATACCCAGAGGTATAAACACATTGTTTATAATACTCTGAAAGTTCAAACACAGTCCTCCTTGGCTGTTCTACAAACAAGACACTTCACCTCTTGACTCCAGGCGCTTTCTCTGGCTGTCCACCATGCTTGGAACACTCTCCCTCCTTGGCTCCAACCACTGACCTCCCTGGCTTCCTTTAATACCAACTAAAATCCCATTTTTCACTAGAAGCCTTACTCAACCCCCTTAAATCTAGTGCCTTCCCTCTGTTAATTATTTCCTATTTATACTGTATTAGCTTGCCCATTAGATTATACGCTCCTTCAGGACAGGGACTGTCTTTTGCCTCTTTTCTAACTCCAGCACTTAGCACAGTGCCTGGCACATAGTGAGAGCTTAATAAATGTTTATTGATTGATTAGGAAATATTTAACAAAATAAATAAAAACACAATAGAACATATTACTCTAATGTGTTGTTCAATACATTTAACATATTAACATATGTTATTAACATACCTTATATATTAATAAGTTTAACTGTATTGAACAACACATTAGAATATGTGGTTTTCTAAGTCAATATGCCTCCCACAGGGTTTTTTTGTACGGTTTTGTGACCCATTTCTATTTGAGTTTGACACCCACTGGCATAGGCTACTAGTCTGAAAGGAATAACACTTATTTGCATGCATCAGAGCTCACACATTTGTTTTAAAATTTCTCACTTTTCTTATTATCATCTCTTGTACCTGGTTAAGACATACTGATGTGTGAATGAACTTGACAGTTGGAGTTAGGGTAATTTCATTGTCACAGAGTAGTGATGTCAAACCAAATAGAAACAGGGTCCATTAAAGGAATCTATGTTCTACTGTATTTTCATTTATTTTGTTAAACATTTCCCAATTACATTTTAATCTTGTTTTTGGCTACACTTGGAAGTATTGTATGTTTGACACCTCTGGTATAGGGAACTCCCAATGATGAAACTTCAGAAAGGCATCTGTAATTTAAAGTCTTAGGAAGTTGTCCCAGACACTGAGAAGATAAATGGTTTCTGTATGATTTCACAGCTAGAATGTGTTAGAGGCTGGACTTGAAACTAGATCTTCCTGACCCTTTGCTGTGTTTCACTTTCTCTCTTTTTTCCATCTGTTTCTCTTTCCATCTGTCTTTCTTTCCCCTCTTCTTCTACTGGCCTCTTACCTTACCTCCTTTCACTTCATTCCTTACCCTCTTCCTCTCCTTTTTTCTTCTATAAATCTGAGGTTAGGTTCTTCATTGAATTGTTTATAAAATATGAAATTACCATCTCAAAGCATAGCATTAAATTCATATAATCTAGAATATTTTTCTCACTAATGGTTTCAGGATTTGATCATTCTAAATGTTAAGAAAGGGTATACACATAAATCTGTATTTAGATACCAACTCTAGGTAATTTCCCCTAGGGAGAATATAGTTATAGCTCTATATAGTCATGATGTATGACAGCAAGGTGAAAGGTAGGAACCAAGGCACTGAGAACAGTAAACACTGGGAACAGAGAAAAATAGCCTTATAGCTGCATCAGCTTTCACATAGGAATTGGAGCTTCATTTTCTAGCCAATTTTAAGGGTCTATGACCAAACTCAATCCTTTTTCCCAACTGTCAATTTTTCTGTTATACTTCTGGATTCCATGATCTTCTCATGTCTTCAAAGAATTTTGAGTTTTTCCAACTTTTGACCACCTCTGCCCCACCCACCCCTCCTTCTTAGGACTTAGAAATTGGACAGTTAGCTACTAGCAGGCAGCCCACAGAAACCCAGAATTGATCCAAGTGGCAAAACTTGGGGAAAAAAATGCCATCTACCTGCTAATTAGCATAAAACAAAATGAAGATCATTCCTGTAATCTTGACCCATCACAAAGATGATTTCTGTTGCAGAAAATATAAAGTGTTCTGTTGTTTTTTTTAAAAGTCTGATATTTAGTAATGCTATGAATTGAAAAAAAATTAATTAGTGGACTATTTCTTTTTTTTAAATTTTATTCTGAACTTAAGAAATAAAACAACCATAACAGTAGAGTAGGAAAAGAAAAAGATAATTGCACATTAAACTGCAAATTTATTATGTACAACTTACTATTCCTTTTAAATATGTAATAAAGCTATTATGCAACTTTTAAAAAAATTTTTCTTCCCTCCCTCCCCTTCTCTCACCCTAAAGATTTAAAAAATTTGAATGGAATCATCATTTAAATTTATCTTATACCATTCATTTGAGCTAGACTTTTATGTAATCCATAAGCAGAAAATAATTATTCAATATTAGGCTTTACATGTCAAATGTTATGTTAATGAAAAGGATCTCCATGGCTCTGGAAAGGGGAAGGGGAGGTATTGGGCTGTCAGGGTAGGTTTTGACGTAAGCCTGTGTTGTGTCCTTGGGTCTGCTACTACAGCCTTGCTGCCAGTATTGTGGAAAGAGGGGGGATGGGTGCTGAGTGAGCTCAGGGTCAGTGACCACGATGTTCATGGATTTGTAATTTTTTAAACCATTTTTTGGATTCTGGGTGTCCTAAACCATGGAAACAGCTGAAGTTGCTTTATTTTTGGTGCATAATTTCTGTTTTGAAGAGGTTTGGGAGGTCTTGGGGATCAGAGAAAATGTGTAATCTGACATCTTGTTGCTCACATAATCTAATCGTTGGGTGTATAAAAACTAGGTTACTGTGCTCATTTGCTTTTGTATATCATGTACGAATCTGTTCCACTGATCATCCTCTCTGTTTCTTACCCAGTATGGTTTTTTTTTATGATTACAACTTTATAGTATAGTTTGAGATCTGGTACTGCTAATTGTCTGGGTACTTTAACTCAAAATGCTATAGCTGGGGTATAGTAAAAACTGGAGTGGTTTTCTTTGAAAAGACAACCGTGTGATTTTATAGGTTGCAGAGAGTTATATGGGAGGAAAGAATTAGGTAAGAGTAACTTGGTCCCAAAATCTAATAACATTAATTTTTAAAAGATATAATTCTTTAAAATAATATATTTAAAAGGGTAATAATTTGAATAAAATAACAGTGATATAAAATATGAAGTAGGGGCAGATCCGTGGTGCAGTGGATAGAGCACCTGCCCTGGAGTCAGGAAAACCTGAGTTCAAAGCCAGCCTCAGACTGTTTGACTCTGGGCAAGTCACTTAACCCCAATTGCCTCGAAAAAACAAATATGAAGTAGCCAAGCTTGATGCAATGTCTTAAAGGCATAAAGAATACTAAGCATATTGTATTGAAAAGTCACTCAACTTCAATCAAACCCACTACAGTAAAATATAAAATTTTATATAAAATGTGAACTAAAAAAGCATAGTCTCAATTACACAAATTCTGTTTCCCATCACTATTTGGAAAGTGCTGCTTTGGGGAAAAATGCATTTATCTAAGCTAAAGGAAGGAACAGATACATGAAGAACAGAAGGAATATTCAAAAGTCAGCTGGAAAAACAAACAAAATCCTCTCTTCCCTCCTCCTCTTTCTCCTTGTACTTTCTCCTCCTCCTCTTTTTCTTCTTCTCTTATCAATTATTATCACCACTTCATCATCAAGTCAATTTTATCTTTGTATTTTAATATTAAAATGTTAACAATAATAATTGCTGACAATTACAAAATTTGCAAAGTACTTTACAAATTTCATTTGATCGTCACAACGACTTTGCAATGGTAGAGAATGTAAATATGACAATTCCCATTTTATAGAGGAGGAAACTGAGGCACAGGCCACTAAATTCACTTGGCCGAAGGTACACAGATAATAAACAGCAGAGCTAGAATTCAAACCCAAGCCTTCTGAGTCTAAATTTGCATCATGTTACTGCTGTCTATTCAGACACTTCATGGGAAATGTAATAGTAACGTTGCAAGCCCACTGAATCCCATAAGCAGGAAAGGTGACCCGGAAGTTCAGGGCATGGAACCTCAGATAATGCACATCAATCAGGTTAGTTTCCAAGTTTTCAAATTCTGTAATAGTTAAGATAGCTAATTTCTGTGTATTTGGTATATTTGTACTTTAACTCCCATTGATTTCAATACAACTTTTTTGAGTTTTACTGCTAATAATAATTTTTCAGATAGGGATAGGAACTACAACTATGATTTCATAGGGAGGGAGAACTCTAAGAAGAGGAAAACTTTGTGTATGGAGAGCAGCATCTTATGGGTGATTTATAATCTTAGAGAGTTGCCTGGGTACAATGAGAGGTTAAATGACTTGCCCCAGGTCATACAACTAATAAATGTCAAAGGTAGGATTTGAACCCAGGTCTTCCTGATGCTGAGACCAGCTTCCTATTTACTGTGCAGTGCAATGCTGCCTCTCACTAAAATAACTATTTTATTAAAAGTAAAAGGGCAGGAGTTATCTATCCTGACTTTCACATTTGAACCACAAAATGTCAGTCCTCTTTATAATAAAATAGCTAGGTAGTCCAGTCACTGGATAGAGCACCAGGCCTGAAATCAGAAAGACCTGAGTTCAAATCCAGCTTCAGACCCTTACTAGCTGTGCAACCCTGAGCAAGTCACTTAATCAGTTGTCTGCCTCAGTTTCCTCATCTGTAACATGGGGTTAAAAAGCACCTACTTCAGGATCAAATGAGATAATTGTAAAGCACTTAGAACAGTGCCTGGAACATAGTAGGTGCTTAATAAATGCTTGTTTCCTTTCTATATGACACTGGTTCATATATAAAACTTTGTGCTTTATGTCTTTGAGGAAGTTTTTCAGATCGGAAGAGCAGATTTGCTCAGGTATGTGAAAATGTAGAAATTGTTCTCATGTTCATACAACATTAGACATCTAAAATCTTACCATAAATCTTAAATGTCACTCATCAATTGCTGGAAAATAGAAGCTTATAGTTCAGGAATTCTAGGAGAAATAAAGATTTACTTCAGAGAACCCATTCTTACTTGTTACAAAATTTCTATCTTCAAGAGACTGTCATCACAATACAACTGCAGACAATTTGAAGCTACAGATCATTAGCTACATATCCCCCAAAAAGCACATTCATTTGATAAATCATGCGGTAGCCTGGTGAATAATGCATTAATCTTTTGGAATATAGAGAACTCCTGACTCAGTCATATAGGTGTTAACAGATGTTTCTTTCATGATAAAGAACAAAAGCCCTATCTACTAGAAATTTTAATACGAGCTATTTCTCTGATTGAAAAGGAAGACTGAACTAATTTCTTGAGAGAAATTAGGCTACAACAACAAAAATTAGGTAGCAATCAAATTGTTTTTAGGACACTCTTTTTTTCAAGGCAACTGCAAATTGAGAAAGAATAAGTATTCTCTTAATTCCAATTTGCTTAAAGATTGCAGACTTCAGATTCAAATTATATTATAGCTTTTCTTTTTTCCTGAAAAACTCAAGGCATAAGGAACATAAAACCAAAGTGTTCATAAAACAACTGAACTTAAAGATTGCAGGATTTATAAGGAGAGTACAATGTTTTCTAGTTATCCTCCTTAATTTTTTTCTAAATAGCAAGTTTCAGATTACATCTAGCCACACTTCTGAAACACTGTAATGGACCTACCATCTCATCAATGTGGATACCTCCTCCAGTGGTCCTTGCTCATTCCTGTATAACTCTTGTCCATGTCTTTCTATAGATCATCCATAGGGGGGAAGCGGGGGAATCTGATATTGTGGGGACCTTCTTCTGTCTAGGTCCCCTAACATTACATGTCCATCTGACTGGTACAATGCTTGAGCTGTTTGTTATCCCTTACTCTCACTACATGACCAGTGTGGTCATACATCACCTGAACAATATCTTCTACATCACTTGTACCCAATGTATTGTTGGTGATATGCTGCAGCTTATTATGTCTCTCCATTGTCCTTGGGAGGACACACACATTGAATTCCTCAGGGATCACGAAGACACGATGAATCCAAAGAACAGGGTTTGAAGGCAAAGGTAGTGATGGAGAAGCAGGAGGTTATGATTAGAGACAGAAGTTTCAGAGTTCATGATCATGGAGCCAGTACAGTTTTGAGAGATGTTGAAATATAAGTTGTGATAATTGCTGTGGGTGGCTGTGAAAGAGTAAAGATATTTTTGGGGAGTTTTGGGAGTTGAGGACATGGATGAACTGGGAGGCTAGGCTGTTTGACAGGATAGTATAAAGTAAATTAAGTTACTCAGTATGAGGGTAGGGGTTGAAATGGAGAGAAATATGACCTAGGTACTGAACTCCTTGAGAAAGGAAGGAAAATGACCCAGAAGCCAGTAGTTTATGGCAACACAAATCAGGACAGGCAGTATAGATTATTAGAGTGAAATTTAATGGTGGAGAAATTAAAATGCTGATAGTGGTAGAGGGAACTTCTTTCTCCTTGTCCATTATGTCAAGGATCATTGAAAGAAGGCTTACCAAGTACTAAGCAAGTACATTGAGAAAGGCTGGCCAGAGTTGTAGGTTCTTCTGGCCAAGGGTGCAGGAGGGAGCCAAACTTCCCTTTGTACCAGAAAATAGGAAAAGCACAAAGGAAAGACATCTAAAACAAAGGAATATTTGCTACCAACAGAGTGGGACTTTCAGTGGAACAAGAGGACAGAGGAGAAAAGACTGTGGATGGTTATGACTATGGTGGCTAGCCGTGAGAGTATGAAGAAAGGTAGTGGGAGTAGGGATTTTTGATTCAAGTGATGTCACTCTGAATCATAGGAATAAGAGCATCAAGACCTGGGAGTCTGCATATGAGAGCTTAGGGTAAGAATCAATTGATAGGGGACACCAGGCTCTTGTGATGTCCAAGCAGAGAGTTGGTGCTGAGGAGACCAGGATAGGGGGTAGTGTCAACTTTCACAATTAATTGATCCGAACTCAGAGGAGCTGGGGCAGGGTAGGGGAAGAGGAAGGATATGAGTATAGGTGGCAAGTGGCAGTTAGCAGGAAGTTTTAACTGGTCAGGAAACAATTAGTGCTCAGCATAAGCATAAGTAAGACTTTAGCCATGAGGAGCAAATTCATTTGAGGTGTAGGGAAGAGTAGGGTGAGAAAAATCCACTGTCCTTTGGCTAACAAACTCTTTTCTACCTTTCTTCAAATCCCTGTGATTTGGAGAGGCAAGCTGCCCAAGTAAAAACTCTTCCCCACCTTCATTCCTCAATCTCTTATCTCTGTTCACCTCAGCCCTACCCCTCCAGAGTGTCTATCCTTCTATGCCCCCACTTCCATCATAGCCTCTGAAATAGTAGCTCTATCTTTAGCAAATTTCTCTTTGTCTTAGACCTTTTCATCTCATGATCCTTCCATCTTATAGAATTCAAGAAAGCTTTATTCTTCCCAATCAACCTATCAACAGACATTTAGTAAGTATTAACTATGTCAGACATTTTACTGAAATTTTGAGGTAAAAAGAAAAGCTAAAATACAAAAATAGCCCCTGCCCTCAAGGAATCTACATACTAATGGTGGAAATGATATGTAAATAAAGGGATATATACATGCTTGATATAGAATCTGAGGGAGGTAGCCTTGGAGGAGAAGACTCAAGTAAGTAGGGACTGGAAAGGGCTCCTACAGAAAGTGGTGTCTGAGCTGAGTCAAGACAGCCCATGCTTAGTCACTCTTCCCAATACTGGTACAGCCTTTTTTTATACCCCACCCCTCCCCAAACCAGGAAGAGGAGTATACTCCTTGGAATATCTGTTCTATAGACCTCTTCTAGACCCTCACTCTGTTACCATCATTCCTTTTTAATTTCACTCCCTGATTCCATATTTCATTTCCCACCGAAGCTATTACAAACCTTTTCTTCCTTCTTTAAGCATCCCTCCCCCTCAGCAACATGGCCTCCCCCTTACTCCCGGGGACATTACATCTTAACTGAGAAAATTGAAGCCATTCACCGTATTCTCCCTTTTCTCCCCATTTCCTTCAACTCAAAATCCATTATCATTATCTCCCACTCCCTTTCCCCTTATTTTCTGGTAAAGAAGTGGCCATTCTTATCACCAAGGCAAATCACTCTCCATGTGTTCTTTATCCCTTCCCCTCCTTCTTCCAAGTCTTCTCCAGTAGATTGCATCCAGACAAACCCCTTGAAGTAACTGATTATACCTGATGGCTCTGCTTTTTCTCCTCTCACTGACTCCTCAATCCTTTCCAGCCTCATCACTCAACTGAAGTTGCGCTCTCCAAAGTTACCAATAACTTTAATTGCTGATGATCTTTTCTCAGTCCTTTTCCTTCTCTGCTGCATCCCCCCTAAATGTGCAGTTTTCCCAAATATTCCATCCAGGGTCCTATTTGGTTCTCTCACTATATTTCCTTCCTTCCTTCCTTCCTTCCTTCCTTTCTTTTTTCTCCTCTCTCTCTAACTCAATACCAATGGGTTTAATTATCATCTCTCTGCAGATGACTCACTCCCTCTTAAAGTCACTTGTATACATTGGTATATTCTTTAAGTTTATTTGACCATGTAAACTCCCCAAAAGAGTCTATAGATAGCTTTTGGGAGTTCCAGGAACTTGGATGGGGAAAAATATAACTTCATTTTCACTAACCCCTTGCTGAAATTTAGTATTTCCTTGAATTATTTAAAACCATAATTTTGAGAAAGCTTCCTTATCTTTCACTGAATGCCAAAGGGTTAACAAAAGAAAAAGCTTAAGAACTTCCATACTGTCATCAGATATCCCCCCAAATATATGAAAGTTTAAAGTAAAGGAATCACTTAATTTCAAGTTATTACATTAGCTTAAATATTTCAATGAACAGAGAACGAAATTACATTTTATTTCATTATTTTTAAAAAGTAAGTACACTCAAAAAAAAAAGAGAAACAACTCAGGGGCCTTGATCCAGATCTTTGGATATTATTGTTTGGATATTTATTGTCTTTACTTATTCTGATTATAAGATGTATATCAAGTCTCTACGATAATTAAACATTCTTGTTGTAACTCTGCATTCTCTTCTAACAAGGAGATTATAGCATCAACACTGCCTATTTGCTACTGGAAAATGTTACATTATTGGCCATCCTCTGTGGGTTATAATGTATGATATCTCAGTAAATGTCCTTCAAAGAAAGGACCAGATTCTGTAAAGCAGCGGTAGACACCAAAGGGACAAAGCAATCATACATCACTTCTGGTTCAAGATACATCAGGTATCACATGTAACTAAAGTTCAGAAATATAGCCAAATGCAGGCCAGACCCTAAGCTATAAATGTGACAGCAACCAATGGGTCTATTTATTAACTGTCTACTCAACAATGTATGAATCTGTAACCTGGGGTACTGAGGAAACCCAGTCAATAAACCAGTTTATGATTTTCTTTAATAGATCTTCATTGCAGCTGGTGATTGCTGAAAAAGATGATCTCATAGGCGGCTGTGTCTGCCAGATAGCTTGCATACAGATAGATGCTTTTGTGAAGTGGACCATAGAAACCTGCATAAAATTGGCCTTCTTTCCCTAATAGAGCTGCATGAACAAAGATGAGTTTGTTGCTGACTAAGAAGTGAAAGCTTTGTTTTGTAAGGCTTGCTGAATGTATTGCACTTTGCCAAAGGAGGAGGTCTCCTTCTTTAAAAAAAATAAAAATAAAAAAGGAAGAATAGTCAGCGGAAACCAGACAACAAATCAAAGTGCATACCCTTCTGGTGGATATTTGCGTCTAAGTGGGCTAAAACTTTTTTTGCGTGTGAATACTGGTCACATTTCAGAAGCTGAATAAAAATGGAAGAAATAAAGAACTTTAATTAATAGGATGCCTTTTGATTTGCAGAGCAAAACTGCCAGAGCAGATGTACCAGCAAAGAGGATTAGATTGTCCCTTCTATGATGCACTGAAAATTTCTTTTTCTCCCTGTAGTAACCCCATTGAGAAGAGGCTGTCTTTAGTGTCTAAGATTCAGCCCTGCTAAAGAAACTGTTGTACTTGGGCACAATGGACCACTCTCAGAAGACCAGACAGAATATGTGAGGAGAGAGCTAATATTCCTTTAAATCCAGTCAAGACAGATTCAATCTTAGCATTTAAAAAAGCCAAAATAAAAGCAAAATGCAGAGCTTCCAAATGCTTTCCAAGTCTATAAAATATGCATTAAAGGGACTCTTGAAATACTTATGAATAAGCTTCATCATTTGAGCCAAAAAAAGAAAAAAAAATCTTGGCTAAGTTGTTTTCCTTCCTTTGTTTCAATTAAATCAGATTTTTTTGTGTGTGGTTGTGCTGAGGTCTTCCTCATCTAAAAAGTTAATACCACTTTCATTTAAAGGCAATAATTACCAGGCAGTTAATAACTTTCAGTGTAATAAAAACAAAAAATCCAAAGGGTTAATAAATCCTCCAGATATTTAAATTTTATGCTTGAAGTGTTCAATGAGGAAAGGAATAGTGCCTTGTTGTTCATTTCCTTAATATGATTGTGGAGAGGAAGGAATGCAAGGACTGTATTGAGAGTCTTACTGCCTGGTTCCAGGTCATTTTGCATTTCTGTAGTTCTGGGAAAATGCAAAAGGGCAAAACTGCTCCTCAGCTGGGGTCTGCTTCTGATGAAAACAGCCGTGGTTTTCTCAGGTTGTAGAGAATCATGAATGCTGGCACTACCACAGAGTAACTTATTCAAGGGGAGAGTGAGGTCAACCTTCCGCAGAAGTAAAAAGACTTCCCTCATTGCTCCCTGCTTCTCCCCCAGCCCCCAACTCCCCAATAAAGCTTTTTAGAGATGAGTTGCACAGTTATCTCTGGGGAGGGAAGAACTGCTTATGGAAATAAACTCCTTTGCTACAATAATGTGGCTTCCTAAGGACTGACTTTCTTCCCACATAAAATGAGGCTCTTAGGTTGTGGCTAAAGTCATTTCCAAGCCTCTGGGGAAATGATGATAGGACTAACCCAGTCAGCTTCATCACTGCCTCATAATCCAAGGGAAGAATTGTAAGTATCATTTTTCATCCTGGGGTAAGCTTCACTAATAAAACAAAACAAAACAAACAGGACCTTAAATCAGCTGAAGACAAATTCAGCACAGAGGAGAGGTTGAATCAGAAATGCTGGGTCACCAACACCTATGGATGTGGAATCTGGCATACAGTAAGGCCACTCTGCTATGGGGCGTCAAGGATATGGAGGGAATGAGGGCTAGACCAAATCTAGCAAGCAAAAGTAAGGTGGGGGAGGTGTATGCAAAGGAGGGAACAATCCCTACAAGGAAGAGCCTGGTGACAGGTAATACAAGTGCCCTGCTCCCCAATTTGGAGCATACACAGCTATTCTGTAACTGTTTCTGGTCTGATAACCCTGTGATGAAATGATTCATTGATGGATGGGATAGCCAGAATTTGGATGCATGCAACAGTCACTATCCAGGCCAAGTTTGTACTCCAGCCCCTCCAGGCCAGGCTGTGTTATGATGAGAAAGACAACACTGTCAGTGGACAGGCTTTCAGCCCGCTGCATCTGAATCCAAGATGTGTCTGTAAACCTAGGCCTCTCTGTCTCTTTCTGCTTGTTCTGACCTGCTTTTAGGCAAAAGAATGTTGAAGACCGCTATCACCTTCTGACCTCAAAAGGCCAGAATAATGAGCCACCAGAGATCCAAGAGCTGGGCTCCAATCCAGGTGTAGGGGAAAGCCACACCTGAAATGAGGACTCAGTCCCTTAAATTTCAACACCTTGGAACAAGACCTCAGTTAGGATACATGTTTTATCAGCCAAGAAATCTAATGTGCCTTGCCTGGGGCTGGTAAGGTAGTAATTAGTGCTTTAATTTTCCAGGTTCTGAATAATTGGGAAATAATCATACTGTTTCCTGATCACATTTCTAGAGCACTTTAAGGTTTGTGAAATTTTTACAAACATCTCCTTTGAGTCTCACAGTTCTCTAATGAGGAAGGTACTATCAGTATTATTATCTCTTTTATTATCATATTCAGATAAGGAAATTAAGGCTTAAAGTGACTTATCCCACTCTCACACAGCAAGGAAGAACTAATGGTGGAATTCGAACTCAGCTCTTTCCTAACCCCCAAGTCTAGGTCTCTTTCTATCACATCACATTGCCCCATGAGATACATTTATGTGCCAAGTACCCATCTTCCTATGAAATTATTGCAATGCTTTCTAGGAGGCCATTTATAAATGACATCAATACAGATGTCTATCTTTCAGCTACTTAAACAATTGCAGAATACGAACACTGACCTGTAGCAAATAAGTACATATAGTAAAGTATTTACATACCTCTGTGCTAATAGTATCTTTAGGCTAGATGAGACCCTTCAGAGGTTTTTCATTCCTCATACTTCTCACTTTTTTCCTTTTCTGATGTGTATGTTCTAGACACAAATACACACTTTTTCCTCTTCTGAAGGAAAAGATATAAGTCTCCTTGGTAGTCTTCTTAGATCTTTCCTCAGCAAAGACAGAGAACAACTGGTCATCTTTCCCTACATAATCACTGACATAAAACTGAATACTGTTATTAAGTCTTCCATAAATCTTCTCATCTTCAGGCTAAATTCATCCCATTTCCTGTAACCTTTCCTCAAAAGGCCTATTTTCTAACACTTTAATTCTCTCTGTGGCCATAAACGGTATTCTTCTATAAAAGTTCTAACTGATTTCAACTTCTGCCATCATTTCTGGGACCTTGCATCATATTTAGAACATTCTTTTTCTTCCAACTCACCAAGCTCTCTCCTTCATGTCTTTCAAAGGGCCCTTAAAATAGCAATTCTTCCACGAAGAGGACAAAAATAATTATATCTTGCATATGTATTACACTATGTGATTTTTGCAAAGAATACATCATTTTTCATGATTTGTTGCATTGGATTCTCATAATCTTATGTTAAGGTAAGACAAGTGAGAAAATGAGTTGCAAAGAAGTTAAATGATTTCTTCAAAGTCATGACAGATCCAGGACTAGAAAAGTTCTCTTCAGTCTTAGTCCCTTGCTAATGTTTATAAGTAACAATAATTTATTGAAAAATAATAACTGAAATTTATATAGCACTTTTAAAGTTTGCAAATTCTTTTATGTGTATTATCTCATCTGAGCCTTACAATAACACTGTTGTAAGACTGTGAGACAGCAGTATGTGAGACAGCACATAAGTATGTAAGTATGTGAGACAGCAATTTGCCCGTGATTTAGTTAATTATATGTCACTGTATAGCCTTCTTTACTGATCTATACCAATATTATTGGTTTCTAGAAGAATAAGACCTCATATATTCTATTGGCTTTATATGACTCCAGATTTAACATAAGTGCTTTTATCATCATTGTCAATTTTTATGGAGCACACATCATAAATATACACTACTAAGATAAAAAAAAAAAGATAGAGAGCGAGACAGTTACTATAAGACCCTTCCAATGTTGTTCATTCATTCATTCAGCCATGTCTGACTCTTTGTGACCCCATGGACCACAGCACATCAGGCCCTTCTATCCTCCACTATCTCCTGATGTCTGTCCAAGCTCATGTTCATTGTTTCCATGATACTATCCATCCATCTCATCCTCTGCTGTCCCTTTCTCCTTTTGCCTTCAATCTTTCCCAACATCAAGATCTTTTCCAATGAGCCTTATCTCCTCATTATGTGGCCAAAGGCCAAAGTATTTAAGCTTCAACTTCAGTATTTGACCTTCCAATGAATTGTCTGAATTAATTTCTTTAAGTATTGATTAATTTGATCTCCATGCTGTCTAAGGGACTCTCAAAAGTCTTCTCTAGCACCACAATTCAAAAGCATTGCTTCTGTGGTACTCAGCTTTCCTTATAGTTTAATGCTCACATACATTGCTACCAAAAACTATAGGTTTGATTCTATGGGTCTTTGATTAATCAAGGTGTGAATATTGACAAAAACTTAAAGAATTATTCTTTATATAAATGTATATATACTGTCAGTGTTGGATTTGGGATATCAGTGCAATGAGAGAAAGAAGTAAAGGCTCTTGGATTTGGAAAATGAAGACTTAAGATTAAGTCATTTTTGACAATTTGCTGGCCCTGTATGCTTGGGAAAATCATTTCCTCTCAACGAATCTATTTCCTCACTTGTAAAATAAGGATAATATAGGATGTCCCAAAAAGTCTTAGTGCAGTTTGAAGCTATATATAATAGCTTAAAATAAAAATATATTATATGCTATATAAATAGCTTAAAACTGCAGTAAGACTTTTGGGACACTTTATATAACACTTGTAATACTTATATCACAAGATTGTTGTGAAAAAATCTTTGGTAAACTACAAAACACAATATTTTTATGGGTTATTTCAAGACAGGGTATGGTAAGAGGGACCCAGCAGGTAGAGTGGCTAGAGAGAACAACCGACTAGAAAGTTCTAGTTTGTGTGGATATGGGGTGTATCATTATAGTGAGTTCTGAAATTGAAGCCCATCAGTGCCAATGGTGTCAGGCCAACTGGAGGACTTAGATAATGTTTGGAGTATATTATAGTAGGGATTCCTTTCAAGTGTGAGTTAGACTAGATAAACACTGTGGTTTCTCCAAAAAAATCAGAGGGAAAGAGTAGAATCATATAACTACTTGCAGTATAGAAAGGTAATGGAAGAAAAAGCACAAAAAAGTATTCAAAGAAAAAAATGCATATTAAAATATTAAAGCACTAAGTCTTGAAGCAATATATTCATGTCTAAATCCTGTCTTATACAAAGGATGGAGATGTTGGAATCTAAATGTGGTAATTTCATTATCATTGATAGTGAAAATTGTTTGTTATAGAAATGCTCAAAAATTTTTTTCATTTGTGGTTTCAGTGTCATCTATAAGTAATCTTAGGGTGAACTGGCTTAATTAAATCTCATATAAAGCTTTATGAAGATCTATTTATCCCTCCACCATTTTCGATGTTTTATGAGCTAATACTCCTTAGAGTCTTGCACCATTATTCTCGGTAACATGTTGCAAATAAGTTTATATTCTAATCCAGTCTTGCCCCCTTGAATACTGATTGGCATGTCTTTAAATTTCACAAAGAGATGATGTGTTTGCTGGTTAATATAGCTTCTGATCTCTTTTGACCTTCTTGCTATGGAAATGTCCCTTATTTATCCATTTTTGGTGTGAATAACTTCTTCAAATAGGTGGAGTTGTAGCTGTTGGAGTTACAAACAGTATCTTTCTATGTCCTTCATCTTAATTTGGTGTTGGTGCTGGCCTATGCTCTAACTAGTAGATGTTGTGAATGCACAAAGGCAGGTGATAAAATCATTAAAACATGATTCCCACAGACTGGAAGCATGGTGTCATGAAGAAGGAATTGGTGGAATATTGGGTGGGATCATTTTCTGGTGGCAGGTAGGGTGGAATAATTTGTGCTAGGGTATTTGGGAGGTCTTATTCTGAAGGCTGAACATTTTTCACCAAAAGAGGAAGATATTTTTGTTGATATAACACCAGGTCAAGAGGCCCCATGGCATAGTGGATAAAGAGTTGGCCTCAGAGCCAAGGAATTCAAGCCCTATATCTGACTCAAATTGGCTGTGTAATCCTGGGCAAGTCAGGTAACCTCTCCCTGCTCAAGGTAACCCTTTTGCTATAAATTGCAGAGAAGATGCTGACGTGCATTGTTTGAAGATAAAAAAGAAAGGAAAGAAGGAAGGAAGGAAGGAAGGAAGGAAGGAAGGAAGGAAGGAAGGAAGGAAGGAAGGAAGGAAGGAAGGAAGGAAGGAAGGAAGGAAGGAAGGAAAGAAGGAAGGAAGGAAGGAAGGAAGGAAGATATTCCTGTATGGTTAACTAGTTATTTCCTGCCTGTATGCAAAAGTGAATGTCACTTTTTGTTGATAGGGTTTCTCAAACCTGGAGCGTTCTGACTTTGTTTTGGAAGAATGTTTTCATGATGTATAGGTATGCGTTTTTGAAATATGTTGCAAACCTTTATCTTCTTTCTTTTTGGGAATTCACTGCTTTGTAAAATTTGAGGCTTTTAGTATTCTATTTTAGGATCAGAAATTGTTACACAGATATCCAATGTATTACTTCTGCTTCCTAGAGAAATGTTTTCTGATGTTTTTCCAATCTACAATATACTTGGGGAAAGAGAAAGCAACAAAATACAATTGACAAGGATGCTAATTTTAAAAAAAGATGAGATAGAGGCTAGGCCACTGCAAACAAGTCATGCCAGCAGGCAATTAAGAAGCATGTGAAAAATGAAGGTTCAGTGGTAGGGCGTGGAAAAAACATAAGCTGGAGCAGGAAGCTTCATTCTGAATTTGCAGTAAAAAACTTTAGGTTTTGATCCTGAGTCAACCTTATATGACAAGTCATTTAACCTCTCTACTTCAATTTTGTCATCTGTAAAATGAGGGGTTTGAACCAGATGAACTATGTTCCTACAAGCCTATGACTGGGGAGAGGGAAATGTCACATAGGATATATGAGCAGGAGTAATTTCCTTAGCAGGAGTTGCTGTAGTTTCAAGTAAAGGCTGACTTGCCATATAATTCCAAGAAGGTATCTATGTTATACTCAGGTGTCCATTAGCATGATCAGTAACTAGAATGGGATACCTAGGGAACTGATATTGGTGTAGAGGATGCTTCTTCCCCATGGTAGTCCTCTATCTTAAGGAAGAAAGAAGACAAAAATGCCAGATTCCTACCAAATTGATCCTGGGATATGCACCAAGTGGAGATGGGGTCTAATGAAGATATTCCTAATCTTCTGACCAGGTCTAATCCTAAGCATGAGAGCAACACAGCTACCAAGAAACCCCATGATGACTGAGTGGGAGTTAGGTTCCTTGTTCACTTTATATACATAGAGAAGGGAATCTTTCAGGTGCCTCTATTCACCATAGAGGGGTAGCCAGGTAGCACAATGGATAGAGTGCAAGCGCTGGAGTTAGGAAGACTCCTCTTCCTGAGTTCAAATCTGACCTCAGACAATAACTTTGTGACCCTGGGCAAGTCACTTAACCTTGTTTGCCTCAGCTTCCTCGTCTGTAAAATGAGCTAGAGAAGATGGCAAACCACCCCAGTATTTTTGCCAAGAAAACCCCAAATGGGGTCGCGAGTCAGACACCAAGGAAAAATGACTACCAATTCTCCATAGAAGGGTTGCACTTTTCCAAATCTCATTTCACACAAGAAAAAAGGGAGTTCAGAGGCTTTGCAGCATGTTCATCCTCAGAAGAGGGTAACCACAACTCCCAAGGATCCCCTGGAACAATGGACTGGAGAGAGAGAGAGAGAGAGAGAGAGAGAGAGAGAGAGAGAGAGAGAGAGAGAGAGAGAGAGAGAGAGAGCACTTTCGGGCCCCAAACCCTTCTGGAAAAGTCTGCTTACTCGAGGGGAGGGATGTGCTTTTTTTGTACCATATTCTATACCAGGTAGCTCCAGGGTGAATGGTAGCCTAGGAAAATGCTAGACAAACATCTAAGACTCCCTCCTTCCCTCCCCCCATCCCCTACCAGAATTCCTAATTCTTCCTCTGCCTAACACATTTGATGGAGCAGCACAGCCACGTCATCACTCCATAGTCAGTCCCAGACTTAAAAGCTACAGAATAATGGGAGGGGTGTCTGGAATTATCTGTGCTGGGGTGAAGGTGTGGGAGGATCCCATATGCACCTGTTGCATATGCCTAGGGCTGACTTTAATTAAAGTACATCTGAATGAACCACGATCAAGCTGCTATCATTGGTCTTTTCCTCTTAATGGTTCAGAAATTATTCATTTGACGCTAGAACTTACTCTTTAGTCAGTCATCTCCCACTCGGGGTTGCTAAGGGCTGCTTTGGTGTCCTGGGATTCATGTTCAAAGGATTCTTTTTCACGACTATAGTCTCCGGTCTTGAACTGAACGGAAATTATACACCATTTACTGCTATCAGTGTCAGAAGCTGTTTACCAGCATCTGTAGCAAAAGCTTCTGACCCAAAGAAAATTGCTGTTGAGGGTAAATAGGCTGTTTCCCCGAAATTGGAACCATCAACTGGGTATCCAGGGAAACTTTTTAGAATTAGGCACTGAGGAAAGTGACCTGGAATTCTGAATCTAGTGAATCCTCTTGAAAAATCCCAATTGCTGTCAAATAGAAACTTGCTTTGAAATTTTACCAAAGGAAGAACCTATATTTGCTTCTGTTAAACTTTGGGATTCATTCAGCAAAGCATTTGTTTTCTTATCTGCAAATTTTTTTATTTATAGCTGACATTTACACAGTACTTTGTGTTTGCCAAAGCACTTTAAGTACATGCTAAGGCGCCTATCTCATTTGATGCCACAAAACAACCTTAGGAGGTAGGTAATATGAATATTATTATCCACTGTTTTACAATTGGCTAAACTGAGGCTGTGGGTGGTTAAGAAACTTTCCTAAGTAAGTGGCAGACCCAGAACTCACTCTGGGAGCTGCTTATGTATGAAATCCAGCTCCCTTTTAATTCAGTTCAACTCAGTTAAGTAAATATTTATTAGGCAGGTGTCTAATAAGTATATCTCAGTGTTAGGAGCTGGAGAGAGAATCAAATGGAAATAGTTTCTGCCCTCAAAGAGCATATACTCTGCTGTGGAGGAAGTAAATGAACATATATGAGCAAATAGAATTTGTTTGAGGAGGGAGAGAACACATAAACAATATGGATATCAGGGAAGACTTTATACAGGTGGCATCAGGGCCTTGAATGAAGTCAAGGTTTCAGAGAGTGAGAGATAAGGTAAGGATGCTTTGTAGACATGGGGAAGACCTTGGGCAAATTCATGGAGGCTAGAGATGGAATATTAATTTTAGGGAACAGCTCATAATCTAGGCTAACTGGAGCACAGTGTCTGTTAAGGTGAGATAAAGCTGGAAAGGCATCAACCTAGAACAATGGAAGGAGCATTCACTCTAAAGTCATAAAACCTGTGTTCAAATCCTTCCTATGGCATTTATTACCCATAGATCTCTGGGCAAGTCATTTAACTTCCTTAGGCCTCAAGTTTCCTCATGTAAAAAAAAAATGAGCAGATTAGCTTAGGTAGCCTCTGATTTTCCTTCCAATTCCAGAATTATGATGCTAAGAAACCAAGTGTAGATGGTTTGGAGTCAGATTGAACTAAACTATTTCACTTGCTTAGCAAGGTTAATTTAGTATTTTTCTACAAATGTTTATCCTGACAATATTTCCATATTTATTTACTGAATCACTCATTCAGAGCCTTGTATAAGACAAAACTACTTGTTTTGCAGAAAGAATGCACGGGGATAACTTCAGGATAATAAGAACATAACAAATCAAAATGCCCCAATACAATACTATATAGGAAGTAATACAAGAAAACTGCACAGATAATAAAACAAAGAAAATAATAAAGAAAACTTTAAAATATAAATAACAAGCACTGATCAATTGAATCAGATTGCTTTCAGGAAAAAAAAAACATAACACTATACTTCAAACTCCAAAGCATGTAAAGGTTAAATTTTATAATTTCAGTTATAAACAATATATTTTGTAAGAAGCCAGGAAAAGGCCTTAAAATATTAAATACTCACTTGAACAACACAGGATTATCCATTGGTCATGAGAGAATGGACTTGGGTATTCCAAAAAGCAAGCCATTTCAAACTGTAACCAAAAACAAAGACAGGGGCTTTATCTTATATTAATGTGTAGAAGGTTCTGTATTATCAATGAAAGATATTCAAATTTCAAATAATCCATTTTGTCAAAGATCTAGCAATCTAATAACTCTTTTTTTTACTTCCCACATCTGCTACCACAGTCTAAGTTCCATGAAGGAAGAAACCCTGTTTTATCTAAATTTTTCTAGTGCCTGCATACTTATACTTCAGTTCTTCAATGGATCTCTTATCTCACGACAAGGATAATCCTTTCAACCATGAAATCCATTTATACCTTCTTATCCTATATAATTCTTGCCCATATTCTACTGTAATGTGTTAGAAGTTTTATTTAAGTCTTAACATGGTATATATTCCCAAAGGCAACATCAAGAAGTACATGAAAAAGTATCATGGGATATTTCCTCATCTTTCTTTTCAGTACTTATGATAAAAATAAGCAAAAAGATTATCAGGAAAACTGAAGGTTATTTCCTAAGATTCCCTCAATAATTCATGAAGCCAATTTGATGTCAGTTATACTATTTGATATAAAAGGGCATTACATCCTCAACATAGGCAGTCCCTGATTTACAAACCCTAGCTTACTAATGACCTATACTGTCCATTTCTGAGACTATTTCAGTTTCATTAAGATGACAAACATTTATCAGGTGTCTAGGCACTCTCCTAGAGACTGGAGATGTAATGACAAAAATCAAGCAGTCCCCGCCCTCAAAGAGCTTACATGCTGCCTTCCATTCAGAAGAGTGAGGATGCTAGCCAGGACTGCTTATAGCAGGAGACCATCAGGGAAATCAGAGAGGTGGATTAACTCCTAATTCCCTACTTTAAAAGTGGGAAGAAGCTGACAACTAACCAAGTGTAACCAAAATTACTTTAATGGCCAGTTCAACTGCTCTGAACCACCTCCTTTGAACTGCCTTTATTTTTCTCTGGCTAATTCTACTGCTTTGGACTTATTTTTGTAGCCCTGCCTGTATTTCATTATTGCCCTTCCTCCCCACTCCACTTTGTCACACAGGCTAAAACTTCTGTAAGTTATACAGACTGACCTTTTGCCTCTCTGACATTTTTGGACTACAATGACAGACTCATTGCTGACTTCTTAGAGGAAAAAAAAAAGGCAGTTCCTGCCTTTCCTCTAATAAGTATGAATCTGAATGGTGGGTTTGAAATTCTGAACTGAAATTCCTCAGCCATCCCATACTACAAGTCCCTCCCTGAACCAAGTACAGCAGGGTATAGGATGTATAAGAATAAATGACCACTATTACCTCCACCTTACTTGGTACTACCCCACAAGAACATTGTTATGGAGACTTTGGAGGACTTCACTGGGATCATAGAGACTTGCTGTGAGATAGAATGTACTTAGTATAAGATTTGTTGTTATTGTTGTTGTGTTAGTCTTAGAGGGCATTTCTGTCTAGATTCTGGGGGACAATATGGCAGAGATGGAGAAGAAGGAGGTGGGTTATAAGCTGTTACAAGTTCCCATACTTGTACAGCAGAGCCAGAAAGAGAACATGAGGCAGGTATTGTTCCTACCACCAAATGAGATGAAAGCAAAATTGAAATGTATTGCAGAAGAGGCATGAAGACAGGTGAGAGCAAGGCAATAGTGAAGCAAGAACAAGGTGAGAGCAGATGCACATGGGAATGGACTAAAGCCAGTCATGGGAGGAGAGAGTAGATTGGGCCAAACTAATTCTCACGTGGTTGGTAAAAGGGAATGATATCAGTACAAATCTCCTTTTTCTCTCAGAGCCAGTATAGTAGATACTAGAGTTGAAGTCAGGAGGACAGCAGTTCAAATCTCATTTCAATCACTTACTAGCTTTGTGACCTTGGGCAAATTATTTAACTTTTAAGGGGATCAGTTTCCACATCTGAAAAATGAGAGAGCTGGGCTTGAGGACTTCTAAGGTCTCTTTCAGATCTAAATTTATGATACTATGATCCTTGCTTCCCCAGAGCAGAGGACTAGTGAAATTTATATACAAAGTTTAAATGTCAATCCTTTTTTTCTGCTTCCTCAATATACCTTCTTTCCTTCCCCTTCTCTCCAATTACCTGGCCACCCTACTTTTTCAGGGCTTCATCACCCCTTTCCTGGATTACCGTAGCAGCTTCTAAATTAGTCAAACTTCTCCCCTCTCCCACTCACCCTCTACTGAGCTGCCAAATTGATATTCCTAAAGCACATGTTCATCCCTTTCTCTCCCTAGTTGAAACTCAGGGGCTCTCTCTTGCCCCTAGGATAAAATACAAACTCCTGTCTTTGGCTTCTAAAGTCCTTCATGTTGTGGCTCCAATCTATCTTTCCAGGCTTATTACACATCATATCATCATGCCATCTACATCCCTAACAGACTATCCTGCTTGTTATTTGCTGTATACAACATTTCACCTCTCATCTATATGTGCCTTTTAGTCTGACCCCCATGCTTGGAAAGCACTCCCTAACTTCTCTCAGAACTCAGACCAAAAGCCACTTCCTACTGGGAGCCTTTCCTGATCACACTCCGTTAACTCACCTCAGAAGAGGAGGAGGTGGGTTAGAGGGGGAACTTTTTGTAGATTTTGTATAATTTTCTCCATACATGTAAATTCTTCCCTCTACTCCAAAAGAATGTAAATTCCTTGAGGCCATGGTCCATTTTGATTTTGCCCCAGGGTCTCCCATGCACTTGTCTGATATTAGATAATAAATGCTTGTTTTTGTTGTTGAGGTGGGGAGCTGCCCTCTGCATTCTAAGTGAAACCTCATGTGATAATAAGCTAAAGTCAGGCTAAACAGACTAGATGATCACCAAAGACCCTATTTGATCTTTATTTGTAAGCCAGATCCTAGATTTAATCACTCTTATTCTCAAGACTGTGGAGTCTTAGGAGGTCGATACTACTCTAATCTCATAACTACCCCACAGTACTAAAATTTGTAGCTGCTCATCATAATATTGACAAATTACTCATTGAAAAGGACAGGCATTAAACATAATGGATTGATGAAGCAGGAAGTTTTGAAAGTTTAACTGTCAGTAAAAGGAGTTGAAGAGGGGAGGTGGCAGGCATGTGAGATTATACCAAAAAAAAATGACGGTCATTTCCCAAGGATTTGCAAGAAAAAGACATTATAACATAGATGAATGGCAACAACATGGTTGCTGCGGTTCATCAGCAAAGGGTTGGAGAGATTGCAAATCTTGTTTAGAGCTCATCTTCTGCAGAGGGACAAGAATGATGATAGTGAATGTGATTTTCCCCAGGAGAAGATTTCAGGGATAAAGACTGATGATACATTCATTCACATTTTTTTACTAAAATAATTGGCTTCTTCCTTTAACCCAGACTGATTTGGCCATGAAATTTCCACAACTCATACGCTAGCAGTCTGTCTGCTTGCTCTCTTGGAAATGGCATAATTATCAATTAATAATAGATTGATACTTTATCTTCTTCTATTTGGGATAAACAACAGGTCTTAGAAAGAGGAGCAGGTCATGCGAGTTTATTGAAAAGGCATATTTCTGTTGTTAACAGTATTAGACTTCATTCAAAGCTGGCATGTCTGCGAAAAGAGGGTACTAGTCCCAATTACACCAATATTTGTGTAGCAAGTACGCTCTAGCTCATTTTCTCTGAGCCAGGAAGACTATACTTTCCTTCAGGGTTCTATAGTACCCTGGAAGGTTGAGGTATCACTTCTTCTGTTGGAGCCCTCACTGGCTGTGTTCTCCTTAATTTGGTGACAGTGACTAGTTCCCCAGGTCCATTTAACCACTTAACATTTATCAGTTTTCCCTCTAATGCCTCAGGTGTCATGCTCTTAGCTCAATTCCTATATAATATCCATCCCACCAAGTTTGCATCAAGATGTGGCACGTCTGATAGATGAGTTCCTGCCTCAGCTACTGCTGGGCTAGATACTGAAGGTGCACCTGAATGTCATTCCTTGTCCATTGAGGCATCCATGCTGATCTGGCTGAAAATACAGACTCTGAAATGCCAGGATGCCAGTGTGCCTGCCCTTCGTAACTTTCTAAACTTGACTGGAGAGTGCACACCCTTTGCCTACAATGGAAAAGAATAAATGCAGAGGCCAGGGAAGTAGGCCCATTTTTATGGGTCATGTGACCTCAATAAGGAGGTCTATCCCTAACAGTACTGTCTCTCACCAGAGGTGATGAGCAAAGGAGTCCAACCATGAATACATCCCCCTAAAATGGCCAAAGAGACTAAAATTTTTTGAAGACATGTCCCGTCCTAGCTACAAAACTTCCTCCTAACCATGTGATTAGCAGGCCAAAACCAGTTATAGAACACCTACACATGCTCCACTATCTTTCCAATTCACTTCCATTTCACGTCATCACGAATCTCCATGTAAGGAGATGCCGCCAGACGCATGCTGCATATGGGCCAAATTCTGTTATATTTGCATAGAAGCTGAAATTCAGAAAGTACAGTTTTGCCACCATCCCCCTAGAGCTAGTTGAAGGGGCCAGCTTTACAGACTTGGGTGGGGGAAGATGGTGAGAGATGGCAGAATAGAACAGTAATAGTGAGAGTGTAAGCATTCATAGGACCTGTGCTCTCTACTTTATCTCTTCTTTCCATTTTCAAGAAATAGTAAGTCTCTTCCTCCTCCCCTCTTCTCATCCTTCTCTTGGGAATTTATTTTTTGAGTACTCAAAACTTAAATTTGTTTTTCTTTTATTTCCTCAATGATTATTAGATGTATTGGAATTCCCAAGGAATGGCATTCATTCCCAGGCATTTCAAGTCATTTAAAATTGTTTAGCTTCATTAGTTTTTTTTGGGGGGGGAGGCAGGGGAGGAGGGCAGAGAATGAAGTGCACTGCTTTTGTCTTTCAAAGACTCTGCCCAGCTCTGGTTTTCCTCAAAATAAGTGCTAAGAAGTAAACAAGTTTCTAAATTGGTTTTCCTCATTCTGGTCTCTACCCTCCAATCCACTCTCCATACAACTGCCAAATTGATATTCCAAAAACAAAGATCTGATAGTATCTCTCCCCTACTCTAAAATCCTCATTGCCACCCTTATTGCCAGTAGAATGAAATACAAAATTCCCAGCCTATTATTTAGACCCTTCCACAATACCTTTCTAGTCTTAATTTCAGCCAATTTATCTTCAAGAACTCTCCATTCCTTTCAAACTGACTTAAAACTGCTCCTTGGAATGAGATTCCATTGTCTACATCTGTATCTTTTCATAAATGGACCCCTCTTCCATCTCTTAGAATCTCTACCTGCCTTGATCACAGTTCAGGAGACATCTTCAATAGGAGTAAAGTTGTCCTTATTCTTCTAGCAGCTTGTCCTTTTTTCCTCTTAAAGCCACTTGTATAAATTTATATATCTGTAAGTTTATTTGACCATGTAAAATGAACTCTCCCCAGTAAAATGGGATCTCCTGGAGAAGTGAAATTGCTTTCTTTCTTTCCTTTGCATCCCCAGCATTTATACAGTGAGATAATAAAACTATGCTATATCAGGGAAAGTTTTCAAGGAAAAAAGAACACTGAAAGATAAGTTTAGAGATTTTTTTAGACCTTTTTTCTTTAGTAACCTGATTTTTATAAATATAAAAGGCCAAAGGAGAGACCAGAGAAAAAAGGGCCTATTAACAGAGCTACTGAATGAAATTTAAAAGAAATATAGTATAGTAAGTTGTCATTTTTTTCAGAAGTTTGATGACTGTTTTGTTTAATTGAAAATTAATAAATATGCTAACCTAATACCTCAATTGTGCTCTATATTAGGAAGAAAATTGCATTTAGAAGATGAAGTGGGTGGAGTGGCTGGTTGAGAACAAATACATAGTGAGGAAATCTGTGCTCGAAAGGGACAAATCTCAAAAACACCAAGTTGGAATTTACCCATCTACCTCATAGAGAGGAAGACACCAAAGGAATAAAACCATCAGTGACCACATTATTATTCAAAAAAGACAATGAAGAGAAAATCAGGAATTACCAATTTTTCTATTACATTTCTCATCTTCATAAAAATCTGTATGAGAATGATCTATCTATATTGCTCAGGTAATATTTTTTTATGAAAATATTAAGAAGGGATAGGCAGACATTTGTGAGTGATTCTCTATAGCAGGCTTCATCTTTATAGTTACACAATCTTTGAAAGTTATAGAAAATATGAAACTTCTCTATTTACCTTTTATTCTACAAAAACATTTAATTGGACCAAAAATATAGCCTTAATAGCTTTAAAAAGCTTGCCGCCAACAGAGTCTCTCACATATATGTTAAAAATCATTCAAAATTTCTTGGTAAATTTATTTTTATAACTACAGAAATAGCCTTGTTCCACAATTGGACTCCTCACTGGACCTCCTCACCTGCTACCTGTCTGACTGATCCTTTTCGGTCTCCTTAGCTGAATCTTGAACCAGGTCACGTCTTCTGACCATGGCTGTCCTCCAAGGCTCTTTCCTGAGCCCTCTTCTCTTCCCTCTCTAAACTGTTTCACTTAATGATCTCCTATGGATTAAATGATCTCTATACATATAGATGATTCTCAGATCTTTTTTTCTAGCTCCAACTTGTCTCTTGGCCTCCAACCTCACATATCCAACATGGACCCCCCCATTGGACATCTTGAATTGGATGTCCTACAGACATCTTAAACTTAACATGCCCCAAACTGAACTCATTATCTTTTCCCTAAAGCCCTCTACTCTTCCTAACTTCCACACTTTTACCGTCAAGGGTAGCCCCATTCTCCCTATCACCCAGATTTGAAACCTACATGCATGTCATCCTCAACTCCTCATTCTCTTTCTCTCCATACCCATATTTGTTGACAAATCTGGTTGAGTCTACATTCATAACCTCTCTCCTATATATCCCCTTCTCTCTTCTAATATTACCACCATGCTGGTGCAGCCCCTCATCCTCTTCATGCCTGGACTACTAACACAGCCTGCTGGCTGATCTTCAAGGATCAAATATAAAATCTTCTGGCTGTTAAAGTCCTTCACGACCTTGATCCTTCCTACTTTTTTCAGTCTTCTTGCATCTCACTTCTCTCCACCTACCCTGATCCACTAACACTGGCATCCTGGCTGTTCTTCAAACAGTACTTTCTGTCTCCTGATTTTATTGCAATTTTCCTAGGAAGGTGGTAAATGTTTAACAGCCAGCTCTCAAAATATGTATATATACCCCACAACACACTTTTAAGCTTAATCTGCGTGACTAATATTTTCTCCATCACTTTCTTAATTCTAGAAGTCAACAAAACAATAAATCAAGCCCCAATTCATGGCATTTGTAGATTTTCTAAGTGTAAATCATCACATTGAAAATCTAACAATTAGCTCTCGAAGCTGATTTGACCTGATTTCAGCACATTCCTACAATGCCCCCCATTCCTTGAATGATGTCTCTCCTTATCTCTATGCCCTGGCTCCCCTGGAATCCTTCAAGTGTCAGATAAATTCTCACTTTCTGCCACAAGTCTTTCCTGGTCACCCTCAATACTAGTGCCTTCCCACTGAGATTTTATTCTGTATATAACTGGTTTGTATATAGTAGGTTGCATACATCACCCCTCCCCCATTAGATTGTGAGCTCCTTGAGGGACATCAGGGATTGTCTTTTGCCCTTCTTTGTATCTTGAGCCCTTAAGAAAGTATCACGTACTCAGTAAAAGCTCATTGACATGACTTGTTACCTTAATATCAAATGAATGTAAGCAGTACCATGATCTCTCACATGTAAGCTAGGCTAATTATTTTCATTAGATGCTCATGAAAATGTTCCTAAGATTTACTTGTCTCAGGTGACTGATCACTGACATAGTTTTCTGGTTGGCTGAATAAAAAAGGGTCAAGGCATTCTGACTGGCAAACCAGGAACATAACCAACTGACACAGGGAAGCTATGCTTTTGTTTTTGGGCTAGGCAATAGGGTTAAGTGACTTGCCCAGGGTCAAACAGCCAGTGAGTGTTACTTGTCTGAGGCCAGATTTGAACTGAGGTCCTCCTGACGACAGGGCTGTTGCTCTATCCACTGTGACACCTAGCTGCCCCAGAAGCTTTGTTTCTTGAATCAATGTGATATCCTTGCTGAATATTCTCTCCCTGCTCACTCTAAATGTCTTTCTTCATGCTATGACTAAGTAAAGCACCTCTTGTTCACTCTTCCGCGTGAGAGACAAGTGTCTCATTTCATTCCGATCTCAAGCTGAGGTAAGAGACTTAGCTGATCAGGCCTGGCCTGCTACAAAACTATTGGGAACTTGGTTGGAGGTGGGGTACTCAAGAGCAACATCCCTCTATGGGTCCCTAAAAACTAACAATCCTCATTGGCATGGCAGCAAACTGATTGTTTGCTACAACAGTTTGACGCGATGTCTGAGATCTCCTTGGATGCTTAGCCAAAAGTCTAGCCTGTCTGATCTCGTCACGTATTACTTCGTATGCTCTAGGAATCTGCACTCTGAGGGTAACCTCCTGCCCAGCTCCATAATCAAGCAATCACTACACAGTAGGTCAGCACGATCATCATTCTCCTCTTGGAGTAAACAGAAAGCTCTCACTCATTTTCTTGTCTCTCCTGTCTGCAGCACTTGTTGGCTAAACTGCTTAGCTCTTCTCACTTAATTTGTGCTGAAATTGTACCCTAGGCAACAGGGACTGGCTGCACCTGTGATTTCATTGGCATAGAGAATTCAGGTGAGGAATTCCCTCTGCCAATGGAGACTAGCATTTTTCTGCACTTTATAATCTCAGCAAGTTTCCCAGGGTCACACAGTAAATATGTGCTAGAATCAGAACTTGAATTCAGGTCATCCAGGCTTCGAGGCTAGCTCTTCTATCTATTACACTATCCTACCTCTCTCTCTAAATTGAACTTTCATGACTGTTCTCCTTATCAGAGAGGAAGGAAGAAAAAGAGGAGTTAAATCCTGCTTTCTATATGTTATTTCATCCTCCTCCACCTTTGTGCACCCCTTCCCCTCCTGTTCTTTTTATTTTGATCTAAAAACCCTATTTTTCTTATTTTATATTTTTATTGACCTATGAACGCAGATTGGCATATAGAAATGACAGATACCTTGGGAGAAAGGGAGCTTGTCCCCCTGGAAATGCTTTTTGGACGAGATTTTGTTGTTTTTGAATTTTGAAATTTCTGTAACTCTCATTGTTTTGTTGTTTTTGAATCTTGAAATTTCTGTAACTCTTCTCCAGAAGAGACAAATTAGGCAATTGGAGAAATAATAGAATTAAGAAATCATAGAACACTACAGTTGGAAGAGACTTATTGAGATCAAAATCCAGGCCTTTTGTTTTATAAACACAAAAAATACGTATCTTTACTTACGAATGTAAGTTTACTACTCATGAAAACAAATTGTACATTGTGTAGGCATTTATGGAAACATAAAAGGCTTGATTGGAAAATTGTATTTTAAAAAGGTTTTTCTCCTTATTTTTTCCACTTCATTCTTTGGAAGAAAAATAGAAATTGGTGTCTGAAAATGGTCTTGAATTTCTCCTCATGAATAATAACCCTTTTCAAAAAACAAGAGCTCAATTCAATTCATTAAAAAGCTATCTAATTTGAAAAAAAAATATGACCAAGGGTTTGAGGGGAATGTTGCCTTGCACAATTTAGTTGCTACTCTGTGGCTCATTAGGAAAACATGTTCTAATGTAGGACCATCTGTGATCAACTGGAAAGGATATTAGAGGCTATCTAGTTCAACACTCATTTTACAATTGAGGAAACTGAGACCCAGGAAAGTTAAGTGGCTCATCCAGATGACATAGACAGTATCAGAGGAGGGATTTGAATCCAAGCCCTCTGACTTCTGTCAATGGTTTGTCCACTGAACCATGTGGCCTCCATTCATGGACTGCATCTCCACATTTTGCCCCAAGCAGAAAGGCTTGCAGCAAAATCATGAGCAAATAAACAGTCTTATGGACATTATATGCTACTATATATGTACACCTACTCATTGCTCCTCCTTTTTCCTCACCCTAGAGGCTTAGATGGGTCAGTTCTTCTGTCACTGATAATTTAAATTTGCCCCAAGGCAGTACCATTCCAGCTGATTTTACAATTATTATTGATTGTGGAACTTCTAGCTTTCACAGGGTGTATGGAATGCATGTATGTGTGGACATACACATACATACTCACCTGTTACTTAGCACTGACTATACTTAAGAGCAGCTATGAATTGGAACCTGATCAACCATACCTCTGTCCTGCCAGACCAGAACAACATTCATATAGCTCAGTCCTGTCAAGTTTTCATCATGCTATTATCATTCTTTTTTTTTGTGACTTATTATATAACTAAGATTTTTGAGATGCCCTGTATGATCACTGGTAGAGGAAAACCCAAACATTAAAACATTGTGCCAGATTTGTCACCTGAGAAAAACATTCTATGAGAGTATTTTTGTTAACCCTAAGATCACTGTTTGAGTAAAGAAATCATGGGGAAAAATTGGAACGAAGTATGGCAGAAATTAGATACAGACCAACATCTTACACCATACACTATGATCAACTCCAAATGGATACATGGCTTCAGACATAAAGAGTGATATCATAAACCATTGGAGGAACAAGGAAGAAATGACCTTTTTGGTCTATAGGTAATCTATAGAATTATAAGTAGGGGAAGAGATCATATGCAAATATGTGATAGAGTGACTCACAAAAGATAAAATGAACAATTTTGAATACTCCCTGGTGTAGAATTTTCTTATATAGTTTTACTAACACCTCCATAGACTGGGAAACAATTGCTTTCTAATCAGTCTCATTTTTCAGGATCCATACCCAAAGTTCTCTCTACAAGATGTCATCATTCTTGGCCTACCTGTGGACTCTGGGACTCCTCCCCCTATCCCCAGAGTGCCTATTTGCACTGATACAAGTATTTGCCCAAATTTTAGTAGTCCATATCTCCTGCTAAAATTTTAATTGTTGATCACCCTATGGCTGAGTAGTTATATGTCAGGGAAGACCCATAGTTTAAATCTGAAGCATTATAGTGGAGCTATACCCAGAAGGTAGTGTCTCGTTGACCCTAAGGAAAGTGGTCATAGGGTATGGCAGGCTATGGAAGGGAGATAGTACATAGATTCTTTCTATCTAATCCATTTCCTTTAGGAACTTCATCCCTTTCAGTGCATATCCATGTCAAAGAGGGGCTTGTAACAGAATTCACCTTCATGGTGCTATGCATGAGTAACTTCTCATCTCAGCCACCTGATATAACATAATAGCTAATATAATAAGATAACAAATATGATAAATAATAAATAATTATAATAAATAATAGCTAACATTTATTTAGTACCTACTATGTGCCAGACACTGTGCTAAGCACTTTATAATTATTATCTCATTTGATCTTCACAGCAACCCTGGAAGGTAGAGACTATTATTATCCCCATTTTATAATTGAGGAAACTGAGGCAAACAAGGGTTAAGTGGCTTGCCACAGTCACAGTTGGTAAATATCTGAGGCTAGATTTTAACTCAGGTCTTCCTGATTCCTGGATCATCCACTATGCCACCAAAGGGTGACCCCATGTAAAGCAGGTAACTGATTCACTTGGCCACACAATAATAAGCTCTCTACTAGTTCCCCAAACCTATGGAATTCTGCTGGCAAGGGACCACACCCTCAGCAGTCACTGTTCCTATGCTTCATCAAATTGCTGTTAAAATTTCTGCAACTCTCCTAGCTTCTTGGTGGCGAAAGCTACCCAGCCCTTTTCCTCTGAGAAAGAAATCATCTTCTATGGAATAGTAATAGAATAAGCCTGGGCTTTTCTTACCACCTGTTGCCACGATGTCTCCACCCTACTCCTACTCTCATTCTGCTGCCTTCTGGCTCTGCTAGTTGCCCAATGCAGCAAAACCTCCAGGCTGGAGACCATAGTTCCAGCTGAATGCCTGTCCATTCCTGGCTCTACTCCAGCTCAATTCCTTGTAGGGTTGTGAACTTTTCTTCTATTCATACATCTGATAGACAATTTTTTTTCATTTTTCTCTAATTTGCTTATAATGTGACCTTTCATATCTAGGCCACATATCCACTTAGAGCTTATCTTGGAATAAGATATGAGGTGTTGGTTTAAAATTTGATTTCTTCCATACTGCTGTCTAATTTTCCCAGCAGTTTTATTTTTAAAATTATATATATTTACATCAGCAATAATCTACCTTCTCTCCTCCCCCATTGTGCACACATACACATACACATACCACATTCAATGAGAATGAAATAAAAACAAAATCCCTGTTACAAACATGTATAGTCATGCAAAAGAAATTTTCACATTGGCCATATCCCAAAAAAAGTCTTCGGCATTTTGAGTTCTTCACTTCTCTATCAGGAGGTAGATAAAATGTTTTCTCATTAGTCCTCTGGAAACATGGTGGGGTCATTATATTGATCAGAACTCTGAATTCTTTCAAACTTGTTCATCTTTACCATACTGTTGTCACTGTATGAATTGTTCTCCCGATTCTGCTCACTTTATTCTGTATCAGTTCATACAAGTCTTCCCAGTTTTCTCTGAAATCATCCCCTTCATCATTTCTTCTGGCACAATAGTGTTCATATAGCGTAACTTGTTCAGCCATTCCCCAATTGACGGCTACCCCCTTGTCATCTAATTCTTTGCCACTTCAAGAAGAGCTACAAATGTTTTTATACATCCTGAGTGTTTGCTTTGCTTAGAGCTACTCCCTCCCTTAATCTACTCTCATAATTCTCCCTTTTTCTCCTATTTCCCTGTTGAGTAAAACATATTTCTATATCTGTCTGTGTATATGTGTGTATGTATTCTCCCCTCCTTCGATCACTTCAGATGAGAGCAGGGTTCAAATGTCAGCCACTTCCCCCCTCAGTCCACTTGTTCTTATTTATATAGATGTCTACTTGCACACTGATTACAAGAGGTAATTTCCCCTAACTTACCTTTCCCTTTTCTCCTAAGATATTCTTCTTCTGTTTTCTTTCCATCAAGATATCACAGAACCACTTATAGGCCTTATCTAATTAGACTCTCTCTATGACCCCAGATGATGATAGGATTTCAAGGAAACGCATGTATCATCTCCCTATATTAGAATGTAAACAGTTTATTCCTGATTAGGTCCTAATGATGGTTCATCCATCTTTACCCTTTTATGTTGATCTTAAATCTTGTGTACAAACTTCAAAGTTTTTACACAGAGCTGGTCTTTTCCTTAGAAATGCTTGAAAATCCTCTGTTTCTCGAAAGGCCCATTTTTCCTCCATGTAGAATTCTACCCAATTTTGCTGGGTACGTTATTCTTGGCCCTGTGTCCTTTGCCTTCTAGAATATTGCATTCCAAGCTCTTGACTCCTTTTTAGTGGTAGTTCTTTCTTTTTGGCTGCATGCTGTGCTTTTTCTTTTACCTAGAAGCTCTGCATTTTGGCTGTATTGTTTCTGAGAGTTTTCTTTGAGGAGGCAAACAGCGGATCTTTTATATTCCCATTTTTGCTTCTAAGATATCTAGACAGTTTTCTTGTAAGATTTCTTGAAATTTCTAGGTGCTTTCTTTGATCATGGCATTCATGTATTCCAATGATTTTTCCTCCAATCTGTTTTCCAGGTCAGTTGTATTTTTATGAGTTACCTTATGTTTTCTTCTATTGCTTTCAGTCTTTTGACTTTATTTTTAGTATTTCTTGTGGCTTCATGGAACCCATTGGCTTCTATTTGGTCTATTATAATTTTCAGAGAGTTTGTTGCTTGGGCAAGGTTTTGTACCTCTTTTTCCTTCCCCCTCCAATTCTTTCTTCTATAGCTCTCTCTTATTTTCCATTTTCTCTCCTCTAACACTGATTTCACTGATATAAAAAATGGACTATTTTTTAAAAACCTTGCTTTATCTCTTCCAGGAATTCTAACTGAATTTGCACCCAAGCTGTGTTTTTCTTTGAGTCTTTGTTTATAGATCTGTTGGAGTCATTCTCTTCTTCTGGGAGTGCCTGTCACTATGATAGCTCTTTTCAGGGTGAATTTTTGTTTTCTTCATTCTTCCAGGATAATTTCTGACCTCAGACAACATTAGGGCTCAGGGAAGGTTTAGGTTGGTTTTGCTGCTGATTTCTTCAGGCATTGAGTGTTGTGTAATTCCAGGAAAGCAAGTATAGCTCAGGCTGGGCACTTGCAAGCTTTCATTGCTCTGTAAGTGGTCTGGTCTAGTGATTGCTGCCTCCCTGATCTGAGCTCTGTCCCCTCTGGAGCTCCACTGGATTCCCTTATTTACCATGCTAACAACTATTCCCTGTTTCATGAGTCTCATCTCTCCAACAAGCTTGTAAGCTCTTTGAGGGAAGGAGATTTGTTTTATATTTTTGTTCATTGAGATTTATTGTTATTCTTCTATATCTTTCATGGTGCCTTATGCAACAAAGAGAAGGCATTACCATTAAAAGAGATGGGGAAAGCTTTTTTGCAGAAGGCGGGACTTGAAAGAAGCCAGGGAAGCGAGAAGGTACAGATGAGGAGGGAGAGGATTCCAGGAACAAAGAACAGGCAATGAAAATTCAGAGTCAAGAGATGCAGTGTCTTGTGAGATACAGAAAGAAAACCAATGTCACTGAATCACAGAGTGTGTGGGGCCAAGGAGAGTAAGGTGTAAGAAGAGGAGCAGCTTATAAGGTACTTTCAGTGCCAAACATAGCATTTTATATTTGATCTTGGAGGTGACAAGAAACCACTGCAACTTTATTGAATAGAGGTGAGGGAGGGAGGGCAGGGGAGGTGCCACAGTCAGAACTACATTTCAGGAAGATCACTTTGGCAACTGAGTGAGTGGAGGATGGACTGGTGTTGGGAGAGACTTGAGGCAGGTAGACCCTCCAGAAGGTCACTGCAATAGTCCAAGTCTGATGTAGTCACAAAACATCATTTAGCTGATCACCCATTAAAAACATTTCTAATATTGTTCCAATGGGACTTACTGCCTTCATAATGCTATTCCATTTCAATCAACTCAGCAAACAGTTGTTAATTGCCTACTATGTACAGAACCTAGTTCTCAGAAGATATACACAGTTCAGATGACACTGGGCCTCTACCCTTAGTAACCTACAGTCTAGTATGAGGATATAACACGTATACAAATAACTGTGGTACAAGATAAAATGTAATGAATGCAAGTGGAAAAGGGTAAATAAAGTGTTATGTGATGTCTGAGGGTGATTAGGGAATGCTTTATTGGAAGAAGTGACAAGTGAGTTGAGCTTTAAAGAATAGGCTTTAAAGTTAGTTCATTTAATTTGATGTTTCTGAAGAACCAATTAAAGGCATTAGGTGGGATATACCCAGAAGTACTAATGATTAAAGGAAGATTACAATATTTTATCTTGTTTCTCAAATGAAAGGGTCTGGCATTTCTCCCTAAGCAGGTAGCTTAAGTGAATGATAGCTCATTTTTTGAGAATAAATCAAAGAATCTCTAGGCAAACTGGAACAAATCCACCAGTTAAGGATAACTCTTCTATCTTGAATAGCCTTCCTAAATAGATCATTATTTGGGCTGGAGGGTATCTTACATTTCTTATTCATTGTCTAGAATATCTTTTCCCTGAATTTAAGCATTAGCTATCTATTACAATTGACATATTGAGATAATCGTATCAAGAAACAATCTGATATGGAGACAGGGCTGGCTTTGGAATCAGAAAAACCTGGATTCAAGTCCTTCCTCTGACACATGCTTGGTGTATGACCCTGGCCAAGTCCCTTTGCCTTCAGTGACCTAGGAAACTCATAACCCAGGTTACAGAAAAGTAGCTGATCTGTTTTGACAGAGGCAGTTTCCTACAATGATGAAGTCACCAGTTCAACACTTAATAAGTTTTCATTACTTAGCCCCCACAACTTAATGGTTAAACTGCTGCCAACCAAACCCTTTCAAGTAAGGGTTTGCCTTTTCTTTCTCTTTGACGGTGATTTTACTCCTGCGTTGTTATTTTTTTTGTTTCTACCAGTTGCATGGAATCATCAATCATGCCTGATAATCTCTAATAAAATGTAAAAAGTCAAAGCACAAAGAGTCAAGTGATTCATTACTGAACTCCGATGGCAGCTGTATCCAGGGGGAAAAAAGCCCTTTCTGAATCTGCACTAGGAGGCCTAATGAATGGCTCATTATGCAAGGAGAGGCTGGTTGAAGCTTTTCTTGAATGAGCTTAACACCAGTCTCAGCTGGCAACCTGTTATGTATGCATAGTAGTGTGAACTCCTAAAATTTTTCTCCTAGGATTAGAAATGCTCCTACTTGTTTCACATCCTTAATTCCCAACAATTTAATTTCTTATTGCTTCCTTCTCTTCCTTCTCCCCTAAAAAGTGGAATTATAAAACTGTGAAATATTTCCTACTGTCTTTTTAAAAAAAAAAGAAAAAGGACTTTCTCTTCCTCATTTACACAGTAATAGAGTGTCAGCATGGAATAGTGGATACAGCACTGGATTTAGAGTCAGAGGTGGTTTCAAATCCTGCCTTACTAGTTAGGCAAGTCATTTACTCTTTCTGAGCCTCAGTTGCTTTACCTGTAAAATGGGAGTTGTAATAATGACAATGAACAATTATTTATATTGTATAATTTAACAATGTTACAATAATGAGTATCATAAGAAATATCTCACAGGATTGCTGCGAAGAGCAAATTAGAATAGTAAGTGCTTTGAGCTATTATTAGGATACAATGCACATCTTGGCATGTTTAATCATCAGTCCTTTAATACTGAGCACTACAATGAACCGTGCAGTTGGTAGCATCAAAAATAAGAGCAGACCACCACTCCTCTGCAAGTGCCCCTTACCCCACATATTTATAGGGTAGGGTTTGTGGGTGAAAGAAAGGTCACAATGACACAGGGGAACACTTGAAGCATAGATAGCCCAATTCTAAGAGAAAGCGTAATTAAATTACTTCTGCATAAGGTCATTGAGTAAAGCCAGTTACTCTGGACAGAGCACTGGATTCTTGAAGGGAAATACAGGACACATAACAAAAGGCATAGTTATGGGATATAATTCTATATTATTACATGTCCTCAAAGAACCACAGAAGAAAACAAAGCAATGCACACAGTCAGTCTCTATAGAAAAATTTCCACGACAAGCAATGAATATGTTGTTTTGCAATGAGGGAAAAAAAAGAAGGGAAAGGAAAAATAAAATATGCTTCTCTCTCCTTTTTCCCCTGGAAAAAAAAAGTGTGTTTTGTGCTAAACATATTGGAGACATTGTTGAAGAACAGTTCCTCTTCACATAAAGGTTACTTCTCTAAAGCTGCCAAGGTCAGTACCCCCAGTGGATTATCAGCCAAGTAAGTGCCAGTTGTATAATCTATACTGTAGCAGGCATGGAAGCAGATTTCACTTTCACACCCGGCTTATGAATTGACATTCTTTTCTCCTTTGTGCCACGGTTTCCACTCTTTCCTATTTGGTGCCCTCCCTTCTCATTTGTGTACTCTTTTCCTCCACATATGGGCTGAATGTTCCATTGCCTGCTAGGAAACCAGAGTTACTGAATGTGGGTTTCATGCAAGTCACACAGAAGAAGCGAATGTCCGTACAACTTTCCTAAGCAACCTACATGCAAACCGACCTTACAAGACATGTTATGCCTCTCCAAAGCCCAGTGAGCATCTCTACCTCTCCCTTAAAAAAAATAATGATTCAGTCTCTTCCGTCAATCTGGTGGTTGGATGCTGCATCATTTGCTCAGTCTTAAGACTACCTGGTGACTTCATTTCCCATTTTCTACGAAACAAAAAAAATGAAAAAAAAATTTGTTTTTTCTTTCATCCATGACTAAGCATTTATAGACTAATATCTAATCTGGAGGTTTCTAATCTCGCAAAATGGTGTGTTTCAGTTCTCTTATTTTGACAAAAATGAGAAGGTGCAATTTGAAAGAAATAATTTGACTGGTGTATACTTTGAGATAATTAGAATCATAGACCTAGAGACAAAAGGGACCCCAAAAGTCCCTATTTTAGCTGCCTCATTTTACCTATGAGGAAATGGAGGCACAAGGAGATTAAATGACTTCCCCAAGATTACATACATAGTAAATGTCAATCCAATGTAATAGGGCAGTTAGGTGGTGCAGTAGATAGAGCACTAGGCCTGGAGTCAGGATAGCCCTGAGTTTAAATCCAGCCTCAGATACTTACTGATCCCTGAGTGAGTCTCAACCCCATTTGCCTCAGTTTGCTCATCTATAAAATGAGCTGGAGAAAGAAATGGCGAAACCACTCCAGTATCTTTGCCAAGAAAACCCCAAATCGGCTCAAGAAGAGTCAGACATGACTGAAACAACTGAATGACAACAAATTGAGGCAGGATTTGGAGCCTGGTCCTAAATCTTTGTCATTCTATTCTGCCCACTCTGTAAATTATATGATTTTAGGCTACAAAGTGCTTTCCCCCATTCTTTTATGGAAGTTGCCTCTCATCTCAAGAAAATACTATTCAGTACTATGCTTCTATCATTAGCCGTGTACCCCTCTGACACAGGAAGGAAGGGAGATGCTCCTTCCTATGTGTACCTCTCTTGGGATGAAGGAAACAATAGACAGAAACTGGAGTAGACTTTGCTTTCATCGTACAGTAATGTATCAGCTTCTCTGACACTGACACCACCCCCACCCACCTATTTGGCTTCAGCTTCCCTGATGCAGCTTCCTGGTCTGGGGGCATAAAAGGTCCCAGGCAGGTATAGTTAAGGCCCGTCAGAATTGGTAGCTGCCTGAGACCATACTACTTACCATATCCTGCTGTATGACCAACCAGATGCCTTTCTAGATGAAGATGAGAGGGTAGGATGGGTTGGGTTGGGTGCTGTGTCTTGAGATGCTAAGTGCTACTGTATCCTAGCTATATATCATTACTGTGTTAGAGCAAAATAAACCTCTTTCTTTGTTAAATGCTTAGCAATTTGCAAGTGCCTCATTTAATCCCAACATTGCAGTAAGAAGATGCTGGCGTTAGAGTCACGGGTACCACACTAGAAAAAATAATCACACATATTAAGGTCCTATCTCCGTGAAGAGAGTTGCCACTTAAGAAACACACAAAGTACTCACCCCTGTAGAGAGCCAAGGTATGCACTGGGGGTAAGCTATTTCTCTAGTCATTCTTGGATACATAAATTATCCACATATATTTCATTCATTTTATCCTTTAAGGAACTTTCCCTTCAACACTATGGGTTCTTTGTCTTTTGATACATCCCTGTATCAGGGATGTAAATGATCTTTGGGAGTTGTTGTGGTTAAAAAAAATCATTAATCTGAAGCTAACTCAATGACAATTTTTCCAAACTCACTATTACCAGTTGCCAAACAAAAGACACACGCACAGTCTCTTCATTAGGCTTTTACTCAAAGCCTTTGTAACTCAGCATGTATGACCTACCAGACCTTACAGACCACTGCTATAGTCTTCAGTTAATCTGTCAGTCTGTCAACAAACATTTATTAAGCACTTATTGTATGCCAGGTTTTGTGCTAATTACTGGTAATACAAAGAATGGCAAAAAAAGAAAACCTTGACTCAATAGATTAAATGTAAATAAAGATGATAAACATAAAAAAATCGGGGCAGAGCCAAGATGGCAGAGTGAAAGTAGTGACTTCCTTGAATTCTCCCCCAAACCCCTCCAAATACCTATAAAAATGGCTCTAAACAAATTCTAATGCAACAGAACCCACAAAAAGACAGAGTGAAGCAAATTTCCAGCCCAAGACAACCTGGATGGTTGACCAGAAAGGTATATTGCACTGGGTGGAAAGAGGAGCGCAGTGTGGAGTGGGTGTGCAGGCTGCAGTGAACCTGGAGCAGGCCTCAGAGGACTGAATCTCGGGCAGCTGTGGCGGCTTCCAGACCTCTCAACCCAGAAACACCAAAGACAACTTAGAAGGTCAGTGGGAAAAATCTGTTTCTGCGGTGAGAGAGGAGCTAGGTCAAAGCCAGCTCTGGAGCACAGAGTGCAGAGCGCGGGCGATGGGGCGGTGGCTGCGTCCTGAGCTTCTGGCCCACAGACTGAGGGGGAATCAAGTGGCTGATCAGAGGGGGATTGCAGGGATCTATTTGCCAGTGCTGAAGCAGGAATCTCTTTCTTTGCTCGTGCTTGGATCTGGGTCACAGTTCTGGGTGGCGGTGCTGGGGTGAGAAGGGGTGCTGGTGGTGGAGCTTGTAGCGGCAGTGAGAGGAAACCTTCTTCACAGTTCCAGGACAGAAAGGAGTGCTTGTAGTCACTAATAGGCCACAGCACAGGCCAGGAAAGGAGTAAACACATCTTCCCTTATCATACCACCTTGCAAGAACTGAAAACTTACAGGTCCCTACAAGTAAATCTGAAAACAGCTGTATAAACCCCTGAAGCTTGGGACAGTACATTCTCCACATTGGAAGCAGACTCTTACCTTGACAAAGAGTTTAAAACTCAAATAATTGGCTGGGATCATGAGCAAGCAGCTCAAAAAGAGTCAGACTATATTATCTTACTTTGGTGACAAAGAAGATCAAAATATACAACTAGAAGAAGACAACAAAGTCAAAGCTCCTGCATCCAAAGCCTCCAAGAAAAATATGAATCAGTCCCAGGCCTTGGAAGAGCTCAAAAGGGATCTTGAGAAGCAAGTAAGAAAAGTAAAGGAAAAACTGGGAAGAGAAATGAGAGTGATGCAAGAAAATCATAAAAAACAAGTCAACAGCTTGCTAAAGGAGACCCAAAAAAATACTGAAGAAAATAACACCTTAAAAAATAGCCTAACCCAAATGGCAAAAGAGGTCCAAAAAGCCAATGAGGAGAAGAATGCCCTAAAAAGAAAAATTGGCCAAATGGAAAGGAAGTCCAAAAGATTACTGAAGAAAATACTTCCTTAAAAATTAGAATAGAGCAATTGGAAGATGGTGACTTTATGAGAAATCAAGACACTGTAAAACACATCCAAAAGTATGAAAAATTAGAAAACAATGTGAAATATCTCCTTGGAAAAACAACTGACCTGGAAAATAGATCCAGGAGAGAGAATTTAAAAATTATTGGACTATCTGAAAGCCATGATCAAAAAAAGAGCCTAGACATCATCTTTCAAGAAATTATCAAGGAAAACTGCCCTGATATTTTAGAACCAGAGGGCAAAATAGAAATTGAAAGAATCCATGGATCTCCTCCTGAAAGAGATCCCCAAAGGAAAACTCCTAGGAATATTGTAGCCAAATTCCAGAGCTCCCAGGTCAAGGAGGAAATATTACAAGCTGCCAGAAAGAAACAATTCAAGTAGTGTGGAAACACAATCAGGATAACACAAGATTTAGCAGCTTCTATGTTAAAGGACCGCAGCGCATGGAATATATTCCAGAGGGCAAAAGACATAAGATTACAACCAAGAATCACCTACCCAGCAAAACTGAGTATAATCCTTCAGGGGGAAAAATGGTCATTCAGTGAAATAGAGGATTTTCAAGCATTCTTGATGAAAAGACCAGAGCTGAATAGAAAATTTGACTTTCAAACACAAGACTCAAGTGGAACATGAAGAGGTAAACAGGAAAGAGAAATCGTAAGAGACTTATTAAGGTTGAACTGTTTACATTCCTGCATGGAAAGATGACATTTATAACTCATGAGACCTTTGTCAGTATTAGGGTAGTTGGAGGGGGGAAAATTATATGTATGTATATGGATAGATAGATAGATAGATAGATAGATAGATAGATAGATAGATAGATAGTAGTAGTAGGTAGGTAAGTAAGTAGGTAGAGGGCACAGGGTGAGTTGAAGATTAAGGGGTCATATCTGGAGAATAAAATTAAGGGATAAGAGAGGATTATATTTGGAGAAGAAGAAAGGGAGAGATAGAATGGTGTAAATTATCTCACAAAAAAAACAGAAAAGAAAATGCTCTTACAGTGGAGGGGAAATAGGGGAAGGTGAGAGGTAATGAGTGAATCTTATTCTCATAGGATTTGGCTTAAAGAGGGAATAACATACACATTCAATTGGGTATGGAAATCTGTCTTACCCTACAGGAAAATAGGGGGAGAAGGGGATAAGAAAGCAGGGAGATGATAGAGAGGAGGGTAGACTGGGAAAGGGGGTAATCAGAAGCAAATATTTCTGAGGAAGGACAGGGTCAAAAGAAAGAATAGAATAAATGGGGGGGGCAGGATAGGATTAAGGGAAATAGAGTTAGTTTTTCAATATGTCTACTATGGAAGTGTTTTGCATAACTGCACATGTATAACCTATATTGAGTTGCTTGCCTTTTCAATGAGGGTGGTGGGGAGGGAGGAAGGGAGAAAATTTGGGACCCAAAGTTTTAAAAACACATGTTTAAAAAAAAGTTTTCATATGCAACTGGGAAATAAGAAATACAGGAAATGGGGTACAGAAGTCCATCCTGCCCTACATGAAAATAGAAGGGGAAGGGGATAAGGGAAGGGGGGGAGAGATAGAAGAGAGGGCAGACTAGGGGAAGGGGTATTCAGAATGCATGCCACCTTGGGGTGGGGGAGGGGCAAGATGGGGTGAAAATTTGGAACTCAAAATCTTGTGGAAGTAAATGTTGAAAACTAAAAATAAATAAATTTATATAAAAAAAAACAAAAGAAGTCTTCCATTTTTACATCTTAGTATTCACTGTATACAAATCCAACCGAAGTTTAATAGCTATGTGGAACTTTTCTTCCTCCAATGTGACATGCCTTCTCCCCAGAGAACTGATGATGAGAAAAGGACCTCTGAAGTTTGCATTTTAAATGTCTCACAACTTTCATGTATTGTGATAGTTATAGAAAAAAGAATAGTGGACTCAACTTCACTGAAGGAAGTTAGTTATTCTTTGAAAACAACTACTCTAACGTGACAGGAAGTTGCAAAATTGTAGTCTGGCTGTTGAGAGACAATATTCAGGGCAGGAATAATAATACACTTGTAAGTATAGCTAATATTTTACTAACTTTTTTCCCCATTAGTTTGACTAGTGAAGCCAAGGAGAACTCAGAATTAAATCTGATAGGGGACCGGATAAACCCAGAGGATTTGTAATGGGATATGAAGAGTTACAGTCTGAGAGCGCCTTTTCAGATCAGCCCAGATCTATATTCATTACAGCTGAGAATTGTTTGGCACCCACATTAGTAATCTTGGCAGAGAGACTAAAAGCCTGAATAGAGATGAATTCTTAATGACTTCCTAACATCTAGGTGGGGGTCTCTTTCCAGGAGGAGAATGAGACACATGAATTCCAATTAAAGAGTCAGGGACTTAGGCTCTTTGAGGTCTTCTTCCTGACAAGTTTGAGATACAGGGGCTAAATTCCCGGCAGTAACAGGAGATTTCACTGTCTGTCTTCACTGGAAGCCAATGAGCTGCCAATTGAGGTACCCCAGCAAAAAGCTAAAGGGGTTACTCTATGATTTTTTTAAACAAAGCATCCATTTGGACAACTTTCTCTGGCATTACTATCATGCCAAATATTCCCTGAAGACTTGTTCTCCAGATGATGCATCATTTTGCCTTTGTTGTTAGAAATTGTTTAGATACTAAAATCTATGCCTCTATAAACTGCAGGAATCTTCAAAGTTAGAAAAATCAAAGATCATGAGCCTTAAACTCATTGGAAAAAAATTACATATTATTTTTCTTTTCACCATTTTCCCTTTTTAATTTCTTCTTATCTCTCTAATGAGAATAAGATGAAATAATATGCGTGAAAGTGATTTGTATACTAAAATAGCTTATAAATGGAAGTTATTTTATTATCTCATTCTCATATTTTTCAATGGTGTTCTGATAGGAAAATTTGCCATCCTGACATTATTCTTTTATTTTTAATATTTCAGTAAAAAGTGGATAAAATAAGTGATTTTTTATTGTTGAATAAACATATTGGGATGTAAACTCATCATTGCTGGATTCACTAAAAGCATCTTTGGGACTACTCCATATGGGACAATGAGGGTAGCATACACCTCATCCTGTTCCCTTGTGGTTTTGAGTTCTTCCCTGAGGTATTTATATTTTGAAAGCTTTTCACGCCATGTATATAGAAAGTTATCCATATTTGATATGGTAGCATCTATTAAAAAGTTTGTTTTTAAGTTTCTGTGCCATGTTACATGTAGATAATTACTGATAATAGCTCTCTCTATTATAATGGTGTAGCTATTGTAAAGTTTGCTCACTGAATTCTCATGGATATATTGAGGTTTCTATTTGTAGTATGGGAAGTAGTCATAAGTTGGTTTATGAAAAATAATGAACTACTGATATATAATCTGAGCCACCAGGCTAGGCAAGATTTTGCAAGGTTGCATCTTGCTAAGTATATAGTAGCTACTAATTTTTTGCAGACCACAGTGACATATTACATAGTTTCTGTGGTTTCTTTGCATAATGTGCATTGTCTAACAAGTTGAGCTCTTTAGGATGATACAGAAATAGGTCCAGGAATTTTCATAAGCATCGGGTCCAAACATAACAGGTGAAGAAACCGAGGCCAGTATGTGGAATGTTTGCACGTGTGTGTATGTGGGTGTGGGTGTGGGTTATGTGCATGTCTATGTGTGAAGTAACTTACCTAGTGTCATGCAGCAACAAAAGTAAGATTAAAATGAAAATTTCCTAGTGTAGTATATGATTAATAAGATGGATTCATTTGACTCCCTCTTTAATTTGGAAGCCATATCTGGTTGATTTATGCATTTAAGGTTTTTTGTCATTGTGGTTCAGTCATTTCAGTCATGTCCAACTCTTTGTGACCCCATTTGGGGTTTTCTTGGCAAAGATAGTGGAGTGGTTTGCCACTTCCTTCTCGAGATCATTTTGCAGATGGTGAAACTCAAGCAAACAGGGTTAAATGACTTGCCCAGCTAATAAGCATCAGAAGCTGCATTTGAACTCAGGTCTTCCTGACTTGAGGGCTGGCACTCTATCCCCTATGCCACCTAACTGCCCAATAGAATAAATAATTTATTCTTTGCAATCTTGAGATTTGGGGGCACACCTTCCTTTTGGATCCTCAGCCAATGTATTGTTATCTTGCATTTATGGATTTTCAAAGTGGCACAAGCTATGAATATGTTGTACAGAATGCATAAATACCTAATTGGCCAACAATTGGAGAGGTCACTGGTATCCTAATCTTTCAGTACTAGATATGTGATGCCTTCTGTTAAGAAGGGTGGGATCAGATTCACTTCTGAAAGGAAGCTAGCAAAGTACTTTGTTAGTAATTTATGCACCTCTGGGAAGAGTTTGAGGCCAATTATTGTGGATCTTATCTGGCAGTGCTGCTTTCTAGTTTTGCACAGAAGCTAGAATTTCAATAACCTCCTTTGACGTAACTTTTTGGTCATTCATTGTATTAATGGCCCACATGCTTTGCTTTCTGTTTCTTAGAGGTGGAGGGAGGGAACTTTCTCTCCTCCTCCCATATCAGCTTGGGTGGGGAGAGAAACTCCTTCCCTTATACTTGTTTGATCTAACTTGTGCTTTTATTGTGCTTGACTTTTTACAATTACATAGATGACTGCACATTTTCCACATTCTCTTTCTTTGTGGACTCTCTTCTCTGACTTCTCAAGCACTATGCTTTTTGATTGGTGTTGCATTGTTTATTTCATGTTGCTGATTTGACTTCTTATACAGTTATCCTTCCCATATCACAACTTTCCCCATCGCAGTTTTGATATATCACAGATCGGCATAAGAAATTAAATGGAATTTTGGGGGAATTTTGTAGAAGCTGCAGATGATACAGAAAAAGTTTAGAAACTCAGAAATTCAGAAAAAATATATATATGCATATAGTATTATATAATGTCAACATATTTTATCTTTCAGTTCCATAAATATACATAATTTCTTTTCTCTGGTATGAAGGGAAGGCCAAAAATCTTACGTGGATTTTCCAGATCATGGGGGTACTGTGCCCCCAATCCCTGTGATGTGGAAGGGATAGCTAGATTACCTCATTTTTTTTTACTAGCCTTACTACATTGCTGGTTAAAGGAATATAGAATTTCTGCCATACTGTTGTTTTCTGGATTTCTTTCTACATATTTCCTTGTTGTTGTCTTTAATTGAGCAATGTAGCACTGATGTTTTCTGCAGCTAGATATTGATGGAATCTTGCAATACTTTTCCATGGTTCTTGAACAGCTCTTTTAAGTCATTTCTCCCATGCTAGTGCTTTACTTTCGTCTTTAGACAATATTCCTTGATAGCTTCACCTTTCTTCCTATATTTCTTACTCTGGCAACCATCACCACGTACACTGTTGTGTGTATGCCCTAAAATGTTTTTACACTTCCTTCAAGTATTGTGAGAGAATGAATCCTTCCATGGTGGCTAGAGCAAATGTTGGCTTTCAACAAATCACTCTATTTGGGCATCATTGAGCCACTAGTTAGATTGATGCTGTTACAGTCAAAAAAGGGTTTTTTGAAATTCCAGTTGGTTTGTCCATCTGTTTTTTTTTAGAATAATCTGTAAATTCGATGTTATTTCATCAATTCATTTCTTTATTTGCCAAAATGTCTGGCCTCTTTGGTCCTTGTACATGGCATGTGATGCACAAGGAACCTTTTCCCTAGTTGTCTCCCACACTTATAATTCTCTCCCATCTCATTTCCACCTCTTGGCTTTCCTGGCTTCCTTCAAGATTAGCCTAATCCCACCTTTATCCAAGAATACTTTCTTGGTTCCCGAATGTACTTTCTCTCTGGGATTATTTTCCCTTCATGCTGTATATATCTTATACTTACATAGTCATTTTAATGTTATCTCCCTCATTAGAATATGGGCTTCTCGAGGGCAGGTACCACATTTTTACCTTTTTTTTTTTACATTTTGCCAGTGTAGCACTTGGCATAGAGTAAACAATTAATAAATGCCTGTTGACTAACTGACAAAAAGTGATGATTTTTTTGTGTGTGGGGAAGATTTTATTACCTTCATTTCACAGATGAGGAAGCTGAGACTTAAAAAGCTGGAGATCAGAGGGCTGGAAAGTGGAGCCAGAATCCAAGTATGGATTCACTTCTGAATCTTCTGATTCTGACTTCCAATGTTCTTTCTAATAAATCAATATCTCTTATTAAGAATTTAGCAATTTCTTTAACTGAAGACCTTTGGAGAAAAGTTATTCTAAGTATCTTCCTGGGCATCATCATCATAATCGTCATTGTCATTGTTGTCATCATCATCATCAGCAGCAGCAGCAGCATGGGGACTAGACCTGTGATTTTATTGGTATAGGGAACTCCCAGATTAGGAAAATCCCTCTACCAATGCAGGTTGGCACCTTTTCTGCACCTTATGGTCTTTTTAAAAATTAATTTATTTTGATCTATCAATAATCAATTCCATAGGCTTTTGAGTTTTAAATTTTTCTCTCTCTCCCTACCTCCCTTTCCCAAGACAGCTCACAATCTGATACAGGCTATACATACACATTCCTATTAAATATATTTAACATATTTTCACATTAGTGATGTTATAAGGAAGAATTAGAACCAATAAGAGACACCATCAGAAAAAGGGAACAAAACCAAACAGAAAAAAAAAATTGCAAATAGTATGCTTCGATCTTCATTCAAACTCCATAGTTCTTTCTTTGGATGTGAATAGCATTTTCTGTCATAAGACTTTTGGAGATATCTTAGATCCTTGAATTGCTGAGAAGGGCTAAGTCTATCAACATTGGTCATTGCACAAGGTGGCTGTTACTATGTACAACATTCTCCTGGTTCTGCTCACTTCACTCATCATCAGTCCATATAAGTCTTTCCAGTTTTTTCTGAAGTCCAGTTGCTCATCATTTCTTTTAGCATGATAGTATTCCATTACATTCACATACCACAACTTGCTCAGCCATTCCCTGATTGATGGGCATCCCCTCAATTTCCAATTCTTTGCCACCACAAAAAGAGCTCCTATAAATATTTCTGTACATGTGGGTCCTTTTCCCATTTGTATAATCCCTTTGGGATACAGACCTAGAAAGCAACTTATAGTCTTAGGGAATTGCCTAGAACACTGGGAAGTTAAGTGACTTGCACAAGGTCATAAAACTAGTGTGTATTAGAGGCAGGATTTGAATGTGGGTCTTCCTGGTTTTAAGGCCAGCTTTCTATCTACTACAAAACACTGCCTTTAATATTATAAATAATAATAATGCTAACGATAGCTAACATTTATGTAGTGCTTTAAAGTTTGCATAGCACTTTACATTTATTATCTCATTTGATACTCATTAAAAAAAAGCACTGTGAGGTAAATAATTGTTTTTATCTCCATTATGCAGATGAGGAAACTAAGGCTGAGCATAGAACCAATGCTGTGATCAATTACCTTGAACTTTTTTTTTCAGCTGAGATGTTCTACTTTCATTAAATCAATAATGAAGGGATAGAATTTCACAATCCAAAAAGTGAAGGTTTTCAATGATCTTCAGATTTTAATTAAGTCTTGATGTCATCTCTTGTTTCTTCAAATTTAAGCTTAGGTGGAAAAATTATTCCTTATGGTTACTCTGGCCAGCGATATATTATTTTATGTTGACTTTACTGCTGACAGAAAGCAGTATGAAGGTGTTTGTCTGTAACTGGTAAGATTTATTTTCAGATTTGTCCTGCTATAATACTAGCACATAAAGCATTTATGACTTCAGTCCATTTCATCCACTTTTACGCTTTACCCACTGAAGTAGTAGTCAGTGCCGTCTGTACTGATGCATCTCGAACCCCTGGGGTATTGCAAACTGTCCATGGTCAAACAGTTACATATGTCAGGGGCTGGACATTAATCCAGATATTCCTAACTCCAAAGCTAGCAGCCTTTTATCCATGAGGTCATGCTGCCTCTTTTATGGCCCAAGATAGAAACCAAGCACATCATTATTGTGCTAAGCAAGATGCCCTAAATTCCATATTACAAAAATTCATGAAATACCAACCAACAAAACAGATCCCTTCCCCAGTTTTTGTTTTGTTTGCTTTTTAGGGAAAGAGTAAAAACTATCAGAGGTATTGTCCAACCATGATCCTTAGCATTTCTCCCTATAGATGTTGACATAGGCAGTTAGGTGGTATAGTGGGTAGAGTACTGGGCCTGGAGTCAGGAAGCCCCGAGTTCAAATCTAGACTCAGACACTTACTTTCTATGTGATCCTGGGCAAGTTATTTACCCAGTTTACTCAAGTGTAAAATGAGGATGATAATAGTACCTATCTCTCAAGGTTATTGTGAGGATCAGATGAAATAATATTTGTAAAGCATATCATTTTCTTGTTGTTTGGTTGTTTTCAGTCATGGCTAGTCTTGGCAAAGACACTGGAGTGGTTTGCCATTTCCTTCTCCAGCTCATTTTACAGATGAAGAAACTGAGGCAAACAGGGTTATATGATTTTCCCAGAGTCACACAGCTAATAAGTGTCTGAGGCCAGATTTGAACTTGGGGAGATGAATCTTCCTGACTCCAGGTACCACCTAGCTGACCCCTAGCTGGCACATAGTAGGAGCTATTTAAACGCTTCTTTACTTCCCCTTTCCCTCTGTTGTCATGAGGTAAGAGCTTCATATCATCGATATGTTTTAGATTAAGATTCAACCATGATTATACACATATTATATAATATATATATGTACATGTGTAAATGTCAGGGCTACCCATAATACTTCATTCTGCACATCTAAAGTACATTGCAATTACTCATCAAACTACTTTAATCTCCAAGGCTCAGTACCCAGTACACATGTCGATACACTTAAAAAGAGCTTTTCACCTACAGGACTAGTTCATTGATTGACTGATAGAGGAAACATGGTTTTTAAGGTACAAGAACCTCCCACACTCCTAGCCCCAGCAGCACAGTCACATTCCCTGTGGAAGAAATTATACCAAAGAACTCAGTGATGGACATGCTCATTGAAATAACAGAAGACACCAAGACTGCAATGAGAACGGACAACTGGCTGACCAACACTTTGTTGAATGTGACCAGAAATTATTTTGTTGGGGTATTCTTACAAGAGTATAAAACACATAAACCACAAACAATCCTATTATATACAGCGTCAGGCCAAACGTAGCACGATGCCTGGCACATAGTAGACACTTAATAAATGCTTATTGTTTGAAATGTTTATTGATTGACTATTGTTAGACCATAGTGCTGGGTTCAGCATTGGGCTCCACAATTAAGAATTGTTGTAATGATTTGCTTTGACACAGATACAATTATCAAAAAACAATTGTACCAATGATCATTACTACTTCAGTCAAAGAAGTTGGCATAACAATGCCAGCCCCTTCTATTGATTGCAGTAGCCTGAAGATAGAATGGAGGCTCCCTCTGCTTCTGATGCCTGGCTTGAATTAAAGGTTACATTTTATATATCAAAATAGTGGGAAACTTAGCTAGCTGTTTTTTGTTCAGTTTTTAAAATTCTAATCCTGCATAGCAAATCCAACTGATCCATGTGTTCTAAAAAGTTTCATGTACATACTGAAAGTATCAATAAAGAGAAAATCCATAATTAGTCATCCTTAAAATGGAAAAATATTGAATCTATAAGTTCCTCTCTCCACCCTCCTGGCAGGAGAATCTTAATTTGAAAAAAAAAATACTGCATAAAACTGCAAGGAAAAAAAAACTTTCCCACAGAACTGTAAATATATGTCAAAAGAATATTTCTGAGATAAAAACATATTGTAGACATAGCTATTATCTTCATTTTAAAACTTAGGATTTTCCTGTCACTTTTAAGCATTTTGGAAATAATTATTCTTGTTTCTAAATATACCTAAAATATTTTGCATCTTGTCCATGAGAGAAAATGTGTACATTATAAATACACAGTCACTAACATTTCAGTATTTAATTCAAGTTCTACTAGTTGGGATTTTTTTTTCATTGAGGATTCTTACTAAAAGTGACTTTGGAATGGGAGGATTTTCCCTTTCAGCCATGAATTCCATCTGTTGTCATGGCACCGGACCATGGCAAATAGAAGAAAGCTCTATTTTGGAGAGTCAGCACACTCAGTAAGAGAGATTTCTGATAATAGTCAGAAATTACTTCATCTTCTAACACATCTACCTTGGCTACAGAAAAATTAGTAATGGGTCCTTGAGTTATACTAAAAAACAAACCACTAGTCCTACCCACCTACAAACAGATTACAGTAGAGGCCTCAAATTATACTGGAATTTAACATTTTTAATTCAGAGATTCATAGACTGTCAGATTAGGAAGAGACCACAGAAAGCTAGTTTTTTTATGACAATCATGAATCTGTATAATTAACAATCCCCTTTCTTAATGAATGCAGTTAATGTTCTACTAAATAACTCATAAATATCATACTTAAATGATTTCAAGTAATCAATATTTTCAATTTACACGCTGGTCTGGAAGCATAACTGATAAATCCAACGAACATTTTTTCCCCTCAGTCCTCATGCTTCTTGATCTCCCTGCAGCTTTTTACCATTGCTGACCAACTCTTCTTGCAGATAACATTTTCTGCCCTGGCTTTCCCTCCTTAAAAAAGAAAAAAAAACCCTACCCTTTTTAGGCACTACCATCCCTTCAAGCTATTGTCCTATATCTCTCCTATTTGTTTTAGCCAAACTCGTAGAAAAAGCTATCTACCCTAGATACCTCCTCACTTCTCACTCAATCTTTAGCTCTTTGAAATCTCATTTCTGATTTCAGCTTTCAAATGTAATCTCCAAAATTACCAATGATCTCCTAATTACCATATCTAATGGTATTTTCTCAGTCCTCATCATTCTTGACCTTGTTGTTGCATTTAACACTAATGATCTCCCTTCTCTTCCTAGATACACTTTCATCTCTGAGTTTGTATGACACTACTTTTTCTGGTTTTCCTGCCTTTCTGATTTCTCCTTCTCAGCATGTTTCTCTGACCATTATTTATATTATCACCCATGTCCTAATTGTGTGTATATTCCCAAGGCTGTTTTGATCCTGCCTCTGCCCCGCTTCCTATCTGTTATCTGACTATCTCTCTGTCTTTTCCATTTTTGTTCAGTTCTTCCCAATGTGATGACCAGTTCTCCTAAAAAAAAAAACAGAAATAAAACAAAAGATTAACAATTCAATATTATCACTGTCGTTCTTTATTATTATTTTAGCCACCCTAAGTAATGGTCCTATTCTGTCTGATCCTTCTCTTCACTAGAACATTGCTAAAACAAAACAAAATACCCCTAGAATTTTGGGTCAAAATTAGCTAATTATGGACATTAGCATTCCACTCATTATCCTTACAGGACTGGGATACTTTTCTATTCATGCAGTTCATTATTTGTGCTTAACACATCTTTCTGAGATTTCAGTTGGCCAATGAATTTCCTGTGCTGCTACATCATTCTCTCTAGACAGTTTCCCTTTTCCTCTTCATTGTAAGCATTTCTGCTTCTGTCTTCAGAATTTTATTCCACATCCTCCCATCTCTTTGATACAACTTTCCCTACTGTGTGTTAGGCCATTCAATCCTACCTATCCTTTCTCAGAACCCTTTGAAATCTATTCTCCATAACTAACAGATGCATGACTGTGCCTGACTTCTTTCCTCTGTCATGAATTTTATATAGAGTAGCCACTTGCTGCCAAGGTTTCTGTCATTTTTACTTCAACAACACTTTCCTCCTTATTGGTCAGAATTAGGACCAGAACAGCAGGTGTCCTTGTCATTTCTTCCACCTTTTGAAAGATGAAATTATTATCATAAAAGTCATACACTTATCAGCTGCTTTGCTTTTGGCAGAAGGAAGGATACAGCAGAAGTCCACATAGTTGAAGTCCCTCATCATAGCAATGCCTTGTTTCCATTCCAGATTTGTGATCCGTTTCCCAAGCTCCTTAACTTATTCTTCTTTCTGACTAGACATTCTGTATGCAGTATCTGCACACAATAGTATAGCTTTTATTTCTGTCTCTATTCATCTATCAAGCACTGCCTCATCCATCCCTGTCTCACCAAGATTTTGCCTGCCCCCCAAAACTTCTTGCCAATCCCTCCTTCTCCTTTCCCTCTTCTAGGTCAATGATGTTTCCCCTATTACCACCCCATGGGATGAAGCCTGGAGCACCTGTTCTTCTTTAACCTTCTGGACCTCCCTACCCTTCCCGATGGTTGTGGGCCTGGCCCTCTAGCCCTCCAATTGCAGGGCAGATTTGGTCATTCACACTGCTTTGATGGGCAGGGAGTTAACAACTATGATTCTTTTAGTAAGATGGAGGACCAGCAGGCCTTTCCATTTACCCTGTCACTGATCCCTCCAGAACTCCAGGCATTTCCATCTGCCTACAGCTGAATCCTCTTTTATATGTTCTTCCCAAATAGAATTAGAGATTCTTGAGAGCAGGGACTATCTCACTTCTCTCCTTCAATTTTCCCTCTGTGGTTTCTAGATTTCCTCACAATAGTACATTTAATTAATGTATAACGCTACTGTGACAGACTTAGGGAATTTTTTTTCAAAGCCATTTTGAGGACTGGACTACTTGGAATCAGAACTAACTTCCTAGGGATATCATTCATTTCAATTTTCAAAATAGATTTCAGTAGCCTAAACTAAACTAGAACCCCTTCCTTATCCCCTTCCCCAAGCAGAATATAATTTTGAAGTTTCCTTTAGACAACCATCCCAAAGCTTGGGATACATCTTGATTATCCCTCTCAGAAAATTCCAGACTACATGGAATCAGCAGGAAAAGGTTCCTAGGGCATTTCATACACACTCAAGATCCAAGGGACTTGGTGGAGAGAAAGAAAGGAGAGAACAAGTAAATTACAGAGGCAGAAAGGCATGACTTGGTTCCATTTTCAAGAGGCCAATTGGCATTGGGAGCCAACTTAAAGGCAACAGCATTTCTATTTGTTCAGACTTTCAAAACCAACAGGCCCAGTTAAGTGGTCACTGAACAATTGCCAGCCTGGTCTACTTCCTACTCACCTACCTGAAAGTAAAAGGAAGATGATCTTCATCAGTAAATTAGGTCATGGACACATGTAAATGCAAATCTTGTACATGAATTTATGTGAAAGAGAAATACCAATCCAATGCCATGGCAAAGCATATGTGATCGGTGTCTCTGAGATGAGCTTTTCCTAAAAATACTGCAGGAATCCATGAGTCTGAGTTGAAGAAATGAGAGGCACCTGCTGGTTTATCTTACAGAGATAGCTTATGAGGAAATCAATATATTTGTGTGTGTGTGCGTGTGTGTGTGTGTGTGTGTGTGTGGTATACTTTGAAATTATTCTAGTTTATACACTCAAATTTGTTACAGAATTACAGGTACTTTGTTGTATTGATGTATATGCTGAAATTATGGTACCCGTCATATGTGGGGGAAAACATGAACATTCATGAAGACATTTGAACGAGAACAGTGCGCATTTAGGCTTCTAAAACCATTTTCACTAAGCAATAGGAATTATGCCAAGAGATCTCAGCATCTATTGAGAAGCTCTGGGCTCCCTTACGGCATGTGATTGTGGTGGTTTACAATAGCTACAAGCTGTCCAAAGAATCAAAGGATGATCATTTTTCCAAAATACAAGAAGCAGATTTCCATCCATATAGTCTATTAATGATTTGTTAGCTTCAATGTTAGATATTACATACTAAAAAGTAAAAGCAGTTTTGAAAAATCCCTGCAGTGGTATAAGTGGTACCCTAGGCTCTGGTATTTTCTTTTATGGCAATAATCTAAATAACTGATCAACAAGAATGAAGCCTATATATGTACCTTCCATTTTCAGTGATGACTTACTTGTATCCACTTTCCAGAATGAATGTTCCTGCCCCCTCAACCCTATTAGACTACACCATTCAGTGCTGGCTAATGGGCCAATGAACAGTATAGGAGTGGAGGATAAACTTTACAACAATTGTTATCAACATCAATTATTATTATTGCCACTCTTACTAGCACTCCAACTACAAGGTATATATAAATCATAACTTTCTCTAAATCATTAAAAAAATTTGTAGATATTTACCAAGTCTAGGAATGAATGCTTTAAGCACAAAATTCATTATTTGTACCTTAGTAGTGAATAAGAAAATATATTTTTTCTTTTATATCTTTTAAAAAGTGTTAGATGATAACACCCTGAGAAATATAAGAAAGTAAAGAGCTTTGTAAAAGGATGTTGTCCAGAGATTTATATTACTTTATCTAGTATATGGACCATTTTATGAGTGGCACATAAATGACATTCATCATTAATTAAGATACAATCAAGATACCCTGACAATAGCTCTTGTATCTGCTCCCTCCTCTCCACTCACAGCCACTATTGCTGTTGTAGTAGCCTCTCAATTGATCCGCCATCTCAAGTCTTTCCCCATTCTAAACTATCCTTCACACAGCTACCAAAGTGATTTTTCTAAAGCATAGATCTGACCATGTCACTCACCTACTCAGTAAACTCCAGTGGTTCCCTATTTCCTCCAGGATAAAAAAAACCCAAAAAACGAAACAAAACAAAACAAAAACTCATCTGTTTAGCATGTAAAGCCCTTCACTGACAGGTTCCAACCTACCTTACCATTATAGCATATGAGGAAACCCATATACGTCTTGTTTTTGCATATGCATCCTGTACATTGAAATTATTCCAGCCCATACATTACAGTAAGGCATGAAATTATAGGTCTTTGATGTATTGATATGTATACTGAAAGTATGACACTTATCAGCCATATGAGGAAAACTATGAAATTCTGTTGCAATATTTGAACCCTAATGGTAGATCATTAACCTTTATACTCCTTTCCCATCTCTGTGCTTTTGCACTGGCCATTCCTTCATGCCAGAATGTATTCCCCCCTCTCCTTTGCCTCTTAGAATCTCTAGTTTTCTGCCTAGGTGAAACTTTTCCTGATCCCATCAGTTGCTAGTGCCTTCCCCCCAAATTATCTTGTATAATATTATGTATCTATTAAGCTATGGATATATCTTCTCTGGCTATGTTGTAAATTTCTCAAGGTCAGGAACTATCTCATTTTTGTCTTTCCATAGCTCATAATATAGTACCTGGTACACAGTAGGTGCTTAAGAATTTTTATTGATTGATTGATCTTGACAAATGGGATGGAACACTTGACAGTATGTCTTAATTCTGTTGGATTTAAGCCCCTCCTAGTGATAAAGTAAAATATAATTTAATCAAAAGAGCTAGCAGTATATAACAGTTATCACTAGAAATGGATGAATTTAGCATACCCTTACTTTTTTTGTATAATATTATTATTGCCACTCTTACTAGCACTCCAACTAGTATGTATAATAATTTTTTAATGTATAATAATTCATCTATTATTATTTTTGGTTAAAAGTTAGTGTTTTAAAGAAAGAACTTTTTTAAATATTTAAAAGCCTGAGATAAATGAAGGATGTGTGTGAGTGTATGTATCTCAAAAAATAAAGCCAGTCTCTCATCACTACCAAGTAATAGATCCCAGAACAGAGTACAAAAGTTTATCTGTCTCCGGTCAGACAAGCACCAAATTGAGTAAGAGAATATATTCAAGAGAGCACTTGACTAACTGACTGTCTCTACCTAGTTAATATACTGATAAATGCAACTTTGATATGCCACACCCAGGCCCATACTTGCGGCAGACAATTAGAAATGAACATTAATTATGTTGAATTAAGTATGGTCAAGTTTCTGTGGAATGTTTTAGTCAAAGTTAAAATTGTGTCAATGCTCTGCTTAGCTTCAGTTATGAAGACTAAAAACAAAGAATTACAATCAACACAATGACCATCCTTGATTTCAGAGGGCTGATAATAAGGTTACCTCTTGTTACAGAGGTGATGGATTCAGGGTGTGTGTATGTGTGTGTGTGTGTGTGTGTGTGTGTGTGTGTGTGTGTGTGTGTATACATACACATATATATATATACATATGTGTGTATACACACACACACACATATATACACACACATATATGCAATAAAGGAATTAATTTTCCTTGACTATACATATTTGTTGCAAGAAAGTTATTTTTCTTCCCCCCACACACACACAGTGGGGTGGGAGGCAGAGTAAAGGGAGGAAAAAATATTTATATTAATTTAAAAAATAACATTTTAATAAAAAAAAGTGAAAAAACACAACCAATGACTGATTTGAACAAAGCTCTATAACTCTTATATTTCTTCCCTTAATTTATACTTTTATATGTATTTTTTTATTTTCCCTCAACTATGTGTTAAAAACAATTTAACTCATATTTTAAGCAGCATAATATTTTATACTCTAAATGGTATTATTTTTAGTTCAGTTCAACAAACATTTATTATATTTTTACCAAATAAATGTTTCTTTTTGTTGTTGTTGTTTTTGGCAATTGGGGTTAAGTGACTTGCCCAGGGTCACACAGCTAGTAAGTGTCAAGTGTTTGGTCTGAAGCCGGATTTGAACTCAGGTCCTCCTGACTCCAGGGCCAGTGCTCTATCCACTGTGCCATCTAGCTACCCCCAAATAAATTTTTCTAAGCTTGAATAGAATGAAAATAAATGGCCAATATTTATTGATCGACAATTCCAAGGTCCATTTCATTTTTTATAAAAATATAGGAATCATAGGCTTAAGGGGTAAACTGGTCCAAATATTTTGCAAGTTATTATTTGCATGGCCTTGGGCAATTCACTTCTCCTCTCTGGGCCTTAGTTTCCTATAAAATGAGGGGGTTGGCTCCATTGATCTCTAATAGCTCATCCATCTCTAAATTAGTGATCCCACTAAATCCCAAGACATCCAATACCACAATTGTAGAGAACTGATGATGAGAAATAAATTTCAACATCTCCCATGCACAGAACAGATCACTCAAATGGATAGCCACCAACTTTTTTCATTTGTCTATAATTGGTGTTTAAGAAATATTTGATCAAATAGAATTGGGCAAGACAGTAATCTAATCATTTAATTTGTTTTTATATGCTTACCAAGAGAAGGTGAGTATTATTTAACACTCTCATTTGCTTTCTGAAAAGGGAAAACTATGTTTCCTAGGGTAGATGTAAAGGCTATAATTTTCCATGCTTATGTATGATATACTGCTAGAGTTTGAGGAAATAGTATGGTTCATTTAAAAAGTGCAGAAATAGCTTTGTCAACACTTCAATGGAGAATAATTATCATAATCAAAATAAACTCACTATTTTTCATGGACCAGTACATCAAAATATCATGCCAAGACCTCAAAATATCATTGAGAAGTCAACCAACAAACTTTACTGGAATTAGAGCATCATCATAGACTGACCCGATGTCCACAATTGTCAGGAAAAGCACTGATCCTTAAAAATTTAAATACATTTGTAATAGACATCTCCATACCCAATATTAGTAATCCTCAAGCTGCATGGAACAAATTGCTTTCAGAACATAAAAACCTAGCAGAAGAAATAGAAGTCATGTAGGAGTTGTATCAAGGATCCTTTCAGTAAAGGTTACAGAAGACGAGTTTATATGCTAATACTTTTATTCAACTATGAAAAGCAATTATTTTCCCACCTTTGCAAAAGTTTATAGAACTTTATGTATTAAAGAATATGATAGCAGCTTGTCCCAGGACTATTTCCATTTGAACCTCACTGAATGAGGCAGGAAAATTGATTTTCCCATGATAATAATTTACATTTATAAAGTATTTTAAAGTCTGTAAAGAACTTTGTAGTCATTTTGTAATTTGATCCCACAACAACCCTGTAATATGTTCTATTATCATCCTCATTTTACAGATGAGGAAACTGAGACTCAGACTAATAACTTGAACCCCTCTACACCTTCTTATTCTTTATGAACCTTGTCCATGTCTTTCCTGAAATCTTCTAAAGAGAATCTATTCAATCTACTGGAGGCCCCCACTACCAACACCAAGTGCTGACCAGTAACCACCCCTGGGCTGAATCCCAGAGTGCCAGAGTCCCCACTTAGCAATTAAATGGGCAGTTCTGCTTCCAGACAAGCCTCAGGAATCATCATTCCAGGAAAAACCTCTATGGAGATAGGACCTAGTAATGGCTACAGTACTATGGTAATGATTCTCAAATCTACCTACCCTACCCAGTCTCTTTGTTGAGCTCTGATCTTGCATTTCCAACTGCCTTTCAGACAGACATCTTAAACCCAACATATTCAAAACTGAATACATTATCTTCCCCTCAAAATCTTTTCCCTTCCCAAACTTACCTATTATAGTAGAAGACATCTTCCCAATCCCCGAGGTTCTTAACCTGGGTTTCATCCTCAACTCTTCACTATCTCTCATCCCCTATATCCAATCTGTTGCCAAGGCCTGTTGATTTTACCTTTGCAGCACCTCTTGAAAACATCTCCTTCTCTCCCCTGAAACCATTACCACCCTGGTTGCAGGACCTTATCACTTCACACTTGGACTAAAGTTATAATCTGCTGGTGGGTCTGTCTGCTTCAAATCTCTCCCCACTCCAATCTATCCCCCATTCAGCCACCAAAGTGATTTTTCCTAAAGTGCAAGTCTGACCATGTCACTCACCTACTCAATAAATTCTAGTGGCTCTCTATCATTTCCAGGATCAAATGAAAAATCCTTTTTTTTGACATCCAAAATCCTTCATAACCTATTCCTCCTGCCACCTTTCTGGTCTTCTTACACCTCACTCCTGGCCACAGCCTCCTAGATGCTCTATAAACAAGATACTGCATTTTTCAGCTCCAGAAATTTCTCTGGTTGACCCCCATGTCGGGAGTGATCTCCCTTCTCCTTTCTACTCCTGGCTTCCATGGCTTCCTTGAAGTCTCAACAAAAATTCATTTCTCACAGGAAGCCTTTCTGACCCCTCAATTCTAGTGCCTATTCTCTTTTCATTATTTCCTGTTTATCCTGTACACAGCTAGTTTGTACACATTTGTTTGCTTGTTGTCTCTCCCACTAGACTGTAAACTCCTTTAAGGCAGGTGCTGTCTTCTGCCTTGGTGTCTCCTAGCACTGCACCTGGCACATAGTAGGTGTTTAATAAAGGCTCATTGACTGACTGACAGTAGGAGCTGCAACCCTGTCTCCTCAGCAGCTGCAGCTACTGGAGTCCTGGAAAAGTAAATTCTGCCAAATGGTTCATCAGAAAGGAATACGATTTTAGCAGTAAAATGTTCAATAAAATTCATTACATTCTTATTTGCTATTGTATCCCAGGACCAAGGGACCTTCCTTAGGACTTGTAGCTGACCCTTCCTAGTATGTATTGTCTACAGGAATGGTCTTGCTTTTCTATTAGTTCCCTAGCACTTCTCACAACGCTTTGCAAATGCTGAGTATTTAATAAATGCTTTTAAAATTTCATAGTTTGAGAATTTCATCAGAACTCTCAGCTGCCCATTTGTTATTCCGCACTCCTTTACCTGACTGATGTTCTTCCTTTTCTGGCAAGATATATCTTTGACAAAGTTTATTGCGCTATTTATCACATTGCAAGTCATTATTAGTAAAATCCATGGAGGACCTCATATTGTACAGGAAATCTCCCACTTGGGTTTCTGCAAATTCTCTATGGAATTTTTGAGTAACTCTGACGGTCATAAATCCCCTTATTTTATGCTCCATTAGACTTTGATCCACAAAGGATAATTGACTAAAGATATTTCTGTGATTTCATCTGTCATGCAATTTTTTACAATCTTAACATATGCATGGGAAGCACCTGGATGGAAGACAGCCTTTAAGACTATATTTTGTTCTAGCAAAATAAATATATTTTTTCTAACCAGCAAGCAAAAACAGAGGCAAATAGTAAATTCTCTTTATACCTCAGTTAATTTTATGATTGTGAGGATGTGTAGAAAATCACCTGTGAAAACCTGCTTCCTCTTTCCTCGTGTTTTCATGAATACCTTTAATGCATGCATAGACCATGTTCTTGCAGAATTTATAGAGATTAGTGATTAGGCAGGTGAGGAAAGGCCTTGTAGGGAATAATGGATGATAACTGGTAATCTGGCAGGACAAAGAAAGTAGATAGATCTAATTAGAAAACTATTTTTATTTTTTGGATCAGATTGTTTTTGCCTCTGTCTGGTTGCTACATTTGTATCATCAGCCCCACACACATTGGGTGCTTAATTAATGTTTATTGGTTGACAGGATAGGGAGCAACAGAAATGTGAAAACTTCCAGTTAAAGGAAATCAAACGGATTGCATTTTCCAAAAAAAATGTTAATCTCATTCCAAATAAAACTCCATTTAAGGGACCTTAGCTCTTAGCCAATCCCAAAGATTAACTAAGAGTTCTTGAGACAAGAAGTCAAAGGAGTAAGGATCTGCTTGAAACAAAAATGGAAGGAAGGAAGATTTTTGCAATAACCTGCAAGTATCAGATAATACCAATGTAGTATGAAGTATAGGCTTGCCTTTGCCCTAGAAGAGAAGGCAAAAAGGTAAGAGGAACACACCTTAACTCTCCAGGTTATCTGGGAGAATGAAGTACTCCTGGAAAGAATGGAAGTATGTCACAGAAGAAACAAAGAAGAAAAATGCAGAAGGAAATAGAGAAGGAAAGGAAGAAATAAGACCATAAATTTGACTTCACATTTATCATATTGCTTGACTTCTCAATGGGTGGAGAGGAGCAGAAGACAGGTAAGAGAATTTGGAACTCAAAACATGAAAAAGAATATTAAAAGTTAATTTTTTAAAACAAAGACCATGAGTTATTTGGGGTTTTTCCATAAATATGGGGTTCTGCTTCAAGGGAAAATGACAAGTACAATCTATATGGAGGAACACAAGATAATTGGAGATGACTGGTGACTGCTGAGATATACTGAGGTAGCTAGCTGTTACTCAAGCAACATAAACAGTACAGTGGTCTGCTCTTTTCCCAGGTCATGTATCTAAGATAGAACTATGATAGAATGCTTTCCAAGACTTGTCAAACCTAAGGACCATTATCCACTCCAAGAAATTCATGGGGGAAAGTGAATTCATGTTAATGGGGGAACAGAAGGAATGTTAATTAATCAGCTAACTGATAATAACCATTTATTAAATGGCTGCTATGAACCAGACACTGTGCTAACTGTGGGGAAGGAGAGGTAAATGTGATATAGGTCAAAGGTATCAAACATGCATCCTCCCACAACACTCCTGAGTGCAGCCCAAATCAGATTAAAATGTAATTGAGAGATATTTAATAAAATAACTAAAAATACAATTAAATATAGTTAACATTACATTTTAGAACCAAGCTAATATGCAGCCCACAGGGATCCTTATTTATGCATTAGTAATCCCTATTTCTATTTGAGTTTATCGTCAGTGATGTAGAGCATTTGGGTCAAGGTCAACAGAAGAAACAGAGGTAATGTTGCTATCACAGTATACTAAAGGCTATTTAAGCAGCAGAAGAAATTAGATTACTAGTTTAGGAAAAATAACAAATATGGCAGAGAAACATGATATTTTACTGATGGGGACTCTCTGAACATCTGTTGAAGTGTTCTCTCTCTCTCTCTCTCTCTCTCTCTCTCTCTCTCTCTCTCTCTCTCTCTCTCTCTCTCTCTTTCTCTCTCTTTCTCTCTCCAAAAAGCAAAGCAACTGATAAATTCATTATTTTTCTTAATGATCATTTCATTTTTAGAAGGAGTAGAGAGTGACAAAAGGAGCTGCTCTCTTGATAAAAGAAAGAGAAAGGAAGGAAGGAAGAAAAAAGGAAGAAAAAATAGGAAAGGAGGAAGAAGAAAGGAAGGAAGAAAAAAGAAAGTTAGGAAAGAAATAAGGAATAAAAGAAAGGAAGGAAAGAAAGAAAAAAGGAAGGAAGGAAGCTTATGAAGTAGAAATAACTGGACTCAACTAGAGCAAGCAGCTATTCCTTCATAGAATCTGTGACAGAAAAGGAGTGGATGAGTCACAGTTGGGTGTGCACTCCACATTTGGGGAGAATGGAAAATGAACTCAGAGAGCTCAGAGAATGACTACATAATGGACATCCCACTCAACTCTGGAATCACATTTTACTTGGATTCAATATGGGGAGAAATGTGACTCAAGAGCCCTTCTGGTGCCTACTTTGCTAATAGATCAGGTGGAAATCCTAAATATAGCAATGTTTTTAACTGGAATAAAGTAACAAAGTGAATAATGGATGAAAATCATGCAGTCAGATCATTCTCGGTGCATTTACACAAATAAGTACAATCTCTCACAAATTACTGTCATGATAGGAAAGGGAACCCAGAAAACTCATGGTTGGAGGTCCCATCTGCATTGTGCCATAGCCAGAAAATCCTCTTATGCCTGAGTTCTTTTGGGTCTGTCTCCTGGATGTGCTTTCAGGTCCATCTCCCACCACTCTTTGCTGTGGTCCAGAGCTCCCTTCTAAGGATGCTCATTCTGCCTCCAGAGCTGTCTTCTACAAGAACTACAAACTTTGCCATTACTCTCTACCTCTACTTACTTCTTTCCTGTCTCATTGGTACTGCTGCCACTTTAGAGAGGTATCATTGCTCTTTTGGAGAAAGATCACCCTAGGAATAGTTGGCATGTTGGCAGCCTCCTAGCCCTATCTCACTGGCACATGGAAGGGCCAGCCATTCAGCTATGTAACTTTTATTTTGATCCCTTTCAATATGAGGACCTAAATCCTAAATCCTAGCTGAGTTAGTGAATTCCTTTCATTTCTTCCCAGCCTCAAAGGGCATACAAGACCATGCCTCCCCCCCAACATCACTTGTTATAAACGTGCCCTTGTCCATGTCTATGCACACACACACACACACACACACACACACACACACACACACACACTTTCAGCACTTTCTGATGAGTAATTTTGATACTACAGATAAACAGGTGCCCCCTTTTCTATTTTTGATATACAATAAGCACTTACATCCCTTATTCTCTTCTTTTAAATTCCCATCATATCCTCCACAAACTAGTGTTTATCTATGTAAATTACCATGAAATTTGAATAAATCTCAAGAAAGTCCTAAAAACACAAGAGAGGAAGGGCACAAATTGGTAACCTTTGCTGATATTCCAACCATGTTGGTAAATTCCTTTTCCCCTTACAAATAAGTAGAATGTGATTATGTTCTGTAGAAGAAATCAGCCCCAGAGGGATATGAAACTCTCAAGAATGAAATTCTAAAGAGACAACCAGATTATTATGCTAAAGAGAAAAATTGGGAAATCTCTAAAGAGATACAGAAAATAGTGTATTTTCTGCTACACTCATCAACTGGCTCATTTTTTTTAATGTACAGGAGACAAAAGCAAGGGCGTATAAGTGACAATATGTCTGAAAGAGAAGCACAGTCCTCTAGGAATGGAAGGAAGAGCACTCAAGGCCAGAGATAGCAGAGAGAATTGATAAATCCAAAGGACAACAAAAGTGTATGCCTTATCGGTGTTTTTAGAAGTAAGAGGAGGACCAAAGATGAAAGAGGACAACTGTTCTTGTTAGATGGGATGGATGATGATAACAGATAACAGTGAGAAATAAGTTCTTTAATTCCTTTTTTTTTCTTCAGTTGCCTTTTTCAAGGGGAATGATCTTTGGATTGAGAAGGACAGAGGATAATAGTTAACAGAGATTTAAAACCGTAGATAAGTTGGGAGAACCTTCTGGAGACAGCGAAAGGACAGAGTAATAAATGCTTGCTGATTTGAGAGGTAAATTCAGAAATGGTTGAATAACCAGCTCCCATAGGTTGTGAGAGGAGGGCAAATCAACTCAGTCCTTCCGATGCACAAGTGAAGAAAACTGACTTTCCAAATGCTGCAGCTTGCAAAGGAAAAGCCAGAAATCTTTTTGAAAGAGAATGCTGCCCCATTTTGAAAGAGAATATGGTGCTTGTCTGGCACAGATATGACTGTAGACAAGACAGACTATGAAGTATGAACCAAGAAGCTGCTAGAATTAATGACAAAGCTCTGATTTTTACCAGTTTACTGTACTCCTAAATCCACTGTTTTTCCAAGATCCTTGGTGTTTTTGGCCTTGGTCAGAGTATGCCTGCATAACTGTACCTTATAAAATAACTACATAATTTTGCTTTAGAGAGGTATTTAACAAGAATCTATGGAATACAAACTATATGGGAGTTCTTAACTCTGTAGTGAGTGTACTAATTTATAAAAAAAAATTATTCCTATAGTTATAACCACTAACATTTATTCTAAGCCCTTTAAAATTATATCATTTGGTCCTCAAAACAACAATGGGAGGTAAGTGCTATGCTTATCCCCATTTTACAGATGAAGAAACCAAGGTACACAGAAGTTAAGTGACTTGCCCAAGGTTGCACAGCTAGTAAGTATCTGAGGCCATATGTGAATGCAGATTTTCCTGACTCTGGGCCAGACATTCTATCCACTACACAACCTAACTGCCTCTATAGAATAAAAATTAATTCCTTAGCAGGAATCCAAATCATACAAGGCACACAATTATTCCTGTAAAAACATAACATTGTGTTATCTCTCCCAAGCCCATTTAAGCATATGTAAATACTCAGTTGTATGGACTTCCAACTCCTAGGAGAGAGAGAGACAGACAGACACAGAGAGAGAGAGAGAGAGAGAGAGAGAGAGAGAGAGAGAGAAAGGAAGAGAGACAGAGACAAGGAGACAAATAGACAAAGAAGAGAGAAAAGATTGCCAAGCCATGCCTCTCCTTAGCTCAGCTTGAGTCCAGTGAAAATACAGAATATCAAGCAAGGGCAAGAAGGATATCTCTCTTGGGCACCAGAAAGAAAGGAAACAAAAAGTCAGACAAAAGGCAATTATCCTCCTTTCCAGCTGGAAATAAGAAAAGGATAGAGGAAAAGAAGAGCCAGATTCTACAAGGCCCACTCATTGCTTCCAGTCTAATTAGGTCAAATGATCCTGTTGTTATATGTCAGATCTACTCCTTGAAGATGATATAATGCCTTTCTATAGCAATCTCTCTGACAGTGGATATAAGACAATTAAGATCTAGGAAATATTTGGCTCTGTTATATAAATAGAAAAGCATCCACTTCAATCTAGTTCAATTGACATCTTGGGGGCCACATTACTGGACTAAGAGATCCCACCCCACTCTCAACAATAGAAAGCCCCCTCCCCCAAAACAGTGACCCGTTGGAGAACGTGGCTCACTATCATAAGGGTTGTTGTCACAGAATCTGTTGGCAGAACCCACCAGAGCTTATGCTCTCCTTGCATCGTTTTCAAAGATCCAGGGTCACCTCCATACCAATATAGAAGAACAAAATAGCACTTTCGTGAAGGGCAGCAGGTAGGCACACAGAAGCAGCATGGAACCCTACTAGTCTGAGTTCTATAAATGCACCACTTCAATTCAGAAATTTGCCATGAAAAAGTGGTTGCTCAAAGAAAGATAAATAACACTAGAATCCCCTATTCTCTCTATCCTTTTTCCTACTTTTATATTCCTTATTGGAGTCAAGGATATGGATTCATTTATTTCTTACATTATATGTGTCATATTTTAATGAAAGCACGTGGCTATTAACAGAATTTGCACTTTCATTATCTAGCTCATGAGCTCCTTATTACAGCTTGGCATAGGGGATCCCTAAGAAAGTGCCTAGGGGTATATAAATAAGCAATTGCTACCTAGGTGTTAATAATTAACTTTTTATGAGACATTATTTACTGTATGGGTTATTTTGGTAAAGAATATTTTAGCATTGTCTATGACAATCAGTATGAAAAATAATATAAAATTCAAGGAACCAGAATGCTAATATTAGCAAAATAATTAAAGGAGGCAAATAAAAGCAAATAGATAAGGTGGAGCATGGAGAACACCAGAAGTGCTATTAAAATTTTAATTTAATTTAATCCATCTTTAAGGGACAATAAAAGCAGCTAGATCATAAACATTTTTAGAATGATAAATTCAGGTTTTATTCAGGATTCTTCTAAATCTGGCCTGAATTTCAGACCTTGCCATGGTTTGACTGGCATTTTGAGCTTTAAATTCTCTTTCCAGCTTTTCCAACAGATGCCCTTCTCTTATTCCTTCAGCATTCTGTTCACTTCACATACCTTTGTCTTGCAGTTTTATTTTACAGAATTAACTTTTCTTCTAATTGTAACTCGGGTTAATGCCACACTCTGCACAATGTTATACAATTCTGCATCGTAGCATGAAAATCTTGTTTTGCCAATGGCATTGGAGAAGGCAGGTGACAGCAGTGGGAAGGCAAATAATATGGATGCATACATGTTCCAAGCAACATGCCTGCTTCATTGGAAAAGCAAAACGAAGCCTTTGTAAAAAGTAAGTAAACAAACTCATGAAGTGGTTGTGTCTAAAAACATATGTCTTCAACTTCGGTCTATTACTTGTCTCTCAGCAGGGGATAAGAATGCATCATCATCTGTACTTTGGAAACATGATTAGTCATTGCATGAATCACTTCTTAAATCTTTCTATTTGTCTTTATGATGTGTTGCTATTGTATAAATTGTTCTCCTGGTTCTGCTCACTTCACTCTGCATCATTTCATACAGGTTTTACCAGGTTTCTCTGAAACCATCTCTTTTATTGTTTCTTACAGCACAAATTACTAATTACTTTCTGATACCATAATTTGTTCATCCATTTCCTAATTGACAGGCACTTCCTTACTTTCCACTCCTTCACCATCACAAAAAAGTTGCCATAAATATTTTCATATTTAAGCATATATCCTTTTCCTTTTGACCTCTTTAGAGTATATGTCTAATAGTGGTATTGCTGGGTCAAAAGGTATGCACAGTTAAGTAACTCTGGGGGCATAATTCCAAACTGTTTTTCAGAATGATGTACTCCATTCACACTACATTCACAGTATATTACTGTGCCTGTTTTCCTATAGCCTCTCCAGCATTAGGCATATTCTCTTTCTCTCTCTCTCTCTCTCTCTCTCTCTCTCTCTCTCTCTCTCTCTCTCTCTCTCTCTCTTGCTCTCACTCTCGCTCTCGCTCTCCCTTCCTTCCTTCCTTCCTTCCTTCCTTCCTTCCTTTCTTTGTTTTTCTTTCTTTCTTTCTTTCTTTCTTTCTTTCTTTCTTTCTTTCTTTCTTTCTTTCTTTCTTCCTCTTTTTGTCAACTTTGCCAATCTGATATGCATGAGGCAGAACATCAGAGTTGCATTAATTTGTAATTTTCCAATTATTAGTGATTTGGAGTTTTTTTTATATGATTGTTGATAATTAGAATTCCTTCCTTAGGAAAGGGCTTGTTCATATCCTTTGACGACTTATCAAGTGGGGAATGACTCTTATGAATTTGAATCAGTTCCCTTTATGTGCCTGAAATTGGATTATTATCAGGAAAAAAAGCTTAATGCAAAAAAATTTGTTCCCAGTTAACTATTTTCCTTTTAATTTTAAATGTATTGGATTGTTTTTTTCAAAACCTTTTTAAGTTTATGTAATCAAAATTGTTCATTTTATCTCCTATGATCTCTCTACTCTTTTTCTGGTGATGAACTTTTCCCTATCCCTAGAGCTAAAAGGCAATTTCTTCCTTGCTCTAATATGATTATGATGTGATCTGTTATAGCTATAGGTCAAGTATGCATTTTGAGCTTATATTGCTATATAGTATAAAATGTTTGTCTAAACCTAATTTCTCTCAGACTGTTTTTGGACATGTGTATTCATATGTGTTTTCTCTATTTTTTTGGTCAGATTGTGAGTAACTACTCCAGTATTTGGGGATTTTGTATTTATTAAATACCATGTTACTATTTTCTTGGTTCTGTATAACACATATTTAATCTGTTCAACATATCAACCTCTTTTTAAAAACAATACCAGGTCATTTAGAGGATTACTGCTTTGTACACAGTATTTGAGTTTTCTCATAAGTAGAACGGTTCACAAATCTCAACCAATGCTCTGTCTTCAATTGACTTTGGGACAGGAAGCTTGATGCTTCCTGGTGGAACCTTTGATACTTGGCTCATAATTACTATTTTTCTTCTATTTGTACATATTACTGTAAACTTTCTTCCTTTCACCATGCCCCATAGTCTAATAACTTTTGTCATATGATGTTTCCATTAGGATCAAATGAAATCCCTGTTTCATTCAAAAGGCATGTCTCCAGTTCCTTTAATATTGTACTGTAACTTTTTACTCACCTTAAAAACCTGTGCGGTCAGCCAATATATTTGATGAAGACTTTCTAAACTCTATGATTGCTCAATCATTAATGAATGATTGCCCTATTTAACATGTTCTTTAGCTTGCTTCATATAAAATGCTGTCAGAATAATAAAGCATAATTGACAGAAGCTACCAGAATGCATTTTCAGCATATGGCCCAACCTTCTTACTAAAGCTTCCTTTTGCTAATCTCTTTGCTAATTCTAAGCTACTAAATCCTTAACAATACCAAAATACAATAATCATTTGGGAACTTGCTATCTAAAACTCTGATCATAATTAGGATTGGGTATAGCACATTCTTGGACCATGTAATAAGGTACTATTATTTGATTCACCTTTAATTATTTGGAAAACAAAGGGTTATATAACAAGCCCTAATGTACCACAGGATATTTCTTTCTAAAAATGCAGTCTATTTGCTAGATAAAAAATGGGTTTAGTGACCCAAAAATAATACTGCTCTTTTTCAGATTTTCACACAATTCCATGTTCTCTTTCATACAAGGTTCAATAGAAACTTTAGACTAGAGAAGTTGGAATGGGTCTAAATTATCACAAAATTGGTGGTGAAGAAGTAGAAATAGAGAGGATGTCCATCAGCTGGGGAATGGATAAACAAGTTGTGATATATGATTGTGATGGAATATTATTGTGCTATAAGAAATGATAAGCAGGATGATTTCAGAAAAACCTGGAAAGACTTACATGAACTGGTGCAAAGTGAAGTGAGCAGAACAAGGAGAACTTTCTACACAGTAACAGCAATATTGCACAATGAAAAACTGTGAATGACTTAGTTATTCTCAGCAATACGATCATCCAAGACAAGCCCAAAGGACTCATGATGAAACATTCTATCCACCTCCAGAGAAAGAACCAATACTGCCTGCATAGAGGCTGAAGCATGCTGTTTTTCATTTTCTTTCATTCTTTTTTTTTTATTCAAGTCTTCTTGTACATAGTGACTAATACGGAAATGTTTTACATGATTGCACATGCATAATCTATATTGGATTGCTTACCATCTCAGGGAGTGGGGAGAGGAAGAGGAGGAGGGAGGGATAGAATTTGGAATTCAAAACTTTTTAAAAAATGTTAAAAATGGTTTTAACATGGAATTGAGTATAAATACAATATTATATAAAATTATCACAAAATTGATTGGATCAAGAAATTCATACCTTATCTTCATCTGTTTCATGAAAATTAGTTTGATCATATATTTTCCCCAAATTAAGAGAAATTAAATTTAACAACTAAGTTTGGAATGGTGATTCTCAGCTTTCCCTGCTTCCTTTTTGCCACTCTGTGGCCGTCACTGCTGAAGGGGAAGTAGGACACAGAGGACTGGGGACTGTTTGTTATTTTTTTTTCTTCCTGAATTAGCATGGACAAAAAATTTATCACCTGGTGGGCAACTGCATCAGCCTTCTCCCAGTAATGTGGTGTGCCTTAAAACATGAGCAATCTCTGAACACCCGAAATTGCAAGTTATCCAATGGGCAATGGCAAGTTGCATGATGGGCATAAGTGGGCTGTAGCATAATGGTGAACTATACACAAGAAGTGTAATAAGGAACATGATCCAGGAAATGAATGATTAGAAAAGGGGGTGACCAGGTCAGTTCGCAAGAATGAGGGATGGTAGGTAGATGTCTCGGATGGTGCATTGATATCCCCTGAAATATTCAGAGGCCTAAAGGAAGGTCTGCAGCACACTGGATAGATCCTCTAAGGAGAATTTAGAAGACTTCAACAAGAATCACACAGGAGGAGATAGTGTGAATGAGGTGTGCTCTGCGCTAAGGGAGGACATATCCATATTGATTTGATCACAGATTCTTGGAAATATTGAAATACTGAAGTTAAATTTTGGATCTCTAATGACTTTTTTTTTTTTGCGAGACAGTTGAGGTTAAGGGATTTGCCCAGGGCCACACAGCTAGTAAGTTTCAAGTGTCTGAGGCCAGATTTGAACTCACATCCTCCTGACTCCAAGAACGGTAGTCTATCCATTGTGCTACCTGCCCCTGGATTCTTTATTTTTAAAAGGTGCATTTCAGGTATTTCCTCAAGTTTATTTTTTTCCCAAAAAACAATAACATCACTGTAATATTATCATATTCTTACTTCAATAAATTAGAGTAAATCAATATTTTTATAACTTACTTAAAAATAATAATGACTTAGTTTGTAGATTGCTTTAATACAGTTCTTTCCTCACAAAAATCCTATGAGATAGAGAGTGCAAGCATTAAGGATCCCATTTTACGAATGAGAAAACAGAAGCTTGGAGAGATTAAGTGACTTTCTCAAAGTCACAAAGCTTATAAGTGGAGGAGGCAACAACTGAATACAAATCTGGTCTTCCCACAATGCCTCAGTTGGCCATATATACAATATCATTTTTATATTTACATTTCTATGTTCAAGAAAATGTTCACATCTACTTTAGAGGAATAGTAAACAGAGGTTCCCCTGTAGTAGCATATTGTGATCAGCTTTATGACAGCTGTGAGATATCTAGTACTTTCACTAGATTTGACTCATTAAAAATGATTACCTTGAAGATTAGCCCAATTTCAGGGCTCAGTTTCTGTAAAAATTGCTTGAGATGCTTAGTTTTAATTTCAAAGCACTTTTAAATCTGTTCTCATTCACCAAAGGTATAGGACTGCCACCTGGCATTTTGTAAGTCACTTACCTTGAATGACAACTTGTCAAATAGTAGGATTGAAAAGAAGTTGAATTTATTTGGAACTATAACCCCATAATTATCTTATAATACTCCTGGACATTCATTGACTATTACTTAAATAAAATAAAATGGCAGAAGCATTATTATGTGAATCATAAGTGTAAAGACACGTGTTTCCTGCTAACAGCCCAAATGCTCCTGCACATACCTACCAAGAGGAAAAATGCAACACATATGAGTGTAAAGATGTATGTATGTGCTATGGCTAAAGTCCAGCAAACAGCCAATGTGCATTTCTATCCAGAAAAGGCATAGATTACAGGTGCCTTTAGTACAGGGACCACATCTTATCCTTTGTCTCTGATTATCTCACAAAGTCTTAAGCCTCAGATCAACAGTTATTGATTCCATTTAATTTGGCTGTGTCTCTGTTGATACTTTAGTTGTCAAGTTAATAGCTCATTTAACTGGTGATTGATCACAATGGTATATCAAACCAGCAAAGCAGAAAATTGTGCTTGTTTTTACATGTTGGTTACTTTGCTTTGGTGTTCCAAGAGCAATTACTGAAAGGCAAGAGGATGTACTGGATAGAGAGCCAAATGGGTTCAAATCCCACCTCTGACACATACTGGCTTTGTGATCCTGGGCAAGTCATTTAACCTCAGGACTGTAGGCAGCTCTCTAAGACTATAAGCTATATTGATAAATGAAGTTTACATAGTCAGGAGTTCCCTAAAAGAATGAAATAAGAGGTCCAATCCTATTGCCTCAGAGGGAACATAGAGCAGTGGAAATAAACAAACATCAGCACTCTCCTAAAACAACTTGAGAAGACCCCCCCCCCTTAGGAAAGACCCAACCTCCAGGGTCAGAGGCTCAGCTTGAGTGAAGTGTAAAAATCTCCAGTCTTACTGAAGAATCAACAAACAACAAGCCTTGGGGACAGCTGGGGTTGGGAGGCAGCCTCAGCCTTAGAAACTTTCATCTCATGGTCTGGTCAATGGCAGGGTGCAGGGTTAGATGGCTGAGTGGGAGAAGACTAAAGAACCTTCCACTGTAGAGGGATGCCAATCACAGTTGTGCTGACCAGACGCATCCTGGGCTATAGCGCTAGGAGAAAGAGCTAGCACACACCTGGTAAGCCCAGTAGTACAGCAGTGGGGACCCTGATGTTGTGGGCACTTGCAAGCAAACACAGATCCTGGTTACAGTTCCAAAGCAGAGAGGACAGCTGTAGTTTATAGTCACTGGAAGGACGGCAGGGAGCAAGGTCATTTGTGGGATAGCGTGTCTTAAGAGTGGAAAGAACAGTCCAGGTGGAGCCCTGGGACAGACCTTGGAAAATAACAGGGAGCTTAAAAAGATACTCCTTTTTTAGTGATAAACATCAGATGGTCCCAAGCACAAAAAGAGTTCTTGGAAAAACTTTAAAAGGACTTTAAAAATGAAAGAAGAGAGATCGAGGAAAAATTAGGAAAAAAAAAACACCAATCCAAGAAAATCAAAAAAATCATGAAAATAAAGTCAACCAACTTGAAGCAGAGAAAAAACTTAAGGAAGAAAATAATTCCTTGAACACTAGAATTGGGCAAAGGGAAGTTAATGATATTCTAAAATAACAAGAAATAATAAAACAAAATCAAAAGAATGAAAAAATAAAGAATGTGAAGCATCTCATCAGAAAAACAACTGATCTGGAGAACAGATGAAGGAGAAATAATATAAGAATAGTTGGACTACCTGAAAATTATGATAAAGAAAGAATCTTGATACAATACTACAAGAAATTATCAAGGAAAAATGCCCTGAAGTTCTAGAACAAGAAGGCAAAGTAGAAATAGAAAAAATCCACTGATCATCTCCTGAAAGAGATCTCAGGAGGAAAACTTACAGGAATATCATAGCCAAGTTCCAGAGCTCCCAGGTTGAAGGGAAAATATTGGAAGCAACAAGAAAAAAATATTTAAATATCATGGAGGTACAATAAAGATTACACAAGACCTAGTAGCTACTACATTGAAAGACCCCAGGTCTTGGAATACTATATTTTGTAGCTCAAAAGAGCTTGGGTTACATGCAAGGATAACTTACCCAGCAAAGTTAAGTACAATCCTAAATGAAAGAAAACTGAAAGACATTCAAGTATTTGTGACAAAAACAGCAGAACTTAAGGGAAGTTAAACATATAACATCCAGGAGAAATATAAGGTAAATATTAAAGAGCAATTATAAGGGACTGAATAAGGTTAAACTGTTTACTTCTTATATTTGAAAATATTATCAGTACCTTTAAGATGGTCATCATTATTCTGATAGTTTGAAGGAAAGCCTTAGGCTAAGCTGAGTATGATGGGGGTGATTCTAAAAAAAAATAAAACTATGTCAGGAGAGATAAAAAGGAGCAATTATCTCACACAAATGAGGCATAAAATGAAAATTTGATACAGAAGAAGCTAGTAGGGGGGAGGGTGGGTAGTGCTGGAACCTTACTCTCATCAGGAATGGGTTAAAGAGGGAATAACTTTATAGAAGGGTATAAAAGTCTTCTAAATTCAGAAAGAGATAAGAGGGCAAGAGGATAGGGCAGGAGGAGAGTATAAGGGAGGAACTATTGGAGGGGTACATAGGTTAAGGAATAGCAGGGCAAGGTAGTTGGTAGAAGTAAAGTAGAGAAGTGAGGAGAGATAAGGTAAATAGGGTGAGGACAGTGAGGAAAAATAAGAAGGAGGAAAATACACAAAAAGTAATTATAGCTTTGAATTAGAATGGGATGAATTTACCCACAAAATGGAAACTGATAGATCAAAAATGTCAATCAACAATATGCTGCTTACAGGAAATACTATAAAAATGGGATACACACAAAGATAAAATAAAGTCAGGAGTAGAATTTATTATGTAAAAAAAGCAGGGGTACTGATCATGATCTCAGACAAAGTTAAAGCTAAAACACATTTAATCAAAAGAGAAAAATAGGGAAACTATACTATGTGTCAGCAATATTCTTCAATATTATTTTAGACCATTTAAAATAACTAAACACTACAAAATACCTGAGAGTACATGTGCCAAAACAGACACAGGAGCTATATGAACATAAACATAAAGCACTTTTTTTTTTACAAACTAACTCAGATCTAAATAATTGAAGTAATATTTATTGTTCATGTAAAGCCAATATAATAAAAACAAGACAGTTTTACCTAACTAATCTATTTAATGCCATCCCAATTAAATTACCAAAAAATTGTCTTACTGAGTTAAAAAAAAATAACAAAGTTAATTTGGAAAAACAAAAAGTCAGGAACTTCAAAGAAAACAGGGAGAAAAGACAAAAAGGAAGTAGATTCAGCATTAACAGACCTTAAATATATTATAAAGTAAGAGCATTGCTGAAGCATAAATGGATAACTTTGATTATTTTAAATTAAATATGTGGCCAAGAATAGGAAGAATGCAGAAAATTGGGAAAAAAACTTTTATAGACAATCTTAGGTAGAATGTTTGGGTTGGAATATTGTTGTGGTGTAGGAAATGATGAACTAGTTGCTTTAGAAAAACATGGAAAGACTTGGACTTATGAAGGAAGATGCTATCCACTTCAGACTACCAGATGACAAGTAGAAATAAGCATAGTGTATTCAGGTATGTATGTTTATAGATATCTATGTATATGTGTATATATAAATACATACATACATACATACATACCAATGCTTAATTGTAACCTTCTTTAGGGCAGAGTTGGGGGAAGAATGAGGGGGAAAAAATAAAGCAAAAAGTACATAGTAGAAAACAAAAGACAACCTACAAGGAAGCAAAGAAAAGCTGAGTGCTTTGAAAACAATGTGTAGTATTCATTATGTAGGTTTTCTTGAAATGGAAATGTATTGTTTTATATTGAATCCTCTATTATGTTCTGCTGTGTACATAGCAATGTGTTTTTTCTCTTCTTATTTTGTATTTAATTTTCAAATAAATTTTAAAATTTTCAACAAAACACAATAATCTAACACTCAAGACCCCCAATTGGTTCAGCACCAATTGATCAGTAGTATTCTGAATTTTGCTCTGATTACATTTCAGTTGTTAGGCAGACAGTTCTATGATCCTAGGACCATACCATCCACCCTCTTCATTTTAGAGATGAGGAAACTGAGACTCAGAGAAATGAAGTGAATTCCCCAACACTACATTGTGTTTCTGCTCTTTACCAGCATTTTGACCCTTTGACAATAAACCTGTACCCTACATCCTATATAACTGGAAAATTCTACTCAATTCTCTGTCTCTTGGCCCAGGTCTTAAATTCAATTCCACAAACATATTAAGATCCACATAAGAAGAGCTGACATTTGCATAGGGCTTTAAATTTCACAGATGCCTTACAGACATCATCTCTCTTGAGCATCCCAATAGGAAGGTAATACTAGCATTCCTCTGCCTATTTTTACAGATGAGGAAATTGACATTCTTTAACTGAGAGACTTTAAATGGCTTACCAGTGATCATATAATAAGTGTCAGAGGCAGGATTTGAACTCTGGCTTTCCCAATGTCAAATCTAGCACTCTATTCATTATGTCATCTATCATGTGCAAGGAACTGGCTAAGCTAAACTCCAGAAATATCTTGATAAAATATGACATAGTTCTTAAGGAGTGTATAATCCAAAGGGTTTGGGAGAGGACAGGAAGGAGATGGGAAAGGGGTTACAACATGTAGACAAATAAATATAATCAAAGGTATAGTGTTCCTTTGGTTCCATAACTTATTCTCCTACCCTAGATTACCCATTCTTCTGTGAAATTTAGAGGACTCTGTCTTAATTTCCAGCTCCTGTTTGGGGGATAATGCTTCATACTTTTTGCCCTGCAATGTCCTGTCCCAGTTAGCCTATTTTTACCTAAGTCCTCTCATAACTGCCTTTCTTCCCCCCCTTTCAGCGCCTCCTCTTTATATTTTATGACTCTTGTGTTCAAGATCTAGAGGCAGCACAGTGTAGTAGATAGAATGGATAGAAGAAGACATAGGTTCAAATTCGGCTACTAACACAAGCTGTGCTACTCTGGGCAAGTTATATAACTTCTCTGTGACTCAGGGGACTTCCTAGGACTTATTTACTAAGTCACAGAGAGGCTGCATTCTCCATCAGTGGAAAGAGCTCTCCCATTGGAAGTTCCATGCACTAGCATAAATCACAGATCTTTTATATATCTATATATATTCAAGATATAGAATTGAAATCAATTCAGCATCTACTCACTGAACATCTATTGTATGCAGAGTACTATGCTAGGCACTGGGAAACCTGAAAGGAGGTCTGGTCATTTCCTTCATGGAGCTCATACACATACAAAAGTAACAACAAAGAGATATACACATACAGATGATTGGGATGTTAGTCTAGAAAAGACATGAAGAATAGATTGGATGGGGAAAAGGTGAAGGCAGGGTACAGACTACCACCTATACAAGGAATAGGCTCTGTCTGACCATTCTTCAAAATATACTACATTCACAGAGGATATCTGAAAACAGCATTCTCTAAAATAACCTCTTTGATGAGCAAAGAATGGGCCTGAGATGAGTCATGTCTTCTTGTGCCCTAGTTGCTTAAAAATGAAAAGAAGACATTGGATTAGATGACCATGAGGCTCCTTTTAGTTCAAGATTCTGTAATACAATGAGAGATATGCACTCAATTCTAATTCTCAGTTCTCTGCATGGGTGTTCTCAAAATATGTTTCTATAATTTATGCATTCTTATTTTTCATATTATAAACCCATTGAAGGTATGATCATATATTATCCCTAAATTCTAGAATACTTTCTGAATTATGCCATACATAGTGCCATGTGCCCAGGGAGGAGGTTGGTGGCATTTTGACATCAACATACTGCTTCCTAGAGATGGAGAGGATTCCCTCAGGACTATGGAGGAGTAATGGATGCTCCTAATTTTGGGGCTGGCTCCAAACATTCTTACTAGTTGAAGAGCTGGGGTGGGAAAGGGAATACCTCATAGTGCCAGTTGAACAAAACAGTAAAATTCCTAGCCAACTCTTCAAAGGAATTAAGAGTTCCATAACCCTAGTTTTAGCAATGGAGATTGGATCAGAAATGCCCTGGTGTATAGAGGTATCTGATCTACCCTTAAAACATTCCATTCTTGACCTTATGAGGTAGGCAGTCTAGGTATTATCTCCATTTTGGGGGTCCAGAGAGGACAAGTAATTTGTCCTCTAGGAACAGTTAGGAAACGACACAGCTGGAACGTGAACTCAGGTCATGATGATAATGATGTCTATTCTTGTCAATGCGGAAAATTAACATAATAATGCATAGACCAAGCTTTTTGATAACTCAAAACTTAGTTCTATGTTTGTTAAATAAACAAAGCCAACAATTAATAAGCTAAACCAATTAGAAAGAAAAAAAATCTGTCTTAAGAAAGAAATAATCTTATTTCCTGCTGACAGTATAGATGATAGTGAGAAATAAATATTGTTTTAGGGATTAAAAATGGACAAATAGAATTTTTTCTTTTTATGTAGTAATACCTCATTAATTTGGATCCCATTCCTTTATGATTTTTTTGAATATAACCAGACCAAAGTTTATCTTCAATTCAATTTTGATTCAACAGATTTTTATTGAATACCTACCTACTGGTAAGAACCATGCTGTGCGTAGAAGGCAATAAAAAATAATAAATTTGACATAGTCCCTTTACTCGTGTACTTTACAATGGGAGAGAGAGCAGGATACATCCACAAATAACCACAATGCAAAGCAGCAAATAATGAGTATCTTGGCATGCTTGCACTGTCGGAAAGGAAGGGATTTGTGGCAACAGATTAATAGTCAACACAATATGACAGAGGGTTTGCTTAATCTGTACAGGTGATAGAAGTGCCTTAAAATACTTTCTTGTGTCCAATTTTCCGATTGCAAATGGTGTATATATTGCTTAAAACAAGCCTAATAAGCTTGCCAATACAGGCAAAATAGAGGTGTACACTAACAATTTCTTTTTCTTTTTACTAATTGGGCATGGAAAAATAGAGCTGCATTTCTTTAAAGGTTTTTCTATAGCTTAGGCTTTCTACTAATGCATACTGGATCCCTTCCAATTCTGTGTCACTGAAATCTTGACATAGTGAAGTTTCTCCCAGTTGAAACTTCTATATCCTCCAGTATGGCTTTATTCCTAGAAGTCGTTCAACTTGTAATTGATTAACTTCTGTATCCACTTTCATCCAAGAATATTTCTGACACAGATAATTTCCATAACTAATCATTAGAAGACCTTCCTTATTGCCAAAATGTATCAAATATTCTAAAGATCTGCTTGGTGAATGAATAAACTTTTTCTTCCTTCTTCCCTCTCTCCCACCATCCTTTCCTTCCTTACTTTCTCCCTTCCTTCCTCTTCACATAATTGCTTCCTCCCAAAAACCTGGGGTGATAGAAGAAAGAAAGATAAATCATAAGTGGGATTTTTATCATACATGGAATTTCTCTATAAAGTTTGTCTTCCTAGATATCATGAAGTTCCCCACCCAAAATCATCAATGGGCCCCTGGATGTCAAATATTACTTAAAATCCCTCCCAATTTCAGAGAACAGATAAGTAATGGTCTACACCTTTAATGGAAATGGTGGGAAAGGGAGAAAAGAAGCTATTGAATGGCTTATTTTCCTCTTGGTGAAAAAAGCATCGGTTATTATTCAACTTCCCTATTTCTGTCTGTCATCAAGACCAGTTTAATGGCATTCTGGGCATAGTTTATAATAAGGGGGTAATAACAGATGGAGATCTATCATTGACTTCTGTTCCTTATGGATGTGGGCCACAGGGAATAAAGATAAATAGAGGAAAAAATCATTCCATAAGCTCCTGCATAACTTGCCTTTATAAATGAAAGTATTTTATAAACCATGAAATATCAAGTAAATATATTATTAATATGTAATATTATTATTGCTTCTTTCAATGATCAATTCTTCAAACCTCTCAGGCCTTATGCCACTATTCTAGCACCTAGCCCTTTTACTCTTCTACTCAATAATTGAGTGGTTCTCTTACCTCCAAGATCAGGGAAATCTTCTGATATAAAATCTGTCTGACTTTTAAAGCCCTTCACTACTCATCTTCCCAAACTAGTTATATATTACTCCTTTGCCTGCATGCTACAATCAATTTTTGCTGTTCCTGACACACTGCCCTAATTCCCAATCCAATCCAATAAACATTTATTAAGCCCCTACATTTGCAAGGCACTGTGCTAAGTGCTAGGGATATAACCAATAAGAGTGAAAGACAGTCCCTGCCCTCAAGGAACTTACAATCAAAAAGTGACAGGACAAGACAGGACAGGACAATAAAAGGAGACAGGAAAGCATGGAGATGGTATAGAAATGAGATTCCAGATAGTCCCTGGCCAGTGACCATGGAGTTGAAACCAGGTAGGGCACCAGATGCAAAGTACAGTAATCTGAAAGTCCAGTTTTTGCCCTCTATAAAGGAAGGCACTGGGAAGAGTTTGGTACTTTACCCTCCAATCTTCCAATCAGAGGGAAGAGGAAGCTGAGCAAGGCTTGAGTTAGCAGCATAGTGGTAAGTTTAGAAGAGATGAGCTTGTCTTGGAAGGGGCATCTTGTTCACTTGAACTGAAACCGGGCAAAGAAGCAAAGGCTCCCATCTCTGTGACTTTGCGCTTATTTTCCACTTGGTGAAAAAAACATTGTTTATTATTCAACCTCCTACATTATATCTGTCATCAAGACCAGTTTCAATGGCATCCTGGGCATAGTTTATAATAAGGGGTTAAAAATATGTGGCATGTAACAGATGGAGATCTATCATTGACTTCTGTTCCTTATGGATATGGGATATTTCCACTGGGTGAAATTCATAGAATGCAGTCCCTTCTTGCCACTGCCTCTAATTATGCCTGGAAATTTGATTTTTCTTTAAAAACTCAGAAGAAAAGCCACCTTTTTCAAGTAATTTTTTTCTGCCCCGCACGACAGGTACTGTACATTTATTTATGTTTTATGTATATTTATGTATGTTTATTTTGTCTCCCTCGATAAAAGAAAAGCTGCTTGAAGAGAATTTATGTCATTTTTATCTCTGAATTCTCTGTCTAGCACAGTGCCTGGAACATAAATGCATGTTTAATAACTATTTGATGATTGACTGGCTTATAAAATGTGACGCAGATGAATATGATGGAAAGAACACTGGACTGGGTGGGATCTTGGTTTGAGTCTCTGTTCCCACACTAAACCGCTCACATGATCATGCAACTAGAATCAGACCAAAAATGTTAAAACCAAGCCTCCTGACTCCCAGTTCAATCAATCAATCAACATCCTTTTCCCCATTCTACCATGCAGCCTCTCCTGTATGGTGCTAGGAAGTAATGCATAATAGATTTCTGTAGTTCTGTGAGCCCCAGTTTCTGTATCTGAAAAATGGAAATAATAACACTTGTCCTATTTACCTTAGAGATCTGTTGTAAAGAAAGGGCCTTGTAAACTGCCAAATGATCTGAGATACTATTAATTCTTAGGCCCACTACAAATAGTGCCACTAGCTCTGTGCAAGTCAAAACATCACCCATAATCACTATCTTATCCCAAAATCATTGTATCATTGGTCTCTGAAACAAAGGACAAAAAACAACAATAACCACAACACATGTAGCAAATGGTACTTTACTGGACTATGAGAGTTAATACATCTTTTTATGAATGAAGTCACTTAGGGGCTAGAGAGTTCTACCTTATTTCACCCTCAACAGCTTCTCTATCAGAGGGCAACCCTATATTGGTTATATTTTTAGTTATGTTGATGACTAGATATATGAAGTGAATTGACATTTCATTACATGATTACGTTTGGTCCTCTTCACTATAGAAAAGCAAGTGATATTTGTAATTGTACCTTTTTCCTTCACCTTATAAAGTTTCTAAGATTGTTGAAAATAAAAATCCTGAAAATAAAATCATATTAAGAACACAGGCTAACAGAAGAGATAATGTACATTTGCAAACTATAATTTGAAAAGTAGAATGTTAAAATGCAACGAACGGTACAAAGCACTATGGGAGTATAGCATAGAAAAGGATAGCTTCCATCTGGATAGAATATAACTTTAATAATAAACTGGTTGCCCCTGAGAGGTACATCTTGTTTCCTGAGGCTGTCAATTGAAAATGATAAAATCATAAATGATAGAAGTGGCAGTATGGTGGAGTGGGAAGAACACAGGATTTGGGAGACAGGAGGTTCACATTCTTGTCTCAGCTCTGTCATGAGCTAGTTGTATGACCTTGGTCAAGTTCATTGGATCATACATGTAGAGCTGGGAGAGACTCTAGAAGCCATTTAGAATAAATCCCTCATTTTACAAATTAAGAAATTGAGGCTCAAAGCAGCTGAGTGACTTGCTCACAGACACAAAAATAAAAAGCTTCATAGGTAGACTATGAACCCCAGTCTTCTTGAATTCAAATCTAGTATATGAACCATTATGCTTTGGTCATTTCGATTCTCTGAGCCTAAATTTCCTCCACTGGTAAAATGAGGTAGGATATGCTTAGATGAGGTCCCTTCTAGATCAATGTAACTGTACTATTTAAATTATTTAAGCAATGGGTCACTTGTGAAGTAAAGGAGATTTTCTTCTTTTGGTCATTTGGCACAGTGTCTAGCATATTGGAGCTGATGTCACGCAGACCTGATTTCAAATCCTGCTTTAGACATCTACTAACTGTGTGACCCTAGGCAAGTCACTTAAACACTCAACCTCAATTTCCTTAAGAGTAAAGTAGAAATAATAATAACACCTACCTCTAGGGTAGTTGTGAGGGTAAAATGAAATATATGTAAAGTCCCTTGCAAACCTTGAAGTACTATATAAATGCTAGCTTTTCTTATTATTCTTTCTCAGAAGGGAGAAACCATTTATGTCCTAAGTTACATGTAAGTATAATTGTAACTATCTCCACAATCACTATGAGCCATAGCAAATAGCATTTTTATAGACCATAATCTTTTGTATCAATTTACTTTTAAAAACATTAATGCTGTGTTCAAACCTAGGTGATTTCTCATTATGAAGTATCATTAATAAAATCCTTTTTTGAGGGCAGCAGGGGGTTAATTCAGGCTGCAGATTCAGATATTTGCCCCCTAGTTCACTGGTACTCCTGTATTGACAGTTTACTCTTCTCATGATCTTGGCAAGATGGCTCAACTCCTGACAAAGTTGGCACTTTTTCCTATTATTTTGCATTTGTTTATCTGCTTATCACAAAAAAAATCTGCAATCTTGCAAAAAAAAAAAAAAGCTAGACAGAGGAAGCCCAAATCTTTTACTGTCTTGACTAAGAACGTTGAAATAAGCATTGATTTTGAGAACAGCACAATTGCTATTTTTTCCCATCACCATGACTTAATAACTCTTAAACAACTTAACATTTTCCCCTGACAATTATGTCAAATATTGATAATTGAACATATAGGATGGGGAAAAGGTAGAAAACTGATTATTATTTCTTCCTGATGCCATTTCTTTGAATAAATCTAAAATTCAGTCTGTGATGAAAATATTATATGTAATAATAACAGCATTTATGTTATGCTTTAAGGTTTCCAAAGCAATTTACAAATATTATTTTATCCTCATAATAACTGCAAAGTAAATATTATTATCCCCATTTTAGAGTTGAGGAATGGAAGCAGACAAAGGTTAAATGGCTGAGGTGGTATTTGAACCTAGGTCTTCTGAGGTTCAGCATTCTATTCACTGTACCACCCAGCTGCGCCATGGAAATAAGATGTTTTAGACACAGCAGTACCATGAATTGATTTTTCTATAGTCTCATAGCTGTATGTGTGTTTGGGTGTGAGGGTGTGAGGATTGGAGGAAAGGTTGAAAAGAGTATAATAACATTATTCTCAAGGATGGGGAATCTGGAGGATATTAAACTAAAAACAGGCTCTCTTTTCCATCAAATAGAAAAACAGATTCACATTTGTAATTTTTTTAGCATGATGTACCTAAGAGAGAAAATAAACACACACAAAAAAAATCCCATTTTAAAAAATATGTAGGGTCCTAGGGTATGGCACTGACAAGGAAAAATCAAGTAACATATGGCGAAATGATAGTTTTGCACCAAAAAGCACTCACTGAAGATACCTGGCTTCCTGGCTGGGTCATGGGACACTTACAACCATACCTGGTGCCTTGGTAACACTGCCTCTTGAAACATCCCCAAAAGTCAATACGTCTACCATGCATATTTTGCTTACTTCCCAGGACAGCTAGAAGTAAGAACAACTAGTGAAAATTGAAGACCATATGATTTCAGCTTAATATAAGAAAGAACTTCCTAAAAATTAGATCTGTCCAAACTGTGTTTCAAGAAGCAATGGGTTCTCTACCACTGGAGGTCTTTAAGTGCAGACTAGAGGAATACTTCTGGGACTGTAGAAGAGATTTCTGTTTGAATATGTTTTGGACCTCTGAGGTCCCTTCCACCTCTTAGGTTCTAGAATTCTGCATGGTGTTTGGGCAGATGTTATAGACCAAAACTAGCTATATCACTTTTTGTGAGTGTGTATGCAGCTATATCTATTGAAGACCCCAAAAAGAAAATTCTTGCCACCAAAGCCCTTGACACTGTCGAATGGGTCAACATCAGAAATTGATTTTTTTTGCAGTGAAAATGACATTAAAGAAGAGACATTACCATCTACTTTGTTGCTGCACCCTAAGGATCATGAGATATTTCCATGTGACTTGAAAATGAAATCACTATGTATTGTCTCCCCCATCAGAATGTTAGTTCTTTGAGAGCAGGAGCTTTCTTACTTTTCTTTTTTGTATCCTGTTATGTGCACAAGAAAACATGCACACATACAATCAGATATTTTATGCCTATTTTATCAGTGAGGAAATATAAAAATAAGATGCCCCTGCCTTCAAGAAGCTTACATTCTACTGGGGGAGATAACGCCTACAATAAGCTTCAGCTGCAAATTGATGAAAAGTTCTCATGATCCTTAAGGGTGTAGCAGCAAAGTAAATAGTAATGCTTCTTTAATGTCCTTTCCACTGAAAAAAGTTAGTTTCTGATGTTGAACCATTTGACAGTGCTAAGGACTTTGGTGGCAAGAATTTTCTTTTTGGGGTCTTCAATAGATGTAGTTGTAGCACCTGTAGGAGCAGTTACCAGGCTGCACCTTCACAAGGATTGCTTCCCCGGATGGTGGCTTTGGACATTGCTGTTCTTGAACTCTTGGGTTCAGTGTCTTGGACTATTTCCATCAGGGTCCAAGGGGGACATCGTGGTCTAGGTGGTGGTGGTGGTTTGAATGTTCTTTTACATGCTGCCTATGCCTCCCTCAGGAAGTTTTGCTGCTTTAGTCAGACAAGTTTGCTTGGCCCAAGTGTGGCAGTTAGTTGGCAGATTGTGGGAACGGCTGGCCCCTTCTCCACTGGAGTTGCTTCCTCCAATGATGAGTGTGAGGGCTAGGCTGGATGTAGGACTGGTGGTCTAAGGGGTATGCTCCCAGGGTTCCTGCACCTATCTGCTTATTTGTGGCAGTTGGTCAGCTGTTATTGCTGTTAGTAGTAAATAAGGTGGACCCCTCTCCACAATGCTTTCTCCCCTTGATTATGGCTGTGGGGCTGGAAGTGGTAATAAAATTTATTTATTGACAAGTAAAATGATGACTATTTTATTATATTGACTCATGGTACCATAAAATATGCCTAATAATATGATCTTGTAAAATGTAATACAGTGCTCTATCCATTGTATAGTTTTTTAAAAATATAAACAAATTGACTAGAACATTCAAAATAAAGTGACTTTTAAAATTAGTTTCATATTTGTTGTTGTTGTTCAATCATTTTTCAGTCATGGCCAATTCTTCATGACTCCATTTGGGGATTTCTTGGCAGAGATACTGAAATAGTTTGCTATTTCCTTCTCTGGCTTATTTTACAGATGAGGAAACTGAGGCAAACAGGGTTAAGTGATTTGCCCAGAGTCACACAGCTAATAAGTGTCTGAGGTCTTATGCACTTTATCCACTGTACCACCTATCTTCTCAAGTTTTATATAGAAAATATATATAAATAATTAAAAGATACAGATAAGTTCCTGGGATCATAACTCTGGAGCTGGAAGGAAACATAAGAGCAATCTACTCCAAGACTGTTCATGTTACAGACAGGGAAACTGAAGTCCAGGGAGATGGTGATTTGCCCAAAGTCATACAGGTAGTAAGTGAAAGAGCTTAAATTCAACATCACTTCCAGTGCAGTATGTTGCTTCCCACTTCAATTCAATTCAGTTTAATTCAATTAATATTAAGCACATTCTAAATATATAGCAACATGCTAGGAACCAGTGAATACAAAAATGATCAGATGCTATCTCTGCCCCTAGTGAAACTGACAGTTAAATTCAAGGTGTAATACCTACCCAAAGAAGTCTATGCAAAAAGGAAAAATGGGAACTACGTCCACACCATCATTTTGTAAGCTATAAAACTGGGAATTCAGAAGACAACTCAAGAAGAGTCTAGTTTGGAAGAAACCATGTCTAGTACAAAATAATCCCTACGGCATATGAAAATTTAGAATGTCAGTGCAATTTGTAATGTAACCAGGATTGCATTATCTCGGGAGAACATTAGAAAAAAGGACAGTGTGCCCTTAAACTGAGCTGGAGGGCCAAGCATCATCCTTGGGCTCGTCACCTATTCCCAGAATCAAGCCTTCCCTGATACACATTCTGACTGTGGAATGAATTAAAAGTGGCCTTGAGTTAAGAGTGCTAAGATCAAAAGAGTCAATTAAACACATTATTTTCATTTATTGGGCCCTGGCAGAGTAACCGGTGCTCTTATAAATACCAGGAGAGATAGTGTTCGTGCCCTGGCTGTCTCAAAGGCTAAATAAAACCTACAGGTTTTTTTTAAAAGGTGAAAAGAGTAGGAAATATTCCCAGAAGCAATTTGATTTTGTAACACAGGTTATTCACTCTTGCATTATGGGTTTTCCTTTTACCCTCGTAATCTTTCTTTTTTATCCTCCTGGAGAAAACTGCAGGAAAGGATCAGCATTTAAAAGCTTTATGGAAAAAGTGTTACAAGCTGCTTTAACTCATACCTAAAAGGGGGCTTTTGACTATTTTTTCCCTCTGAGATCTTTAAAAACATTTTTGGATATACACTTTGGTGTCATACTCAACTCCTCACTCTGACTCACCCCAAATATCCAACTTTTCTACTTTCACAACATCTATCCTCTGTGACCCCTTCTTTCCACTCTCCCAGTCACCCCTTGCCACCTAATTTATACCCTCTCAGCCATAAATTACTCTAGGAGTCTACTCAGGGGTCTCCCTGCCTCAACTCTCTGCACTCCAATCCATCCTCCATTTAACTGCCAAACAATTTCCCCAAAACATAGATATGACCATGTCACCCCTCTACCCATAAGCTTCTTATCACCTGCAGCATCAAATATAAAATTCTCTGTTGGACACTAATAGCTCTTCATAATCTGGTCCCTTCATACATTTCTAGTCTTCTTACCCTTTATTCCTCTCTGTTTCTGAGGCAGCTGGTGGCATAGTGAATAGAGCGTTGGGTTTGGAGTCAGGAAAACAAGGGCACAAATCTAACCTCAAATTTTTACTAGCTGTGTGACCTGGGGCAAGTCACTTAATCACTGTCTGCCTCAGTTTCCTCAACTGGAAAATGAAGATAATAATAGCACTTACCTCCTGGGACTGTTGTGAGTATAAAAACGATAATTTTTGTCAAGTGCTCAGCACAATGCCTGGCACTGTGCTTAATGAATGTTTGCTTAATAAATGCTTGTTTTCTCCCTACCTTCACGTTGTCTACAATCAAGCTATACCCAGCTTCTTGCTGTTTGTCGCACAGGTCAATCCAACTCTATGCCACTGGATTGGACATCTCTCATACTCATGTTTTCCCTCCTTACTTCTGTTTCAGTTTCCCTGGCTTCCTTCAAGTTTCTGTTGTTGAATTATTCCCGGTTCTGTATCCACATGCCATGTAGCTAACCTAACTGGCTGATAACTGGTTGCAGTGTCAATCAATCGGTCAACAAGAGCTTACTATGTGCCAGGAATTGTGCTGGGGGGGGGATAAGGGTGAAAAGAGAAGCAAAAATAGTGTCTGCTATCAAAGAGTTCACCTTGTAATGAGGACAGTAGCAGATAGCTAACTAGGTATGGAAGATTACCTTCAGAAGAAGACACTGGCAGCTGAGGGCAGGGGAGAGGGGATTAGGAGGGTGGGAACCTGAAAAGCCTTCCTGCAGGTGAGATTTGAGCTCAGGCAGCTAGGTGGAACAACGGATAGTGTGCTAGGCTTAGTGTTAGGAAGACATCTTCCTGAGTTCAAATCTGGCCTCAGATATTTAGTAGCTGTGTGACCCTGTACAAGTCACTTAACTCTGTGTGCCTCAGTTTCCTCATCTGTAAAATGAAGTAGAGAAGGAAATGGTACACTCCAGTGTCTTTGCCAAGAAAATCCCAAATGGGGCCATGAAGAATTGGATATGACTGAACAACAAATCCTTAGAACTTGCCCATCAAGCCTGTCCCCCTCCAAAGTATAAGCAAACAAGCATGGCAGCAAGAAGTGGGTGGGAAAATAATGGTGAGAGCAATAGTGCAGAACCATTAAGAAAGGACTAGTCAGAAGCAGTTTTATACCCCCAAGAAGGCTGGATGGAAAGATACTAGAAGGACCATTTAATCTTGCACCAAGTCAGTCTCGTGTCAGGCACAAAGGGAAGCAAGAGACAAAAAAAAGTTGTGATATTTGGGATATTTTCTTATCTTATTCTTTGGAGGGGTTTGCAGGAACCAAGAGAGAACTGAAATTCCTAGTACCCGAGGACAAACAGAAGCACAAAAACTCAGATCCTGTTCTTTTTACCTCACCCTGAGATTTTGCCAATGTGAAAAGCAATGATGAAACTCCTTCAACTCTCTGTTGGCAACTTTTTACCCTTCTGGTTTTAGAGAGTTTCTGGGAGGTACAAAGAGGTTAAATGATTTGTCCACGGTCCTTCAGCTACATCAGAATCAGAACTTGAACCCAGATCTTCTTAAAGGCTTGAAGACTTAAAGGCTGGTTCTCTTACCACCAGACCACACTACCTCTGCACATAGCATTAACTAGCTAATCGAATTTGCCCAATAATCCAACTGCTATCTCCATAAGGAGACTGACATACAGAGCCACATGTATACATACATGTAAGGACTCGTCTGTGGATAAGTGAATCGTGATACCACTGATGGAAATAAGGAGGTCAGAGAGGGTACGGGTTTGGGGAGAAAGATGTTGAATTGGGTTTTAGATATTTTGAATTTGAATAAATATTGAGAAATTTAAGTAACAATATATGTGATACAATTAGACAAATGGAATTAGAACTCAGATAAGAGGATAGATTTGCAGACACTAGTAAAAAATTGTATAAATAAACTATTATCATTACAATACACATATTTACACGCATTTTAAAATTTGAGAATCATTAGCATAGAATTGATAGTTGAAACCATTAGGTGCATGAGCTCTCCAAGGAAAAGAATATGAATAGAAAACAGCAGAGGACAAAAACCTAACCCTTGAGGAATGTCGACATTTAAGGGTAGTAGGAAAAATGAGGGCCAATGAAAAAAATAGCGCTCTACAGTCATGCCATTCCCCTTCCTTTACACGCTTCAATTGTCTATAGATTGACTAGAATCTTTAACACTTTATTGAGATAATTATTGTCGCAGAGGCAACTGAATGGTGTCAACCCTGACCAAATGACCAAAGAGCCACAGCAGCTCTGAGATCACACAGGTTGCCAAACCATAGTTAACTCTAACAATAAAATAAAATAAAACTGAGAGCTAACCATGGTTATAAGCAAAAAGCTTTCTTTATTCCGTTGGAGGAGGGAAACTACACACATATGTCCCAGTCCCCTTGCCCCCAGTAGGAGACCCACTTTAGTGTGGACACACTTCAAAACTTGTACCAACGGCTGCACAGTGAGCTGTAGCCCTGATAATGAGGGGTAACAGCAACGTTGAGACAAGTTTGATTCATAGCGGGACTTCATGACCAGAACACAGGTATCACAGGTGCTTGTCCAAACTCAGGGTCCACCTGATGCTGGTGTGAAACAATTCTGGGATTTTGTTGTAGCTGACACCATTCAGAGGGTGAGCCATAGAAGTCTATTGTTATGCCAAGCTCAGGACACAGCTTTCTCGTTAGGCCTTAGCTCTGGAAGACAGGGTGAATCCTAATTGTAAAAAGAGAGGAGTGAAAAGAGAGAGCTGATCTTGGCATGAGGATCCTGAGAGTGGCCATGGAGATATCAGATACTAGCTGTATAACCCTGCGGCCATGGAGATATCAGACACTAGCTGTATAACCCTGAGCAAGGCACAACCTTTCTCAAGTTCAATTTCCTCATCTGTAAATATTGGGAAAATAACAGCACCTACCTATTGTGATGAGGATCAAATGTCATAAAACTTTAAAGTGCCATAAAAATTGTAAGAAGTAAGCCAGGAGCAATGAGAGCTACCCAGCTGAGGCACATCCAGAGGAAGGCAAAGGGTAGGGCAAATTATGAGTGACTAAATATAAAAACATATTCCCAACCACAGAATGAAGTCAAATGAGAGAATAAGAATTATGAAGGAGAGTAGTAATAGATGGCATGGTATAATGTATAATCTAAAAAGAAGTGGAGCTCATTAGGTGGTAGTAAGAGGAAACAAACATCAGTGTGTGTTCCATTGTAAAGAGAAAGTGAGAAAAGATCCCAATACATGATTATTATTATTGTTGTTAAATAGCTAGTATTTATATAATACTTTAAAGTTAGCTAAGTGCTTTATAAATATCTCATTTTATTCTCACAACAAGCCTGGGAGGTAAGTTTTCTTATCCCCATTTTACAAATGAGGAAACTAAGGCAAACAGTGACTTGCCTATGGTCACACAGTTAATGAGTGTCTGAAACCAGTTTTGAGCTCAGGTAGTCTTGATTTCAGATCTAGCACTCTATCCACCTAACTTGATTTTTAAAATTATCTTTGGTGATTTTATGGTCAAGAAGTAAACCCTCAAAATTATTTTAAATTACATTTCTCTTGTTATGAGTTATTTGTAGCATGATCACACTGTGGTACTTATGGTAGGATGTGAACAACAGTGGCATAATATATGAAGTCACAGATGATTTACAATTTGTATCATTGGTGAGATTATCCCTATGGGCGAAGTCACAGATTCACTGGAATATTCGAGGGCTGATGCTAGTTTTTCCAACACTATTCTTTCTCAATGCCCTATCCCAAATAGAATCTTCAAGCATAACAAAGAAGTAAAGTTAAACAAGAGACACACTGATCATCTCAGATAGCATATGGTTTATTTTAGTAGTGGTCTACCACCTCCCTACCAAGAGGTTCATCAGTCCTCTTGGATTTGTAATCATTGATGGGTCTTTGCACTGATCTGAATGCTGACATCTTTCTGATAAATGGTCACATAAGCTGTCTTCTACCATGACAATGGAGCCATTTTGACTCTCTGTGACATCGCTAAAGGCAATTGTTATTGTTCAGTCATTGAGCTGTATTTGGCTCTTCATGACCCATGGACCAAAGCATGCCAGGTCCTTCTATTCTCCCCTATCTCTCAAAGTCTGTTCAAGTTCATGTTTATCATTTCCATGACACTATATAACCATCTCATCCTCCACCTTCCCCTTTTCCTTTCACATTCAATCTTTCCCAACATCAGGGTCTTTTCAATGAGTTCCATCTTCTTGTTATATGGCCAAAGTATTTAACGTGCGTGAATCCGTAACCAAGATAAAGACTGACATTTGAGAATAAAAATCACCCACTCTGATCCTTCATTGCATAAATGAGGAAACTCAGGCCCAAAAAGGCTGAGTAATTTACTAAAAGACATAAGGGTAAGAGGTAGCATAACAAGCATGTTATCCTTTTACTTTATATCCAATGCCCTTTCTGTGACACCATGCAAAATACTGTATACTTACATGTGTATAAAATTATGATTGTATGCTTTTTGAAAGGACGCATTCTTCCTATTTGATTTTTCTGGTGTTTAAGTGTACAATGGTATGTAATGTTTTTGCTTAATTCTTTGAAAACATTGCTTATGACAATGGAATCAACAGCAGTCTATTTCTGCAGGTGACCAAAGACCCAAAGTCAATTCAACAAGCATTTACTATGGGCCAGGTATTGTGCTAAGCACTGGAGATACAAATAGAAGCGAAAAAAAGGGCAGTCCCTGACCTCAAGAAGCTTATATTCAAGCAGGGTGAGGGAGTGGGGATGGGGAGAGAATAACACATAAAAGACAGCTGATATCCTTTTACACCTACCAATATGGCTAGAAATGATAGAAGGGAAAAGTGGCACATGTCAGGGAGGATGTGGAAAAATTGGAAATTTAATTCATTGTTGGTGAAATTGTGAACTGGTCCAACCATTTTGGAGAGCAATCTGGGTTTATGCCCAAAGAGTTATTAAACTACCTATACCCTTTAATGCACAATACTACTACTTGGTCTATTTCAAAAGATTATTGGGGAAAAAGGAAAAGAATCTATACGTTCTAAAAGGTTTACAGCAGCTCTCTTTGTGGTGGCAAAGAACTGGAAATTGCAGAGATGTCCATCAGTAGGGGAATGGCTGAACAAGTTGTGGTATATGATTGTGATAGAATACTACTGTACCATAAGAAATGATGAGCTGAATGATTTTAGAAAAAATGGAATACTTGTACAAAATAATGAAGAGCAAAATGAGTGAAACCAAGAGAACATTGTATACAGTAATAGCGATATTGTTTTAAGAATGACTTCAAGAGAATAAATTATTTTGCCTATCATAAATGCCTATATTAACCATAAAGGATATATGAAGAAAGACACTATCTGCATTCAGAGAAAGAACTGGTAAATAGATGTATAGAATAATTTTACATATATGTGTATATACATATATATGTACATATATATATACATATGTACACACACACACACACACACACACACACACATATATATATATATATATATATATATATATATATATATATATATATATATATATACTTGTGTCTAATGGTAGCCATCTAGAGAGGAGGAGGGAAGAAAAAAAAAGAAAAGAAGAAATTTACATGATAATTTTGTTGTATATTTGAAAGGAATAGCAAGTTGTGCATAGCAGATTTGCAGTTTTCATGAGCAATCATCTTTTTATCATATTGTTATGAAAATGCTTGTTTTATTCTATAAATTAAAAATAAAACTTAAAAAACGAAAAGCTGAAAGGTAGTTGGGGGAGAGGGAGCATGGTGAAGAAAGAAGGCAGGAGAGTCAGGAAGAGAGCCCAGAGAGGAATTAAGGAGAGAACATGAACAACTAGGGTATCCTGGGCCCTTCTTAAAATGAAGGTTCCCCAAGGAATTGACCAATCAGAGGAAGGGGCCAAGGGGACAGCGAGATTTTCCTAGGTGAGGAGGCTACTAGGGTATCATAAAGGAAGAAGTCTAAAAAGTTGGGAGTGGAGGTCAAAGAGGAGTTCTTGAAGGTATAAATAATTTAAGTTGGGAGTTCTTGAAAACAGTATAGTAATAGCACATGCTAGCAGGTTGTACACCTGAATTTTACTTCTCCTCTACCATATATACACTTACCTAGATTAACTCACTTAATCTCTTTTCTATTGAGCAGAAATGAATAATGACCCTTTTTGGATGGGGATAGTTTTGATTACATTAGTGTTAAGGGGCTACCGGTGAAACCTCCCTGTCTCCAGCAGTCTGGCGATTGCCCTGGAATTTACTGGTATTTGAGGGTTGCCTCAGGCATAGAGAGGTTAAGTGGATTTTGCCTGCGGGTCATACAGCCTGTAGGTCTCAGAGTCACAACTCCATCCCAGGTCTTCCTGACTCTGATGCCAGCTCCATATCACACACTAATCTAATGCCTCTCTTAATGATAATGTCATCCTTGAAAAGGTAGAATAACCAACAAGGAGAAGTTCTATTCTGGATATGGTTATCCTCTCACAAATAGGATAGAAGAGATTGCTAAAGTAGAAATGATGGGAGCCGTGGGAGGAAAGTGATCAATCTACCTTGGGGTTTCTGTTAAGAGCAGAGTAAAGCGAGAAATAGTTTGATATATCCCTAGATTTTGAAAGGGCAAGATTCAAAAGTTTCTGAGAAAAGACACATAGAATACCATGAATTAAAATTCTAGGAAAGAAGTCAATCCAGGAAAAAATGAATAGCTCTCAGGAATGAAATTCTGAAAACACCATTAAAAACAATTCTGATGGGAAGGAAAAAAATAAGAATTCTATGAGGAGAGTAATGTAGAATACAAGGGTAACTCCCCAAACGACTTAGATTTTGAGGAAACACACATGGAAAATTGGAAACAACGACAGGTACCAGAGGATGAATAAAAAATAGGGTCAAAATACTGTAAAAATAGTGTTAATTGTGCTAAGCCAAGTGCTAAAGCTAAGGAGGGCAAAAAGGGGGTTTGTTTACTGGAGGGAAAGAAGGCTGTAAGATGCAATGAGACCATTCTTGGGGTAGATGGACTGATGAACACCGAGAAGGCAAAGCTGCTCAAGTCCAGTTTGTTGCCATTTCCTCTGACAAGGCAGACAATCTTTGGATGGACCAGAAAAGAAAGAACGAAGATGGTCAATATAGAGCTGATACCCAACATAGCTTCAAGTTACTTGACTACACATTAAGGCACTGGGGAAAAAATGCCAGATGTGATTGCTACTACTTAGTAGTTAGTGGGCTTTAAAACATTGTGGAGAAAAAGAGGAATACGAAAAGAAAAAAATCCTGATTATTGTTTCTTCAGACTGGTCAGTTTTATGTATAGGGTACATCTAAGAAAAATATCTGTACAGTATGTAGGGGATGGTTTCTTTTTTTGTTTGTTTTTGTTTTGTTTTTTATTAATCAATTAATTTTTAGTTTTCAACATTCACTTCCACAAGATTTTGAGTTCCAAATTTTCTCCCCATCTCTCACCTCTCCCCAATGGCATGCATTCTGAATACTCCTTCCCCCATTCTGCCCTCCCTTCTATCACCTCCCCCCCTTCTCTTACCCCCTTTTTCTTCTATTTTCCTATAGGGCAGTATAGATTTCTATATTCCTTTGCTTGTATATCTTATTTCCTCATTGCATGTGAAAACAATTTTTAATATTCTTTTTTAAAACTTTTTTCTCCCTCTTCCTCCCTCCCCATCCACCCTCACTGAGAAGGCATAAATGAGTAGTCATGCAAAACACTTTCATAATAGTCATGTTGTGAAAGACTAACTATATTTCCCTCCATTCCATCACACCCCCCCATATATTCTATTCTCTCCTTTGACCCTGTCCCTCCTCAAAAATGTTTGCTTCTGATTACCCCCTCTCCCAAATTGTACTCCCTTCTATCATCCCCCTTGCCCCCGCTTATCCCCTTTCCCTCCTATTTTCCTGTAGGGTAAGATAGATTTCCAAACCCAATTGAGTATGTATATTATTCCCTCCTTAAGCCACATCAGATGAGAGTAAGATTCACTCCTTCCTTCTCACTTCCTCCCTCTTCCCCTCCACTGTAAAAGCTTTTTCTTGCCTCTTTTATGTGAAATAATTTACCCCATTCTACCTCTCTCTTTCTCCTTCACCCAGTACAATCCTCTCTTGCCTCTTAATTTTATTTTTTAGATATCATCCCTTCATATTCAACTCACCCTGTGCCCTTTGTCTACATTCCCTCCAACTACCCTAATACTGAGAAAGGTCTCATGACTTACAAATATCATCTTTCCATGTAGGAATGTAAACAGTTCAACCTTAATAAGTCCCTTATGACTTCTCTTTCCAGTTTACCTTTTCATGCTTCTCTTGAGTCTTGTATTTGAAAGTCAAATTTTCTATTCAGCTCTGGTCTTCTCATCAAGAATGCTTGAAAGTCCTCTATTTCACTGAATGTTTATTTTTTCCTCTGAAGGATTATACTCAGTTTTGCTGGGTAGGTGATTCTTGGTTTTAATCCTGGCTCCTTTGTCCTCCAGAATATCATATTCCAAGCCCTTTGTTCCCTGAATGTAGAAGCTGCTAAATCTTATGTTATCTTGATTGTGTTTCCACAATACTTGAAATGTTTCTTTCTGCCTGCTTACAATATTTTCTCCTTGATCTGGGAATTCTAAAATTTGGCTATAATATTCCTATGGGTTTTCCGTTGGGGATCTCTTTCAGGAGGTGATTGGTGGATTCTTTCCATTTCTATTTTACCTTCTGGTTGTAGAATATCAGGGCAGTTTTCCTCAATCATTTCTTGAAAGATGATGCTCTAGGCTCTTTTTTTGATTATGGCTTTCAGGTAGTCCAATAATTTTTAAATTATACCTCCTGGATCTATTTTTCAGGTTGGTTGTTTTTTTCCAATGAGATATTTCACATTTCTTCTATTTTTTCATTCTTTTGGTTTTGTTTTATAATTTCTTGATTTCTCATAATCATTAACTTGCATTTGCTCCATTTTAATTATTAAGGAATTATTTTCTTTAGTGAGCTTTTGGATCTCCTTTTCCATGTGGCCAATTCTGCTTTTTAAGGCATTCTTCTCCTTATTGGCTTTTTGTACCTCTTTTTCCATTTGGGTTAGTCTATTTTTTATGATGTCATTTTCTTCAGTATTTTTTGGGTCTCCTTTAGCAGCTGTCTTTTCATTATTTTCTTGCATTACTCTCATTTCTCTTCCCAATTTTTCCTCTACTTCTCTTACTTGCTTTTCAAAATCCTTTTTGAGCTCTCCCATAGCCTGAGACTAATTCATATTTTTCTTGGAGGCTTTGGATGTAGAAGCTTTGACTTTGTTGTCTTCTGGTTATGTGTTTTGATCTTTGTCACCAAAGTAAGATTCTATAGTCTGAGTTTTTTTCTGCTGTTTGCTCATGTTCCCAGCCAATTACTTGACTTTTTAATTCTTTGTTAAGGTAGCACTCTGGTTCTAGAGTGGAGGGTGTACTGTCCCAAGCTTCAGGGGTTTTATGCAGCTGTTTCTAGGGACCTGTAAATTTTCAGTTCTTCCAAGGTGATATGATCAAATGACAGCTGTTTACTCCTTTACTGGCCTGTGTTCTGATCTTGAGTGACCCCAAGCACTCTTTTCTGCCTTAAAACTGTGAGGAGGATTCTCTCTTTGCTGCCACCACAAGCTCTACCACACCAGTGCTCCTCCTTGCCCCAGGACCATCACCCAAGACAGTAACCCAGATCCCAGCAAGAGCAAACCAAAAAAATCCTGCCTCAATGCCAACAAAGAGATCCCTGAAATCCCCCTCTGATTGCCCCACCTTCCGTGGACTGAAAGCTCCAGAAACAGCTACTGCCACTGTGGCTGCTGCTGAGGCCGCCACCCTTGGCTATGCTAGGGCCAGGAGTGGACCATGCTTCTCTCTCACCCAGGTCTGACAGACCTTCCCCACTGACCTTCTAAGTTGTCTTTAGTGTTTGTGGATTGAGAAGTCTGGAAACTGCTACAGCTGCCCATGATTCAGTCTCCTAAGGTCTGTTCTGTCTTTTCCTGCTCTCCTCTCCCCACCTAGTGCAACACACCTTGCTCTCAACCATCCAGGTTGTCTTGGGCTGGAAATTTGTTTCACCCAGTATTTTTGTGGCTTCTGCTACTCTAGAATTTGTTGAGAATCATTTTTTACAGGTATTTGGAGGGGTTTGGGGGAGAGCTCAAGCAAACTACTGCTTTTAATCTACCATCTTGGCTCCACCCATAATTCTGATTATTTTTAATTATAGGCACAGCATTGTGGGAAGCACACCAATAACCTTGATTCTGTGTCACGTTAACATTGGTTGGACATACGGGGATGTTTAGTCTGAAGAAAAGAAGACTCAGAAAGTATTTAATAATTGTTTTCAAAGGATGATAATTATTCTAATTAGACTCAGGACAGAATTAAGAACAATTGGTGGAAATGACAAAATGTCAAATTATAACTTGTTGTAAAGAAAACCTCTCTAATACTTAAAGCAAGAGTGCTTAACCTTTCTGAGTGTGTCAAGGATCTCTGGCAGCCTGATGAAACCTACTGACCCTTTATCAGAATCGTGCTTCTCCAAATTCATGGGAAGAAAGGAAGGAAAAAGCGGTTATTTAATAAACATTTAGTGAACATCTACTATGTGCCAGGAGGAGCAGCTAGGTGGTGCAGTGGATAGAATGCTGAGCCTGAAGTCAGGAAGATGCATCTTCCTGAGTTCAAATCCTGCCTCACACACTACCCATGTGACCCTGGGCAAATCACTTAACCCTATTTGCATCAGTTCCTCATCTGTAACATGAGCTGGAAAAGGAAGTGGTAAACCACTCCAGTATCTTTGCCCAAAGAACCCCAGATGGGGTTATGAAGAGTCAGATACCACTGAAATGACTGAATAACAATAAAAATGTGCCAGGAACTCTGCTAAGCTCATTACAATTATTATCTCATTTCATCCTTAAAAACAACACTAAGAAGTAGGTGCTATTATTATTCCCATTTTATAGCTGAGGAAACTGAGGCAGATAGAAATTAAGTGACTTGCCCAGGGTGACGCAGCTAGTAAGTGTCTGAAGCTGGATTTTAATTTAGGTCTTTCTGACTCCATGCCCTATCCAGTATATCATCTAATTGCTTCATAGTTAAAGGACATGTTAATCTCAGTTAGAGGTTAGTAAAAATAAAGATGTAATTTTTACCATACTGATTCACAGTATCTCTCTAAATTTATCCATGAACTCTTCAGAAACCAGGCAAGGTTTCCTATGGACACCAGGGTAAAAGGAAAAAAAATTTACTCTATGCCAGGCCCTGTACTGAATGCTTTTCAAATATTATCTCATTTGCTCCCCTAAGATCAAACTATTCTGAAGTAGAATGGGCTGCTTTGAGAGGTATTGGGTTCCCCCTTGCTACCTGGTTCAAGTGAAAGTCGGATGGCCACTTTGGAGTATGGCAAAGAGGGAATTCTCATTTCTGTGCAACTCAGTGGCCTCTGGGGTCCCTCTCAAATGTGAGCACTGTAACCCAATTTCAAATTCTAGCTTTGATCCTATATAACCCCAAGCAAGTGTCTTAATTTCTTTGGGCTCCAGTTTCCTGTTCCGTAGGATGAAAGGGTTGGACTTGATCATCAATTAGATTCCTCTTAGCTCTAAATCTATGATTCCATGAAAGAAGGACAGATACGGTGGGAGCAAATCATAGAGACACACAAAGAAAGCCACACATAGAAAACCACATACGTATAGAAAAGAAGTAACAGAAAATGACATGGAGAGAAGAGTGAGGAATATTGATGTCTTCTCTTAACTCTTCTGCCTCTTCTAGCAACTATCCATCATATATCAAGACATATATCATATAGGAAGATAAACACACAAGGTACATCATAAAGAGGCAGGAAAAGACATAGACACATATACATGCCCAAAGCAACATCATACTCTTCTTGCAAGACCAAGGTGGCTTCCTTCCTTGTTTACCTGAGAACTCCTGTCAGCATTGATCTATCCTTTCTGTAACTCTTTTTATTTATAGCTTGTACAGCCACACAATTAGCACCTGACTGTGTGACCCTGTTATCCAATTATCTGCACGTTAGCACTGGACTATATCTGAAAACCGATACCTGTATGAATGCCTCATTTTCTTCTTGTCTCATGTGGGCACATCCCAACTCCCCAACAAAAGTGTACAATCTTTAAAAGCAGAGATGCTACCTCATCCTTTTTTTGTATTCTCATATCATTTAGCACAGGGTTAGGTACACATAGAAAATGACTACTAAAATGTTTCATTGAGACTTTATGGAAAGATATACATGGATGATCCATGACTTCAGCAGAGTTGGAATCTGCTCCCACAGACACAAACTGTCAGCTCTCTATGACTCAGCACATAAATCCTCGGGAGTTGCCTGAGGCACATGTGAATTAAATGACCTTCAAGGACCCACAGTTAGTAACTTTCCATGGCAGGATGTAAGCCTAGGTCTTCCTAAAACCCAGTCAAATACTCGATCCAGTATAACACACTGCGTCTAAAGAAAGAGAGGCAGTACAGTCCAATGGGAAGAGCACTGGATCTTTGGTTAGAGGGCTTGGTTAGAGAACTATTCTACCTTTCAATACCTATCTCAATTCTCTGGGCTCCCCATTTCTTCTCACTTTACTTTGCATCAGTTCATATAGTTCTTGCCATGTTTTTTCTAAAACAACCCTCCTCGTCATTTCTTATAGCACAATAGTATCCCGTCACTATCATATGCCACAACTTATTCAGCCATTCCTCAACTGATGGGCATGTCCTCAATTTCCAATTCTTTGCCACCACAAAAAGAGCTCTTATAAATGTACAGGTCCTTTAGTGGTGGTATTGCTGGGTCAAAGGGTATGCACAGTTTTGTAGCCCTTTGGGCATAGTTCCAGAATGATTGGACCAGTTCACTACTCCACCAACAATTCATTTATGTGCTTATTTTCTCTCATCTCCTTCAGCATTTGTCATTTCTGATAGGTGTGAGGTGGTACCTCAAAATTGTTTAGATTTGCCTTTCTCTAATCAATAGGGATTTAGAGAGATTTTACATATAACTGTAGATAGCTTGGATTTCTTCTACCAAAAACTGCTTGTTTATATCCTCTGACCATTTATCATTTGGGGAATGGCTCTTATTTTTATAAATTTGATTTAATTCCCTGTATATTTGAGAAATGAAGCCTTTATCAGGCTGTAAAAAATTTTAATATTACTTCATTGTCTGTGGTATATATATATTTTTAGCAAAAATAGTTTTCCTAATTATCTCTTTCAATTAGGTCTATTCTTGCTTTTGCTTTGTCTGAGATCATGATTGCCACCCTTCCCTCTTCACTTCAGATGAAATAAAAGACTCTGCTTCAGCCCTTCATTTCAACTCTGTGTGTGTCTTTCTGTCCCAAGTGTGTCTCCTGTATACAACATATTGTTGAATTTTGATTTCCAATCCATTCATTTATTCACTTCCATTCTATTTGTTAGCTAATCCCATTCACATTCACAGTTATGATCACTAACTGCATTTCCCTCCATCCCATTTTCCTCTGTTTATTCTTCTTTCTCTTTTTTTACCCTGTCCCTCCTCAAAAGTTTGTCTTGCTTCTGGCCACTGCCTCCCCCAATCTGCTGTCTGCCTTATCATCTCTCTCCGATGTTTATCTCTCATCTCCTTCCCCTCATATCTCCTTATTGGGTAAGAGAAATCTCTATCCTCTAAGTGAGTATGTGTGCATGTTTGTGTGCGTGTGTGTGTGTATACACACATCTATATATACACATATGTATATATGTATGTATGTATTCCCCTCTTTGAACCAATTCCTATGAGAATGAAGTTTAAGCCATCCTCCTATGTCCCCCTTTACTATTAAAGCTCTTCCATGCATGCCTCCTTTATGTGAGAAAATTTGCCCCATTCTACCTCTCTCTATTCCCGTCTCCCAGTGCATCCCTTTTCCCCATCTCTACATTCTTTTTTTTTTGAGATCATCCTGACATAATTGACTCACAATTTCCATTTGGCCAGTTCTGCTTTTAAAGGACTTTTTCTTCAGTGAATTTCCATGCCTCTTTTACCATTAGGGCAAGTTTGGTTTTTTTTTAAGGCATAGTTTTTTTTCCAGAATATTTTTGTTTCATTTACCAAGCAGTTAATTTTCTTTTCATAATTTTCTTGCATCACTCTCATTTCTTTTCCTTTTTTCCTTTACTACTCTTATCTCTTTCCTTAACTCTTCCAGGAGTTCTTGCTGGCCTTGGATCCAATTTAAATTTTTCTTTGAGGCTTTGCTTGTAGCTGTTTTTGCATTGTTTTCTTCTACGTTTGTGTCTTGATCTTCCCTGCCACTGGTCAAGTTTTTTCTTTCTTTCTCATTTCCCCAGCCTATTTTTTCACTTTGAATTTTATGTTAAAGTTGGGCTCTGCTCACCTAGGAGTGGGAAGGCACTATGCCAAGCTTCAGGTTTTTTATGCTGCTCTTTTCAGAGCAAGTTTTTTGAGTCTGCAAGTTTTCCAAGGTGGTGTGATGCAGGGAGAGGTGTGGCCACTGTTCTTCTGGTCTGCACTCTGGTCTTTACCCAGGAAGAGCCCCTGCCCCCCCTATACTACAAATGCTAGTGTTCCTCTCCACCTTAGACCTGTGACCAGTCCTTTGTGACTGACCACCAGAACTCCTCTCTACCCTAAAACTTTAACCCAGAACTGCATATAGGCAATAGAATTGCCAATCATCACCAGCTACACTCAGTGCCAGGAAAGGGTCCCTTGTAATCTCTTTCTGACCAGTTGTGCAACCCCCTTACTGTTTCTGGGATGAGAGCTCCCAAAGTTCCTGCTGCTACTGCTGTTGTCATAGCTGCCTCCAACAGCCACCATTGGTGCTCCTGCCATACTCTGGTCCTGCACCCATCCTGGTTACAAAACGATCGATATGACTTCCTATGTTGTCTCAGGCTGGCAAAATGTCTGTCTCTGACCTTTTGTTGGCTCTACTACTCCAAAATTTCATTTGAAGAGTTATTTTAAAGTTGTTTGGAGGAACGTTGAGAGAGTTGAACAGGGTCCTGGCCTGTACTCCACCATCTTTTAACATTTCCAACAAATACTATCCAGCCTTTCTTTTCCAGCTGACGATATGGCTTAGTTGTCTTATTTCTCAATGGTGCCTCCAAGTCAGTTTGTCCAAAACTAAGCTAATCATCTTTTCCCCAAATTTCTTTTCCTTCTGATTTCACTATTTTTCTCAATGGCCACCAGTGATTATATCTTCCTTATTTGATACCTTAGCATTGTCTTTGCCTTTCCTCTTCCTCATCTCACATCTAACCAGTTATTGAGTCCTGTTGATTCTGTCTACAAAGTATCTTATTACCTCTTCTCTGCTATCACTCTATCAGCTCTTGGAACCAGCCACCTGAATTATTGTAAAGCCTCCTAATGGGTTATATCGAGTCAACTCTTCCTTCCTTTTCTCCATCTCCATCAAATAACGATAGCTGGCATTTATATAGCTCTTTAAGGTTTGCAAAGTGCTGTGCATGTTTTCTCATTTGATCAGTACATCAAACCTGTGTGATTATTATTTCCATTTAACAGAAAAAAAGAGTGAGGCTGAGAAAGAGTAAGTGACTGGCCAAGAGGCTGCATAGCTGAGTCAGAATTTGAACTCGAATCCAGCATCTTGCTTACTATGCCACCTACTTGCCTCTAATTCTAACTCTGCCTCTGTTCAAATAGCTATCAGATTTACTTATCCAGATACTTGGTTACAAAACTAACAGATAAACAAACATGTTGTTCACTGGTTCCCTATTGCTTACCAAGTGATGTTCAAATTAATTTGACTAGCACTCAAAACCCTCCAGAATTTGGTGCCATCCTGCCCTTCTAAAGTTATCCTATAAAACTTCTCCCTATAAAACTACTCTATTTTCTAACTAAACTAAATTACTCCCTATCCTTTGTACTATTCCTTTCTTTGCTACCTTTATTCTTTTCTACGTGCTTTTCTCTATGCCCAACCCTTCTTATTGAATTCTTGCCCATCTATTAAACTTGAACTCAAATATTACTAACTCCGTTTCCTTAATCTGTCCAGTCGGGTCATTACTATGACAACTCTTTTACTGAGAGCTAACACAGTGCTTTGTTTATGCCTCTCTGATTCATTTATCAAGTATTATTTTGTATTATAATAACTTTATGTGTCACATCCCTCTATTAGCTATAAGGTCAATAACGAACAGTACTGTGCTTTATCTTAGCTTTGTACCTCAACCAGTAGCTGTCACAGTGCTTTATACACAATAGGTACTAAATAAGTCTTCGTTGAATGGAATTCTTTCCTTTCCCCACTAGCTGAAAGTGATTTCTATTTTCCATGACCCCATATATCAGCTTGTTTGTACCTTGCATGTTCTCGCCATATTAAACTTTGTTGGGTGTGTTCTTTGAGATTATAATATAGCTCCAAGCTAAGGAATGTAACAGTCTCCAAAGAACTGAAAGTGAATATGAATCTGAGGGCAATGGAGACGTACTTGATGAATAAGGAACTAATAAAGAACTTGATACAACAGGAATAGAATAGATCTAGAAAAATGTATGTTAGGAAAAGAAGATGGGTTAGATATGTGGTAAGGATGATGAGATAACAGATCATTACCCTGAGTACTCTACTGAAATGCTTGTGATGTCAGGAGAAAATGAGGAAGGCCTCCAGATTCTGGGTGGACCCCAAGCGAAGAATTTAAAGGAGAATATGGGCAAGAGCTGCACAGGCATGGAGGAACTGAGATATGCATCTTTGGAAGGAATATCTAAATTAATAACAAATTAGTTGGATTTCATGTCTTAATCTCCTAATAAATTATAAAATCCACAAGAATAGGGGATAGAATGAGCTGGACAGGTAATCTAGTCTAATCCTCACACTTCACAAAGAAGAAAACAGGGTCATCAAGATAAAGGAACGTTGATAAGGCCCCATACCTCCTCCTTATGCTGCTGCTCCTAAAACCAAGGCATCTTGACTCCATCATGGCTCCTCTTAGCACCATATTATGCTGGATGAAAAGTAAAGAATGCTGGCTTTTAGAATCACTCTTTTCCTGGTTTTGAATGACTGTTCTCTTTTTGGGGACCTACAATTTGTTCCATCCTACAAGAAAACTGGAAGCTCTCTAGCATTACCAATTTAACTCTCAACTTGAAATATAGCAAAAAAGAAACTGAGTTCATTTTAGAAGTTTATTTCTGACATAGTCTATCCTTCTCCTTCAGAGTTCCTAAAGACAAATGATGGTTCGGGAAGAATTTCTACAGAGAAACTAAAAGAATTTGACTTCACATTGATTTTTAAAAAATGGAAACTACCAGTAAAACTGAAATATCTTATTTTGTTCAGGTTACCGAGGTAACAAGACTTTTTTTCCCCCTTTACTGTCAAAACTATGGTGATAAACTAAATACAAAGAAGTCTTTGTGTACTATTATTACTTAAGATACTGAGGGCAGCTAGATGGCATAGTAGACAGAGTATCTGGCCTAGAGTCAGGAAGACCTGAGTTCAAATGTGGCCTCAGACACTAACTATGTGATCCTAGACAAGTCACTTAACCCTGTTTGCCTCAGTTTCCTCATCTGTAAAATGAGCTGGAGAAGGACATGGCAAACCACTCCAGCGTTTTTGCCAAGAAAACCCCAAAAGGGCTCATAAAGAGTTGGGCATGACTGAAATGTGTGAACAACACCACCAATAAGGATACTAAAACCAAATAGCAGGGCCAAAATCTGTTATAGGATCTAGCAATGGAATGGAATGGGCCTCCTACAAGACAAAAGAATATTGGGAGAGCATAGGATATGGATGTAGAGCTAGAAGGGCCTTCAGAAGCCATCTGGCCCAACCCAGTCATTTTATTAATTATGAAATAGAGATCCAAAGAGGAGTAACTTGATTACAGTCCCATGGGCAGGAAGCAGCAAAGTTAGGATTTTAATCTGGTTTTTTGACTTCAAATCCAGTGCTACTCCTACTGTATTCACTTTCTAGGCTAAGGAAAGCTAGCCCAGATGGGGTAGTCCAGATTATTCTAAAACTGGCTCCATTTACCAACACATTAATTATATAACAGATATATGTTTTCATCTAATACTCTTACCTCTTGATGAGTTCATCAGAAAAGGGCAATAACAAATAATCACAATACAACTTAAAGGGGGAAAATATATTTTTGGTCCCATTAGTTAAGGAAATAACTCTTTCAAAACATTAAAAAAAAGACTTCAAGGAAAGACAAAGAACAAACAAGTGAAGAAAGAAAAGAAATGACCCAAATGAAGAAAATATTGGTCACTTTACTAAAGGATATAATATTCAAGATGCAATTCAGAGAGAATCAAAACAAACTGAATGAGGCAAAAATAGATTTGACTATTGAATAAAAAGTTTAATTTAGGACAGAGAGGCTCCAGATGACCGCAAATGGGCTCAATAAAAATCGAGAAACAATTTATCCACATGACTAGTGAAAAAAAAAATCAACAAGGAATGAAGAGATTGACCCAAAACTAAGATAGTATAATGAAAAATCAAATTGTTTGACAAGAGACACATGGAATGTGACACAGTTTACATTTGAGAGAGAGGGGAAAATATGGAGAGCAAGGAAAAAAGTGAGGGAGAGTAAGAGACAGAAGAGAAACAGAATCTTAAGGCACAGTCATTACACACGTTTTTGTAAAAAGGGGAAATCCTCATGGTTATTATTCCTATATTTTCTTTTAAACTGAATACATTTTTAAATGTGGAAAAAAGATGGGGACAACTAGGTGGCACAAGAGATAGAGCACTCCCCCTGGAGTCAGGAGGACCTGAGTTCAAATCCAGACTCAGACACTTGATACTTACTAGCTGTGTGACCCTGGGCAAGTCACTTAACCACAATTGCCTCGGGAGGAGGGTATGTGGGGGGACAAAAAAGATGTAGAGTTAGTAGAGACCTTGAAGGTTATTTAGTCCTAGCTCAGATTTTATACATGAAGAAATTAAGCGTCAGAAGGGTTAACTGACTTGTGCAAGGTGTCAGGGCTAGCCAATAGCAGACCTGGATTTTGAATTCATGTGTCAGCTGCAAGTTCAGCATTCGTTCTGTTCTATTCTACTCTTCTAACAAGGCTATAGTTCTAATTTGCAGAAGAGTCTCTTAAAGATATTTCCTAATATCTTAGTAATCTTAAAATCAGGAATATCACAATATTTTGTATGTACTTTTTTTCAGACAGCTTTTGACCGAGTCACATCACTTGAAGTTAATGGTTTGAGATTTGGCAGTCACATTATGTAAATTGTATGGTACAGCAAAAAGATATGGAACTCCAAGTCTAAACTTATCATCACTTTGCCACTCAAGCGTAATTACTCCCTCCCTTTGATGGACTGTATGGGAAATGGCATTCTCAGTTTTAGATGTTTCAGTGAAAAATCTCCAATCTCTTTTATTCCCCGAAGGCTGATAAAGGCTAGAACAAGTTGTATAACTAAACTACTAAGAATCATAAAAAATAAAAAATGAACTTGATGCAGATAGGAAGGAGTTTTTATTTCAGAAAAAAATGAAGGACCAACAGTGGGAAATATACAAATAAAAAAGGTTCAACTGTGTTGTAGAAAGAGAAATTACATTTCACCCTCTTCAGAAATTAAGTGACGTTACATACATCCCAAGTAGGTTACAGAATCCCAAAATCCTAGAGTTGGGAGGAGCATCAGATACCATCTAGTTCTGTATCTGAAAAACAAGCCCCTCTAAAGCAAGCCTGACTAGTAATCATCTATCCTCTGGACTGTGTTTCTGACTGTCTTAGACTTAATCACCCCATCTCAGCTGCCTCATGACCTTGGAATATCCCTCTGCTGTTCTGGTCCCCTTCTCCCATTGGTAAGTTCCTTCTGGGGACCTCCATTTTGAGTAAGGGCCAAGACAGGTCATGCTTCATTTCCCATCTTTCTGTGCTTCTGACTCTTTAGGATTTCTCCACCATGTCACCAGGGAAGTACCTTCTCTATAGCTTGCCCCTCTTTTTATGAGCTGTCTCCCTTCATTAGAAGGTCAGCTCCTCAAAAGCAGGGATTGTTTTTCTTTTGGAATGTACTTCTATCCTCAGAGTTTAGCACAGCCCTTGGCACACAGTAACACTTAATAAATGTGCACTGCCTGAGCCTGAAGACTTCCAGTAAAAGGCAAATCCATAATTTTTCCAGGTAGCCAATTTCACTTTTCAATAGCTTTTGGCAATTTTCCCCTATATCGGGCCTAAATCTGCCTTTCAACAACTTCAATTCAATTCAATTCAAAAAAGCACTTACTATACATCTTCCATATTCCATATGCCATCCTGCCATGCATTGCTCCTCTTCCTGTCTTCTGGAAACAAGGAGGACAAATCTAATCTCTCTTTCTTATGACAGTCCTTCAAATACTTAAAGGCACCTACTCAGTTCTCCCTAAGTTTTCTCTTCTCTAGGCTAAACATTCCTATTTTCATCAACCAGTCCTCACATGGCATGATCTCAAGATCATTCACCAACCAGTTTTCTTTTCCAGACTATTAATGTCCTTCCTAAAATACTCCAGACCTGAATACATTACAGATGTAGTCCAATCAAGTTAGAAGATAGCAGGATTATCACCTCTCTAATCCTGGACACCAATGGCCTGTGTCAATCAGATAAGAGCAACATCACAGTATACACACACACACACACACACACACACACACACACAACTGAAAAATATTCATCTATTAATAACCTCAAAGACATGGTTTAGAATGGTGGAGTTAGATAAAAGATTCTGACAAACAGGCTTATAATAAGGAACTGCATATTTTTAATCTGTGAAAAGGCAATCACTCTTTGTCAAATTCTAAATAGTCAATATATTTTCCATACCATTCATCCAAAGCCTAGGGTAACTCAAATTGATCTCAGCTGCTCAAACATGATCTTCCTGGGAAAAGACAAGGAAATTAACCATAGGGATTTATAAGCCAAAGATCAACATCATTCACATATCATAGTCATTGTGTGAAGAATTTTAGCATTAATCTTCATTTCAACTTACCAAGTCCTTAAACAATCTATAGCAGTTCTTTGAAATACTAGCCAAAGAGCTACAGTGGGATGAAAGGTGGGGGAACCAACTAGACCAACATTTTTTTAGGAATAATATGAAACTCTTGCATATTTCATAATCACACTGTGACAGAGATAAACATCCTAGAAGAAACAGGCAGTCTCCTAAAGTATTCTACAGGATAGAAAAGTGATGATTCATCTTCAACTTTCTAACTAACAGTGACATTACATGGTTGTTGTTTTTTTCTTTAAGAATTGAGATGTAGACTTTGGAATTTCTGCCAAATTCTAAGTTCGGGTGGTGGTCAGGGAGAGGCTGATTTTTGTCATTCCAGATACCTTTGTGGTCCTAGATACTCATAACATTCCCTGTATTTTCATGCTAGCCATTATTTAAAGCTTACATTATAAATGGGAGAGCATTGCTTATTAATTGAAATGTAGATATTCACATAGTTAAAGATTTTATATTAGTTTTAAGTCTGCAAAGTACTTTGAATCATTTGTAATAGGAACCAAATGTACTTTACCAAGACATAATTAATGTTCTAATCATATATGCTGAAATAAATTATCATTCACTGATTTACAGTTAGCTTCTGAATGTTGGTATACAGTTCTATAGGTGTAAAGGTATAACACATAATTGAATGCATCTATTGAACTGAAGTATATTTCTTAGCAGGATTGTCTTTAATGCATGTTCCCTTTTTGTGTTTCTTCTCCCCAACCAATGCTCCTTTCCAAAGCATGTCATCTTCTAAGTCGTGATTTTCCTTCCCTGGTGCTCTATTTTGTCCCCCTTACTCCTAATGCACAAAGGTTTGTAGTTGTTGAGTTTTTTCAGTTATAACCAAATCTTCATGACTCCATTTGGAGGTGGTTTTTTTTTTTGGCAAAAATATTGGAGTGGTTTGCCATTTCCATCTCCAGCTCATTTTACAGATGAGGAAACTGAGAGAAACAGGGTTAAGAGACTTGCCCAGGTTCTGAGTGTCTGAGACTGAATTTGAACTCAGATCTTTGTGACTCTAAGCCCAGACCTCTATTCACTGCACCAGCTAGCTGCTATACAAAGTACCATTGGTAATGTTCTATTCAGGTCTACTACACAGGCCAGGACCGTCAACTCAGTCATTTGGGATTTCTGTCTGCCATGTTCCTGCTATGTGATTTTCTATATGTCACTTAACCTCTGAGGATCTTAGTTACTTCATCTTTAAAATGAAGGAGTAAACTAGGTAATGTTTAAATTCTAGTTCTAAAGATCTAATAATCTATAGTTCTTTTTCTCAGTGATTTCTTCACCCTTCAAAGTGGCAATTAGCTGAAAAACTAATCTGGCTAATGAGATGGAGAAAGAGGGTTAGAAGATAACACTTATGTCCTGTATTTGTATCCCTCAGAGTGCATACCTTTCAACACTGGCTTTCTAGAAATAAAGCCAGTTGTTTTATATGTTAACTCAAAGCCGTGATGCTGATGGTAGCAATTCTGGACTGTTAAGAAAATTATTATCAGTCAGTGTAATTTTGGTTGGAAGGCATACTTTGGGAGCAGATGGGGCTTTATCTATGCCCTCCAATCCCCCTGCTCCCATGTAAACTGCCCTACTTCTCAGAATATTTCTGAGATCTTGTAAAGTTTGTTCAAAAGGTCTTTATCGATGGCCACTTCAGGTACAACTGCTCTATATGGATCTAACCCAATCCAAAAAACATTTGTGAAGTGCCCACTATGTGCTAGGAACTGTACCAGGTTCTGGGGATAGAATTAATTAAAAAAAAAAAAGACAGCCCCCGACCTCAAGGACCTTCATTTGAAGGCAGGAAAACAGGGTGAGGTGGTGGTATCTTATTCTATGAACTGAGAGTCCAGTTTCCTCCCTATATAAAGGATGGCATTGGGAGGAGTTTGGCACTCCAGCCTCAAGTCCTTTAATCAGAGGGGTGTCAATTAAGGTTTGAGTTTGCAGCATAGTAGTGTGAACTTATCCTGGGAGAGGCATCTTGTTTACTGGAATTGAAACCAGTCAGGGCAGCAGATGCAAAATAGAGAGCTTTATCGTAGTTGTCCAACCCCACTTCTCTGTCTCTTTAACTTTGACTTTGTTCTCTCCAACTAGAATGTCTTTCTATGATGCCTCTGCTTAGCTAAATCCTAGCCATTCACCTATTTTCTTTCATTTTGTGGCCTTTCCCCATTTCAGAAAGCAGACCAGACTGCATTAAAGCAGATCTTTTTTAGGAGTTAAGGGAAGGGTTTGGGTGGAGCTTAAGTAAGCCCAGTCTTCTTTCCAGGAACTGGTAATATCGGTTTGGGATAATAGAAGCTAATAAGAGTTACATGAACTCACCCATGCGGCCTGAAATGAGAGATCCTGAGATTGGACTTTCCAGCCCAACAGATAGCAGCACCTGGGGCTATAATAGAATTTTTACATGTGCCTTCACATGTGGCCTAATATGGTAGTCCATGAGCAACATTCCTGAAGTCCCCTTATACAGAGAGGGACTTTTGATTTTCTGAGAGGCTGTGTGGGCAGCGCCAGCCTTTGATTTACCTTGTGAGTTCCCAACTTTGAAAGTATGGTGATTGAAAAGGTGACCAGGGGAACAAGAGATCTGAAGATCACCGCCTCTGATTATTAGTCAGTGTTTCAGGATTCAAGAGTATAAGGCTAGTAGGAAGGGATGTTGCTTGTTCTGTAACCCCAAAATATGACGGAGGAGGCATTTATGGTGGAGGACTTCATGTTTTTGTATCGTTTACAGGCTCCTTTGAGTCCTTTGTGTTATTGCACTTTCTGTTCAGTGAATTCAAGGCTGCCTTATACTGACTTACAAAAAAGTCCTGACCATTCATCAAGCCCCAGTTGAAGTCTCACCTCACTTCCAGGAAGCTATATTTGATTGCTACGACCCATACTGATTTCTCTTCTTTGAACTCCTACTACACCTTTTAGTCAACCATAAATAATGAATGATTCCCTCTTCCATTAAAATGCTTTTTTGATATCTCCTAGTGGTATGGGGTCTTGGGGTCTTGAAGTCGGTGCCTGTAGAGAGTAAAGCTAGAAAGCTTACATACAGCATCTTTGGTTTCTGAGGCCAACCAGCCATAATATGGAGTGGCTCATTATTAGGTGGTGGTCTAGATGATGTATTATTTTCTGTTGCAATGACTCTCAGAGACCAAGGATTGAGTTGCAGGGGAGTTAACATCACCTGTGTCAGCACTGGAGCATTTATTCATCTGCCTTAGTTTTGTCTCCCTAAGGTGCCTTAGAGCCCTTTCATTCATCTTCAAGAATGTAAGCTTCTTGAAGGCAGAAAAAAAATTGCCATTATATCCCTGGCACCTAACACAGTATCCAAGCACATAATAGTTCCTTAATAAATGCTTGCTAAATTGAATTGAATTATTAAACAACCAATAACAAAGTTATTTACTATAGAGAACTGTTCCTGAGGAGTACCAGGTATGGTAGATAGAGGGCTGGCCTTGGGGTCTGAAAGACCTGGAGTCAAATCCTGCCTCTAACACATAATTGTGCCACTGTGAAAGAGTGATTTAATTTCTCAATGTCCCAGGCAACTCTCCAAAACTGTAAATTAGAAGTGAGTTGTCCATCTTCATCAGTGGAGGGAGTTTCCATACTAGGAGTCATCAGTTCCCTGCACAGATAAAATTGCAGTCACAGTACATCCAGGCCAAGAAAGGTACTATCTCTAGTGTGAGGTAAGAGTGTGATAAGATTGTTGTTGCTGGGTCTTGTCCAACTCTTTGTGACCCCATCTGCTTGCTTTTTTTTTTTGGTAAAGATACTGGAGCGGTTTGCCATTTCCTTCTTCAACTCTTTTGACAAATGATGAAACTGAGGCAAACAGGTTGCCCAGAGTCACACAGCCAGTAAGTGTCTGAGGCAGCATTTGAACTCGTCTTCCTGACACCAGGTTCTCTATCCACTTTGACACATGATTTACTAACCTAGTGAATGGCTGTTTGGATGGGTAAGGACATAGAGGTGGACACGATGGTTTGGAGAAGGGAATGACTGGAGACAGGGGAATTGTTTAGAAGGAAACAGCAGTGGTCTGGATTTACTGCGGTGAGGGGGTGATGACACTGTTCAGGAGTGAAGAAAAAGGTGCTCTGAACTGCCCTGAAACAAGGAGAGGAACACTTCAGACGTTCCAGGCATTGTGCAAAGAGCCAGAGAAACAAGGAAAGGTGAAAACTCCTTAAAAGAGTCTACATTCCAACGGGGGAGATTATGCTGAAAACAAACACAAAAACTTGTACAAACGTTATATAAAGAAGGTAATCTGTAATACATGGAAGGTAATGATAGAGAAGACATTGGCAGTAGGGAATAGTGTGGGCAAGCTGGCAAAGGCTTCCCGCAGAAGGTGGGAATTGAACTGAGTCGTGAAGGTGGGCAAACGGTGGGCCCTCGATAAAAACTGGACGACTGACTGATCAATGCAGGAAGGACACTAGCCAATTGAAAGCATTCCATGTCTGTGAGAGGCAAGCTGAGAGGCTTGCAAACGGATAAATATCTTAAAGAAGAAACATTCTTTCTCAAAGACTGCGTGTCTTGGGGGCGAGGTAAGGGGTGGGTGTGGGTACGGGGACGCCACCATCCTACAGGAATAAAATGTCCTTCGAGAAATGAGGGCGTGCATGCATGTATGTATGTGGGTGTGCGTGCGCCCGATTGCCTAAATGCACGCACGCTGCCCCCTGCCCCACTTCTCTCCATCACTTTTTAAACTCGGGTACCCAAGCCCGTTCACTGCGCATCCCCCCACCCACCTTTAGCGGGGCGCGCTCCTCTCCCCCCCCATCCTGGAGCGCGCGCGCGCGTGCACACATGCACACAAAAACACACACACACTCTCTCTGGCACACTCACTCACACACGCATGCACCGGCGTAGCGCGGCTGCTCCTCTCTCCGGCTCGGCGGCGCTGGCAGCAGCAGCTGGCGAAGCAGAGCGAGAAACTCCCACACTCTGACATGCCCCACGTCTAGTATTACCGGATTCCCCTGCGCTACGACCGATTCCTCTTTGCTGCTCTCTCGCCCCGTCTCTCCCTCTCTCCCTGCCTTGAACCTGCAGACCTCCCCCCTCCCCTTCGCCCTGTCCACCCCCCGGTCTATAGACTGGAGGATAAGAAAGATCAATTTCTCTTCCTCCACCACGGGAAGAAGAGGAGTTGCGCAGCGTTGGGGACCCGGACGGTTTAGAAATGCTCATTCCCAAGCTCTTCCTCGCTTGCCTTCAGCTCTTCTGTATCTGCCGACTGGGTGAGTGAGAGACAGGCTTGGCTACTGGTGGGGGTCTCATCTCGGGGGGCGGAGGCGCAGGGGGAAAGGGGTTCAGTACCAGGCTGCCGCCATCTAGCCCCAAAAGAAAAGGACCCGTTTACTTTGCTCCCACCCGGAACGCGCTGTGTCTCTTAACCTCCTGGATAGGAATGTGCCTCCTCCTTCTCCTCCTCTTCGTCTTCCTCCTCTTTCTAACTCCTCATCTAAATTCTGCTCTTCTTCTGTCCAAAGGGCATGATTCTTGACCCCTGGAAGAGAGCTTGGGCTAGAATCACGCCTTTCTCCCTGACCCGCCTTTCTTCCCCTTTGGCAAAGTGTGGAAAGGATTATCAAAAAGCCACCCTACCATGCCTTAATAAATAAATAAATAGAGAGATAAATAAACAAAATTCAAGCGGTCTCATACTGCCAAGGGGGCATTCACTTTCCAAGCTATGTCCGATGTGTTCACGTGAAAAAATGCTCCTATATGGGGGTGGGGGGGAGAAAGTCCTGTAACTCAAAAGATAGTGTCGGGCAACAAGCGCCAACCTGACTCTTTAGTGTTTTCAATACTTTCAATTCTGTTTCAATACTTTTAATTTCAAGTTTGGGCAGCTACCAAAAAAACAAAAACAAAAACAAAAACATCAACAACAAAAAAACCTTCCCTAAATCATATCCGACAAAAAAACAAAACAAACAAAAACAACACCCTCATCTGACAATCCTGTTAGTGCTGCCATGTAACCTGTAAGAAAGTGAATTACCCACAGCAAGCTGCTTGTTACTCCTTTTAGTAATTTATTCATCTTTTATTCGTTCCTCTCCACCCCTTCCTCCAGAACATGACACTCAAATTTTACCAGGATTTCTTAGGTAACTCAATCTTCTTCCTGTAGCAGCCAATATTTTGAATGTATTCCAGATTTCATATCTACCAATCATGAATGAGTAGGATTACAGAACTGATTTAGTGATTATTAAAGACATATGTAAAAGTATTTTCTCCCAATAGAAAAACTTCTTTCAATCACAAAAGTGTAAAGTAGTTGTGACTTGGTGAGTGTGTGCAATCAGTATTAGAAACTGGTGGTAGCTAAGTTTTCGAGTTCACTATTTAGAAATTGTTTTATGTATGCTAATTGGTTTGAAATTTATTTCAATAAAGTAGGCATTAACCCATATTTTCATCCAACAGAGGCTGCTCCTTTGTCAGAGCAAACCTTTATAAACAAAGATCATTGTCATTTTCTAATAAGGAGAATAATTGCAAAGCAAATAAAATGATGCTTATGCAGTTGAATGTAGTCAGACTTGAAAATAACTTCACTTCCAAAGACTTCATGAAAAGTATTCAAATGTACTATTTGATATGCAGATATGGCTTTTAAGAATTGCATTGGTATCATTGGTCTGTCTGGTGCTATCATTAAAATGGTAGTGTTCATTCTTAAAGGGAAGATGTCAAATTTTCACCTGTTGAGTTTTCTTTTTCTTTTTCCTTTTTTAATTACAGATGGGAAATTCCCATATAAGGTCCTCATTCATTGTTTAATGTAAACTTATTGTTGTCCGGGAGTAAGCATGCGAGCATGTGGTTCATCCTCCAGAAACAATGTGCTTTGCTTGGGTTATCATGTTCTGTGCAACATAAACACATTATTTGGAGTCTTCTCGTCTGTGGTTATACAGATGCTCATTCACAAAGTAATTTCTTTAACTTGAGTCAAAACATGCAGATGTTCATCAGTTTAGTTTTATGTAGTCACACAATGTTGTTTTTTTCTTTTCTAGTAGAAATCACAATTGCCAATTATGAGGAAAAGATCTACCTTAGCGTCTCTCACCACAGTTCTACTGTTGTCCTATGCCCTGACCTGGAGGGGTCAGGATCTCCAAATGTGATGGATGACTTGATCTCAGTGTTAATTACTTTTGAAGAGTAGAAGCAGATTGCATACTGTGTTGAATGAGGTTATTGTTTTAATGACTATGCAGATTCACAACTCACAAATGAAGACTCTATTTCAATTAATCACCTCCTCAATTGCAGTCTGTAATTTTATTTGACCAACTTCATATGTTTTCCATGTAGAATGGAAGTTCGGATGCATTTCTGAGTGATATATTGTCACCTTCACAATTATATATAGTTTCACCTTACCAAGTTTTAAGACATTCACTGTTGGAAATTAAGTAGGGAGTGAGGAGGTAGGGCAGTCATCATTCTCTCCATTCAGACATTTTAAATGTTTATCTTGAACACTGGGCATGTAGGTCAGTTTTCCATCCTATCTTTGTAGAACAATTTTGCCTTTATAAGAAAACTGCCCATTGCAGCTACATAAAAAGAAAACCTATACCAAATTACTAGCAAGGATTACCCAGTACAAAACTTAGAAGTTCAGAGTACTAAGTGTAAATGTCAAGGACTTAAAATTATGATTTGTTTTTGCAAGAAGATTAATTAATCATGGTTCTAAAGGTTTCACTCTTCTGAGACAATATAGTCAAAATATGACCATTTCACTCATCCAGATATTTCTATCAAACTTAAAATCAGTTTTTTGCTTAGGGAGTTTCTTAAAACATTCACTCTTGAAGATGAAGAAGATTGTATTGAAGTCTATTGGCTAAATAGTCTTGGTCAGAACTATCTAGATTAACAATCTGGTTTATTTTAGATAAACTGGGTCTTTAGGAAACCCTACATTTTGTTTGGCCTTAGGGACTTGATCTTTAATACCTGAATATAGTATTAATATAATAATACTGTTACAATATTCATGCCATAACAATAGCCCAAGGAGCATGGCAAGTTATTTAGTTAAACAGTACTGTCAGGTAAGCAGTATCTCAGCAAGACAGAAACTAAGGGCAAAGATTATGAATTTTCTTCAAATACGGATTTTTTTCCTTAATAACTTTGAATCCTGTTTAAAAATGAAAAAACAAAAAGATTGCATCATTAAAAAGATTTCCTGAAAGTCATGACTTTTTTTTAAATAAAAGATGGTCTGCACAACTATAGTTACTCATTTAATTTCACCCACTGAACAGGTCTATCATTTGGGAAACTGCAGTGGTTTTTCCATAAGTTGGCTTAAATATGACTCATGAAGGAGAGACAAAAGTTTTAAGAGGTGAGGAAGTGTATAAAAATTTCATTTCAAGGAGCACCTTTCTGTGACTAAGAAGAATTTCAAAATTTTCAAAGTAAATTAATAAATACTTTGACCTATAGTATGAAAAACCTACTTATCAAGTGTAAAGTATTACTGAATATATTGAATATTAGTGCTAAATATTTAATGAACCCCAGTGCATAGATCACCTCTTAGTGCTTAGGGATGTGCATGAACTAAATTTTAGACCATTATGCCATGATATTGAATGACATCCTAATGTTTTGAAAGTTTTAATTTGCTTTAATAATAAATGAATCTCAACTTGGGCTATTTATCCTGAGAGTGTATATACAAAATAAGGAAATATACATGAAAAATCATTTCATTTTTTTCTTAAAATACTTGACAATTCATGGCACACATATTTATAATTCCTATAGTAGTAATTATCTTTTTTTTATGTTTACTACTGACAACTTTTGTTCAGACAGAAATAAGTCATTCCACTGATAAATTTATTTTGCTCTTATTTATTACTCTTTTGGACATTTTGAGTTCTTGTTGAAAATTGTGCATTCTACAACTATCTCTCCTATTATTTGCCTTTAGTGAAAAATCAAGGTTTTCCTCAAAGTATGTTTGTTCTTTTACTTGTTCCTAGGGACAACAATAACTTGCATAGCTGTTAGGAGTAATGGATTAATGAAGAAGGTGAGCTGGAGAACAGTATTATTATTATTGTTATCATTAGCTGAAATTTATATAGAGCTTTCTATGGGCACTGGGCTAAGTGCTTTCCTATTATTATTTCATTAGATCCTCACAACAACCTTGGGAGATGGATGCTATTACTAGAGTCATTTTATACATAAAGGCACTGAGGTAAACAGAAGTTAAATGACTTACTTGCCTAGTCACACAGCTAGTAAGTATCTGAGGTCACATTTGAACTCAGGTCTTCTTGATTCCAGGCTAAGATTTTACTTCCTAGATGATGAGACTGATGGTAATAAATATAATTAAAATCTTTTCTGCTTTTTTCTCCAGGCTATTCCAATTTTACTTGAACAAACCCTCCCAGGCTTCTAAGACACTTACTGAAAACCTGCAAATTTACATACCCAATTTAGGTTATAGTTAAAGAGACTGACCTTTTTGGTCAACCATCAGTCTTTCACTCACTGAAAAAGCTCAAGATTAAAATAGTCAATTTCATACAATACCTACTGGATAGTACCTTGATTCTTAACAAATGTGTATTCATAGGACCAAATTCTGAGAGTTGAAAGGGACTTTAGAAGCCATGTATTCTAGCCTTCCCATTTTACAGATGAAGAAACTGAGGCTCACAGGGGTTAAGTCACTTGTCCAGGTTCATGCAGGTAGCAAATGGCACAGCCAAAGGTTTTCAATCCAGTTCCTTTGGCTCCAGTATAGGACCCTTTCCACTATACTATTCTACCTTGTTATTAAGTAAGGAAGTGATAGGGGAGCCACTGGAGTTTATTGAGTAAGGAGGTAAGTTGAGTGGCCATATCAGTGGCAGAGCTTTTAACTAGTTTCTTCCAGAGGTGGGGCTTTATTCTTTTATGTATATTTATGTACTTTGTCATTGTTATTATTTGCCACTGGTTGCTTAAAATTTTCAAGGAACTTGTCTCAAGTACTGTACAAACATCAGGAAAAAGGAAATGAACTTTGATTAAGGTTTACAGCAATGGGATCACAATATTAGGGGTAAGTTAAGCAAATAGGAATGTATATTGAGAGCTAGCATCACCTCTACTTTGGGAGGCCACACCATCGTGTCCTAACTTAAGCTGTTCCTGTGGGCCCCTTCTCCCATTGGTGAGCTCTTCCTGGAACTTCAGTTTTGTAGAGGGGCTCAGACTAGCCATCCCTGATTCTCTGATTTATCCTTCTTGCTCAGTGTGGGTACCCCATAGCCCCATGCTTTTCAGTTTTCCTTTTATGTCTTGTCTTTCCCCATTAGAATGTTAGCTCCTTGAGGGCAGGGACTGTCTTACTGTTTGCTGGTTTTTTGTATCCCCGGCACTTAGCACAATGCCTGGCACACAGTAAGCACTTAATAAATGCTTATTGAAAGGACCTTACAAGCCTTCTAAATCCAGTCTCCTCATTTTATAGATAAAGAAATTGATGACGAGGAAGATGAAATAGCTTGTTCATTATCCTACAGCTAGTGAGTGTTAGAGGTGAGACAAGCCTAGGATGTCAGATTTAAGGGCTAGTGCTTTTTCAAAACCTCCACCAGGCCATAAACACTTATGTTTTAAACAGGAAAACTAAGTATTTTTTCTGAAGAAAATAAATATTGCACTTCAATTACTGAACATGGCAACTGTTAACTTTTTTAAAAAATTAATGCTCCTGAAATATTTAGTCATGTAAGTATAGAATTTCTCTCTGAGTTCTGTTCACATTAGTCATAGTCAAAAACACAATGACATTGAATTTCTTCCATAGAAGCTTAAGCACATGTGGAAAAATTCTGGTGATGTTAAGGGTGAATGAAATCTGAAGGCCCAAAGGACAGTTTGTGGATTATCTAGACTGTTGTGAACCTTGTGAAAGTTCTGTGGTGGAACAGTGGTGTACTGGACCCTCACTCTGACAGAGTTGACTGTTAAATTTTAAGTGTGTATATTATACACCAGGCCTTGATTTACTGTTGTGTTGATTATGTAAACTTAAGAAAATGTTGGTAATGAAAATCAAACTTAAGTGTGTTTTTTTTTGTCCCAGAAAGCCAGTTGTTAAACATTTACCACTAGCAGTGGGTCACAAAGAGTTGCTATCTTGGTGAATCCACAAGGAAATAAATGTTTTTTGTTGCTGCAAACAGTGCTTCTGTGGTTGACCCAATTCACTTTGGTTTTACCACTTTCTGTCCGCCTCACTACTCTGGTTCTGACCCCACTTCCAGATACTGAGCCTGTATTCACTTTAACTCTCCTCCCCATAATCTGTCTCTGGAGCCAGCACTTCATATCAACCAACTTTCCCAACAGTTATATTTGGAGACATTTTCTGGATCCTGGCTGGGTATTGGATGAAAAAGTCTCCCCCACAATACTTGAAATTCTAGGTACATTGGGGGATTTCCATTTGTGTCATGTTCAGTTGTGTGCTAGTGGGGACTATTAATTGGATGTGGTCAGTCAGTATGAGTAGGGGCCTGGCACTCATCACATGGCCTAGCTGATGATGTAGGCACTATATGAAGTATCCTAAAAAGCGAGTATGTTTGTATGAATTGGGCAGCATGGCAGTAATTAGGAAAGAAGTATCTCAGGAGACTCCTGAATGGTGGAGTTCTAAAGTAGCTACAGAACATGGCATCAAATTAATTCCTTTCCAGTGCTTTTCCAGGGCTCAAGATAACCCTAGAGACCAAATCACAGGGAATGATAGGTAAAGAAACAAAATTGTATGTCTGAGCATGTACCTGATATGCCTGCAAGAGCAAGCCAGAGGCAATTTAAAGAATGGAAGATTTGGAGACTCCTCAGGGTATTTTCAGACAGAAATTGAGAACCACTGATTTATTTACTCTAGGAGGCTTTTTTTTTTGCTTCTCATCTTTTTCTGCTGCCTATCCTCTTCCCTTCTCGTTTTAATCTTTACTAGTCTGTTTTCTAAGGTTGATCATGAGCACGTGGACAAAATCTACATCAGTCAACATCAATGATTAAAAGTTTGCTAGTAGAGGAGGTTAAAACTGTTGGTTAAAACCAGTTTTTAAAAATCTGTGGCTTTTCATTTTTTCTATTCCTCATTAGCATAGATAGTAGCAGTTCAGATAGTTAGAAATACATAGGTGCAGATTGAAGTAAAAGGAAATATGAATATTTGGATTCCTTTTTAAAATTTGCTTATTATTATTAGCTTCATTCAATAAGCATATATCATTATAACTTTTTTTTAAATGAGCTACATTCTTTGGCTGTAGAATTCATTTCCCATTCTATAAGAACAAATCTGATATCTTGGTCAACATATGACTCTAAAGAGCCATAATTAATGATTAACAAGACAGCTAATTTGTAGGAAAAGAAGAATAGCTATATTAAAAACTTTCTATAGAGTTAAAACTCAATTCCAAAATAGTGACTATAGGTACTTCTTTTCTTCTCCATCTTGACCTCAAGAACCACTTCATTCCTTTCTTTCTCCATTTTTCATCCTATCTCTTCCTCTGTCCATTTTCACTGTCCCCCCTCACTCATACATACCCACTTGTAGGATAGTAAAAGTACAAGCATAATGGCCAAAAATTATTGGATTTGAAACTGACAATTTCCTCAGCCTGCCAAACTACATATCCATGTCAAAGAAGTAAGAACAAAGATAGATCTAATATTAAGGAAAGGTTTGAATCAAATCAAAGATATTAATGTCAATATTGCCTTGCTCTTTTTAGAACCTGAAAATATTATTTGCTAGAGTTTGGACAATGAGTTACCATACTCTTTCAAAACTTACTTATTTTGAAATCAACTACAGAGGGAGTTCTTATTAACAAGTATATTGACGAAGACAGCATTTTTGCTTTTTTAGTGTCTTTAAGCTGAGCTCATGTAACTTGGTTCTGATTGCTTATTACCATTAGAGGCTATTGCATTTATTTCTAAAAGTAAGATTTTTTTCAAATTTTAGTGTATCCTAAATCAAAACAAATGTCATTGGAAAAATGTTCATTGAATCTTCTCATTACATGTCCATTTAGCTTTTATAATAATCCCAGAGGTAGAGGGATCCAGAGTAGGATGATACAGATCACCCTGAGTCACAAAACTCAAGAGAGACCAGGTCAACCTTAAGAGTTAAATTTATGATTCTGGACTACTATAGAAAAACAAAAGATTAATACAGCTGGATGTTGTCACTAAGGAATATTGCAATCTAGTAAGAGAAATAAGATAGAAACACTGAATGCTGTAATACATATGAGATAAAAATGTAGGCTTCAAGGGCCCATCAGTGAGATCTCCAGGAAGGTCTCAGCCTTCCACATTTTAAAGTCATTTCTCAGTTCTCAGTACTTTCTACCTGCTGTGCATCGATCATATTCTTATTTGTGTTATTTATGTACTGGGACACATTTGTTGTACTTCAGTCACTTACCTTGTATTTTTGGTTGGTTTTCAGGTTTTTTTTTTAAAGTTATGCTTTCCTTTTTTATACCATTGTTATGTTCCAATACTCTCCCTGCCATAAAAGCTGCCTTTGTAGCAAAGAAAATAAGTTAAGCCAAACAAAATGTCATAGCTACCACACCTGATAATGTATATTATCAACTTTTTCTCTGTTGTATTTGTATGTTGTATTTTTTGTAGGTAATGTATATTATCTATCTCTCCATCCATCATCTATCTATCTATCTATCTATCTATCTATCTATCTATCTATCTATGTCATCTATTTCAAAATATTTTTACCTCTCAGGCAGTCAAGAAACGTTTATTTAGTACCTATTGTGTGCCAGGCACTATGATAAGAACTGGAGATGTAAAGCCCCAGTTTTCAAGAAGTTCACAGTTTAATGGGCATTGGGGGAAGGCACAACATGAAAATAATTAAGCACAAACAATCTACGTACAGGATAAATTGGAAATAATAAATAGAGAGGAGGATACTAGAAGGAAGGACCTGGAAAGGGTTCCTTAGAAGGTGGGGTTTTAGCTGGGACTTGAAGAAAGCCAGGAAAGCCGGGAGGCAGAGAGGAAGAGGGAGAGTATTCCATGGCTGAGAGAGAGCCAGTAAAAATTCCCAGAGTTGGGAGATGGAGTATCTTGTTTGAGGAACTGCAAGGATTCCGGTGTCACTGGTTTGAAGAATATATAGTGCAGTGTAATGTGTAAGAAGACTGGAAAACTACGTGTATGTGTGTGTGTGTGTGTATGTGTGTATGTGTGTGTGTGTGAAGTTTATGAAGAGCTTTGAATGTCAAAAAATATGTGATCCTGGAGGATGTTAGGAAGCCACTGGTGTTTATTGAATAGGGGGGATGATATGGTCAGATCTGTAATTTAGGATTATCACTTTGACAGTTAAATGGAAGATGGACAGGAGTAGGGGAGTATTCTGGCAGGGAGTCCAACCTTATCAGGCTGTTGTGGTAGGCTAGGCAAGGTGGGAGGTACTGAGGGCCTGCATCTGAGTAGTGGCAATGTCAGAGGAGAGAATGGGGTGTATGTAAGAGATTTTAAGTAGATCAAAATCAACAGGCCTTGGCAATAGATTGGCTATGAGGTATGAGAGAGTGAGGAACTGAGGGTGACACCTAGGTTCCTAGCCTCAATGACTGGGAGGATATGTATCATCATTAGTTTTCAAGACAATTAATGTAGAAGAAATTGTCAAATCTATGGATAAGGGCAGGTTCATGACCAAATAAGAGATTGACAGGTTTGTGGGAGATTTTAAAATGGGTAATTTTGATTACATAAATTAAAAATCTTTTGTACAAAAAAACCCAATGTGCCAAAGTTAGAAGGAAAAAAGGAAAATGGGGGGGCATTTTACAGTAAGTTTCTCTGATAAAGATCTTCTCTCTCAAATATATAGAGAACTGAGCCAAGTTTATAAAAATAGGAGCTGTTATTCAATTGATAAATGGTCAAAGAATATGAATAGGCAGTTTTCAGAGGAAGAAATCAGTTATCAATAGTCATATAAAAATGCTCTAAGTCACTAATATTAGAGAAATGCAAATTAAAACAACTTGATAACATACCAACTCATATCCATCAGTTAGGCTAAGATGATAAAAAAGGAAAATGACTGATTCTGGAGGGTATATGAGGTATGGATACACTAATGCACTATTGGTGGAGTTATGAAGTAATCCCACCATTCTGGAGAACAGTCAGGAACTATGGCCAACATTTGGCTAGCCATACTGCTACTAGGTCCATACCCCGAGGAGATGAGGGAAAAAGGAAAATAACTCATTTTACTAAAATATTTATGCATTAATACATACAAAATATTTTTGTCGTGGCAAAGATTTGGAAATTGAGAGGATCCCCATCCACTGGGGAATGGCTGGACAAGTTTTGGTATATGAGTGTGATGGAATACTATTGTACAGTAAGAAATAGGGAATGGTTTCAGAAAAACCTGGGAAAACTTATATGAACTGACAGGAAGTGAAGTAAGCAGAACCAGAACAATCTATTCAGTAATAGTAATATGAAAAGATAATCAACTATGAAAAACTTAGTAACTCTGATCAGTACAATGATCCTCCACAACTCTGAGGGCTCAAGATGTAAAATGCTATCCACCTCCAGAAAACTAATAAACTCAGAGTATAAATTGAAGCAGTTTTTTTCTTTGTTAATTTTTCTTGCTTTTCTTTTCCAGAACACAAGTAATGCAAAAATATGTTTTGCATGACTTCATATGGCTAGTGGGTATTTTTTTCTTGCCTTGTCAGTAGATTAGAGAGGAGGTTAGAGAGAGGGAGAGAATTTGGAACTGAAAATAAAAATAATTTTTAAAAGTAAAAAAAAAGATTTAATCAAAAAGCATTTGTTAAGTACCTACTATATTATAGGTACTGTGCTAAGCAAAGATTAGTCTTTGCATATAATCTGAATTCTGAACCATTGACTTTCTTAATGGTATTTTAAAGTATCTGAATAGCATTTTATAGTGTATGAATAACAAAATTTTGTAAGAAACGAGGAGGACCTATTGATCTTATTAAGTGCTCACCTTAAATGTATTTACTGCTATTACTATCTCGAAATTTTTTGTTTTGGGCTTTGGTCTTACGAAAGTGAACAAAAATTGGTACTCAATAACCAAGTTAGCAGCCTGTCAAAGGTTCCACGGTGTCCAAGAAGCTTGGTTCGTATAATGACTACCATCTTTGTTTTTTATAAACTCATGACTTTGTAAATGTACTTAAAATTTGAATTCTCTATAAAAGTGTTAAAACAGAAAACAACAATAGCTTAATTAAGCCTCATAATAAACTTCCATATAATTTGCCTTGTGAATTCTCTTGGTTTTAAATGAGAATCATATATAGCATTACTTTGGAATGATCAGTACATCTGTTTAGATAAATTGAGGGTAAATGAGGGTATGTGAGTCATTTTCCCTTTTCTTTCATGTCCTCAGGGTACAGACCTAGTAATGGTATTGCTCTGCCAAACTTTGATGTATGGTATATGTGTATGAAATAGAAATACATATATATATATATATATATATATATACATCTATACATATGTATTCATTATATATCTATATATATATACTTATATTTGATCAATGCAAGACTTTGTATGAAATAGAAATGCATATATATGTATTCACTATATATAATATGACTTTTGTCTATTTAAAAGACATGGTTAATTGTTTTAGGGTAAATTATTGGATGGTTACTGCCAAAATATTGTAGTAAAGTTTATTCATGATGTATTTCAATGAAAGTAAATCTTTAAATGGTATATATGGGTATTGCTTTCTGGATATTTTGTCGGTACTTTAAAATGATGTTGCCTTGTTTTGTGCGTGAATGATGATAGATAATAATTAAATTTTCTTTATACTTATAATGGAATGCCTAAGGTAGGATTTTCCTTTTCTACCTCTCTTAACTTCAGCTTTCATTCTCAGTAAGCTGTCTCCATCCCACTCGCACTGCCCCATATTTCCTTTTATTCCATGGAGGATTTTATTTCTACGTGTAACATAAGACTTTCCTTGTATAGTTGCAATGACACAGCTCTCAAAGGTTTATTCCATGACTCACCTAATCCTTTCCTCTTCATATTTAGGTGTGGTGGTTTCTAGTTAGTAGATCCTAGTAGAGAAATAGATCTTTCTTTTGTTACTGTTAGCACAATCAGAGTGGTTGATCTTTGGAGGAAGAAGGCAGTGGCAGTGCCAATAAACCAGATGATCCTCTATAACCTACTGTAGCCACCCTATAGAAAGCAAAGCTAGCTCAAGCTTCCGAACCAAACTGAACCTCATACTGCAGAGATGACTGACTGTTGTCAGAAGGGAGCGAGCAAAAAGTCATATGAGACCTTTTTCTTTTCTTTTTTGTTTTTTTGTAGCAGGACAGTGCTGCTCTGGGCAGTCTGGTTTTCTGGCTGGCTTTCCTTCTGTGTCTTTGTTTTCCTGGTGTTGTGGGTATCCCTGGGGAGAATTTCATGCAGTGGGATGTACTGCAAGCTGCTAGAGGTCATAAGGCACAGTGCACACCAAGGGGTAGTGACGACATTGTATCACATGGTCATTGATGTCTACGTCCTTGACACATTCCAATCTTTTCTCTATTTTCTCAGGCATGACTGTGCCAGAAGTCAGAGAGACCTGACAGTTCCTTCAGTTTGTTAGCATTGTTCTCCTGAGCATTTTTAGACACAAAAGGTGCCCAGTCCACCTGTTTTTATCCCTTTGCTCCAACCTAAAGTTTTGGGAAAAGCTTGGTTTCCTAGTTGGAAAGACTACTGCACAGGCTCAAATATATTTTATGCTTCCTACAAGATTCTTCAGAAGGAATCACTATCTTGGAAGGTTTCCACAAGGCTTGGAAGGGACCTCAGAGGTAATCTGGCCTACCTGTATATCCCCCCCTATAACTTCTCAGACAAAACCAGAGAACCAGATCAGGCTTTTTACAGCCCCAATTCATAGAAGATACAATTTCCTTGGTGGTAATTGAGTAGAGGGCTTCCTGCACTTTGCTTCCATCTGTCCGGGAGATAAAATTCAGTAGTTTCCTACAAAAGATGCAAAGAGCCTCTGGGCTCGAATGTATTTTGTTTTACAGCAACAAAGAGAGGAACAATGCAAATTCACTTCAGCTTGACTGAAGAGGCCAAGTCTCCAGTACTTAATATGTACATAGAAATAGGCTAAGAGCCATGGGGGATACAAAAGTAACATAGTTTGGTGTAGAGCCTTAGCCCATGAATAGCTTATAATTTAGTTGAACTTGTACAGAAAAAGTCAGTATATGATCAAGGGTCAATTTGTGTGGCTCAGACAAAATTTATATGAATAGAAGGGAATATGAGAAGAGGATGTCTGGGATACATTGATGACAGTGCACAGACATTAAGAGTGATAGTTCTGCCACTCAACTACCCAAAACTGCTCACTGCCAAACTTAGGTGCCTTCTGATGCATTTTTGTTGGATTCAAAAGTACCCCCCCAAGTTTAATATTTTAAATCTCATAACAATTATACTTAGCATTTTATAGTGTTTTAATGTTTTCAAAGCACTTTATATATGTGATCTGATTTGATCCTCACAATAATACTGTGAAATGGGCAGTTTTGTTTATTTTTTATTTAATTAATTTTATTGATGAGAAAATTTAGGCTGGGAAAGATTAAATGACTTGCCTTCTAAAGGTCTAAGGTAAGATTTAAACTCAGACCTTCCTAACTCCAAGTCCAGTGCTCTAATTCTCATTAATGTTTGTAAGTTTTAGAACAATTTGGATCACAACCAATTCATGCCTTCTCATCTTATATAACACTTGGTAATGTTCTCTGGTAAATCATCTACAGGAAGACCACTCAGCATGTTGATGTTCTTCTAGGCCTCTTCACATCAGGAGGCTACCAGTAGAACTCAGTTTGTCTATCCAGCTGTTCCTTGCTCTTTTTGCATGACTGGCCCCTTTATTTTCTGGTCACCTCACTCTCTGATGATGTCCTTTCAGGTCACATGCTGTCTTTCTGGTCATATGGTTCTGTGATGATTTCCTTTCACTGCTCTTGAGCAACTCCCTATTTTAATATATTGCAGAGTATTTACCCCTACCAAGCCCTCTTTGGATGACTATCAGTTTTAATTCTTTTGAGACTTTGATATTCCATGACAGCAGTATAGGAGAGAAGACTGGATTATATTCAGGATACTGTGCAGTGTTTTTAGTGGTTCCAAGCTTCTGCTGGAAACAAAGGCCCATCTTTTTTATCAAAACTTCTTCCAGGGATGCTGTAGGGCTACAAGTTAATTTTTTTAAAAAAGAAGGTTCCTATATTATACTTTCTGGATTACCATCACTAACATAAAGGAAAAAGCTTTGATATGGAGGCTTGTTCATTGTACTGAAATGTCTTCAATTTCTCTCTACCTTTACTTTCCATGCTGGAAAAAGTGCTCAGTACTGTGTTAAAATTTTTGTGCAGGAACCTATACTTTACAGGTTTTTCTCTGAATCTGTAATATTAAGAACCACTTATTATATAAAAATTATATGAAATTTTCATTGGGTAAGCTTGTCTTTGTTTCTTGACTTAATTTTGGCATCAGACAACTGATATTTGCTGATCAAAGTAAGCCTGGGTGCTAAAAAGTAGAGACTGAGTTAGCTCCCATGGTTCTTGGATAATGTCCAATTCAGGATTTTGAAAGCAGACAGAGGCTAGTACTGGATCTGATAAACTGTTAACTTCTGAAGGGAGCATAGTAAATGAGATCTACCCTTCTTAATTGAGTGGGGCTTCTCTGTGGCGATATCCATTTAATGAAAGCATATGTGGTGATGGTACTATCTCTCCTGGGATCCTAACTTACCTTTATCCAAACCCTTCCAGGTCATTTTCTTGGCTGTAAGAATAAGTTGCCATTATTCTAAAGTCAATCAGTTGGTTTTGGTTGGTACATAGAAGACAAAGCACCTCTGTACCCATTTTTTAAACCTTTTGCATTCAAATAATGAATGTTCAAAAGAGTCTGCCTCAAAGATGCTATCTATATCTAGATAAATGGATTTAATTTATCTTAGTAATTGAAGTACTTTGTTTTTCTTCCACTCCATACAAATAGAATTTGAGATATAACTGTTAGCTCATTTACATTTTTTTCAAAAGATCATCAACTGTCCCTGCAGTATGCCAAACTTTGGACTGGATGGGATATGGTACCATCACCAACTGGGGTGAGGGTGGGGAATTAAAAAAAAAGATTTCTCTCAAGAAACTTCAACCCTTAAGGTAAAGTTTTTAAAAGTTATATACAATATTCTGAAAAATTAATTAATAACTAATCAGGGAAAATTGATATGTTGATTTCATCACTTATCACTGTTATAATTGAATAACTCATTTCTAAAGATTAATAAACCACATGACAATTAGAAAAGCCGTGAGGGTTAGTCTAATTTAAAATAATTTTCAGGTGGTTGGTTACTTTTTACCTTTTGTTGACTTTATTTCTTTCAACATCATGATTGAGGCTTACCTAATGTATGGTGTTAAATTCTTTTTTAGGTTCTTTGTTATTCTTCCTTTTGCTCCATGTATTAGTATGAAGATAGAGTAAAGGAACTAAATATTTTCCAGTGCATCTGCTTCTTCAAATATTTCTATGCCAAACCAAAAGGAAAAGGGTTTAAATTTTGTTTGGGAATGAGAATTAAAAAAAAAGACAACCATTTTCTTTATTATTTTATGGCAGTCTTCACAGTGACTGGCATTTGTTGAGTTTATAATATATATTTATAAACTGTAACATCTATGTTTTAGTACAGATTAGTTTGCATTAGATTTAATAGCATTTATTCAGATGCCTTGCTTTTGTCTTTCTTTGTGTCCCTAGCTTAGCACAATACCTGACATATAGTAAGTATTTGATAATTCCTCATTGATTGATTGAATATAAGAATACATTTTATCTAGGAATTATTCCCCTCAATGATGGTAGTGACACAGAAGCCCATATGAAAAGATTTGGGAAGCTATTCTTTTTTTCTGGGAAACTGAGTGTGCCTTTTCTCAATCATATCCTCAACTCTGAGATTTGCTTTGTGTGGCTAGCTCCTCCATGCAGTAGTATTCTTTTCTAAATACCCAAGAGCTCTGACTTTCTTGTGTAAGGCTATGTGGCTGTGACACACAGTATGCTAGAGATTTGTCTGGGTGGTTGAGCTGTAGGAGAGAGAGAGTAAGAGAGAACAAGCCAGAAAGATGTCAGAGACAGTGGGTGGGAGGGAGAGAGGGAAAGAAGGAGAGAGAGAAAGAGACAGAGACAGAGAAAAAAGACAGGGAGAGAGAGAAACAAAGAAATTGAAAGACAGAGAGAGACAGAAAGACAGACAGACACAGAAGGGGAGAGAGAGAGAGAGAGAGAGAGAGAGAGAGAGAGAGAGAGAGAGAGAGAGAGAGCGCGCACTCCATGGAAGTAGGTCATCAAGAAAAGATTGATAGGTACTCCTTTGTGTAGAAGTAATTGTGCTCATTTATTGCACTCAGTTATGACAGATATACCAGAACTGTGTAGTTTCATTAGAAATTTTTGTTAAACATTTATCCTTTTGGCACCCTTGTAAAGGAGACAAAGAGAGAATACAAAATAATTGAAAGGAGCAACATTCCCCTCACCATGGTTCACAATGTTACCTGCTGCTTAAAAAACAAACAAACACACAAAAAACTACAAAACCTATTAGCTGGAAACATCTTTTCACCAACCCAATTACCTATTAGAATGTATTCAGATAATAGCACATGCAGCTATATTCTCTATTCTTCCGTTTGCATAAATTATTTCTAGTTTTAGGCGAGTGTGTACAGACTGTTCACAAGCATGTAGCAGTGTATATAATGGAGTGTTTAGAGCCAGTGCAGCAGTCATTGATTAAATGCCCACAATGAGCAAGACACTGTATGGGATTCTGGGGACATAATTTAAAAAAAGAGTCCCTGCCTTGCTTATGAAAGGATATGCTATGTAAATAGATAAGTAGGCATATACATGATAAGTTGAGGGGAATGAAAGCATTAATAACCTGGGGAGTGGGGAGGGAGAGCAGTTTGAGAAAGCCTTCTGTTAAGAATGAAAGCTAAGAATTCTAAAAGGCTGAGGTGAGGAGGGAATATATTTCAGGATATTTGTACTTCAGAGGAAAGAAAATTTATTTAATTTTTCCTGTGTGTAGTCACAAGAAGACAATACTTCTGTAAATCTATTTCCATGTTAAAACATAGAGAGGTTTTGGAGGAATCTTTAATAAAATTACAGATGACATTATGTGTTGGATAGGTTAGTCCAGATAGTTTAAATCTACCTTATTTGTGAGCTGGACCCCTTTGTCAGTCTGGTGAACTCTATAAACCCCTTCTCAGATTAATGTTTTTAAATGCATACACTAAAATATATAAGATTACAAAGGAAATCAAATATATTGAAATACAGTTAACTTTTTTTTTTTTAGTACATTGACCCCAGGTTAAGAACCAATTCCTTCCTGGCTTAGGCTTTCATGGACCTGGGCAACTGAATCAAATGAGTTTTTGAGAACCCTTCCAGGGCTTTTATTTTGTGAGATAAATAGGAGGTAAAGCAGGGCCCCTGAAATCAAATGCTACTTTACTTTACAATCCTTTGTCTTCATTTCTGACAATAATGAAAAACAAAAACAAAACCAAAACCGTGGATTGGAAGAGAGGGCCTTGCTACCGTTTCCTCCAGTTACCCATTTGGTGTAACTATGCCAGCATTTGTAATTTGTTGTACCCTTCAATACAGTTTATCCCTTTAGTTAAGAAAGAGAACTTAAAAATAAATGGGTTAGTCAAATCACATTTTCATTTCTCCAAGTCCAAGAATTCATACAGGTTGTGAATTGAATTGGCAGGCCTGCGTTAACAACTTCCTCAGGGCATCCACTTTACTGTTAGCATTCAAATGTTTAATAAAGAAAATAAGTAATCAGAATAGAGAATAATAGTGAATGCAAGAAGAGGAAAGATGGCTGTAGCCAGAACATGAGAGAAAGGGAACTTTAAGTTCCCCTATTCTAAGGGGTTGTGGGAGAATCTACTTTTTGGCATGTACAGCGGATGTATCATTTCTATGGGTAACTTTCCCTTATGCTTCCTGTCAAGCCAGTGTTTTAATGAAACAAAAAGATACCGGATCCCTCTTACTAATACCTCCACATCCTTCCGTCATTCCTTCTTGCTCCCCGCTAGTGCTAGCCAAGAGCATTTCTCCCACCCTCTTATCCTTTTTACCAAGAAAACTATCTGAAATACATGAGATTCAAGCCTTGTAGAAAGCTTTGTGTATCTTGAGCTCAATGATTATCTGTGTATGTTACCAATAGCTAGTTATGTGATTGACATTTTGTTCTAATTTTCATACATCTTAAGGAAAGTGGACTTTTGATTTTCAAAATTTTTGATACTTCAAGCCCTTAAAATATATAAAAATTGTAGAGTTGGCCTTAATGAATTAAAAGGTTTTTTTTTTAATGTATCTGCTTTGTTCTTAGAACTATTTCAGGTACTAGGGCATATGTATTTTTCAAATACTCTTCACTCTAAAATCTCTTCTTCCCCAACATTTCACCACTTCTCTTGATGACCCCACATTCTCCCAGTTGCCCAGAGTGGAAACCTTGGAATTATATTACAGCCCCTCACCAGTGCTATTGATCTTAACTCTGTAATTGCTTATGTATCTGTCCCCTCCTCAAAAATCATACATTTCAGCCACCTTAGTTGAAGTCTTCCTCATTTATTTCCTGGATTATTCACATAGTTTTTTAATTGGTCTCCTAGACTCAATTCTCTGACTTCTCTAATCAATTATTTGTATGGTTGTCAAAATAACTTTCCAGGCACCCAGGTCTGTCTGTTGTACCCTGCTAGAAAATCTTCAGTTGTTTCCAACTGCTTACTAAATAAAATACTAACTTCTTAGCCTTCAAAGACCACCACATTCTGGCTCCAATATACCTTTCTAGTCCTGTTTCATGCTTATTAAATATTTAGTGAAAAAAAGAACATTTATTTGAAAATCACAACAAAATTGGACAAAGTTTTGCTAATGTGGAGGTATCTTCACTTATAAACTAAGCACAGAGGTTCAGAGAAAAGAGAAACAAATGTGGCCTAGAGTAGTTGGGGAAATCATCAAGGAAAAGGTAGGAAATTGAGTTGAGTTTTGAAGAAAAAGTAGGTTTTATGCAGGCAGAGGAGAGTGGGAAGGATGTAACAGGCAAGGAAAATAACATGAACAAAGATAGTAATACAGCAATTGGGTCTTCTAGACATGAGACTATAAGAGCCTGAACAGAGGCTGTAGCAATGGAAATGGATGAGAAAGGGTGAAACCAGAGAGTCCCATAGAAGGAAGAACCAACAAGACTTGTTGATAATGATATAGAGGTGACAAAGAAGGGAGAACCTGGCACAATGGATGAACTGCTGACCTTCAAGCAGGAAGTCCTAGATTCAGTCCCCACCTCTTCCACACACAGACTGTGTGACTCTGGGTAAATCACTGCACTTTTCAGTGCCTTGGTTAGTCAACAAGCATTTATTAAGCACCTACTGTGTGTCTAGGGATACAAAGAAAGTTTTTTTTTAAAATCATTATTCTCAAGGATCTCACAGTCTAATGGAGAAATAACATGAAAATAATTATGTATGAACAAGATATATTACAGGATAAATTGGAGATATTCTCAGAGAGAAGGTATTAAGTTTAAGAGGACTCAGAAAGGTTCCTTGTGAAGGTAGAACTCTGACTAAGACTTGAAGGAATTCAGGAAAGGCAGACATGGGGAAAGAGAAGTCTAGGCATGGGGCGGGGAGGATAGCCAGTGAAAATGTCCAGAATTTATAGAGTGGCTTTTGTGAGATTCAGCAAAGAGGCCAGTGTCAATGGATCAGAGAGTATATATGTTGGAGGGTGGGGAAGTAGAGTAAGGTATAAAGGTAGGAAGGGGTCAGGGTAGGAAGGACTTTAAAAGCCTAACAGAAGTTATATTTTATTTTATTTTGGAGGTCATGGGAATCCATTGGAGTTTATTGAAATGGGAGGAGAGGGAGTCACAAGATCTATCAAATATTTCATAGCCTAGTGTGAATATTCTTAAACAAAAATTTCTGACCAAGGTTTATCATTTAATGATGCTTAATTTGGTGGTATAAATACATTGATAAGTTAAGAGAAATTTGCTTTATTCAGCTCACGAGCTTCTACTAAGCACTTAATATGTGTAGAGCATTTTAAATGGTGGTAGGGTTTTCAAGGTGAAGTGAAATTACTTATGTGGGATCACACAGTGAATATTTTAGATATCCCACCTCAGGTTATGGGAAGTAGCTAATTAGAATATATCAGCAAAAATCTGAAGGACAGACATTTATGCCATTTTACTGCTAAAGAAACTGAAACACAAAAAAGGCCAAATGACTTTTCGCTGCAACTATAATTTTGATGTCTTCCTTCCCCACCCAGTTTTCATTTTACAGTGATGACTCCAGTGAAATCTCGTAATTGATATTGGTACCTGTGATACCCACAATTAGTTTGAGAAGCCAAATTAAGTGTTTGATCCTGACTTTTGAATACATAAAAAAGCTATGAAAAAATAAGCAATGTGGATTTTTAATCACCTCTTCATATAAAAATGCACATATTCTTGTCTAATAGAATTATTGAAGAGATGAAATTAATTTAATTTTGATTCTTCAGACTGCTTTAGTTTTAATAGAACATTGGAAACAAAGTAATTGTGAAAAAAATCTTATTTCAAAATTCAAGTCAAATTTTCATATATAGAATTGTATGTATACAATTTGGCCACTTGGTATGGTTCTAAATCCAATTTTAGTAAGTGCAGGATCTTGAGTTAGAGGACCTTGGTTTAAATCCTTGTTTAGCTACTTTGTAGAATCATAGATTTAGAGCAAACAACAACAAAACCCCCCAAAACTGAGACTAGAGAGATTCAGGGGTGGGGAACCTGTGGCCCTCTAGGTCCTCAAGTGCGGCCCTTTGATTGAATCAAAATTTCACAGAACAAATCCCCAAAATAAAAGGATTTGTTCTGTAAAACTTGGACTCGGTCAAAAGGCCGCACCCAAGGACCTTGAAGGCCACAGGTTCCCCACCCCTGGATTAGGTGATTTACTTAATTATTATAAAAACAGGTAGGCTTTGTACTCTGGCCCCTGGATTGCAGAGACTATGTTTTTTCCATAGTACCACACTGTATCTTAATAACTGACATCTGTGTATTTAGATATACATAGAAACAGCTAGATGGCTCAGTGGATAGAGTACTTGGGCTGGAGTCAGGAAGACATGAGTTCAAATCTAGATCCATGAAACCTATTAGCTGTGTCACCCTGGACAGGTCACTTAACCTCTGTTTGACTCAGTTTCCTCAACTGTAAAATGGCGGTAAGACTAGCACCTACTTCACAGGGTTGTGAGGATCAAATAAGATAATATTTTTAAAGAACTTAGTACAGGATCTGGCACATAATAGACATCTTTCCTTCTTTCCTTTTCATATGGCATTTATATTAAATGATATGAGGCTGGTTCCAGTTCTAAATCTTTTGATATAATAATACAACTATCATGCAGACAGGCCTATGGTGATTAGAAATGGAAACAGCATGTACTCAAAAATATAAAAGCTCAAAAATCATTAATTTTTTTGCTAAGTGTATCCAAACAGATTGACAGGGAATGATTTTTTTAAAGCATTTATTTCATGATACAAAGTTCAGAAACTATTTTGAAATGTTTAATCCTTTTTTAAAGGGATTTTAATATGCCCTGAGGGAGGAAATAGAATCATTACAAATTTAACAAATACATTTTTTTTAAAAGCCCATCTGAGGGAAATAATTACTGTCACACAGATGTTTAGTGAGAATGACATCCTGGAGTATGCTATTGAAATCTGGATCAGTGGTGGCTACAGATTTATGTGTGAATGATCAAAATCACAAAGCCTAACATTATCATATCAAAGTCAAATACATTAACACTGACTTGCTTCCGAAGAAATGTTGTTTCATATAGAAGAATTAGATCATGTTAGGTTCAGGAAATAGCCAAGAACAATGATTGGGGTTACAGTAGTATTTATAGCTCTATTTTTCATTTTTGGAGGGTTAGGGAAGGTGGCAGTAATCTGTTTTAAGGAGAGATGTAATAAGTTTGTAAGTATCTGCCGCATAAAAATCCTGAGGGCACAGAGCAATCAGATTTCGTGAGCATTAACATTTTCAGTGGGGTGGTGTAATAATTTCCTCTTGCTTTTGAAACAGCCTTAATCAAAGATTTAATCCAAGCCTAAATAATCTCATTTAAATGAGGGCAGAGCCAAGTAGAAATGATGTGCTGAAGTTATAAATGTTGCATAAAATTCAACCACGCAAAGTACAGTCTTTAAGTGAAGGGTGTGTGTGGTGGGGTGGAAGGGGGAGAGGGAGGGTAGATGGGACCTTCTAGGAATAAACAAAATACTGTTCACAAAAAAAAAAAAAATGAGTGTGGCAGAGTTTAAGAATAAACATTCTAAGAGAAAAACTTTGTTCAAAGGAATTTTCTTCTAAGGGCCTAGGTCAACCTGCAAACATTATTAGAAAACTTATAGAAAACAAGATTGCTTCATCTATTCAGTGATGTTACAGGCACTCTCCGCTTTCTGAAGAAGGACATTTAACTGAGCTATCACATGCACAGGGGCTATACCCTGATAAACCATCTTGGCAGATGGGCTAAACCAGGCGGAGAGTAACTGAGAGGCTTCAAACCCATAGGTGAATTAAGGGCATGTCTACCCCAAGCATTGAAGACTCTCCCTGGAGGAATAGGCAGATGAGAATTTCTTCTAGGCTGTGAAGCAGGCTCTATGGACCACTTAGAACTTGATTGAATGTCAAAGACTCCAAGGTTTTCCACTTCATCCCAGGCCACTGTCATTGTAAAGACTTTTATCTTGCTGCTGGCCTTTGATGAGAGAGTGAGGCTGATGACTGCAACTCTACCTCACTTAAATCCAATTCTCAAGAAAGTCAAGACCTCATCCCACAATGTTACTGGTTCTCTTCGAAAATTAAGGGCAAACAGCAATGACTAAATATCATTGACATCCCTGTTTACATCATTTACTTATTCCATTTTAAACAAACAGAATTAAAAATGTTTGTAATACCTTATATTAATGTGGAGATAAGTATAAGAATTTTACTGAAATTATAAACATAGGGCCTAATAATATAATTATATGTAACAGATTGGAAATTCAATTTAAAGCTTTAGGGATATCTTTTTTATAGCCTTTACTGGCAGTACAGTACAGTACAGTACAGTAGAAAGCCCACTGGACCTAGAGACAAAGGACTTCTGAGTTCAAATTCTCTCTCTTAATTTGAAGCTCAGAGTTGGAAAGAACCTTGGAAGCCATCTTTATTTTAGTCCAACTAGGCTTAAATAGTAATCTCCTATTGAAATTATCTAAATAGTGATTTTAATCTTCTACTTAAAGACCTTTATTTAGTGAGTGGCACTGTGCTACCCACTGAGGTAGGCCATTACATGTTTGGATGGCCATTTAGAGCTGGGAGAGAATTCAGGGGCCATCTAATCCTTGGGTTTTTTTTGGGGGGCAATCAGGGTTAAGTGACTTGCCCAGAGTCACACAGATAGTCAATGTCTGAGATCTTATTTGAACTCAGGTCGTCCTGACTCCAAGGCCAGTGCTCTTTGTACTGCACCACTTAGCTGCCCCCATCCAATCCTTCTAACATAAAAGTAAGCTTTGTTATAACCATAGCTATATTTTTATAAGCCTAATATGTTGCATACTGTATGTTAAAAAAAAAAACTAAAAGTACAGTTGTGTTGAAGAGACCAGATGACTAGTTAGCGAACTGATGGTTCTGAGAAAAGGTTGAGAGACATTAACAACATAGCAAGAATACCAAGTTGGAGGGCATGAGGATTGGCATTGGTTGGCATTCTAGATATTGAAGGCACCAGAAATCTTGGTAAAATTGTGAGTAGGTTGAGATTATCTCTGGTTCTCTGTCCCTTCTTTTGATACTTCTATTTCCTACCTTCTGATACTTTATTCCGTGTTACTTGAACCATCTAGATGTCTGATGGTTCGTCAGGATTTCCAAAGGTCTCAGTGATGTACTTTTCCTTCCAATGGAGGTTAGGTTCAGGGGTACCTGTTTTTACTCCTTTCCTTCCCCAGTCAAAACTCTCATACTCCCAAGGTGATGCCACCTTTGTGATTTATCTACAGACTCATTATCCACTTGAAAGCCAGCCACCATAAAGTGTGAGTGATAGGTAAAGTTGACTTAGGCATTAACTCCTTAGGAATATGTGTGTGTGTGTGTATATGTTTACACGCATACATATATTTGTTTACATTTTTTAAAGAGGAGCTTGCTAATGCAAATTGGTAAAACTTGAGAAGCATTTTTGAGCCAGAGAGATCATCATACTACCTCTTGCCTAACAACAACAACGACATCGACATCGCTATTGAACTATGTGCTAGGAACTGTTCTATTCCCTATTGTATTCATTCTTCTTGCTTTCCACCCCCAACCCCAAACCCCCATTGGCAGAGCAAGGTTTAGCATTTAGGCATCCTACTTCTAAAAGTGTTTTCCAGTTCTTGGATGCATTTAGTGACATCTACTCTGGGATGACTGGTATAAAGAATAGTGACTGGCCATTCTCTACCTTGTCAAAAAGGAAAAAAAAAATTAACTGGCTTTAACTGAAGCAGTATTTAAAGTACACATTTTCTACCTTTCTAATATAAGTTGCTAGTCTTTATAGATTTTTTTTTAAAAGTGTCACCAGCACATTCCCTAGAGATTTCATCTGCTAATCTGTATCAATTTCTTAACTTCTGATTACCAGAACCATATTAGTTGTAATTGCTTTTATTTTTCTGTCCTGACCAACTAAAATTTCCAGAACCAATAATTAACACATTCCTATTTTCTTTGTCCTCACTGAAAATCCCACTTAATGTTTTAATACAGATTGATTTTATTTTCTTTTAGCCATGAGTAGACATCCCTCAGTTCAGATGTTGGAGTTCTTTTTAAATATCAACCCCAGGAATTCTAGGCCTGATGTTTAGAATACATATATTTCTTGTGATTCTTTTAATTCATACCTTTTAGTACTTCCGTCTGCAAATCTCTGACTCTGAAAATGATATCTTCAATTAAAAAAACATACATGTTCACATCCTTTATGTTAAGACTACCTGTGGATTTTTTTTTTTTGAGTTAAGAATTTACTCTAGTTTAGTTTTACTCTCCTACCATAGTAATTCAATAACTATATCTGACTTCTGGACTTGTTTATCAGTTATTCTGAATGTAAAATCTAGATATGTTTTTTTATAACCCTGTGTCTGTGAGTTGTTCATATCCCTAATGCCCGGCAGCAGTGTAGTCCAGTGATGTTGATTGCAGTGTCCTGGCTTGTCCCAGAATTCTAGTCCCTAGACCTGACACTGAACGTCTCATTGCATACAAAAATATGAAATTGGTGGATGGGAAAACCATTTCAGTGTGTCTGATCCTTAGGCACAGAAAATGAACTCTGAAGCAGAAACCTGAGAAGCAGGGATTAAAAAACCCATATCAAGATCCAAGAGAAGAGGATCAAGGTCAGTAACTAGAATAATACGCCTAAGTGAATTGAGTAGGTGCACAGGTCAAAATACTACCCGAGCTAAACCCATTCAGAAAAGGAGTTAGCAAAACTCAAACCAGAATACGAAGCTAGGGTCTCAAGTCTGAGCAAAGGTCAAACAAGGAAAAAGCAAACAGATTACACAGGAAGGGTGATGATTAATCATCCTCTTTTTGAGGGAGAGCTAATACCTGCTCTCGATGCATGGCTCCAGGAAAGAATAAGCCTCATCCACCCTTTGCAGTTATGTAAGACTTGGAAAGGAGGTTATTAAGGACATTAAATACAAAAAAAACCCAAACCTGATGCCCATATTTGCCATATCTGAAAACTTCTAGAGTGCATGCTCTTGTCCCCAAATGTAAAACTTGCCAGTCTCTTAGACTCTCAAAGAAAGGGCTTTCCTCCTCTAAAATTAAAATTAGTCACAAAAAGCAGCAATTTTGAGACTTCTCATTCAGGGTTCAGGTGAAAACAATACTAACCTCAGTAATCTAATTCTTAAGCTCATAATGGATACTTCAAAGTGAGAGAAATGAGCTAAAAATAGTGAAGTGGTAATTTAAGGTAGAGTTTGGTGATTAAGATAAAACAATTTAGAACTAAATTTAGGCTAGTGCTAATAAAATGAAATTGTATTTTGCTAAATAGTAGGACTTATGAGGACAGAGTTCATGGATCATAATGCCTGAAGGCTTCTGAGTCACCTCACTTTTTTTTTTTGCTCTTTCAGGAATTTTAATAAAAACACTTTACATTTATATAGCGTGTTATGATTACATATATTGAATAAAGTGCTTTTATATAAATTATCTTTGCCTTCTCAAACAACTCTGAGAGTATTCAGTGCAAGTATTAGTAACGCCATTTACATGAAGGAACTAAGTTCAGAGAGCTTGTAAATTCCGATGTAACAAGTAACATGAAAGGAACAAGGATACCATTTCGATTACATATCCACTACTTTCTTTTCTTTTGCCATGCCCTCTTTTCAGATGCCTTGGGTCCCCTAATTTAGGGTTATGAAAATATTTATTGTACATCACTTGGGGAATGGCTAAACTGATTGTGGTTCATATATTTAATGAATAATTATTACACAGAAACAAAAAATATGAAGAATTCAGGGAAATTTGGGAAGACTTACCTGAACTGACACAAAGCAAATTAAGAAGGGGAGTATAACAACTAGAAAAACCTAAAGAAAACAATATTGAAGGACGTTAGAACTTGGATCAATACAGTGAAGTCAGGGTACGAATGATCGTGCATTCTTCCCTTCCCAGTGGAGAAGTGCTAGGATGTAGGTATGGAGTTGAGGCATACTTTTCTAGACATGTTCAGTGAGTGAATTTGTTTTGCTTAGATATACTCTTTGTTGTGAGAGAGGGTTCTTTTGGGAGGAGTGTGAATGGAAGAATTTTTTGGGGGGAGAAAGCAGTCTTAAAAAGAATATCCCTAAATTTTTAAGAGGCCATGGACATTGGTTTCCTGGCAACCAACACATCTCTTAAAAAGTATTATATACCAAGCACTGTCCTGAGCACTGTGATGAAAATTGGTAATGCTGTCTATTGATTCTCTGTGTAATCTAAAACAAGAATACTCTGAAAGTCAGCCATACTCAAGGTGCTTAAAGTGTAGTAAAAATGAAATATGAGCAAATAACTATAATAAATGTTAGAATATTATGAGTGAATAGCAGAGGTCAACTGGATGGGCATGAAAGATTTAGGGAGGGAGTGATCTCTTCTTGGTAGGGAGAGATCAGGGAAGATTTGGAGGAGATGGCGCCTCAGCTGGGCCTTGAATGAAAGGACAAATTTCAACATGTGGCAGTATCATTGGAATTCATTGCGGGTATGGAGGATGGGTTAAAATTCCCAAAGGTAGGAGGCTGGATGAGATGTAGCGCATAAAGGAGACTGATGTTGAGTTAGGTTGGAAAAGTAGGCCGAATGAATGAAGCTTGTAATACCAAAATGAGAAATTTGTATTTTATTCTATTGGCAATAGCAAGCCTCTGTCCATCTTTGAGCCAGAGTAGTAATATGATTACGCTACTTTGGTGATTGTATGAAGGATGGATTGAAGACGGGAAAACAGAGGAAGGTGATCAGTTAATAGACTATTAAACTGCTTTAGCTAAGAAGTGATAGGGATGTAAGTGAAAGCAGTGGGAATAGAAAGGATGAGATACAAGGAATAATGCCAGCAGTTACCTGATTAGCTGTAAGAAGGAAGCAAGAGTGAGGTTCAAAGATGATTTTAAAGTTTGAATCCAGGTTGACAGAGAGAACCCTGGTGCTAATATAAATTGGAAAGATGGGGTAAGTGATAGGCCTATGACTTTGACTTTGAAATGAACAACTTCTAAATCATTTTAAATAGCAAGTGAGGAGCAGTTAAATTAAATTAATTTATTGATGACATTCCTTTTGCACTTAGGGAATTGGAGGGAGGATAAAAACCATCTAGAGAATAAAGAACAATCACAGGTATGAGAAGACCTGGAGAACAGCATCACAAAAGCAAGAAAAAAGAGTATTAACAAGTAAAGAGATTGTCCAGTTGATAAATGATCAAAGGATATGACCATTTCTTCTCAAGGAAAGAAATTCAAGCTTTCTATTGCCATGTTGGAAAAATAAAAAGCTCTAAATAATAGAGAAATGCAAATTCAAGCAAATTTGAAATTCCTTTCATACTCATCTGATTGGCAGTGTTGACAAAAACAGAAAATGACTAATTTTGGAGAGATTGTGGGAAAATAAATGCATTGATGCACTGTTGGTAGGGCTGTGAATTGATCCAGCCATTCTGGAAAAGCAATACTAAATTCTGTATACCCTTTGCCTCAGCAAGTGGTATGCCTCCTAGGCCCATACCTACAAAATGATCAAAGGAAGAGAAAAAGGTCCTAATTGCACAAAAATATTTCTAGCATCTTTGTGTGTGTGTGTGTGGTGACAAAGAACTGGATGCTAAGAAATGCCCGTAAATTAAGGAGTGGTTGAACAAACAATGATATATGAACATAATGGAATACTATTGTGTTGTAAGGAGTGATAAATGGTATAGTTTCAGAGGAACCTGAAAAGACTTGTGTGAACTGATACAGAGTAAAGAGATCAGAACCAGGAGAACAATTTATAGTATAACAACGATATTGCAAAGACAAATAATTTGGAAAGACTTAAGAACTCTGATCAATGCAATTATCAAGTATACTTGTAGAAGACAGATATTGAAGAATGCTACTCATTTCCTGACAGAGAAGTGATGGACATCACATTTTTGGACATAGCCAGTATATATACTTATTTTCTCTGTCTCTGTCCCTCTGTCTGTCTTTCTCTCTCTCTCTTTCTCTCTCTCTCACAGACAACACACACAAACACACATATAATATAAAACTTGATTTCTATTAATTTTCTGAGGTTCTTAGTTTTAAATCTAGTTGAAACAGCCAAGATTAATTTTTATTTGAATTGAATTGAAACTGTTGTCATACAGTTTCAAGGGCTTCAAATTAATAAAAATAATAATAATTACATAGTGCTTTACATTGTATTTTAAGATTTACACATTGATTTATTTGCAGGATCACATTTGATTCTCACAAGAAAAGAAATAAGAAATGTAGAACAGGTGGTAAAAAAATCAGTTTTGTAAGGTCAAAAATCTCAACTTGACCCCTTAAAGTAAACTTTGAAGTATTTCTGCTTAATAAGCTTAATCTGCTTAATAACCTAGATGACAAGTTGTTGTTGTTGTTGTTGTTGTCGTTGTTTTACCATCACCAGCAAATTCTCTTACTTATCATGTGTGACATCACTTCAGGCATATCTTTTTTTTTTTTGATGAGGCAGTTGGGATTAAGTGCCTTGTCCAGAGTCACACAGCTGTGAGTGTTATGTATCTGTGGCTGGATTTGAACTCAGGTCCTCCTGAATCCAGGGTCGGTGCTCTATCCACTGTGCCACCTTGCTGCCCTATGGCATATCACTTTTAGTGGCATTCTTTAACATGATAGTGTAGAAGAACTGGTATATTCAAAAACAGGGCATCTAGGTGGTACAATGGATAAAGTGCCAGGCCTGGAGTCAGAAAGATTCGTTTTTGTGAATTCAAATCTGGCCTCAGGCACTTACTACCTGTGTGACCCTGGGCAAGTTACTTAACCCTGTTTGCCTCAGTTTCCTCATCTGTGAAATGAAGTGGAGAAGGAAATATCAAACCACTCCAGTATCTTTGCCAAGAAATCTCCTACAGGGGTCACAGTGAGTTAGACATGTCTGAAAAAATGACTCAACAATAAAAAATATCCAAAACTTGTTTGGTTGAAGGTCATTTCTTCAGTAACATCTATAAAGTTTTGCACAAGTTTAATTACAATTTTAACATCAAGTTAAATGCTTTCAGAATGGTTTAGTACAGCCCCCTACTAGTCAGTTCTAGTGGATGGAGCCAAAACTGCTTGCTAGTCTAGAAGTACCTCTAAGTTCAACAGTATGACTAATGCTTCAGAAGTCACTCCTTCCATTCTAATTAGAAGGAATTAACAGACTTATGCCTTTAATAAGAGATATTAAAACTTTATTCGTGGGGATTTTAAAAGCACAATTTCTGCTTTATGGGAGATGGCTAGAGCTTAAGAGCTTTTGAGTTATGATAGAGTCTTAAGGTTTTCAACCAAGTTTATTATTGTAATTAGAACTTGTCATCTTAGTGAATGGCTTTGGAACTACCATGAAGAAGAGAAGATATTAAATCCAAATGATTCTGCTAAAAGAACAAGTAGACATCTGAAATTGACACAATCATTTCTATATTCTAGTCTTTAAACTTGAAGAGTGAGAGGCACTATAATATGAATTCTCTGAAGAAGCACAGGGATATATTTTAGTCATTCAAAGTTATAGCTGATATGTTGTGTGGCTTTAATAGACATGTCAATGGGTTGGAACAGCCAAGTGAGTCTGAAAAGGTGAAATTGTATAGGGAAAAATGCAAAGACCTGTGTTTGGGTTTTTCTAAAAAAAAAAAAAAACAACCACCACCTCAAAAGCACAAGATGGGAATGAAGTAGTTAGGAAGCAGTTCGTGTGATCGTAGTGTCTTAATAGTCTGCTGGCTGAAAATAAGCTAGTAGTATGAGATGGCGGCCAAAAAAGGAAAAAAGAAGAGCTAATTTGACTTGATTTTAGTCAGCTTTAGGAGGGACATGGCTTCAAGGATAAGCAAGATGATAGGTCCATTGTGTTCTGCTTGGTCGAATCCTAACTAGAATACAGTGTACCATTTTGGCCAAGGACAACCTCAAGCTAAAGTGAGTCCCCAAAAGAGTAACACGTATGGGAATGGCTCTCAGAAAGAGATATCAATCAATAAAATCAGCAAGCATTTATTAAGTAAGGCCTTATTATATGCCAATTACTATGCCAAGTACTGTGGATATGAATAAAGGCAGAAACGCTCCCTGCCCTCAGGGAATTCATATTTTAGTGTGGGAGACAACATGCAAAAATCTGTGTGCAAACAAGATACACAGACACACTCACACAGACACACACACATACACATACTACGTAATTACTACATATAGTAAATAGGAAGTAATATCAGAGGGAAGGCATTAGCATTGTGTGGCACCTAGAAAGGCTTCTTTCCATTAATGGAGGACAGCCAAGGAAAATGCCCGGAGTTGGGAGATAGAGCATTGTGTGCCAGAAATAGCAAGAAGACCAGAGTCTCTGGATCACAAAGTATGTAGAAGGGAATATGGTGTAAGAAGACTGGAAAGGTAGGAAGGGTTCAGGTTATGAAGGACTTTAAAAGCAAAAGAGGATTTTTTAAAAATTTGATCCTAGAGGCAAATAGAGTTTAATAAATGGGAGGATGGCATGGTCAAACCTTCACTTTAAGAAGATTGCTTTGTTAGATGAATGATGGATGAACTGGAGTAAGAATTTGAGTCAGGGAGCCCAAACAGCAGGTTATTGTAGTAGTCTAGGTGTGAGGTGATGAGGGGCCTGCACCAGAGTTGGGGTAGTGTATGAAGAGAGATGGAGGCATTTATGTGACATATTGCAAAGGTACAATTGACAGGACTTTGCAAGAGATTGGATTGAGGGGTGAGAGAGTGCAGGGTCTTAGATGATACCTAGGTTGTGAACCTGAGTGTCTTAGAGTACTCTCAACAGTGGAAACTTAGGAAGAGGTGAAGGTTTGGAAGGAAAGATAATGAGTCTGCAGTACATCCAGTCTGAGATGCCCACTAGCCAATTGGAGATGTGAATCTGGAGGTCAGGAGAGAGGTGAGGGTTAGATAAATAGATCTAAGAAACATCTGCATAGAGATGATCACTGAAGCCCTGAAAGCTAAAGGGATCACCAAGAAAAATAATATAGACAGAGAAGAGAACCTAGGACAGAGCCTTGGGACATTCCCATAGTTAGTAGGTTTGACCTGGATCAGCAAAGGAGACTGATAAAGATTGGACTGACAGACAAAAGGAGAGCCAAGAGATACAGTTTCTTGAAAACCTAGAGAGAATTAAGGAGAAGATAATAATGATAACTAATAAATAAAGATAATAAACCTCAATAATGTTACAGGTTGCAAAGAGGTCAGAAAGTGTTGGAACTGAAAAAAGGCCATTAGATTTCCCAATTAAGAGATCATTGGTAATTTGGAGGAGTGAAATTTAAGTTGAATCGTAAGGATATATGTGGATCAGTTTAAGTAAATGGATATGGTTAGCCTTAAGAAGAGATGACTTGAGAAGACATTGTTATTTGAAAGGCTCTTATGTGAAGGAAGGATTAAGCTTGTTCTTTTCTTAAAACTAAATTGAAATATAATTTTATTTTGATAAATTTTAGCTAGCTCTTCAACAACAGATTACCAAGAGAAATAATTTTTCACATTCCTCCATACGATTCTAATGAGAGGCATAGCATTCTCAATGAATCACTAACTGATATGGTCAACGTTTCATCAAGGGGACTTATAACAATATGAGAGAGGGTAAGGAGAAATTGATCGATGCATTGACATATCACAGGGGGCAGGCCCCTTAGTAAGTACAGATACAGAGGCCCAAAGGGAAAAAATGATAAATTGTCCATTCAAGGCTTCAAAAGTCTCCTCTCATACAGCTGTCTGATGTTCAGGACGTTATCCAGTGAAGTTTCCTGGTTGGAATGTTGCCAAGTGATCTCCAACAGACTGTCTTCTTAAAACTTCTTGTAAAGAGAGATCCTCTTTCTTTGTTAAAATCTCCACAAAATTGATCTTAAAACAATTTTAAATTACCTTGCCAATAACCACGTCAAATAATGAAAGTTGACTCCACCCTTATGTCTCTATTATTGTAAGATTAGGCTTGTTCTTGATATGACATGTGGGGAGAATGAGGACCAGTGTTTGGAAGCGTCACATGCACAGATTTGCTCAGCATAAGTAACAAATCCCTAATTATTTGAGCTATCTAAAAATAAGCATCTTTTCTTAGTAAATAGTAAATTCCTGTCACTGTATATAGTCAAACAGAAGTTAGAATAGATAATTATTTGTCAGAGATATTGTAAAGGGAATTCATGTTTTCAGTGGGGTTCATAGGACCACAGAATCTTAGAGTTAGAAGGAACTTTATAGGGATTCTGGTCTGACCCCTTATTTTACAAATAAAGAAACCGAGGCTAAGAGGCAAAGGGACTTGCCCACTGTAACATAGACCATAAGTAATGTCAGGATTTGCACCCTGGTCCTCAGACTACAAATTCAACTCACCTTTCACTGTACCATACTGCCTCCTAATTAAACTAGGTCCTTTTTAACATTAAAAGTTTCTAATTCTAAAAAATATTTCAGTGGCATAGTCTTCTAGGCAATATCTTAATAAATAACCTCATAATTACATTACTTTTCGATTTCTAAATTTAAACTCATGGTAAAAGTTTCAAAGAACTTTTATCTCACTGTGAAAGAGATACTGCTTAACTAACAAGGTGTCTGGAGTTAATCTACTATATGCATCCAGGCTAAAAAATAAAAGTCTTATATCTCCATGGTCTCAGTTCTTAGGCAACATTTTGTTTGATATTGATATCCCTCCAACATATTATCTGATTGTTATAGATTGGTGTACCTGAAAATCATAGAATGTTAGAGCTAGGAGATATTTTAAAGATCATTTAGTAACTCCGTCATTTATAAGCGAGGAAACTGAGACTCGGAGATAATGAATGGGAGTTGCCCATATTGTAGGCCTGGCAATGTAGAAGGTTTGTTACTACCCTTCCTCTCAAGATGCACCAGGGTTCTTCCTTTTCTGTTTTGGTTGAGATCAGTTATTTGGCTCTGCCCTTCTTTCGCTCTCTCCATTAGTCAAAGGAGCACTACTTAATTCTTCCACTTTTTTGGCAAATCCCATTGGCCATAGGATAGGTTATCAAGCAGTAATCCATTTCCAGTCTCCTTTCACACATACACACAAAAATTATGATTTGTACTTTTAGAAATTTTTTTTTACAAATTTTATTTTCATCACATAGAAGTAATATTTTATAGATTTCCAAGTATGTACTGACAGCAGAATTTCTACTTGTTAGCCAAAGTACTTGATAATTCTTAATTTATATTGTATTTGTCTGTCTTTCTGCCCCAAAGGCAAATTACATTTGTTATGGAGCTAAGAATTTCCCCAAAGGCCCCAAAACTGATACATCTCATTAAATGCCTCTCATTTTTAAATCCAGCAAAATTATATCTCTAATTAGTGTGGTTCAATTTCCTGGTACTATTCTGGCTAGCACCTAGAAGTCCTCAACAGATTTGGGGTATAGCAGGACAATTCTGTGAGACTCTAATTTGCAGAAAAGTTCACAATGTGTACTAATAAGAAGAGTTCCCTTCTTGGAAGCTCCCTACACCAATGAAATTACAGGTTGAATTTTTTTAATTAAAAAAGAATGCAGATTAACACAAGATTATACAACACTGAAAATTGAGTTCAGGTCATTTAATTACAAATTTGGTTTCCAATTTTTTTTTTTAATTCCAAAAAATTTCCCCTGTAACACATTGCCTCTTAACATCTATGTGCTATGTTGATCTCATATAATAATTCTTATAATTATAATAGTGGTTCATTTATCCAAGAACATTGTACCTTTTGAAACATTTTAACTTGGGAACCAAGAACCATTATATTGGAGGAAAGACAAAAATATTTTATTTCTACCACTATACTACCACTTAACTAATGCTTCAAGATTTGTGAAGCATGTTACAAATATCTTGTTTTATCCTCACAGTAACCCTGGAAGGTGGGGGCTATTATTTCTGTTTTGTAAATAAGGAAACTGAGCCAAACAGAGGTTAGATTATTTGCCCATTGTCACAGAGCTGGTGAGTGTCTGAGGCAGTCTGCCTGACTGATGATCCAGTGCTCTATCTACTGGCCACAATGTTTAGTCATGCAGTCTGCCCTGTAGCAATCCAGGAAGTAATGTAATAGTATTAGATACAGGGGAGGCATCAAACTAGAATTTCATCAAGTAAATACATTTTGAGGGGGTTTTTTTGTTGTTTTATTAAAGAAACTCAAGTTGTAGACTCTGTGTGTCTTTTTGGTGATGGACTTGGCATTGTTTTTGGAAGTTGAGGGTGATTGAAAGGTTTCCTGCTTTTTCCTGGGCTTCAAGGGGACGTGGTAATTAGGAGTAGATTCTCACTATTGTAAATTGAGCAAGTTTACTTGGTTTGACATCATCTGTGCACCAGATTTCTTGTTCTTTGCCTTCTGATATTTATGATGGTAACTAAGATAATTTACAACTCTGAGTCTGAGAGCACAGGCTTGAAATTGATCACAATTTTCACTAATCTTCTGCTCTGTTCTTTTAGCAACCAAGTATCTTGCATGTAATTAGGCACTAAAACATTTGTTGAATTGAACTGAATTAATTTTGATACAGAACTTGGGTTTTCAGGCTATATCAGGAGCCATGTATTCTTGGCATTTGGAATTTTGAAGATGGTCTTTAGTTGGCTTAGAGTTTGATGGGAATATTCTATATTGTTTTAGGGTTATTTTTGCAAAGAAAATCACCAACTTTTAATAATAAGGATATTGAAAGTCCACTGTAGAAGGAAAACTTCCTAAAGATGCGAGTTCTTCGAAAACAGAATGTGCTTTCTCATGAAGTATGGAGGTCCTCATGGGGGATCTTCAAGTAGAGGCTAGATACTAGCTTTAGGGGGAGAGAAAAAGGGTTGTGAGTATTCCTTTTCAGGTATATGTTGGCTTAGATCTATTAGTCTCTTTCCAGTTCTGAGATCTTCAACTTGTAGACAAGTATTTGTTTATGAATTAAAGACTATGCCATCATCATCAAAAACAAATACTTATTGAGTACATACTACATATAAGGCAATGTATCAGGTAGTGCAGCTATAAAGAGGTATAAGGCATGTTTTCCTTGCTATAGGTCTTAGGATTTCTTCAGAGAGATAACAAGGGTGGATTAAAAATACTTATTCAAGGTAGCTAAGCCAAGTGTCAGATGAGTGTTTTGAGTAAGTGCTAGAGGTGTTCAGAGCAGGGTGGGGTTGTAGAGGACTTGGCCACCTAGGGACACCTTCCTGGAATAAGTGCACTTTGGCCCTAACCTTGATTAAAGAGTAGGGCTTAGATCAGGGGTGTGAACCTGAGGCCTCGAGGTGGTCCTCATGTGTGGCTTCTGTGATGGAATCCAGATCAATCAAAGGGGCCACATTTGAGGACCTAGAGGGCTACATGTGGCCTCAAAGTAAAGGATCACATATATAATATATACATATATGTACACACATATATTTTAAAATAACAAATATAAATTATATCCTGTTGTAGCTCTGAGTTGAGAGTGGAGCTCTAGTTCAGTAGTAATGCATACAGCTTTTCATGTGAGGTTCTCAAAGAGTTTTTTTTTTATCAATAACATATAATATTATTGGTAAATAATATTGTACATAATGAAGTCAGAGGAAGAGCCAGAGGAAGAGCTTAGAATGTACCTGATTAATTTTAGGTTCCTTTGAGACAACCAGGTAGATAGATATATCATATAGGTAGTTGGAGATATCAGTCTGCAACTTAGAAGAAAGGTCAGGCCTCGAAATAGTTTTGAGTCATCTACGTGGATATTATATGATAGTTAAAGGTATAGAAGTGATTTAGATTGCCAAAGAGGGAATATAGAGCCAAAGACAGGCCTTGGGGTATATCAGGAACTATAAAAGAAGATGAGGAGTGAGTGAAGGAGATAGAAAAAGAACAATTTGAGAGGTAGGAGGAGAACCCAGAGAGAATATAGTATTCTTGAATCCCAGGGTAAGGAAGTGGGGAGAAGGGAGAGGAGAAGAGAGGCCAATTAATAACGTCAGAAGCTGTAGATGTGGTAAGTACAAAAGAGAGGACCAAAAAGGCATGAACGTTCAGGTTGGTGGAACCTGAGAAGATGCCTGAGTAAAACCTTTAGAGGAAGGGAGCGGTTTCAGTCATCAGAAATTAGGAATAAAAGAAGGAGGGGTCCTTTATAAGCATGGGCAAAACTAATGAGATCCATTCTTCTCACATTGAGTTTAAGGAAGTAGTGGGATATCTGGGTACAGATAGATATCAACAGGCATTTGGAAGTATGGAACTAGAGTTCTTGGGAGATGTTGGGGCTGGATATATAGATGTTAGAGTCATCTAAATGGAGATGCAGCAGCTAGGTGGCACAGTGCATATCTTCTTGAGTTCCGATCTGGCCCCAGGCACTTACTGGCTTTGTGACCCACTAATTCAAGCTCTCAGTAAGAGAAATATGCTTCATTTCTAAAACATCGGTTGTTGTTCAGTCATGACTGACTCTCCATGACTCCATTTGGGGTTTTCTTGGCAAAGAAACTGGAGTGGTTAGTCATTTCCTTCTCCAGCTCATCTTACAGAAGAGGAAACTGAGGCAAACAGGGTTAAGTGACTTGCCCAGGTACCTGAGGCTGGATTTGAACTCAGGAAGATGAGCCTTTCTGACTCCAGGTTCAGCACTTTCTCCACTGCACCCAGCTAAGACTGAGAGTTAGCTAAATCTGGTATTCTCAAATGGTCTGAAAGACGAGATGTAGGGAAGATACTGTTCTTGAAATTGCTAAACATTAGGCCAGGCCTTACTCTTATGACCCTCCATGGTCTTTTAAGCCATATTTTATATTACTCACCTCCATGAAATTTACATTCTAGCCAAACTGGATGAATGTTTCTCTGTTCCCCAATCTTGTCCTATATACCCCCATCTCTGGAATCAATTCCTTCCATATCTTAACCTCTTGGAATTCTTCACTTATTTTAAGTAGTTAAAGTGCCACCTCTCAATGAAGCCTTCTCTTTTTTCTAGAGGACATCTTTCCCTTCTAATCTAACAAGTCTTTCACTTTTGCATTACCATTTCATCTCCTAGATATTTCTTCTGATTCTAAATTTCACTTAGAATTTGTTTACTTCTCATCTTCCAAATAAATTATAAATTCTTCAAAGGTCATAATTGTCATTTTTATCATTATGTCTTTAGCAAAGCATCGTGCATATAGTAGGCAATAAATATTTGTTAAATTGAAGTAAACAAATAGAAAAGGAGATAGGGAATGGGTGATCGATTTTAGGGAGTGATTGAGGTCATGATGAGGATTAAAAATTAGATTTAGAGGAAAGAGAAAGGGAATGGGAGAGGTAGAAGGACTTGAGATTGTGGTCAGAGAAGGGAATTTTAGTGGTCAAGATTTTAGATTAATTATAGGAAGGATCATTTATTATGTAACTGCTATATGCCAGGTACTGTGCTAAGCACTTTACAAATATTATTTTATTTTGTTCTCACAACAAGCCTGGGAGGTAGATGCTGTGACTATCTCTATTTTTACAATAAGTAAATTGAGCCAGACAGAAGCTAAATGATTTACCTGGGTCGCACAGCTAATAGTGTCTGAAGTTGGATTTGAACTCAGGTCTATCTGACTGTAAGCCCAGTGTTTTATCCATCATTTGAGCCACCTCGTCTAATTGTAAAGAATATTTTCAATAGTAGATGGCAAACTCTGTGAAAGCAGGTATCATCATGTCTTTGCATCTCTCCCAGTTCCTGGTATGATGGCTTAGACTCAATGTTTATTTAAGTGAATAACATGACACATTTGTGAGTTTGCATATATGAGTATAGGGCAGCTAGGTGGTGCTGTGGATAGAGCACAGGGCTTAAAGTCAGGAAGACATCTTCCTGAGTTCAAATCTAGCCTCAGACACTTATTAGTGACTTCAGGCAAGTCACTTAACCCAGTCTACCTCATCTATAAAATGAGCTGGAGAAGGAAATGGAAGACCACTCCAGTATCCTTGCCAAGAAAACCCCAATTAGAGGTCAGATGGAGAGTTGGACATGACCGAAAAATGAGTGAACAACATATGTGAGTATAAATATAAATATAACTGTTTTTATGTGTGTATATGCACAACATTGGTCTGGAGTTATGATTTATCAATGTAGGCAACTACTAGTATGGAACCTCCCTCAATGACTCATTCATAGCTTAGTCATACAGAGTTGCCTGAGCCAACAAGAGGTTAAGTGGCTTGCTCAGAGTTGAACAGCTAGTATGTGTTAGGATTTGAACCCAGGACTTTTTGGCACCACAGCTGGCCCTCTATCCATTCTGTTAGGCTGAGTCTGATCATAAATTTTGGTATGCTGAAATAATAATTATGTTTTCAATTCTTATTGCTAACGGTTTTAGGAAAATACATTGTGCTAATATCCACATTGCTTGTAGTGAAGGAAAACCATGTATATCTGTAGCAATATATACTTAGCTAAAACAAACATGGATTGTAGGGAATTAACTAAATTCTCTATTTTGACTGTGCATTTGAAAACATAGTACTGACGTTTGAAAACATTCTACTGTGTGTGTAATTACACACAGTAATTATACTGTGGCCTGCCAGTTTAATTTAAGGAAGTAAACTTCTTTCTAGTCTCAAAAACACTCTGTTTAAGCTATAGTTATAAATTATGGAAATTGTCCATACTGTGAACAACACCTTCTATTCTAAATGTTTTCACTTGAGTTGATGAAAAAGAAAAATGAATTCCCAGAGACCTAGGCATCCGAATATTTTTTTGTGAATGTAATTGATGGATATCCTTTAAAGGATTTCCTTTTGGCAAGTGTGCCAATTTAGCATGCCATTCAGAAAACATTTATTAACATTCAATGGAACACTATAGTAGACACTGAAGGGTCAGAGTTTGAAGTGGGGAGCATAAAAGAAGATGTCATACTCCATCTTCAATTCTCCTTACAAATCCTAAATAGGTACAAAGAGCATTATTTGCCACCTTCCTCATCCTTTCCCTCCCTTTTCCCATCCTTCTTTCTTCCCAGGTCCGCTCTAAAACCTCAATTAGTGACCAGGTGGGGAAATGTTCATTGAGTAAGGGAGTAATGGTGACCAGGTGGGGAAATGTTCATTGAGTAAGGGAGTAATGGTGAACATTTGAATGTTCAAGAATTGTTCCTTTGTCTTTTCCACCTACCTCTAGCGCTAAGAAAGGAGGCATTGGGAATAAAAAAGAAATGTATGGGGGCGGCTAGGTGGCACAGTGGATAGACCACTGGCCCTGAAATCAGGAGGACCTGAGTTCAAATCTGGCCTTAGACCAAACACTTGACATGTACTAGCTGTGTGACCCTGGGCAAGTCACTTAACCCCAATTGCCTTAAAAGAAAAAAAAAGAAGAAATGTATGACAAAAGAAAAAAAACAAATCACAGATATATGGTGCTTCAGGGGGCCTTGGAGATGGTCTAGTCTGGCTTTTTGTCATTTTACAGATGAGGAAGAGAAATTAAGTCACATTTCTGGGGTTGCACAGTTAATGGCAGATCTAGGACTAGGAAGGTCCACCTCTCCTGGATTCTTCCTACTTGCTGCTACATCTCTCTTTGTACTTTATCTGCCCATTAGTAGTTCACTACATGATTATAAACATCTTACATTTCCAAGTTTTCTTACACTTGAAGATTGTAAGACGTGAGAATGCTACATAAATGCAAATACAGAGGGAAAGCATTTAAAGTTTAGTGGTTCCTGTTGCTAGTGGATTGAAATGAATTACTTTAATTTTCATTAGGCATTCAATGTTCATAATTACCTAATACCCAGAAATTGTATCATGTGCATGTTTGTCTATGTGCACATGTGTGGGGTGGTGGTTGTAAGTGTCAGTGTATGCTTTGTCGGAGGAATTCTAGTATTAGTTGAATAGAAGGAGGTTTCAGTACATTAAATTCACCCTTCTGTATTTTTTTAACGACTCTGTGATATTGGTGGTACAAGTGCTATCATGCCTATTTAAAAGTTGAGGAAACTAAGGTTGAGAAATGTAAAGTGACTTGTCTGTGATCACATAGCTAGTCAGCCTCAGAGCCAAGACTAGAACCCAGATTTTATGAGCTCCAAATCCAGTTTCCTTTCATTATTCTACACTAGAAGCCCAACTAATAAGGAAGATAGAGTGGGGTGGGCTTCATGCCATTCTTACAGATAACTAGCTTTTTGTGTGACAGATAATTAGACAACTCTTGCATTTCATTATCCCAATAGTGATTCACTTTTGTTTTCTTTGCAGACAAAACTTAGTGTGGAAAACACTAGAGATTATGGAGATATAAGATACAAAATATGTACTATCCTATTTAGTAGCAGTCATTGAGGAAATTTCTTTTCCTTGTGTGGTTCAGAAGCAGCTAGAACAATATTAACGTTATTGACAGATAGAAAGAAAAAGAATTCCACGTTATTTTCACAGGCAAAGTAAAGTGGAAAATTGAGACAGTTATTCAGATAATTTTAAAGCTGTTTTAAAAATCACACTCCCTAGTTGTAAGGTTGTTTGTGTTGGGGAGCAAGGAAGGTGGAAAGGGAGAGGGTGGCCATTTGTTTTGGCCTAAATTATCCAGATTGTTTGTCCCACAAAATTTGTTCATTGGAGAATAATACAGTTCTCCACATCATCTTGCATATGGTCTGAACTAAAAAGAAAAACAAACCTTGTTAAGTCATATCTAGCTTGCCCCACATGGGAAAAATGAGTTTTCCTTTCCATAATAAATCTTTCATATGGTATACTTGACATTATCTGAATGATAATGCAGTGTTTTGCCTACTTGTGTAGAAATCAGTTTGCCAGCGTCCTTTCCATTATAAATGGTAAACTAGATTTTCACATACAAGAGAGTGTATTGTCTTAGTTTCCTACTAAGCTTCTTGCCTGAAAGAAACTGAACTGCCATCTCTCTCTGTACACTAATGTAAACTTCTAGAGACCTAGGGAGAATAAAAGGAGTCTGAATGTGTGTCCATGGCAATCTCTTAGATGGGAGGAAGAAGTTACAATGCCTTAAGCCATGAAAAGAATCAATTGTTTTCATGGAAAGCAGTAAAGACATGCCTTGAATTCAAAGAATTGTGTTCTTTAAAACTGGAAATCCTCTATTAATTTTTCCCCGCTCTGCAAGGGCTTTTGCTGGTCCACAGAAATCCTGTTGAATAAAATGTAAACATGAAGGAATTTAGGTTGGAGAGTATGGAAAAAAATGTTAATGATCTTTTTCTCTTTGAAATTTTCTGTAAGAAAGTACATTGGATCCTTTCTATAGAGCATCCTGTCTTGCATCTGTTTTGCATATCTTATTTTTGTTACTTTATTACCAAAAAAAACCTTTTAAAGATATTGATCCACATAAGACTTCAATGGCCTATACTTAACAGCTAGCTTTAGAGTAAAACTCCAATACAGTTATGTTATTTAAAATCAAATACAATCAAAGTCATGGTGGTGAAGTGGAACAAATGTACTTAGTGTCTCATGTGGGTTTGAATCTCAGCTTTGCTGCCAGCTCTGTAATGCTGAATAAGTCCCTTTTCCTTTCTGAACCTCAGCTTCCTGATTTAGAAAACAGAGATAACCATATTTGTTCTACCAGCCTCATAGGGTTCTTATAATGAAAGCACATTTTAACTTCGCCATACTTTGTAATTGTTAGCTTTATTATGTAGCAAATGTTAGGCTCAGCCTAGTTAGAATAGGACAGATTTGGACAGTCATAAGTTATGAGACATTTAAAACTTAAACACCAAAACGTTCCTGTTAAAAGTTTCAGTTGGTAATTTAAATTTACGTGTTAATTACTACTACTATTTTTTTTTACTAATACTCTAATGAATAAGAACTCTTGGACTTGGGAAGAACTGAGATCCAATCCTACCTCAGATGCTTAATTAGTTGTGTGATCATAGGGAGTGACTTAATCTCATGCCCTCAGTTTTTTCATCTGTCAAATGGGACTAATGACAGCAACAACTTCATGATGTGAGGATAAAAATGGGATAATATATGTAAAATGCTTTATGAAGCTCAAAAGTGCTTTATGAATACAAGCTATTATTAGTATTAAGCTTTTTTGGCTTATCAAAGATATACAGAGTGTCCCCAAAGTCCCAAAATTGCAGTAAGGTTTTTGGGGTACTGTTGATTTTATAAAGCACAACAGCATAACATCATTTATCCATCATCATCAGCTATATCACAAATATGAGGTTTTTGATGTGATGCTGTTCAGCTGTTTCAGTCATGTCTGACTCTTCATGACCCCGTTTGGAGTTTTCTTAGCAGAGAAGCTGGAGTGGTTTGCCATTTCCTTCTCCCGCTCATTTGACAGGTGAGGAAACTGAGGCAAACAGGATTAAGTGACTTGCCTAGGGTCACACTGCTAGTAAGTGTCTGAGGCCAGTTTGAACTCAGATGATGAGTCTTGGGGCAGCTAGGTAGCGCAGTGGATAGAGCACTGAAGTCAGGAGGACCTGAGTTCAAATTCGGCCTCAGACCAAACACTTGACACTTACTAGTCACTTAACCCCAGTTGCCTAAAAAAAAAAAAAAAAGATGAGTCTACCTGATTCGAGGGCCAGCACTTTCTCTGTTGCACCATGGGCTGTTTACTAATTTAAGTGTCATACTTTCTTTTAAATATATTTTATCGAAATATTTCTTAAATTCATGAAACATTCTTCTTTATCCAATCAATTTCTATTTAGTATGATTTAAGTTTTTCCTCGTAGCTCAGAGTCATCATAAGATAAAATAATTATTTAATTAACCACTGATAAACAGTGATAGCATTTGGAAACAAATGAAGGGTGTTGGACTGTTTGCTTCTGTACTAAGTGAAAATACACTGTAGTGCTCATTTCCTTACGTCCTCTGATTTTAGATGGTTTTTCTATTTCTTTTCTCTGTCTTCTGTTGTTGCTTCTTAGTGAAATTGGTGTATCATGTTTCCATTAAAAAAAACCAAACTTTTACTTTATACACATTTGTTGGTGAGAGTGTTTTGACACCATGGCTACCATTCCAGTGATACTCCCAGTAGCCCTATAGACCATTCTGTCAGCTTGTCCTTCTGTATTCATCTTGCTAATCCCAACCCCTAGCCACATAAATTATATCATATTTCCTTGCATCTCCAGTCTCTTCATTTATGTGTATTCTTTCCTGTCTGCCTTCAAACAAACACAAATTTACACTAAAAAAATCCTTCCCTCAGCCTTGATGCCTTTAAAAATACAGTCAATCTCTCATCTTTACTTTGCTGCCAAGATTGTAGCTACAGCATTCTTGCCATCCACTCATTCTTAACCTGTTTCATCCTACCTTCTGTTACTACCAAAACAAAACCCTTCAAAGCCACCTGTGATCTCTTAGTTACCATATTGCTTCATCATCTGTGGGGGGGAAATTTTAGACTTAGCATGGTATTAGTGTTAAGAGCAACCAACTGAGAATGAAGAGATCTGAGTTCTAATTAGTTTTACTACTAATTAGTTTTGCATTCTTATGCACAGCACTGACTTCCAGGGCTTCAGTTACCTTCTCTGTAGAAAGGAGTGGAATAAATAATCTCTAAGGTTCCTTCCAGCTTCAGCATTTCTGTGAAATCCAATGGTCCCATCCCTCTGTCCTTATTTTCTTTGACTTAATTCTTGAAATATTCTTTTGGGTGGTCTACATGAAATGTAAAATTAAAAAAAAAAGAGGTTAATGGAGTTTCTCTGTCCTTCATTTATTTATTCATTCATTTAATATTCAACAAATCTTTATGTAAATATTTGCTCTGCTGCCCTTACAGAGTTCTTACAATGAACATGCATCATAATCTTCACTGTTTACAATGTTTAGATTGGGCAAATATTTGTTGAATGAATGAATAAATTAACAAGGGACTTAGAGAAATTCTACAGGCTTTGTTTTCAGCTTTAAAAATTTACATGTTGGATTTATTATAATATTTAAAAAGAAAAGCAAGCTCTACATAATAGATTCACAGTTTTATATACAATCCTCTTTTTTTCTTTCCTGTGGCATATATAGAAATGCTCATTTTAGTTGGTATTTATTAAAATCACAATGAAAAGTTAATTATAAAAAATATACCAAGAAGCATATGTGAATGAGGCAAACAGTGATAACTATCAACCCTGTTGCTAAGTAGGCTCACTGCCAGTTCATTCAGTTTGCCTCCCATTTTCTTCTGAATCAGAAAAGTTCTTGGGATTTCAAGGCAGAGGTTTTTCTAGGCTTAAGGAGACTAGACATTCCTGCCCGAAAGAATCCAAGAATCTCTGGGAAAACGTACAATGAGGGCCTTTGGACTCCTCTCCTTTGGGGTGACAGAGGTCATTGTATGAATATTATTGGAGGTGGATGATGCTAAGACTTCTCAAAGGGAGTCTTCTCTCTGGCTTGGGCAATGCTCATGCTGCCCCAGGCCTTTTCTATTACATTAGCTACGTGGACTTTATTATAACTATTTTCTTTGTTGCTAAGACATCTTTTATATTGACTTCTGGATTCATGGCAATATTATAGATAGCTGAGGTTGCTGTAAGTTTGACCTCTAGATAAGTAAGACCTTGCTGGAGTTGTCCAAAAGCTTTTTTACAGTATGAGGGGTAATATAACAAGTGGTCTTTGATATACTTATAAAATTCATTGTTTTGTAACCGTTGCTGTAATTGAATTCAACTATTAAAGTGAATTGCCAGCTAAAATAATGTGGTAGTAGTACTTTCCCCCCCTGATTATCTATTGGTTTAAGTCTTTTCAGTAGACTGAAAATATAGGTTTGGTAAAATTGACTTCAATCAAGCAAATAGATCATTTTGTACTTCTCTCTATAGTAGCATTTAGGAATTTTTTTCTTCTTGGAATGATCTTCAGACACTCTTGTCTTTTTTTATTTGATGCTTTTTTTTCAATTCACATTTTGTAGAACAACTCCCCTCTCCCCTAAGAAAAGATAAAAAGCCATGGCAGCAGTAGACACAGGTAAGCAACTTGGCGAGCTACTAGGCATTATTAGCATATTGAGGAAACACTTTTGTATCGCACCATAAAGCACTTGTTATAATAGAAGGATAACACAGGCTAATGTGTAAATAAATAAAGACCACTAGGTGTATAGTACTACCCTTTTAGAAGTGATTATTTATAGGGGATGATATCCTTAATTTTTTTCAACAAGATTTTTATATGGAGATATTGACATTGTAAAGTAATAAATGACATCAAGGAAATGTAAAATATATAATTAGACAGTAGCACTATATTTAAAAAACACTGGCCCATTCAGTTAAACATTTATTAAGCACCTACTATGTGGCAGTCACTATGTTAAGCTCTTGGAAAACAAATTATTGCTTAGTCAATTCAGTTGTCTCTGACTCTTTGTGACCTCACTTGGGGTTTCTTGGCAAAGATACTACAGTGGTTTGCCCTTTCCTTCTCCAGCTCGTTTTATAGGTGAGGAACTGAGGGAAACAAAGTGAAATGACTTAGCCAAAGTCACAGAGCTAGTAAGTGCCTGAGGCCGGATTTGAACTCTAGGAGAGGAGTCTTCCGGATTCCAGGCTCTATCCATGGCCATCTAGCTGACCTTGATACAAATAAAAGAATGAAACAAATCCCTGCCCTTCAGGAGTTTATGGTTCCATTTTATTCAGAGGCATTTAAAATAGTACAGCTTTTGTTTAAATAAAAAGCCAGTTTTGGGGGACAGAGCCAAGATGGTAGAGTGAAAGCAATGACTTGCTTGAGCTCTCCCCCAAACCCCTCCAAATACTCATAAAAAATGGCTCTAAACAAATTCTGAAGCAGCAGAATCCACAAAACGACAGAGTGAAACAAATTTCCAGCCCAAGACAACCTGGATGATTGATCAGAAAGGTGTATCACGCTGGGCTGGGAGCGCAGCACAGAGCAGCATGGGTGAGCAGGCCTCAGCGAACCTGAAGCAGGCCTCAGAGGACTGAATCGCGGGCAGCTGTGGAGGTTTCCAGATTCCTCAACCCACTAATGCCAAAGACAACTTAGAAGGTCAGTGGGAAAAGTCTGTTTCTGTTGGTGCTGAGAAAGGAAGGTGGAGTTTCAGCTTCATTCCCCAAGAGCATGGTCCTGGGCGGGGAGGTAGCTGCTTCCCGAGCTTCTGGCCCACAGACTGAGGGGGAATCCAGTGGCTGATCAGAGAGGGATTGCAGGGATCTCTTTGCCAGTGCTGAGGCAGGAATCTCTTGCTTTGCCCGTGTTTGGATCTGGGCCACAGTTCTGGGTGGCGGTGCTGGGGTTAGGAAGAACACTGGCATTGTGGAGCTTGTAGTGGATGTGGAGAGGAGCCCCTCCTCACAGTTACAGGACAGAAAGGAATACTTGTGGTCACAGGCCAGGAAAGGAGTAAACACCTCGCCCCTTATCATACCACCTTGTGAGAACTGAAAATTTACAGGTACCTACAAGTATCTCTGAAAACAGCTGTACAAACCCCTGAAGCTTGGGACAGTACATTCTCCACATTGGAAGCAGACTCTTACCTTAACAAAGAGTTTAAAACTCAAGTAATTGGCTGGGATCATGAGCAAGCAGCTCAAAAAGAGTCAGACTATATTATCTTACTTTGGTGACAAAGAAGATCAAAATATACAACCAGAAGAAGACAACAAAGTCAAAGCTCCTACATCCAAAGCCTCCAAGAAAAATATGAATCAGTCCCAGGCCTTGGAAGAGCTCAAAAGGGATTTTGAGAAGCAAGTAAGGGAAGCAGAGGAAAAACTGGGAAGAGAAATGAGAGTGATGCAAGAAAATCATGAAAAACAAGTCAACAGCTTGCTAAAGGAGACCCAAAAAAATACTGAAGAAATTAACACCTTAAAAAATAGCCTAACCCAAATGGCAAAAGAGGTCCAAAAAGCCAATGAGGAGAAAAATGCCCTAAAAAGAAAAATTGGCCAAATGGAAAAGGAAGTCCAAAAGACTTACTGAAGAAAATACTTCCTTAAAAATTAGAATAGAGCAATTGGAAGCTAGTGACTTTATGAGAATCAAACACTGTAAAACAAATCCAAAAGAATGAAAAATTAGAAAACAATGTGAAATATCTCATTGGAAAAACAACTGACCTGGAAAATAGATCCAGGAGAGAGAATTTAAAAATTATTGGACTATCTGAAAGCCATGATCAAAAAAAGAGCCTAGACATCATCTTTCAAGAAATTATCAAGGAAAACTGCCCTGATATTTTAGAACCAGAGGGCAAAATAGAAATTGAAAGAATCCACAGATCTCCTCCTGAAAGAGATCCCCAAAGGAAAACTCCTAGGAATATAATAGCCAAATTCCAGAGTTCCCAGGTCAAGGAGAAAATATTACAAGCTGCCAGAAGGAAACAATTCAAGTACTGTGGAAACACAATCAGGATAACACAAGATTTAGCAGCTTCTACATTAAAGGACCACAGGGCATGGAATATAATATTCCAGAGGGCAAAGGAGATAGGATTACAACCAAGAATCACCTACCCAGCAAAACTGAGTATAATCCTTCAGGGGAAAAAATGGTCATTCAGTGAAATAGAGGACTTTCAAGAATTCCTGATGAAAAGACCAAAGCTGAATAGAAAATTTGACCTTCAAATACAGGACTCAAGTGGAACATGAAGAGGTAAACAGGAAAGAGAAATCATAAGAGACTTATTAAGATTGAATTGTTTACATTCCTGCATGGAAAGATGATATTTATACCTCATGAGACCTTTGTCAGTATTAGGGTAGTTGGAGGAAAAAAAATTATATGTATGTAGATAGATAGATAGATAGATAGATAGATAGATAGATAGATAGATAAATAGATAGATAGATAGATAGGTAGATAGATAGATAGATAGATAGATAGATAGATAGATAGATAGATAGATAGATAGATGGCACAGGGTGAGTTGAAGATTAAGAGGTCATATCTGGAGAATAAAATTAAGGGATGAGGGAGGATTATACTCGGAGAAGAAGAAAGGGAAAGGTAGAATGGGGTAAATTATCTCACAAAGAAAAAAACAGAAAAGAAAAGTCTCTTACAGTGGAAGGGAAGCAGGGGAAGGTGAGAAGGAATGAATGAGTAAATATTCTCATAGGATTTGGCTTAAGGAGGGAATAACATACACATTCAATTGAGTATGGAAGGGGGAGAAGGGGACAAGAGAACAGGGGGATGATAGAGAGGAGGGCAGATTGGGAAAGGGGGTAATCAGAAGTAAATACTTCTGAGGAGGGACAGGGTCAAAAGAAAGAATAGAATAAATGGGAGGGCAGAATAGAATTAAGGGAAATAGTTTTTCACAACATGTCTGCTATGGAAGTGTTTTGTATAACTGAACATGTACAGCCTATATTGAGTTGCTTGCCTTTTCAATGAGGGTGGGTGGGGAGGGAGGAAGAGAAAAAATTTGAAACCTAAAGTTTCAAACACATATGTTTAAAAAAAAAGTTTTCACATGCTATCGGGAAATAAAAAATACAGGAAATGGGGTACAGAAGTCTATCCTGCCCTATAGGAAAATAGAAGGGGAAGGGGATAAGAGAAGGGGGGAGAGAAAGAAAAGAGGACAGACTAGGGGAAGGGATATTCAGAATGCATGCCATCTTGGGGTGGGGGGGCGGGTGAGACGGGTTGAAAATTTGGAACTCAAAAACTTGTGTAAATGAATGTTGAAAACTACAAATAAATAAATTTATATTTTAAAAAAAGCCAATTTTTGTGCTCCTGGGCTTATATTTTAGCATGCAGGTTGTGGATGTTATAATATTTACTAATCATTGCTTTGTTGAATTTGTCCACTGTTTTTGATGCTTATTACAGAATTGCAAAGGGCCAATAGAACATTCACTCAAGCACTATGCTTCCCCCATTGCCAAGATCTAGGCTTCATGGCCATATTTACTGTGAAGCTCCATTATGTAGCAATCAATTAGCAAACATTGATGAAGCCTCTATGTGCCAATAACTGTGCCAGGTGCAGAGTGAGCAAAACAATATGATGAATGCTATCAGTAAAATGCTTTCTGCCCAAAATAATGGTTGCCACTTGTGAAATTGGTGTCAAAAATAAATTTGGGGTATGGGGAAAATATAGCCACCAAAATTTTGGAGAGGAAGTCAAGTAAATCATGTAAAGTGCATTCTTTTTTTTTTCTTTTTGGTGAGGCCGTGGGGTTAAGTGACTTGCCCAAGGTCACACAGCTAGTAAGTGTCAAGTATCTGAGTTCAAATTTGAATTCAGGTCCTCCTGACTCCAGGACCAGCTCTCTATCCACTATGCCACCTACTTGCCCCCAGTGCACATTCTAATAGGCAGAATCATATCATTATTCATTATATATGATATCGATTCCCATGGTCTAATGTGATTCCTTTCTAAAGAATGAATTTTTTCTTAGAGTAAAAACTCATTTTACTTGTTACAGATTGCCACTTTTATTTTAGTTCTGGTTATTTGGTCTATTAATTTACCTACAGCTAATTTTTAGAGATTCTGTTAGGGAGATACTGTGGGCAAAATGTGAAAGTTACCATACAGGATACTACAAGACTCTGTTAATTGTTTTAAGAAGGTCATAGTGTGCTAACCTGAGGGCAAAAAGCCAACAGGATCCTGGTTCCAATCCAGACTGAAAGTCTTTTGACTTTCTCATAAAGCTATAAACTTGTAGAGAAAAGGCAGATGTTTCATTTAAGCTAACCATTACAAACTCCATAAATCACAACCCCTGCAAAAGTTACTTGGATTTTTGTTTAAAATGTAACTTTACTTGGATAGATTCTCCAAGGCCATTATCTTTGCATAGAACAGGAATATCATAGGCTACTGTTCCAGCCAAACTTTTTTGCATCAAGCAGCATGAACCTTTAAATAACCAGCACCATGGGAAATTCAAAAGTCTCAGGCAAAGGTTATGGTGAAAGCTTGTGTTATAAAAGAAAAACCTCATTTTTAAAAAGGAATATGATTGGCTTATTCCATAATCAGAAGAATTGAAGTTTAAAGGACTGACATCATTTGTGACAGAATTGGCTTAAAATAGCTAGGCTTTTTGATTCATAAATATCATGGGGTTTCTGAATATGGGGAATGGAAGAAACGAAGGTGAAGAGAGAAGAGCAGGATCAATGGACAGGAGGAAATAAGAGAGGACTACAGGAAGAATAAAACAGAAGAATTTTAAATAAAAAATCTTCTGCTTAGTAACAAAATACTATCAACTAAATCGATCCATTCCTTGGACCATAACAATTAACTGAAGATTTTCTCTTGGTGTTTGAGTGGCTTCTAATGTAACCAATGGGAGCTATCTCCAGTCATCCTGATCTATATCTGGTCACTGGACTCAGTGGACTCTGGAGGAGAGGGTGAGGCTGGTGAGCTTGCACAGCCCTCCCTCACTTAAATCCAATTCACTTGCAAATCATGGCATCATCTTCCTGATGACATGGTCCTCTTTGAGAAAGGAGGACAAACAACAATAATGTAGCCACTATAAACACTCAGTTGTATAATATGTACACATATACTGTTTTGTTTGTTTTTAAATGATGGCTGATCTGAGTTCCCAGTTAAAGGAAATATGGAATCCTAATTGTAAAGCTAGAGGAGACCTTAGACATAGCCAATCCAACCCCTTATTTTATAGATGAAGAAACTGAGGTTAAGAGACTTGCCTGAGCTCACAGAAGTTAAGTGGCAAAAGGGAGAATTTGAACTCGCGTCTTTGACTCCAAATCCTCCTTCCTCTGTATGCTATTTGTTATCTAAGTGAAATTGTGTAGCAATGGTATCCAGGTGTGGTAAAAATGAAATAACAAATTTCATCTGATATTTTATTGTCAGAGTGATATCTTCGCCAGTAAAGCAAAGGGTTATGAGAAATTTATGTATGTGAAGAAAATTACAAGTTCAGATAAACAAGGCATATTTTTATAAATCAGCAATTACTTTAGGCAGTTCTAATGGCTAAAGATTGTTGTTGTTTTATTGGCTTCTTAAAATTTAAGAATAAGGAATTCATAACTTTTTTTATCAACAGAATGTTTTAAAATTATCAATAAATAGTCGATAATCAGATTGATAAAGATTGATAATCATAGATTAATAAAAGCTAGGAAAGAAGAAATTATAGATGCAGAGTAGAGGAGTGTAGCTAGTACCAGATAAAGAAAGAAAAGGCTCACTAAGTGATACGAACATTTATGCATTTTATGTTTTACATTGTGACAGGGAGAGTTGCTTTCTATTAGTGAGAGTTTATTAGCACAGTCATTTAGGAAATTTAAAATAAGTTTCTAGCTTTCCATTTTCACTGGAATAGTGTAAATGGTTATATAGATTGGTTATAGATAGTATCATTATAGCTTCTGTCTTCAAGTAAAAGACTAGCTAAGTATTAACAAAGTTTAAAACAGTCAAGTGAATCATCACTGCCATTTTGTGACTTAACAATCAAAATAGGATCATGTGTTTGGAAGAGATCTCAGAAGATATCTAATCCAACCTTCTTGTCTTACGGAGGAGGAAGATGAGGCTTAAAGAATCAAAGTGACTTGTCCAGGGTAACACACGTAGTACTTAGTAGAGATCGGGATTCAAACCCAGGCCTTCTGACTCTAAATTAAGCAGCCTTTCCAGTGCACCATGATGTCTTTGTCTGTTACTAAAATTCCATATTACTATTTGAGATTTTGTTTCATTATGGAAAGGTGAAGTTTAATACAATATTTTAAATGAATTTAATACAATTATCTGAGTTGCTGTGTGGTACCTTTCCACCTAAGAAATGAATATATTTTAACATACACTATATCTTTTATTTGTAGTATCCTTATAAAGTAAATGTGTGCCTCCATTTCATTGTAGTAGAAACAGATTTAATGAAGTTAAATTAGCTGTAGTAAGTCACAAAAACTGTTTCAAGGATGGGGATGATCGATTTAAAGTTAGTAAAAAGAACGACAAAATGGCAACTCTTATAAGTGGTAATAAAAAAGAACTACTATAATTTTTTTTAAACTGATATTTTTTTCAGTCTGAATTGGGAAAATAAACAATAGTGAAGGTTTCTTGATGATATTTCTAAGTTTAGACAGTTTTAATGGGCAATGACAAATGGAATCAGGTGCTAATAAAATTTATAAATGGTACTGTACTGTATTGTAATAAATGGTACAAGTTAAGAATAACACAGAGTGATAGAGAGAGAGAGATCAGTGTGCTTATTACATTTCATGCTTTTCTTAAAGGTTAGTTCTTTCATATAGGTCATAAAAACTACATGTGGCCAGTGGGTTTACAGTTTGTACACTAGAAAGAAGTCAAGCACATCTTTGTAATTTTGATCAAATTATACATTATTCGGCACACTTAATAACAAATTAAAAATATGTGTCATAAATATTTTTGAAAATAATGTTAAAATATCTAAGTGCCAGATTTTTACAAATGAATAGTTCATAAACTTGGACTTCATTACATAGACAAAATGGGCCTATGGATAATAATAATGCTACTTAGATCTACCCAGATGTAAAAGGTTCTAGGCAACTTGGTCATTTTGGCCATCTTGATTGAGGCAATTTGATGAATGATCTTTTTTTTTCTGGAAATAGATCTTTGAATATCTAGATGATTAAAGTCATCGTCCTGCTTAACATGTGGGCATGGCCATCATTTCCCAAGTCTAATTTGAATACTACTATGATTACTTCATTTGACTCCTATGTTTACTTTCCTTTGGGTCATCTAATGGTAGGATTACTTTTTTTCTTCTGAAATACCAAATGAGAATGGGCAGTTGTGCTCCAAGCTTTTATTTAACCAGTACCCAAAATATTTTTGTCTCTGATTTGATAGCTGTAGATTCAGTAGCATGAGTCTTCAGAGCAGCAATTTTAGCACATTCCAATTTATTGTTCAGATGTTTATGATACTATATTTCCTTTTCTCTAGTTTCTTCCAACCACTTTTTCTTACTCTTTTCTTTCACCTCTCTTCTTTTTTTTCCCCATTTGTTTTAAGCATCTACTTTGATTTTCTTTTATTCTCCAATGCCTTTCTTTACTCATATCATTACTTTTATTTCTAGTTGCTCGTCTATGATTTATCTTTCATATATAATCAGACCTTTTATGCTGATTTTTAAAAAAAATCTGTTGTGGTCATTAGAGTTCAAATTTTAGTGATTGGAAGAACTGCAGTATTATTCAAAGTCTAACATTAAGAACCATTTCTGGAATCAAGGAAATAGGCCCCTGAACCCACAACCTCTCCCTAAAGGGCCCCTTTGCTGTGGAACCATGTATATTGTACATCTCTAATTCTGTCCTGAGGTAGCCTCACTCTAATGAGAGGGGCTAGACTTTCTTTCTCATACTCCTTGGCACATTAAGCCTTCTCCTCTGATTCCTTGGGGGGAAATTAACAATGATTTAGATTATTGTTTACGTCTAGTGTCTTCTCAAAGGAGTGAGTAGAAATATATTCAACATAAAATATAAATAACATGGAACAGATATTTATTTTCTACACATAAAAGAAATGCTAAAATTGCTCAGTGACAGAGTGACTTAAAACATGATTCAGTAATTTATCTGTAACTACTGTTGTAACGTTGAGGTAGGCTTATATTTAAATCTCATCAGAACACAAAAGTATACAGGACTGCTGATTAGGCATTTTACATTTCACATTGCTGCTTGCTACAAAATCCATGTCTTATGATTATCTCTGATTTGGAAACTTTCCATGCCACTGATCTGCCCCATTCCTTGGACCCAGGACCCCCACACTTCTTGAACTTACAAGGTTGCTTCCAAGCCTGGACATATCCGCAAAACAGAATAGGCATCCAGGGGCCCAGACTACTTGATTACTTGTTCCATGTAGTCCAGAGACAGAGAATATTCCATGGGAGAGTTAAACAAAGAAGTAAGCTGGAAACCGTCTCTTCTTTTTAACTGATGAAACATCTAACCCATTCTCTGATGCCATCTTAAGGTGGGGGAGGATCTATGGACCTCCCAGGACTCAAGATGTCATAACAAAATGCCAAGTCCTTTCAATGCTAAATTGCCACATGGCCAGAAGTAGCCAGAGAGCCATCATCATCTCTCAGATGCCAAAAATACTGAGTCCTCTCTTGTGTATATTGCATAGTATGGTTCTTATTACAAAAATATATCAGCTATATGTACTCATAACATTTATTTGCCACTGTAGAAAACTGCCAATAGCCACAGAGTTTGAATTTCTACTATTTACCTTTACTCAGGATCCTTTGAACTTCACATATATGTAATTAATGGCAATAGAAGTTATCACTGACAGCATATCAACATAGTAAATGGCAAATTTCCCGTGGAAAAGATGCTGATATTTATATTTATATTATTTATTTATATAACATTTATATATTATATATTATTTATTTATATATATTATATATGTATATATATATGTATATATATATATTTAAGAACCAGATGCACTATCAGTCATATCTGTGAATCTTTTTTTTAATGGAGTATGAATTCCTGTCTTTTAAAACAGATGCCTGTGAAAGACTTTGACCATAGAATGGGACCGTTCTTCTTAAATTAGGAAGACCAACTTGCCCCCTTATAGATTCCCACACAAAGCAACTCAAGTAACTTAAGATGTGCAAAAAACAAAAACTACTGGCACAAAGAACAGTTAACATGTTGGGGAAAGAAAACAGCAAGGATGGGAAAATCTGTGCTTCTCCACATGTGCATGTATTGGTGAAGACAGCTGTACACGTTTTCCTCATGAAAAAATTTTGCTGATGTAATTATCTGTGATAGATGTGAATAAATCTGTTATTCACTTATCAAAGTCTTATTAAGAAGGGTGGTTTGAGGGTTTTTTTATTTATTTGTTTTTGGTGGGATATCAAGGCAGCTTTTACAAAATGCTACATTCATCTACATTTCATTAAGAAGCATGAACTTTGTTTTTTCTAGTACTCCTTATGCCATATTTTCTAGGTAAGAAAATGACCTGTTTGAACAAAGACCTATTTCTAAACTTTTTTATCTTAATCCTATTGATCAGTCAATCAATCAATCAACATTTATTAGGCACCAACTATGAGCTAGGCACTGTACTAAATATCCTAGTAAGTTTATTAAATTACATTATAAGTGGTTATCTAAATTAATGTCACTCATAAAGTATTGGGGGAAAAGCCTGCATTTAGAAAATAGCTCTTCTCTAAGCTTAGTTTTCTGAATTAATCACTAGTGGGAATTAGGGATAGATCTGAGCTCATTAATTGGTTTTAATATAAATATTCCTTTATTTTAAGTTGACTTGTTTTTAAAGCATCTTCCATTTAAGTAATTTAATCAGCAAAAATTCAAAATAAGCTCTGATGTAACCAACTAAGGTTTTACCTCTCCCACTCCCAAATAGCTTGAAAAATATTTAAGTATATGGCCATAATTATTTGTTTTAAGTTGTTTGTATTAGGAGTATATATACTGCTTAAGCTCCACATGGACAGAAAGGACATTATAATTATCTTTGTATCTCCCCTAGCAGCCATCATGGTACTTTGCATAAAGTAGCTCGTTGATAAATGGTAGTTTAGTGAATAATTTTAGCTGATAACTGTGCTGAAGGCAGCTGAAAAATGGCAGTTCTCAATTTCATAAGGTTCACTTGTTCAAACAATGGGTGGGAAGAATCCTCCACACTTTCTTATGTAGCTTTTGTTTAACCCCACTTTAACTAATACTAGTGAATAATTTATTTTCACTCTCACACAATGTATTCTGTTTCACATATTTGTTTGTATATGAAAGGCAGCATGGCTAGCTTTGGAACCAGGCATCCCTGAGTTCAAATCCCTGCTCTGATAACCTGCTGACTCTATCACCTTGGGCAAGTCACTTAATCCTTCCATGCCGCAGGCAACTCTCTAATACTATAATTGGCACTACAGTTACTGTTCTACATCATTGGAGGAGTTTTCTTACTTGGTTATGGTCCTTGTTGAGTCCTTTTCAGTCTTGTCCAATTCTTTGTGACTCTTTGGGTTTTTCTTGGCAAAGATACTGGAATGGTTTGCCATTCCTTCTCTAGCTCATTTTACAGATCAGGAAACTTAGGCAAACAGGGTTAAGTGACTTGCCTAGGGTCACATAGCTAGTAAATGTCTGAGGTCCCCCCAAACAACAACAGTCCTGTTGTGCCACAATAGTAATCTCATTGTATTAATTGTATAGATTAATAATTCTAATATTACAAATCTTAAGGAATCATCAGGAAACAAACCTAGTGAGATAGAAGACAATTTTGAGACACTATCACAGTACTTTTTAAAACAGAGGAGAAATAGACTGCCCCCACCATTCATATCTCATAACTGATGATGATTTTCTACCATATATTTTTTAAAGTTTAGATTACTACCCAACTATGAGTTATTTTAAGTGATTAATCCCATCTTTTACTGAAAGTCTTACCAATACCTCTTAATACTAGTGCTTCACCTTTGTTAATTATTTTCTACTTCTCCGTTGTAGAGCTTGCTTTACATATATTTGTTTGGGTATCATCTCCCACATTAGATTGTTAGCTCCTTGAGGGCAGGGAACTGTCTTTTACTTCTTTTTATATAACTGCCTGTCACTTATGAGGCACTTTTTATTGTTTATTGATTGGTTGATTAAGTCTTCATGTGTTAGCATTGGTACGTAAGTTGTAATGTTTTTCTCAATAAAGTTCTGTCTGTAAAACAGTTGCTCCTATCTTTATGATACCATGTCTCTCCAGATGCTATTAGCTCCTGGAAGCTCCTTTCTAATTTCTTTACATACCAGAGAATCAGTCTTCTAAACCCATCAGTTGTTATCTGGGCATTTGGGAAATTCTGATGAAATGTACTACTCAGAGCAGACTCATTCATTGCCTCACACCCATGGGGTTACTCTTAGAGGTGATTTATCGGAGGGTTAACACAGGCATCTGTCATGCCCAAGCAACATCTGCAGTGCTGGGGGACCCTAAAGATTAACTCAGACACCTGGAGTCAGTCCTATAGGCAGAGCTATGGTTGGGAAAGGAGGAGGGTAGATTGGCCATTTTGTAAAATTCAGTTTGATGACAGCTCAAATCCTGTTACTTGCAAAGAAGCCTTTTCCAGGTTCCCAACCTTATGTCCCTTTGAGATTGTCTTCTATTATGTGTGTGTATGTGTGTGTGTGTGTGTGTGTGTGTGTACACACACACATTACATATATAAAAATATATGTGTGTGTATGTGTATATATGTCTATATATGTATGTATGTGTCTCCCCCATTAGAATGTGAGTAGGGAGTATGTTATTGCCTGTGTGTGTGTGTGTGTGTGTGTGTGTGTGTGTACGTGCGCGCGTGTATCCCTCATGCTTAGTGCCTAGCACAGAGTAAGTATTTAATAAATGCTTGTTGACTTGGTTAGATGTAGAATTTAAACACATCCAATAGGTTATTCTCTGTTAAACATTTCTTCATAGCTCTGAGGATCTATTTCCCCATCTTAGCAGAACTGAGAATAATAGTAATCATTTTTGGAGGGATCTTCAGCAATGCCAGATCCACAGGGAGGAATGAAAAAACTGTATTGTTGAGCAGGATAAAGCAGAGGCTTTGTGGGTGTTTCTGGTTAGAAGACAGATATGATTCTTTATTATTTTTAGAAGTGTATAATCATATGATTTTTTAAATTAAAACCAGCCCCCAATCTGCATGTTGTTGTTGTTGTTGTTGTTGTTGTTGTTTTTAAGTAAACTGTTCAAATGTTTAATTTTGCTGCTCATTTGCATCATTCATGTGTTTTGTTTTCCAGAACAAAAATGTTAATTCCACTAAATGAAAGAGCTGAAATGTGATTGTTTGGAGAAAAACTTGTTTGTTACTTTAATTTTCACAAAACATTTTATTTTCTGAAAAGCAGGTAAAATAGTCTTTGTTTCCTTTATAAGTTACTACGTCCATAGCCAAAAATGTGTTACATATGGGTTATATCAACTGCGGTTGAATGCTTGTTTAGCAGAGAAACTAACTGCATGCCCTGATGGATAGCCATGGCCCCAGAATTCATCTAGGGAAACCTGAGTTTTATTTGCAGGCTTTCTATGGACTTGGAGCATGACCTTGGGAAGCTTGTTAACTTAGAGACTAGAAAGGATCTTGAATAAATTTCACAACAAGCATAAGGTTAAAAATGAAGAGTTATAACTATATCTTAGCAATATGCATTATTTTGAAGTTGTTAACTAATTGTGAAGAAAAAATTTAATTACAAAAAATGTTTTGACTTTGCTTTAATAATGGAGATCTAAGAAAAATACAAACAATACCTAGTTGAACTGGAGTTTGCTAAATAAGACCTTGTTATAACCCAAATGAGTTTCTCATAATTATGCAAAGAGATTGTGGAAAGGATTCCAAGGCCACCTACAATCAATAGCTATAGAGAAAGGAACAATAATATAAATGTCTTTTCTTCATAATGAATTCATATTAGGATACCATCACGCATTGTGCTCACTTCTTTTTGAAATAAAGTATTGAGAAGTATGCAATTATAATGCAATTTTTACTTGGATAATTTTAGTTTTTAAGGGGCTAGAGTTGATAATATTCATCATATGGAAGTATAAAACATTTAAAAATATTGTATTTGCTAATATACAACTGTATAGCTACAGCCTGAAAGGTGATTTTTAAAAATCTTAAGTCACAGATAAATCTAATTTATATTTATTTGTCATGAGATTCGAAGAGATAACTTTATGCAAATGCAGCTCCTTTTTTGGGCTAGTAGCATTAAAAGAATACAGGAAAACTGTCTGTGACATCATGACATAGGATTATATATTTTCCAACTAGATGTGTGTTAAATTTATTACAGTTTTCTGAAATGTTGCCTTATTACCTCAAAAATTAATTATTTTAAATGAGGGAAAAACTTATTAAAGAAATAAAGAAGCCATAATTTCATCGATGAAAAAAAATCAAAGAACATTTGGTACATGTTTTTATTTTTTTGCATAAAATTGTGAATTTTATATTTGCTGAATGATTGGTTTTCAAATGTGCGTACATTTTAATGGTTCTTTCCTACTTATATGGGATTTACTGGTTTTCAAAGTATATAATACAACAAAAAAGTGAATCTTGCTTCTTTTTTTCTTGTTCATTGAAGCTATCACTACTCATCTATCAGACCTCTAAGAAGAATTTTAGAAGTGAGGGTACTCTCTCACGCCTAGGACCTATATAATTAACATATGAATGCCCAGTGGATTGTCTGAAGTAACAATTAAGAGAACAATACATAAAGGAAGAAAGTGAAGACAGCAACCAACAGCTGGGTCTTCTGTATTTTAAAAGCTTTCTTAATAAAAGTAATTAAAAGAAAAAGAACAAATACTCATTGTTAAATGCCATGTAAAGCTGAACTCTGTCAGCATTCACCATCCGGCTTTGAAGGCCTTGCTCTCTGCATGGCTAAAGCAGGAACTTTCAATTATTCCTCTTACATGTAGTCGTTTATGTAAAATCAGCAAAACGTATCTACTAAAAGAAACTCTCTTCAAAATGTGGGAAAATAAATGATAGTTATTTTCAAAATTAATTTAAAAAGTTTTTACATTTTCCTCTGTTCTTCCAACAGCTTACCCAGTTTAAATTTTGAGGAGGGAAATATAAATATACTTATACACACACACATACATATACATATATGTATATATGTACTGTCTATGCATGCATGCATGTATGTATTAAGTCAAGTCAATCCAGGTGCTTAGTTGTCTGTGTGGTGAGCTCCCTGTCCAAAACAAGAGATACCATTTAAATGACTATGGCCTTTGGGTTTTGTTGCTAGGAATATCTTTATGAAATATCTTGCCCTAACAAAGTACATTGGGAAACAATGCTTGTATTTAACTCTTATTGATTTTTCACATTTCCAAAGCTATTGTTCCTTCATTCTCAGCAAAGAAGAAAAGTGATCTGACTCTTTCTCAACTCCTCTTCCTTTATTCTTCTAATCACTTCAGCACCTTTATCCAGGGTTCTCATCCTCCCTTCCATTTTAGTAAGAGAAAAATTTATTCCTCTTTCTTGCTAAAGAGTTTAAGTTAGCTTCTTAATTCTTTGTTTAGATAAACATCTCATCTCTTATGAACTTTTAATAATTCTCTACCTCTCTGCTGTCTTTTCCCTCAAACATCAGACATGTTCAGGTGTCTTCTATGTCCCCAGTCCTAAAATCAATCAATCAATCTTCCCCAGAGCGTGCTGCTGCCCTCAAGTTATCATGCTATCTCTCCTGAACTTCAGTGCCAAATTCTTAGAGGCATTCTATTTTAATAGTAATTTCTAATTCACGCCCTGCGGTCTAACTTCCATCCCTGATTCGCTAGCTGATCATAGAGTCATAGATTTGGAGCTTGAAGCCTCAACTCTTCTAAGCCCTTCATTTTAGAGATGTGGAGTCTGATGGTCACAAAGGGAGTAAGCATCCCAAGGTATTTTTGAATCCAGGTCCTTGGACTCCAGAGCCAGTGCTCTTTTCCATTCTACCTCAAATCCAGTTGTTTTTCCATACTTCTCAACTTTTCTGAAATTATTCTAAACTTGTGAGGCAGTGGGGAATGAAGGATGGAGAACTGGACTCCAACCAGGTTGACTTGGGTTTTAATTCCAGCTGACACATGCTGATTATATGGCCCTGGGCCACTCCATCTCTCAGTACATGAGTTTTCTTTCCAAGGGATGTATTTCTATCAGGTCCAGCCTAAGGCTGCTAGTTGGCTATTAAACAGAGCACAAGACCTGGAATCAGGAAGATGAGGGTTCAGGTCTTGCATCAGACAGCTCTATGAACCCAGGCAAATTACTTAACCTATCTCAGTCTCCTCATCTGAAAAATGGGGCTAATAATACAGTCTATCTCATGATTATTGTAAGGCTCAAATGAAAATATACAAAGTGCTTTGCAATCCTCAAAGTGATACATCATCTTCATCATCATCATTATCATCATCATCATCCTTTTTCCAAACTTGCCATCAATAAAAATAAAACTTCCAGATGCACAAATAAAAGTAGAAAATAGTTTACATAAAATAGTAACCTCTAGTACTAAGAGGTTGGGCTTTTTAATGCATATTAACTTTAACAAAATAACAACAAAAATGTCCTATTTGTTTTCTCTACTGTGTATTTTTTGGGGGTTGTTGTTATTATTGTTATTGGCAAAGGCAACTTGTCATAATGGAGAAAAACTGGTTTCAGAATCAGGAGGACCTGAGTTTTCATTCCACCCCTGACAATTACTGTGTGATACAGGACAAATCACTTAAACTCAGTGTCCAAAACAATCAACTCTCTAAGACCACAAATTTCAGAACAGTTGCTGCTCTGTATTTTTAGAATGTGTTTTCATGGAGAAATTTCTCTATGCCAATGATATCACCTCCTTGGACCCCCCAAGATGTTATTACTATCTTTTTTGTCATTTACGTAGTAGGCAATCTATTATTTTGATTCTGGTTTCTTCACTCTGTATCATTTCATATAAGTCTCTCCATATTTCTTTCACTTCTTTATATTTGTAGTGCAGTAATATTCCATTTATATTCAGATATTTGCTTTGACAATGAATTTTCTGGCTTTTTATTATTACAAATAAAACTTCTATGAATATTTTTGTATAGATAGGCCTTTTTCCTTTAAATAGTATCCTTATGATATAGTCCTAGGAGTGCAACTACTGGTCAAAGGGTATAAAAACTTTTGTAATTTTATAGGATATTATGTATAATTTTATTATACTTCCAATTTGCTTTCCAAAATGCTATATCAGTTCACATCTCAACCAGCAGTGCAATAGTGTGCCTATGTTGCCACATCCCTGCCAACATTGGATTTTGTCATTTTAATTATCTGCCAATTTAATAAGTGTAAAGAAGCATCTCAGAGTTGCTTTGATTTTCATTTTTCTGATTGTTAGGAAGTTTGAACACATTTTCAAATGATTATTGATAATTTGTATTTCTTCTTTCAAGAACTACTCATTCTTTGGGAACATCCTTTGGCCAGTGCTCTTTTTCTCTGACCTCATCTTTCTTAACCTCTGTGGCATTTGACGGTGTGAACCACTTACATTGTGATGCCTTCTTATCCTTTGTCTTCAGTAATACTGTATTTCTGTGGTTCTCCTCCTACTTCCCTGAAGGTACCTTAGGGAAAAACCCCCTTTTATTTTACAAATGAAGAAATTAACTCCAAGAAATTAAGTGACATGCCCAAGACCACACAATTAATTAGTGGCAGAGTCAAAGCCAGAAACCAGATCTCCTGACCCAAACCTATAACTTTTTTTCCATAATTCCATCCCCAAACCCATAACTTTTCCACAATTCCACATTGCCCTATTAATGGAAAGGAAAAAGAAGGGGAGGAAACTCTCATTATTATTTTGAAAACTGGACTATAGGTCTCACCACACTGCCAAAGGGTCCAAGTCACAGAACAAGGTAAAGAGCTCTTGCTTATTCTAGAGATTGCAGGTATTCTCATGAAATCTCCCATGGAACAGACAACCAAATCTTTGGTAGCAGTGGTGGTTTTTTGGAACATAGTGGGGGAGGAGGGTGATGACTGTGTAAAGCAGTGTTGTTGTTGTTTTTTGTAAATAGGGACCTAACTGTATTTTACAGTGTTTCCTACCGTATAGAGTTGTGACCCATGTGTTGTATAGAACAAGTTCTACAGTGTTTTTATATATTTTTTCTTGTTTCTAGATTGGGCTTATGGATACTACAGACAACAACGAAAACTGGTGGAAGAGATTGGTTGGTCCTATACAGGTATATACAATATATTCGATAATAAGCATAGCCATTTTTAAAAGTCCTTGTATTATGTTATTATATTGAATATGGGATTTTGATATTGCAATCTATTTTCATGTGTATCTATGGCATAGATTAAATATCATATATAAAAGTTTTCTTAAATAGGACTAAATAATGTAGCTAACCTTTTCTGTTTAATTAACAAATATTTGTGGAATACCTGTGTCGGGGGAAATGCCTATAATGCTTTCCACTGAGTCCCTGTGTCTGGGTTTGTTGGAGTTGGGAAATATATAGGGCTATTAGACTATTGATATACCATATAGACTATTGAGCAAAAGGCACAGTTAGAATTTAGGGCCAGGGAAGAGAGGTAGAAGACCACAAAAGCAGTGAACTGTATCTGTTGACAGTTACGATCACTGTATTAGTGACTCTTGCTTTTTTTAGGGGAGGAGAACCCAAAGAGGGTGTAGTGGCTGGGATGTGCGTGAAATGGCTGATATACAGACAAAAGGCACAGAAATATATTTTGTAACATAAGGTCTGCTTATCAGGCTGGGATCAAAAGCACAGTAAATAGTAAGCAAGATCAGGATCATGGTGTTAGAGCTAGAAAAGATCTTGGAGGTCATAGAGTTCAAACCCCTCATTTTAATAATATTAATAATAATAATAGGTAACATTTATAGAATACTTACTACGTAAATAGGCACTTTACAATTATCTCATTCTAACCTCGTGACTCTGGGAGGTACATGTTATTATCTCCATTTTACAGAAGGGGAAACTGAAGCATACAGTAGTGAAGTGATTTGCCCAGGCTCATATAGCCAGTTAGTGTCTGAGGCTGAATCTGAACTCATATCTTTCTGACTCCAGGCCCAGCACTCTAGCTACTGCCTCCTAATAAGTATCTGAGATAGGATTCCCAAATTCTTCTTGACCTCAGTCCAGTCTTGTGGACTGCATGAGAGTTCCTTTCAAATACAGGAAGAGATAGAAAAAGAGAAAACACCTTGGTTCAGCCTTATAGAATGGAATAGAATAGTATTACAGGTACAAATCAGCACCAGAAGGGATCTGCCGGGCTTTACACACCAAACTATACCTTAAACTTGTCTCCCAGGTTAATGTCTGTATTCACCCTAATTACTCCCCTACTTGACACCTAATGTGAGAATTTACATTACTGAATAGGAAGTAAGATGGTCATTCCCAGAAAGCTTAATAAAACCAAGCCTTGGAGTTGAGATGAGGGAATGTCAGGTGGAAGGGATAGTCCTGAGGCTCCTGGCTGGACTAGTGGGTTTCAGTTAGGCAGTAGCTTGCGATAATGTTGTATATGGAAGATGAGACCAGATTGTATGTACCAAGTTGAAGAGTTTGAATTGTTTTCAGTTACTAATTAATGAAACTTGCAGGCTAGCTCACAGCATTTTCAGGCTCATTACTCCAGTCTTAGGAATGTATGGGATATTTAGGGAGAACTTGTACCTCTGACATGAGGTCTGCTCATCTACCTTTGGTATCCACCTTCACCCAACTCTCCCCTGCAACTCCGAGAAACTGTAGCATACCCAGTGGCCTCATGCCAGTAAAACCATTTTGGTAGGTTAAACCAGGTTGAGGGGTAACTGAAAGGCCTCAAATCTGTCAGTAAATTAGAGAGAGTATGTAAAGATATCCCCCAGTGGAATGGGCAGATGAGAACAATTTGTTCCAGTGGTCATGAAGGTGGCTGAAGCAGGTACTGTGAGGTGCTGAGAGCTTGGTCAGGCATCAGAGATGCCAAGGTCACCCACTACATCCTGGGCCATCTCCAGTCGTCCTGACTTTTGTCTTGCTACTGGACTTCAATGACTCAGGAAGAGAAAGAGTGAGGCTGATGACTTTGCACAGCTCTGCCTCACTTAAATCCAATTCACCCACAAGTTAAGACATTACCCCATGATGTCACTGGTTCTCTTTGAACATGAAGGCTGGACAACAACAATCTAATCTTAATTTACCTAGTTAGAGTTGTAATCCATGTGGTACATAAAGTATTAGTTCAAATTTTGAAGTAGTGAGACATAGGTCATTTGTTTTTCAGGTGTACTTCTTGAGCATCTTTATTTTCCCCTATATAATTCTGCCATTTGATTTTTTAATTATTATTAATGTTGGGTACAGGGAGAATTTTTTCTTTGCCCTATCTCATGTTCCTTATTTTATAGTCTTAGAATTAATGGGAGTTCACATTACATGGGCATATGCTTATTTACATGAGCATAATGTGGAAGAATTTCGTCATATAAGTGAATGTCGAGATTTTAAGCCAGTCTAATTTTAAATACAATGAATGATTTAGGCTCTGAGATGTCATTAATTCTTAATAGATCTGCAAGAAACATTTCTTAGGAAAAAGTATTTGACTGTACATTTACATAAGTTCATGGTACCACAAAACGTTAAAGAGTTCGAAGGGACTTTAGACATTACTGGTTCAAACCACTCATTTTACAGTTGAGGAAATATCTTGACTGTAATATGCTCTATATCTTTATTACTAGCTTTATAAGATAGTATTTGCTTTTATTTTATTTTAAGATATCTCCTTTAAGGTTAAAAAGATTCCTTCCCCTACTCTCATTGTTAGCATTTGGTTAGCAAATTTGTGGGTTTTTTAATCTATATTTGTTCATATTTTATAGATTTTAGTTATATGTTTTTAACATTTTTTCAGAGTTAAACTTTGATATATTTTTAGTCTGTCCCCATATGGAGGCCACTCCAACCTCTTGATCATTTTAACTGCCATTCTCTGGAACTTAAAAGAAAAAAGAAAAAAGAGATGGCTTCCATAAGTCATAGTAACCAGAAATGCATCATACGTAATGGATGCCTTGGGATTTTGTACAAGGGTAACATCGTGCCTTCTATATTTTAGCAATAAAATAGTCAAAGTAGCATAGAAATGTTACCACCCATCTCTGCAGAGGTAGGAAACTGTTGCACATACTTTCAGATTGATTTGGCACTGGAAGGAAATTTAGAGGTCCTCCTGACTAACCCCTTCATTTTACAGATGAGAAAATGGAGGCTCCAAAGTTAAGAGATTCGCCCAGGTTCTGTCCTTTGTATACAAAATAGTAAATGACATTGACTATAAAATAACTGAGGTGATGAGGACTCAACTAGCCTTCATTTGAGCTGCTTATTTACACTCTGCCTATCATTTTACATTGTCTAATTGCACAGTTTTGAAACCTAGCTTCAGATTTCTTCTTGAATTTGAATCCGTTTTCAGTGTGATGAAAAATCACACAAATTTGGCAAATTTTTAAGCAAGGACCCCAATTTTAGCAAGAAAGACAGGGCCAGAAGGCATGAGAAGTCTAAGGCCTAGTTTCACTACCTGCTTCCCAGTGCAGCCTTTGACAAGTCCCATCAGGAACAAACTAAAACTAGCAAGTGTTTTAGAGGTTAACCTAACCCTTTCCCAAGCTTGATGCCTAAGTCGCCTTCTCCCTCTAACATTCTCTGAATTAATGCCTTGAAATGCAAGAGCACTCTTTCAGCACTCCATTAGTTATAATTAATAACTGTAGCACAGCATCTGTCTCAAAGAGGGCTGATGAATCTATTCCAAGCCATTTTTGAACGTGATTATATCCAAACATCATTGTAACACAAATATACTCCTACTATGGAATGTTTTACAGTAGGTTACTGTATAATTACAGTGTGTGCAGTAACAATGTAAATCTCCATGGGAGATTAGATGGATGGGGAAGTGCAGGGTGGATAGGGAGGATGATATAGATGGCACCATTTTTGTTGATTTTTATAGATTGAAAGAAAAAAACTTTTCTCTTTGGGATGTGTGCTGTAATTATGTTCAGAAATGACTGGGCTAGACAGTCAGTTTTAAAAGTGATAATAAGTAGGTTTATGGTGATTATAGGATTGAAATGAATAAGATGAATTTGGCTTACTTGTGATAAAAGATTGGATTTCTAAGTTTTGGATCTCAGCACCAAGAATATGTTTCCTTCCCCAGGAACTTCTTTCTTTTTGAAGGCTTCAGTTAAAAAAAACAAACCAACAAACATTTTTAAGCTTTGTTAAACGTCGAGAGACAAACATGAAATAAGACATAATCTTTGCCCTCGCAGAATTTACAATCTAAAAGTGAATTATTAATCAATTGTCTATTAATTATAATTATATATAATTATTTGTATGTAATATGTTATATGATAATGATAATTAATCAGTTGTTCATTATAAACTTTGCCTGCACAACAATTAAATCTCTCTGATTCTGTTAAATGTTAGTTGACTTTCAAATCATATTAACATAGGCATAGACTATCCAATGAGGTGTTCTATGCTTTGTAACTTCTAGTAAGGTCTTTGATTATACTAGGCTCCAACAGGGGCAAAGCCAGGGCTTGTTAAATGACCTTCTTTATTTTAACATACAAACAATGCTTAAGCTACCATAAGCCACTCAGCTCTGTGACTTTGGACAAGTCAATCTCTCTGGACCTCAGGGTTGTTGTTGGGTTTTTTGTTTTAATTTTTCATCTGTAAAATGAAAAAAATAACTCACATTTATATAGCACGTTAAGGATTTACAATGTGCTTAATATACAGGAACCTCACATGATAAGGTGTTATGATTCCTACAGATGAGGAGAATGAAATGCAGACAAATTAAGTGACTTGTCCTTGGTCACACAGCTAGGCAATGTTGAGGTCATAGCTTTATGAATCCAAGTTCAAAACAGTTTTGACTCTCACTAAATAAACTCTAAGGCCCCTTCTGCATCTTAATATTCTATATATAACCTTTTAGGAATGTGATCCTTGCCCTGCAACCCCCCTCCCCCAATTATTTAACATGCCTTTCACCAAACATTAAAATAAATGGAAACTATACCCATCACATCAATTTCTTACCAAAGGCTCACGAGCATTTTTTCAGAGAGGAAGTTTAGAATCCACATGTGTGGAGAATTCCCAGTGTGGCAACTCCCTCTATCAGTGTAGATGGAAAACTCATGACTGCTATCACTTAAAGCTTACATTGGCTCATATCTAAGGTCTTCTGAAAATCAGGAGTGGGGAATAGAAAGGCACTAAATGTAAATTTTAAATTAAGTAGTTATTTCTTCCACTCCAAAGAAATGTTTAATACAAAAGACTCACAAGGGAACATTAACAAAGACTCAGGACAGACAGGATAGGGTAACTTCTGATTACTGTTATTCTCTCTTAGGGTTCGAATATAGAAAACTGTCAAAACGTGAAGCAGTTTATAGGATGGCTGAAATGGCATTTCATATTTCACCTCGGTTATGCGCTATCCAAACAGTTCTCTCCAGGTCCCATCTTCGGTCAAATCAAATGAGGGGTCAGTGCTCATCTTCTGGCTTCTGGTCATCTTCTTCAGTGCAAAAACTCCTCTTGCTGTTGGCGACCTTTAGCTGAGGAACCTGAGGTCTCTAATCTCTTACACTCACAAGCCCACTTCCATGGTTCAGGAAAATAAACAAATGAGAAGACAAAGCCAGGGACCCAAGGACCAAGATCAGGCTTACTCATACCAGTGCATGTGCTTTAGCTTCTATGTGATTGCACTTTGTTATTTCTGCCTGGATGAGTGGAAGGTACCCCACCCCGGAGCTAGAGGCCAGGGTCATTGTCAGTGGAATCCCCACTGAACATGCCATTTCTCCTGGTTTAGTTAGTGGCCAGTGACTACAATATTATAAACAGCCAAAGATTTAAGACTTCTTAACAATACAGTGCCCAACAATGATGGCAGAGGACTGATTGAGCATATTTCTTTTCTCTTGATAGTAGAGAAATGGACACAGAATGTGGATATTTTTGAAAATAGAAAATCTGTGGGTTTATTTTGCCCTAATAAGCTTATTTATTAGAAACATTGTTTTTAAAAAAAATGTATTTTTTGGGGGTAGTGATAGTGATGCCAAGAAGAAAAGAAAGAAAAGAACATCGATGAAGCGTTTTTTTTAATTCAGAGGAGAGAACAGAAGGAACTTCAGAAGGAGATACAGAGCAACAGGACAACTTTGGAATGACTATGTTTTATTTAGCGTATAATTAAAAACAAGTTATAAGCAACAGAATTCATGGTTTTATACATAGAACTCCTTTTGTGTTCTTTGTATATGGAAATGTTTATGTTTGTTGGTGTTTTTAAAATTCAGAATGACAAAAAGACTTTAAAAAATATAGAAGGCTGAGAAGGTAAATTAGAGGCAGATGGTGGGGTGTCTTAAATACCAGGCTGAGTAGTAGCATCTTAGAGGCAAGTAGGAGCCATTCTGAGTTTTTGAGTGAGAAGGTAGCATAGTCAGACATGGGCCATAGTAAGATTATTTTGTCAACCTTGTTAGGGATGGGTTAGAGAAGGTTGATATGGGAAAAGGGTAGAACAGTTATGAGGCTATTGCAGTATTACAGGTTTTGAGATGAAGGCCTGAACTGGGGTGGTAGCCAGGTGAGTGGAGAGAAGGGGACAGATGAAGAAGACATTGTTAATATAAAGTGGAAATGCAAGAAATTTATTATAGGGAAAGCAAAAAAATGGTTAGGCTATTTCCTAATATGTTAAATTTCTTAGTTCAAGAATCTAAGAAGCAGAAATTACAGAACTGTTATCCCAATTGGTGCTGATTTTGAGCCCTGGAATTTCCAGACTACCTCATTATCCCCTTACTTTCTTCCAATAGTGCTAGAGTTTTCTCTAAGGCCAAGACTTTCAGCTTTATGGAATTGTGAGGAAAAATAAAACATTTCAGGTAACGACAGTATGGTGTTCTAAAAATTATGGAGTGAATATACATATTTAATGGAGTAGACTACAATCAAAATTTTGTCATCTGGGACTTTACCAAATAAAAAATTTTATCAACCAAAGGTGATGTGAATGATAATTGATTCAGAAGCAAGCCCAATATTCTCTATAATGTCTAGGGATGAAACAATATTATGTAATTTGCCTGTGAAGCCACTAGCCCTGTCACATTCTTCACATACAACAAATACTTGATTTTTGAAATTCAGCTTTTGTTTCTTATGACTAAAAAGAAAATCTAGGCAATATCTAAGTATATATTTGATAACGTCTCTAGGTTTTATGAATTCATGTTGAAATGTGTTTTGTTTTTGTTTTGCCCAGATGCCTTTTGTAATTATTTTGTAGGAAGATGGGATTAGTCCACTTATCTTCATGTGATATTTCAGACATTTTAAATAATTCATAATGCCTTGAAAATCATGATATACTCCTATAATATGACTGACTAAATTTTGTAATGAGCTAGTAGTAAACACCTTCCATATTTCTGTTCAGTTGAATAGCCATGTAACCACTATATGCTAATCAGCTTGGTGGCACAATCAGTTGTCAATTCAGCCATTTTTAACTCTACAACATTTCTCATATCTGCTTCTTGATAATTCACAAAGCTACTACCTTAGTTAGGACCTCATCATGTCTCACTTACACCATTACAATAGCCTCTTAATTGCTTTCCTTGCCTCATGTCTCTCTCCACTTCACTTGATCTTCTGCATAGCTGCCAAAGTGATCTTTCTTAAGCATAGGTTTGAAAATGTCACTCTCCTACTCCATCATGCCTCTCATGTAAAATATAATCTCCCCTATTTGTCATTCAAAGCCCTTCACAAGTTGGCCACAATGAACCATTCCAATCTCATCATGTATTACTTCCTCTAACTGCATGGTCCAGCCAGACTGACCTTTTTGTTTCTCACACGAAGCATATCCATCACTTATCACTCTCTCTTTTCATTAGCCACCCCCATGTTGTTTTTCAGTTGTTTCAGTTGTGTCTGACTCTTCATGACCCCATTTGGGGTTTTCTTGGCGAAGATACTGGCGTGGTTTACCATTTCCTTTTCCAGCTCATTTTACAGATGAAGGAACTGAGACAAACAGGGTGAAGTGACTTGCCCAGGGGTCACATAGCTAGTAAGTATCTGAGGCCAGATTTGAACTCAGAAAAATGAGTCTTCCTGACTTTGAGCCTGGCACCCTATCCGTTGTGCCACCTAGTTGCCCTAGCCATTTCCCTATACCTAGAATATATTCCTTCTTCTCTATCTCTTAGAATTCTCTATTTTTTTTCAAGACTCATCCTGCCAGCTACTAGTGCCTTCTCTCCTAAAACTGCCATGTATCTATTTATCATATATTTTGTATATACTTTACCAATTGCTATTTTTATTGCATTATGGTTTGTAAAGGATGCATTAACTTTTTTGCCTTTTTACATTTGTTTGCAATATCTTTGCCTCCTAGTACACAGTCAGTTTTTGTAAAAGTTCCATACGGTGCTAAGAAAGCATCTATTAGCATCCTATTTAAATATTCTTGCTACCTAAATGCTAGGCTGTATTATTTCTATAATACTAACAAACTGCAGGTACTCTTGAGTTGAAATCCAGCTTCAACAATTACAAGCTGTGAGACCTTGAACAAGTCACTTAATCTAGGTTTGCTTCAGTTTCTCCAACTATAAATGGGGATAATAATAGCTCCTGACTTGTAGGATTATTGTGAGGATCAAATAACATGGTATTTGTAAGGTTCTTAGCACAATCCCTAGAATCCCCTGGAGCCACAAAAATGTTGGTTCCCTCTTCTCTACTGTACACCCTAGGGCAAAGCCCTGATTTTCTTGGCTAGTTACAATTCTGAAGCTTCCCCTTTTGACCTATTACCATACTTTGCACACAGACAGTACAGATGCTAATTCAAGCAACAGTCACTTAGAGTTTTGTGTGGGACATATGCCAAATATAGCACAGCAGAAAGAGCAGTTGGATGGATACACTTGCTAAAATTATAACCAGTGAGAACAAATTGGGAAATTGGAAATGTTCTGAATGAAAGAACAGGAATGCTCCTCCACCTGATACAGGGCACCTCGAAAGTCCTTAGGACATTTTTAACCTTAAACCTGCCCTAAGACTTTTGGGAATACCTTGTATTTGTTGACTCTAGAGAACTCTACAAGTATGTTTTTTAAAGATCAATATTTAAGCCTAACACTAAATTTCTTTATGCGACCTCATTAAATGATCGTCAGCATCCTGACTCTGCTTTGATTCCTAGTTAACACTTTTTAAAAATCGACTTCTACATAATAGTGATAGTTACAGAAAATGGGGGTGGGGAGAGGGAAAAAAGAAGAAGGGTTATATAGCACTTACTTTATGCCAGCCTTGTACTAAGTACTTCGCAAATGTTACTTCATTTGATCCTCACAACAACCTTAGAAGGTAGGTGCTGTTAGTATACCTATTTTACAGTTGAGGAAACTGAGGCAAACTGAAGTTGTAACTTGCCAGGTGTCTGAGGCCAGATTTGAACTTGGTTCTTCCTAGCTCTATCCACTGCACCACCAGCTGCCTAGTAGAAAATACAGGGGCAGCTAGGTGGCACAGTGGATAGAGCATTGGCCCTGGAGTCCAGGAGGACCTGAGTTCAAATTCAGCCTCAGACACATAACACTCACTAGCAGTGTGACTCTGGGCAAGTCACTTAACCCCAATTGTCTCACCAAAAGAAAAAAAAAGAAAAGAAAAAAAAGAAAATACATTATCTCTTTCCCTTATAATTAAATACAGCAGACACTTCCTCCATTCACATTGGCTTCTCAGGATTCTTGAGACTTCCTGAAATTTCTATCCAGACCTTGGATGAATTGCTGTATTTCTTTGGGTTTCCATCAGTAGACTGTAGACTTCATCTGTAGAATGAGGGGCTTGTGAGAGGTTGTCTTTAAAGTCCCTTCCAACTCTAACATACTATGATTCTGTCAAATTTTTAAACACACCAGTTTCCTCTTAAGAACAAAACAAAACAAAACAAACCCCAAACAGCTAGAGATATACTGACACACAGGATCATAGCTCTAGAGAAGGAATGGATTGTAAAGGTCATCTCATCCCCATCCTCCTCAACTTACAGATTTGGAAATTGAAGCCCAGGGAAGCCAAATGACTTGTCTAAGACTGCACAGGGGGTAAGCAGCAGAGGTAAAATTGGAACCCAGATCTTCTGACCCCATAGCAGGTGCTCCTTCCATCTACTGTACCACATTAACATCTTAGGAATTTTTATCACCAAAGTATCACAGCCACTCTTTAATTTAAAAAAAACACCACACATTAAAGAGGGAATTTTTCCCCCCAGAAATTGAATCATTAAGATGATGGCTGCATCAGGTTCTTTTGTGTTATAACTATTAGAAATAATGAAGCTGATAATTTTGTCAAAATTTTGCAATCAGAAATATTCAAAGCTCAGTGGTTCCAGGTAATTTTTGCCTTTACATACATAGGATTGATTTTAATTAGTTTTTATATTAGCGAAATTGTCAAGTATCCCTTTGGTTCTATTGAGAAGTTTCTTTCTGAAAAAAAAAAAGCCAACCTCACTTTGTAATGGACTCATTTTTTAATTTTTAAAATTTATTTATTTTTAGTTTTCAACATTCACTTCCATAAGATTTTGAATTTTGAATTATCTTCTCCTCCTTCCTCCCCAAGATGGCATGCAATCTGATAAAGGCTCTAACTATGCATTCATATTAAACCTATTTTCACATTGGTCATGTTGTAAAGAAGTATTAGAACCAATAGGAGGAACCACAAGAAAAGAAATAAAACAAAAGGAAAAAAAAGAGACCAAATAGTATTCTTCAATTGGCATTTCTTTGGGTTTGAGTCTTTTAGAGTTGTCTTAGATCCTTGCATTGCTGAGAAGAGCCAAGTATATGGAAGTTAGTTATCACACAATGTGGCTGTTACTTTGTATGGTGTTCTTCTGGGTCTGCTCACTTCACTCAGCATCATTTCATATAAGTCTTTACAGGTTTTTCTGAAATCTAGCTGCTCATCGTTTCTTTTTTTAAATTAACTCATTTTTAATTTTCAACATTCACTTCCACAAGATTTTGAGTTCTAAATTTTCTCTCCCCAAATCTCCCCTCCTTAAGCCAAATCTGATGAGAGTAAGATTCCCTCTCACCTCCCCCCTCTTCCCTTCCACTGTAGAAGCTTTTTCTCGCCTCTTTTATGTGAGATAATTTACCTAATTCTACCTATCCCTTTTTCCTTCTCCCAGAACAATCCTCTCTCACCCCTTAAGTTTATTTTTTAGATATCATCCCTTCATATTCAACTCACCCTGTGCCCTCTGTCTATATATACATACATATATATATATATATATATATACACACACACACACACACACATACATACACACATATATACACATATATATGTATATATATATTCCTTCCAACTAACCTGATATTGAGAAAAGTCTCATGAGTTACAAATAACATCTTTCCGTGTAGGAATGCAAACAGTTCAACTTTAATAAGACCCTTATAATTTTTTTCCTGTTTACCTTTTCATGTTTCTCTTGAATCTTATATTTGAAAGTCAAATTTTCTATTCAACTCTGGTTTTTTTCATCAAGAATGCTTGAAAGTCCACTATTTCATTGAATATCCATTTTTGCCCTGAAGGATTATACTCATTTTGCTGGGTAGATGATTCTTGGTTTTAATCCTGGCTCCTTTGCCCTCCAGAATATCATATTCCAAGCCCTTTGGTCCCTTAATGTAGAAGCTGCTAAATCTTGTCTTATCTTTATTGTGTTTCCACAATACTTGAATTGTTTCTTTCTGCCTGCTTGCAGTATTTTCTCCTTGACCTGGGAACTATGGAATTTGGCTATAATATTCCTAGGAGTTTTCCTTTTGGGATCTCTTTCAGGTGGTTCTTTCCATTTCTATTTTACCCTGTGGTTCTGGAATATCAGGGCAGTTTTCTTTGATAATTTCTTACAAGATCATGTCTAAGACTGTTAGTGATTCAGTCCCTTAAGGCCTGCTCCAGGTTCACTGAGGACTGATCTTTGCCAGCATGGCTCATGCTGAACTGCGTTTCTTTCCCAGCCTGGCACAACAGATCTTTCCCATCAACCATTCAGGTTGTCTTAGGCTAGAAATTTATTTCACTCTGTCTTCTTGTGAGTTCTGCTGCTCTAGAATTTGTTTAGAGCTATTTTTTACAGGTATTTGGAGGAGTGTGGGGGAAAGCTCAAGCAAGTCACTGCTTTTACTCCACATCTTGGTTCTGCCTCCCATAATGGACTCTTTGTAGCTTAAGGATCTGCATGTGGTAGGTTCCCTCTGCCTTCCCTCTTTATTGTCAGCCAGTTTAGAGGCTTCTTTACTCATTAGCAAACTTGTTAGACCATTGTTTTCTTTGTTAAGGGGCTTTATTGTGGGGGGTTTGAAGTGAAGCATGCCCATTGACTGAATAACAGGTAGAAAATAACAGATAGAAAGTTACTGAACTGTACCCCTTCCAACCTTACTGTATTTTTTAATGTAGTAGGAAAAAAATCACATTTGTCAGCTGCTTCTGCTAGAGTGCAAACTTCATGAGATTGTGTCTCTTTAAATCTTTGTGTCTTCCTACAGACTACATACAATACATTGTATGGAACTAAACTGAAGCTAATTCATGCATCAGTTTTATTCATATTAGTTGATAAATTGTTATTAATTGTAGTGGAAATGTGTGATAATCACATCTTCCCAGGAATAGCCTCACAAGAACTTGATCTAAAAATTAAGATTAATTAAGATTAAAATTAATTCTGCTGAGGAGAAGGAAAGTATATTTCTGCTTGCTTTTTTTCACCTCTGCAACAACCATGTTCCTGGATCACATTCTCTGAGCTAATGATCAGCTCACTCTCCCACAGCCATATGGCCTGAGTTACTGCCAGCTCTATCACTTTTTCTATGCCATTTTTAAAGGGGTTTTGAAAAAGAGGGGAGGCACCGCAGCAAGTCACTGCCTGGGTATGTCCTCAGACATGCCTGAAGAAAGTGAGACACATAGACTATCACTTGTATTCGTGAGCATAGACATTCCTCAACCTTTCTCCCTCCAGTGTTTTTCTATGAATTTATTAGAACCCTCTCTCTGACCTGTGGGGAATAGAATTGAATTCAATTTGATCTGAATTCATTCTTCTTTGAAATAAAGAGAATTCATCCTGGAAAGCTACTTCCAGTCCTATCTCGATTAGACATAGATTTAATTTCTCTATTTGCTTTAAATAGCTCTGTATTTGCTTGGTGGGCCTAGACAGGAAGATAGGGAAAGGAATAAGCATTTATTAAGCACCTACTATGTGCCAGGCATTTTGATTCTTGAGACAACCCTATGAGGCAGTTTCTTATTCCTTTTTTTTTTTTTACTGTTGAAGAAACTGGGGCATAAAGGGGTTAAATGACTTGCTATGGGTTACACAGCTTGTTAGCATCTGAGGCTAGATCTAAACTCAGGTTTTTCTGACTCTAGGCCAGGTGCTGTATCCATTGTGCCATGGAGCTGCCTCTGTCAGCATACTTTCAGACAGAGAGACAGAGAGAGAGAGAGAGAGAGAGAGACTATGTGTTTGCATTTTCTGTTAAGGAAAACTGCATAGATTTCAGGGGCATTAGTGAATTAGTATGGGAAAAATACATTTTTATTTCACTTGTTTTCCATTTAATTCTATGGAATTTTTTTATGTGTTTGGAATCATGTTCTGAGAAGAGGTCCATCATAGGCATCACCAGAATGCTAAAGAGGTCTATGATGCAAAAAAAGGTAAAGAACCCCTGTTCTAGAAGGAAAGAGAGAGAAAGGAAGAAGAGAGAAAAAGAGAGCTATCATTGATTTTTTGAAATTATCTACATTCAGTTGTATTTTAGTTTTAGATCCAAATTCTGTCTCTCCTGCTTCCCTTCCTCACCCAGCGAGAAGGCAAGAAAAACAAATTTGTTCGCTGTTCCTTCTCAGTTCCCCCATTTCCTGGAAATCTACATGTTTAGGTCAATAATATCTTCTTCGTTTCTGAGTGGATTGGCTATTCATTGTTAAACACAACAAAGAAGACTTGTGTTCCAAAGTCATAGTGACATGTTTTAATGCCATCAAATTTTTGAAAGTAAATTGAGGAGAAAATGAAGCCCTGACATATGATTCAGAGGTTTCTCACATATTTGGCCTTTATTTAATTATACATGACTGTCTCTGCAAGATGGTTAGATAGACTGGAAACCACAGAGATCCAAGGAGTGATATTTATTTGATCCTACTTAAATGGACAAATTCACACCATTTTCCAGGCTCCTAATGTTTAGTAATTACAACAAGCAGAGCCGTTGGATAGATAGCCTAACTTGCCAAATCAAAATATCCATTAATCACTTCAAGACTCCTGAGCAGTAAGAAGGGGTTGTGAACATTGCCCAATCTATACATTATCTCCTTCGGAACACTTGACTAGGCAATTAAAGTTTCTGAACTCCTTTGATGAGAAGATAAAGTTTCATTTATTCCTTTACTACTAATATAATCAAAAGCACTGTATCTATCACAAGTATCTGTAAAAGATCACTAATTTGCAGCTGTCTGTCAGATTCAAGAAATCGGAAAAAAGCAAATTGGGACAACATTAGAATAGACATCTGACTACAGCTTCTGTAGTGCAGGAGAGTTGGATATCTGTCATGAGGTGGGCGAACCCTGATTTATCATCCATTTGGTATAACAAATTCATGCTCACTCATCCAAGGTAGATGCAAGAGCTGTATTTTCATATGCAGCTTAAGAACCCAAGACCAAATCAGTCATTAAGAAAAATAGGCTTCCATGAACTTTCAAGTAGAATAGTCTTGAAAACAACAAACATTAAATCAGCAGTAAATCAATGGAACGTGTAAGGACAATTTAGTTTTCTAAATGTTCTCCAAGTGATCCCATTATCTTACTGGGAAGGCTTTAAGAGCCTTCCCATCTTTTATCTTCTTTTTCAAAACCAGATTGCTGAAGGGTCATTCGAGCACATAAAGAAGAAAGACAATAATAGAGGCTGGGGGAGGTTAGTGAACAGAATGCTAAAGTAAGGACTGAAGACTCCAGAAATGTGCAGTTCTGGTTTTCCTGCTATTAGTTGTGCCTCCCTAAACAGTTTTCTTAATGAAGACAACAAAATGTAGAGAAAAATACTTTGAGTTCTTAGAAGGAAAAGTATCTACTATTGTTACTTAGGAAGAAAGAATATGACATTTGCCTGGGTATGCAGCTTTCTCAAAAATGTGATTTTAAGTGGTGGTCAACTCGTCCCACTTCTACATGTTGAAATTCTACCCTTCCATTGAAATCCACCTCCCAATTTCTCTCCTTCCACAAAACTTTCCCGGATATGCCTCCTCTTACTTGCGTCTCTTTTGTTTACTGAACATTTTCCTTTTTATTTTACAGTTACATCCCAGACTAAATCATAAATTGCACAATGTAAATAATTATTTCTCTATCTCCCTCAGGACATGTTTTGCACATAGGACTTTAGTAAATGTTTGTCAAATTGAACTGAACTGAATTGTATAAATCCATAGAAGAGCCAGTTAGAAGATAGTAAATTGGAAAATTACCAATAAAGTTGTGTCATTTATAATCTTTACAGTTGGATGTTAAATCTTGTTGCCCTTAAAAGAGATTAGCCAAGGAATTGGCCTAATTAGACCCAAATCCCATCCTAAAAGTATTTCTACAAGAATATCAGAGGAGTGAGGTTGGTACCAAGCAGGTTTTGCCCAGAACAACATTCCTGTCCTTAAAGGTCTCCAAGGAAGAATTTGTGTCCTAACTCTGATTACCTTTATTATTCTCCATCTCCTGCTTACCATTGTAACATATTGATTTCAGTCCTGGTTTTGTAGCACCTTGAGGCACTTCTTTCATGTAGGCTCTCAGAAAGCTAGCTCAAGGGCCTCACTGCATCCATAACCATTCAATGTCACAGCTCATGAGTTCCCGCTAATATTTTTGCTTTTACTAATCAGTCAAAGGACACAGTTGGTTTAAAGCAATGGCATTTAATGAAGTAGCATAATAACAGAAGTTATATTTCTACCATAAACTTGGGTTCTGCCTTGACCCAAATACAGTCACCATTTTTGGAAAGAGTCAGGGATCCTACATGGCATGGTGGAAGAATGGGCACCATGGAAGGAATAGAGATGTGGCTAACACATATGTGGGCAAATCTAGAGGGAGCATATGTGACAAAGGCAAATGCATTGAGGGACTACTCATACGTCTGACACTGAAATGCTGCTGCTGGCTTGTGGTGTCAACATTCCACTGGCTAGTTTCTCCTGGCCTTGCTCCCCCTGAATGTGGCATTTCTGCCATTCTCTGCTTCTCTTGATTCCTACTAAGTTGTTTTCAAGTCTGCTATCCATTGGACCTCAGTTCTAGTCTTCAGCTTCTCCATAAAAGAGTTTTATCTGACTTTTTTTCAAAGTGTATTGACCAGAGGTTTTTTTTTTTAATGAGAATGGCAGGCCACTCATACTCAATCGTCAGAATACAGAAGAGTGGCTTTCTCTTTATAAGAATAGAGAACTAGATGTTAAGCTCTTTTGGAAAATGGATGAACCAGGCAGTTAATTAGGGTTTACAGGCCTGCATTTGAACCCAAACATCCTCCTGCTAAGAGAAGTGAGGTCTCTGTCCCAAGACTATTTGACTTAGAATTAGAAAATCCTTTTTAACACCAATCAGAAAAGCTGTGTGGGTCAGAAATGCTAGTTTTCTTCAGCTCTCCTAAATCCTCTTGATCTGTCCTATGAAAATAATAGATGGGATCAGAAATGTTTTGGTGGGACCTACAAGTTATTCTTGTCCACTTCAGATCTTTTGTTCTAAATTCCTGCTTTTCACATACAGATGTAGCCCACAATAAATCTAGTTTCAAACCCACTTTATATTTCACAAAGCTAGAAGATCATCTGTTTCAACCGCATGCTACTCAGTGCTTAGAGATCTTATATAACATGATATCTAGCATCATACACATTTTCTAAGCAGTAAATGCTAATTTTCTTAGGTGCGTGAGATTTTTTTTCTTGAAAGATCTTTTTAGCTGACTCATGTAATTTAAATATACTTTTCAAAACGTTTTAAATCTTGAGTTTTTGTGGTAGTGCTAAGCATTTTTAATATTAAAAAAAAAACCACTTCATTTTTCATTCAGTTTCCTGGTTACTTACCCAGCTTGCAGTAAGTACTACATCTTATGGCCATATTTCAAAGTTTCTAATAAATGTTAATATATTAACTCCACAGGAGTTATTGTTTAACCATCATGGATACAAATTACATCTCCACTTACTAGAGCTAGATTTCTACTAGAAACTCACATTTTTCCAATAGCAATCTGGCCTTTAGGCCAGTGATGACTAAAGTTTGAGTGCGATTGCAGTTATCTGCAGGGGAGTAGCTGAGGCATGAGAGAGAAAAATAATGGTACTAATAGGAACCTGGATAAGAATATTACAGAGGAAGTGTATGCAGTCTAGCGACTCTTCCTACATGAATACACTCCTTAGTGGAGGCCAGTTGTGGTTGGAGTCCTTTTCTCTTACTCTCTTCATGACATGCCCCTAAATTGTCACTTGGGTGTTGTTAGGACATTACCATTAGAAGATAAGCATTTCCACATAACAGCTATAGGTTATTTCAAGAAATACTGCTTCCAGATAGACATCTACACTGAACAAAAGGTTTCTGAGCCTTATTTAATGACCCATGGACTTCAAGTAATTGCTATTTATTGACTGATTTGAGAGATGGGTGTTTTAAAAATTAATTTTCATTGGGCCCTTATCTTCCCTTCTAGCCAAGGCTTTACAACAATAAGCCTTCCTAACCAATAAGAGAAGTGACTGCTGAAGTGGACAAATCATCTACCATCACTGTGTACATTCACAGAAAACATCTTTCTGCAATTTAAAAAGAATCCCTTCTCTATGTCACAGAGCAGTTTACTTTTGGCTCCAGTTATCTATGACATTTTACCAGATTCAACAAAGTAAAAGTAGGTGGCACAGTGCATAGAGTGTTGGACCTGAAGTCAGGAAGGGGCCTGAGTTCAGATCAATCTCTTTCTGCCTTGGTTTCTTCATCCTCAAAATGAGGATAATAATAGAGCCTACTTCCTAGAATTGTTGCAAGGGTAGAGTTAATATTCGTAAAGTACTTTGCAAACCTTAAAATGCTATATAAATGCTAGTTATTGTTGTTGCTGTTATTATTATTATTATTGTTGAGGGCAGCTAGGTGGCACAGTACATAGAGCACCAGACCTGGAGTCAAGAAGATGAGTTTTCTTGAGTTCAAATCTGGCCTCAGATACTTACTAACTGTGTGACCTTGGACAAGTCACTTAATCCTGTTTGCCTCAGTTCCCTCATCTGTAAAATGAGCTGGAGAAAGAAATAACAAACCACTACAGTATCCTTGCCAAGAAGACCCCACATAGGGTCCATGAAAGAAATGACTGAACAACAATAATAATGATTATTATTATTCCTTCAAGAACCATTTATAAAGTGGGCATTTATTTGGATGAATTCTTTTCCTTGATCTATTAGAATGAGAAAAATTATGACAAAAAGTTTTTACCTGCATTTTTGTTTAATTAGAACATCTGTTCATCAATGCCTTGGGTAGTAAATTCAACCTGTGTTGATAGCATATTGAATATTAAGGCTATTTATAATAGGAAAACAGATGTCCAAATATAGGTATATCTTTCTCTGTATGATTTAGCCTGCAGATAAACTTTGAACAGTAATTTTGAGCTAATAAATGCTAACCTTAGAAATTACTGATTTTTTTATAACATGAGTGAAATATTCTGATTCCTTTATATTCTTTTTTTGAAAGAAAGAACTCGATGTTGTGTTTTAAGAGTATGAACAGTGTCCTCAGGGTATAAAAAGATTGACTGTGATTCTCACTCTGAGGGTGTCTTCAATTTCCTTTCTTATGTGTAGAAAATATAAGAGGTAGAACTATCCTCTCCAGTGAGCCTCCCCTTCATTTAAATCCGTACCTGGATGAAAGAGAGACTTGCTGTTACTGTGGACAAGGAGGAAAAAATACAGTGTATCCTTATTTGATAAAAATACTTGATGATTATGATGGTAGTGGAATAGAATAAGCATTTTTTAAGAGCCAACGATGTTCCAAGTGCTGGGCAAAGCACTGGGGATATAAATTAAAAAAAGAAATTGTACCTTCCCTCAAGGAGCTTACAATCTGATGGAGGAAGGCAACACACAAAAAGAATCTGAAAAGGGGGCAGGGGGAGGGCACCTGCTCGTGATGCTTGTGGATTCAAAACCAGGCAGAACCACTGATGGAGAATGGAGTTATGTGCATAGTTCTGAGCCCTCTATAAAGGAATTCTTTGGGAGGAATTTATTGCTCTGCCCTCCAGCCCTCCAATTAAGGGAGAAAGGCAACTGAGGGAACTGAGAAGTATCCAAAGTTGAGTTAATCTGCATGGTGAGGAGATTTCAGATGATCAGCTTATTTTGGGGGAGTTAGGATGTTCCTAGAGTCCAAACCAAGCAGAACCACTTATGGAAAATGAGGAGGATTGTTCATCACAACAACCATAAAAGCTATAGGTGCTATTATGATTCCAGCTTTACAGCTGAGGTAAATGAGGCAGACAGAAGTTAAGTGACTTACCCAGGGTCACACAGCCAAAGTATCTGAGTCTAGATTTAAACTCAGGTCGATTCTTGACCCAGAGCTCTATTCACTATGTCACCTAGCTCCCTGTAAGCATCTGAGTGTGTACCTCCCCCACTTGTGCAAAGCTAGCCTCCTCTGTGACTTGATAGATGGCCTCTGAGAGTTGCTCTCAGTTGAAAATGTCATCAGTTAGCGAACCTGATGCTGACCATCTCTGAACTTAGATAGGCTGGGACCAGGTGACACATACATTTTTCCATCAGGTCCATAGTTTCAGCCTTTCTAGTTCAATAAAGCTTGACTGACTCCACTGTCATAACCTAGAAACAAGATCTGTTCCGTACTATGATGCAGCATCAGAATAAGACTTTGACAGAGATGTTAATGATGATGGTATTAATGTCAGGCTGGTGATATGTATGCCTTCCTGGAAGGCAAGGAATGGTTGCTTGTTAAGATAGATTTGCTCTACTCACTAGGAGCATATCAAGTGGACTCCATATTTGGAGTATGTGTGTATACCTCACGCCATTCTACCACTGTATACAAAATAATCTATGACAAGATGCCTTTATATTTCATAATAATAACTGTGTATAACAGAGTAATAACTATGACTCATGTTAATGAAACAAAGCACTTTCTTCTCTGTAATGACCTCTGGAGAAGGTCATTAAAATGTTATTATCTCCATTTTGCAGATGAAGGACATTGAGTCTTAAACTGGTTTATCTGTTGTGATACTGACCTGTAAGGTTTGGGAACTGATTAGAATCCCATTTCCTGTCTCCAAGCCTACCACTCAGCTTTAGTGTCTTTCAGGGGTGCTTAAGAATTATCTAGTCCTGACTTCTTTTTCATAAATGATGAAGTGAGCTAGTTATTGTCATAGCCAGGGCTAGAATGAAAACTGTGGGTAGCCTTAGCAACTTAGAGGCATGTAAGCATCAAGATCACAGAACCATAGAATCTCAAAGTTGGAAGGGACCTCTGAGGTCATCCAATCCAACCTGTCCTTCAATAAGAAACTGTTCTATAGCATGCACAACAAATGGTTATCTAGCCTTTGCTTAAGCCCTAGTGAAAGGGAGCTTAGTATCTCATTAGGCAGACTACTGCACATTTGATTAGCTCTCTAATGAATTTTTTCCTGACATCAAGCCTAGACTTGCCTCTTGCTTCTTTGCAACTTCTGTCCAACCACACCTAGTTTTGCCTTCTGGGACCAAGAAGAACAAGTCTGTTCCATCTTCCACATGACAACCTTTGGGTACTTGGAAACAATTATGACATCTCCCTCTAAATCTTCTCTTTTTTTGGGCTAAATCTTTTCTTTTCCTTTGACCAGTCTTTGTATGGAATGAACTTGAGACCCTTCACCATCTTGGTTATCCTTCTTAGAGCCTCTCTGGCTTGTCAGTGATCTTTGTAGAATACAGGTTTTGTTCAGAACTGAATGTGTAATATTTCAGATATCTAACAAGCACAGAGAACAGCAGAATTATACCTTCGTGCCCCTGGATACTTTGCCTCACTAATGTGGTTTAAGATTGCACTAGCTTTATTGGCTGCCATGATAAACCTGTTGAATCACAGTATTGAGCTTACAATCTATGTAAACTTTCCAGACCTTCAGATCAATTTCTTTCTAGTCACACTTTCCCCATCCTTCATTTGTGAAGTTGCTTTGTAAACTCAACTGTAAAACTTTATAGCTATCCCTATGCAATTTCAGCTTATTAGATTGGACTCCATATTTAAAGCCAGACTCTGGCATCCATTATGTTTAGTGATTCCTCTTAGCTTCATGCCATCTATAAATTTGGTAAGCATGCCACCTATGTCTTTATAAAAATATTTATAAATGTATAAAAATGTTGAATAGCACGGAGGCAAGTAGAGATCTCTGTGGTGTTTTGATATGAAGCCTTTAATAACTATTCCTTGGGTATAGCCACTCAACTAGTTTTCAAACCCAACTAATGTTACTGTTGATTTAGCCTACATCTCTATTTCCCTTCTTACCAACCCCCCCCCCTCCGCTGCAACCTTCCCCCTCAAGAATAGCCATGAGAGACCTTATTGAATTCTTTACTACAATCTATGTAAACTTCAGCTATAGCTTTCCCTGGTCTACCACTCTAGTAACTCTTTCGAAAAAGGAAATAGAATTAGTCTGGCATGACCTTAAAAATAAATGAATTCCAGTGATCTGTGTTCATATGTTGTCCCATTGCTAGAATGTAGGTCTAGACCTCACCCAGTCTTGTAGCACTGTGTATTGTCAGCATCCTTTTTCTGCTCCATGATCAGTTGATTATTTTGCTGTCATTCATTTATGCAAGAGAAGTTCGTGCTGTAAGAGGTGTAATGGATCCTGGTAGGAGTATACTTCTTTGCCGGACTCTGAGTGGTCCACAGGAGGTGGGACTATCTTTTAAATAGCAAGATGTTTTAAATAAGGGCAACATCTTCCATTTGGAAATACATCTTTGCAATTTAAATAGAAGTCAAAGGGCCAGATATGTGATTCACTTTTAGGAACTCTAAATTTGTAGTCAGTTTTTCAGAAATTAAGCTTTCAGACTTTGAGAAATTTTTGAGATATTTTCATTGAGAAAGTATTCACTGTGTTTAAAACAAAAAATCATTAAGTGTGTACTGTTTACAAAGCAGTAGGCTAGGCTCTTATGATTGTTGTTGTTCGCTTGTTCAGTCATGTCCAACTTTTCATGACCCTGGGACCATAGCACATCAGGCCCTTCTATCCTCCACTATCTCTCAAAGTCTGTCCTAGTTCGTGTTCGTTGTTTAGATGACACTATGTGTCTCATCTGCTGCCTTCCCCTTTTCCTTTTGCTTCCAGTCTTTCCCAATATCAGGGTCTTTTCCAATGATTCCCATCTTCTCATTATGTACTTCATCTGTAGTATATGACTGCCAGTGAATAGCCTGACTTAATTTCTTTAAGTTTTGAGTGATTTGATCTCCTTGCTATCCAAGGGACACTCAAAAGTCTTCTCCAGCATCACGGTTCTAAAGTGTTGATTCTGGTATGGTGATGTGAAGATTAAAAAGCCATAGTCCTCACATTTAAGTAGTGTGTAGTCTTCAAGGAAGAACATGTTTATATGTGGTTACAAGTTAAAGTGTGATTGGGTTGAGGAGAAGATCCAAATAGTAACCTTGGAAACTTTGAAAATGGGGAAACCATTTACTTCTCAACAATTTCACACCCTCTTGAAGAGACCAGTGAGTCTCAACCCTCTAAGTTTATCAGTAAGAAACCTAAGACCCAGAGAGGTTAAAGAATTTAAAGAGGTGACATAACTAGTAAGTTACTGAGTCAAGATTTAAACTCAAGTTTTCCTGACTCCAAATGCAGTGTTCTATCCACTGTTCCATGAGACGCTCCCCAAGGCCCCTTCAGCTCTAAATCTATGATTCTATGGTCCTATGAACTTTAATTAACTTAGAACATCTATGTAGAAAACTTCAACAGCTAATTAGAAGTGTGGGACTGGAGCACAGGGAACAGCTTGGAGATACATATTTGGGAGTCAGCTGCCTAGAGATGAAAGCTGAAGCCATGGAAATCATTGGGACTGCCAAATGAAAGTGTGGAGAGAGGGTGAGGACAAATTCATGGGAGATAGCAACAGTCAAGGAGCCAGAGGCAGATTATGAACCAAGAGACTGAGAAGGGATAGTCACACAGTTAGAAAACCCCAAAGAGGGCAGTGTCAAAGAAGCCAAGATAGGAGAAAGTATCAAGATAAAAAATATCTTACTATCAAATTCAGAATGGTCAAGGAGAATGAGAACTATAATTTGGAAATTAAGAGGTCATTAATAATAATAATAATAATAATAATAATAATAATAATAATGATGATGATGATGATGTCATTAATCTTGATAACAGCAACTTCAATAGCATAAAGCCAGATTGAAGGGGAGTTAGAGAGGAGTGGGTAATAAGGAAATGGTAGGAATGATTATAAACTATGAGTTTAGCAGTAAGGTAGAGGAAAGATATGGGATGATACTTTGATAGGGTAGCAGTGTCGATTAAAATTTTATGTTTTTACTTTTAGGATAAGTTGAACACAGTAATTGGCAGAGGAGAAAGTGCCAATTGAAAGGACAGATTGACAATGAGGACTGAGGGGGGGGAACAAGAATAAGAAATGGTCACTTGAGCCAGATCCAAAAGGGAATAAGAGTGGATGGAATCAAGGGCAGACAGAGTTAGCCTCTGTGATCAGAAAGAATGGGTAAAGATGGCTAAGAAGGAGGAGAGGTGATTTAATAGCTTTAATACTCTTCATAAAGTAGGAGGTGAAGTCATCTGCAAGGAAAGGGGGAGTGGAGAGGGTTGGAGAGCTTGAAGAGAGAGGAGAAATTTAGGAGCAGCTGCTATGGGAAGTGTGTTGGAGAATCTCTCTTTAGCGATCCAAGGATTACTATACAAATCTGTCTGAGGTTGAAGAGTGTAAATTTTTGGTGGCCCAATTCAGCACTATCCTCTGATCCATGTTTAAAATGCCATACAACCATTATAGGGAATTCCTAAAGGATTTGATGGGTTTAGGAAAATGCATTGCTTCACTAGTTAGAAACTACAAAATACATTGCTGTGAATTAGAAAGAAGGGCAGCTAGGTGGCATAGTGTATAGAGTGTCAAGCCTGAAGTAGGAAGACTCATCTTCCAGAGTTCAGATGGTGGCCTCAGAGACACTTACTAGCAATGTGGCCCTGGGCAGTTCATTTCACCCTGTCTACCTCAGTTTGCTCATCTGTAAAATGAGCTGGAGAAGGAAATGGGGTCATGAAGAGTTGGATGTAACTGAAATTACTGAATAAGAGCAACAAATTAGAAAGAATCATCAATTGTATGATTAAGAAGTGTCTAAGAAAGTTTTCTAGGCCAGCCCCTCCATTCTATAGATAAAGGAACTGAGACCCAGAGAGGTTAAGGGGTCCCATCTCTGCTACTTAGCCCCTCAGTTAACTCATCTTTAAAGTGAAGTGATTGGACTAGTTCAGTGGTGTTAAAAACTCAAATAGAGAGAGATCATTATAGGCTGCATGGTGACTTAGAAAACAACAAATTAACATTATCTATTTTGCATTGTATTTTAAAATTTTTGTTAAACATTTCCCATTTACATTTTAACCTGGTTTTGTGGGCAGTTTGAAGTGTGCAGGGCTGGAAGTTTGACACTTCTAGACTAGATGACCCCCAAAGTCCCTTCTTATTCTAAATATATAATCCTGTGACTTTCTCAAAGCCAAATAGCTTGGATAATGGCCTACTTAGGACAAAAACTCAAGTTTTCACTGGATAGTGAGTGGTGTTTTCAACATTATGTCATTATGTGCTACATTGACAGTGTAAATCTAAATTCAGTGTATGGCAGTTCTTTAAATGACATTTTGTTAGCCTGAGACTTAGCCTAGAGGGCCTCTGAGATCCTGTTAGCCCTAGATCTGTGATCCTATCCTAGGAAATGTGACAAGATTTTTCTTTAAAAGTTCCCTTTAAAAAAAAAGATACTAATATTTAAAAAAAAACTTTTAAGCAGTAGAATCTACATTTTAAAATCAGCTACCTTTTCTTAATGTTATAATTACCTTGTCAAGAGTATGTTTTTTTTAAAATAAGCAGTCGTTTGAAGGCCTCATTATATTAAAAGAATAACACAACTCCCATTAAATGATACAATACAATTTCATATTCACTAACATTGATACAACTGTAGCATTTTGGAGAAAAAAACTTATGTTAAAACAGGTTTTTCTAAAGGTAATTTTTCCATTAAAATAATATTATATCCAAACTATTTTAACTAAAGTTGGGAGATTGTTACTTTCTCTTGATTTCATTTGTTGTTCAGTTGTTTCAGTTGTGTCCAACTCTTTGTGAGTCCATTTGGGGTTTTCCTGGCAAAGATTCTAGAATGGTTTGCCATCTTCCTCATTTTACAGATTAGGAAACTGAGGCAAACAGTGACTTGCCCAGGGTCACACAGCTAGTAAGTGTGAGGCCATATTTGAATTCAGGAAGATGAGTCTTCCTGACACCAGGCCCAGTGCTCCCTCCACTGGTCCACCTAGCTACCCTCTAGATAACATAAAAATGTAGGAGATCAATGTGGGACTAGACATGCTTAACCTGGAGCAGAGAACACTTAAAAGTTTGTCATACAGAGAGGTGGCTAAATCTGATCCATGTTGCGTAACAAGGGAAGAGTCAGGGTCAACAGATAGAAGAAAGAGGCAGCCAGATTTTTGCTCACTGTAAGGAATAACTTTCTACTACAACTGCCTAAAAGTGGAATGCTTACATAAAGTAATGAATTCATGCATTCTTTCATGTATTTGCCCAACTATTTCCATGCTTACTGTGGACAATGAATTGTGCTAAATGCTAGGATGATTACAGATATAAGTAAGACCCTGGTTCCTGTTGCCAGAAACTTATAGTCTAATCTCTGTTGTTGAAACAAATACTGAATGTTCATTTATCAGGGATTTTGCTGAATGAATTCCTGTATTAGGAGGTCATTGACCTAAATGGTCCCCCAAGACTCTTACAATTTTATAACTATATAAGTGTCAGCTATATCTCATAAAATTTTGAGAGTACGTGCTTTAATGTTTTGTATATGTATGTATATATATGCTTGCAAGATAGATAAATTATGTGATGATAATTTATATTAGGAAAGAATGCAGTGCAGAATCCTGTTTGTATACTTTTTAATAAAACCTTGGCTATCTAACACCCATAGGGAATGAACTCTGCTTTGCCCTCTAACCTTTGTATTTTTGTTTGTACTGTATATTTTTCCTACTTTCATAAATTATTGTACTGGGATTTAGATAGCACTGCCAATACTTCCCTAAATTAAGTGGGAAATAGAATTGAAACACTTAGCTTGGGGTTGTGTTTCTAGAGAAAATGAATGCTTTCCATCCAGCTAAACTGTTCAGGTTGGTATGGTCATAGGTGCCGGTATCTATCCCCAGTGCCCTGCCAACAAGCACTTAGTTGTTCCATCTTCTGTCTCTCCCATGGTGCTCATCTCATCTCTCAGAGAACATCCAGTTTATTGCTCCTATCACTCCATACCTAAGTCTTTCAAGCTGCTATTTTCACTGATATATTCAACAGTGTTGCTATTGTCATTCTGAATGCATTATGCATAGTTATAAAATCATAAAAGATTAGAGCTGAATAGATTTGGATTAACTAGTCCATCCTTTTCTTTCCTAATAGATAAGGATGGTGAAGCCTGAGAGTCTATGTGATATGCACAAAATAAGAGATTTCTTTAGCTCCTATGGGGTCAGTTGTTACCTTTGCAAAGTAACTCCCCAATCTATATATTTATCACTCAGTTCCCCTGAACTCCAGTACTATATTTCTAGCCACCTGGCTACTTGGCTTGTGAGGCCTTATGAGTGCTTTAAGCATATTGAAAACTTAACTCATCTTCTCTCCTAAACCCACCTTTCTTCCACATTTCTGTTTCTATTGATGAGACCACCATGATCTCAATCACCAAATTTCAAAACCTGGAGGTTCTATTTGACTCTTCCAGCTTCCTCATTCATTATCGTAGCCAATCAAATTGCCACATCCTGTTCATTCCACTTCCACAGAGCCTCTCAAATCTCTCTACTTCTGTCTCCTCAATATTGCCTTCACCCTATTTGAGGCCCTCATTGCCACACACCTGGAGTACTGCTCTACCCTCCTTAATTGGTTTCTTTGTCTCTAGACGGACTTTCCCCCTCCCAGTGTATCTGTCACAAAGCTGATAAAATATTCTTCCTAAGGCACAGATCTGACTTTGTTGCTCCCTTGTTGAGTGGCTCACTGTTGTCTCTAGGATAGAATACAGATGCCCCTAGCAATTAAGCCTTTGGCCTTTACAAGACTTTACATTTCCTTTCTAGCTTTCTTTTCTATTATTCCCATTTATATTTTCTACTTTCTAACCAGATGAATTACAGTTATTCTCCATGAACTCAGCATGCCACGTTCTATCATTTGCAAAGACAAACACACACCTCCTCGCCCACCATTTTGGCACTTACTCCTCATTTTTACCTTTCCATCATCTCCCTCTAAAGCTTAGCTCAGGTTTCCCTCTTCCTTAAGGTAGTGATTTTCCCCATTGAAAGAATCTTCTTCTTCTTTAAATATCTTTGTCCCTATCACTCTTAGCCTTGTATTGTAGTTAGCTGGTGAAGTCACTAACTAGAGTGCTGTACCTGGAGTTAGGAAGACCTGAGTTTGAATTCTACTTGAGACCCTTACTACTAGCTACCAACTCTGGGCAAATTGCATGACCTCTCTAAACTTAAGCTTCCTCATCTACAAAATGAGGGTAATCACATCCTAACTAATAGAATGTAAGCTGCCTGAGATGAAGAACTGTCATTTTTCATCTTTATAAGACTAGTACCTAATATTTATTACATTGAATTGAGAGAAAGCCCTAGACATGATCAAATTAAGTCTTCAATCAATGTTTTTTAACCTTTTGTGCCTACAAGTATTAGAGGACAAAAAAGGTGTCAGAAAGCCCTGTTACCTGCCTTTAAACTCTGATTACCTGTACTTCAACCACTATAGACAGAAATAATGGTGATTTATTTTTTTTAAACTCATTACTTTTCTTTGCAACATCAGTGGGTGGGTGGTGCTGCAGTAGATATGGATGGTTTTTACTCTCCCTTCCCTTCTAGGAGGAGGTGGAGCTGAATCTCACCTAGGTGTGCCCCTCTTATCTTTGCCTTGACAAACTTTGCCTACCCCTCCCCCTTTCCTTGTTCACATCAGAGACTGGAGACTTAATTAGTCATATCTTGTTACAACAGCTTGCTCACTTTTAAGCTAGGAGCAATATAATTGCCTACTGGTCCATGATGACTACTTTCTCTGTTATTTTATGAAGTTTTTATCAGGTGAAAAAATATTAGTACAGTCACAATAACTCAGAGCCCTCAGAGGGCAAAATCATTAATATTCATGTTGAATTTAGGCTTTCTGTTCTAATTTAAAATTTTGTATACCTGTAGCTAACCCTCTGACCATGAGTATTTCAGGCAAAACAATGATATATAGGAAACATTAGGTAGAAGAATAGATCTAGGTAGATTATAGTTTGTGTTGAACAGACATGAGGAGGGGATGTTTGGGAAAGAACAGGCTTTGAGGGGAAAACTTTTCTTAGTCCTTGAAGAGTTGAGTACAACAGATAGCTTCTGTTTTGCTCCTCTGTTCCAAGATTGTAGGACCCAGTGGATCTGCAGAGCTCAGCCGTCCTTTCAGCTCTTTCTCCAGTGTGAAGATTCTTTCTAGCTTAACTCATTAAGTTCTAGGTAGGGGTTGTTTCTGCTACTGAATTTTTAGAGTCCTCACTTCTTCCTCTCAGTCTACTTCTTGGATAGTGTGTGTGTGTGTGTGTGTGTGTGTGTGTGTGTGTGTGTGTGCGCGTGTGTGTGCACACACACTCGTGTATTCCTTCTAAGCATGTACAGGTGGGACTCAAATCCTCCTTCAAGCTCCAACACTGAAATGATTCCATATCCTTCTCAGCTCTGAGAGGGAATGTGTGTCTGTCTGAACTACAAATCCCTAAGTGCCATTTATTTCTCAAGCTCCTATTACATCTTTAAAAATAATTGATCATATTCATAAAACTATGCAATGATCATAATGTCCTTTTGTACCTGTTTAACACCTCTTTCTATTTTGTCCAGTGGTAGAAATAGAAGTCATTTATTTGGCATTTCTGTCACTTTAAAATCTTTTTTTTTTCTTGAGAAATAATTCTTCTGGGGCAGCTAGGTGGTGCAGTAGAGGTGGTGCACTGGCTCTGGAGTCAGGAGGACCTGAGTTCAAATCCAGATTCAGACACATAACACTCACTAGCTGTGTAACCCCAATGCCTAGCCCCCCCCAAAAAGAAATAATTCTTCAAATAAGGACAACAGTGGGGGTTCTGCAACTATAGTCTTATGCTTACCCATGCAATTTCCATTTCTATCATAGAATCCCAATGACATAAATTGGAAAGAGAACTGGAATAAAAAATTCTTCTTACATGTCCTTAGTTTATTGTTTAAGTTCTGATAAAAGGAATTTTGTGTTTAAGTCCCAAACCCTGGACTAAATGATTCTGTCGTTATAACATTATCATGGTAAATTCCCAAGCAGAATATCCTGTTGCATTTTTATCCATTGGAATTTTCTAATGTATTAGGCAAACAGTGAAATGGAGTTAGGTTTATACTCTGCTGATTACCTCCAAACTGTTATCTGCTGAGACTTATTGAGTAGCATTATGTTTTGTCCTTTTTAGAACGTATTTATCTTATGTTTTAAAAAAATGTATTCTGCTTTTCAGTGTCTGAGGGGTTTTGCATTTTTAGTTATTCTGATAAAATATCAGAACTCTTCCATATCAAGTTGACTTGAATGCATTCCCCTTATTTTTAGGGATGGGTCAACTGGAGTCAGGCAAGGATCAGCAAGCAGAGAATTTAGAATTATCCATGTGAAGCATGAAAGGAAAGGCATCTCCATGTCCAGGTTATGAATCAAACAGGAATAGAGAATATGGATCACATACCCTAAGTCTTTTGTTCACCTCCTTATTAAAAACACTAAAAGCTGTAACTTTCTCTTTTTCGGGGGCGGGGCTAGGCAATAGGGTTTAATGACTTCCCAGGGTCACGTGGCTAGTGTTATGTGTCTGAGGCTGGATTTGAACTCCAGTCCTCCTGACTCCAAGGCTGATGCTCTATCCACTGAGACACCTAGCTGCCCCTCTAACTTTTGAACGTATCTTCTGCCAAGGATCTCCGAAATCCCTGCTAAAGCTATTAATGATACTTGTCCACAAATCTTCAGTGATGAGTATTCTCAATCCTGAGATTGTGATGTTCTGGACCCCTTAGGTTGTGATCTTCTTGAGGGCAGGGACTGTTTTTTGTCTGCTTTTGTATTCCCCAATGCTTAGCACAATGCCTGACACAAAGCTGGCATTTAATAAATGTTTATTGATTAATTGGTCTCCCTGCTCCTCGGCTGGGGTGAATCTGGTTGTGAAAGCATAGAGTGAGTATTCAGAAGTCTCCCATGCTGTTTGTTAGTCAGTATCTTGTGAAGATTAGTAACAGGAAGGCCAGAATCTATTTCAAGGAGATCACAGGAACGAAAGGCTGAATTCATGGAAATTCAAAGGTAGAGGCAGGTTGTGTATGGAGTGGATGACATCAGAGACAGTATTGTCAAACATGGAGACTAAAGGGTCCAGTGACAAATGGATTATAGATGGAGGGAGTGGGAGCAAGAAGGTGAAGGAATCACTTTTGGTTGCCTGGAAAGGGCCATAAACTAAGGGTCTTCTTTATACCTCATGGTAAAGCAGTAAGCAGTCCACAGGATACTAGGAAGCAGGCAGAATCAGTAGTCTGGGACCAAATCAAGAGTCAACAAAACTAGATGATAGGTAGGTCAAAGCAAAGGTTTGAGCCCAAGAAATGAGTTTTCACAATTGTGTTGCTCAGTGAACGGAGTGAATATATTGCCTTTTAACCTCAAATATGCGGAGCTAGCTGTACATAACCAGTTGATTTACTGGATTAGATAGAGCTATGGATAGCTCCTGCTGATTTCTATTCCCCACCCCTCCTCCATGGGAAGAAACTATATCTAAAAGACACAGACTTTAAAAAAAAAAAAGACAGACATTTGAGATATAGTCATAGCATAATTTGATAAGTTCCATCCCTACAAATCACCCACCCAAACACACACAAGCACACTTGTGCACACATGTACATATATGCATACAGAGTTTTCAACTTGAAAACTGGGAATATTTTTATTGTGCCCACAGGACTAGAATAAACATTCATTACTTCTGAGAAAATTCTAGCTAAAATCAAAACAGTATGGCAGTCTACCAAAATAACTTACATCTCTGCATGGCTGTTTTACTATAATATAGTGACCCCCCAAATTAATTCATGCAACGAATGTGCAAAATGAAATTGGGTCATACCCTTTTGAAAGAAAGCTTATGGCCCCCTACTAAGGAGCACTTTCAGTCATCAGCCCAAAGTCAGACCCTGTTGGGGCATTCAAACCCTAATAGCAACACACCAGTTTCATTTTCAGCCACAGAGGACACCCACCTGTCCTGTTGACATTTGATTTCTCCCATTAACTTTAAGCCTGACCAAGGGCATAGGTAGGTGTGGATTGAAGTCTACACCTTTCTCCTGTCAGCATTGGCACAGCTTTTCTGGTTCCCAAAGGTCACATACTCTGGATCTTAAGTTCATATGGCCTCTATGTCCCTCTATGTCCATTTCCTCTTAGAAGTTAGATGATGAAATTTTTGTTCCCTACTATATTCCATCCCAAGCTCATGGCTCATCATTGTTGTCTGATGGGTGGTACTCAATTGTTTCATTCTGTCTGACTCTTCATGACTCTTCATGACTCTGACTCTTCAAGACTCCATTTGGGATTTTCTTGACAAAGTTACATTCCCTTCCCTGGCTCATTTTACAGATGAGGAAACTGAAGCAAACAGGCTTACGTGACATTCCCAGGGTGACATATCTAGGAAGTGTCCGAGGCTGGATTTGAACTCAGGCCTTCCTGACTCCAGGCCCAGTGCTCTATCCACTACATCACCTAGCTGCAAAAGGCCAGCTGTGATCAGAAGAGCCTTTGCAGTCATCCTCAGAAAGAAGTCTTTGCTCCCATCACATTACTTTGGTACCTTGAGACTAACATGGCAGAGCCTTTTTGCTTGTGGGAACTCCCGGAAGCAGCTGCTATGCAAAGTGGTCAATGAATTCACTGATTGCCACCTTATCTATCTCTGAAGCGGGCTTCTAACAGCTCCTGGGGTGAACTAGATTAGAAGGCAAGCTAGAAGAGTCACACCTGGCCTAGGAAACAAAGTCAAGGGAAAGAGGCAGAATCTAGAGGTAAATTCACCTTATTCTAAAGTCCCTCCATCTCACCAAGAAAATAAGGTCAGGAACCTCCCAAATTTGATATATAACATTTAAATTTTGTTGGCAAGCATGCATTTCTGAGCTATTGCCCATGACTAGCCTAGATACACTTTTTAATATGTTATCAAAAGCATATTTATAATAATACATTTCCAGTTCAACTGGTTGCAAGGTTGGTTTTTTTTGTTTCTTTTTTCAGGGTTGGATGGAAACTTATTGGTTTCCTACTCCAACCTACAACTCAACTAGCATTTACAAAGCACTTCAAGTTTTGCAAAGAGCTTTACAAATATTAAGTCATTTTAACCTCACAACAATCTTAGGAGATAGGGGCTCTTACTATCCCCATTTTGCAGAGCAGGAAAGTATGGCAAACAGAGGTTAAGTGATTTGTCCAGGGTCATTCAATAATAAGCTTCTGAGTTGGAATTTAAACTCAGGTCTTCCTTGTGATTTGCCATTTTCTTTTCTAGCTCATTTTACAGATAAGGAAACTAAGGTAAACAAGGTTAAGTGACTTATGCAGGGTCACACGGCTATTATGTATTGGAGGCCAGATTTGAACTCAGAAAGATAAATCTAACTGACTCCAAGCTGCTTCCCTCAATATACTAAACTGAAACCTCCCTGTCAGTGATTTTAGGTCATTGATGCCAATCTTAATCTTATTCTTTGAAATTACACAGAATAAATCTAATTTCTCATCCAGATAATAGACCTTCCACTATTTGAAGGTCAGCCATTCTATTTCAGTCATTATTCTTCCTAAATCATTGTTATTTACTCCTGTTCAATCTTTCTTCTTTTCTCATTTCCTATGCAAAAAATTGGGGCCACCAGCTAGCACAGTAGCTAGAGTGCTAGGCCCAGAGTCAATAAGACCTCAGTTCAAATCTAGCCTCTGACACTTACTAGCAGTGTGATCCTGGACAAGTCACTTAACCTCAGTTCCCTCATCTGTAACATGAGGTTAATAACTGGTTGTCATAAGGATCCAGTGAGATAGTAATCATAAAGTACTTACTTGGCACAGTACCCAGCACATGGAAAGAACTGTATAAATGTTAGCTATTATTCTACCCTTATTCAGGGTTCCCCAACCCTCTAACTATGAGTATATGCACATGTGACATTTGGGCCGGGGTCCCACTCCTCCAAGGCTATGGGGTCTATTTCAGATGAGTAGGCCTACTTGTGAAGCTCATATTTCTATAAGGAACAGTTGGCCAGGGCTTTATTCCCCTTGCTAATTCCCACTTTTTAGGCTCTAGGTCTCATCTAAGAGTCAGGGAGAAGATTCAAAATTAAATCAAGGAACAGCTTGGCCAAAGTTTATAGTGCACAAAAAGGAGAGCCATGAAATAAAGCTGTAAGGGTAGAGTTAAGATAGGTTATACAGGGTCTTAAATGCCAGAGGAGTAAATTCAAATTTTATTTTGGTAAGTAGTGAGAAATTACTTAAGACTTTTGAGGAGAGGGGGTGGCCTGGTCAGAATTACTCATTAAGAAAATTACTTTGGCAGCCGCATGAACACTGGATTGGAGAGGAGAAAGCCTGGAGACAGGAAGACCAAGTAAGATGCTGTCATACCAGCTGAGGCAAGACATGATTGGGACTAAAATTGGGATAGAAGTAATGAAGATGGATAGGAAGAAGTGAATGTGAGACATCGGTGATGGTATAAGGCTTGACATGATTAGTGGTAGAGGATATGGGAGAGGAAAGAGTCAAGTGACCGAGTGACTGGGCAGGTGGTGGTGGTGACATCAGCAGAAATGGTGAAATTAGGAGAAGCAGGATTTATGGGCAATACAGTAAGCTTGGTTTTTTACCTGTTGAATTTTTAAGGTATCAGCAAAACATCTAGGTGAAAAAGTCCCTAGGTAATTGAAAGTACAAATGGGAGATTAGGACAAAGATGTGGTTTGGGGAGTCATGATAACAGAAGTGTTAATTCTTTGCATTTGTACTCCCATCAGTCAGCACATAGTAGGCTTTTAAGTGCTTGTTGATCGATCGATAATTGAAGGATTACTTCACAAGAATGAAAGTTTAATAAGTTATACAGGAAGTCTTCAGTACTCAAAAGAATCCAGAACTTGTAAGTAGGAATCATGCTTTTTAAATGCATTGTTGCTAATTGTCACCCTCCATATTTCTGCAAGACGCTAGTTTTGTTTTCCAAAGAATTGTATATCTGTCATGGAAATGTGAGGGCATGTGCATTTTGAAATTATTATTCTGTGATAATGAAACAGAGAAATTGCTATCTTTTTATTTTTAAAAAATATATTTTTAGCATCCTTTTCAAATTTTGAATTCCAAATTCTCTCCCTCTTTCCAGACCCTCCTCCACTCACTGTAAAGGCAAGCAGTATGATATCTATTATACCTGTGAAGTCATGCAAAGCATATTTCCATATTAGCCATGTTGCAAAAAATACAAGAAAAATAGAGAAAGTTTAAAAAATATTCTTCAATCTAATTGCTGTCTTCTTAGATCAGCTTTGTGATTGTAATATAATCTTAGATAAATTATAAGCTGAAGTGACAATGCCTGGATAGTAAGTCACTGAACATTTGTCAATAGCTTTTTATCACTTGCCTGGGACTGAATATCAATATTAGCTGTCAATAGCTGTTAGGTGGACTGTTTTCTACATCACCAAATAGATCTACTTGCTTGAATTTATATGAGTAGCTTTATTAATGAAAGTTTTCATAGTCTTATGGTCTTGGTCTTTCATAAAAGAAAAGAAAGAAGTGAGCTCAGAGTTGCAAAGCATTATTCTTATTTATTTTTCAACCTAACAATTAATTTGTTTAGAGTTTGAGTGCCTACTGATGTACTGGAAGTTAAAATGAAAGCAACAGTGGCAAAAAAAAAAAAGTAGCACAAGTGTATGAATCTTGCCTGAGGGACATTTTTTATGATAACAAAATCTTGGGGAATATTGTAGATCTTGTGTTATACTTGTTATAATAGACATAAGGTAAAAGAGTTTTGAATCCACATGCATGTGATTTTCTGTATTCATTAGTCAAGTCAAATCAGCAAACATTAATTAAGCACCTATTTTGTAATAGGCATGGTGCTAGGCTAGCCACTAGGGATGGAAAGAAAGGCAAAAATCAATACGTATGTTTCTGGAAAGATTAGGTATAAAACAAATAATATTTCCCATTAATTTACATTATAATTTTAGAGGTAGACCTTGCTACTGTTGTTTAAGTTTAAAGTTGTGCAGTCATTTGTCCTCTATAAGCAAGTATTTTGATACACTAAGGGAAATTGCTTTTTACCAGAATCCTACAGCGACCTTTTTAGTGAAAATAATTGCCCATTAATTTATCTGCTTTATAAATTTTGATATTTATAAATATTTATAAATTATATTTATAACATTTATAAATGTATTTATAAATTTTAATTTTTATATATGCCCATATCTGATATTGGCAGGAAAGTATACTTACACAAAGCTTCTTCCAGACCAGAAGGGAACATAGACAAGCAGGATAGCTTTGAAAGTTATATGTTGAATTCATTATATGGTTTAAAAAGGAAAAAGAAACTGTACATAATAGAGATTCATGGTTTTGTATGCAGTCCCTTTTTTGTTCTTATGTGGAAATGTTCCATTTAGTTGGTGTTGAGTTTGGAATAAACACTTTAAAACAACAACAATAATGTTTCTGCTACTTTAAGTGCTGACTAAATGAACATATCAAATGAACAACAAGCTATTCAGAATTGGGCATAAATGATCATTATAAAATAGGGCTTAGAGACAGGAGTCTGTAGACATGGGTTCTAGTTTGAGGTTTGCCACACTCTGTGTGACCTCGGGTAAGTCATTTGTTACCCTTCTCAATTTCAGTATTTTTTTTTTGATGAGGCAGAGGCATTTGTTTTTAGAAAGGAGATGAGTCTAGACTCTAGATGAAAGTGTTCTCAGCCCAGGGCTGGGAATTTGTTTTCATATGTGTGTGTGTGTATGTGTACATATACAGTATTTCAACATAGTTGTTTTCCATTGCAACCATGTGGATTTTATTTTGTGAATTTAAAAATATTATTCTGAGGAGTCCATATGCTGTATGATACTGCTGAAGAGGTCTATCACACACACACACACACACACACGCACACACACACACAAAAGGTTAAGAGCTCCTACAATAGAATTCTGAGGTTCTTTCCAGCTCTAATGTTCTATGAACAACGTTTAATGTTGATAACTAAGATGTTTAGCCTCAAGAAGATAAAATGGGAACCATGATCACTGCCTTCAAATGCATGAAGAGCTTTGATCTTGAGCAGGTCTCTTCATCTCCTTGGCACAGTTTCTTTGTCTATAAAATGGGTAGGGGTTGGGAATTTGAACCAGATGGTCTGTAAAATTTCTTCTAGTTCTAAATCAAACTATGGTCAAATTACTTTTGCTTGGCCCCAGAAGGCAAAAGCAAAGACCAGAGTGTAAATATTAGGATAAAGATTTTGACCCAACAGAAGGGGAAAATTGCCCACCCAAAATGTAACTGTACAGAAGACAAATAGACTGCTTTGAAAGGTGCCGAGTCTTCTGTTTCCGTGGAGGGTGGATGGCCACTCTTCAGGTATGTTGTATGGGACATGTGAAATAGATGATACCTGAGGTCCTTTTCCAATTCAGAGATTCTATGAATCTAGGTCTTAAAACAAACCATTCTCTTTATCTAACAGTATAAATCAAAAAATAAATTAGGAACAGAGAGAAAGTAAGGCTGATAATTTTCAAACCTTCATTCTGTTTGTATGCATACAGCATCTAACTTTTATAGAAAACAAATAAATAGAACTTGAGAAATGCAAAAGATTCAAATGCAAAAGGCAGCAGAATGACCTAGTTTTCAGCCTGTGTGTGTTGTCTTAATATTAAAATTATAATGCATAAGCAAATATTGACTTTTAACAGCTGAGCAGCAAATTTGCCATTAAAAAAAGATACTTAGCTTAATGAACATTTGGGCTTTTTTTCATTTTCTCATTTTCAACCTTATTATTGATTTTAATTTGAAAAAAAAATCCTTCAGATTTTCTCCCTCAACTTCGCAGTCTATTTCTTTTATTAAAGTGTTTCTTGCAAATTACTTATTTAAAAAAAATACAGTTTGCTGTCCAATACCTAGAGTAATTTTCCTGAAACGAGATCTCTTTCTATGGTTATGCCCTGATCTCAAAGATGATCTTAAAAGAAGATGGGAGAAAAATGGAATTTGGAGAAGATGGAAACCAAACTTTATTTCTTGAGTGGAATTGTCCTCCATCTAATCCATACCATTCCTAATTTAAGGAATTTTATGTAAATGAGGACCATGGAAAATGGATCCGTGATGACTATAACCTTTTTTGTTGTCCAGTAAGATACATCTTTAAAGCACTTTACTACAATGAAGTTACTCTTTATGCTATTGAGTAATTAGTTCTGAGCTCCTTCTACAATTTATCAAATATGGAATGAATTGAATTAATGTTTCATAAGCTTTCTCTCCAGGTGTGTATGTAGATTTGTATAGGTCCCCCTAATCTCCTATGTTTAAAAAAAAACCCTGAAGTTTACTAGCTATGCTTTATTAAGTATAACAAGTAATGTAATTGACATGTCTTCTATCAAGTCTATATCTGCTGGCAAAACTGCTACTCAATACTTCTGTTTCTACTCTCTGAGTCAAGGAGAACAAGATTAATACCTCTTTTATATGACAGCTTTTCTAATACATCAAACAGCCACCATGTTCCCCCCAATTCTTCTGTTCTCCAGGCTAAAATTCCCCAGTTCATCCAATTTATGCCTTAAGGTATTATCACCAGTCTCCTCATCATCTTCATTGCTCATTTTTGGACCTCCTCCCCTTGTCAACATCCTTAATAAAAAGTATGAACAGGATTGAACACAATATTCCAGTTATGGTCTGATCAAGACAGAGTAGGAAGAGAGGCTATTACTTTCCTCATTCTAACAATTAGGCCTCTTTTGTTGAGATCTAATGGGCAGCTAGGTGACACAGTGGATAGAATACTGGCCCTGGAGTCAGGAAAACTCATCTTCCTGAGTTCAAATCTGGCCTCAGATACGTACTAGCTTTTGTGACCCTGGGCAAGTCACTTAACCATATTTGGGTTAATTTCCTCATCTGGAAAATGAACTGGAGAAGGAAATGCCAAAACACTCCTGTATCTTTGCTAAGAAAACCCCAAACGGGACCACAAATTGGCCATGACTGAAATAACTGAAAAACAACAAATCGAAGTCTAATATCACATTAATTTAATTGACTGACATTTCACATTGTTGACTAATACTGAGCTTGTAGACCACTAAAATTTCCAATTCTTTTTCATACAGACTGTTGCTTTATCACACTTCTCCCATCTTATGTGCAAGGTTGATTTTTTTTTGACCCAAGTGTAGGAGCATGATTCCTGTTAAATTGTATCTTCTAAATTTGGCTAATTTTTCTAACCTGTTGAGATCTTTTTTGGATTCTTTTCTTTGTTATCTGAGTGTTAGCTTTCCCTCTGAGGTTTATGCCATTTGCAAATCCGATGAACATTCTCTGACTTCTATGATGCTGAATGTTCTCAGTCTCCCTTGTGATGAACAGCACAGATTTGAAAAAGGATTGGGCTAAGAATGTATTTTGTGATAGGAATATGGAACACAATATATTTAACTGGTCTAATCAGAATTTAATTGGATAGAAACTTAATGTCTTAAAATTATATTGACCAAGCTTTTTCCTTCTTCCTTCAAAGAAGAGAAATGAGAAGGGTTTTTTGCAAAGGTGGAAGACTCTGGGTGTGGAGCACTGCATATAATGTCAAACTTTTCCAATATGTTTGTTGATTTCCCTGAACCATTTCCTCTCTTAATTCTTTGTTATAAGTGATAGCTCTTGGAGAGCGGGAGGGGGAAAGGGTCTACTGAGAAAGCCAGGTAATATTAAAAAAAAAGTATCAATAAAATGTATTTAAACTGTTTTAAAAGGGATTAAATTGGAAACATGGCCAAAATTAGCGCCATTAAGCAACAGAATTGAACTGTGAAGTAGAAGCTAAGAAAAGTGTTTTGACACAAGCTAAAGGATATTTAAGCATACTTATGACTCAGAAGTGCACCATAGCTCCCTTGTCCTCTTACTTAAGTAAGGGACAGTTGCTTTATACACAGTATAAAACCCATATTGCATATGGAAAATCAACAATTTTTCAGATGTTTTCTTCACTGATATAACCTTCACTAGGGTGTTTAGTGTTTTCTTCTTGATTCATTAGCTGTTCGGAAGCTGCCAAACATCGTCATGGAGAAGAGATGGCCTTGCTCCACGGCCAAGACATGATCTCTGTAATCATTTGGCAGATTGATTGCCATCCCATTCAGTGGAAGTTGTGAATACAGATTAATACAGATTAAGTCTAAAGAAAAGTATTGCAATTAATTCTTTATTCAAAGACCTGGTACTTTCTTTATTGTAAATCTTAAATGTTAGAATACTATTGACTCCTTTTGATAAAGCCATAGAGATAGTTCTGTTATAATACTAATTACACAGTTGCTCCAAAGCCAGAGTAATTTCCTTTTTTTTCCTTTTTCTAAATTTGTGATGCCCTCCAGCCTCTGCCAAGGAAGGTAGTTTAATAAGATGAACTTCATATTTTGGTTTCTGATAGTTGTCTAATTGTAAAGCCCACAACTAGAAATTTTGACACCCAGAGCAAGCAGCAAGAATTGTGCCTGGAGGGGCAGCTAGGTGGCGCAGAGCACCGGCCTTGGATTCAGAAGGACGTGAGTTCAAATCCGGTCTCAGACACATAACACTTACTAGCTGTGTGACCCTGGGCAAGTCACTTAACCCCATTGTGTAGCCAAAAAAAAAAATAATAAAAAATAAAAATTAAGTGAAATAAATTTAGTAAAAAAAAAAAAAGGATTTTGCCTGGAGCAAATAGTATAAATAATATCTTCAAGTCAGTTCTGTACTTAAAGTTGTGAAAATAATGCAAGAAATAATTAAGATAATTCATTTGAGGAGGGAGAATGGCTATGATGTCTTCCGTACTTTTTAAGGACTGCATGATTTTAATTTTTGATAACTATAAATTTTGGTTCTCTGATCATACCACCTTAGTTATAGCTCTGCCAGTATTGTGAACTAGGGCTATGAAGATGAAAATCTAAATATTTGAAGCTAGAAATTGCTGATAGAAATCATAGATTTTAGAACTGAGAGTAACCCTCACTTTATAGATGAAGAAACTGAGGCTCAAATAAACTAAGTGATTTGCCAGTGGTCAGGCAGTTAACAGCTTCAGGATTCTTACCCAGGTCTGCTGATTCCAAATCCAGTTATCTTCCTCTTATACCACATTAGATTACATGACTGTTAGTTTTTCTATCTTAAATTCATGTGACTTAGAACATGCCTTATCCAGGTGGCTGCTGTTGTTGTGTTATTCCACCTTTTCCTGCATCTTTGACATTTTAATTTGAATCTCTGGGAGGAAACAGGAAGGAGGGTGAGGGAGGAAGTGAAGGGGACAGTAAGGGAACAAGCATTTATACAGCACCTGCTCTATGCCAGGCATTGGGCTAACTGCTTTACAAATATGATCTCATTTGATCCTCCCAGTACTTCCTCGCATTACTATCCCACCCTGCTTCCAGTTCCCCATTATGCTTTGTCTTCTATTAGGATAGGTGCTCCTTGAGAGTGGGGAAGAAGTCCTCATTTTTTTGTATCTGTGTCCTCAGTGCCTGGAACACAGTAAGCACCAGTATTGTCTGCCTATCTGTCTGTATATTGATCTTATCCATCCATCCATCCGTCTCTCTCTATCTATCTACCTAATCTATCCATCCATCTACCTTTTCTTTCTATCCATTCACCCAGCCAGCCAGCCAGCCATCTATATCTACTTCATCCATCTACTTCTCTATATCTCCCTATTTATATATACCTCTATCTCTCCATCCAAATACATCTACCCATTTCTCTATCTCTGTCTATCTATATCTGTCTTTCCTCTGTCAGTGCACAAATCCTGGCTCTTCCACTTAATACCTATGTGACTTTGGGACAACTCACTTCTTCTTGGGCCATAGTGGATATGCACTAGCATAGCAGTTGGATTAAGTGACTTCTCAGGTCCCTTCCAACTCTAGGTCTGTGATTCTTTAAGAAACGCCTGGGACCAGTTTGGTCCTTCCTCTTCAGCAGCAAGGCAGACAGCAGGAATCTATGAGGCTGTGAATATCAGTTTGTAACCCTTAACCAACTTCATTCCTTCACCAAGGCTTGAGATTGAGAAAAACAGAACTGAATCATAACCTTCTTTCCCATCCTTCTTTTGTCTCAGACTCTGACTATATATACCTCCACTCCCACTTCACATGTTGGGTTTAGAAGCAAAAAGAAGAAGAGAAGAATAAATAGATGGGAGGGATGTTCTATATGTATCACATTTGTGGAACAGCTGAACTAAAACCACCAAAATAAGAATCTTTCCCTCACTTTTATTCATTTCAAGCATTATTTCAAGCCTACCTTGTAGTAATTTCCATCTCTGGGCCCTGATTTTTTTTCTTTATTCCACAAAAGCATTTTCCTATTAAAAGGTGTCATCATTTGTGTTTTAAAGCAATTGATTGTATCAGTTATCCCAAGTACTAGTTACTTATGTCTGATACCAATTCAATATATAATGACTATAGGTCATTTTGCTATGCATATATTAATATATTTATATTTAAATATTACCATGCTGTATAAATTCAGCAGTTTTTGCAGCTTGTGTTTTTATGTTTGCAAATCACAAAATGAATGCTAATGTATTTTTAGTTGCTCAGGTAAGACCTTAATAATTTAAGAGCCACAATTTTGCCAATTCAAAACACGTCCTTAAATTTCAGCAGTAGCTTTGGAGAAAGTTGCAGGTCTGCCCCTCATGCTTTTTGTGCTTTGCTGTAACCAATAGCTCTTCTGAAATGCTGTGCTGTTAGGCATTGTTTAGAATGGAAACTCTTACAAATTAATTGACAGCTAACCCGACTGACAGCTATGGACCCACTTGATTTTAAGACATCATCCAGGCCAACAGAGGTTCACTGCTGTCCTGAGACAGCACAAGCTGAAGAGAAATGAAATCTTAAACAAACAGCATCAGAAATTGAAATTATTTGAAGTTGTGCTCTGCCTGGAATGGGTTTAGATTGCAGACAAATTGCTTTCACCATTGGAATGATTTGTAAGGCTATGAGAGTGTTAAAATTCTATGGCTTTGTGACTGACTTAACTATTCCAAAGCATCAGTTGTATAACTGGCTTTACTTTTCTTTTCAGTTGATAGGACTGGTCAGGTCAGCTGTTCAGTTGTTTCTGATTCTTCTCCCTGTGGACTGTACTGTTTATAGGATTTTCTTGGCAAAGATACTGGAGTGGTTTGCCATTTCTTCCTCCAGTGGATTAAGGCAAACAGAGATTAAGTGACTTGCCTAAAATCTAGTAAGTGCCTGAGATGGGATTTGAACTGAGTTCTTCCTTAATCCAGGCCCAGCATTCTATCTACTGAGCCACCTAGTTTCCAGTCACGTCTGTGGTAACAGCCAAACCAGTTCGCACATGTAGACACAATCCTCATCTAGTTTCCTGCAAAGAAGATAACCTTTCTCTTCTTTTTTCAGTAAAATTGCTTCATGATAACCTGTTAGGATGGCACAGTCTGAAAGACTAACACTGAATCACAGTTTAAGTTTTAGTTTCTCTTTTTTGTCTTTACCGAACCCACTTTCTAAGCTATGGCAGCTGTAACTGTGGAGGATAAAAAACAAATACAATAACCCTTTTCTAAAATAATTCCTCTTTCAATTTTAAAGTGACTTTAATTCCATTGCAGTTTTCCTACAAAACCTGCACTCACTTACCTGTTCTTTACATTCAATTGAAATTGAAATGCTAGTCAGTCAACTCTTTTTCTTGTCACTGTCAAAAAACTTTATATTTTAAAAATGTTTGTTTTTATTATTGTTGTTGCTTTATTTATTATTATTATTATTGTTATTATTATTATTATTTTATTTATTTTATATCTTTTTGTGTGTGTGAGGCAGTTGGGGTTAAGTCACTTGCTCAGAGTCACAGAGTCAGAATGTTATGTGTCTTAGGCCAGATTTGAACTCAGGTCCTCCTGACTCCAGGGCCAGTGCTCTATCTACTGCACCACCTATCTGCCCCTATTTTTATATCTTTATTATTATTCCTTTTCTCTTCTGGGAGAATCTGAAAGGAAACTTGCACTGGTAGAAGGATACATTAGGTCTAAAAAGGCCTTGGCTTTAAGGGCCCATTCCTTGTGGAATGGCTAAACAAATTGTAGAATAAGAATATAATGGAGCATTACTGCATTGTGATTGGTTAAGGTGAAAAATACAGAGAAGAATGAGAAGACTTATAAGAGCTGATGCAGTGAAGTAAGCAGAACCAGGAACACAATATACAAAATTACTAACCATCAGTAAACTAACAAGCATTTTTTATGCCCTTGACTATGTTCTAGGGACTATTCCAAGTGTTAAAGAAAGACAAAAAACAGTCTTGCCCTCAAGGAGCTTATGTTTGAATGGGGGAGATGACATATGTATACATGCATACATACATACATACATACATGATACATACTCAATGCATACAGAATAGATGGAAGGTGACCTTAGAAGGAAAAGCTTTAGCAGCTTAGAGGACCAGCTACTGCCTCTTGTAAATGGAGCTTAAATGGAATCTGGAAAGAAGCCAGGGATTCTAAGAGCAGCAGACAGAGAGGACAGAGAGCATTCGAAGCACGGGGGGACATCCTGTGCAAAGTCACAAAGATGGGAGATGATGTGCTGTGTGTGAGGAATAGCAAGTAGTCTATACTAGAAGTATGCAGAGGACGGTAAAGTGTCAGAATATTGGAAAGGTAAGAATGAGCCAGGTTGCAAAGATCTTTATATGTAAAACAAAGGGTTTTATATTGACAGGCTTCATGGTGGAGTAGAAATAAAAATGTTTCTGGAGTCAAAAGATGCCGGTTCAAATCCCATTGTTGCTACTTACTAGATGTATAAATGTAGGCAAGCCACTTAACTTCTCCAGTCCCTGTTTCCTCATTTATAAAGTGAGGCAGTTGCATTAGATGACTTCTAAGGTCCCCTCCATCTCCAATTTTATGACTAAATTTGATCATGGATGTAATAGGAAACCAATGGTGGTTATTGAGGGGCAGGAGAAGAGAGTTACATGGTTCAGACTTATGCTTTAAAATCACTTTATTAGCTGTGTGGAAGATGGATCAGAGTGAGCAGATACTTGAAGTAGGGAAACCAATTAGGAGCCTATTGAAGTAGTCCAGTTGAAAGGTAATGAGAAGCTGAATTGGTGGTGACCGTATGAGTGGAGAGAAGAGGATATCAACTGTTTGGGTATATGGCATGAGTGACAGTGAGGAAATCTAGGATGTCTCTGAGGATGCAAACCTGATTCTGCAAGATGGTGCCATGCAATTGACAGTAGTGGGGAAGTTCAGAAGAGGTATGGATTTGGGGAGAAATATAAGTTCATAAGTCCTATGGGACTTCAGTTCAAAATGTACAAGAGGCAGTAGGTGATACAGGACAACAAGTTTAGAGAAAGACTTTTCTTGTTGTTCAGTTCGTGTATTGCTCTTTGAGACCACGTTTTGAGGTTTTCCTTGGCAAAGATCCTCGAATGGTTTGCCATTTCCTTCTCTATCTCTCTGCCCTCTCATTTTCTTTTTCATTATTCTCTTTAGTGAGGCTTCTTTTCATTATTCACCAAACAAGTAAAATTATAGCATGTTAAAAGACAGCTAGGAAAAATCCAAAGTAAATTTTGGGAAACTTTAACTCGTAAGAAATTGAGGTAAACAGAGTAAAGTGACTCTCACAGGGTCACACAGCTAGTAAATGTCTGACACTGAATTTGAACTCACAAAGATAAGTCTCCTGACTCCAGGTCTGGCACTCTATCCACTGTACCACCTAGCTACTCTGGGAGAAAAACTAGGCTAGACCTATAGATCTGGGAATCATCTTCATAGAGCTTATAATTGTAGCCATGAAATCAGATGAGACTACAATAGCATCGGTGGGGGGAAAAAACAAGATCAAAACTGGACATTATAAAATTAGAATGACTAAGCTTGATCTGAAAGAGAGGACAAAAAACACCTTTCTTCTTTCTTTGAAGGAGTTGGGGATTGTAGGTATGAAATCCTGCCTTTGTCAACTCAGTTGATACATTAGCTTTGCTAAACTGTTGGTTTTTTCTTTCTCTTTTACTCTGTTGCAAGAGATGGTTTTATGGATAGGCAGGTAGAAAGATATATTTGGAAATGAAGGGAATGTAAAAAGGAAATGTATAAATAAAATAAAAATTTAAGACCCTGATTTATATTGTATGAGATCATATGTCTAATTTGCTTAAGCAGGCCATTACCAAAATAGTTATAAGCCTGTCTAATTCTGAATTTCTGCCTCTGTCTTCTTCAGCATCCTTCATGTGTGTGTACTGCATATGATATAAATATTCTTAATTGCAAAGCCTAGGAAAAACAATCAAGGTAGTACAAAAACAATGTTTTTTTTTTCTTTTTTGCTTTGTTGAGGATTTCTAGAATGGAAAAAATTCCATGTTTCTTTCTCTTATTCTGAATCAATGATCTTTAGTAGCCATACCTTGTCAAGCAATTGTAATTTGGAGAGAGCTGGAAGAAGCAATTGAATTTGAAGTCTTACGAGTTAAAGTTTCTGAAAATTTACTTTGGATTTTTCCTAGCTGTCTTTTAACATGCTATAATTTTCCTTGTTTGGTGAGTAATGAAAGGAAGCCTCACTAAAGAGAATAATGAAAAAGAAAATGAGAGGGCAGAAAGATAGAAGACGTAAGAATGATTTCTCTTTCTTTGTTTTCCCTTACCTACTCCCACTCAGTTAGGCTGTTTTTTTCCCGAGAATTCAGAAAATCTGTAGTATCAACTTTTATCTAATGCTTTCTTCCACGTTAAGTTGTCTTTTGGTTAAACATTATTCATTTTGGTGACTAATGGAAAAATGTTTTTCTCTAGTATTGATAGTCAGGAAAAAAGGTGTGACAGATAACATATGAACAACATGCAAATTTTAAAGAATGATGGCTGCATGGAGAAATCTTCCATTGTTTTAGTAATTCCGTCATACACTCCTTTGTCCACAGAGCTATCTCACAAGAACTATTGTAGGGATCAGATTGGATGATGACTGTGAAAATAAATGATGGCTTCAGAAGTAATCATTGGCTCCATCCTATTACTTCTGGAATCATCCTTATAAAGCTCCGTTCTAACCATGACATTCTTGTACTCATACACATTTATTGGATCCCCATTGCTTACAGAATTAAATCAAAATCCTTAGTCTGGCATTCAAAAATCTCTGTGCCTTGGCTTGTAATCACCCTTGCAAGCACTACTCCCCTATGTGTCCCCTCTAGTACAAACTGAAATACTTGCTACCTGAACACTCTTTAGGCTTGGCCCTCCTCTGTGTTTTCACTCATGATGTCTTGTTCTTTCTGGAATGTTTCTGCCTGATCCACCCCGCCCTCATTTCTGTCATTCTCTAGCTTAACTATCTTTTGCAGCCCAGCTTCGATGTCGCCTTCATAAGGCCTTGTCTGACCCTCCCCACATAGCCACAGATGGTTGTACTATTTTTTGCCTCTAAGCCCCTACAGTATTTTATTTTTATCTCTTTATGGCCTTTATCATATTTGCCTCATTTTATTGGTTGGGTGATTGTTCTTATTCCTCTCCCACCCCTTTCCCCATTAAATTGTAAACTCTTGAAGTATTCTTACCTACAGTCTGGAAAGATGGGCTAAACCATGTTGAGGGTAACTAGCAGGCCTCAAACGCATCTGTGAGTTTGGGAGACACCTTCCCCAAGCATGTGAAGGCTTACCCCAGAGGAACGGATGGATGAGAACAGTTTGTTCCAGTGGCCGTGAAAGCGGCTGAAGCAGTAGCTATGGAGCACTTAGAGCTTAGTTAGATATTGAAAATGTCAAGGTTACCCACTACATGCCAGGCCACCACCAGTCATCCTGACTTTTGTCTTGCCACTGGACTTTGATAACTCTGTAAGAGACAGTGAAGCTGATGACGCGGTGCAGCTCTCCCTCACTTAAATACCAGTTCATTCACAAGTCAAGACATCACACGTGATGTCACTGGTCCCCTTTGAAAGCAAAGGATGAACAATAATCTACCTTCCTTATATACCTCAGTGTCTACCACATTTAATTGAACCTTGTAAGTGCCTAATAAGTGAATTTTTAATGAATAAATGAATGAAAGGTTCAGCCTCATTTACTGTAGCCCTAGCTATGGTTAGATGTTTTTATAACTCATACCCTTCTATCATCTAGACTAGCTCTCATCTCCTGCTAAGGATACAGGAGGAACTTGAGAGTTCCGGTCTTGTACTTGCCATGGGATCCTGAATTGGGGAGCAAGAAGCAAAGAAACATGTTGCTTCTTATCTTCTATTTGCCAACACACCCACTGCTTAGTGATTTAGGTAAGGATTTAAAAGAATGATACACCATTTATGTCTGGTGAATTTGCAAACCTCCCCCAATAATTTCTTGATGATTGATTGACCAAACCAGTAGTAAAAAGGCTCTATCAAGGATACAGGTGTGGTAGCAACTTCAGCACCATAGCCATAAGGTCCCAGTCAGATCTGATCTTAGAATTCACTGTGATACAGGCCAAGTCAGAAACTAATCAGCTCTGTTTAACATTATGGATAGCCCACAGACTCAGAGACTTGCCTCACCTTATATTCTGATATTAATATCAGAAAAAAATATTACTAATAATAAATTACTCGGGTGTACTTTTGTAAATTAACTAATCATAGGTAAGCCAATCCTTATGTGCTAAACAAACTGTACTCTCCCCCCTCTACCCCTTACAACTGCTCCAAAACTATTATATCTCTGATTCTGGAAGTATGTATCACTTGAATCTCTCTCTCAACCCCCTGCCGACAGGACTTGTTCACCCTCCTTCCTTTGCCTTTCTCCTAGAGCATTTCATTTATCTATCTTTATTCAAGTTCATAATGTAAACAAACAAGTTGATAGGGATAAATAAAGCAGAGGCATTAATTACATGCAATACAGACAGCAAATTCCATCTGCTCCCCAGTCTTAGCTTCCCCCAAGGCTGATTCCCCTTTTAGGGCTGGTTCCATCTCCCTTCTCTCAATTTGTATAGGGCTCCTTGCTTACCTCATAAAAGATTGAAAATTTATGCTAAGGAAAGATGATTGGTTATGAATCTTCTTTGATGGCTAAGGACATCTGGTGGCCTTTACTCACTGTTCTTCACCTCATTGCAACACTATCAATGATGATTAAACTCTCTTTCTGCTATTCTCTCCCTGCTAGGTCTTTGTGGAGTTGCTCTGTGGTGATACTCTTCCTGCTTGTCTTACCAGTCCTGTTCAGTCTCTTTTGCAGGATCAGCATCCATGTCCTGCCCCCATACTTGGGTGAACCCTAAGACCCTCTCTTGGGCCTTCCCCTTTTTCTTCTAGACCACCTCTCAATGAGTTCATGTGTTCTCCTAGATTCAAACAGCATCTCTAGTTGGATGACTCCAACATCTATGTGGTCATCTCTCATTACTCTCTTGAGTTCTGGCCCCGAAGCTCCAACTGCCTGCTTGAAGTCTTTTCCTGAATGCTCCATTGATGTATCAAACTTAATTCATGATCTATATCTCTAAACTCAGCCCTCCTCCTGACTTGCCTGTTTCTGACAAGGGAGCCACCATTCTCTCAGTCATCAGGCTTCTCAATCTTGGAGTCATCTTTGACACTTGATTCTTACTCAATCTCCATATCCAAACAGTCGCCCAATCTTGTTGCATCAACTTCCTCAAAACCATCAATATTCATTCTTTCTTTAATCACACTGTAGTAGTTCAGGCCCTCATACTTTGAGGCCCAAATGGTCTTCCTGCATGTAATCTTGCCTCTTTCTAATCTGTCTGTCATAGAGGTACCAAACTAATATTCCTAAAGCACAGATCTGACCACATCCTTGACCAAAATGTAAATTGTGTCAAGAGCAGAGAGCTGCCTCTCACTTAAGAGAATGAGGAAATGAGTCTGCACCAACCACAGTGGTTCACCCAGCATAGCGGATAGGCGAGGCTACCCATTGTCTCTAACTTAAGAACTAACTCATTTACTCAGCCATAAGTATTAATTAAGTGCTTACTATATGCCAGGCACTGTGCTAAACCTGGGAATACAAAAAGAAGTAGAAAGAAAGACAATCGTTGTCCTCAAGGAACTTCCATTCTAATGAGAGAAGACAACACAAAAAAGGAAGATTAAAAAGGAGGAGATGAGGCAAAGGTGCCCTGTGCTGGAGTATGGTAGAGGAAGCCCTAAGTGAAGTTTGGAGGGGAATAAAACATGGCAATTCGAGTAGGAGCCATCCAGTCAAAAGGTGAGGACACAAGACTGGAGACTTGTAGTAATTATTAATAATAATAATAATAGCTAGCTTTTATATAGTATCTACACTATGTCAGGCTCTGTGCTAAACTCTATACAAATAGCATCCCTTTTGGTCCTCACAGCAGCTCTTGGAGGTAGGTACTGTTACTATCCTCATTTTAGAGTAGAGGAAACTAAGGCAAACAGAGGTTTCATGACTTGCCCAAGGTCACACAGTTAGTAAATGTCTGAGGCCAAATTTAAACTCAGATCTTCCTGACTTTAGACCCAGTGCTGTCTTCTGTGCCACAAATTGTTATGAGACTTTAGTTGCCTTAGTGAAACAAATCCCTATCAGCTTTTTCTCACTGTTCCTGACTCTGATCCACTCTCTCTCCATTACTTACTTAATATTAATACCTTGACCTTGATTTCATTTTTGTAACCAAGAATGACAAATATTTTAAAAGTCCTTACCTATGTGGTATACTTACTACATGCAAGACATTGTTCTTGGTGTTTCCAAAGATTAAAAAACAGCAGTCCCTGCTTTCAAGGAGTCTATATTTTTTACTGGGGAAGATCTGACATATAATGATAAATATAATATAAGATAACATTTTTCATCTGTGGGTGATCAGGAAAGTCTTCACAAAGAAGGGAATGCTTTCAGATGGGGTGATGGCATGTCAGGTTCATGGCAAGTCAACTACAGCTAGGAAGTATGTGAATTGGAATAATGTGAAATAAAGCTAGAGAGATAAATTAGAGTGAGATTAAAAGTCAGGACATGGATCAACTTTTTGGACTATGATCTCTTTATTTCTCAATGTCACCTGTAGCTTCTCAAATTATGGCCACGCTATACTGATCTTATAATGGCTATCTAATCTCTGGTTGCTGTCTGAGGGCTAAGAATGGGGATGGTTTTCCTTTCAATTGCTGGGTCACTCCAGTACTGACCCAAAACTATTGTTTCATCCTTACCTTCCCACATCTAGCCTGAAGGGATCCAGGATTCTGGATTCCCTGGGGTAGATAACCCCACTTTTAGGTCAGATTAGGTAGAATAGGAAATACTATAGCAATAATTAATAATAAAAAAAACCAAGTATGCCCTGGATAGCTTTTATTTATGTATGATGTCATATTATCTTTTAAAATAATGTAACTAGCACAGATAAAGATGATATATTTACGTTCTGGTATGTATGTTTTTTAAGTATATACCAAAATCTTTTCAATATGGAAAAGTCTTACTATAATATATGATCTCTCCCTTTGCCCAACCTCTGCCACTCAAAGGGGTGAATATACTGTGATCTACCCATTACCTGTAACTGTTATGCCCTCCTAATTTTGAATCCTGAAATTCCTGGAATTCCTCTCTGATAATTTCCTATTCTTCCATCTCTTCTAATTATTCAGTCTTCCTTGATTTATCCTTCATCCTCTCCATAATTGTTGGGGATCTCTTTCTGTTCTCCTAGTCCATCAGCCTTCCTCTGGCCTCACTTTCCTTCATTTAAAGTCTTGCCCATACTTAAATAATTCACCTTTGAACTATTCTCTACCCTTGCATATATACCCTTTATCCTGCCATCTGCTTTGTCAAAATGATGCTCATTCCTTGCTACATACCAACCCTGGCTTACTCTCACATCTGTAAGATGGGATAATACTAACAATAACTATCACACAAGATTGTTTTATTACAGAAATTTATGTAGGGCATTTTGCAAACTTCAAATTGCTATATCATTGTCAGGTATTATCCTCCTCATCATCATCCTTTTTCTGCTCATGTGCTACTGAACTCTGCTGGAGCTAGTCCCACAAGGGTGCCTGATAGGTCCAGCTACAAATTTCTGCTACCAGTTCTCAACTGAGCCTTTGCTGCTTCACAGAAATCTTTTTATTATCTCTCTGTGTCTCACTCTCTGAAGGAACTATCACAAATTGTCTTTGCTGTCATTAAGCCTCATACTACAACCCTCCCTTCCACCTTCCCTCTCAGCAAAGACCTCTCTCTACCCCTGCCACACACATTTTATTGAGAAAGTGAAGACTGTTCTTTGAGTCCACTCTTCTTCCCTATTCTACATCTCAAAACACTATATATTTGCTCCTTCTTTATCTTAGGAGGTGGTTCCATTTATCTCTGCCAAGGTTAGTCTTTCTTTTTATGTCTTTGATCTCATATCCTCCCATCTGCTCCAGAAATCTGAAATCTCTCTCTCTCTCTCTCTCTCTCTCTCTCTCTCTCTCTCTCTCTCTCTCTCTTTTTTCTCATCAGTTGGTCCTTCATTACTGGCATTTTCTTTGCTAACTACAAACATGCCCAAATCTGCCCTATCCTTTATAACATCTTCATTTAGCATACTCTTTGACACAGCAGCACAACTACTAAACCTATGCCTATACCTCAAAGAGATCAAAGAAAAGGACTTATAAGTACAAACATTTTTATTGATATCAACTCTTTTTGTAGCCGCAAAAAACTCGAAACTATGGAGATGCTTATCATTTGGGACTGGCTGAATACTTTATGGCATATAAATGTAATGGAATGCTTTTGTGCCATAAGGTAATGAAGTGGATAGCTTCAGAGAAACCTGGGTAGATTTATATGAACTGATGCACAATGAGGTAAGCAAAATCAAAACAATTTTTATAATAATAACAGCACTGGAAAAGTAAACAAATTTCAAAGCCATGAGAACACTGACCAAAGCAATGAGCAGCTACAGTTATGGACATTGATGAAGTAGAGAGGTGATAGATTCAGATTGCATACTGAGACATATTTTGATTATGGACAATGCTGGAATATGTTTTGCCAACAAAGTTTTCTTTTTTTTTCCTTTTTTCCCCTTCAAACTGTGGAAAGAATGAAAGTAAGAAAAAATTGACTTTTGTTAATTGAACAAAAAATATATTTAATTTAAAAACTTCACTTGACCCTGTCATCTCCTCAAGCTCTGTATCTCCTCTCTTTCACAACTAAGCTCTAGAAAAATCCATTTAAACTTACAATCTCTATTTCCTCACCTCCCAACTGCTTGCAGCTTACTTCTGACCCCACTCCCTGAGTTAAAAAGCCCTTTCCTAAAAGCATGAATTAAATTAAATAGATATAATCAAGAAAACTTTTTTAGGTGTTGACTATGCCCAAGACATTTCAATGGATGCGAGAGATATGGGGGGGTGGGGAGAGGAAGAAATAGTCCCTGCCCTAAGCAACTTCAGAACTCTGAGGTTTGTGTCATATAGTCACATATCTGGTTTGTTAGATCTGGAACAACATGTAGACTTAAAACTGAATTTATATCTCTTACCTATCTACATCCAAAACAAAATCTGGGATTGGGAAGCTCTTTAGTGTGTTCCTCTATAAATAATACCTATCACTATACATACTTGGGCTGGCAGAAAAATGCCTTCCTTCCCCACCTCCACCTCCCCATGCCAGCCCCTCTTTTAGCTCCTTTTTATCCTTGAGCACATCTTGAACATTTTGGTTTTGAAGAAATTTTGCTAATCCTCTAAACTGACTTTCTGTCTTTGGTGTATTTTTTAAACCTCTTATTACTTGCACTTCCATGTTTGGGCAACATTTTCTCCTTCATATTTGTCTAATCTGCTGGATTTTGTATCTCTTGGATTTGGAAGGTACTTTTAAGATCTTTCAGGGCAAGCCTATACCTGAACTGTCCTATCCCTGACAAGTGGTTTTTTAAGTCTGTGTTTGAAGACATCTCATAATGAAGAACATCTACTACCTCGTAAGAGGCACTATTCCTTCCATTTTGGAGTAGCTCTAATTAAGAATTTTTTTCCGAATTATTTTACTGAAACAGTATCATACTCTGAAGACTTCTGTCCACTGTTACTAATTCTGCCCTTAGGGGGCAAGCAGGACATATCTAAACCCTTTTGCTGAATGACAAGCCTTCACATAGTAAAATAGAAGTTATATTTCCTCAAAGTTTTTTATTCTCTGTTGTTGTTCAGTTGTTTCAGACTCTTTGTGACCCCATTTGGAGTTTTCTTGGCAAACATACTGAATGGTTTGCCATTTCCTTCACCAGCTCATTTTATGGATGAGGAAACTGAGACAAACAAGGTCAAATGACTTGCAAGGATTACACAGCTAGTTAGTGTGTCTGAGGCTGGATTTGAACTCATGGAAAATGAGTCTTCCTGATTCCAGGCCTGGCACTCTATCCACTGTGCCACCTAGCTAAACATAATTCACAGGACAGTGCAACTTACACACTATTTAATCCAACATTTATTTTATAGATAAACTTACCTGTGATAGAGCCTTCTGAGCTGGTATTAGTCTAATCAACCACAGTTGGACATACTGTACATTAACTATGACATAGTGATGGCATTTTAATCCTCTTCAATTAGGAAGGACAACAGCCAGTTCCAGAGAGTTTAAGTAACTTTTCCTAGGTCATCCAGAGAGTGTGTAGCAGAGCTGAGATTCAAAACAAAGGCTTTTGATTCTAAATCCATTGTTATATCCATCACACTATGGTAACTTCCAAGTTCCTCCATTGTCTCAATATACTGGGCCCTTCGCCATTTTCCTTGCTGTCCTGGACCAATATCCTTCCTAAAATATTGCACACATAATAGAATAGATAGTCCCATATCTTGTCTGACCAGCAGGACTATGGCTTCCATCTCTCTGGATATCCTAACTCTATTAATGTAGCCTAGAGTTACACTGGCTTCTTTTTGGCTCCCATAGCACCCTGTTTACTCATATTGTACTTGCAGTTCATTGGAAACCCCAGGTGTTTTTTCCACACAAACCCTTATCTAGTCATGCTGCTCTAACCTCCTAGAATCTTACAGGTGATTTTGTGAACCAATATGTAGGAATTTTCATATGTCTCCATTAATGTTCATCTTATTACAGTCAGCTAATAAGAATCTTTTTGCTTGTATGAGATCTTTTACATATTAGCTAACCGTAGAAGCATTTTGTCCTTTAAACTTTTGTTGTGTATCACATCTATGCCCAGATTCAAGGTTCAAATAAAAAATGGTTAATAGGATAGAGCCAAGGACAAATCCACAGAGAACTGTATTTGTGACATCTCCTTAATTGATATCCATCTATTAATGACTACTCGTTGGGGAAGTGCCAATGCCCCACCAATTATATTTTATTGATTTCCATTATCAAACAAGATGATGATGGAATATGTTTCCATTTAATCTATTGCTAGCTTACTCTCCTCTAATTTACATCTCTCCATCTTGTTCCCTGACTGTAACACTTTCCCATTTTAAAAAAAAATACCTTTTCCCTTATATTTCACTATGCAAATTAGAGATTTAACATTAATCTATAATATATCAAATTCTATTACCTAGCAGGGCATATTCTAATGAGATACTTCATAATAGTAGCTATGTGAAGTGTAATCCTCAGTCAGTGCAAACAATGAAGATGGGCCCACTTGGAAATTCTCTTGAATTTCCATTGTATTTCAAGTGGCAGATTTACCCCTAAACTGAAACTTGGTTGGATCATTTAGTATTGTAGTAATTTGGTCACAAATAGGCAACTCTTTTGAAAGTATTTGTAATTCAAAAGAGAATGATAATTTCAATTGCCCAACAATCCAGTTGCAACGGAGACTTTTCTTCTGGTGCTTGCTTAGTTTCCCTTGCAGTTCATCATCTCATATTTAATTTCTGGTAACTCTAAAATTGTGAAACAAAATCTATTACTTTTTAACTGTTTTTTCTTTGTCACACTGCTGGCAGTGGCCAATAGCAAGATCTATGAAAGATGTCTAATTACTGTTTATATTTTTCATTTTTATGCAATATGACTAGAGGCTTCCTTTTTTTTTTGTTTGATTCTTTGTAGTAGCTCCTTTATTTTTATTTATTCCTGAGCTTTCTAAAATTCATGAAACCATGCTAAGATTTGTAAGTCTTCAAGGGGGCCTTGTCAATTAGGGCCCAAAGTCTGTGTTTCTCTTGCATTCAAATTAGGATGTCAAGAAGTGGACCGTTTCTCCTGTTGACAGGAACATAAATCAGTGTATTACTACAGATATTTCTGGAGGCAGAAATGTTAATTTCTGCACTTTTAACATATTGTCTGCTATTATAGAGAGGCCCTGAAGTAAATTATTAGAGTACATTGATATAGAAAATTATTTCTATGGGCAAGTGGAGGTGTTAATGATCATTCCACAAGCATTAAGTCCGTAAACTAGCTAACTCACTAACACATATGGAGAAGATGGCATTCAAAAGCTTAGGGGGTTCATGCCCCCCATCCTGGTGTCTTTTCTTACCTGTCACATTCTTGACCACTTCACAGTTAGCCATTTCAGATATGTACTGTCCTCTGTTCTTCAATCACTAGCTCCACTGGCTTTCCCCAATTTCTGCCCTGCTAATTCCCAACCCTATATAACCTATGCTATCTACCTTTTCCATTCTTACTTCCAAGTACTCAGAAAAGAAGTCATAAAATTAAGTTGGTTAGATCTACAGATTTATGCTACTGGGCCCTCACTGTTGCACAGCAAGCAACCTTTTTATTTCTCTCTTATTTATTCCCTATAATATCCCCTCTGTTAGTGGTTCACAACCTTCTCTCTTAAATCTCCCAACTCTATCACTCTTTCGCTGTCTCTTAGCAGAGGGCTTTGCTCAACCTCCACTTTACTGAGAAAACTGAGATCCTTCAAAGAGCCCTCTCTGCTCCCTCCCCCTATATCTTCCAGTCTCCAAGGATGAAGTAGCTTTTTTCTTTGCCAGAGCTAGCCCTGCCTGTCCAATTTTGCCTTGATCCTACCCTGTCCCCTGGGATTTTGCTCCAGTTATCCTTACCTCTCTAAAACCTTAAGTCTTGCTGTCTCTAATGGCTTATGTGGTATATACCAATGTGCACCTGTTTATTTATGTGTCTCTCCCATTAGAATGTACAGAACTTGAAGGCAGGGACTGTTTTGTTTTGTTTTGTTTTGTTTCCTTTCTTTGAATCCCTAGCACTTAGCATATCATCTGGCACATAGTAAGTACTTAATAAAGGCTTATTTAGTGAGTGCTTAAAATAATGTTCAGTTCTCTGTTCTCTTTAAATACACGTATACACATACAGCCTTCTCAATATTCTGACATACTCTCCATCTGTCATCCACTTACTGCTTCGACCATTCACCTCAGTTCAATGTAAGCTTTTGGAGGGCAGGAAATTTTTTGTCTTTTTTCTCTTTCTCTTTTTTTTTTTTTACCGTTTATCTCCAGTATCCAGCACAGTGAATGGCACATAGAAAGCACTTAATAAATGCTTGTTAGTTAATAAAAGCTTGTTAGCTTAGGACAGAGTGAGGTCAGGAAAGACCTGAGTCCAAATCTGGCCTCAAACTCTCTTGCAAGCTGTATGACCCTGGGCCAATCACTTAATCCTGTTTGCCTTAGTTTCCTCATCTATAAAAGTATGTGTGTATGTGTGTGTGTGTCTGTGTGTCTGTGTGTATACATACATACATACGTGCACACACACATACATACATACATACATACATACATACATACATACATACATACATACATGATAGTAATAGCACCTACCTCCCAGGGTTGTTATGAGGATCAAATATAATAATAATCATAAAGTGATTAGCACAGCACCTGGAATACAGTAAGTACCATATAATTGTTAGCTAGTATCATTGCTATTTAATTGTATTTAAATACTGACCCACATACCACCCCCATCAACTTCCGGCTATCTGGCTTCAGGCTACTGCACTTTATTGACACTACTGCACTATTGACACAAGGAGAACAATGACCTTCTAATTGCCACATCATCACATTATAGGATTTAGAGGGGGAAGTAGCCTTAGAAATCATGTAATCCAACTCTTTTTACAGAAGAGGAGGAGCTTGAAGCCCAGACAAGTTTAATGGCCGATGCTCCCAAAGGTGGTTAAGTAGTACAATCAAAATTCAGACTTGGGATACTCAGCTTAAAGTCCAGTGCTTTCTCTGCTACAGAAGCTGTCTCAGCAATGATCTCTTTTCAGTCCTTATCTTAAGAGCTTGATCTTTCTGCAACACTGGGTGCTTGACCAGACTCTTTCCTAGATACTGTCTCCTCTCGGCTTTCATGATAGTATCTCTCCTGATTCTCTGCCTCTTTCCCTGATCCACCCCCCTTTTTTTTGTTCAATCTCCTTTGCTTTTCTTCTTCCCAAGCCCTAGACGCAGACCTCCTCAGGTTCTGTCCTTGACCCTTTCATAATTTCATTCACTCCCATGGCTTCAGTTATCACAATATATACATCAATGACAACAATGGAAATGGAAATCATAACTCCCCCTCCTTCCTCCTGCCCCCGCAAAACTAAATACTGTATAATTATAATGACTAAACTTAGCCCTAAAGAAGAGATGAGAAAATGCACCATCCTCCTCTTTGTAAATTTCAGAGTCTATCGGTGTGGATGTTGCATATTGCATATGTTGTTAGATAGTTATGTACTGGTTAGCCTTTTGTTTTGTTTTGTTTTGTTTCTTTCTGGTTAGTCTTGCTGAACTTCCCCTTTTCCTTCTTAATTTTTTATATTCTTCATTATAAATATTCATTCTCTCTCTCTGTTAGACTTTAAGCTTCTTCTTCAGGGCACAGAAAGCCTTGGTTTTGTATTTGTATCTGTAACATGTGTGAGTGTGTGTGTGTGTGTGTGTGTGTGTGTGTTTGTGTTTTCACTAGCTTAGTCACATCCCACTCTTTGTGATCCCACATGGGGTTTTCTTGGCAAAGATGCTGTGGTGGTTTACCATTTTCTCCTCCAATGGATTAAGGCAAACAGAGATTAAGTGACTTGTCCAGGGTTACACAGCTAGTAAGTATCTGAGGCTGGATTTGAACTCAGGTCTTCCTAACTCCAGGCCCAGCTCTCTATTTGCCTAGCCACCTTGCTGCCTCCTGTCTCACACTTACTGAACCTTTAATTCATTCTTTTTAAAATTAATTCCTTCAAAGAGATGTCTTGCTTGAGTTGAGAAAGTCAATATTTGAAATTAAGTTGTGTAGATGTAAAAGATTTCAATGTAAATTTTAAAGTTTTAAAAAGAAAGTTTGAAAAGTAAAACAAAACCCAGTAGTTCTGTTGACAAAATAGAAATTTCTAGGGTATATTGATAGTCATAGCAAGAGTGTCTTGGAAGGCAGTGAGATCACTTAAAAGTATAGGCCAGTAGTATGATTTCACTGGGGAAAATATTGGGGAAATTACAGCTCTGGATCTCAGCTAAATAACCACTTTCAAACTGTACACCAGGGCCTCCTGGACTCTAGGTCTTAAAATTCTATTCATTTGGGAGAGTGTAAGCAATTATCTAACACTATTATGTTTGGATTTTACTATATAGGCTTCATTTTTTTTGTACTTATTTATACTTTATTGGAATTAGCTATACTTTGATGTATTTAGAGTATATATGGCATTTAGGAGATGTAGGTAGCACCATAGTGCACAGAGTGCCAGGCCTGAAGTCATGAAGACTCATCTTCCTGAGTTCAAATCTGGCTATAAACACTTAGTAACTATGTGATCCTGGGCAAGTCACTTAACCCTGTTTATCCCAGTTTCCTCATCTATTAAATGAACTAGAGAAGAAATGGCAAACCACTCAGTATGTTTGCTAAGAAAACCCCAAATGGCATGACAAAGAGTCTGAAATGACTGAACAGCAACATGGTAGAGTAGAAAGAGTACTGGGATTCAAGTTAGGCAAGATGTGGGCTTTGAATTCTACCTCAGATACTTAACAGCTGTATGCCTATGGATAAGTCATCTAATCTGACAAAGCCTCAGTTTCCTACTCTGTAAAAAAGAGGATGAGATGACACCTGTAGTACCTCTTCCACATGTTGTTGTGAGAAACAAATAAGATGATATGTTAAGATCTACTAGACCTTAATAAAAAGATGTCAGCCATTATTACTAGTCTAGATCATATTTGTGTATTGCAGCTAGGAATTTGCCACTTTCTTTTTTAATTTTTATTTATTTTATTTTAATTTTTTATTCATTTTTATTTTTAATTTATGGAATAAAACAAGCATTTCTTTGTCATGGTGTAGTAAAAAGAGATGATTGCACATGAAACTGCAAATCGATTATGTACAGCTTGCTATTTCTTTTAAAATATAATAAAATTACCATGTAAATTTCTTTTTTTTTCTTTCTGCCCTACCTGCCCTACACATGGCTACCATTAGATACACATACACACTCACACATACATAGTATATATTATAAATGTATATATATTATACAAAATTATATAAAATATAAAATCATTCTATACTTACTTCTATCTGTCAGTTCTTTCTCTGGATGCAGATAGCGTCTTCCTTCATATATCCTTTATAGTTAATTTGGGTATTTATATCAATCAAAATGACTTACTTGCTCAAAGCTGTTCTTAAAACAATATTATTCTTACTGTATACAACATTCTCAAATGAATATGGATGCAAAAATCCTAAATAAAATGCTAGCTAAAAGATTGCATAAGCTTTCAAATTAATATTAAGAACTCCGTTATCTATTATGTGTAGCCAGAGTTCATTTTCTGTTTTGTTTTACAAAATGCACTGACTGTTTCATAAAGTATGAATTTGAATTTGGGTGATATTTTAAGTAATTTGACTTCTTATAATGTCCCCTCCTAGGCGCACAGAACCAAAAGAACTGGGGAAAGAAATATCCAACATGCAACGGTCCCAAACAATCTCCCATTAATATTGATGAAGATCTTTCTCAAGTCAATGTGAATCTTAAGAAACTTAACTTTCAAGGCTGGGATAAAGCATCTTTGGGAGACACATTCATTCATAACACTGGAAAAACAGGTAAAATGCCTTAGTGCTTACTCCTTCTGAGCTGTTTTATGGGATGGGAAAATATTTAGGTCGTCTTATTTTCTTCTTTCTGGTTATGATCATAGCAGCTAGGAAGAAATATGTGGTGACATCTACCAAACCTCAGGACAAGACCTAAAATATAGACAACACATGAAAATCTAGTGCACAAAATAAAATAGCTGAAGTTATCGCATTATTAATGCCATCCAGGAATGTATAATTGTTGAAGATAAATAATAATTTCAGCATCTACTCAATGAGGACAGTAATGATGGCTATGAAAAAGAATGTAATCAAAATAACATGATAACAAAATGTATTCAAAATAATTACTCCATTTTAAATCCATCCATATTTCTTTCCTTGAGCAGTAGTGTCTTTTCTCTTTGTCTTCTTGATCTCACACTTTATTTGGTCCTTGGAAATGAAAAATAATGATTGACTAGTTCTGTGGTTTTGAGCAAAGTTAATTACCAGTGTTTCTGTGTTTATCAGATTTTTTTAATACTATGCCTAGGGAGTATTCATAAATTATTTTATGTAAATTATGTTTCATCATTTTAAAGGATTTAAAAGGCACTACCAACAGAGATGAAGAAAAAGATTTATGATAACTGAACTTTCAGCTATCATATCTCTAATGTTTATGGTTCCAGTCTTAAGACCATTTAACAAAGTAGTGAATTATATCTTTAGTATTTCATTCATAGCATCCTACCCATACCTAGGTCAAGTGGTAAGCTTGCTATATGAGTTGACTGGCATGTCAGATTTGCCACCAATGACTTCTGGTGGGGGAGAAAAGTGTTTGTCTGATTTAGAAATATCAACATCTTGTATTATTCAGAAAAGAAAATCATTTATTCAGAGCCTTCTCCCAAAGTGTCAGATAGGGTTCTCTTTCTCGATCTCATCCTCGTGTCATTTTAATCTTTCAGATTTATCATTATCACAGCTAAACAGACTGTAGAGAAAACACAGAGATAGGAGAGAGAGAAAAAAATTATCTGCTGAAGAATGATCATCATTATAACTCATTTAAGTTACACTCCAAGTTTTACTTAGTCCTTTGATAAAGAACTACAGTGTTACTAGTTCTACTACTACCACCACCACCACCACCACCACCATCACTACCACCACCACCACTACTACTACTACTACTACTACTACTACTACTACTACTACTACTACTACTACTATGTATATATAGGAAGAGGAGAGAGAGGGAGAGAGAGAGAGAGAGAGAGAGAGAGAGAGAGAGAGAGAGAGAGAGAGAGAGAGAGAGAGAGAGAGAATATTATCAAAAAATAGAATGTTAGAAACAGGTGGAGCCATAGGGACCATCTTTCTAAGGCTTCATTTTGAATATAAGGAAATTGATGTTCAGAGAGGTTACTAACTGGTTTTTCACACAGCTGCCAATTGTAATATTCCTAAAGCACAGGCCTAGCCATATCACTCCTCTGCTCAGAAACCTCTGGTGGTTCCCTGTTATCTCTAGGATAAAATATAAACTGCTGTGTTTGGCATGAAAGCCCCTCGCAACCCAGCTGCAGTTTCCTTTTCCAGAGATTACACTTTACACTCTGTGTGAGAGTGGCTCTCAAAGGGTATGTCCTACTGCCATTAGTGTGCCTAGAGTTTGATCTAGGTATGCTATGAATTTGATGGAATTTACACTTGGAATCACATTGTGAGTATCCCGTAAATTGTATGGAATTTGCACTTGTGATCACACGCACATATGAGTCTCTGGACTCTCCCATATTATGCTGGCACTTTGCATAGCAAAGAATAATACTGTGCCGTGAGGCGGGGAGGGAAATGTTTTGAGAATCCCTGTTTCTCACACACAATATTTAATCTTCTGTCTCTTTGCCTCTCCATCACCACCTTTTAGAATCCCTAGCTTCCTTCCACTCTCAACTCAAATGTTACTTGTTATTTTAGCCTTTTCCTGATAGCACTAGCTTCTTACTGGTGCTTCTCCCAGCATTCATCACAAAAAATATTTTGAATTTACTTTGTGTATATTTTGTGTGTACTTATATGTGGAAATGTTATTTCCCTCGATAAAGTGCAAGCTCCTTGAGGGCAGGAGCTATTGGATTTCTTTTTTCTGGTGGGGGGAGGTCTTAATAATCCCAGTGTCTAGCACATAGTAGATACTTAATAAGATGCTTGTTGATTGATTGATAAGTCACCCAGCTAATAAACTGTAGAGATGGTAAAATACAAGTTTGCTGACTCCCAGTTTGGCATTCATTCCACCACCTCAAGCTACCTGTCTAAGAAAAAAGGCCTGTTTCTTGAGTCCTTTGGACCCTTTCATGATTTCACCCAAAGAAAGTAATGATCTTTCAGAGGTCAAGTTCCATGCTCTCCTATTGTCACTTGAAAATGACATTGGAATAAGATTATTTCATGTTCACAGACATAGCCGGTCTGTGCTATAGGTGGCCTGGGTGATCATCCTGAGTGATTGATGGAGCACCATGAGAAGTCCTCTGCCTAGAGTCACGTCCCCCACCTAGAGTCATGTACCCCAGATGGCATTGGTTCCTATTTTCACTACTAAGTAGTCATTCCTTTTTCAAAGGCATTATATGCTCAGAAGCCACCATTGAAAATACCAACGTGTTTTGAATAAATAACACTAGGAGCTATTTTTTTAAACTAGGAAAATAGATAAACCATTAGTCAATTGGATTTTTTTTTACATTACCAGAAATGCTATTTTTTTAATGTGCTGAAGAGAACAGAAAGAAGTCAGAGGGATACAGAGACAAAAAGAATAGCTTGGAAATTAATGTGTTAAATTTATTATATACTTGTAAAAATCAATAAAAACTGTATGTAGTAGAGATTTACGGCTTGACATACAACTGTTTTCTACTCTTTGTATATGGGAATGTTTGCGGTTGGTGACTTTCAAGTTCAGAAAAATAACAAAGTAAAAATTTAAATGAAAGAAAAAGGAATATACTATTAATTTTTGGAGAGCAAAAACACGTACAATCATCCATGATCACTTTATCATGAATTAGTTTACAAAGACCAGTAAGACAATCATTAGTCAAGATCCTGAGGTTTTCAAACATAAGATGGGCAAATTTTGATGGTGTGAGATTTAAGAGTGTTAGGTACGGCTCAGGAAAATCAAAAGGTCAGTATAGAAAGAAAGGACTGGAAAGTTGCTGTGGAGGAAAGGTACCCATTTCAAAAGGTTTATTTTACATATCACTTTTACATCTGTAGCTGCACAAATGGAACATAGAGATTCAAGGTGGTACAAGTGGAATCCACATCAACTATTCCATTTTTTAACCTTTTCTCCCATCTCCAAGTTGAAATTATAAATGATAGCTCCTCTCTCCCTGAGAATAATACTTGCCTGTCTAATAAGGTTGTTGTGAGGAAATCCTGCTTTTTAGCAGGCTTAAAGCACTATATAAATGTGAATTATTATGATTTCGTTTCCACTACAGAGCCATTATACTAAAAGTCTTTGGAGTAGCCTAAAAGCAAAAATGAAATATTCCAAGACTTAGTTATATTTCTCTTTGCAAATTAAAAAATGCTTTTTTTTGTAATCTGACCCAATTCTGATGGTTTGGTAATCTTTAGCGTATCATGTAGAACAAGTAAATCTATTCTGTGAGGTGTCTCCTACCCCTTCAGCTACACTCATCTCATTAACTTTCCTAACCATCACCTTTTTTTTTGTCCACTCTACCCAAAATGTGAGCTGACCTTAGTCTTATCATTTTTTGTATTTTACTGAATTCCGCTGCCTATGATGAATTGAAGGCCATTTGCCTTGTCTTAGATGCTGTAATATGCACACATCAGCCAAAGAATCAATGGAAATTTGTCAGTATTACATGAAATCTGTTTCTAGGGCAAGATTCTTTCTAGCATGCATGACAACTTATTTTTTAAAATACTTTTAAATTCAATTTTATTCTATTTTCAGTTTCAGATTCTCTGCCTCCCCTCACCTGAGCACTTCTTAAAGAAACTGAAAGGAACCACAAAATCATGGAACTGAATAAAACATAGAGATTTTCTTCATACCTAATCCCTGCTGGACAAATAGTCATCCACTCACTATTTTAGGGACCTTCAGAGTCTGCTGCCAAATTACACAATCTATATTGTCAATTAGTTATTCCCTATGTCATCTAGTTCAATGTGGGCCAGTTAGTATTCTGTATAGCATTTCTCCATCATCTTCTTTATTGTGCTGTAACCCAGTCTTCTATCACCTAAATTACCTCAGGGTTTATTTTTGTTTGTTTTTTGTTGTTTTTTCCTGTCCACATAGATTCTATTTTACAATCATTTAATCATTGTTTTTTTTTTATTTTTGTTTTTTGGTTGTTTTTTTTTTTACTCTTTGAAGGATTTCTAAATTCTCCACTTCAGAGTTTAAATATGGAGTCTAGGAAGAGTCTTACTACTGGTGAATATGGGGCTGGTGGTGGTAATTTGAGTATCCCAGCATCCTTCTTGCTTTGAACAGTAAAGAACTTTACATGTAGGGAGTGATCTCTAAATGTTTCCTCCCATTATGAATTGTAGGATTTCAGAGTTGGACTATATTTATATCGGTAATTCCCAACTTTCAATCCAGTTGCATTACAAAAGTTTGGTTATTTAGCACTAAGAATGATACGTAAAATACTATGTCATAAATTATAGTTCTGTTCAGCTTAATCTATAGTGTGATTAAAATGTAGTGCTAATAGTACTGTGTGACACCACCACTATGTTTCACTGTATTTCTGTGTATACATACATAGATTTCCAATATGAAATGCTAAAATTACATTTTGCAAAAGAATCTAGGATTTTTCTCTTCTGCCCTCTACCTGCCACATAGTGGGTGCATAGGCTTCCCTGGTTCCACGCTAACAATGTTGGCATCTATGAACTGGAACAGCTTCCTAATGACGGAGATTAGAAGGTACAATGAGTAGAGAGGGTCAAGGCTTAGAGTATGAAGAGAGAGGTAAAAGCTGGGGATTTGAAGAAGGAGATTGAGACTGATGGGTGGGCAAAGAGCAATGATACCTGGCTTACCTTTCCTTCTTTCTTCAATTTCATTCCATCCCTAACTCCTGACTTTCCTCATTGTGAGTAGAATGATAGAAGATGGAGGGGCATCATGGTTGGGGTGGCGGTGATAATAGGAAGAGTAGCTACAGGCTGGCTTTCCCTCACTAACTTTACTTCTTGTCAGCCAGTTCATTAGGAAGGGGAGTCAAGCAAAGATTTTACAGGTTTACTAAATAAGATTTAGAGCTCTAATTGATCTTAAATATCATCTAGTCTCACGCCTACATGTCATTGATAAGAAAGCTGAGGCCCAGAGAAGTTAAGTGACTTTTCCGAGACCACACAAATATCCATTTATCAGTTTGTTCCCCTTAGGAGATGGAGGGAAAAGGGATATAAGAAAGGAGGCTGTTGGAAGGTTTGGGCAGTCAGGGGATGGATGATTCATACCTTCAAAAAAGAAGAGTAACAGAAAAGCAATCGGAGCTGGGAATACTGTGCATGGATTGTTTGGGTCTTCATTAATTAACTAATTAATACTTCAGCTTCCAAAACTGTCACTTGATAGAATTGTTTTAAATCTCTCCAATAAATAATTTCATTTTTAATTTGTGAATGAATAAAATAATGTAACTTAAATATGAGAAAGTTTTGTTCTAAACGTGGTCTTTGATTGTCAGAAGTCTGGATGTAACTTTGTTATTGGTCTGCTTTTTTTTTTCCTTCTTAGTGGAAATAAATTTGACAAATGACTACCGTCTCAGTGGAGGTGGTATAGAAACTATGTTCAAAGCAAGCAAGATAACTTTTCACTGGGGAAAATGCAATACATCATCTGATGGTTCAGAACATAGTTTAGAAGGACAAAAATTTCCACTTGAGGTAACAACTATCATAGTTATACTAAATACTGTGCCTTTTTGTAAATATTAGAGTTATTAGGCTATCCAACATGTTTTGTGCTTTATTTCTGAAATCTATATGTCTAATAATTTCTGTAGAAAAAAACATTTTTATTTTAAATGAACATAAAGTTAAAATATATTTTCTTTAGAAAATAGGTGTTTCATTCATCCTCCCTCCCCCAAATAAATCTATTCCAGTGATTCTAAAGAAAAGATCTCATGAGATTTTCTGAGTCCATTTGGGCCAAAAATATCAAGAAGAGGTGACCTTGAGTTATACATTTCTTGAAATAAAAACTGCTGAGACTAGGGAGAGGTCTTCCTAAATACTTTAATTTATAATATTGTAGATTTAGAGCTGGAAGAAATGTTAAAGCCTATCTACTACAACATGGGCAGCTGTGTGGTGCAGTAGAGAGTGAACCAGGCCTAGAGTCAGCAAGACCTGAGTTCAAATTCCATGTCAGATACTTACTAGTTGTATGACCATGGATCAGTCACTTAACTCTGTTTGCTTCAGTTTCCTTATCTATAAAATGAGCTGGAGAAGGAAATGGCAAACCACTCTAGAATCTTTGCCAATAAAACTCTAAACAGGGTCACGAAAAGTCAGAAACAACTGAAAATGACTAAACTACAACTATAATCACTCCTTTCTAAACAGATATGGACACCAAGGAATGGAAGGTAAATTATTTGCTCAAGGTCACATAAGTGGTAAATGGCGGTCAGTATTAACACTCCAAATCCAATGCTATTTCCCATCATAGCTCCCTTCAAGAAATCTTTTATCAAGGACCTACTATGTGCAAGAAAAAGCAACCTAAAAATAGAACACTGGTAGTTTTAAAGAATGAATGCAGCTTCCAACTTCTAATCAAGGGGCTTTTATTCTGTTAGGAGAATCTTACTTTATACAGTCTTTAGTCAGTTTCCCACAATGGTGGCAGACCTTTTTATATTTAGAAATTCATTGCTTTGCACAGTAGATGTGTTCCTGAGATACTTCTTGTAAATTAAATTTTTGTAACTGGGATCAAATGCACTCATTGACTTACCATTTTAATTTCAGAGGTCTTTATTTTCACATCCGATGGCTTCTCAAATAACAACAGAACACAATGACCCAATAGCCTTTCTGCCAAATCATTAATGATATGTAAACACTTAAATGCACTGGGGAACTCAATGCTTAAAGCGTGGCTGAAGTGAATCTTTTTTTTTTATAGTGACATGATTTTTTAAATAGAAATTAAAAGTTCTTAATTTTAAGCTAATAATTTTGTTTTTTCATGTATCATATTTCCTTAGAGTAAGATATTTCTGGAGCTTTTAATTTATCTACTTTCTCCCCCTGCCCCCCCCCCAAAACACCTGTTAGGAAAAAGGGGCAATACGTTCATTTTTTATCAGCTATATATGCCTTGTCATCTGTATGGAACTCAACCATCCTGCAACATTACCTATTTAGAATACTGTCAAGACTCTGAAAGTAAACGTAAAAGAACTCTGACTGACCAAAATATTTCCTAAAAGGCAGTCAATTAAACCTCATTCCTTAGTCCTGCCTGTGCTCACTGGAGCCTGTGTGCTCTTAATTTATATGCATTTTTAACAGATTAGAATAATAAGTAAGTGCGGTAACCCTAAGTATTTAGAGTAGTCCAGAAGGACATCAGCATATTCAGTATTGACTACTAAGTGAAAGGCAGGGTTAGGGAGTGGATAGAAGGCTGGTGTTTGGAGTCAGGAAGCTTTGGGTTCAAATCCTGCCTCAGACACTTTTCTGTGTGATGTTGGAAAAGTCCCTTACTGTACTGTGCCTCAGTTTTCTCATCTGTAAAATGAGGTTGGACTAAGGCTTCTGAAGATCCTTCCTGCTCTAAATCTACGTCACTATAATGCTGTGAAATTTATGCTATACCTGTTTTTAAGTCTAGGAAAAGGTGAATATGTTTTATAAAGATTTCTGTACAAATTTGAAAATAAATTTTTTGGTGATTTTAGAGGGGTAAACCCTTTGCTATGCAAAAACATGGACTATTCCAAATAGTCGATTCCTCTCCAGGCTTTCTAGATAAATTGACTTTTTACTCTAGTAAGTCACTTCCTTAATGTACTCTGTGGCCTGAACATGTTAATCAGCTTCCAAATGAGTCTCACTTATCCCTAGGGAACAGTTTACGATCTGCAGCCTTTCATTCAGTGCATAAAATATTTATTCTATTCAGGTCGCAGACTTTACATTGACTTTTATGTAAAAGAGTGAGCCTTTTGTGTTTTTTTTTAATAAAAGCTGACAACTATGGTCACATGCACGTGTGTATTTTGAAACCGGACTCCCGTGCTTCTGCTCCTCATTCATGGCCTTCCTGCGGCTTTGCCTTTTGCAAGTAGACACTTCAGTGAAGAGACTGATTCTCTCAAGTCTGTTGATCAACTTGGGTAACTTATGTCTAAGTACTAAAGAGCTCATTGCTTGTTTGTAGATGCAGATCTACTGCTTTGACCCGGACCAGTTTGCAAGTTTTGAGGATGCAGTTAAAGGGAAAGGAAAATTAAGAGCTTTATCCATTTTATTTGAGGTAATGATACTTTGGTTAAAGACCTACATTATCTCCTATGTGTTATTGTGAGTATCATGCGATATCCTAAATGTGAGATTGTGCCTATACAAAGGTAAGATCAGTTTATTTATTTATTTGTTTGTTTGTTTGTTTATTTATTTTTGCTTTTTGGTGAGGCAGTTGGGGTTAAGTGATTTGCCCAGGGTCACACAGCTAGTAAAATTCAAGTATCTGAGTCCGGATTTGAACTCAGGTCCTCTGGACTCCAAGGCCAGCACTTTGTCCACTGTGCCACCTGGCCCCCAAATATAAGATTTTATTAACAATTACATTTATCCCTTCCACATCATGGAGCTTAGGGGCACGATGCCCTCCCCCACTCCTCAATCTGGAAAATCTGAGTAAAAATGTTTGGCCCTCCATTCATGCCAGACAAGTCTGAAATATTATGGTATTAAAAGATAAAATATGCTGATATGATATAACACAATACATGTATTTGTGTATTTCTTGAGTTTCTAAACTTTTTCTATTTTGTCTATTGGCTGTTGCATGTTGTCTGAGGCTTCTGCAAAACTCCCCCAAAATTGCCATTTAATTTTTTTTCCCAAGGAGGAAAATAAACAATTTTATTTATTTTTTAAAATAATTTTTAACGTTTGTTTTTAAAACTTTAGATTCCAAATTTTCTCCCTTCCTCCCTCCCTACCCAACCTCATTGAGATGGCAAGTAACTCAATACAGGTTATACATGTGTAGTAGTGCAAAACACTTCCATAATAATCATGTGGTGAAAAATCAACTATATTTCCCTTCATCCTATGCTGCCCTGTCCCTCCTCAGAAGTATTTGCTTCTGATTACCCCCTCCCCCTATCTGCCCTTCCCTCTATCATTCCCCCCCCCCTCTTATCCCCTTTCCCCTATTTTCCTTTAGGGTAAGATAGATTTCCATACCCAATTGAGTGTGTATGGTATTCCCTCCTTAAGCCAGATCCAGTGAGAATAAGATTCATTCATTTCCTCTCACCTTCACCCACTTCCCCTCCACTGTAAAAGCCTTTTCCTGTCTGTTTTATGTGAGATAATTTACCCCATTCTACCTGTCCTTTCCTTCTTCTCCCAGTATAATCCTCTCTCACCCCTTAATTTTATTCTCCAGATATCACCCCTTCATCTTCAACTCACCCTGTGCCCTCTATCTATCTATCTATCTATCTACATATAATTTTTCCCTCCAACTACCCTAAGACTGACAAAGTTCTCATGAGTTATGAATATCATATTTCCATGCAGGAATGTAAACAGTTCAACCTTGATAAGTCCCTTATGACTTCTCTTTCCTGTTTAACTCTTCATACCTCTCTTGAGTCTTTTATTTGAAAGTTGAATTTCCTATTCAGTTCTGGTCTTTTCATCAAGAATGCTTGAAAGTCCTCTTTTTCACTGATTGTCCGTTTTTCCCTTGAAGAATTATATTTAGTTTTGCTGGGTAGGTGATTCTTGACTGTAATCCTATCTCTTTTGCCCTCTGGAATATCATATTCCAAGCCCTCCAGTTCCTTAATGTAGAAGCTGCTAAATCTTGTGTTATCCTCTTTGTGTTTCAACAATACTTAATTGTTTCTTTCTGGCTGCTTGCAATATTTTCTCCTTGACATGGGAACTCTGGAATTTGGCTACAATATTCCTAGGAGTTTTCCTTTGGAGATCTCTCTCAGGAGGTGATCAGTAGATTCTTTCAATTTCTATTTTACCCCTCCGATTCTAGAATATCAGGGCAGTTTTACTTGATAATTTCTTGAAAGATGATATCTAGGCTCTTTTTTTTGGTCATGGCTTTCAGATAGTACAATAATTTTTAAATTCTCTCTCCTGGATCTATTTTCCAGATCAGTTGTTTTTCCAGTGAGATATTTCACATTGTCTTCTATTTTTTCATTCTTTTGGTTTTGTTTTATAATTTATTGATTTCTCATAAAGTCATTAGCTTCCATTTGCTCCGTTCTAAATCTTTTTTTTGCTTTTTTCTATTTTTGGTGAAGCAATCATGGTTAAGTGACTTGCCCAGGGTCACACAGAGAGTAAGTGTCAAGTGTCTGAGGCTAGATTTGAACTCAGGTCCTCCTGACTCCAAGGCTAGAGCTTTATTCACTTCTCCACCTAGCTGCCCATCCATTCTAATTTTTAAGGAAGTATTTTCTTCAGTGAGCTTTTGGACTTCCTTTTCCATTTGGACAATTCTGCTTTTTTAAGGCATTCTTTTCCTCATTGGCTTTTTGGACTTCTTTTGCCATTTGGGTTAGTCTATTTTTTAAGGTGTTATTTTCTTCAATATTTTTCTGGGTCTCCCTTAGTAAGCTGTTGACTTGTTTTTTCATGATTTTCTTGGATCATTCTCATTCTCTACTTCTCTTACTTGCTTCTCAAAATCCTTTTTGAGCTCTTCCATGGCTTGGCAATGATTCGTATTTTTCTTAGAGGCTTTGGATGTAACAGCTTTGACTTTGTTGTCTTCTTCTGGTTGTAGGTTTTGTTCTTCTTTGTCACCAAAAAAAAAAAAAAAGATTCTGCAGTCTGACTTTTTTTGTGCAGTTTGCTCATGTTCCCAGCCAATTATTTAACTTTTAAACTCTTCGTTAAGGTAAATGTCTGCTTCCAGTGTGGAGAATGTACTGTCCCAAGTTTCGGGGGTTTTGTGCATTTGTTTTCAGAGATACTTTTAGGGACCTATAAATTTTTTGTTCTTCCAAGGTGGTACAATCAAGGGCTAGGCCTGTGCTCTTGTCTGTGAGTAACCGCAAGCACTCTTTTCTGCCTTGGAACTGTGAGGAGGATTCTCTCTTCAGCACCACTACATCCTCCACCAGGCCAGTGCTCCTCCTTGCCCCAGGACCACCACCCAGAACTCTGACTGAGATCCAAGCACAGGCAAAGCAAGATAATCCTGCCTCAGCACCAGCAAAGTGATTCCTGCAATCCCCCTCTAATCAGCACTCGATTCCCCCTCAATCTGTGGATGGAGAGCTCTGGAAGCAGCCACTGCCCTGGGGCTGTGCAGGGACTTGGGCTGGGACCAAGCTTCTCTCTCATCGGGGTCACAGACTTTTCCTACTGACCTTCTAAGTTGTCTTTGGTGTTTGTGGGTTGAGAAGACTGGAAACCACCACAGCTGCCTGTGATTCAGTCCTCTTAGACCTGCTCCAGGTTCACTGAGGCCCTGTCTTTGCCTGCGTGCCTACGACAAACTTCATTCCTCTCTCTTCTCAGGACAATAGAGCTTTCCAATCAACCATCCAGGTTGTCTTGGGCTGGAAATTTGTTTCACTCTGATTTTTTGTGGGTTCTGCTGCTCTAGAATTTGTTTAGAGCCGTTTTTACAGGTATTTGGAGAGGTTTGGGGGTTTGGGTTTGGGGGAGAGCTCAAGCAAATCACTGCTTTTACTCTTCCATCTTGGCTCTGTGCCACCCCCCCCATTTAATTTCTTATGCTGGTCCCTGATATATCAAAACTGTGATGGGGAAGATCGTGACATGAAAGAGATAACTGTATAGCAGTTACCATAGAGGCAGTGTGGTACAGTACATAGGAGTATTGGGCTTGGAGTCAGAAAAGGATTGATCCAAATCCTGTCCCTGACACTAATTAGCTCTTTCATACTTGGCAAGTTATTTCATATCTACATACCTCAAACAACTTTGTAGGAATTTCCTACTAAATCATAAGTATATAGTCTGTCTTGGTAGAAGGAGTTCCTGTATACCCAAGTTACTTGGTTTGACCAAAATATAGATCCTTCAGGTATAGTAGTTATGAAGAATCAGAAGATTTTCTCAAGTTTTATTTGAATATATTGTACTTTGTAGCATAATTTTAAATGTTTAAGATGGAGTTCATTAGCTTTTAAATGCTTTTATAGAACTATGTGCTTGGCACAAAGTAGGTTGTTAATAAATGCTTATTACCGCTGAGTAAAATATTATAACCACTTTTCTTTAACAGGTTGGAATAGAAGACAATATGGATTATAAAGCAATTATTGAAGGAGTAGACAGTGTCAGCCGTTTTGGTAAGTTGCTATCCTGTTTAAAGGAGTATGTATCTTCCAGATTATACCTTTGATGTGTATAAAGCTTTAATGAAAAACATAGTCTCAAAGATTGAACTATATACACAAAGAGAAGATACATATGTGTCCACAGAAAGCATAACGTCTCTTAGAAATCCTTATTTTTTTTTCCAAATGCACAAATTTTATACATTTTTAAACAGAGAAATCTCTGCTTTCTTTCTCATATTGATAACATGAATTTCCAACTTCCAAGAACAATTTGTCAAAAAAAATCTGTCAAATGTGAGTCATAAAATCCTAAAGTAGGGAAGAAACTGGCATTTTATTGATTTCATTCTTTAATCAAATCAGTCTCATGATGCTTTTGTGTTCTGAATTATTACTTCTATATTTCATATCAGTTTTGTGTATAATTAAGAGAGTCTAGCTTTTAAATTGAAGGCAAACTGTGAAAATACAGATTTTAAATAAAAATTAATTATAAAATTAAATGCTAAATTTAAATAAAAAATTAAATCACATAACTTCCCTAAATATAAATTAAGTTCTCAAATGTAACCCTGGGAAAAACACTTTTCCTAAACCATAAAAAAAGAGAGAATACTTTGGGAAGGAGAATTATCATAGAGATTGAAATATAATGTGCTTTGATATCATTTAAGCTTAAGCACTTAATGAATATCTTATTGACTGACTATAAAACTGACTGGTATAGATTGACTGGTGCAAAAACTTATAGTCCATAATAAAAAGCAAAAGTGAAAGTATTGACCATTATTAACGGATCAGCCTCAGGATTCGGGAGAAAGGACATGAAGCCAGTGCCTAGCACCATACTCAATTGTATGTTGAATCAGATTGAATAGCAGGTACTTCCCAAGGTCTGAGACTATAAAGCAGACATTGTTATTATTTTGTTGTTCATTTTCATGGAACTCTAGCACAGCATATTAGGCCCTGACGTTTATGAAAGTGATAAAGAATATTAGTAATTTTGAAGCTCTCAACTTTCAAATCAAGAATAAAACTCAATATCTAGGACTTTATCTTCAAAATTGAAGCCTAGCATAGGATTGATTGATCTTTGTCAATTTTGTGGGATGTCTTAAATTGCCCAAAGATCTCTGTAGTCAGGGAAGTATGACCTACTGGGGTGCTGCTTTTACTTTGTGAAGGGGAGAATCAAACAGGAATTAAACAGGATCTTTCCATACCTGCTTTCTTTATTTGAAGATACTACTGCCCAATTTAGCCATGAATGTCACAAACAGAGCATACTTCTATTTAGTCAGTAACAGATTTTACTTGACATGAGTGGTGAAAATCTGCTTGTTAGAATGCCTAAACCTAAAAATGTGGTCATGCTTATAAAAGAAATGTCTTATTTTTCACAGTCTAATCACCCTACCTGGAAGCATATTTATCATTATCCTCCTTATATCCTCATATCATTATCCTCCCTAAACTATGATACCCAGAAATAAACACAATTATTTCAAAAATTCAGCCACATTCTTATATTAATCTTAAAATAGTATATTTCTTGCTTGTTTATGTTATGGTTTATGTTAATAATTAACAGAATAAAGACATGGGCATTAGAAAAAAGCTAATACCCTTGTAGGAAGTAACTGATTAGATTGCTGACTGACTCTTACCAGAATATTGTTAATGATTTTGTATTTATAACTTAGCTCCCACTGAAGAATGTAAGGCTTGAGAGTCCAAAGAAAACATGGGATTTAGCCATGGAGATGCTTTATCTCCATGCATGTCCCCATGATTGAATATACATTTTTTATATATTTTAATTCTATAGTTTTAATTATAATTTAATATATTATGTAATTATAATTTCAATTAAATGGTTATTAAATAGTGGATTTCTGTTTTGCTAGTAATTATTTTAGTAATAAACAATGTTGGAACTCAAAATGAAAATTTATAATATTGCTTTTCAGGAAAGCAAGCTGCATTAAAAACATTTGTTTTGCTGAATCTTTTGCCAAACTCCACAGACAAGTATTACACTTACAATGGATGGATCCTTGACCACTCCTCCCTGCACAGAATCAGTTAACTGGATTGTCTTTAAAGATCCCATTAGCATTTCTGAAAGCCAGGTAATTTTGCAAATGTAATGGATATGAAGTGATTTCTCAGAATTGCTCAAAGGTAGATATTTTTGTAACTAATGTGTTGGAAGCACACCATATAATTTCTTTGTTAAAGTAGTTTTTAATTCAGAAATCAACCAACAGCAAAATAAAATGGACATTTCCATAGACAAAGTGGAAGAGGAAAAGTTCTGTACATAAAGCTGTGAATGACTACTGTATACAGCTTGCTTTTCATTTCAAATAGATGATAAATTCAACATGTAATTTCCCCAAAGCTGTCCTGCTTCTCTGTGCTATATAATTTCAAGTTCCATAGTCCGCAGAGTTATGAGAAAGAGGAGTAGATGGCAGTGTTCTAGTCCTTTTTCCAGTGACCAGTGGTAACCTCATGGAACCATAAAAAATGGGAGCACTGTACTCGAAATTACTCTTTTTCTGGAAAATTTGTGTGTCACAATGATTATAATAATGTAGATGAAATCACCATAGAATAACCACAGTCAATACTAGTTAATATTGTTAGGACTGAAGCACCCTCTCATTCCAGTTGGGGATCAACAAACTTTTTTTCCAGGGCCTATATTTTATAAGGGATTTAGTGGGAAATAGCTGTTGTTTTAAACCAAAATGTTATCAATTTTTTTAAAGAAAAGAAAATGTATACTGATAAGGTGATTTATGTAAAGCTTTAAAGATTATAGGTTAAAACAAGGTAAAATAAAATTCAAGGATTCTTTTTCTGAATTCATTTCAAATGTCAAGTTTTACATAGGCAATTTTTATGTGTCATTTTGGTTTGAGGAGGGTAACATTTTGGTGGATGTTTCTTTCCTTTGGGGTTTTCTAATAGCTATCTTGAGTTCCTTGGTCCTTTTTTCCCAGTTGGCTGTTTTTTGTGAAGTTCTTACAATGCAGCAGTCTGGGTATGTCATGCTGATGGACTACCTGCAAAATAATTTCCGGGAACAGCAGTACAAGTTCTCCAGGCTGGTGTTTTCTTCATATACTGGAGAAGAAGAGCTCCACGAAACAGGTATTTGTTGTAGTTTTTATTCATACCTTCTACTGACCACATAGATTGCAACATTATTTTAAGTAAATAAAAGTCAAAAGGAAATACTGAGTAAAGCTGGGCTGTGAATGAGGTTCAGCCCTATTGGAATTTCCAGAGATGGGAAAAAAATGACATGGTTCTTTCCTTCAAAGAGATAAGATGTGTGTGCCATAGCTTAACCACAGAAAATGGCAGTTTATGTGTGTTTAGTGTTGTAAGAAAGGTACATACCAAGGAAAGAGAAATAATTTCTTTCTGGGGATGATAAGGAAAAGTTTTATGAAAAGGTGGCATTTGAATTAGACCTTCAAGTAAAGGTAGAATTTATGTACAGAGCTTCAAGGAAGAAATTCCAAGTAGAGAATATTTCAAACAAAGGTCCCAAAACAGAAGGTGGGAAGATTAGTTTAGTGAGCTGCAATCAGTCAATTAAGCCAGCCAGCAACTGTTTATTAAGCACCTGCTGTATTTCAGGCACTGTACTAAGCCCTGGAGATAGAAAGAAAGGCAAAAGACAGCCCCTACCTTCAAAGAGTTCACAATCTCATGGGGAAGACAACAAGCTATAATATAAGGTAATTAGAAAATGATCAACGAAGGAAAGGCTTCTGTGGAAGACTGGAAGATTTTAGCTGGGATGATGTGAGGGAAGTCAAGAGGCAAGAATGAGAAGGAGAGCTTTCCATGCATACGGGACAGCCAGTGAAAATTCCAGGAGTCAGAAGATAGTTCATCTTATTTGAGGGAACCAGTATTCCTGTACTGAAGAACCAGGGGCTGGGGAACATTAAGAGGGGGGAAGAGAGGTAAACCGTAAGAAGACTGAAAATGGAGGTGGGACCATATTCTAAAGGGAATTAAACACGAAACAAAGGATGATCAGACCAGAGTTTGAGGAAAATCACTTTGGTAATTGAGTGCAGGATAGACTGGAGTGGGGAGAGATATGTGGGAGGCTAATCAACCAGCAAGCAGTTACTGTAGTCCATGCATGAGGTGATTAGGGTGGGTTGCTGGCAGTATCAAAAGAGAAAAGTAGACAGATGCAAGAGATAAGACAAAATCTACAGATTGAATATAGGGTGTGAGAGAGAGTGAGGAGTTGGGAATGACACCTAGGTTGTAAGCCTGGGGCTTTGGGAAGTGATAGTGTCCTCCACTTTTCCTATTACTTTTTTTTTTCCTATTTCCCTATTACTTAGAGCAGGTTTGGGGGAAAAGATGATGAGTTCAGTTTTGGAAATGTTAAGATATCTGTAGGACATCCAAATCAGCAGAGAGGTTAGGGTAGGTTAAATAGATTTGAGAATCATCAGAATAGAGATAATCATTGAATCCAATTGAGCTGATGAGATTACCAAGTGAAATAATATAGAAGGAGAAGAGAAGAGGGCCCAGGACAGAGCCCTGTGGGGCACCCGTGTTTAGTTGGCTTGATACATATGAAGATCCAGCAAAGGTGACTGACAGAGTGGTCAGACAGGAGAACCAGGACAGTGGTGTCCCAAAAACCTAGAGAAAAGAGCAGAGAGCATAGGCAGAGAGGATGCTCCACAGTATAAAAGGCTGTAGAGATGCCAAGGAGATTGAAGATTGAGAGAAATCATTCAGTTTTGCTAGAACATGGATACATGTAGGAACCTCGTGAGGTAATTATTATCCACATTTTTTGCAGCTAAGGAAATTAAAATTTAAAGCTGTTAAGTGACTTGCCTAAGATTATGCAACTAGAAACTGGTACAGCTCATACATAAACCCCAGTGTCTTGACTTCAAGTCAGTTTCTTCTACTTTCCCATCCTGTTGACATCAGGTGACACTGGGACATTCCAGTGGAGATTCCAAAAGGTAGTTAAAAATACTGTAGTACTGGAGCTTAAGAGAGAGGTCGGACTTAGAGATTTGAGAGTCATCTGTATAATATTAAGAGTCTAAAAGTCTTGTGAATAGATGGAATCCCCTTAAATGAGAATGTTGAGACAGAAGTGAAGGCTAAGGAGAAAACCTTGGGAAGTACCAACAGTTAATCAACGACCGACCACAGCTCCAGAGGGCCCATGATGAAACATGGTATTCACTTCCACATGGAGGTTATGGACCCAAAGTACATATTTAGACATGGCCAATGTAAGGATTTGTTTTGTTTATGATATATGTTTGTAATGGGTTTTAGGGTACTGGGGAGGAGGATTCAGAGGTGAGAGGAAGAGAATATGGACCTGAAAATTAAATTTAATTTAATTTAAAAGAAAGAAGGGAAAAGTGGCAGCCAGTAATGCATATAAAGGAGAATTCGGAGAGTTAGAAAGAGAGCTAAATTGATGGATGTCATGGAAGACAAAAAGAGTTGAATCCTAACTCTAAGCCCATGCCTGTATCCAGTATACCACACTCTCAATTTCCTGTATTCAGCAACAGTCTTGTTTCTGAGAAATGGAGAATATTGAGGGGCCAAAGATGACTGGTTACTCCTCATGAGACAGGAAGCATGGCAGTGTCCCTCACGATGATTGGAAAAAATCACCCCAAAGGAAATATTTTTGGAAGTATTTTTGTAATTTTAAATCTACTAAACAATGTAGATATTATTTTAAAAGTGTCCCATAACAGACAAGAGGTATCTGTTTTTTGTTTGGTTTGTTTGTTTGTTTTAACCTTTGGTTTGTCCCAGAATGTGCTAAAAAGTTAGTGAAATTATTGAAATACTGTTTTCTTGGGAACTTAGAACTATTCAAAAAGTTGTCCTTGGAACTAATTTTTTTCCTCTTTCATTTTCACTCCATAAAAAATTTCTTTGATATGCATAATGCTACTTTAATAATCATCTGTTTTTCAAAGATTAGTCTTTAAAAGAACACAGGTTAATTGTTTTAATGTGATATTTGTGAGAATAATTTTCCTGTTACCAAAAAAGAAGAGAGTGAAAACAATGATGAATAGCTACATTTAATGCAACATTAAGTTTCTAATTAAATTACCCCAAAGCCAGGAAATTCAATTATGTCTCCACCAGCAACACTGAACACTGTAACATCCTGTCCAGTAAATAATAGAATATTAATTAATGGAAAATGAAACAGAACTGAGCCAGCTTCTTTTCTAAAATAAAATAAACAAAAAAAATTAATTGAAAATACTATTATTTTCTTTAAAGAACTGCACCTTTATTAATGATTTATGAGTATGAGAATGAAAGGAATTCAGAGATAGGAAAGCATTTGTGACGTTAGGTGTCTGCTTCTTATTCTTGTGGTTTAAAATGTAAGTTATTATTCTGATTTGATATAAAATGTTGTAATTTTTGTCCTGTGATGGTTGGGGTGTATTTTTCTTTTTCTTTTTTTGCTGAGGCAGTTGGGGTTAAGTGACTTGCCCGGGTCACACAGCTGGTAAATGTCATGTGTCTGAGGCTGGATTTGAACTCAGGTCCTCCTGATTCCAGGGTTGGTGCTCTATCCACTGTACCACCTAGCTGCCCCGATGCTAATATTTTTTCATCAGAATGCTATTATATTAAAGCTAGGAGAATTTTCTGTGGTTGGCTACAAATTTTATATTATGGGTTATCCTTTAGGAATGTTTCTCTCCTCAAAAGGTTAATAGAAGTAAATGGCATTCGAATAAGTCACTGGTGTGCAAATACTGCCTTCTAACAGTATGTCAAAAATAAATGAAAAGTAAATGTTTGCACCTGAGATTATTATTGTTATCGATAATAATAACTGAGTACTTTAAGGTTTGCCAAACACTTGTATATGTTACCTTATTTGATATCTTTAACTCCATAAGGTAGGTTTATTATCTCCATCTTACAGAAAAGGAAACTGAGACTGTGAAATGTTCAAATGACTTGCCCATGATGTACCCTGGTATTCCTGATCTAAAGATCAACACTCTTTATCAATTGCACCAGCATACCAAATGCTGAACAGCCCTTGGAGCTACTGTGTACTCCAGAAATTGGTGGTTGAAGCAGAATATTAAAGACTAGACCACATTCAGGATTATGACCATTTCTACCATTTCTACCATTTCTGCCTTCTTAAAAGTCTTGCCTGTCACTTACTATTTTACATGGACAGAAGTCAAGCGTGCATTTCTTAAGCACCTAGTATATGCCAGGCACTGTGCTAAGCATTGGTGAAATAAACAAAGGCAAAACAGACCCTTCTTTTAAGGAATTCACAGTATACTGAGGGAGGCAAAATGCAAACAACTGTGCACAGACAAGATATACATGGAATAAATTGGAGATAATCACAGAGGGAAGGCACTGAGAGCCAGAAAGTCTTGTTGGAGAAGATGAGATTTCACCTGGTACTTTTAAGAAGACAGGGAAGCCAGGAGGTGGAGATGAAGAGAGAGGACATTCTAAGTATGGGAGACAGCTGGTGGAAATGCACGGAATCAGGAGATGGAGGAACAGCAAGAAATTTAGAAATGTCATTTAAACATTTATTTAAATTTAAAATTTAAACATCATGCGATCAAAGAGTACAAGAAGGGAAGCAAGGTATAAGAATGCCATTAACCTCCTATATGTGGGAATCAGAAAACACCCCAATCATGGAAGAATCGGGATTACAAGTGACTTGAAGGAAAATGGAAAGATGTCTTGTAGGTATCGGTTCCCTTCAGCGTGTTCCCCACAATGGCTTTTGTGAAAGAAATGACATCCAAGATATAAAGTATGTCATTAGAAATATATAACTAGAAACAGAAATCTATTGATCATGTAATGAAAAGAGCATAGGACCTGGGTTCAGATCTCAGCTCTGACTTACTTTATGTTTGGATAAGTTACTTCATACCTTTAGGCCTCTAGGATTTTTCCTCTTTGAGATGCTTACCTAAAGAATATGATTTGGTTCTTTAGAAATTCATATTACAAACACATCATTTCTGATTATGACATTTACAATCTTTGAAGATCTATATTGATTTTTTTTTGTTTCAGTTCATTAAGATGTACTACTCTGTGAGGCAAAAGCTAACCTCAGTGATTGTTTATCTCATGGATCCATAAATCTTGTTTCCTTCGTAAAAGTCATCCAAGTATCTGCTTGCTATTGAAAAGAGGTCCATCAACTTTACACAAGTGTGGTAGGAATACATTAGTCCATGTTTATAGATTACACTCAATATAGTGCTAAGTTAAATTTGGACTAACTCTTAGATTAGTAGTAGATAATAAAATAAGTCCTATTTAGTGACATTAAGCAGTTGTTAATGGTGTTTTCTCCACCACTGCCTATTGTAAATATGTGTGTTCTCTCTTTCTTCGTCTTCTTCACATTTTTATTTTTGCTTCCACTATCCTCCCAAGTCTAGAAAGCATCTCTTTCTCATAGAATCCCTCACTTCTTTCAAGATTGCACTCAAATATCACCTTTTGCACCAAGCTTTTTCTGACCACCCCTTAGCAGCTGCTAACATCCTCTTTCCTTATCTACCTTGTATTTAAATAATTTGCATTTACTTTGTACTTAATCTGCATATACTTACATATATACATTTTTTCCTCCCACAATAGAATGTAAGTTCCTTATATTTTATTTAAAATTTTTTTTTATCCTCAGCACCTGACACACACATTGTATGGCATATAGTAGGTCTGTTGTTTAATTCTGTCTTTCCTAGTCTTTTTAAAATTTCCATTTCTTCTTCAATCTTTTTTCTTTTTTCTGCCTTAGGTCTTTGTTTTCTAAATGGTATACAGTGGTATCCATGGATATTCAACTTAGCCTCAGACTGTATTAGACCAGTTATTAGACAAACTAGACTATTATTTAATCTATAAAGACAGGGTAGTATTTTGAAAGGGGCAGCTAGGTGGCACAGTGGATAGAGCACTAAGCTTGGAATCGGGAAAATTCCTCTTTGTGAGTTCAAATCTGGCCTCAGACACTTCCTAGCTGTGTGACTCTGGGTAAGTCATTTAACCCTGTTTACCTCAGTTTCCTCATTTATGAAATGAGCTGGAGAAGGAAATGGCAAACCACTCCAGTATCTTTGCCAAGAAAACCCCAAATGGGGTCACTTAGAGTCAGACATGCCTGGAAAAACAATTCAACAACAGCAAAATATTTTGAAATTAAAATTGTCATACATGGTGTGTGAATTTGCAAATTCAAATCTGGCCTTGTGGATTTGAATCTTAGTTCCCCAACCATTTATTAACTGTAATGTTGTAGAAGCCATTCAGCTTCAGTTTCCTTTTTTTCATCTGTGAAATGTGTGTAATAACACTGAAAATAGCTAGCCAGCTCACAGAGTTGTGATAAGGACAAAGAGACATGATGGGTATGAGTCAGTGCACTCTACCAGTGCACTCTGTTGTTTCTACTAGCTTGTAGCCTCCTTGATCGTAGAAATTGTCTTATTTATCTTTGTATTTCCTGGTGTCTACTAGAAAGCCTTGAAGGTAGTGGGCATTTAATGAATGTCTTTCGAACTGGAAATTCTGTGTGACAAGGACGTACTTGAGTGCCCTAAATTCACTATTTATAGGCGGTAGCAAGAACAAATTCCCTTAAATCATAGCTCTTTGTGTTAGCTAAAAGCATGTATAACTTTCACTATTTTTAATAGGAAATGTGCAGGTAATGCTAAAGGCAGCTCTTAGGCACAAAAAGTAGCCTCTTTAGACTTTTTTTGAATTCATCTACATGGGGAGAAGCTGTCATAATAGGATTATAAAAATATTTATAGACCTTTCATGTGAACATGGAGAACTAGACTTCCTGGTTGCTTATGCATTAAATATCAAGAGCCTGTGAGATTTATCAGAGACCCTAAAGTGGTAATAGCCCAAGGCATAGCTGTTGGTATACAGTAGCTATGATCTCCCTTCCTGACCTTTATCTTCAAGAGCATTTCCTCTCCAACAGTGAAGATACCCTGAAGACAAGAATAGATTCAATTCAGCAAATATTTATTAAGTGCCTACTGTGTCCAAGGTACTGAGAAGGGAGAGATACAAAAGGGGGGAAAAAAATAGTCCCTGCCCTTGGAGAGCTTAGGAAGGTAAAGAGGAAGGAAGGAAAATTATGCAAAAAAGGGAAATTGACTTTCATGCAGAATCATATAGAATCTTAGAGCTAGAAGGAACAAAGAGATTGTTTAGTTCGGTTCTGTTCTTTTGCAGAAGGAGAAATTGAAGGTCTGAAATATTTACTTGCTTAATGTTATCTAAGCAGATGGTGGCAGAACGTGGGAATAGCATGGTGTCCTACTAAGGACACTGGATATAGTGTCAGAAAACCCAGGAGAACCTTGTACAAGTCACTTTACTTTAATAGGCCCCCAATTACTCACCTGTAGAATGAGAAGATTGGATTGTATCATCTCTAAATCCTATGATCCTAGGTCTTCTGATTCCATGCTCAAACTTCCTTTTCTAAAGGAAATTCTGGTTTTTGTTTATACCATTTTTCAGATAAGCCTGTAGGAGGTGTTTGTGTGTGTTTTGATCTTATCACCACCATTCTTTCTTTATTGTTTTAATCCTCAAGATATGGCCCTACCTACAAAATGGGTGGGGGTAGTTACGTAGAGCAGTGAATAGAGCGCTGGGTTTGGAATTAAAAAGACTCATCTTCTGACCTCAGACACTTACTAGCTCTGAGACCCTGGGCAAGTCACCTAACCCTGTTTTGTTGCCTCAGTTTCACTATCTATGAAATAAGCAGGAGAAGGAAATGGTAAACCAGTCCAGTATCTTTGCTAAGAAAACCCCAAAGGGGACACAAAGTATTGAACACAACTGAGATGATGAAACAAAAACAAAACAAAACGGGTGACCCAATACAAGACTGCCATCTAGAATTGGGAATTTATTAGGAACAAGACTAAGGCATCTTTTTTCCCCCCATAAATAGTCTTTAGTGGTTGATTGTTGATTTCTTTGTGCCACCTGCTGGACTTCAGTAGCAATATCCCAAGATTTAAAGTTGGAGGGGGTCTGTCTTAGAGATCATTCAATCTCAACCTTTTTTGTGTGTGTCATAGACCTTGGTAGTCTCGTGAAGTCTATAGACCCCTAGACCCCTTCTCAGAATAGTGTCTTTAAATACATAAGATAAAATATTTAGAATTACAAGATAACCGATTATATTGAAATTATCAAAATATTTTAAAATAACAAGACCCTAGGTTATGAATCACAATAGAATCCCCTTCATTTTTTAGCTACCCAGAGGCCCAGAATCTTGAAGAGATTTACCCAATGTCTCACCGATGACCTTGGAACAGAGCCAGTACTGAAACTTAAATTCATAGACTTGTGGTCTATGAGTTGGAAGGCCCAGAGTTGGAAGGGACCTCAGAAACCATCTAATATAACTTATTTTCAAAGTTGAAATAACTATGATCAGAAATGAGATTTAAACCCAGTGCTCTTTTCCAATACACAGGTCTGCATTTAAATTAGTTGAATTAATGTACAATTCAGTGTGCCTCAAACCAAAGTCTAGTGTGTTAACTTGCTGAAGTTTTCATGATAATAGAAGAATTGTCACACAGGATGACACAAAAAGCCACCCTTCTCTCCCTAAAATAAAGGTCTTAGTTTTGATATTGGATTTAAAAAGACACAAAATCCTCCAGAGAAAGAATTTTTTTTAATCTTCCACACTTGTACCTCATTTGTATATCATCCATATCTGTAGCATATTTGTTTTGGGTTGCATCTTATTTTTTGACAATCTCATTAAACAACCAGTGGGGAAATGTTTAAGAGACTGAGAATTGGCTAGATGAAGCAAATCGTTAGTCTGGAGCGCCCTCCTGTGTTCATTCTGCTAATTGCAAAGTCAGTACAAGTAACTATCTTTCCCTTTCTCAGGTGTTTCAGTGCACCCATTTATCAGTCAGCACTTCTGTTTGAGTCATGCCTGTAGATTTTTTCCAAACTATTTAGTTTCACTCATCCAGTTCCCCCTCTGGTAGTGATTTGGGGGAGAGAGTTGGTCAAAATTATGCATGACTTTAAAAGGTGGTCTAGGGGGGTAACATCTTGGTTTTTTTGTTTCTTCTTTTGCAAAAACCAAATACTCTTTTGAACCAAACCCACTGCTTTAGCACCATACTCTAACAGAACTAACCATCTAAGCAATTACAGTGATCCAGAGACAATGGTTTCCTTGTATATTGCATTATTCTCCATCTAGCTCCACAAAATTCCAAATTTGTACATTTAAGGGATATATTACACAAAGCTCTTTTTTGCATACTACATTACCTGTTTTTTGGTGAATTTCTAATATTTTTGAATTTTGAAGAATCCTTGGACACTTTTTGTAGCTTGTTATCCTTCCAGATCAACAAGAAACTAAACAGTTATTCTGAGTTATTTCAGGTTTGAAATCACTTGCTTAGTCTAGTTTGTCTATGAAACCAAATGAATTTTTTTAAAGTCATAGAAATTAGAATTTTATTTTATTTTGTTTTTGCTGAGGCAATTGGGGTTAAGTGACTTACCCAGAGCCACACAGCTAGTGAGTATTATGTATCTGAGGCCGAATTTGAACTCAGGTCCTCCTGACTCCTGGGCTGGTACGCTATCCTCTGTGCCACCCAGCTGCCCCCAGAAATTAGAATTTTGAGCTTTAAAGGTATCTCAGACCTCCTCTAGTCCAACCCTCTCATTTTACACATCAGTAAACTGAGGTCAAGAAATGTGATGTTTGAAAAGTTTGAGACATAATTTTGGGTAATTAATCATTTTATTAATAATGCCCCATTTTATTAATAAAAGAAGTCAGTGGCACTCTTGAATGCCACATTATGGCTTATATGATCTTGGAATAGTAGGTGTAGCTGAGAGTGGCAATCAACTCTGATCAGTTAACAATTAATGACAGAATGAATATTACAATAAGGGACTGAACCTATTCTAGTAAACTTTGATTATGTGATTTACTTCTAAATTGATCAGCCTTGGGTAATCTATTCAGACAATTTATTCCCCCCCCATCCCCTCAAATCTGAGTAGAGAGCAATAGATTTTCCAACCTTAGATTAAATTTTTTGTGAAGTTGGGTGGGGTCTGACCATGATTGAGGAGAAAGTTAATTCCTTTAGAAGAAGACTCTGGATCTCCCCAAATCACTGGTAATTAATAATTATTTTTCTCAGAAATATAAGGAAACTTAGCATATGTTACACAATTACAGACCCAGAATTCCAACTCAGGTCTCCTGATTTCTGGTCTGATGTTCTCCCTAGTACATCATGTTGCTTCTATAGGTTTTTTAAATGCTTAAATAGGCGATGCTACTTATATTCTTCCTTTTAATCTTTACGATAGTTCTGTAAAGTATTTGATACACAGATTGTTCATATTTTACAATTAGGGTCCTCCCTGAGGTTCCTGGATGATGTGACTTGCCCAAGGTTACAGAGGAAGTCAAGGGCCTAACCATGATGTTGAGTCTCTGTTTCCTCCTTTGTAAAATGGTAGTTTTAATACTTGCAGTCCCTGTTTTATGGGTTTGCTGTTGTAAATGTGATTTGCAAACCTTAGATCACTTAATGAATGTGAATTTTTGCTATTATTATTTTAAGTAACTGCAAGACAACATAAAGGTGCTACAAATAAAAGAGAGCTGGCGGGTATGATGAGGGAAGACTTCAGTGAAGAAGGAGCATTTGACCTAAGCCTTGAAAGATAGTAATGACAGAGTCTCCTGACTGTTGAGGTCTCCTGACCTCTGATACAGGCTTGGCCCTAAGGAGTAGAAATGTCTCAAAAGTGAGAGAAGTATCAGCTTTTTTGACTTTGTGATACAGATTTATCATAAGCAGATATCTGGTGTTTTGTTTTGTTTTGTTTTGTTTTTTTGATGTCAAAGACTTCAAGCACCCCTGCAGCTTGACCAAAATCATAAGACCCACCAAGGATTCACATCATTGATTCACATCATTGAAGCTTGCCTGTCTGGTCTTAGATTTCAAGGCACAGAGCATCACATGTAATTGATCTGATTCTAAAATTTGCTGATAGTATACACATGAATATGATGAACCAAGAGTATTAAAGATGAATATGCCCTGACTCCCTCCCTGACCCCTGAGTCTCAGTGTTGATTCTACTTCTGAGAGATGGAGCAATGTAAGCAAAATCCACAGGCAACCAGACCACCCAGAAATGCTGGCTAATTATGAGTAATCAGGAAGTTAGGGATAGTAGTGGTTTATCCTTAGGAGGCTGAAGAGAGTTAGAACTCTTTACAAGTGTAAGATAGACAGATCCCAACTGTCTGAATACTCAAAGCATTAGTAGATCAGATAAAGATTAGCAAATGAATCTGTAGAATTCCCCTGCCTTAAGATTTCACTTTTAGAGTCATTAATAATTCTGTTTGCATCCTATCTGCCTTCCATTCTTGGGAAAAAAGCCCAGTTTGGCCAGCTTGTATCCCCTGTCTAACTCCATCCAAAATCCTTGGCTCTTTTCTTGATTGGCTTTTGTGATTTGTTTTTCTTACAAGCCACTTAATCTCTCTAGTTTCCTTACATAGAAAATATCTTTGAACTATTTTGAACCGCACTGTTTCTAGCTTTAAAATTATAACATCTATACTATATGAATAATCTCAGGGTTTTTAGGTCAAGCCCAGATTAGCCACCTGGGAAGTTCAAGGAGAGGCAGAGTAACCATACTAGTTGAAAGAACTCTGCTTCTGACTCTGTTTCTCTCTGTCTCTCTCCCAGTCTCTCAATCTCTGCCTGTCTCTCCGTCTCTTATCTCTCTCTCACTTTCTCTATCTCTCTATCTCTTTCTCCTCTTCTCTTTGCTCTCACTTCTCTCTCTTCCCCATACACCATCCCCGATCCCTGCCCAGGCTAGAAATGCCATAGTCAACATGAAACAAATCTCACTATTGATCATCACTGAAGTTTGGATATGTTCCATTTCCATCCTGGCCCATTTCACTCCTCCTTAGACAACCTGGTGGCCCCTGGCTCACATGGCTCATCATATTGGTTCTGGACTTACTATGGACATGCAATGAGCCTTAGCCATATTGCAACTCAAAACTCCTAAACTCAAGTGATCCACTACTTCAGGCTCCTGGTAGCAGGGTTTACAGGCCTGTGCTGCCACACCACAAGAGCCAAAGGACTTTCTAGTGAAACATTTCAAATTCTTCGACCTCCCCCAGAATTCTGGTGTGAGGTAATAACAATTTAGACTTAACTAGAATTTTCCAAGACCAAGACCTATCCAAGCAAACCAGACATAGAGACAACCCATAGGAATTTACTTAAGACTGCCATACATTTAGAATACTTGGGCCTGAAGCAATATCGATTCTAGAGAATATATCCTCTGTCCTTTCCCTGGTCTTAACCTTGAATCTCTGAGGTGTCTCCAGTATCACTAGAAGCTCAGAGATGATTCAGACAGGCTGCAAATGTTCAAGCTACGGGTGCCCTCTGAAAAAGAGGTTTGTGAAACTTTCTGGCTATGTAGTTCACCAGAGAACACAATGAGTGTGTTATAGTCATTTAAGTGTACTCTAGTATTCACTATCCATCAAGCTTCTAGGTTCAGAGCATAATGGAGTATTAATGAATGAGAACTGAAGGAGAGAAGGGGCATAGATCATAGGAGAAATGAAGTCATAGAATCAGAGAGAGGTGCACGTGTGCACTTGTACAAGAACATCCGAACATGTTTTCTAGGAAGGGTCAAGGGATTTCCAAAAGGATAAGAGATCACAGTGTTCCTTCTGTGGGATGTAAGTCATATTCTCCAATTTGTTTCTTTGATAAATATGCAACTTTCATCTTTTAAAAAAATCATTATTTGCTGTTTCTCCTGTTTGTGTATGTAATGCCTAATTTTAAAATTCTCTTTCAGATGTCACTAAAAATCATCTAATAAAATTTTTGTAGCTGAGATTGAGATTAAAAAAGTTATTATTCTCTTTTATAATCTTTTTTACTGTGTTTGAAAGTATGTAAAAATAAGACATATCCACTGGAGTCATCAGAAGAAGTAAAAATATTATATGACCTTTGGTAAAATACACTTTAACTTTTTGAAGGACTGGAACTTGGTAACTCTATGACTATTACACATATTATTATTTTCTTTCTGAAGTTTGCAGCTCTGAACCAGAAAATATCCAAGCTGATCCAGAGAACTTTACCAGCCTCCTTGTCACGTGGGAGAGACCACGAGTGGTGTATGATACCATGATTGAAAAATTTGCAGTCCTCTATCAGCAGTTAGAGGGAGAAGACCAAACTAAGCATGAATTTCTGACAGATGGGTATCAGGACTTGGTAACTGTAAACTCATTTATTTTTATGCATTAATATGCTTGTGATATTGTGGCTTCCAAAGGCTTTCTTTTCAAATTTTGTACTTTACACAAGATATTATATTCCTATAAAATAGCTTGGTTATTCAAAAGTCTGTATGAAACTGTCACTTTGCAAAAGCTAGTTCTATGTCATGTTATAATGCACAGTGAAAACAGGTCTTTGCAATGGAAAGCAAAATAGACTATCTGTGTAATTTAGATAAGAATACTAACTTGAATGTTAATTTTTCAGATAATTCATGATAATTCATGACTCCATGAAACAAAAATCACTCTCATCCTTTCAAAAAAATCCTTCTGCTTAATGACTTTAAGCAACTGTTCATGATTAGGAAAGCATGATCTCCATGCTCTGTGACTGCATTATAACCTATCGTCATAGATTTAGAACTGGAAGGGACTTTAGAAATTATATGGTCCCAAGTTGTCATTTTTCTGATGAAGAGATGGTAAGTGACATGCTAAGGTCACCAGGATTCAAACCTAAGCCCTTTGATGCCAAATCTAGTGCTCTTCACACTGCACTACCCTGCTTCCCTCTGAGTTCAGTCATGGTTCATTTGAACAAGACCCCAGTGGGCTTGCCCTCTTCCTTTTCTCTAAGGGAAGCTGACTTGCTAGTCTACCATCTGGCACACATACTAGCTATGTCTACGTTATAGAGTTATATAAAAAGTTTGTGTAAAGAGTTATATAAAAATGTATAGAGTTATATAAAAAGTTCCAAAGACCTGAATGGTTAACCATTTTGGTGTTTGGCATAATGCAATCTAAACATCTACATAATCTGATTGGCAGGATTTGTTTTGGTTTTACTTTTGATATTATACCAAGAAACAGGTACTACTATTTAGTATGTATACTTCAATTTCTCAAAAAAATTGTGTAGTCAATAGAATGCTGGACTTGGAGTCAAAAAGAACTCAGTAAAAATACTTCCTTTTTTAACCTTAAAAATCATTGATTTTAACTGTTTCATTTTTATAAACAATTTTTAAATTAATATGTATTTATTTTTCTCCCTCCTATATCCTCCCTTTTTGGGGAAAAAGTGAAAAACAAACCTGTTGCACCAAATATGCATAGCCAAGTGAAACAAATTCCCACATTGGTTGTATCCAAAAGATACATGTCTCATTCTGCACCTTGAGTCCATCCCCACCTCTCTGTTGGCAGGTGTACATCATTTGTCATCCTCAGTCCTCTGGAATTGTGGTTTGATCAGAGTTAAGCCTTTCAAAGATTTTGTCTTTATAAAGTTGCCGTTACTGTATAAATTGTTCTTTTGGTCCTGCTCACTTCACTCTGCATCAGCTCAAATAAGTCTTCCCAAATTTCTCTGCAGCTGTCTCTTTCATCATTTCATAAGACCATATATTGTTCCATCACATTAACATTCCAAAATGTCTTTCCTCATTTTCCACTTGGTACCGCCTTAGTTTGCTACTAAAAAAAAAAAAGCTGGTATAAATCTGACACATTCTAGCTGTGGGATCCTGAAAAAGTTACTTAACCTCTTGAGATGTCTAGGTGATAGCCTGGAGTCAGGAAGATCAGAGTTCAAATCCAAACACATACATTTACCAGTTTTGTATCCATAGACACGCTAGCTATTGTTAGCTATTATTATTTTGCATCAAGCAACTCCCTAGGAATTATCTCCTTATCTATTAAGTTAGAGATGGATTGAAGCATGTGTTGGTAGAGAAGTTTCTACAGTGGGCACTTTCCCCATGTTAATGTTGTCACAGATAGTATTCAATTTTCCAAAGCTATGATGAGTATAATAGTCCTGTATTTTATGTTACTGGCATATTGTGCCACATTAGGTATCAAATGATCCTTAGCAAAAGTACTGCACATATTCTGTTAATGTCCAGATAATAATTGTCCAAATTTTCAATGCTTATTTTTCTAGTTTATGTCCTAAGGAAGAAAAAAAGTGAAGTACATTTTTTCCCCAGCTGGATTTGAATGCATCTTGGGGAAAAAAAACATTTGAATATAGATATAAAGGCATAATGATCAAACAAATATCATGTAATACTATATGTCATAGCTTGTATATAGGAATCTGCTTATGTATACAGGTAAATTATGAGAAGTGCTAGATGACACTTGGCCAAGTATTGTCTCTTGTAGGGGCAGAAATCCTTCTCTATCAAGAGCAATTGACCCAGAGGGAAAAAAAAATAATCAAAGACCACATATACAAAGTGAAAAGTTTATGTTGTCTTCTTTTAAGAAGAAAACACAAAATGTAACATTTCCCTACCTTTAAATTTAAGAACAAGGAGCATAAGGCTATTCAACTGACTAATATATTTTAAAATATGCTTTGCTTCTCTATTATGGCTAGTTAAAGGGGGAAAACAGCATGGAAAGGAGAAGGAGAGGGAGACATACACAATCATAGACATATATGTGTGTATGTGTGTGTATACACACACACACACACACACACACACACATTTGTTTATATAAAACACAGCATTGACCCAAAGACAAAGAGAGAAGCTCTAGTTATGGAAGCATACTTTCATGAGGTAGAATCCCCATCATGGGGTCTCTTCACATTTTCCCAACAAAGACTTTTAAAGTCATGTTATATTTTCACAGCAAAAGGAATGCTTTTCTTTTATTCAAATAATGTTTAAAGTATCCCAACTTACATTTCAGAATTTTCTAATCATATATACTTGATAATAATAACACATAATAACATGAGTTTAAAATAAGTGTATTTATATACCTATAAACAATATCTACATATTTAAAAATAATAAACAAAATAAAAGAATTTATAAAATGGTTCTCATTAATGTAAGACAAGTAATAGCTTCTTTATTCAATACAAAAATAAATTTTAACCTCCTAAGATGATTAAAAAGAATCACTTTAATCTATATTCATTCTGTATAATTATTGCCTCCCCCTTGCCCTGCTCCATCTAATGGCGTCCTACACTATCTGTTTACTTATGTGACCGTGTACCTGGGGTTGATTTTCAGTTTGGTTAATATTGAATCATTAGCTGATGCCAGTTTCCCAGAACCCAACTATTAGTGTATTTTGCCGTAGTCTGTATCCTTCTTGAGCCAGATGCTGACAGATATTTTGATTTGATTTGATATTTTTCAATTCTGCCCATTCTGGCTGATTAAAAGGTAGAACACCAAACAGTTGTAATATGGTTCATATCACACTTTGGCATTGTCTTGTGGACAAAATAAAATTAAATCCAGTTCTGGATCTAGGCTAGAATCATAAAATCTCAAAGTTGGAAGGCTGTCTAATCCAACACATTCCTTCCTAGGAATATATTCCCCATCATCCCTGACAAGAGGTCATCTGACCTGTGCTTATAGACCACCATTGATCAGGAATCCACCACTTCCCACTTAGGCAGTCCATTCCACTTTTGGGCCTGCTCTAATTGTTAGGAAAATGTTACTTATTTGGAGCCCAAATCTTACTCTTCACTACTACCTCTTGTCCTTCTCTCTGGAGCCAAGCAAAACAAATCAAATCCTTTCCCATGACAGTCTTTCATATATTTAATGACAACTATCATGTTTCCTCAAATCTTTTCTTCTCCAGGTCAAATGTCCCCTCCTTCAACCTATTCTCATATCATGATCTCTATACCTTTTATAATCTTTGATCACCCACTTCTAGATGAGTGTCTATCTTATAAATATCCTCTCCAGAATTCACCACTCAGAATTGAACACTATACTTCATATATGTTCTGACAAGGATAGAATGTAGTGTGTTAAGAAAAAAAATTATATTTGTATCCTAGAATGGAGAGGATGATGCAATAGCAATTCAGTAAATAACTGAAATTGTTAGGGAATGAGCGACTTGTCCAGAAAACTGAACATGGCTGTTACTCCATAGTAAATTGAATCCATTCCCCCGTTAACTTATATACTCTTATAGTTGGGCACCTTTGCTATTAGAAGATTTCACAATTTGTCTTTTATAATCTTATCTGTAATTTACTAGGTTCAGAAAATGCAAATGTGTAAGGAGTCACTAAAAATTTCTCAGCCTTGTTTTCCTCATTTGTAAAATGAGGATGATGATAGCACCTACCTCACAGGGTTGCTATAAAGATCAAATAAGTTAACATATGTCTAAATCTTTACAAACCTTAAAGTGCTATAAAAGGCTAGCTATTGTTATTATTAACAGATTAAAAAATTTTAAGTATAGCTGTTTGGTATGTTCAGAAACTGAGTTAAAATGAGACACTGATGTAATCCACAACATTTCTTTTTTAGGGTGCTATTCTAAATAATTTGCTGCCCAATACAAGTTATGTTCTTCAGATTGTAGCTGTGTGCACTAATGGTTTATATGGAAAGTACAGTGACCAGCTGGTTATTGACATGCCTTCAGATGATACGGGTAAGTGCTACCTTGAGAACAGTTGTCATTTTAACTAAAAAGAAGCATGCTGTTCCTTACACAGTTGGGTTGCAAGTATGTCAAAAGTGTAGCTCTTCCACCATTTTAAATTGTCTATGTGTAACTGATATTTTTGTTCCCTGGGGTTACTGCTCCTGCTCAACTGGTGGCCTCCCATTTTACATTCTGGGAGCATCTAGCCACAGAACTTTTCAAAAGTGCTACCAATGAATGAGGCTCTGCCTTCCCTTGAAACACCCTCCCCTCCCATGTTCTCTGCTCACTCCTTCTTGCTTTATGTGACCTGTGAGACTCAGGAGGGTAAGGAGCCTTACCCAACAAGAGCTTCTCTGAGATAGGGAAGGAAATCTGGAAGGAGAGAGACTCACCCAGAGAAGGAAATTTGAGCAGCTTATACGTGGGGAGGATAGAAAGTCAAGACTGAATTATTGAAAGATATAAATAAAAAACTCTACTAATGAATAATGGATGATTATATGCTTAAACTCAGATTAAAAAGTATCATATCACTGAGGTTTGTTACCATTGCCTAAGCCAATAGTCTCCAAATAGACACTATGTACCACAAAAGGGCCATGGAATTATCCTACGGGGTGTGTGATGACCCAGTCGTCTCTCCCCATGATAGTCAGTTGTGAGATTGTCTCCAACGTAGCTAAACCACTTCATTATCCCTCACCTCCTCTGATGACATCTTCAGGACATAGATAACACAATCTTGACCCATAATAACTGTGCAGGCAAAATTCTCCCACCTTTTTCAGTATCCTCACACCCTATTCCTTATGGGCCTCTGCATCTTTTCATACTGGCCTAGTGACCAGTAAGGTAGATCCCCATCATTATCCTTTTTTGTTTGTTTGTTTTGGGTAGGACAGAGTGAGTCAAACAGGATGATCAGGAGTGGATGAGTTACTGCTTTTGTCATCTTGAAGTCATTAAACCTCTCCCCTTCAGTGTCCTTATCTGTAAAATGGGGAGAGGGGAATTTTGACTAGAAGTCCTTTAAGGACACTTCCAGCTCTCAACTTATGATGTCAAGATTGTGATCTACATCATAAGTCCTCCTCCTCAAACCTACCCCTTTTCCAAATTTCTCTGTTTCTATTGTGGACACTACCATCCTGCCAGTAATCCACAATTGAAATCTTAGTGTCATTCCTAGCTCCTCACTCTCAGTCATCCAATATCTAATCAGTTGCCAAATATTGTGTTTTCTACCTCTTCAAGCTCTCTGGCATCAATCCCTTCTCATTCACTTCAAATGAGATAACATTTATAAAATGCTTAGCACAGTGCCTGCCTAGCACATGGTAGATGCTTAATAATTATATATTCTCTTTCTCCCTTTCCTCACATAACTATCACCATTGTTCAGGACCTCATCAGATCTTGCCTGGACTATTACTGTAATCTCTTAATGAGTCTTCCTGCCTCCAATCTGTCAGAATTCCAATCTATCCTCAGTGTAGCTTATAAGGTGATTTTCAGTTATGTCAGTGATATGCCCATATTCACTAAACTCTAGTGGCTCTCTATTAATATTAGGATCAAATATCATTTTATATTTATCTCATCTTTTTATTTCTATTTTGAGTTTTATAATGGATATAATTATTAATACAGTAATATACAGATATAATTCATAAGCGAGTATAGATATTTTAGAGCACATGCTCAAAGTTTTTTTTACTAATAAGGTTGTATTATTAAAAAAAAGTTTGGAGACCATTGGCCCAGGCACATGGGAAATGGAATTTGCTGTGATCAATTCATTTTAAAATAATACTTCATTGAAATTTTTCTGTGTTATGGCATCCCAAAACTTGTAGTTAATATATTAATAAGTAGGCTGCAACTGTTAGCAAATTAGTTAATTAGGGTCATGTTTACACATCTGTTATCAATGCAAGCTTTTCATTGTTTAACCAAGCTCTCTTAAGTTTATGAGAATCATTATTGCCTATTAATAAGATATAACACGCTTGCATTGCATGAGTATGTGTGAATTACACACTTTGAGATTCCTAATGGGGGCCCACCCTTAGTCATTATTTATTAAGGCAATTCTCGGAAAGACATTCTTAAATAAATATATGATTATTCTTTAAAATAGCATCACAATAAGATACCTAATAAAGAAATTTCCTTTAAATAGTCCCTGATTGTTGACTTCAGACCAGTATAGTAGCAATGCATGTTTTCATAAAGTCAGCATACATTGTAACATAGTTTTAAAAATAAGGATTGTAGTCCATTTGATTATTAAAGTAGAATCGTCTCAAAAATCAGTAAGATGGAAGTGAGAAGGGACAACAACTTGCTTTTTTGAGTCCTAATATATTATCTAGTATTAAAATCAACAGAAAATTATTCCTGAGGAACATGGAATTAATTTCTGATTCTGTCACTGACTGTTATGAAAAATCAAGAAAATTACATTAATTTATAATATCATAGTTCTTCATTTTTGAAATGATGGCAATAATTCATGTTTATAAGATATGGAATGGTCTTCAAATGGAAGTTGTTATGTAAGTGAAGATTTTAATTGAATGTTATTAAAAGGCATTCTCATTTTAATTTTCTTTTCTTAGCCCTAAAAATATCTTGTAGTAAGTAAATACATGATTTTAAGATCATGTGACAGATTTTGAATTTTTTATTTCAAAGCAACTGAGTGTTTTCCCCGGTTGATTTAGCAGTATATTTTAGCATCTTAAAATTTTGCTAACTGAATTCTTCCAACCAAGAGCAAATTTCATTTCAAAATTTGCTTCTAATTGTATTTTCTTTGCATGTTATTGCTTTTCTTTGCATGGTGTTGCTAAATGAAAATTTTTGCAAAACTGGTCTTAAAGCACATTCAATGACATTCTCTTGCTGTTTGTTATTAAGCTGGCAAGCATAATTTGTATGTTTACACAGGTAAATTAGATTATTCCATCTGCTTAATATTGCATTAAACTAATGGAATTCAAATCTTCCCTGCTCTTTGATCATCTTTATAATGAATATGTCAGGGATGAAACTCCCACTGAAATTGGAATAGGAGTTTTTTCATTTAGATGAAAGTCGAAAACTGTGAGTCAGATTTCAGTTTTATTCATGTTAAGGAAAAATTAGATGCTCTGTCTTTCCTAAATACATATGGCAAAGAATCTAACTTCCTAGTTTTAAACAAACTGCATTTTCACTAATGATTCCTCCAATGTCATACTAGCTACTTCAGTAATAACTCCTTCAGTAAACAGTGTGTTTTTCTTGGGACATTGTATATGTTAAAATACACAAGCTTCCAAATTACTCCTTAGCTTTCTTGCCTGAAATTGTGCTAGAGCAATTTCTATTGAACTTGTACTTATGCATTGCTTATAATTAACAACTCTGGTAGATACATAGTCAATATGATAACACTGTGGCCATGTGAACATGGTTTTCCTTCCTCTTGCCTTATTTTCTAATATAAGACTATTTTGAGTACAAAGGGATATTTTTTAAAAAATCAAGTTAATTTGCTGTAGGTCTAACCATTTTTTACCAAAGTTCTGATTGCTAGGCCACCTAAAAAGTACTGTCAGTGACAGTGTTAATGGAGATTGTATAAGTCAATAGGATATAAATACAATTTACCATGTGGTAAAATCCTTTCTCCACTTGTGTGTTTTTAGAGTATGTCAAATTGAACATTTGCTCCATTACATATTTAATTTAAATATCATGGGTTTTATCAGAGCACTGTAATTTTAATTCATATATTTTCAAAGAATTTTTTTTTAAATTGAGATTGTGTTTATGCTGTTACATATCATGTTCACCATGCTAGACATTTAAACCTCCAGCGAGGTCAAATATTTCTTTTCTGTAGAAGAGTGGTTTCTGAATGATCTTTTGAACTGAGTTTGTATTGGCTCATGTAAGCTACAAGATTCCTGACTCCTGGGCAAGTTCTGTGCTTGTATCTACAATACTGTTTCATACAAGATTATGAATATTGCAACTTAATCTCCATTCTTTACTCAAAGGATCTGGACAGTTTCAAACATCGCCATATTGAAATGGTAGTTTGGACACATCACCTAGCGTCTGTTTGTGTCTGTGTCTATTTCCTATAAAGCATTTAGTCCAGTAGTGATTTCACTTTTAAGAAATGGCATGTGTTTTAGATGTTTCATTCTTTGTGGGGACCTGCTAAAAGCCAAATTTTATGAACTAAATTGGATTTTTCCTTACCTCTCCTATTCTGTAACCTTTGATGGAAGGCATTCTTCACTGAGCATTGGGGTCTTTCTACTCTTATAGCACTTTGCAAACCTTTAAGCAATATATAAATGCTAGCTATTGTTATTATATATAGACCTCATCAGCACAAAATGCATCACATTCCCTAGCATCTACAGTAGTTTTAATTATACATTGCACTATAGTATTTGAAATTGTCTCATCTTCAACATTATTTCCATAGGATATATGTTTTAAACCTAGAATATTATGCAGTGCTTATGAGAGTGTCTTTGATATTCGTTCATTTTATGATTATCTGAGTAACGTAATCCCAGCTTTAAAAATCTTCCTTTAGCCTTCATACTGCCTCTTAGACTGTGCCTATTGGGAACCTTCCATTCTGTCAATCTCAAGATTTAGGTCAGTAATCTTGTAACAAGCACCATAAAATTGTACTTTGCTTTGTAAGTATTGTATTTTACTTGTTTGTGTTTTTTTTTGAGTGTGGAAATAACTTTTTAGTCTGTTTTATTCCTCCTAGCTTAAGTCTATATACATTAAAAACTTTTGTTTTCAATAAAGATATATAGAAGAGGAATCAGCCCTCCAAGAATTCATATATAAACTTTTGAGTAGTGTGGCCAATTTGGGGCTTGTGCATTTTAATCACATGTTGTTGTCTTATGCAAAGGTATCACCATAAATTCCGCTGTCCATTGAGTATTGTTTTTACATTTAAAGTTACCTTAAAAATGCATAGTTTCAAGAAACAAAACTTTTTAAAAAATATAAAGTTGACTATCTTTTAAGAGGTATTATGTATTTTTTTCTCATTACTGTTTTATATGAACTAATGAATCCCAAAACCACAAGCATTTTCATTTCACTATAGCTAAGATTTTTTTGCTGATTTACTATTATGTAATCTAGAGCTCTTCTGAATATACAGAGCAGGTTGTTGAGAATACATATTTTCAGAGCTTTGTTTCTGTGTGTTTAATTTAAATGCATGAGTGTATTTGGTCACCATGTGTTCCTGTTAACATGTGCTTGCAAGTATACACAGATTGTCTTTGTTAAATCACTCCACATCTGTCCTTTTTGACTGTACTGCCCTATATTGTTGATGTTTATTTTAGAATGCTATTGAAAATCACAGTTGGAAGACGTTGCGATCAACATTTGCTTTTAACTTCTGCACTGTAAAATTTGGCTTACCTTCAAACAATTAAATAAGCCTTGCCTGCCAACCTTCATCAGTGTTGCTTTTTGTGTTATGGAATGTTGATGTGTTACTAACATGTTAGAAAAAAAATTTTTTTTGGAAAATCCAGTTTTACAAACAGTCAAATACAAAATCAGAATGAATGAGTAGCTTTATTTCAGTTAGCATACAAATCAAAAGCTGAATTTTGAAGGATACACAAATTAAGGTTTTTTTAAATTCAGTGTCTTATAGAAACATATAATTCTGAAGTTATTACAGTTTACATTCCAAAAATGGGGGAAACTTGAGAGCACCATGACTTTTATGTTGTATAACATTCCAGCAGTGTCCAAGGAATGCCAAAAATACACCAGCATAAGTGCTAATCCATACATTCTGGGGAATTAGCAGATCAGAATCTGTTTTCAGATCAGGTTCAAGGCGCTACTACCTTGAATTTCTATACCTTGTGTCATGGCTTCAGAGTCCAAGACTTGTCGGATGTGGCATTTTGAAACTCATTTTAGCCCAGAGTTAACCCCCAAAGGTCCAATATAGAGGATCTCTGAATGGGCGGGTGGTTCCAATGTATCTTTGAATTCTAATGTTTTCCCTAGATTCAGAGGTAAAGTACAGGATGGGGTAAAAGATGCTTTAGATCCTCTGTAGGGAATTTATCCACATCATCCCTCAGCCTGAAAGCCAGCTTGAATTTCAAATACACTACAGTGAGATAGCTGTGAACTTTTGTGTATTACCCAAAATTGAACCAGGATCCTCAAATGTAGCCCACTCTTTTTTATGGCATTGAACATCAAAGGCAAACAATTCAGGGACTGTCTGAGGAAAAGATACGTTTATCAAGTCACGAACATTAGTTAATCTAGCTCTATGATTTGTATTGTAAATTTCCCTCTCAACAAAACTTTCAAAGTATTTCAAATACAGTGTAAATTGGTAATATGAACATAAAATCACATTTAAACTAAAAAAATGTGATGGTAAGAATGCATTGTTTCCACTAATTAACATTTTTTCCAGACATTCTTCTATACTCATAGAAATCACATTACAATGTTATTTCTGTAGCCAAATCTGTCACTGCTGTCCATGACATAGGAGCAGATCTACTGAACAACAGAATCAGCAGCCCTATGACTGCCATTTCTCTCTTGGTCCAGATAGCCACACTGCTGTCTAATCAAGTTCTTGCCCTCCAAGTAGGAGGGGTTTTAGTCTGATGAGCCATCCATTGACTCTCACCCTTGGTACATGATCCTTCTATACTATCGGGAAAGATTTCTTCCAATACATGTTTTTCTTTTGTTTTTTCAACTTCGATTAATAACTTATTTTGAGACTGAACCCTAAGCATGTTGAGAAGCCAGGGAATGTTGTCATGATTTTATTTTTCCCCAGATTCATCTGAAAAAGAGGTAAGATTAATCAATCTTTTTTTTTCTAATACAATATAACAAACGCATCACTCAGTGTTAAACAATGTTGTTAAAATGTAACTGAAGTGTAATTTTAAAAACTCCATTTAAATGTGAATCAAATTCTGGATTTAAGGAGGTTTAATATTTATTTCTGTGGCCTATTTGGGATAAGAATCATCAGCTGCTCTAATTTTCCCAGCAAATCTTTATCCTTTTAGGAAATCTTCTTAGAAAGCATTACCTGGGAGGTGGACTGTGTACGCTTTTCAAAATATCACATTTTAAGATTCCCTGGAATTTGTAAAGATATAAGTAGTTACAATTGCAAAAGTTAAAAGGATAACATTGAAAAGAATTTCACTTCCAAATTGTGTCATCATCAATTTTAACAAAAGAAGAAATATTTAATTAAGGCTCTATAGACATTTCTCATAAATGCCAGGGCAGGGGAGGGAGAATGTTTAATGGCTTCGGAAATAGTGCAGGGCAAGGGAAGTACATACATACCAGGTGAGTAGCTGAAAACATTTACTTCATTGATGTACTACTTACATGTTTTTTGGGGGCTGGATGGGATAAACAATTTTTTTGCTTGTATTTGCAAACCATTTTTAACTCTTTTAAATGTTTATAATTTTTAAAGTTTACTTACTATGTAGAAAGTTTTAAAGTAATTCACTTTTCTTTGCAATACATAAAACAAGACTAGTTTTGAGTTATCACTGGAATGTCTGGTAGAATTTGCATTTCACTTTAGGCTGTTTAATACATAAATTGTTCAGGAAAACCTTGAATGTGCTTTGTAGCTTAATTTCATTTAGTTACACATATGTATTCCTCTTAAAATATCTGTTATTCAATTCAACATATATTAAGCGCTTATTTTGTATAATGCACTGTGCTGAGGATTCAAAGTAAAAAATTTTACAGGTACAGCTTCTAATCTTAAGTCTAACATAAAATATGGCATCATTAAAAGAGGCATTAACCTGAAAGAAGTTTGGTCTTTTTTTTTTCTCCCAAAGTGGAGACAAGTTGAAGAGGCAGAAAAAGAGCATAAGAGCATAAGGGAGGAAGTGGAAGATGAGAAAAGTAGATGAAAAAATAGAAACCCTCAACAAGTTTTAGTAAAAAATAAGGATAGGAACAGAGAGAGTCTTGGTGAATAAAAAAAGGGAAAAGATCTGAAAATTATTCAAAGTCACAACAATTATCAGGAATTTGATGTGAAGAGGTAAAAGGGTATGATGGCAGAGGTGGGTGGTATGGTGGGGACAAGCAAGAGGAGGGTGCTTATTAGAAACCCTTTGTAGTAAGAGAAAAATAATCCTATATTATTGCCGTCTTTGTCAAGATGGCTCTTTTCCCCTCAGCTGAAAAAGAGAAAACAGTAATATCCCCTACCAATTTCTTGGCATCTTTAGAAGTGAAGACATTCCTACTAGCTTTCCAGTGATTTGGGCAAGTATGGTATTTTCTCCAATTAAAGAAAGGAGGGCCAGCTCACATGTTCCTATAAATGCTGTCAGTTCTATGACTGAGTGTCTGTTAGTAAGAGGGTATTTATTCTGATAGGCTGATAGAAAATATTTAGATCTCGCTAAGCTTGGTTGTTCCATATTGCAGGTGTAGGTACTGCCTGTATGCCTTCCTTGAGATGAAATAATTGGGGGGTCATTCTGCTGTCTCTGAGGTCTGTTAATTATTAGAGTAACAACACATTTACACAATGGTTTTTCCATCAACCTATAAGGTAGGCAGCACAAATGTTATTATCCCTTTCTTACTGAGGCTCAGAGAAATTAAGTAGTTTGCCAGATATTATCAGAGCCAGGATTTGAACCCAGATGCTTTTCTACTACATGATATTGATCCTGTTGAAAGGCGCTTAAGGTTTCTCTGTTCAGAACCCAGCACAGCCTCAGTTACATTATGGGTGCTATGATAATCCTGGTGACTTCAGGAAAATAAATAATAATGGACTAAATACCCATTTTCCCCTAGTTTGGGAAAAGAATTTAGGAGAAAGTTGGCTAAAGGATAAAACTAAACACAAGAAGTACCCAGTAAGCCTCTGGTACTTAAGCAAACCATGTTCTTTTAAGTAGTACTTAGGGCGAAAGTAATTCTTTACTTTTATTTACCTGAAAAATACTCTTTTGATTTTCTTACACACCTAACAGCAGTTTTATATCATCACCCTTTCCACCCATTTGCCAAACTGGGAGAGGGAATTTTTTTTGAGGAAATATTTTCAGTGTATTATTATGTAAACATGCAAATCTACATGGAAAATTTTGGCTTTTTCATTTTAATAGTGAAATATCCTGAATCTTTAAATACTGTTTGCCCCTCTTACAAACCAAATATAAGTTCAACAGGTTGAAATATTTAATTGGAGGTTGTGATAATTATTATTATTATTATTTTTTTAATTTTAGAAATTGATCTTCCTGAATTCATTGAAACAGGAGAATTATTCAAGGTATATTTTTTCAAGGTCAATTTTCATGTTCATTTTTTTCTTTAAGAAACCTAATCAAAGAACAAAAGTTTTGAGTTAAGGATAAGGATTCAGATAATTGTTAGACTAATAATTGATTATATTTTTCATTATTTAAAATCAGTTAACATTATGTTCGTTATTATTCGTAGTAATAAAGGGTCCACTTTAGAATAAAGTGGACATACACAGGTTTCATTTCTTCTTTTTGAAGAACTACACATATCTCTATCACTAGCATTCAAAAGAAAACTACCTCAGTAATATATAAAAATAGCTATAACTCATATTTAAAGCCTAACTTTAAACTTAGATTATTAGTCTGAGTTCAGATCTTCATTTAAATTTTGGAAAATAAATTTTGGCTTATGATATTTTAATAATTATTTAGATAGATGACCTGCCAGTGGTTCTATCACTGGTTTACTTAAGGGCTTAATGGTTAATGTGATCAAGAACATATAAGGGGAAGGTGGTGGGGAGGAAGAGGGAGAAAAATTTGAAACTCAAAAGCATATGGAAGTGTTGTTGATAATTCAAAATGAACTAATAAAAAAGAATTTTAAAAGAATATATAAATATAAATTCATATTATATATAAATATGCATGAGTTTTTCTATTGCTTGTACCAGTTATCCATTATATGCCCTATTTTTAGTGAATTTATAATATCAGACCTACTTCCTTTTACTTCTGATTTACTATCCTATGCTGTCATGCATGCCAATACTAATAATTTTAGTATTAACTCAAATTAAAAATTAGGAAGAGAAATACTTAAGAAACACACACATAGGGATAGGAAATGGGGCTGCAATTTCATTGATTAAGAGAAACTCTCCAAATGAGGCATGTCTTCCCAACACAGTTCAGTACCTTCTCTGCTACTGCTACAAATATATATATGTATACACAACAAACACACACACACACACACACACACACACACACATATACATGTGTATGTATGTTCTAGTTATAAAGTTAGGCCAATTTCCTAAATATGTATCTTCATTAAAATTCAGAAAATAGGGGCAGCTAGGTAGCACAGTGAATAGAGCATTGGCCCTGGAATCAGGAGGACCTGAGTTCAAATTTGACCTCAGACACATAACACTTACTAGCTGTGTGACCCTGGGCAAGTCACTTAACCCCAATTGCCTCACCAAAAAAAAATTTAGAAAATATATTTTTGGCCTAAAAGAAAAAAAGTAATTAGCAAGTTCATTATGTTCATATTATATTATTGATTCTAATCATTAGTTTATTTGGACTAAAATATTTTCCTCTTATTATAGCAATTGGGACCTATTAGTAAATGATTTTTTTTTCTTGTGATGCCATGTACCCAGTTGGGAATCTCCTCTTACCAATGAAAACTAGCAATTAATTTATAAATTATAGTTTTAGAGAGTTACCTTGGAGCACTGAGGCTCTGAACTGTCTTGCTCATGGTCCCACAAACAGTATTTGCAAGGGACAAGACTTGAACCTGGGTCTTCCTGAATATATGGACAACTTTCTACCCACTATGCCACAATGCTTCTCTAATGAATGATAATATTTGGATTTTTATAAGTTAGAATTTCACATTTTTGTATTTCATAGTAAGTAGGGTCAAAACAATATTACAAAATTCTTATACTGATGTATTAAATTATAGGGACTGAAAACAAAATCTTGAATTCTTGACTTGTTAAATTTATATGACCTCCTAAGCAGTAATTAGCTTCATTTCAGTCATCGATATACATCTGCATATGCATGAGTTGTTCAAAAAGTAAGTTTATGAGGTTAGTGATATTCTCTTTTTATATTTATTTAATACTAGAATGTTCACAAAGCACTTTACATATATTATATCATTAAATTTATATAATATGCATAGTATGACCATCTTTTTTGGTAGTATAATATTTTGTTTAACATTTGTGGCAATACTGTAAAGTAGATTATTTCTTATTGTGAAAGTAAATCCTTAGTTTAAAATAGCCAGTTTTCACGGGGAAGCCACATGAAACTGTATCATTCATATGGATAGTTGTGATGCATGGACACTGTGAAATTTGTATTCATTATGTCTGTATTTCTATCCAAGATGGTCACCAATTATGCTGCAAATAAAGGCTAATCTTCTTCCCAGGGGGAAAGCTAAAAGACTTGAGAATGTCCTCTCCATTCTCCAGTTTACTGGAGAAAGTAAAAGGGTCTTTGATGGGGTTGAAGAAAGAATCCATGAAGGGAAGAAGAAAAAGATTCAGATAGGATGTGGGAAGCAAAGTCATTAAAGAGGATGGTGAGTAAAGGAAAATAAAACACAGGAGAAAGAGAAGAAGTTTTGTCCCATTGGACCTACATTCTAAGTATCGTTGGGTTATGATATATGATAGTGGAATATGAATCCAGACTTTGTGAAGAAGAAATAGCAAACCATGCTCATTACAAAACTAAGGATAATATACCAGCCCTAGCAAGTGGTAGGAATTTTATTATCATACCTAAGATGAGGAGCTGCATTAGGGTGTTTGGTGATTTTTCCGGAAGGGTAGAGTGATAGTTGTATATAGGCCTGACATGGTTTACAGAGAATCTTTCTGTAGCAGGATTTGAGATATACTAGGACTACCCACTTGTAACTGTTAACCCCCTTATTCTGAGTAAGAGAGAAAGAATAATGCTCACAGAAGCAATCTGAAATAATTCTATATTTCTGAAGTCCTGAGCAGGAAAATGCAAGATTTGGAGATACATGGGCATTTTCATTGTTTCTTGATATTAAGAAGTCATGACTTTGGAAGATTATGCCCACTTCTCCAGTTAAAGCTGGATATTAGCTTTTACTCAGTTGGAATTTTAAAAATTGTTTTTTGAACTATAATTTATAATGTTAAAATTGCATACTTTAACATTAATGGAAAGACTGTACCAGAAAAAGTTTAAATAGAGAATTGAACTGAAATTTAAGGGGAAAAGAGGAAAGATATGCAGATAAGAAGGCACAGTCTCCACCCTTTTAGAATTCACTCTATAGTGGAAGCATAACATGTAATTCTCAAGAAGAAACAAAATAGAAGAAGATTGGGAATGATATTTCAAGAATGTCTGAATGTCATTGGATAGAAATGTCACCACTGCACAGAACATAGGTAATAAATCCAGTGAACTTTACTTTTAACAACAAAAGATCATGTCAGTCTCATCAAACCATATCACATCACTTGGTAGGAAAGGATTGATGAGTAGAATATGGCAGTGGAAGGATTTACTACATGCAAAATAAACAGTTAACAGAGAAAAGGGGATTATTACTAAATATTAAGAAGGTATGTGTCTGTATGAAAATCCATGGAAATGAAAGTAGAAACTGGGTGAACATAAGAAGAGAGAGAAACATATTTTCTCTGGAGACCACCTAGCTAGAAATGAAATTTGGCTAATACCTTCCTAAAATAGATCACAAAACTGGCCAAGACAAAAATAAAAGAATTGCAAAAAAAACCTTACGAATTTCAGCAAAGAGAGCATCTCATAATTTCTCTGTGAATAAATTGTAATAATGTGACTTTGACTGAATGTTGGCAAATTAGGTAGGTTTATATTCGGTCAGATAACAACAGCCATAGTGTTTTGGTTGATGAATTACCATTAATCTGGGAAAAGATAGGGCTCTTGTAGCAAGCCACAGTGCTCTTTCCTTGGCCTTGACCAATTATTTTTGTCAATAACTAAAGTAAAAATATAGAAGTCATGCCAGTCAAGTTTGTGAATGACGCAAAGCTGGGAGGGATAGTGAATACTTCGGATGATAGAATTAATATTTTAACATCACAACAGGTTGGAATTATGGGACAACACAGTCAAAAATAAATTTAATAGATGTGTAAAATGCTGCATTTTGTTTTCTGCTTAAATTACATTAATAAAGGAGTGAAGAGACCTCATTTAACAACAATTTGTGTGAAAAGGCCTGAGGGCCATCATTGACCACAAACTCCATCTGAATAGTATGACAGTCTGCTAAAAGGGACTAATGCAAGTTTAGACTGCTTTAATAGGTATATAGGTTCCAAATCAAGAAAAGCAAAAATATACTATATTCTGTGCTGGACAGACCAAATCTGGATTACTGTGAGATTAACAAAAAAGATTAAAAAAGATAACCCCTGCCTTTACTGAGTTCACAGTGTAGTAGAAGGATAACACAGAATTCATAGATAACTTTAATACAAAATTATATGCAAGTAAATAAAAGAGGAAAGAAAGTACTATACAAGGCAGAAGGAAAGGTCCATTACTCCCCTGGGAAATCTGGGAAGACATCAGAGAGAAGGTGTACACCTCCTCTGGTATATTTTGTTCAGTTCTGGGCACCACATTTCAGAAAGGACATTGATAAGCTGGAGAAAATCTGGAGGAGAACAAACATGGGTAAGAACCTTGCAATTATGCAATATGAGAATAAGTTGAAGGAAAAAGGGCTATTTAGCCTAGAGAACAAAAGACTTAGGAAGGACATGACACCCTTCTTCATATATTTGAAGGATGTCACAAAGAAATATCATTAGCCTTGTTCTGCCTCATCCCAGAGGACAGAACTAGGCCTTCTGGGTAGAAATTATAAAGAGGTAAATTTAGACTTAATGTAAGGGAAATATCTTTACAATTAGAGTTATACAAAAGGACAGCTCGCTGCCCTGCCTTGGCAAGGAGTGGGTACCCATCTTACTAGAGGTGGGGTTCAAGCAATGACTAGATTGCCCTATTTGTCTATTATGTTATGTTTTATTATATTATTGCTCAAGTACAGGTTGGATCAGATAGCCCCATTTGGTCTCTTTGAAGTTTTCGATTATAAGATTTTGTGAATTTGGACTTTAAAGGATGGGTATGATTTCAGCAGATGGAGAGAGGATAAAAGGGCATTCAGTCATAAGGCAATGGTATTGCACAAAGACATGGAGGCAAGAGAGCATTGGATATCTATAATGGATGGCAGATAGTCTAGTTTGGCCGAAGTATGAAGTACGTGGTGGTGATGTGAGAAATGTCATTATCCTGGAAAGGTAGGATGATGCCAGAGACTGGAAGACTTTGAGTGCCAACCTAAACTATCTGACATTTAGAGTTAGGCAAAAATAAAACGAAGCTAATTTGTAAAGCAGTGATATTCCTGCTGCTAAAAGTATTCATTCATCAATATTATTGAAGGCATTATTTATTTATTTAGCTTTTGGAAGAAAGTTGAGCTAAATGACTTCTAAGGTTCTATGTCTTTATAATTCTGATTCCTAAACACTTCATCCCAAGTAGAAGTAAGATACTAGGCTTTGATTTGCCAATTTGGAGAATGTTCCCACTAAAGAAATTTATCTCAACTTGTTATAGAAGTAACAAAGTAGTATTGATTTTTCACCAATAAAATATACCATATAAATGCAGTGTTTCAAGAGAGATAATTAAAGACCAACAATAAAATTTTGTCTAAGTGCTGTACATTTGGGAGAGCAACAACCTTAATTAAAGGCACACTGAGTCACAATTACAGTCAATGCACTTATTGGTATGGTTAACATTTACAACAACCCTTCAGGAATCTCTAATTGTGTCAGTGTTGCTACTTCCGTTCCAAATAGAGATTGGAATTCCTCCACATCTTCAAATATGGCCAAAAAGTTAATTGCCCTGTGGCCATTTCTGTGATGACATTCTCTAAAGTTTGCAGTTCGGAACTTTTAATGAACCACACAGTACGTGGATGACTGTACCAATGTTTACTCTCTGCTGGCATAATTCCAAGATCCCATTTCACTTCTGTGCATGGAATGAAGTCTTAGAATAGGACTTCAGTATTGCCACAAATGTCTAGGGAAATAATACTGTCAATATTATTTTACTATGCATATTTCATTGTTAATTAAGTTAACAAACTTACTTTTTGAACAAAGTAATTCACATAGAACTTTAAGGTTCCACAGAGCTTTAGAACAACAGCCTTGTGGAGTAGCTAGTGCAAGTAGTATTATCCTCATTTTACAGACTGAGGACATGGAAATGAAAGTATTTGAACCTGGATTTGAACTTAGGTCACCATGCTCCAAGTCCAATGCTCTACAATACTCTCAATACAATGCACCTGTTCACGTGTGTTTGTATATATTGGTCAAATTGGAATCTAATCCCTTTGTTAAACTTAGAATCTTACTGCCATCAGGGCAACTCTTTCTCAGTTTTATGATCAATCCACCTATTTCAAAGCTATCAGAAACAGTAAAACAGCAAGATTTATAAATTATTTGACATGCAGATGCCCAATACCATAAGCCTGGGTGACAAAAATATACCTCGATTCATTTTTGAATTTAGTTTTTCTGGAACACATAAGTTTGGCTTCATAATAAGGGATCCACTTTATGAGAGCACAAAGCATTGTGGGACATTTTATTGACTTCCAGGCAGAAACCCGCTGTCAGTCACTCAGGTGATTTTGAGAGACAACAGAATCCAGGCTTAGGCATTCAGGATCCCCATATATGTTTAGGCTAAACTCAGAATTCTTTATTAGGTGATTCTAGTTAAATTTTTATGAGTCATTTTTAGAACCTCAATCTAGGTACCACATTGATACTCTAAACGAGATTTTGTCAAACACAGACCTTAAGTCCTCTGGCCTGAACCAGTTTAAAGTATAATTGGAAAATATTTAACAAAATACACAAAAATGGAACATAGATAATGTTCATCTGTGGTACTTAAGTCGATATGCATTCACCCTGTGGGAATCCTTATACATGGTTTAGTGACTTCCATTCCTATTTGAGTTTGACACCACTGCTGTAAATGCTTCCTGAGGAAAACTTAATGCCTAATTCTGACATAAACACATTGATTTATAACGATAGTATGTCCACAAGTAAATAGTTTACTTGACATCTCATGGTCTGGTGAGTTAATTACTACTTTACTTGCTGTCAGATGAACTACAGAATCATGAAGACATGAAAATAAATTTATGTATTATTAAAGAATACTCTCAGTGAATAAAAACGGATACCATCTTTCCTCACTTAGAAACTGTGGTGTTCATTAATTGAATTATTTCTTCATTTGAAGGGAAGTCAACAATTAAGTTACCTTCTCTAAAATTTATTAAGTCAAGGCCTCACTATGATAGTAGTTTATAAACATGAGGGCATTAACTAAAACCACATAGTAAATAAATAATTTGCAGCAAAGTATATGGATATAGTATTGATTTTTGCTGTCTTTCTCTTGTTTTGTAGATTTTTTAAAAAAGTTTGAATTTTCTGATTACTTTTTTGTAGGAGGAAGATGATGAGAAAGAGATGGAACCAGGAACTGCAGTAAGTCCAAGTACAGCTAGTGCCACAAGCCAGATAAAGAGAAAGGAACCTGAAGTCACTACTACATCAAACTACAAGAGAGAACAATTGAGGACAAAACCCGATGAGGATAAAACCAATGAGTATCTTACAGAAGGGAGGGAATTCTCTGAAGAGGGGGATGTCCATAATGTCGTCTTTTACAGTACTTACCAACCAGTAACTGAATTATCAGCCCAAGAGAAAGATATTTCTTGGATTTCTCAAAATATTACTGATATTATAGAAACAACTTCATCTTCTTCAAATGATGGTTCTGAAACTACTATTCACTTCTCACACATTAGTTCCTCCGAAACTTCAGATTCTTCACGTATTTCAATAGCTGAATCCCAAGAAACGTCAACTGATAGTCGCGAAGAAGATAGTTTATTAACCAACTTTCAATTTGAATCAGGGGGCGATGATTCTTCAGGCTCTGTTCCTGCAACTTCAGCTGGGCCATTTGTATCAGAGAACATATCTCATGGATATGTCATTTCCTACGATGTCCTTTTACCAGGGTATACAAAAAATACTTCTAAAGATTCAAATTCATCAGATTCTGAAGAGTCCCTGAAGAGTCCTTCTGTTGATGGAAATGTATGGTTCAATAATATGACAGATTTAACAGCTAGTCCTGATGCTACATCAGATGATAAGAAATTATCTCAAACTAGTTCTACTGATACAGTCAACAAGGAATCAGCAGCAGCTACAGCGGCATCTTCCATTGGCCCACTGGTGTCCCAGGATACTTCAGTTGTGGATCTAGCAATGCCTCCTTATTCTACCTTTGCTTACTTCCCTACTGAGGTAACCCCTCATTCTTTCTCTCCAACCTCTGGACACAGCGAATCTACTTCTGCGGCCAGTGAGTTACTCTCTCAGACAACTCAACCGGGATACAATGGTGAGATACCTCTCCAACCTTCCTACAGTAGTGAAGTGTTTCCTCTAGTCACCCCTTTGTTGTCTGACAATCAGATGCTCGACACTACTCTCCCTGCTGCTTCAGGTAGTGATCTGACCTTGCATGCTACACCTGTATTTCCCAGTGTTGGTGTGTCATTTGAATCCGCTTTGTCTTCCTATGATGACGTACCTTTGCTTCCATATTCCTCTGCTTCCTTCAGTAGTGAAGTGCTTCACCATCTGTATACAGTCTCTCAGATCTTTCCACAAGTTACTCCAGCTGTTGCCAGTGATAAAGCGTCCCTGCATGCTTCTTCACCAATGGCTGAGGTTGTTGATTCATTATTACCACCCAGTCTTGATAAATATTCTGATGTGATGCCACATCAGACTGTTCAAGCTACTTCAGAGACATCTATACTTGCTAATGAGTTGGGTACCCTTAATAAAACGCATATGCTTTCTCAAGTTGAACCATCCAGCAGTGACTTAAAGATGCATGTACTTTCTACGGTATCTGAACTTGCTTATGCTTTGCCTGATAGAGGCTCCCTCCAGACTTTTCCTGTTTCCTATGACGCTACAGTAGCTGTGCATGATTCCGTTCACCAGGGTTCCTTATATAGCAGCCATAGCAAAGTACTGATGCTTAAGCCTTCTGTTATAGCCCAAAGTGAATCTTTCCAGGAGCCTACAAAGGTTCTTTCTAATGATATGGATTGGTCTGGAGCATACTCTGGTGGTAGCGAGTTCCTTTTGCCTGACACAGATGGCTTGACAGCACTTAACATTTCTTCACCTGTTTCTGTAGATGAATTTACATATACAACATCTGTGTTTAGTGATGTTAATAAGCTGCTTCGTAAAAGTGATGGAGATGAGACAGTACAGCAGATTTCCTCTTTTAATGAAATGGCTTACCATTCTGAAAGTACAGTGATGCCCGAACTTCCTGCATCTAGTGACAATGTAATTAAACTAAATGTATCTTTACAGGAAACCTCAGTTCCTGTTTCTAATACAGAGGGAGGCCTTCCAGTGTCTTTTGCTCTTCCCACTCCTAAGGGTTTTGGTCCTGAAATTAGTCAACCTTTGCATGCTACATCTCCAGCTTTTGGCGACTCTCTGCTTATGTTTAGTGCAATCTCAGAGCAAGCTTTCCCTCCCGCTGCTGCTGCTGCTGCTGATGCTTCTAGTGAAATGTTGTCTCCAACACAGCCATTGTTTTTTGAGGCCTCCTCTTCCTTAAGCAATGAAGCCTTACTGCAAACTTCCTTTCAGTCCTCTGATGTTGGCACTCTGCTTAAAACTGTCCCAGCTGTGCCTAGTGATCCAATATTGATTGAAACCTCCATGGTTGACAAAAATTGTTCTTCAATATTGCATCCAGTGGCATCTGATTCTGCTTCAAGTAAAAAGGCGCAGCATTCTACCTCTGTACCAGTTGCTGATATGTTATCACCTACCTCTAGCCTACCCACTGCTTCGCTTCAAGGTTTAACCATTTCTTATGCGAATGAGGACTATGTCACAGCCATTTTACTTAAAAGTGAAATATCACAGCAAGTTGAGCCTTCATTGTCTAGTAATGGTGATTGGCTCCAATCTACTAATGTGGGGATTACCAGTGCATTTCCTCCCATAGCTGTACCTGCGGTTGCGACTCCCAGTTTCTCCACTGATATGCTGCCAGATACTCATATAAGCAAGCATATTTATTCTGATGAATTTCCTAACTATAACACAATTAGTTCTCTTATTAATGATATTTTGGCTCCTGTAACACTGGTTGCTTCTGATACACATAAATATATTGATCACGTTGCTCTTCTTTTGCCAAGTGCACATATTTCTGTTACAGCTGCCTCTTCCACCATTGAAGGCACTGAAACTTTAAGTGGGTTATTCGTTCCCTCCCAAACAACTCCTGGGTTAACCCTGAGTACCAGGTTTAGGGCTAATTTTGTAGTTGGCGGTGGCCATGGTAATGAAGATGAGGATGATAGTGATGAAATTGATGATTATGATGATGATGGTATATCTGTAAAAAATTGTATCTCATGTATATCATATAGAGAATCTCAGGAAAAGATAGTAGATGATTCAGATGCTCAAGTAAACAATTTTGTGGATCAGAGTAACCTAATCCCATATTTGCCATCGGAGAAATCTGAAGAAGAAATGAAAACAATAGGTTCAGTCTCAGATAGTCAGCTAAGCTCTGGCATGGAAAGAAGTCATGAACAGCCCACATCGATAAACATGCTACCCCCAAAATACAGTGATGCAACAACAGTGAGAAATTCTATTCAGACTGGCTATACCCACTTTCCTGATACCTCAGAATCTAAGTCTTTGACTATTTTTACAAGTGATGAAGAGAGTGGCTCTGGTCAAAGTACCTCAGATAGTTTTAATGATAATGAGACATCAACAGATTTCAGTTTTCCTGATCTGAATGAGAGAGACGCTGAAGGGACCCTGCAAGCAGGTGACTCAGAATTAACCCCTGGATCACCACAGTCATCAGCACCATCTGTTACTAATGGTCAATCAGTGTTCAACGTTTCTGAGGCAGGTTAGTTGTGGATCAAGCTCAGAGCTGTAAACTCATATAGTATTTAGCTGTGTTATTTTCCTTCCACTGACAGAGGAGAGATAGCATATAACATGTGAGCATATGTTACAGAAAGAATGATTATCTGTGATGTATTTGGGGGACAAACTATAAATCAAGAACAAGAGACAGAGGTTTCAAAGTAACACTTGTCATTCCATTGTTTTTGTTATCTAACATTCTGTAGTTTTCAGAATATGATCTTTGTATTTCAAAAGAATAGTCAAGGGTTTTTTGTCCTCTTCATTTTGCCTGAAATAGCTTAAATTATTTTATTTCAAGCAATCCTTTCCCAGTATTTCATACTCTATGAGATAAGCTGGCCATTGTGCAATACGATTTGAAATAATGTCAACTAATTAACTATATCAGGTCTCATTATGATGGTGCATCTTAGCATAGAGGTGACCCAGGTTTCCTGAAGGATATGCTGGTGGAACACAAAGTCGTGTAGGTCCTACCAAGCTGGAATGGCTTCAGGCATGGGGCCAGACTGTGGGTCTGTCTCTGAGGACCAGCTTCCCCCAATTTGGAGAGGTTTACACCAGAAAGTTCCATACCAGTTGGTTAAGCAGAGTACAACACCGTCTACTAAGGAACAGCTATCAAGCTGTGTCAATAGAGTCAAAAATTGAAGTATTCAAGTAAGTTTGTAGAGATTGCATATTTCAGAATTTTTAAAATAGTGTTTTTTGTTATCATTCTTGGTTTTTAAAAAAATTCCATCCTAGAACTCTTCAGGTCTAAAATACCTTGGTCAGCTAAATTCTTTAGATGTTCTTTTTTTTTTTTTTTGGTGAGGCAATCAGGGTTAAGTGACTTGCCCAGAGTCACACAGCTAGTGAGTATCACGTGTCTGAGGCTGTGTTTGAATTCAGGACCTCCTGACTCCAGGGCCGGTGCTCTGTACATTGCACCACCTAGCTGCCCTGGTCAGCTAAATTCTTAAAAGTATGTTGTAAGACCTTCCCCTCAGCCCCTCCAAAAATGATGACACAATTCTTTTGAGCAGCCACAAGACAATCAGAAATTTCTGAAAATTAACAACAAGTGACTTCTTTGGAATAAATTTTAGTGAGCTGTAAAAATAACTCACAATGAATAAAAAGCATGTTAGAGTTTGAGGATTTTTAGTTCTCTTTGGTTGATTATCTCGCTGTTGCCTTAAGATGGCAGTATCAGGCAACAAAATAATGCACCATTCACTTCTAACTAGTGTTCAAGAAGGACTTCATGTATCAATTATTGATATGCATCATAATCATATGAAAAGATAAAAGACAATGGATCTGCAAAATTAATGCTTTTTAACTTTTTAATGAAAATTGTTTTGCTAGTTAGATGTTTTTAAAACAGCTTTTTTAAAAGCATACATAATACCCACTTTTCTTAAGAGTTATAAAATAGGTTCATTATACGCATAAGGAGACAAGTTAATTACACCAAAGGAATCATGTTATTTATAGTTTGCTTTAATTAAATTTAAGGGAACGTTATTTGTAATTAACGGTGAAAAGATTTGAAATCTTGACAGTACTTCAGAAGATAACTGTTTAACATGTTGCTTGACTTACTAATAGCTCCTGTTTATAACCCAGCACCTAGATGTCAACCTCATTAAAGAATTTTCCTCTATGTTATTTTTTCTTACTAAATTATGTTGCATATTTTCTTTTAGTGCAAAAGCGGCAATTAAAAGTGGGTACATTTTAGTCATGAGGTTTCTCTGCAATCAAACTTTGTCTATTTAATATTACATTTAAACTTCAACCCTTAAAACTCTGACACGAAACTTATAATGAATTCATAGTTGAGGCATCATGGTGCATTCATTAGGGCTAACATATATGGAGTGCTATCTAGCTAAGATTTTTGTAGTGGTTGCTTTAATGGATTTTTCAATTAGATTGTTCCAGAATTTCTAACTCTGTAATGTTGTCAGAACTTTAACAGAAGATGAACTTTAGAGGAGAATTTCAGGAATCCATCTATTTCCTGGTTTTCCCAGATTGTTATTCATCATTAATATATTTTCATTACAGGTGAATCTAGTACATCTCTGGATCAATTGCAATCTAGTTTCCCATTCTTAAATGTATTTTCTGAAACCAAACAACTTGCTGATAAAAATTTTATATTGATTTCATGTACATCCATTAATGAGAAGAAATTTGGGACATCATTTCTATTATCAGAAGCTAATACTCATTAAATAGAATAGACATTAAGAGACTGAGAGAAGTCCTTTTTTTTTTGTAAAATTTATCATATGGTTACAGGTGGAATTGAATTCCATGTCTATGATGCACCTAGCCTACAGTGCCTTATACAAAGTAGGTTCTTACACCTTACATTAGCTTTGGTATTTCATGTGTTCCCAACAGGAGTTTTTCAGAGATGTAATGTTCTATTCTAATCACATCTAAGATATTTCCTCTTAACAAGATACTAAATTTGACCATGGCTAGAAATTATATTTTGAAAGTAAGAAATCTACAATTACCATACCCAGTACTCCAATTTTATCACCAAATTTGTATTTTTATTTTCAAAAACTACTTCAAATATCAGAATTTATCATTTATTATCCAATTACCTATTAACAAATTTCCCATTTCATTGGCCAAATAACATGTAGAAATCAGATAAGCTAAATTTACTTTGTATGAACAGCTATTACATTTAGCAGGGAAAAAAATCTGTTGGTAGTTAAGTATCATGCTGATTGACTAAGAGTTTCATATCTCAACTAGTTGCATTGTTTTATATATATATATATATTATATATATATATAATATATATATATTATATATATATATATATAATTATCCTGTTGTATATATTTTCTTTTTTTACATATTATTTATTTTTTTAAATCAATTAATTTGTTTTTAGTTTTCAACAATCACTTCCATATCTTTTGAGTTTTAAATTTCCTCCCCCTCCCTCTCTATCTGCTTCCCCAAGACTGCATACAAGTAGGCTCTACAATGCAAATCAATTCCTTCTTTTTAGAGCTTTTCCAAGTGTACATACCAGGTCAGGGTGCTCCCTAATGTTATAGCAGTGTAATCCATTATCTTTGAGGAAGTGATTCTAATGAAGGGTTTAATGGATTCTTAAACTTCTTGCTACTAAGGGCCATGTGAAATATAAGGCAAGAACTGTTAATAGCCTGATTGCATTCTACAGTTTGGGAACTAACTATAACAGCTGTGAAGAATTTTTTTTTCCTAGTTAACAGTGATAATACAGGTGAGAATATAGTTTTGTGTGTAAATTCCAGTCACAAAAGAAGTGTCATTTTTTTCAGGCCTTTAAATTAATCTGAAGAATGGATTCATCCATTCTCATTGTTCAGTATTTTTTAAATTGAAATGAGCTCCAAGAACTATGTGATTCTTCAATTCACATGTAGTACTTTGATTTTCGAGAAAGGAAAGATAGAGAAGAAACTCGAAATAAAAATTTTAAATAACCTATAAGTCAAAGTCAAGAAGACAATTTTAAATAAAGTGAAGCAGTCAGTTGAAGTAACTGTGTGGCATTAGAATGTTTTAGTTGCAAAGAAAGAAATAATTACATCTAAATAATTTTAAGAATGTCAAGATATTTAATGATGATCTAATGAAATCCATTTGCCGCTTTTGCTAAATTTACTTTAGTGATGGGTAGTTTTCTTACTTTAAATCTCAAATTGCCTCTTAAAAATATACAAACTCTGTAGTTCCTAAGAAGGTGATGTGCCATTTACTGTTGGAGTGCCATGTTTCTTCTGTTCAAGTAGTCTATTTTACTTACTGTCTTTGTTTTCCAAAAATGTATTTCTAAGCATATTCATCTAATGTGATATTATAGAGTCAAAACACACAAGGTAAGTAGCAACATATAATTTACAATTCAGTAGTTCAGTAATTCTGTGAAGTTTCCTTGTGCTTAAATATAAACTATCTCAATTTTCTCTGACTGCAGAAGCAAGTAATAGTAGCCATGAATCTCGTATTGGTCTAGCTGAGGGTTTGGAATCAGAGAAGAAGACAGTTATACCTCTTGTGATCGTATCAGCCCTGACTTTTATCTGTCTAGTGGTTCTAGTGGGTATTCTCATCTATTGGAGGTAAGTTTGATTTTTCAGACTGCACATAGGTCAGATCTTGTCCTGATTAGTGAAATAGTGATTGTTATTATGGCATGCTCCATAAGCAGATATGAAAGGCTTTTTAAAGTAGATTTTCTCAGAACTTTAATTATTTCTTGAAGTAGTCATGAACAAGCTGCCATCTTGTGTACATAAAGATTTAATGAGGGGGATGATTGATTTCCATAATTAAGGCAAGAAAATAAAGGTAAAATTAAAGAGCTTTGGTTCTGGTTGTTTTAGATAAATTATTTTGACAATTATAATTTCAGGTTGACAAGTAACAAACAAGAATGTCATTGTTGAATTTAATCTCAATTGGATGGGTTTTTTTTTTACCAACCATGTCTTTTAAGTACATTCTTTGGAAAAATTAATAGAAATAGTAATGTGTGCTTATTTAACTATAATCCCTTGCTTTGCATGAGTTTTATCCTATACCTATTAAACTACTAAATTACATATCAGCTCATAGAGAAAAAAAGTATTAGTTTGCTAATTGCTAATTTAGCTACTTTAGCTAATTGCTAAAATTAAAGTGGAAGGACAACACTGAATTCAGAAGTAAAGTCTAGGGATAACTTGGTTTGGGTGTATTTTTTTTCTTTATGGAATGTCTTAAAAAGGAAAGATGGCAAACTCCATTATACCCTATTATAATTCTTAAGGATAAATCATATTTTAGACTTTGTATTCTATAAAGACAGATACAGATGGCATAGCTCTGGGCAAACTGAGAAATATGACATGACCAATAATGTAGATGTGTGTCTATATATCTAAGTGTATAGTAAAACAAGGCTTTATATAGAATTTTACTATAGCTAGACTCAGAAAGATGGTCATAATTCCCTGACTAATAAGTTAAAACATTTTACTCTGAAGATTTGTAGTTAAGTCATTCCTCTTACCATTATTTTTCTATAGCTTTATATTGTGACAGACATCCATTTCTTAGATGTTTTTCCAAAATTGTTAATCTCAATTTAATTCATCAGATATTTATTAAATACCTTCAACATGTATGGAACTATTAAGGATACAAAAGACATGCTCTCTGGCCTCAAGGTGCATACTTAATAAATTCCTGATTGATATATGAAATATAGAGAGATACAAGAAAATACATTATTAAACATTAAAGTGTGTACCATAGGCAGTAAGTGATGTAGCAAGTTAAAGAAAGGAGAGATCATTTGTATTCACAGAAATCAGGAGGTTTTCAAGGAAAATGTAGAGAATTTGAGTCCAGAAAATTTAATGGGTAAGTAGGGTCAGGATAAGCAAAGAGAAGGTAAGGCAACATACCAGTCAGTAGAATCGTGGAGATAGAGATGAATGGGGTATACTCTTGAGACAGTGAAGCCTGAAGCATATTGTTCATGTACTGAGTATTTGGTTAGGTGAGAGCATCATTAAAGGTAAGTCTTATTTTATGCTTATTTTAAAGAGTGGAATATAAAATTCAAGTAGTAGCAAAATTCTCTCATCATCCTATACGTGTATGACTTTTAATCTTTGCCCATATTAACATGATACATTGTCTTACCCCTCCACTTCAAACATTTACATAGCATGTAATGAAATACAATTACAGGGACTTTGTTTTCGTGTTATCCAAATAATTTCATGAACTTATGACTTCTGCAGATCAGAATTATAGAATCTCAGTTTTGTCAAGGAGCCTCAGATACTATCAAAATCAGCCTCAAGTCCACATGTGACCCTCTAGGTCCTCAAGTGCAGCCTTTTGACTGAATCTAAACGGCAAACTTGGATTTGGTCAAAGGGCTGCACTTGAGGACCTAGAAGGCCACATGTGGCCTCAATGTCTCAAGTTCCTTACCCATGGTCTAGACTAACCCCTAACTGAATAGTGATATCCTGTAATACCCCTTAACAAGAGGTCATCATTCATTCTTCATTTAAAGGTCCCTAATGAAGGAGAACCTATTTACTACCTCCTCCAGAAAATCCATTTCACTTTTGAATGACTAATTTCTAAAAAGGTATTCCTTACATGAAGGTTAAATTTGTATCTTTGCAACTTTCACCCATAACTCCTGGTTTTTCCTTTTGGGGGAAAGAAGCAAAAGCTCAATTTTTTCCAGCCCTTCAAATACCTGGAGACAGCTTACAAATTCCTTTCTCTCAGTCTTTTCTTCTCTAGACTATACATGCTCAATTCCTTCAGTTCATTCTCATTGACTCAAGGCCATTCACCATTGTGTTTTCTCTCCTATGTGCATTTTCCAGTTCACGAATGTCCTTCTTTAAATGTGGTATCCAGAACTGAACATATGATTCCAGATATGAGCTGACCAAAGCAGAGCTAGAACTGGTCATTCGTCTTTGTAATGCAGCCTAAAATCACATGAACTTTTTAGGCTTCTGGGTCACACTGCTGACCCACATTAAACCAGCAGTCTAAGACACTGTTCTTTTTGCCTTGAACTGCTTTCTAGCTGTCCAGCCTCTTTTGATAGGTCGTCTTTTTCTTTCTTTCTGAAGTTTATTCTGTTTGAGTCTCTCTTAGGTTGATTTCCCTGGTGGAATTTTAGCCTTTGTGAAGAAACTAACTTATAGAAGTTAAACGATTTAATGCTTTCCCTAAGGCCATATACTTTGGTAGCTGTCAGGACTGGAAGCTAAGTCTCCTGACTACCAGGCCAGTGCTATTTTCATTCAGTGCTTCCTTGCTGACTTGTGCCAGTAAATCAGACCTCATGTTTCTCATACTCAAATAACCAAGGAGAAGATTAATATTTAGAGACAGGGCAACATGCTAGTAGACTAGTTTGTCTTCTGTCTTACATATTAGTGAACTTATATGCTGGGAACTTCCCTCTGTCTATGCTTTAATAGGCTCATTCATGTAATATTTCTGTCTTGAAATTACTTTTCCAAACAAAATAATGCCCACAACTCCCCTACCCCCATGTAGATATAAGTGGTGATTTGATTTGACTTTTTTCCATATTCAAATGCTTCTTATTATGGGAAACTATGACTTGATTAAAATAAATTATATAATTTATAAAAAATTAATTGAGGGAATTTACATAAAAGTATTTCCAATAGAATTCCTTTAAATAGTAAGCTCCCATAATGCATTTGAACTAATCTGCCAAAACTTGAGTTCACGTACAAAATTTTAGAAATATATCTGTTGAATAAAGTGATTTATCCATGTTGTATTATAATGTGGCTCATTTAAGATAAAGTAGAATTACCCTGATTAGCCCACTCACTAAAATTAATCACACCTGCACAAATCTTTGTATTTAATGCTACAAAACCAACCAAAAATATTGATTTGTCTGTCAAAGCTGATTGTGTTTGGAAACAATCACAACTCATTTTAATGAGTTGAACAGTAGACCGCTAGACTAAATAATTCTCTTTAACAAATAGTGTTATAGAAGTACTACATTATGAATGAAGGAAGCCTATGTGCAAAGTGCTATGATAAGCTCCAAGAATACAAATAGAAAAGTAAGATGACCTGTGTTCTCAAGGCCCTCATGTTCTAATGGAGGAGACAACACATATGAAAGGTCAGCTGAAAGTCAAATAGAGAGGTCCCATGATCCCTTAGGTGAAGTATCTTTGCCTAGAAGCAAAGCCTCTTCTTTAATGTCATTTTCACTGATAAAATCATTAGTTTCTTATATTAAACTATTGGACATTGCCAAGGACTTTGGTGGCAAGACCTTTCTTTTCTGAGTCTTCATTACCTGTTGCTGTAGCATGTGCAGGAGCTGTTACCAGGCTATATCTCCATAGGGGGGTGCTTCCCAGGTTGATGGATGAAAGCACTAGACTAGAAGGATTGTTATTTCTGAGGCTCTTGGGTTCAGAGTCCTGGGCTGTCTCCATAATGGTCTGAGGAGAGGTGGTGGTCAAGGTGGTGGTAGTGGTTTGACTTGCCTGACCCAAGGAGAACAATTAGGAAGCCTTTGCAGGCATTTGTATGAGAACTGAAGGCCCTAGGGTGGTCGTGCTATGATTAAAGAGAAGAGGATTCAAAGCTGTTGAGTTTTGGTAACTTGAATATGAGGGGGAGGGGAGATGAATAAGAGTGGTAGGTTGAGAATGATTTCTAGATTGAAAACCTTAGTGACTAGAAGAAAGATGGTGCCCTGGACAGAAATAGGGAAAGATAATGAGTTCTGTTCTGGAGAGCTGCCCTCTGGGTACAAGATGAAACCATTTCATAGAAGAAATTGATTTAACATCAGCAAGCAGGCCTGAAACTAAACCAACATATTTTTTTTTTGCCCAAACTCTTTCCTACTTCTGATTTCCCTATTTCTGTTAATGGTAGCACTCAGAAACCAGGAGTCATCTTTGACTTTTTACTTTTCCCTTCCTCCTCCCCCAAAATCTAATTGGTTATCGAGCCTTGAGGATTCTTTGCTGAACAACTCTGCCATCAGGGCTCTGATTTCTATTCCCCAAACCTCTAGCCAAATTACCTCACTCCTATCTTCATTATCTGTCCCTTGAAATATCGTTGTAGACTTTTAAATGGTTTTCCTGTGACAATCTCTGTCCCCCACCTACTCTTTCCTTCCCCCCCACTAATTACTGCTACCGAAAATAACCTTCCTTCTCTACAGATGTAATCTGAACATTCCTCTACTGAAAAATGTTTCCCCCATGCCTAGGGAGACAGTAAGGAATGCTAGATGTAGAATTGGGAAAACCTTGGTTCAGATTTCATTTGTGACTTTTGCTGTCAATTTAGAATTCAAGGACTTGGGTTCAAATCCTTGTTCTTAGATTTGTTATTTGTGTGATCCTGGAACTTATTTGACTTTTCTTGGTCTCAGTTTCCTCATCAGTAAAATAAGGGGGTTGGACTAAATGACCTTATTTTTTTAGATGTGCTTTACAATTCTAAATCTATGACACCATGAAGTCAGTCAACCTCTTTGACCCTCCATTTCTCAGTATGTAAAATGGGGATAATATCTCTAGTACCTAGCTCACCTGATTGTTGTGAGGCTTAAAGGAGGCAGTATATGTAATGCTTTTGGCAAACTTAAAAGTGATCATATAAATGTCAGTTATTCTATTGAAATTATTTTGTCTTTATTTTCATTATTGACTGTGATATGTGATTTCATCTTGAATGGGAATTTCCCACTGTGGAAACTCTTTCACCTATACTGATTGGTTATTAAGATCTGTAATTTATAGTTTTAGAGAATTACCTGGTGTACTAAGAGGCTAAGTGACTTGTTCATTGTATGTGCCAGTAGGGGACAGCTAGGTGGTTAAAGTGGATAGAAGTCAAGAGGACCTTAGTTCAAATCCAGCCTCAAACACTTGACACTTACTAGCTGTGTGACCCTAGGCAAGTCACTTAACCCTGACTGCCTCACCAAAAAAACAAAAAACAAAAAAACAGAGGCAGGATTTGACCCCAGGCTTTCCTGACTCCCTCTCTGCACTATATATCCTGCTGTCTCTAATCATCATTGAGAGAATCAAATAAGATAACTGACTTAAGGTGTCTTGTAAACCTATTAAAGTCAGAATTCCTCAGGCTGGCATTTCTTTCAATGCCTTTCACAATATACCTCCAACATACCTTTCCAGTTTTATCACATACTTACCACATACTACAACCAAATTACTATTTTGTCCATACCCAAAATATGCCTTCACTTTTCTACTGCATTATCCTACCCATTTCTTCTCTATGTGTTGAAATATATCCCATCTAGGGTCCCATGATTTGTCCTTCAAGGCCCAGCTCAAAGGCTATTTCCTCCATGAAGCCTTCCCTGATTTCATTAGCTGGGAGTGATCTCTCTTTCTTCTGCACTGTTCATATTTTGTGCTAGTTACTTTTTTTTGTAGATTTTTTTTGGGGGGGATACAATTAAGGTTAAGTGACTTGCCCAGGGTCACACAGCTAGTAAGTGTCTGAGGCTGGATTTGAACTACGGTCTTCCTGACTCCAGGGCTAGTGCTGTCTCCACTGTGCCACCTAGCTGCCCTTATGTGTTTATCACCCACTAAGTTATAACACTGAAGGCAGGGACCTTGTCCTTTTTATTGTTGTTTTCTCTTCATTGCCTGGCACATTGTAGGCCCTTAATCAGTGTTAGCTGTTATTGTTATCTTACGCATTGTACGTAGTTGTTTAGACGTTGACTCCCTCATTGGATTGTAAGCTCCTTGAGGGCAGGGACTGTTTTTGCTTTTCTTTGCATCTCTAGCACTTAGCACAGTCCCTTGGCACAAAGTAGGAGCATAACAAATGTTGGTTGCCTTGACTAGTATACATAAAACTTTTACCAGTTAAAATTGGCAGCACCGAATGATGGTATTGGAGGCAGTTAGATGGTTCAGTGGATAGAATGCTGGACCTAGAGTCAGCAAAACCTGATTTCAAATTCAGCCTCAGAAACTTACTCATTGTATGACTCTGGGCAAGTCACTTAAGCTCTGTTCGCTTTAACCTATTGGAGAAGGAAATGACGAACACTCCAGTAACTTTGCCAAGAAAACCCCATATGGGGTCGCAGAGTCTGACACAACTGAATGACCAAACAGCAACAAAAATTATGGTATTAAAAATTCACTTTGTCCGTTAAAAAGAGAGTGTTAGCGATAACATGCATATCTGTACATTCGATAGAACATAGTGGTTGTGAGGCTAAGGACTAATCCCTTTCTGTCATGGGCAGCAATCATGCAGATGTTTGATACTGATTCCAAGGTGCAAAATGTGGGTATAATGAAGCATTGCAATCTGTCACAAGTATTGGAAGAACTGATTCCAAAGACATGCATACTTTGGGTTAGCAGTGTCAGATTTAGATTCCAAAGAGAGCATTCAGTTAAAAATAACAATAGTTCTTCCTTGGGTTTTTGCAAGTTTATGGGTTTGGCTATTCATCTAAATTTCTTTAAGTGAAAAATCTGAAGGGGCTTAAATAGTTTCCCTTTTCTTTTACTTGACTACTTAACTCTGATTCTTACCTACATTTCAAAAGCATCTTAAAAGTAAGATTCACCATAAATCTATTTTCTAAAAGCTGGTAATTATAATAGATAAGAAGACCTTACAGAGAAGTTGCGAAAGTCCTTATAAAAAATGCAGTGCACTGAATATTGTTTCACATTTTTACAAGTATTCAAAGAAATGTAATAGGAATTACATATTTCCAGGTTTTAGATCTAAATGCTTACTGTGATGAAAAGGTGTAAATTAAATAATCAGGTTAACATTGATTGATAGGACCTATGTCTGCAAGTTTAAAACAGTCATCACTTTTTTCTTCATAGCCTGGTGATAATTAGCAGGAGACATAGTTATCAACACTTAGCACATAGTCGTGAAGATGTTTGCTTCTTATACAGAGCAGATGGAATATGGATGTTGAATCTTCTTATATATTAAATAATATGCTTTGAAAGAGTTTTCCAGATGTTTTAGGGCATAATTTACATGTGACAACCCCTCACTGAAAGGATGTGAAACGTCTTCAGCAAAGAACAATGCATTAGTGGCTCTTCAGAGGGAGAAAGGGATATAAATTTTAAACAACAACAAAACCAAAGGGAAACAGATTCCTTTACACTGTAGGATGATGGTATATTAAAGTGATAAGGAGATTAAAATGAGAAGATCTATGCTTGAATCCAGGCACTGACACTTATAAGTTGTACAGGCTTAATTAAATCACATCATCTCTATGGGTCTCAGTTTCCTCATTGGAAAATGAAAGAATTAGAGTAGATATTCTCTAAAGTCAGAGGGGATGCTAATTCCTTTACCCTACCACAGACTCTGCCCCAGCTTCCTGGAAGATAAAATGCACTGATCTTTAAGAAGTAGAGGGCATTAGTGGAAAGTGCTCTTGACTTGAAATCAGGAGAAGCCCAGATTCAAATCTAGATTGTTTGACAAGTCACTTAACCTCTCTGAGACTCAGTTTCCTCCTCTGTAAAATGGGGACATTAATACCTGTAGTACCCACCTCTTGGGTTTTGTCAGAGTTAGATACAACCATAGACATAACAAGGTTGTCATCTGGATCTCATGCAAGAAGAAGCAGTTTTAAAATTTTCCAGTGTGAGCATTTGCATCTTGAAAATTGGCAAATACTATAAATCAGGGATTGAGTTATTTTGTTATTGCTTAGAATTTAGAAACTGATAGAGAAAACGTTAATAATTCAAGTTAAACTCAACAGTTTGTTATGCATTTAGGGACAGCTAAGTGGCACAATGGATACAGCACCAGGCCTGGAGTTAGAAAGACCTGAGTTCAAATTCAGCCTCAGACAATTATTAGCTGTGTAACCCTGAGCAAGTCACTTAACCCTGTTTGCCTCAGTTTTTTCATCTGTAAAATGAGCTGGAGAAGGAAATAGCAAACCACTCCAGTATCTTTGCCAAGAAAACCCCCAAAAGGGGTCACAAAGATTCAGACGTGACTGAAAAATGACTAAACAACAAAAAGCAATTTCAGAGAGCAGATGGTTAAACATTTACCAGCACATCCTTGGATGTAAAGCATTTTGGGAATCTTTAAAGTGTTATATGCATGCTAGTTCTCTTATCTTCACCATTGTCACCCTCAGGCTGCCTCTTTAAAATAAAAGCCTATCTATTGCCAGCAGAAATCTCGTTTAAATTCACTGAAAATTTCATCTTTCCTCTGTGGTTTGTTTGAACAGTTTTATATTCCAGTTCAAATATTAGATTGGTTTGGATATTTTGTTTTCTTTTTAAGACTCCCTCCTGCTAATAGCTACTCTGTAACTTTTTATCTACCTCTCATTCTACTCCATCTCTAAGTTGCTGGTCAAAGCTGATTGCTTAGCCTGGAACAGTTCTTCCATAACCATTCATTTAAAAATAGGAACTGGATTGTCATTGATTTGGTTTAGGGAATTCCCTCTATCAGGGCAAAGGAGTGCTTTCTTTGCAAATTATACTCTTAGAGACTTGCCTAGAGCTCAGTGATGTTAAGTGGCTTGGATCAGTATGTGTCCAAGGAGAAACTTGAACCCAGGCCTTCCTTTCCAGCTCTCAATCCACTTACAATGCCATGCTGCTTCTCCTTGGCCATGGCCATGGGAATTATACGACACGTTCAGAGGAATTCACTGGATTTTCTTCTGAGGTCAGATATCAATTTACCTTTCAGGTGTGGTAAAGCAGTGTTTGGATTTTTGAGCCCTTAGGCATTAATGTCAAACAACATTACCAACAGCACTAATCTTCTGAAAATCAAAAATGTTTAATTCTCCTGTCCATACTTGTTGCCCGCAACCAGATTGTACACCGAACAGAGAGGCGTGAAATAACTTATGACATGGGCCAGGCGGAGTAGAATTACTGACTCAGTTTATTCATCTGAGGGCACAGAATATATAGGGAAGATCTAGCCTAACTTCAAAGAGTCCTCCCTGTGAGATACTCCCCAGAACATCTGCTGAGGATGTAACAATCATGAATTTCCTCCTTATCAGGGTTCCTAGATTGGGCTGTAGATTCCAAGGTTTTCCCAGGCGCCTAGGCGCCACCTGCATAGAGGAGTAAATACGTAAATCTAAGGTTCAAAGAGAGAGAAGGGATATCTCAGAGACCTCTTTATCAGGAAAGAATTTGGGGAGCCGTACCACTTAATCCTTTGAGCCCTTTGGGGTGAAAGCCTGAGCAGAGGTCAAACTCTGCCTTGGATCTTAAACCCTTATCAGACTCTTAAAATCGGCCCTCAACACATACTTAGATATAAACATGGCTAGATTTGACTCATACCCTTAGAATAAGGCAAAAAAATTTTAATAGAAATTCTTCCATCCCTAGCACATGACATCCATGATTCATTTTGGAATAGAGAAATAAGAAAATTCTAAAGGACCATGGATGACTAACTTCCCATTACCATTCCTATTCATATATTTAGAGCTAGAAAAGACCTTTGAAATCATCTATTCTGACCTCTTTATCTTAAAGAAAGAAATGAAGCCTAAAGAAGTAAAAGGATTTGCCTACAATACCACAGGATGGAAGAAACAGTTGGAATCTGAGCTAATATCATCTGATTCCAAACCTAGAGCTCTTTCCTCTTCATTGTGCTGTCCTATCTCAAAAAGATAATACTATCTCTACATATCAATAAATAATATGTATGTACCCCTCCTGTTAATTTTTAAAGAGGAAACTCATGAGAAGAAAAACAATGAGGATAACTCCTATTTTAGTAGCGCTTTCCTCACAACAACCCTTAGAGATAGGCAGATTGGCTATAAGCAGGGGTGTACTTGTAAATGTTTAACAGCTGGCTCTCCAGACATACTTTTATGTTTAAGATGGATGATTAACATTTTCTCCATCACTTTCTTATGTCTAGACTCTAGACAATCAATAAAACAAAGCAGGCCCATATTTGGAACTTTTGCCAATTTCTGAGATTAATTTAACACTCAGCTCTCAGAAGGAAGTAGGATCTGACTCCTGTGCACTTCTGTGAGCTGGTGAAGTTCTGGCAGATCTCACAGCAGGGACTTATGTACCATTGGATTTATGTTGTACCTTAAATATATTTTTTAATCATTTTTTTCAATCAGCAAAAATCTGCCTTCTTTTCTTCTTACCTGCCCCCGCCCTTCAACTGAGGAAGAGAACCAAAATCCAATTACAAACATGTATAGCTCATTAAAAACAGCAGCAACAACAACAACACATTTGTACTTTGCCAAGTATATAAAACAAGGTTCATTCTGAATCCTATACTCTCTGTCAGGAGGTGGGTGGCATTTCATCATTAGTCACCTGGAATCATGCTTGATCAAGTTGTTTGTCTTTACTATTGTTGTCATTTTATAAATCGTTCTCCTGGTTCTGCTCCCTTCACTCTGCACCAGTTCATACAAGTCTTCCCAGAGTTCTCTGAAACGGTCCTCTTAGTCATTTTTTATAGTACAGTAGCAAAGCATAACTTGTTCCACCATCCTTCAGTTGATGGGCATCCTTCAGTTTCCAGTTCTTTGTCATCACAAAAAGAGCTATAAATATTTGTTTTTACATCCTTAGAGGATTTTTTGTGTTTGTTTGCTTAGGACTCATCTTCTTTTGTTGTTGTTGTTCAATTGTGTCCTATTCATCAAGACCCTATTTGAGGTTTTCTTGGCAAAGATACTGGAGTGGTTGGCCATTTTCTTCCCCAGCTCATTTTATAGATGAGGATACTGAGGCAAACAGGGTTAAGTGACTTGCCAAGAGTCACACAACTGCCAAGTATCTGAGGCCAGATTTGAACTCAGGAAGATGAGTCTTTCTGACTCCAGGCCTGGCTGTCTGTGCATGATGGTGCCACCTAGCTTCCCTGGACTAGTCTTCTACCCTCCTTTAATTACCCCTTCCCTAGATTTACAGTCATAAGACTTAGATCTCAATATTGGCTCTGCTACTCCTTATTCAGTTCTATGATGTTGGGCAAATTACAAAACCTCTCTGGGCTTAATTCCTTCATTGCAAAATGAGAAAGTTGGAGTAGGTAGATCTCTAAGTCTCTTCTAGCTCTAAATTTGATTCTCATATTAATAATAATCAGATGTCTTGTTATTTGCAGAGCCAGAGGTTGGCTGCCTTTTTAAACTCCAATTATTTTACCTTGGAAAGAAATGCCATCCTTGCCAGGTTACTGATAAGCATCCACTGTCTCAATCGATAGAAATGCATTTAAGTGCTTTCTGTATTCAAGGCACTGCTTGAGGCGCACAAAGACAATAACTTTTCATTGGTTATTAAAATATTTTATTGCTTTAGTACAACATATATGAAAGATAGACATACAAGTAAATAGAAAACAAGCCAAGGTAATATGGTGGGAAGTCACTGGAAAGTGAGAGGTAGAGTAGCTCTTAAGCTGAGCTTTGAAGACAATCAAAAATTCCGAGACACGTAGATAATGAGGAAGCGTACTCCAGGCTTGAGGGACAACCTATGCAAAGTCATTGAGGTGGAAGACAATGTTATTATAGGAGAGAAATAGCAAGGAGGTTGGTTTGACTGGAACGTAGAGTGTGTGAAGAATATTAATGTATAGTGAGACTAGAAAGGTAGATTGGAGCTAGGTCGTAAAGGGCTTTCTATGCCAGAGAGAGGAGTTTGTATCTTATTTTTGAGATACAGAGCCAGTGCCGTGTACTGAACAGGGGAGTGACATGATCAGACCTGTGTTTTAGGAATAATACTGTTGGACCTGAGTGGAAAATGGATTACAGAGAGACTTGAGGTAGGTGAACAAATTAGGAGACTCTTAAAATAGTCCAGGTGACAGCTGATGAAACCCTCAACTAGGGAATGGGATTCCATTGATTTGGGTATCTGGTTCATTTTTTTAACTTGCTAAATGTGTTTTTTTTTCTCCTTAAAAAGCTCAATATGCTATGCTATGAGCTTTGCTGTTTAGCATGTTAATTTTTTTCAACTAGTATTAATCATATAATCATCAATGACCTCAGTGCCTGATTATCAAATACAGACTTTATTGTCCAGTCCTTAACTAGATGGCACAGGGACCCCAGCCAATTCTCATTACTCTCCTAAAGGAGCCTCTCTGCTTCTGTCAAATTAATCTACTTTCTATCTGCATATGACTTGTTCATCTTTGCTTAGGGGGTTGTTAAGGGTAGAGATCATAATTTCTATTGTTTCCTTCTAAGACTACCATGGTCAATGGACACTCAATGAATATTTGTTGAAGTAATGGGAAATGTTTCAAAACTGCTTCTTTTTCACCTTTATTATTATTGTGTTATTTATTTATTATATTATTATAATTTATTAAGACACAAAGAATGTCTTAATGACTCTGTGTTAATCTAGTGGAAGTATGGAATACTATGGGACCCCCCCCAGCACCTTGTTCTCTTCCATAATTTTATCTATGATGAAGCCATGGAAAACATACCTTTTATGTCTTCAGGCAGAGAAAGCTAATACATTTGATAAGATCAAGATTCAAATATATCTTAACAGAGTGGAACACTGAGAAAATCAACAAGATGAAATTTGACAAGAGTAAATAGGAACTCTTGTATGTGGGTTCAAAAGCTTAATTATTTAAGTATAGGATGGGGGAATCTGACTTCAAAATCATGTGAAAAAGACCTTGGGATTTCAGGTAGCCAAAGCCTAATGTGAGTAATCACTATGGTATGATTAGCAAAGAAACTAATAACCTCTTAGGCTGCATTACTGGAAGCAGAGTTTACATCATAGCAAGCAATAGTACCTTCTATTCTAGTCTATCCAGGAAGACCCAGCCCGTGCTCGGTGTGTGCCTGTGGTCTGGAACAGATCTGGAACATTACATTTAAGTTGTGCTAATACAGATCAAGAATAACATTGAAAACCTAGAGTGAGTCCAAAGGAGGACAGCTAGACTGGTGAGACATCTAGAAAGTATGATGCGCACGGGAAGGGAAATGGAGGAGAATAATCATTTATATAGTGTCTGCTATGTACCAGGCTCTGTGCTAAGTACATTTTACAAATATTATTTCATTTTATCCTCATAACAACCCTTCAAGGTTGGTGATATTATTACCCTCATTTTACAGTTGAGGAAACTGAGGCAAACAGAGGTTAAGTGACTTGCCCAGGATCACATAGCTAATAAGTATTAGAGGCCAGATCTGTACCCAGGTCTTTCTGACTCCAGGCTCAGCACTCTATCCACTGTGCCACCAACTGCTTCAAGGAATGAGGCATCATGAGGAATGATGATAGGAATTGGGGATGCTTAGCTGAGAGCAGTAGTTCTCAGAGTGTGGTTTAGGGGGGCCCCCAGAAGTCCCCGAGATCCTAGATCCCTGAGGTCAAAACTATTTTGATAATAATACAAGGATTTTTTTTTCATTTCTAATATATTAAAACTCAAAAGATAAAACCCACAAAAACAAAAGCTAGTTGGGAGGGTACCCAATAATTTTTAGAATGTATAGAGGTCGAATTCAAAGAGTTTGAGAACCGCTAGCTTAGAGAAAAAATAAAGCCGTACTTTACTCCTAGAAGCTGCGTCACTATTCCTGGGTTCTAAGTTCTATTTGTTTTCTATTCCTCTTGATCGTGTTCAGGGTCATTTTTATCCTTCTCTATTCCTCTAAAAACATAGTGCTAGTTTTTCATTGTATGCATGTCATTGCTATGTATTGTTAAGTAGATGAATAAATAAATTATATGCCATCTCACACCAGTTACATCTTCAGAAAACAGCTTAAGCAAAACAAAAGTTACTAAAAATAGCTACTGTGGGACCATATTTTGCCGAAAACCACATTAGAATAACCATCCTGGAATTTCATAAATATAAAATTATTATTTTTTCACTTACACATGTATTTCTATTTAAAATTAACAACTTGTGAATAATATTTCAGATAAATTAAATGAGCCACGTCAAAGAGTATCATTAGCAGGTTTAATTATCTGAGTTTTTTAATTAAGGATGTCTTACTTTGCTTTAAAGCAGCAGTTGGTTATTTACCCTTCTCAATAGTTCCGAGTTTGCTCTAACCAGATGCTACACTTATTATCTGAATGAAAATAGATGCAAGTTACATCTTGGGTCAGAGTTGCAGCCGATTCCATTTGTATTCATTCTTAAACCCCTCATCAACAAGGCTAGCATCTGTTGGAAAGAAAAACTCCCCTGCTTCCAGTTGCCTGCATCATGATGATTTCCTTGGCTTGTGTTTGGTACTGCCATGTTAGCCTAGATTAAATATGAAGCTACCTCTTTTTATTATTATTAGCAAAATGGCACCACTGCGATCTCTTGATTCTACTTAGTCACAGCATGCCTCATTTTATAAGCAGTTAAAAATCTGAAATAGAAGAGAGCTCAGGATATGCTAAAGAAAGTATTTCAAACCATTTCTTCAGCTTCACTTCTGTTCCTATACAGTGGAGGGGAGACATGGTAGATGTGCAGTGGAAGACTGATTTGCCGGGTTGGGGAGAGGTTTCATTTCTCTGCAAAGTACTATTTAGTACCAAACAGAGCTCCAAGTGTCTTTTCTTCTTTCAATATGTCTGATATCTGCTCTTTCTTCTGCATCTGGTACAGGTAAAAATAATATGAACTGGGGTTCGGGTGGCACAGTGACAGCATCATCCAATTCATTCTATTTCTCTCTAGTAGGTTTGTTTGTACAATTTAAGAAGTGTTTTGGGGTTTTTTAAGTTCTATATTTATCATTCATAGTGCCTGGCACATAGTACATGCTTAACATATGCCTGCTAAGTTGAGTTGAAATGTCATCACTTTCCAAGAATCCAGAAGCTCTCTTCTATTTAAAACATTTCATGGTGTCATTTGCTCTTTTCTCTCTCTAGAAAATGTTTTCAGACTGCACATTTTTACTTAGAAGATAGCACATCACCTCGAGTCATTTCTACACCCCCAACACCCATCTTTCCTATTTCAGGTAATGCTTTTGAATGTTTGTGTGAATAATTGTTAGATGCCGAAAGAAAAGTATGGTATTAAATGCTTTGTGGTTGTTGGGTTTTACTGTGCTCTTTCTTTGCATTGTGAACATGTATGCTCCCCAAAACGGTCAACACATCCAGATTCATATATATATATATATACACACATATATATATATATATATATATATATATATATACACATATATATATATATATACACACACATATATATATATATATATATATATACACATATATATTTTAGCCATAAAATATAGCCAGCAGTTCATGGTGACTGTCATCAGCATACATTTATATTACCTGCCTAATTTTTTAAAATTACTACAGCAGTCTAATAGGAAACTAAATGATGAAAAGAACTGGTCACGTTAAACCAACAGTAGTTATTATGGATAGGAGGTAATTATCAGAACAATAAAGGTCGTTTTCTTTTCTGGTCACCTGTGTTTTTTTCCGGGAGTGACTTCTTAATAAGCACATTTAAGAATAGACCATCATGAAAATATCTCAACAGTTTGAAGACTTTAAAAGTTCGGAGATGGGAGTATATTGCTTGTTAATATTTAGAACTTAACTTTCATAAAAACTTTTAAAATCCAGATAAGACCCTATAGATAAAATACCTTAACTTAAACACCATAGCTAATAGTTTGCGATTTCACAGGCACTTATGTAATAAGTAAAGTTTCTGTAAGCAGCCCAGCAAGAAGGATAATCAAAATAATTGTCTAGCCCCTCTCCTCCCCCCAAAAAAAAATCCTTGGAAAAGAGTGAGGGGGAGGGGAATATGGAAAGGCATATGGATGGTCTTTAAAAACTGAGGGAGGGAAAGCACATCATTTCTCTAAGTGTTGATTTTATTGAAACTTCTTGGTTTGATGTGGAAATCAGTTTGCCCCAGAACATTGTCATGTTATTATGCAAAATCTCAGTGCCTAAGAAATGGGGGTGATAGAAAACACCATTCTTTTTCTAATTTTTCTAATTTTTTTTGCTACCCAACAAGGGTAGCAAATGACACTACCCACTTCTTTGTTAACTCTTTCTCTCTCAGCACTTTTCAGCCCTGCTTTTTTGTTGGCTCATTGAAGTACCTGACACACATTTTTCTAAAGCAGTCGCATGTAAAGATATTCGGAATTAAACTTCAGCCAGACCTCATTTGTCTACCTGTAGCCATACATGGCATTTTTAAAAGATCATTGGACTGCATCCCTACCCTGGCAGCACATCTCCTTCTCCTGTTTAATCAACATAAGCTTAAAGAATACAGACTAATTATAACCTTACACTAAGTAAAACATATTTTGATTATTGGAAACAACCTAATTTTCAAGTCATATAAAAAAGATGACCCAGGTTCTCAGGATATTCTCTGGGGAGTTCCATTGAAGTCACTAACTGTCCCCTCCGAAGAGGAAGGATAAGGAGATGTAGATGGCCGAGACTTTGAAAAGATTGTGTTCTTTACTTGTCCTAGAAGAGATATCTTAGGGCTCATGTGGAAATTAAAAATAGTTTTAGAATAGAGTTGTACCTGATATTGTTCATACTTGATTGAACTCAAAATGAAGAGCCATTCCCAGACACCTAGAGCCACACGAATTTTCATGAGAATATAATTGATTTGGGGTTCTTTTGCTCCCCAGTTCATTTATGTGTGTATCAGTACTCTCCAGGTGTTGTTCACCCACCTGTGTACATTCTCTGCAGCACATCCTACCTATACAAAGAGATGAGACAAAAAAGATGTGGGAGTTGGGGAGGAATAACAGCATTAATCACCATCCTCATCTCTGAGAAATTATTCAATGGGAACATTCCTATAGATACCGTAATGGTCTTTAAACTCAAAACATTTGATTTAAGTAGCTTAAAAACACTATAAAACATTCTTACCTTTGGGACAATGGAAAATTTTAAAAAAACAAACTTCAGACTATTTTGGACACATGGTCTGTTATAAACTTAAATTGTTCTACTTTCTACTGTTTTGGTTTTTTTCATATTTCTAAAAGGAGCTTCTGTGTAATTAAACTGAGGATCTCATGTTGTCCCATTTCCTATAGACCTGTACTAGGAAACTTCTATAATAGTGTACTAATGTTGGTGATGCTCTCTGAATTCTAAATTAATCATATCAACATGTAAGAAAGTCATTTAAGTTCAATGAATAGATTATGATTCCTATTCTAACAAAAACAGAAAAAAATGAGATTGTCACTGAGATTCTAACATAAAACTAAATCTTCCCAGTGAACAGAATGGGTATAGAAGTCAGTTGTTTTGAGGAACCTTAAATAGGTCATGTGGAAATCCCCAGTAAAGCCTTACTCTGATGCCTAATCACGGCACCATGTAGATACTATTGGTTTTTTGAAATATAAGTGCAAGAGTGGCAGCTACGTGGCACAGTGGATAGAGTACTGGCCCTGAAGTCAGGAGGACCTGAGTTCAAATCTGGCCTCAGACCAAACACTTGACACGTACTAGCTGTGTGATCCTGGGCAAGTCACTTAACCCCAATTACCTAAAATTAAAAAAATTTTAAAAAAGAAATGTAAGTGTAACTGTAGCACAAGATATACCAAGTCCTACCAAGCTGGGAAGGCTTTGAATTACAGACCTTGCAGAAGAGGGTGTCTTACCAAGAGCCTCCCTACTTAATTACAGAAAGTCTTACTCTTTAGCAGAAAATTGGTCACTGCGTTATTCTTTTCTTTTAGCCAAAGCAGCTCACAAAGATGTTTTACTAAGTGACAGAGAGATCACAGTCTTCATGTGTAGAGACAGTGCCCAATCTGATGAAGTCACAGATCTTTGAAATATCAACATAGCATGTGCAGAATATTTTTAAGGTTTTTTTTTTTTTTGCTAGACTTCCATTAGAAACTCCACTAATGCAGATTGTCACCTGTCCTACAATTTGTGTTAAAGAGCTGCTGGGGGGGTGGGGGGTGGCAGGTAGGTGGCACAGTGAATAGAGCACCGGCCTAGGAGTCAGGAGGGCCTCAGACACTTGATACTTACTAGCTGTGTGACCCTAGGCAGGTCACTTAACCCTGACTGCCTCACCCCCCCCCAAAAAAAAAAGCAAGAAATTAAATAATTTGCTGGGGATAACAGGATTCAAACTCGGCTGTTTCTGATTCTGAAACCAACTCTTAATAATAATAACAATTGGGGGCAGCTAGGTGGCGCAGTGGATAGAGCACTGGCCCTGGATTCAGGAGGACCTGAGTTCAAATCCGGCCTCAGACACATAACACTTCCTAGCTGTGTGACCCTGGGCAAGTCGCTTAACCCCATTGCCCAAACAAAAACAGAACAAAAAAAGAATTAAAAAAATAATAATAACAATTAATAATGGCTAACATTTATATATTACCTATTATATGCCAGGCACTGTACTAAACACTTTACAATTAATTATCTGATCTGATCTTCACACCAACCCTGGGAGGTAGGTTTATCATTATCCCCATTTTACAGATGAGGAAACTAAGGCAAATAGAGGTTAATTGACTTGCCCAGGATCATGCAGCTAGTAAGTGTCCGAGGTTAAATTTGAAGTCACGTCTTCCTGACTCCAGGCCTGACGCTCTTGTCTGTTCTTCTACTCTGCTTCTGGGAAAAGCATAGCTATTGTTTATTTCTACTAGAGGCAAAACAGTATGGCACTGTGAAAGCAACTTTTCTTTGCTATGCCAATAAATTGTATATTAATCATACAATCACAGTATTAGAATTAGAGGAGAGATCTTTAATATCAGTCCAAGTACCTTATTTTACATATGGGGACACCAAAGGCAGAAAAGATTAATTGGGTTGCTCAAGGTCATTGAACTTAGCTAGTGAGAGAGACAGGACTCTAACTGGGGTCCCTGCCCTCCACAGTGTTTTGTGTGTGTGTGTGTGTGTGTGTGTGTGTGTGTGTGTGTGTGTGTGTGTGTGAACACATATGTACATATGTGTATTATAAACCTGTATAGATAGATATTATGACTCAAAACTGAACACAGAGTAATAATAATAATTCACAATGTTATTCCCATTTATTATTTAGAAAGTGCCAAAATAATCCCTATCTTAAGCTTGAGGAAGCAAGTCTCAGAGAGATTAAATGATAGAACTAGAATCAGAATGTGGGCTCAACCCCCATGACTTCTGACACCAAGACCTCTTTCCACCATACAACATTAGCTCTCAATAATGTCCACAGCATGAAAGAGTAGTTAGCAGATTTACAAACAGGATTCTATTATAAAGTACAATCATTTTGTTTCCTTGGATCACATAAATGTGTTGACTGGACTCCTAAGAAGTTAGGTGGTGCCATAGATGGAAATCTGGGCCTGGAGTCAGGAAGATCTAAGTCAAATCTAGCTTGAGACACCACTGACTGTGTGACCCTGGACAAATCACTTAACCTCATCTGCCTCGGTTTGTTTGAATCTAAAATGGAAATAATAATAGCACCTGCCTCCTAGGTTTGTCATAAGAATAAAATGAGATAATATTTATAAGGTGCTTAGCACAGTGTCTGGCCCATGGCAGATACTTAATAAATGTTGATTCTTCCTCCTTCTGTGAAATGTGAAGATTTACCAAATTCAAACATAATAATGAAAATTAAAACACATTTTCATTTACTTGTGAACCCTGATGGTTTTAAGATTATCATGAACAATCACTGTATCAATTTATATATAAATTAATATTTATAAATATAATTGCTCTTTCCAACTAGAGAAAGGAGTATGTTTAAGGTTAGTTATAATATATGTTTTCATAGATATGTATGTAGTTGCATATGTATACAGGGAGACAGTTTAACATGGAGGTTCTTAAATCTTTTGTTGTATCACTAGACCCTGTTGGCAGTCTGGTGAAGCCTACAGACTTCTTCTCTAATAATGCTTTTAAATGCACAAAATAAAATAAATAGGATTACAAAAAGAACCAATTGTATTGAAATACAGTTACTAATAAAAGTTCAGGGAACCCACATGAAGAAACTTTTGTGTAAGAAAACATCAGGTTAGACAAGAAAGGGACATTAAAGGCCATCTAGTCTAATCCCTTTCTTTTACAGATAGGGAACCGAGGCCCAAGAAGGTAAAAATTGAATGTCCACATTCAAAGAAATGGAGGCCAGCTTTCAAACTATCTCCTCTGATAATAAATCCATGAGACTTCCCACCACACCATACTACCTACTTCAAGATGGGAGTTAAAGGATAATAACATAAGATCATAAATTTAGAGATTGAAGAAAACTTAGAGGTTGTTTAAGCCCAACCTCCTCATTTTACAGGCCCACTGAGGTTAAATGATTTGCCTTTGATCACGTGGGCTATAAATGACAAGTCCAACATTCCAGTCCACAGATCCCAAATCCAATATTCTTTGCATTGAACCAAACAGCTTTTTTTTTGTGGTAAATTTGTTAGATCTTTTAATAGAATCATCAGTTTTGTGTCAAAATCTGTTTTGCGCCTAATAGGAAATGTTTGTTGGATTGAATTGAATTAAATTTTAAAGCCTCTGTGACTTAAGGACCTTCAGAATTATTTGAATCCACATTTAGCTTATCACTGAGTCCACTGACATTCAAAAGGAAATGAGCGTTCTTTCAGTGACCGAGCTTTTACCTAACAAAATGAAGGAAAAAAAGGAAAAGGTCCTTTTAGCCTTTTCGTCCCTCTAGAAAGCAGGCCAACCAACAAAATAAACTAGACATAATATATGAGTGAGAGGTGGTCTGTTTACAAGAGAATGGAAGATGTAATTCTAAAAGCCTTCATTTATTTCTTCAGGGATCTTTACTAAAAGGACTTATGATTTAAGTGTGACTGGTTATTACTGTTTTCCTATTTAATTATAAAACATATTTCTTGGCAGAATCTTTCTGTAAGGTGTGAAAGTGGAATTACACATTTGTGTAGTTTTTCTTAAGCTTGACTTGGTAATTCAATTTTAGTATTCACGTCCACTCATCTAAGAGGTAGAACAGATGGATCCTGATTAAAAGAAATCAACAAATTCTTGGTAACTGAAGCTTAAAAATATTAGATGGCCTAAACGCTGAACATCTGTTGATGTAAATAACTGTTTCTAGTGAAATGTGTTTGATGTTTCCTTGTCGGAAACATCACTTGTGAAATCACATACTGTGAAATTGTAATATGTTTAATCTAAGAAAGGCACTCCAGGAGGGGGGAAAAAACACACAGAGCTAGTTAAAATAATTTGGCCCCTTCACAATTAATTAACAGATCAAATGACTTTGTTTACATGGCATATTTTCAACTTAGAATTCTCGGAATTTTACAGATTAAAAGTCCCAAAGGTTTTTGACATTTTCCTTAATGAATATTCTGAACACAAATGTTTTCCAGTATTTATGTAGAGAAGGAAAGAAATGTTCTCAAATATAAACAGCAATCAGAATATTTGGCTACCAGACATTAAATTCTGCAATTCTGTAAAAGTGGTATTGTTCTATAAATCATGACTATTCTGTTGTGTGATTAAAAATGCAGGTTAAATTTTTATTTTCAAATAAAATCTTTTTGGAATTATGCAAAGATTTCCCACTAGAATGATTGGAAAACTGCTGTGAAAATATTCTTCTGCAATAAAGATTAAAAATCTAGCTTTTGGTGATATTTATAACTTGGACTATAAGTATGAAGTATTTCTCTCTTTAGAATGTGCTCCTGGGAGAGAAATTGCTATACCCATCAGATTTCTGAAATTCTGGGATCATATTTGTAGCAAATATGGTAGAAAACAGTCTTGCATTTGGCCTAGTGTTTCATTAGACATTAGAATTATCATAAAATGACAATCACCATAAAATGAAAATTTTATACTTTGGGGAAAGAATAATGTTACTGACAATGAATGAAGATGCTTTATACATTACATAGGTCTGCATCTAAATATTTACTGTTTGTTGTCCTTCCCCAATTATTCATTTTTGTGTCCTTCATCCTTATAGATGATGTTGGAGCAATTCCTATAAAACACTTTCCAAAGCATGTTGCAGACTTACATGCAAGTAATGGGTTTACTGAAGAATTTGAGGTATGTTTTCTGTGCATGTCTTCTTAAAATGTGATACACGAATAAGACCTATAAAAGAGTCTGCATTTAACTGCTTCTTGCTATAGAGATATCAGAAGCATTTTGATTCTAGGGAAGCTAATACATTTAAAATTTGTTAAGACATCCAAGGTATGTGCTACTTACATTAACACAGAGTGTACAAAGAGTTGGGAGGGTTTTGGTTTCTGGTTTTTTGTATTTTGGTTTGGTTTGTTTTTTGGTGGGTTTTGTTTGTTTGTTTGAGCCTATGAAAGCTAATTTCAAAAGCAAACCCTAGAGGGGGGAGTTGAAAGCAGGCGAATTGTTGTTACTTAATTACTCGAAATTTTAACAAATAGATTGTCCTCTTCCATAAAATCAGGATCTGTGGTGTTCTCTGGTTTTTGTGAATTCTGTCAGTAAGTTCTTGTTAAATTTTTTTCCTTTTTAATTTTCCAAGATAATGAAATTATTAAAAGTCACTAAATATCAGGGTTTTATCCCATTTAGATATCCTTACACTAATTTCACCATTTTGACTCTGGATCAGTCCTCTCTTATGAGATAAAATCATGGATCATCTCCAAGGAAAAAACATATTTCAAAATTGAACATTATAACCTGTACAGATTATCCTAAGTTTATTTTGTTCATGTAATTACATAAAAATAACAATAGCTGGCATTTATATAGCACTTCAAGGTTTTCGAAGTGAACATATATGCCTTCTCTCATTTGAACCTTACAACAATATGAGCATTATTAGTACCATTTTACAGACAGGAAAACCCATTGTCATATTTGCTAGTAAATGTCTGAGGCCAGATCTCTTCTGACTCCAAATCTAGCACTTATTCCAGCTTGATTATCAGAATACTACAAAGGTCTCTTATTCATTGAACCACTACAAGTGGTCAATTTAATACTAAATTTTTTGTCTAAACTCTGATCTCCACCATTCCTGAGCAGTATCCACACCATCTCCAGACTAGTGCCCAGGTAATGATCACCAACAGAATTCCTCCAGCCATCCAAATGGAGTGTGCATTTTAGCTTGGATTTTGATTGAGGAGTGGGGCTATTTAGGGAGAGGCATCATGGGCTAGAAATCTTAAAGAATCACTTCAGATGCAAATAGTTGTGTGTGCTTTTCCTCATTCATTGAATGAAGAACAATGAGTCCACTTAACCCTGACAACAAATTTCAAATTGCAATTTTACAACTGAGAGTATCTGAGAAGATTGGAGTGTGGGAAAGCCCTTAGATAAAAGAGAACAATTTATATCATTGCACTCATAATATTTAAAACTTAAAATTATCAACCAAATACTCCCATAGTAGACCACTTCCTTTTTGTAAGCTAGGCCTATGTAAACCCTTTTTAAAAATTAAATCATCATTGCTATATTCTTAATGTTGTCTTGCTAACGTGCAAGTTTAGTGGAAAAGCAGAAAAGCCCAAGATTATACTAAGTCATGGAGAGAGGACACCCAAATTTATACTAATAATATGTCTAATCATTCATGTGTTATGGCCCACATGTAGAAAGCACCTAGTTTACAAATGAAAATTATCAGACAAGATTTGCCCCAGGGGTAGGTAAACATAATTCAAGGTGTATGCAGCAACAAAGGCATTTTTTAATCTATTCATTTAAAAAGAATTGAATTAATAAAGTAACTTCACTTTCAACTCAGTTTTTTAGAATGTATTTCATTTTTTTAGCACTAATTTAAAAAACTTTTATTAATTCAATAATAAACTTATTCATAACTGTGGCTATTTAATTGTTTTGCCTAACTTCATTGTTTTTAAGCCCCAAATAAAGATTTTTCTTCACACCTGGACAAGTCTGTTTATTTTCAGTTGGACAAAGTCTTTTAGAAATGAGGCAAATCCTACATTTGGGCCTTACTACTTTTTTTTTTAAGAAATACAATCATTTCCGTTGTAAATGATCACTATAATGCTAAGTGATAACCAGAATTTATACCTAGATCATCTTTGAAAAAATACATGTTCTGATTTGTACGAAGAAGACTAGGAAAAAATATATACATGTCTGTATACATATACACATGTCTGTATACCTATATACACATGTGCATATTTGTGTATTCATAGATATGTGTATATAGAGACATAGATAATATAGCTGTACCCTATACTTAGCACAGTGCCTGGCACATACTAAGTGCTATGTAAATGTTAACTATTACCCCCACAAATCACAGCATTTCAAATTTGGGAGGGACCTCTCAGGCCATTTAGTTCAGTCCATAGCTAAACGAGGATCTCCTTGATATCATATGTGGCAAGTGTTCCTACAGCCTTAGCTTGAAGATTTCCAGTGATGGAAAACTCACTGCCTCCCAAAATAAAGAGTCCTTTCCATTTGTTCATAGCTTCAGTGTTTTAGTTTTTTCCCTACATCAAGACTTCATTTCAGTTTCTATCTGTAGCTCCTCATTCTGCACCTTGGGACCAGAAGCAGCCAGTCTAATTAATACCTCTTCCACATAACAGCCCTTCAGATACTCAAAGACAAATAGGCTTGAAGGTTAAATAGGTTTCTTTAGATTAAATAAGTAGTAACCAGTAATAGACTTGGGGGGGGGGGCTAATTGCATCAAAATGCTGCAGTATCTATGATATACTGAGGGTTTTTTAACAGGTTTTCAGTATTTTGAAGGAACTAAATCATTTCCTTATGAAAAAACACATTATAGAAATACATTTCCCCATTTAGATACAATGTAAAGAAATTAAACATGGTTAGATAAGAGTTTAAAATTATACTATTTGGTTAAGTTAGTTGTAAATTACTTACAAAAATAATATCACTAAAGGAAGGGTCATGGAATATGTAATTTTTCTCACTTACGTTTCCAAAATTCATCATTTGTCCTACCTCTTCCTTTTAAAAATGTTACTTTAAATTCTAAATTATGTAGTTTTTTTATTTGCATGCAGTTGTTTGAAGCATTCGACTTTGTTACTGTTAGACAAATGTATTTATTGCATGATCATAGTTGTTTTCCATTGTAAACCTAATGTGAACACTTTTTTTTCCTCATTTGTCGTGTGCTGTGGAATTTGATTTCTTTACTCTTTTTGCATTCATTCCCTCATTAGACACTGAAAGAGTTTTACCAGGTAAGGCATTGTTTCACTGCATGTTTTGTTTTGTTTTGTTTTGTTTTTTAAAGCAAAGAAGTAGTTGTAAGATATAGAAAAATTGTTAGAAGATTTTGGCTTCCATATTACATTTTAAGGAACCCTGTTTTACTGAACATGTATTGAAACTGCATCTATACGTTTTCTTTTCAGGAAGTGCAGAGCTGTACTGTTGACCTAGGTATCACATCAGACAGCTCTAACCACCCAGACAATAAGAATAAGAATCGATATATAAACATTGTTGCTTGTGAGTATATGTGTACCTGACCAATCTGCATGGATTCTCTAAAACTTTAAATGCCGATTTAATGTCTAACAGTCAACTGCAATATATAATATATGTCATATATATAATAGGTATAATGTAACTTTTACTCTTGTTGCATTTCAGGAAGGGGCAGTTTGGTGTAGTGGATAGAGAGCTAGGTTTAGAATTAGGAGGGTGCAGATCCAGCCTCTCACCCTTACTAACTGTATTCACTCAACTTAAATATGCCTCAGGCAATTCCCTAACACTTACCAGCTGAGTTATAGATAGCTTGTTCTTAGAAAGGATGCATTGAATTATGGATGAGCTATTGATTTGGGCAATTAGAAAGAGTTCCCATGCTCAGAAGTCTTTCATTTATTTGAGGTATAACTTAATTCCATATATATATATATATATATATATATATATGAAGTAGATCATTAAAAGGCATGTCTAAATTGACTGCATGCTACTTAACACAGCAGATCTTTTGTCTAAAGATCTCTAATTTAGCCAGATTATCACAAATTCTATATGAGCTGATGCAAAGCAAAGTAATAGAACCAGGAGAACACTAACAGGAAAATGGTAAAGCTCATTAATTGTGAAAGACTGAGAAACTCTTATCAACACAGTGAACCACCATAATTCTAAAGGGCTCATGAAGAAAAATGCTCTCCACCTCCAAATAAAGAATTGACAGACTTTAAGTGTAGATTGAAACATTTTTCTTTTTCTTGTTTTTTTTCTCCTTTTTACAGAACATGGTGAATGCAGAAATCTGTTTTGTATGACTTCATATTTGTAATGGGTTTTATATTGCTTGCCTTCTCGATGGGTGGGAGACTATGGGGGGAGGAATAGAATCTGGAACTGAAAAAAATTTTTTAAAGAATATCACAGATTTTGAATATAATACAGAACATAAAATAATTCTGAATATAATTAATTATAGTTATCTGAGTTCAGTCTTGATCAGCTTCCTTAAGAAAAAATGGAAAAGGAATGACTTCATCCCTTAAAAAATAAACTGTCAGTAGTACTCTTATTTCTTCTTGCTAGAATTATAGCTAGTGTAATGAACATTCCCAAAGAATAAATATGATATGCCCAACTTATCTTATATTTATATGGTGCTTCTGTCTGTTTTAGTGATTTTGCACATATTCCCATTGAATTCTTACAGTTTTTTTTATTTTTAAAAAGTATTTACAATCCTTCCCTATCATACAATGAACAAGCCAAAGCTTCCACAAACACCCAACTATTTAAACCTCAGTTGACTAATAGTAAATTTTCATTTTCGTTATTTCCCCTTCTTGTGTTTCTCAAATCCTTTGATATCCCTGTACCTTTCTATAGAGCCAATTCTCATAGTATTTTAGGAAATACTTTCATAATGGTCTCTTTGTCCTCATTCTCTTGGCCCTTTTTTGCCCTTTATTGCTTCCCTCTCACTGCTTTCCCTCTCTATGGATTTCAGAAGAGATGATTTCCTCTGGAGTGTGCTTGTCTTTGCTTTGTGCAGCGTCAGTGGTCATGACCCTAGTCTACCTCTGATTCATCCCTCTCTTTTCAGGTTTCCCTCCTTTTTTCCAACCACCACCTGAAATCATTCTACTTTATTCTCCTTCATCTCTTCCTAAGGATTATTACCATCTCTTTCTCATCAGTCCCAAAATCTTTAATCTACAGTGGGGCAAGTATTATCATCTCAGTTTCATTTCTTCCTTCACTCTAGAACCATGAAACTGGCACCAATACTTGATTTCCTTTCTTGTCATGCTCTCCGAGACTGTGTAGATAGATCCTTTCCTTACTATAGAGATTACAATCAAACCTCCTTTTTTATGGCTGTCTTGTATTCTGGTCTCTTTATACCTGAAATGCAAGTTATGCTTATATGTTACCCTCATGATTTCTTGGTCCACATCCATAAGATATGGCTGGCTCATATTCCAACTATGGAATCACAGTGTGGTATAAGATACAGCAGCTGTGAAGCTAGCAAGAACTCAGATAGATAAGTTACCTGACATCTCAGTATTCTAGGTAATTTTCTTTTTTTTTAAATAGTATTTTTTCCCAATTACGTGTAAAGACAATTTTTAACATCAATTTTTCCCCTTAATTTTGATTCCCAAATTTTCTTCCGAAAAGGTGCCAACCTGCACTGGTTGGTGTAGTTTCCTCACCTGAAAATTCCCTATGCCAGTGAAATCACAGTTCCTATGCCTATCCTCTCTACCTACTATAGATCCTTATCTTTCCTTAAGTAAAAAATGTCTACTACGAAGTTAACTCACATCTCCTTATCCTGAAACAGCCTGTTCTTTTCATGCATCACAATACATCTACCACTGTTAACAAGGCTATAGTCTTGTCTACATTCGCTATCCCAACCCCCTCACTCCAAAAGTGAGCAGTCTTGACTTTCTCAATGAAATTGTCACAAAGGATCCTGATATTTTCTCGAAAATTAGTCATTTCTCTGCTCATTCAAGGTTCCTGTCAAAGTCCACATATCTAGAAAATTCAGTAATCTTGTGTCCTTTGGGATAATTATAGTTGAATTAACCAAGATTCCTACTCCATGATCTTTCCGGGTACCTCCTTTCACCCTCAGTAAATATGTATTTCCTTTCAGCAGTATATCACTTGAAGGGATCCTTCAGATAACATGCTTCTCTCACCTCTCTTCTCTTCCTTTTGTCTTCTTCACACACCCGAGGCAGGAAGCGCTTTTATAACAGGTGAGACAGATGATGCCTTTCCAAAATAGGAGAGACAGATGACCATCCAAAAACATGCAAAGACAGACTGCTGCATGTTATGTGAGCCAGCCCATGGCACTGTTATCCAGCTCTACTGGTTATGAAGTTCTCTCTTATAGTGAACTGGACCAATTTACCCCGTCACTTCACCCATTGGTACTTATTCTCTCTTTCCAATATGTGAACACAGCTGTGAGTTACCCCCACATTTTCTCTCCTTTCCACTAAATTTCCCGAGTCTTTCAACTGTTTATCCTATGACATGGATTCTAGGGTCTTCTCATCATTCTAGTTACTCTTCTCTGAATCCACTCTAACTTGTTTTGCCTGGCCCCTCAGGTATCTCAGGACACTACAATTGTTGTAGTTGTTTCATTTTAGTCCTGTCTGATTCTTTGTGACCCTCTTTGGGGTTTTCTTGGCAAGATACTGGAGTGGTTTGCCATTTCCTTCTCCAGCTCATTTTACGGAATGGGGACAGAGAAATAAAAATCATCAAGTGACAGCTTTTTGGTTTGGGGAAGGAGGAAGAGAAGAGAACAAAGCCTTGGTTCTGGCATACTTCTGCTTAAAAATGGAATTACTCAAAGTCAGGAAACTAACACTCCCAGTCTTTTCATGAAACTGGCTTTAAACTCTCATATACAATTAATTACCAGGTCTTGTTAATCCTGTCACTCAGTATCTCACCTGGCCAACCCTTCTTACCACTTGCTCAGCCACCTTACATCCTCTTGCCTAGACTACTGAAATAATAGCCTTTTAATTATTTTCCCTTTCTTCCTTCTCCATTTCATCCTCCACACAGCTTCCATGTTGAGATATTTCTAAAACACTAGGCTCAACATGTCACTTCAGTGGCTCTTACATATACCTAGGTATAAGGCAAGCTTCTTGTGGACAAGAACTGTTTTCATTGTTGTCCATATCCATGGCCCACATTGTAGGGACCCGGTTATTGTTTGTGGAATTGAATTGAATTACACATCCAGGGGAATTTTACACATGCAAAGGAGATAGGTCTGAATATTCATTTGCAAAAATCCAACAGACAAATATCAATTTCCTGTACTAACCTCAGTTCAGTTGTTTTTCAGTTCTGTCCAATCCTTGGTGACTCCATTTGGGGTTTTCTTGGCAAAGATACTGGAGTGGTTTGCCATTTCCTCCTTCAGCTCATTTTACAGATGAGGACCTGAGGCCAACAGGGTTAAGTGACTAGCCCAGGGCTACATGGCTAGTAAGTGTCTAAAGCAGAATTTGAACTCAGGTCTTCTTGAATCCAGGATGCTCGTACCACTACACCACCTCGCTGTCCCCTCCCCAAAGAGCTCCAGCCTGCTTTAATGCAAAGTTCACTTTGACTTTTCTTTGTTGCAGATGATCATAGCAGGGTTAAACTCGCACAACTTGCAGAAAAAGATGGCAGACTGACTGATTACATCAATGCCAATTATGTAGATGTAAGCATACTTTTTCCCTAACTACATTATAAAAAAAATTCTTAAAACTGAGTTAGTGATAAACACCATGAAGGCAGGGACTATTTCTAATCCCCAGTTTGAATCTTCCTCAGTCCTTGCTTAATAGAATAGGTGTTTGTTGGATTGCCTAGAATTACAAGGGGAAATATGATCTAATTAACTTATTAAATTCAGTACTAGCATAGTGCTCTGCATATGTAGACTCATTAAAAATATTATGCTCAATGATATAAATGATAAAGCATTAAACATATTTTTAAGAAAAATTGACAAATTTTTTTAATGCGAGACTCATGCCCTCTTGTAAGTTTCATACTCTCTCTCCTAGAATAGTGAGACTATCTCATACAACTCTATTGTAACACACACGATATTTTCTACAGTAGGTCCTTATTAAATGCTTGTTGCTATGGTATTCTGAACAAAATAAAAAAATAACTATTCTAAGCCAGTTAACAATCATTTTAATCTTTGGGCATTCCTGAGGATATACCCCCAGTATGGGAGGTGGGCTTGATTTTTGGGGACTTGCTATATTTTCAAGAAGGTAGTTGGTAGCAGTTAAGGAGCTCTCAGCTATTTTAATACCCCACCACCTGCAAAATACTCAGTTCAACTTCCATTAATACAGTCAGGTAAGAAAGGAAGACACTGAGATTGGGGGGTAAAGGGATGCCAAACTGTTTCAAATGCCCAAGACCCTTAAACGCTGCTAGAATTAAGTTCACAAAAGCCTGGAAAAATGAGTCTGATCTCACCAAACAGGCCCATGCTTCCTATTGGCTGTAAGATGAAAACAAGTAAAACTCTGCAAAAGCTCCTAGAATTTCATTGTTGTGTGCATAGCATACATAGATAAAGCATAATTAGAAACAGAATCCAGAGAACTTTCAGGTTTCACAAATGTATTTCCAACCTTGTCTTTACAGAAATGGTATGTGACTCTTTAAAGAAAAAAAACACCAGTTAAGTATTTTATAGCAGGAAATTAAAATGAGAAATAAGTAGTAATATTGGTCATTTGGTCCTTTTAGGGCTACAACAGACCCAAAGCTTACATTGCAGCTCAAGGCCCATTAAAATCAACGGCAGAAGATTTCTGGAGAATGATTTGGGAACATAATGTGGAAGTGATCGTAATGATAACCAACCTCGTTGAAAAAGGACGGGTATGTAGATCACCTATTGTGATATTTTAAAAACAGGCTTTTCACTTGCCTGAGATGAAATGGAATCATAGTTAGGAAGCAGCAAAAATTATAGAAATGAATCCACATTCCTTTTTTTTCAAATACAATGACTAAAGGGAAAATAATGAGAACATAGAATAAAAAGCTGTTATTAGAAATCTAGCTAGTTTAATTACTTTTCCATATATTTGTCTTACACTTAGAAAAAATAAATTTGGTTGAGAGGCAATATGGTAAAATGGAAAGAATATTGAAGTGGTAGTCATGAGGCCTGGGTTCTAATCCTAACTGCACCATTAACTAATTATACAAGCTTAAGCAAATAATTAATCTCTCTAGGCCTCAGTTTCCTCACGATCATAGGACCATAGATGTAGAGCTGGAAGGGACCTTGGAAGTTGTCTGAGTGCTCTGGTACCCTGGTAGTAAGCCAGAATTCAAACCCAAATTTAGGTCTTCTGACTCTCCACCCAGCACTCCTTCCATGATACCACATTGATTTCCAAGCTCCACTGCTTTATAATTTTCTTCTATGATTGATTTCAATGTGGGCTTCATGGGGAAAAGGGCAGTGTGAAATGCTGAGGTTAGGACCTGGTTGAAATGCCAGCTCTGACACCAACTAGTTGTGTGACTCTGAGGAAACAATCTTGACTTAATGTATATTAAATGATAGTTTTGTGGCAATCTGTATTGGCGGAGAAATTCTCACATAGGCAGTTTCTTAAGCTCACAAAATCACAGGTCCTTAGCGTATTCCTAAGGAATGAGAAGATTTTGTCACTTCCCATAGTTCTTACTGACTTTAAAGTTGAGCATTACAAATGCCAAAATTCTAACTCTATTTCATTTGTTACAGAGGAAGTGTGATCAGTACTGGCCTGTTGATGGTAGTGAAGAGTATGGAAACTTTTTGGTCACACAGAAGAGTGTTCGTGTACTTGCCTATTATACTGTGCGGAACTTTACTCTTAGAAACACTAAGATAAAAAAGGTTAGTACAGTACAAGTTGATTATTCAGTCAAGCAGAATTCTTTGATTCTTTTGTGCCCTAAAGTACTTCCATAATCCTTAACTGTCTTCTCAATCATCAAATAAGGATGAAATTAATTTTCATGTAATTTGAGTATTTAGCATATTTTATTGTTTTCTAATGCTCTGATAAAGGTAAACCATACATAATCTATATTATTAACCATCCATTTACCAGAATACTTCACCTCCCAGAGCACCCTGATCATAACATGTAACAAAATACTTTCTGTGCTGCCTAATGATTTAAACTATTTTTTATTGAATATAGAAATCAACGATGGAAATTTAGGCTAAATGCATGTGGCTCAATAAATATTTGGGTTAGTGTGTAGCTTTCAATTATTAATAAAGACTTTCTTGAGAAATCGAAAGTAAACCTTTAGTTGCAAATCAGAAGTCACATAATTTTTAATCGAGTGGATATTATGGTGAATATCATTTGTATTTCTTGCTCATTATCAAAATATTACTTCTGCCAGAGGAAACACAAAAAACTATAGGACAAGAGTCCTTCACCTGGGGTCTGTGAACATTTAAAAAAATATTTTGATAACTGTTTTTCAATAGAGTTGATTTCCTTTGTAATACTATGTATTTTATGTTATGCATTAAAAAGCACTATTCAAGGAGTCCATTGGCTTCCCCAGACTGCCAAAGGGTCTATGATTCAAACAAAGAATAAGAATCCCTTCTTTGGGGCCTTTCTCCTTCCTGGACTTTGTGTGTGTGTGTGTGTGTGTGTGTGTGTGTGTGTGTGTAAGTATATATGTATGTATGTATGTATGTATGTATATGTATGTGTATATATGTCATCGTAGCAGAAAGAAGACCTATTTGGAGATTAGAGGAGAAGAACCAAGCCATTTAATTCAGCTACTTATTGATCACAACTCAACATTGCGAGGTATCATGGGGGCTACAAAATTATTAAAACAGTTCCAAAGCTTCTGTTGTAATTGTAGCAAAGTACACATGCATGCACAACACACACACATACACACATACAAATACACACACATGAAATGAGTAGGAAAAATATCAAATAGTGCTGCCCCTTGTTCTTTGAACCATAAGTGGTGCTTTAGGAAGCCATGCAAGTGATTTGTCAATGTGGGCTGATATTTGTTTTCTTATAAATATATCACTTTATGAGGTTTAAGCTCAGGGTATGAACAGCTCTTTCTTTGTTTATTATTGTGGGCATAAAATTAGATTAATACGGAAAGAAGATGGAGTAGTGAATAGCAGACATAAGAGAATGCTTTGGAAGTCTTGGTCCCATCCTCACTGCCCAAGGCTACCAGGGCAGGATTAACATTGAGTTCACTGAATAAAATTCTCCAAATAGAGGAATGCAGTGGGAATCCCCAATTCATCACAAGGCTGTGACTAGTTACACACATGGGGTGGTGAGTGGTGATCACAACAGAGAATCCTAACCAAACCCCAGCATCTAACTGAAAAAAAGTAGACCTTGAAAGAATGTGGTGGGGACTAGGGGGGGAAACTTCAAAGAATCTGATCTCTTTCTAAATCTGACTGTTTACATAAAGCACCAGTGAAATCCATGCAATACATCTTTATTATTCGTCTACTTTGTGCAAAGAGTACTGCAGAAGGTACTAGAGGATGCAAAAAATTAATGATTCCTGAAGTCATGGAACTTATAAGTCCTAAAGGCAGCTAGATGGTATAATGGATAGATTGTGGGACGTAGAGTCAAGAAGACCTGGATTCAAATGCTGTCTCAGACAATTACTAGCTATGTGACCCTGGGTAAATTGTATAACCTTTCTTAGCTTCAGTTTCCACATCTATAAAATGGGGATAATGATAACACTTACCTCACAGGGTTGTTACAAGATTCAAATGAGTTAACACAAGTTTAGCATGTTTGTAAATACTGCTATATAAATGCTAGCTATTATTATTCTAGTAAGAGAAGATAAAATATACACAAATACATGTAATATAAAAAGAGAATGAAAGATACTCAGAAGAGGTACATAGCACTGTGATAGATACAAAGGGAAAATATGGTATCCTACTGGGGGGAATTAGGGAAAATTTCATGGAGGAAGTAGTATTTGAGCAGTACCTTGAATGAGGAAAATTTCAAGGGATAGAAATGAGAGCTAATTATAGGAAGTACCTATATATAGGTACCTCAATGTGTGTGTGTGTGTGTGTGTGTGTGTGTGTGTATACACACACACACACACACACACACACACATATATATATATATATATATATATATGTATGTATGTTTATGTGTGTATATATACACATACACCCCTATATATAGGTACCTCTGTGCCTAGAGAGTATATAAGCAAATGCAGTGAGAGTAGAGCAGGTTTAGGGGATCATTTGAATAGCTTAATTTAGAAAGATAATAGAATATGTATCACCCCTTCTAGTCTACCCCTTCTAGTCACACTCAGTTGTTGGGTTCCTAGCTCATGGGTTGCTCCCTTTGATTTTCTGAAGTTCTAGCTTGCTAAGATTTAGCCCATGTGTCCCCACCAATATGCTTACTGTTAACAATCTTTCCGTAGGCACAATTAGCTCTTAGCAAAATCCTTTACTAAGTTGGTGTAGTAAATATAGTTACAAAGCCTTCCCCTACATAAATCTTGACGCCCTGTGCCACAAAACCACAAGTTGCTGGGAAGAATAGAGTCAAGCGTAGAGTACAGTGGTTGTGGGGCACATGAAGAAGGAACACAGGTGGCCAAGGCAATTTACAGCTGTAGGACAGCAGGGCCAGGATGTCCTTTCTCTCTTAACAGTGTTCACAAAGCTTCCGTTGAGTACAATAATATCTTTACTGGGCATATTCCTCAGGAATGATCTCACGATCTGTTCTGTTCCATAGCCCAACTCTCTTCTCTGCTGTTAGGGGTCCTATTCTTTTTTTTCCCCCGGGTAATTAATCACCTTGTTAATAATGCCAGCATTTTAATAAAAGAGTCCAGTGGCATTCTCAAATGCCAAGAACTACGGGTCCTATTCTTTAAAGTTACTTCCTCTCTTAAGTGACTGCCTCTCTGTATCTGTGTCTTTCTCAACTGTCTCTTCTCCCTAACGGATACAGTGCCTCCTAGTAATCAAGTCATTCTCCTTCAAAGATACCTGACAAAGGTAGGTCACCTGTCTGCTCTACGGGCAGCTCCCAGTTTGCATTGTTTCTCTCTCTTGACCTTGAAAATTCTTCCAAGGTTTACCTATTTAAAGCACCCAGGAACATGGCTAATTTTCTAGTTTAGACAATCATGTTGTTTCCTTCTTGATTCAAAAGAAAATCCAAACCTCATAAAGGAATCATCCAGGGTAGGTGCATTTTTACAATGAATTTAATGCTTTATTAACACATAGTGATTACATTATGAGTTGGTTTTTGTTGGGTTTTTTTTTTTGTCTGGGAGATGTGGAGTTAGAAACCAACTCCTCCACAAATATATGCAAGGAAATAGTGTGAATTTTTTGGAGAGATGGAAGTCTGTGGTCTAAGTAAGGAATTTGTTGGCAAACCTTTGCACATGTGATCATTTTTCCCCTTATTTATTCCTTCAGGGTTCCCAAAAAGGAAGACCAAGTGGCCGTTTGGTTACACAGTATCATTATACTCAGTGGCCTGACATGGGGGTCCCAGAGTATACTTTGCCAGTGCTCACATTTGTACGGAAGGCATCACATGCTAAACGTCACGCAGTGGGACCTGTTGCTGTCCACTGCAGGTAAGTTTTAAAAGCAATAAAAATGGCTTACTCTGAAACAATATGGTCACTTACGTTTCATAAGAAAGGAATAGCTTCAGCAAAGTTTTATTCAAAACGTGAGTGATTTTCTACAATCAGTGAAGTATAGGAAAATATACGATCTCTTAAATTTCCATTAGCAATGGCATATGCCTGTGATCTCTGCTGCTATGGGAGGTTGAGGCTGATGGATTACTTGAATTCAGAAGTTCTGAACTGCAGTAGGGCTCAAGCAGATTGGGTGTCTACACTAAGTTCAGCACCAATATGGATAACCCCCAAAAGCAGGAGGCTGCCTGAGATGGAGCAGATTGGCATAGGTCAGAAATAGAGCAGGTCAGAGCTTTTGTGCCAGTCAGCCCATGAGCAGTCACTACACTTTCAAATTGAGTGAGATAGGGTGACCCAATCTCTATATATGCATCTTTTTCCCTGCCTCTCTCTTTCTTTTTTTTCTCTCTCTCTAGGGGTGTGTGTGTGTCTATACACATACATATACACACATATATACATGTATGTATACACACACACACACATATATACACATATGCATACAAGTCTGGCTTTAGGCATGCCAATTTCCGTGTGTGTGTGTGTGTGTGTGTGTGTGTGTGTGTGTGTGTGTATTATATGTAGGTGTATATATATATATATATATATATATATATATATATATATATATACACATATATATATGTATATATTGTGTGTATACAGAGGGAGAGAGAGAGAGATTGTGCTATATCTCTATATAGATACATATGTAGATTGTGCTATTTCTCTATAGATAGAGATATCTGAATCTATATCTTCTATCATTGGGAAATTGGCTTGCCCAGAGCCAGACTTTTGTTTTCTGAAGATAAGACCTTACTTTTTATAATGCTTCTAACAATTTCATGTATATTAGCTTATTACATATTAGTTTATCTTCACAACCATGTAAGGTAAGCATAATAATATTCATTCATTCATCCAGAGCAAATCTAACTATGTCAGTCCCTTGCTCAAGAAGCTTTATTATTTATTTAGTTATTGGTCTATCTAGGCTAAATTTCAAACTTTTTTTTTTGGTAAAGTGTGGAGGGTAGGCAAAGAATGACATTTAAAACCCATCCCATCTGATTCCATCCTATTTTTCCAGACTTAGTTCATTTTACTCTCTTCAGACATTCTACATTCCAGGCAAACTGGCCTATTTGCTATTCCCCTAGTTTGACATTAAATCTCTTGTTTCTCTGTGCCTTTGTACTGGTTGTCCCACTTATCTGGAATGTTTTCCATTTGCACCTCTGTCTTTTGGAATGCCTTCCATTTCCCTTCAAGGCCTAGCTCAGGTGATACTCCTAGGGGTTAGTGTTCTCCTTACACACACTGGTGTATTTTTTTAATATGCTCAAAACATACTTTGTGTTTCCTTCTCTATGTTCCTGTTATATTCCTTCTATAAAAAGTGCCTTGAGGACAGGAATGATTTCATTCTTATCCATATACCCAATGCCTAGCATAGTGTCTTGCTAGACTCCTACCAAATTCTTTTTGTATAGTTTAAATGAAATTATTAAGTGACAGCATGTATAAGCCGCTGTGCTAGAAACCAAAGGGGTAACAAAATACAAGATATTATCTATTCCTTCAAGGAGTTTGTAGTGTAGGGGTCACCCCTATTTTACCCATGAAGAAACTGAGGCACAGAGGAGAGTGAGATGCCCAAGCAGAGCTGGAGCTAAACCCAGAGTTTCCTATTCCTTTTCGATAGTTCTTCCCAATAGGCCATATTGCTTTTTCAGGCTTTCTGTGTAGCAACTTCACTTTTGCCCAGGAAACCTTTATTTCCCAGCTTGGACTTCTGAATACTCTCTTAACAAGAAGAAAAAGGTATTCAGAAGAAAAAAAATAAATCTTTTTGATTCTCCATGCTTATTTTTCAGTTGCTGCTTCATGGCTGCAAACATCTAAGACCCAGGCTTTGTGCTATTTTTGATGAGGAGATACTGGTATTTCATAAGGCAGTGATGATTTCCTTTTGAACCATGACTTAGCTATTTATGATTTCTGATCTTAGGAAAAGCCTTAGGAAAAAAGTTTGAGAGAACTATTTGATCTCTTTAGTCTGATGGCCTGATGATAGCTAGGCTGAAGAAACTCGGAAAAAATGCCTGAAAACTAGCTCTGAAGGTCAGGGATTGTTTCAGAGCAATAGAGAAGTAGAAGGCTATTGTGTATGAACAGGTGCTGATTTTCCATCGGAGCACTTCATCCTCTTGGGAGCATTTGAAAAGAAGCCTTTCCTATAAATCTATCCCTCTGGCAGTGGTTCTGAAGGAGTCAGTAAATAATGGTCCTTTAGAAATGACTGGAGTTCGGCTTTATTTCCAGAGATCTTACTGAAATAACATTTTTCAGTATAAAGGCTTATGAAATTCCATGCTTTATTAATACCAAAACCTTCACAACCATATCTGCCTGGTAATATTGACACATGGGCCTTTTCTTCTTGGAACCAAAGCAGTATTGCATGAGCCTAAGGCTTTTATTTTCTCTAAGTATATTTAAAAAAAAAAAACCTACCATGATAAATAGAATCAGGTTTCCTGTAGAAGAAAAAAACCCTGCTGAAATATTCAAACAACTATTTCAGTATAAATATAGGAAACAGTCCTTTTGGATTTGGAAGGCTTGTCCCTATTGCTAAATCTTCTTTGATGGTAGGTAGCGAAAGCATTCATAGGCTTCATCTAGTTTCAGCCTGATTGTGACCTATGTTCAAATTCATTTTCCATGCTGCTTTCTGAAGTATTCCTTTGTTTCTGTGTTCCCTTCTCCAGTGCCGGGGTCGGACGAACAGGCACATACATTGTGTTAGACAGCATGTTGCAACAAATCCAACATGAGGGAACTGTCAACATATTTGGATTTTTGAAACACATACGCTCACAAAGAAACTACTTGGTACAGACTGAGGTAAGAAAAGATGATATCAGTATTTCTGAATAATAGCTCGCCTTCATTATAAGGGTTATAAGGCACTTTTTCACAACAACTCTGTGAAGTAAGGAAAAAATGGGCCATTGCCTCCATGTTACAGATAAGAAGACAGAGGCTTTAGGAGTTAAGTGACACACAAAAGATCACAGAGCTAGTTGTTGGAAAAACCAGGATTCAAACCCATATTGCCTGCCTATAAGACCAACCCTTTTTCTACTACACTGCAGAGCATCACTAAATAAAAGATTATTTTCTACTTTTTTGCCATTTTCGAAAAGGGAATAGCAGGCTAGACAAATTGTTGATCTAATCTAGGGATTCGTGATCTTATATTCCAGAGTCAGAGGCAGCTAAGTGGGCTTAGTGGATAGAGCAGAGGGCCTAGAGTCAGGAAGACCTGAGTCCAAATCTGGCCTCATACACTTCCTAGGTGTTTGTCCTTGGTTAAGTCACTTAACTTCTGTTTGCCTTGGAGGCAAATAGGTGGCTCAGTGCAGAGAGCTCTGGGATTGGAGTTAGGAAGATCTAAATCCAAATCAGGCCTCAGATAGTTACTAGCTTTGTGACTGTGGGCAAGTCACTTAACCTCTGTTTGCCATAATCCACTGGAGAAAGAAATAGCAAATCACTCCAGCATCTTTGCCAAGAAAACCACGTAGTCAGTACTGGTGTGCTGTGAGTCTATGGGGGTCACAAAGACTTGGGCACAGCTGACCAACTAAACAGCAATTCCAGAGTCAGTGTGCTTAGTTCCTTTAGTTAGAGAACAACACTAAATGAGTAATAATAGAGTTAATTCTTGTGCAGGCTGTGTGGGACAGCGACTCTAAATCAATTAAACTCAGAAACTTCTCAAGGTGGAAGCAAAGGTTACTTTTTATTACAATCTCGAGAGAAGGGGCATCTGCTCCCCCCCCCCCTACACCTCCAGGAGGAGAGAGGTGAGGCACAGAGAGCTAAATGAGATTATATACCCTAACACAAACAAACCTCCACCCACCACTATCCCTTATTCCCATTGGCTGGGGAGACGGGCTTACATTCTTAGGCGCGAAAATTCAAAGACAGAGAACAAGGAAACAGGGTATAGCCAATCCAAACATACATGTCCTTATTTAGTAAACCTAATGCTGAGGTAGCAGTGGTGTGGTGATCAGGAGGGGGTTTAGGGCTGAATTCCCATGACTTAGGTAATTCCTAGGAAACTGAAATTTACTGCAATTTCCCCTCCCTAACCCCCTACCCCCTTATCCCAGAAACAAGAAAAGGCGGCAGGGCTATTCTTTCTGCTAAGCCTTTAAAAAACAAACAAACAAAAAAAAAAAAACCAGGGTCTGAGCAGGGTAGGGTTTTGAAAGCAACAACCAAGAAATATTAACCAGAACTATTGATCCCCTGAGGAGGCTTCACTTTTGAGAGATAATCACTCACAAGGCTTTTCTATATCCTTACTAGCCATTTCTTAAACTGAGTTTGAGGGTGAAGGTGGATCAGCACAAATTCATTGCTTCTGATGGAAAAAACAACTCAAAGTCTATGCCCTACCAATGGTTTACCAACTAGGATCGTCATTCAAAGAACAGTAAACTGTTATGCTTCAACGTGGTTCCTTTCCCTCTTCTAACTCCTAATTTCATAGAATTAAAAGAGACCTTGATGTATGTTGTGATTGACTTTTCATGAGCGCATTTGGGGTTTGCTTGACAAAGATACTGGAGTGGTTTACCATTTCCTTCTCCAGCTCATTTTACAGATGAGGAAACTGAAGCATAGGGGGTTAAGTGACTTGCCCAGGGTCACACAGCTAGTAACTGTCTGAGGCCAGATTTGAACTCAGGTCTTCCTGACTCCAGGCCCAGTGCCCTATCCACTGCACCACCTAGCTGTCCCTGGAAAGGGCCTTAGAGATTTTCTAATCTAATCTCATTTTACATGTAAGGAAACTGAGGCCCAGAAACATTAAATGACTTGCCCGAAGTCATGTGAGTATTAAGTAGAAAAGAGGGGAAAAAAAGACATTTGAGCTTAGGTTTTATGATTCTAAATCCAGTACTCTCTGAATTAGAAGACATTGCCACCTGATTAATGGAGCGGCATAAAACCAAGCCAGTGAATTTTCCTTTCCTTCACTTCTTTCATTGCTAAATTACAATGAATTTGAATTTAATGGGGTGGGTAATAGTACTTTATTTAAATTTCTGGTTTAAACCGCGGGGGAAAGATAAGAGGTTTTATGGCCAATATATCTTAAGGTTTGTGTTTTTTCTTTAGCTGGTATTAGTGTTAGGTTTATAAAGTGCTTTACAAATATTATCTCATTTTATCCTCACAACAGCCCTGGGAGATAGGTATCATTGTTATTATATACGTTTTACAGATACGGAAATTGAGGCTGAAAGAGATTGTGACTTGCCCAGTGTCACATAGCTAGCAAATGTCTGAGATTAGGTTGAACTCAGGTGTTCCTACCTCAGGTCCAGCACTTTATCCATTGTGCCACCTAGCTGCCTTCAATTTCCTAGATGGTTACAACTGGGGGGGGGCGAGGGTGAATATTTTAGAATCATCTAATCAACCCCACTCTTTTTCCAGCTGGTGAAATTTTAGCATAACACATAAGAGCCACTTAATAAATGCTCTTGTATTGTTAAATCCCAAAGAGGTTAAGTGATTTGACAAGGTCATATAGCTAGTTAATGAGAGTGGAGACTCAATCCTGGGTCTACCCCATGGACTTCCTCGTGGGTTTCAGTTTTAAGGCTAAATGAATCAATTTTTCAGAACAGTAATGACCACTATTCTAATCCTCCAAATGGGACAAGAGACCAGCCTCTTAATTTATATCAATCAACCAAGATTCTATTAAGTGCTTACCACATACCAGGTGTAGTATGAGCCGGGGAATACAAAGACAAAACCAAAATAATCTCTGTTCTAAATGAGGGGACAATCTGTGTGTATATCTAAAAATATGCACACACATTTGTGCAAGTATGTATGTACTGTTGTGGGGTCATTTCAGTTGTATCCAACTCTTTGAGGTTTTTCTTGGCAAAGATACTGGAGCAGTTTGCCATTTCCTTCTCCAGCTCGTTTTATAGATGAAGAAACTGAGGAAAACAGGGTGAAGTGACTTGCCCAGGGTCACACAACTAGTGTCTGTGGCCAGATTTGAACTCAAGAAGATGAATCTTCCTGACTCCAGACCTGACACTCTATCTACTGTAGCACCACTGAATTGCACATATATACATATGTATGCATGTGTGTATGTATACAAAATACACGTGTAAATGCATGTATAGATGTGTTTCATGTGTATGCGCGTATATGTGTATACATAAAACATATATACATAAATACATGTGTGTTTGTAGACACATACCTGTACATGTGTGTGTAGTTATATATATACATACAAGCATATACATACATACACACACCTAGAAATAAATGATACAAAGTATTTGAGGCCAAGAATGGCCTCACCCAGAAGCAAATCAGGGATTCCAAGAAATGGAAATGAAGAGTATATTCTAGGTATAGGAGCAACTAGTGCAAAGGCATGGAAATGGGAAGAGTGGTGTGTGTGAAGAATAGTGAGTAGTCTGATTTCTCTATACTATAATTGTAGGATGTGGGGGGTGGGGAGTAATGTGTAAAAAATGAATGGAAAAGTAGGAGGTGGCTAGGTTGTGAATAACTTTAATGCCAAATAGGGAAGTCTGTATTTGGTTGTATAGATAATGGAAAGCCACTGGAGTTTATTGAGTTGCTGGGAGGGATGATTTGCTCAGATCTTGTGCTTTAAAGAAAATCGCTTTGGCATCTAAGTCAGAGATTATAGTGGGGAGAGATTTGACACAGTGAGACCAGTTGGAAGGCTGCTACAATAATCCAGGCAATCATCAGAGGTGATCAGGGCCTGATATAAGGCCATGGCTATGTAAAGGAAAAGATTGGGAAGAGCCTGCCAAATTCTGTTGCTTCCATCCTCGGCTCTGTCCCTCTCAGCTTCTGTCCCTGGCCCCAGGACATTTTGTACCCCCTAGGACAAGACCCCTGAGAATCTTCTCCCAGCTTCTGCTGATGTGCAGCCTGCCCCAGGATTTTCTCAAGCTCTGGACCCAGGCTTCCTGCCCTGGACAAGACCCATCTCCTGGCTCCTGTGGCCTTCTGTACCTTGAGTCCTTGTCTTGTTTTTTAAAAAAATTTGTTTATTTCATTTGTAATTTATGAACTAAAACAAGCACTTCCATAACATAATAGAATAAAACAAAGATGATTGCACATGAAACTGCAAATCTGTTATGTATAATTTGCTATTCCTTTTTAAATATATAATAAAGTTATCATGTAACTTTCTTTTTTTCTTCCCTCCTCCTCCACTTTTCATTTTTTGTTAGCACATTTGTCAGTCTTACCACCCCTCATGCATTCAGTTACCAACAGCATACAGATGATCTGTATATTCAACCCTACTATCTATCTGTCCTGTATTGTACTCCCACATCACCAACTGCCTTGGACATCTCAAACTGGAACATCTCAAACTCATCATGTCTAAATAACTACCTTTCTTCCCAAGTTCTCTGCTCTTCTGAACTTTCCTATTACTCTTAAGGGCCCTACCATCCTCCCAGTAATCCAGGTTCACAAGCTCTACTTCATCCTCAGCTTCTTACTTTCACTGACCCTATATAGCCAATCTGTTACTAAATATTGTTTCTATCTTCATAACATCTCTGATCTATGCTCCCTTCTCTCACACAGCCACCATTCTATTGGCCCTCATCAACCATCTGGTCTTTCAATTAGTTCCTCTACTTCAAGCCTCTCCCCACACCAATCTATCCTTCACTTAACTGCCAGAATGATTTTCCTAAAGCACAGGTCTTACCATGTCACCCCATTACTTGGCAAATTCCAGTGGCTCACTATTATCTCTAAGATCAAATATAAACTCCTCTTTTTCTCACATAAAGCTCTTCATAGCCCAGTTCCTTCCTGCCTTTCCAGTCTTAAAATTTGCTCATTTCCATTCCCTCTCTGATCCATGTACTCTGGCCTGCTTACTCCTCATGTATGACATCCTGCCTTCCATTTCTGTGTTCACATCTTGGATGCTTTCCTTCCTCACATCCACCTCAGTTTTTCTTGCTTCCTTCAATCTCAGGTCAAATCCCACCTTCTAGAAGAGACAACTGCTTGTCTTCTTCCCTCTGATAGGACTTCCAAATTATTCTATACATAGTCATTTGCATGTTGTCTCTTCCAATATTAGCTCCTTAACAACAGGGACTGTTTTTACCTTTCTTTATATCCCAGTGCTTACATAGGAAGTGCTTAGTGAATTTTTTTTGTTGATAGATTGATTGATTGGAGGTAGGAAGGAAGAGATTTGGCCCACTTGTAACATGGTAGGAAGAAGTAGAAGGAAAATGCAGAAGAATTAAAAAAATAGATAAAGATAATATTCTCTCCTGTCTTTTTCCATGTCCTATATCTAACTTCCTACCAGAGATCTTGTAAAGTTTCATTTTTAAACTTTTTTTAAGTGTCTTTTTACTTTATAAAGCCTTTGTTCTCCAAAGATGGAACACCCTGTAGAAGTACAAGAAGAACATAAGATAATGGTACTTTGCATTGTTTTGCTAGGAGCAGTATGTCTTCATTCATGATGCACTAGTTGAAGCCATACTTAGTAAAGAAACAGAGGTGCTGGACAGTCATATGCACGCCTATGTCAATGCTCTCCTCATTCCTGGACCAGCAGGGAAGACAAAACTTGAGAAGCAATTCAAGGTGAGTACTCACGGACACGCAGTTATCAAAGGAAAAAAATGTTGCCACGTTCTTGTCTCCTACCATGCTAGTCTCCAAGGCCACCAGAGTGGACTAAGCATCATTGGCATGGCAGCTTTGTGTTCTCATCCTTAACAACTTGGAACAGAGAAGCGGGGACAGTTTCAAGGAGATCCCTAACTTTTTGTGTGTGAGGAAAAAGTTCTTTTCAGAAACCTTAGTGAGACTTGTATAAATGCCAAGTCATTGCAGGAAAGGGGTGCACAGGGAAGAATGGATGGAACAAGAGAAACTTGTCATACCAACTTTATAAGTGCTCTTTCCTTCTGAAAGAACCAGACCACTTACTATAAGAGCTAAGGACGTGGCTATTCACGCTCCTCTTAGAAAAAAGATCCATACATTCCACGGAGAGACTGACTCAAGATATAGTGACAAGAATCAGTCTGCCTTTTTTCCTACAGGAATAATAGCTTCTTCAGACCCAGACTTCTACACCCCACCTTATCACAACACAGTATGTCAGGGAGCAAACTTTACTGTACCCCCTCTGTGTTCTTCAAGCTCCAGAAACCAAAAAAGGAAAAATTCAGAAAATGAATGTGTAGGTATTACTATGCATGTAAAATATACATGGTTTGATTCCAGGAAACATACAGGCTTCTCCATTGGGAACAAAGGAATAAGTTGGATGTGGAAGGTGAGGAGGTGGAAATGGGATGGGATATTGTTTTGTTGTCTAGCATTTTGGCACTGTCTGCCTGGATATCCTACTGCTCAGATAGCCTTGAGACAGAAGAGCATCTTGGAAGATTCATTAGAAACTCAATTATATTTATTTCGATAGTCATTTATTAAGCATCTACTCTGAGCAGAGCACTGTTCTAGATGCTAAGAGTGCTACAAACTAGAGATGGGTTATGCTGTTTGCCCTGATAGAACATAGAATCTCCCATAAGAAAATGACAGATTTGCAAGCAGCCTTAACTACAAAATGAGTCAATGTGATGTAATTGATACAGTGCTGGACTTGGACTTCCATGGCCTATAGTGCCTAGCAACTAATAAGTTTTTAATAAATGATTATTGACTAACTGAGTGACTGATGTGGAGCCCAGGATTCAAATTCTGCCTCTGAGACTTAATGAGCTGTGTGGCCATGGGCAAATCACTTAACTTCTCTGGGCCTCAGTTCCCTCTTCTGTAAAATGGGGCTTTGGGACTCAGTGACTTTTAAGGGGCACTCCAGCTCTAAATCTATGATCCCATAGCCCATGATCTACACAGTCACAGATAGGTTGCATTAGTGCAAGGAGTTCATGCAAATAAAATTATAAATATTATGCATATTTGTATAATATATAATAAAGCATGGTTGTTTAAGAGAGATATAAACAAAGAGCTGTACAAGGTATGAGGAAGGAAAGCACACACACCCATCTGACAGATAAACAAGGAGCTGTACAAGGTATGAGGAAGGAAAGCACACACACCCATCTGACAGAATCATAGGGAGTCATCATGGAGGTCATAACATTTGATAGGCAGCCCCTGGTCTCTGGTAAGTGGTCTGTTCCATTCTTTGACTGTTCCACTCTGATTGCCCCAATTTAGACTAGATGTAAGGAAAAAACTTCCAGCCAGTTAAAGCTAACCAAAAATAGCTCTAGACGACTAGCCAAACCAAAAGAGTTGACAGAAGTGGCCATTTTCCCTTTTTCTCTCCTACCCCCATAAAATAAGCCATGATTATGCAGGTACCACTTCTTCCTCCTAATTCTGACACCTGGAGTCAAGCAGAACAAGTCATCCTTGTTCTACCTGATGTCCCTTCTACCACTCGAAGGTAGTTACACCTTGGCCATCTCCAGTGTTTCATCCGGTCTATTCAAGATGGTTAGTTCCAGACTTTAATGAGGATCCCTCCCTGACTAGGAGGATATACATATATGCAAATACATCTGTATTCAGTGGCAGAACTCTTTCCACCAGCTTATCAATAACACATTCGTAGATGTCCCAGTAAGTCATCCAGGACCACATATAAATGTCAAAGGGAGCAACTGAACCCAATTCTTCCTGGCTCAAAGCCTGGCAGGCTGAGGCTGAGCCCTCTTTCATGTGTTTTCACCATTCATTAGCATGGGAATGCCTTGAGAATATTTAATAAAGGGTTTTTTCCATTCCATGTTGAATTGCAGATTTAACTTAGGAGATAGGATTCTAGGAAAGAAAAAGGGGGGGCTTTTTCTTTATAAAATGTGTTCCAAAGCAGAAACAAACAAAAATCCAGAATGTCAGAGTAATATTTCTCCCTCCCCTTAGAGTTCCACCTGCACAATAAAATTGCTTTTTACTATAAAAATGGCTTTAAGGGTCCTGATTCATGGAAATAAGAGCTGGAAGAGTCCTTAGAGAGCAACTCATCCAAATTCTTGATTTTTTGGTGGTTGTTGTTTCTTATTATTTTTTTTGGCAAATAATGAAACTGAGGTTCAGAAAGTTCAAGATTTGTGCCCTTGGTCATATAGGGAGTAAATAGCAGAAATCAGGGTTTAAACTCAGATTATCTGACTCTACCCTATGTTACCTCTTTAATTCCAAGCAAGGCAATAAAATAAACTAAACCATGCAATCTGTTTCACTTTTCAATTTCATATTCGGAGTTTGATAAATTTAATAGCACCCAACTGATTTTCAAACTACAGTGTGGAATGAAAGCAGAGGGGAAAGACAAATATTACCAAAATCACAGAGAGCACAAAGGCTGCAGAGAGATAATGTCTGCCCACAGAACTCAAATGGAGGCCTGGGTGTTCTGCTTCTTCCTACTCTGTGGGGGGTGGTTCTGTAGAAAGGAATTAGCTGCCTGAGGTTATCCACTAAAACTGAACATGCTTGGCAAAGACAAGCCAGCTCTGTTTACATTTCGTGTTCCATTGAATCACTTCTGTCTACAAATTCTATTTTTTCCTTTACCTTATTTTTTTTCTAGCTTCTGAGTCAGTCTAATATACAGCAGTGTGATTATTCTACAGCCCTGAAGCAGTGTAACAGGGAGAAGAACCGGACTTCATCCATCATTCCTGGTAGGCCTCTGCATGCTCAGTATTCAGTCAAACTCTGTTTTCTATGAGGATGCCTGTAAACGGTATAGGATGGAGGCGGCTTGAGGATTTTAGCACCTCCTACAATCAGTGTGCCTCTCCAAGGCATCTCTGAGATAGAATATTCTAGCATTTCTAATGTGTTTATAATAAAGGAATATTGAATGCTTGCAGCCATTTTAGAAAGAAGAAAACAGGTGAGATGCCCCAAGCACTTACCTGCTGGAGGCTTCTTCACTTAAAAAGCATCAGAGTAATTGAAACTGCCCCCATCGACATCTTAGTTCACAATGAGCATTCTTTCTTACAGTGGAAAGGTCAAGGGTTGGCATTTCATCACTGACAGGGGAAGGTACAGACTACATCAATGCCTCTTATATCATGGTAAGTTATGTGAGCTGCTGCTGGTGCCTGTGCTTAATAGAGCTGGAGAAGGGTCGGGGACAGGGTGGGGGATAGATGGTTATTCTGTACAAAAGTTGGAGCAAGATTACCTGGTGAGGACACTAACAGGTCTGGGGCCAGGTGAAGGCTGCAGGGCACTGGTAACCTTAGAGGGGGGTGGTGTGTGTGTGTGTGTGTGTGTGTGTGTGTGGTGTGTGTGTGTGTGTGTGAGAGAGAGAGAGAGAGAGAGAGAGAGAGAGAGAGAGAGAGAGAGAGAGAATTAGGGAGGGGCTATAAAGGGAAAGGGTACAGAAAGGAACACATTTCTTCCCTCTCAGGCCTGGTTCTTGCCATCTCAGCTTTCAAGCATGACTCTTGATTAGGATCAGGCCACCTAAACAGAGCAAGGTATACAGCACAAGTAGACACGCATCACTCATCACCCAATTAAATAGCAGTTACACCTCCACTGTTGAGGGCTGGACATACCTCTACTACTAGATTCACATGGGAATATATGAGACCTGTTTCTAAATGAGATGACAAAATTAGCCTGGATTTCAGTGGAAGTAAGGAAAATTCTGATCTCAGGCAAAAGTCATTGAGCATTATAGCTGAAATAGAGGGGGCAACAGTCTACTCTCAGTGACATTCTTCCCCTGAGAGCATCAGGGCTCATGCTAGTTTGAATGGAGCTGGGCCATGCTTGGGCCTCTGGAGGCCTGATTACCTTCGAAGATAAAAAAGACCTTGCCATTGGGCAGGGGCACTTCAGATTCCACCTCTTCAGAAACTATGAGAGTCTATAATTTAAGGCTAACTGCTAACATGAGATCCAGATCAGAGGTGTCAAACATGTGGCCCCCAGAAATGGTGCCCACCACACTCTTCTGAGTGTAGCCCAAACCAGATTAAAATGTTATTAGGAAATCCTTAACAAAATAAATAAAAATACAATAAAACATAAATAATATTACCTTTTAAAACTAAGCCAGTATGTGGCCAGCAGGAATCTTTATGTATGAATTAGTGGCCCCTGTTTTTACTTCAATTATCCCTAGTCTAGATGATCAATGATATTAGGTGGCACAGTGGACACCAGGTAGGCCTGGAATCAGGAAGACCTGAGTTCAAATCCAGCCACTGACACTTAATTAGCTGTGTGACCCTGGGCAAGTTGCTTAACCATTGTCTGCTTCAGTTTCCTAAACTATTAAATGGGGGTAATAATAACCCCTACCTTACAGGGTATTTGTGAGGATCGAATGTCTGAGGAACTTAACATAGTGCCTGGCACATAGTGGGTACTTAATATGCACTTACTTCTTTACTTCATTCCTCCTTTGCTCCCTCCCTTGCTTCCTCCTTTTCTTACTTCCTCCTCCCTTTCTTCTTTCCTTCTCTTCTTCCTTCCTTTCTTCCTTCCTCCCTCCCTTCCTGATTCCTCCTTCACTTCTTTCTTTCTCCCTTTACTTCTTCCTTCTTTCCCTCCTTTCTTCCTTCCTCCCTCCCTTCCTTCTTTCCTTCCTTCCTTCTCTAGAGAAATTACGAAAGACAAACTTTCCTGATAGACACTTTTGTGCTGTAGCTGGATATAAAATATCTTAGCCTCCTGACATTAGGATAATAAAAACAATGTAAAGCCCACATTCCTGAACCTGCTGCCTACAAACACAGGCATAAATGAAAGGTCATTATCTGTGCTTCATTTATTCACTGCTTTATTTAGCTAAATAGGTCTTATGGCAACGTCCATCATTATGTGCAAGCTTTTGATGTTTTGATTATAATGCTGCATCTCAGATATTTTACCAGGCATAAAACTCAAAATATCTCTTTGTCTTGGTTTCTATTAACTTGTAAATGGATGTTGTTCTGGAAGTTTTCGTTATTCAGTGAGTTTTTTTTTTTCGCTTGTAATCTACTCTTCTTGACTCCATTTGGGTTTTCTTAGCAAAGAAAATGGTTTGACATTTCCTTTTCAAGTTCATTTTACAGATGAGGAAACTGAGGCAAATAAGGTTAAGTGACTTGCCCAGATCACACAGCTAGTAAGTGTTTGAGGCCAGATTTAAACACAGGTCTTCCTGACTCCAGGCTGGGCATTCCATCCACTATACCACCTAGCTGCCCTTCTGATAGTTTTTAATCATGTGCTATGGATGCAATACTTTTTTTTGGGTAGCAAACAGAAGAGAGTAATCATATTTTATTCATTTAGTTTTTAGCAAATTCCAAACAAGTGCTGGCTCTCCCCATCAAAGACCTTATGATATCCATAATATTATTCAAAGGCTTCACTGTGTTTTTCCCTTAATTCATTACCTTGTCTGGATTGCTCTCTTGCCTAAGAACTATGATGCCGAATAAAGGTTGATCTGATGGCTAACCCACATGTATAATGTTCCAAAGGTTTCTGTCTTCTATGACTTTCTTCATAGTGAATAAAGCACACTCCTCACCTAAAAGCACTGCCATATTAATTTCATCGGTACGCATTTGCCTCTAGCAGACTTTTGTCTTCTGAGTTAGACTTTTTGGTTTTGTAGGGTTATTATCAAAGCAATGAATTCATCATCACTCAGCATCCCCTGCTTCACACCATTAAGGACTTCTGGAGGATGATATGGGATCATAATGCCCAGCTCATAGTCATGCTGCCAGAGAGCCAGAACATGGTAAGGCCTTCCCGTCATTTTTATAGCCCAGGTTACAAGACAGCAGTCCTCTCAAACAGCTTGTAACAAAATTAACAGGCATTAATTCAGTTGGGTTTCTTGAATCAAAATTTCCATTTTTGGTTACCACTTACTGCTCCCTCATAACCATGTATGTCAGCCCTACCCCTCCTTTGTCCTTATCCCCGGCTTTTGGTTGATTGATTGTTCTTCCTTTGCTTTCAAAAAGGACTAATAAATATCCCAGACTACCTTGCCCTTCCCGCTATGCCCTCTTTAATGACTGTTCTGTTGTCAACAAATTCTCCTTCACATAAAACTTGCTCACTCTCCCAGAAATTATTTGGTATATATTTTGTGTTGAATTATCTATGTATGTGTTGTTTTCTTTCCCCCTTTAGAATGTAAAGTCCCTGAGGACAAGTCTTGTCTTATTTTTGTCTTGGCATCCCAAGTGCCCAGCCCAGTGTCTAGCACGTGGCACCCAATTCATCTGAGTTGAACAAACGTCAACTACGTGCAAGGCGGTATGCTAGGCTCAAGAGATTCAAAGACAAAAACTAAAACAGTACCCACTCTCATAGAGTTTAATTTGTCTTCTTTTAGAATGAAGTCTTAAAATGAAAATAAATACATAAAGAGCTTTTTAACATCGTAATACGAAAAAGACACCACATTGAGCACCTTTCATCTATGGAGTGTCAGTTGTGTTTTCTTTTTTTTCCAATTAGGAACAGTGTCACTGTATATATGATCTTCCCTATTATTATTTGGACTTTGTGATGCCTTCTATCTAGCCCTAAAAGTATTATAAGATATATTTTGTTGTGTTTGGGTTTTTCTCCTTACCTTTTAAAAAATTAATATGAATTTTAGAATAGTTTTGATTTTCAGTCTCGAAGACACTCCTTGAGATAATGAGACAGAATTATTTGAAGAATTGCCACATGCGTTCTTACAGACCTCATTCGAAGTAATTTAGAAGTATCCTTCCTCAGTTTCGGGCATGGAACACACACACACATACATACACATAAACATATACATACACTTACATGTATACACATACATACAAATCTATACATACATATACATGTATGTACATACTCACATATACATACACACATATGCCTATATACATAAACCTATACACATGCACATAACATACTCTTAAACATATGCGTACACATATACATGCACACACACATACAAGAATCAAGATTCAGGTCAGATGCTTTCTACGGGTTAGAAAAGTAGAAGCCCTCTCTACCATCTCCTAAGAGTTGTTTTTGGGAGCCCCTGCCTATCTCTTTGCAATAGTCAAAAACTGATCAATGTGTAATTCTGGGTTTTTATGTGTCTTTAGAAGGCCTTGGGATTCGTCACTCCTGGGGCTCCAAATTCACTTAGCTTTACACATTCCTCAGACAGTGCTGGGCCACCAGCATCTCTTTACCATATTCTGCCACTGCTGACAACAGCAGCAAATGTGCCAGTGTGTTTGAGATAACTGGAAAGCAAAATGGCAAAGCTGTGAGGCATGTTCCTAAATAACTAATGTCAAGTGCTGCATCTTCTTAAGAGTCTTGTTGTATTCTGCACATGTCAGGATGGCCTTAGAGACAAGGAAGTTTATGAGAGCTAAAATGGGATACAGAAGCAAAGGTTGAGTCAAATTTTTTCTTCCAAGCAATTAGCTTCATTTCACACTTTGAACTTTGGGATATGAAAAATGTATATAAATGAGGCATTATTAATACTCCTCAGCTTTCTGTGGAATGGTGTTCCCAGAGCTGCAAATAAAGCAGCGAAATCTTATTACTTTTCCATTCCTTACAGGCTGAAGATGAATTTGTTTACTGGCCAAATAAGGATGAGCCTATAAATTGCGAGAGCTTTAAGGTTACCATGATTGCTGAAGAACACAAGTGTCTCTCTAATGAAGAAAAACTTATAATTCAAGACTTTATCTTAGAAGCTACACAGGTATTGAAGATGTAACTTTAAATGATAAATTTATGGAAACAGATCTCATCATTTAATTCATCTGATACATATATATGTGCACACACATATATGTATGCAGATATAGGCACTTAATGTTTATATGTGCACGTAACATATATAAGTACACACATATATTACATGCATAAGCATGTATATATTAACTGCATGTATCTACATACATATAGATATAAATATATACATATATGGGTGGGGGTGTATATATATTAGCAGCAGCTAGGTGGCCCAGTGCATAGAGCACTGGGCCTGGAGTCTGGAAGACCTGAGCTCCAGTCTGGCCTCAGATACTTCTTTGCTGTGTGACCCTGGGCAAGTCACTTAACCTCTGTTTGCATTAATCCACTGAAGAAGGAAATGGCAAACCAGTCCAGTATCTTTGTCAAGAGAACCCTATGGACAGTATTGGTGCCCAGGGTCACAAAGAGTGGGACGCAACTGAATGACTGAACAGCAGCGACAATGTATTTATTAAGCGCCTACTCTGTACACAGCATGACGCTAGGTGATAGAGGGAGATTAAAAAAAAAAAAGACAATGTCCCTGTCCACATGGAGCTTAAAGTGTAGTAGAAAGACACAGCATATACACAAATAACTATAAGACAAAATAAATGATGATAAGTTTACTATCTAACTGTATGCCCAGAGCAGTATACTAGTAAGATACTACAAAATTGAAGACACTGTCCCTACCCTAATAAAGATTATAGTCTACTATGAAAATGTGACAATTATTATTATTATTATTATTATTATTATTATTATTATTATTAATGTTGATATAATACTTTAAGGTTTGCAAAGTGCTTTACATATATTATCTCATTTGATATTCACAACAACCCTGTGAAGTAAATGCTATTATTATCCCCATTTTAGAAATGAGAAAACTGAGGCTGAGAAATGTTGTGATTTGGGCTACTACTGCATGACTGGTATCTGAGGCAAGATTTGAACTCAGGTCTTCCTGGTTTGCCAAGTCCAGGACTTGGCAAACTAACTACCTCAAATAACGGTAACTAAGATGAGAGAAGAATGATGTAAGGTCTGTGGGTTAGAGAATGAGTTTGCTTCCCAGAAGGGTACCATCGGAACCCAATTTTGAAGAATAAACAAGACTTCAATCAACAAAGGTGATGGAAAGGGGATTTCAGGCATAAGGAATAGTGGAGAAAAGGACAAGGATGTGAAAGCACATAGTAGGTGCCGTGAAGTCCATGGTACGGGTTTGATACATGCTGATTGCAAAGTCTGTCCTAAAGACAGGAGAAAACCTGATCTCTTTTCCACATCAACTACGTGGCCAGTTGACCGATATGACCACACTCCACTAAAGCTACACTTTAACTTTAGAGTTTAGGGGTGGGATGGGAAACCTGCAGCTTGAGGCCACATTTGGCCTTCTAGATCCTTGGGTGCAGCCTTTTGGCTGAGTCCAAATTTTGCAGAACAAATCCTTTTGTCAAAGGGATTTGTTCTGTGAAGTTTGGATTCAGTTAAAGGGCCACACTTGAGGACCTAGAAGGGCCACATGTGGCCTCGAGGCCTCAGGTTCCCTCCCCCTGCGTCTTTGTTGTTACTGTGTTACTGTGTGGAGGTGGCTGTGGGTTCTCAGCAACTATGCCAGCATAATTGGTACTCCCAGTATGGAAGGTCTTGAGATTCCCACCTCAGTGTTCCACACTACCACTTTTGTTCCATTCATATTCCATATATATTATTTTAACTCTAAACTTTTGAATCACTGTAACTCAAGGAGACAATGCTATTTTTTCCAAATAAATACTAATAATCTGGATTTCTCTTTGTAACCTCAAACCTGGATTAATGTACAGGCCTTTATTAAGGACTGCCAATCTTCAACCTAGGATTAGCTTGAATTGACCGCTCATGGGCTTCACTTGGGGATTAATTATTTTTTTTTCAGTCCTTTAATACACGCATGGAGTCTCTGGATGTAAAGACATTTTTCTATTAATATGAGAGATGAACTACTGCTGTCTTGTCATTTGATTTAATTATCCTATCACAATTACTGGCTTTTTACAGTATCTCACGATAAAATAATAATCAAAATTCCCACAGAAGGTGGTAATTTTTCCTTCTTCTCAATAGGATGATTACGTACTTGAAGTGAGACACTTTCAGTGCCCCAAATGGCCAAACCCTGATAGTTCCATTAGTAAAACTTTTGAGCTTATAAATATCATCAAAGAAGAAGCTTCTAATAGGGATGGACCCATGATTGTTCATGATGAGTAAGTTCTGAATTTTAAATATATTTTTTACCTATTCATTTCCTTAGAAATGGAAATGTAGTTATATACTCTATTGTGTTTGCATGTTAATGTGTGTGTATTTTTGTGTACGTATGCTTCGTATATGGTTCACATAACTGGGGCCTTTACAGAGGGAAGGCAAAGGGTATAAGCCTTTGCAAGGCCCATCTCCCCTCTTCTCCCACTGGGGTATCCCTCCTGGAAGCCTCCATTTTATGAAGGGGCTGAGGCTTACCTACCTTTAGATTTGACTTTTGAAGCTCTTGATGAAGTCAGGAATAGTAAGCATCTGATTTTGCAACTTCATGCTTTACCTACTGAAGATGATTTTTTATATTAGTTCCCTTAGTCTAAAGATCAAAAAAAAAAGCCTTAACAAAGAGTCTGTGTAATCTTCATTTAAGATTGATTATACTGGGGCATGTATTCAGTGTATATATGTATTTTTTTTCCTTTGTCCTTTTATACCATGATGGATTTTAGCATGTTTGTGGTAAGAACAAATAGAGCCATGCATACTGAGTATATCCTTAGATGACTGATTTTCCATTGTCCAGATCAGATTGTATATATTTACTTCTCTCACAGTATCAAGACGAAAAAACCCATACTTTCTATAGAATGTCCCCATTGCCCACTTAACCTGTGAGGGTTTTCATCCAAGACCATAGCTCTCTGTATAATAAGGAGGCAAAAGCAAATACATTAAGAAAGGTGATCTATGCTTCTATAGCAAGGTTATGTCCCTAGTGAGTTATGAAACATAATATTTTGATCCTTTTTAAATAAAGCTTTTGACCATTTTCCTTTCCACAAAGGCATGGAGGAGTGACTGCGGGAACTTTCTGTGCACTAACAACCCTCATGCACCAGCTAGAAAAGGAGAATTCGGTGGATGTTTACCATGTAGCCAAGATGATAAATTTGATGAGGCCTGGTGTCTTCACAGACATTGTAAGTATATGTACATATTTTCTTTTTAAAAAACCTGATCACTCAGCCTTTTAAGGTTTTATGGTTTAGAAACTTACAACTCCCAAAGCCTTCAGCTGACAGGAATGAATTTGTTTCCCTAGGGATAAAATGAGAAGATTCCTACGTTATGAGAGAGGTATTGCTTCTTGGGTAGTTGTTTTTATTGTTTATTTTTTGAGAGGAAATAGAAAATGAAGGAAGAGAGAAATGTTTCCTACCAAAGAGAATACCAAAGGTATTCTACATACATAAGCATATATGTAGAATCACACAATTTTCACATTTCACAGTGGTCATCTAATCTAACCGATAGTGGAAAAAGAATCCTCATTGCAATATTTCCAGTAAGCAGGCATCTAGTCTCTGCTGGAAGCCACTCCCCCACCCCCAAAAAAGCAATCTATTCCATCTGGGTAAAACGCTGATAGTTAGGATGTTTGTTTGTTTGCTTGTTTGTTTCCCTGACAACCAGCTTGAGTTGTCTCTTTGCGACATCCCCCCAGTGGTCCTGGTTTTCTCTTCTGGGGTCAAACAGAACAAATATAACACCTCCTAGACATAATAGCTCTTTAAATACTTGAATAGAGATATCATCTCCTTCCTGTGGTTTCTCTTTTCTGAACACTTTGCATTAGCAATGTCTTTCTTAAGCTATCGCTGGAAATTGAACACCATACTACAGATGTACTCTGACTAGGGCAGAATACAGATCTACTATTACTTCTATATTCCTGGAAGTAATGCCTCTCTTAATGCCCAAAATTCTCTCTCTCTCTCTCTTTGTCACTCTCTCCACCCCATCACCACCACTCTCTTTTTATAGGGAAGGAATCCTAGACAGTCACCCTCTTGCTTTTCAGAAAAAACCGAGACTAGGACAAGTGAAACAACTCTCCCACAGTCACTCAGTGAGTTTGTACTGTGCATTAACATAGAAACAAGTGCTTAAGGAACGATAGGTAGCATCAGTGACACAGATGAACAAGAGAACAAGAAAGTGAGAATTCCCTTGCCTCAGTTTCTTCTTCCAAGCTTGTGTAACAATATTAGCCAACATTTATATAGCACTTTAAGGTTTGAAAAGTGATATACTGTATGATTTATATGCCTGCATATGTGAGTATATGCTAGCATTATTATCTTGTTAGAGCCACACAACTCAATGAAGAGTGTGACATTATTATCCCCATTTTGTAGATGAGAAAACTGAGGCTGCGGGGATAAGTGGTTTACCCAGGGTAAGTGTCTAAGTCAGGATTTAAAGTCAGGTCTTATTGACTCTAAATGTAAGAACTCAATAATTTCTAAATAGAGCTTTTTTTCCTCTTTCCTTCCACAAAGCACCCTCAGTTTCCTCAACTGTAGAACAAAGATGTTAGAGTAGATGAGTTGTAAGGTCTCTTCCAGATATCGCTAAATCTCTGAAGTTGCAAATGAATGATGTATCTATAGATCTGGATCAAAAAGAAATTTGGTTTCTGTTAAATGGGGCTTTTCCATTTATCAATTGTAAAAATAGACATTGATCTACATTAACAAGTTCTGTGAAGAACAACTTGGATCTGAGAAGCAAGACATTCTGCCTCTTCTGTTTAATCTCTTAGAATTTCTTTTAGACTGATATTTAGGCAGTGTCTATTTGACCTCAGCATGCCTGAAGACATTTCACAATGCCAAGAAATTGCGTAGAATGCTTATAGCCAAAGGCAATGCTATTTCCATGAATGTACCCGAGCTGGTCACAAGACAGTGATGTCACCAGAAAATCTGCAAGATAACAAGAAATGAGTCTTCCCAATGAGAGCTACATGAGAAAATGAAATCACATGTTTATTATCAGAATTATTATCTCCAAATATATAGTGTCCTTAACCTGAATTCTAAAGTAGCCAGATCAAATCAGAGCCAGGCTCTGAAAGAAATGGTGGGCCAACCGAATTCCAGAGAGTGTGCCCAGCTATTTGGAAAACCCAGGCATGCAATATCCGAAGAAAGGCTTAGCTGGAGGTATGAGAAAAAGAGGGACTGTGGACAAAACTGGTAGGCATAAAAGCTGAAAAATTCACTTAACCAGTTTTGTCTACAATTCCAAACAATTTAATTTGTTTATTTAATTGACTTTTTTACTTAACTGATTTTTTTTAAGTTCATTTGTGGTTTGGAGACACAGTCCCGTATTCTCCTACCAACCGCAACCTAGTTTAGTAGGCTAACAGTGAAAAAGTGACTGTCACTTATGCATGAGGCTAATGAAAATTATCACAACCCAGTGATTTTGCAGTTTACAACCTTTAAATCCTGAAACATGAGACTTTAATACAGAACTTAGTCATCAATTGAAAATATGAGAATTCTTTCATGACTTCATGAAAACTTAAGACAAGATTGAGTTGTATTTAAGATGCTGCCAACTAAAAGTATATTATGACTGAAAATATTCCCTAAGTCATTTATTTCAATTAAAGAATTACTAATGAAGTCTGTTGCAAGGGTTTTTTTTTCCTTTTTTTCCCTGAGGTGGGGGAGGAAGAAAGGTGAGAAAATAAATTCTCATTAATTGAAAAAAAATTTAATTAATTTTTAAAAAGAATTACTAACACATGTACTTATTGGCCCTTAAAGATCAATTGGGTTGCCTTCTCATTATGTCCTTCTCTGTTCTCTAGGAGCAGTACCAGTTTTTGTACAAAGCTATCCTCAGCCTGGTTAGCACAAGGCAGGAAGAAAATCCTTCCACATCTCTCGACAGCAATGGCACAGCTTTACCCGATGGAAACGTGGCAGAGAGCTTAGAGTCGTTAGTTTAACCTATCGAAACAAATCCCTACAGTTGAGCATTATTATTTTCATCCTTAAATTATATGGGAAAATCTATCCTGTTGCAACGTCATCTGTTTACTTCCCATCAAGCAAAAAGTACTTTTAATGGTATATGATCTTACTGCCAAACTGACATCATTAATAATGTGTGCCTTTTTGCAAGATTTCTTGTAATCCATTTGTTATGTCTGAACTAAATCGACTGAATTTTACAGTGTTTCTATTAACAGAATTGTGGTGGTGTTTTGTTTTGTTTTGTTTTGTTCAGTATTAGTTTCCTACCATCAGGTTTGATTTTAACGGAAAATCTAAATTTATAGATACTAGGACTTCTCAAGGACATATAAACACTTTTGTTTGTAGGGTCAGATTTATGGCTGTATTTGTAGCAATCCTTGTTTGCCAGAAAGATAACTTTTAATATAGTCTATTGTAAATAAAACACTGTTCTCTGTAATATTCAACATTTTACATCTGCAGCATTCTCCTAAAGTAGAAGTAATCTGATACTTACTGTAAATACTGCTCTAGTAACTATTCCACGGACCAAATTTATATTTATAATTGTAGATTTTTATATTTTACTACTGTTAGTTTTCTAGTTCTGTGTACTTGCATTGTTAAAATGATATAGTTCGCTTTCTTCTGTTTTTACTTCAAGTCTGATATCTTACTGTGCAGCTAAGTGATTAATCATATTTCAGCATGTAATTTTAACTTTTTTTGTGGAAAATAGAAATACAATTGTTTTGAAATGAGAGTTTTTATGAGAATAACATCTTACCTGGCATCATTTAAATTGTTTTTACCTACAGTGTTGCAAAAATAAATATAAATATTATAGTCAGTTCACATGTAATTACTGTCACACTGGTCAATAGGTAGCAGTGGATTGTGGGTATGTAATGAGGAAACCGAGAAACTGAAACAAGGTTTAAGGATTCAGGAAGATATCAAGGTTCAGAACCAGGCCAGGGCCAGAACTGAACAGGCAGGCTGAAATCGGAGTATACAAACAAGGGTCATAATGAGCAGTGGGTCAGAAGCCAAGGTGGCAGACAAGAACCAGGAAGGCCCAAATAAATACTCCAGAATAAAACAGGATGGGAGATGCAAAGTTGAAGCAAACAGTGAGAACCTAGTTCTATAGGAGCTTCAGAAGCAACACTTGTGAAGAGCAAGGCACCAGTAGTAACAGAAGGACCTTGATGGTTGATGTGGTATCCATTTCCCAAGTGTGACTAGCACACAACCTGAGTGGAATGGCTACTGCTGAGAGGTAAATTCTAGATCTTGATACTCAGCTATCACACAGCAAACTAGTGTTTTAGCAGGGGAAGCCAGGCGGTGTGGTGCATAGAGCGCTGGACTTGGAATCAGGAAGATTCATTTTCCTGAGTTTGAATTCAGATGTTTACCAGTTGTGTGACCCTGGGCAAATCATTTACCCTTTTTTGCCTCAGTTTCTTCATCTGTAAGATGAGCTGCAGAAAGAAATGGCAAACTGCTCCAGTTACCTCTTCCAAGAAAGCCCCAAAATGGAGTCATGACATGTCAAACACAACTGAACAACAACATTTTGCAAACCGTGTACATTTCTCTTACGGAAAGCTTGAATTAGTGGATCACACTAAACGTTCATTTCTTTTCTGTCTAGCCTTCTGACCCGGATAAACTTCACTCCCTCTGGGAAGTAAACTATGTTGGTTATGAATTCTAAATGCATATAATTACACATCTTAAAGCCAAACATTTAGAGAATGTAATCCATTCCCTTTAGCAAGAACCCCTCAGGGGACATCTAATTATCTGAACAGCCATAGTTTAATTTTCCTTAAATGCTTAAAACATTTAATTTAACTCTACTTGATTTTTTTTTAAAGTATAGACATGAAGGACTTAGAGGTTGAGGAGGTTTTTTTTTTTAATCAGATAGCAGGTCAGGCTCCAGAGAGATCCAGAACAAAAGCAGTATCTATCGATAATTTTATTTCTCAGTGTCCTAATGTTAAAGCTAAAGAGGTCAGTTTTGAATTCCTGGTTGCTTTTTTCTAACCTCATTTCCTAATCCTCTTGTAGTCCTTCCCTCACCACCCACAATGTCTGATCACAAGCTGATTTGAACCAGTACTACATGTTATCTTAATTATCTTGTCTACTAATTTTCCCTATCCTTTGTCCCAGAAACACCAGCTAGTAGGATAGACAGATTTTTTTTTATCCTTTACAGTGACTTATTAGTGTCTCACTGCACCTTTTCCAAGGGAAAATAATCATGCAGTTAACAAGTATGATAATTAAGTATTTCCATAGACAAACTATAGTAATTAAATCCTGCAATGGAGAGAGCAAAAACGACTCCTACTCCAGAAATAGTCTCTCTCAATTCTCCCTCCCTAAAGCATAAAACAATTACACAGATGGTCTTGAAAAAAATAAAATCAAGAAGTCTGGTGTTTTTCCAACATTCCTTCTATCAATTCCCATAATCTCATTCATCATCTTATCATGATGACAAATTATTTAAAAGCTAAGTCCTGAGGATAATCTTTTTTACTTACCCATATTGGTTTTTAACTGAGAAAAAATAACCAAAAAGCAAGATATCACTGCTAATCTTCCTCAACTAAGGTGGATTTAGTAAATTTAATGAAAGTGTGTCAATTCCAACAAATACTAAGCCCAAAGCCATATTGTAATTATATTTTTACTGTAATACCAACAAGTACCTAAAGTCTTGTAAACTAGGTCAGTTTCAGAAAAGATGTTCTTTAAAGACCGTTTTCAGTCTTAAATAATCTCAAGATGCCCTATAACTCCAACCGAAGATATTCAAAGGGTATGGTATAATCAACCTAGACTTTAAATAAATTGTTGGTGTATCTGTATACCAGAGAACTATTGTGAAGGGCCATTTCCCTTGAGTAAAGCTGACCCACTTTCTATAGCAGTTGCGTAATATACATGTATCATATGTGGATGATATAAGTATGTAATATTAATATAATTGTACAACAGTTATCCACCAGGTTAAGATAATCATATTATTATACTACATAATTATATAACATACATGACAGTAAGATGTATATCAGAATTTTCACTTTGGGGATTCACCATCCCTTCACCCAACTAGCATGCTTAAACACTCAGAACCATTTCTCTGAGAAATAGTTCTTATAAAATAAAAGTGTGAGATGTCTCTTAATAAGCTCATAAATGCAAACTCCTATTAAAATTTTATTTCATCTAACAGAGTACACAGCCTCAGGGGAAAAAGGAAACCAATCTAGATGAAACCTGTCAAAACAGATAACACATTTCCTGTTATTAAAAACCTCAAATACTACTATCCACTCACTGGCCAATTTGTGAAATGTTCTGTACAAAAGGTCTCCTCTTCATTAGGACAACATTAGAATTCTGCTATGGATGCATTAAATATTAAGGCATAAAAATGAGGCATGATCAGTGAAGTTTGACTTCACTAGCCACTCTTTTTCTCAACCCTTTGCATTCTGGCTTAACTCACCAGTATTTTATTGCAATTATTTTCTTAAAGGTTGCTAATAAAATAATTGCAAACCCAATAACCTTTATTCAGTCAAACATCCTCCTTGACCTCTCTGTAGTGTTTGACACTGTTCATCACCCTTTCCATATGGACACTTTTTTCAATTAATTTCCAATATGCCTCTTTTCTCCTTAAATCTCCCTAAAGTTCCTCTTCCACCAAAGACTTTTCCTCTTCTGACTTGGCAAGATGGCTGTTGGCCAAAAGTCTGTCCTTGGTTTCCTCTTCTCCCTTTACAACTTCTTTTACTTCTACATTTGCAATCTCATTTGGTCCCACTATTTCAACTGTCATCTCTATGTAAATGACACTGAAATCTACATCTTCAGTCCTGATCTGGATCATACCCACATCTACAACTTTTTGTGGGAAATCTTCACTTGACTATCCCCCTAACACTTCAGACTTAACAATCTAATAAGCTTTCCCCACTTTTCCCCTACTCTTCAATCTGACTTCACTAATTTTCATTTGCATTACCATTCTCCCAGGCTTTGCATATTCATAACCACAGAGCCTTCTTTGAACTTTCCTTTTCCTTAATCGATGAACTAATCAAGATTTATTTGTTAAGACCTATTATGTGCTAGGCATTGTGCAAAATGCTAGAGACAAAAGCAAAACAGTGCCTACATTCAAAGAGCTAACATTTTATGGGGAAAATAGGTACCTAGGCAAGGTATGTGCCTTTAACTCAAAGGCTACCTTCTCTATTCTCTACTTATCTTGAATGTATTTATTTAAATTGTAAAAACCATATAGAAGGTATGACACCCAATGCAACATATGGCATCCCCTTCTCTTTTTCTGAGCTTGTTACCTTAACCTACACTTAGGTTGGCTGGTCTGAGTGTGTTTCTAGGGAGATTCTAGGGAATAACCCTGATGTCAGCGAAATATACTCAGAATTAGAACTCTTGAGCCTCTACCAGTGTGTTCCTTACTTACATAAATCAGTCCCAACACCATTAACATGAAGCATTTAAATTTAATTTAAACAAGAAATATTTAATGAGAGAAAACAAAAACAAAAATAATCATGACATGACATTAAATAGAAGGCAACATTAGGAATAAATTAAAAGATAAACCTGGAATGTTAGAAATATTCTAAAGATAAGCCCACCCATAAACCTAGTTCACAATTTCCCACCAATCTACATGGTACCCATGAAGGAAAGTGGGCACATGCAGAAACTTAGCAATGGGATGTATGAGGAGGGAAACTCATATACCTGAGGTAACTCAGAACTCTGGACTATAGGCCCGATGTCAGGGATGCCTTTAAAGAACTGTGTGTACCACATTGTCCTTGTCAAAGAAAAAAATTGATATTATCTGTACTCTCCATTTTGGGAACACATCTGCCAGAAGCAACATTTACTAATTTAACATGATTCTAAAATCCAAGCTTTTCTAGCTTAAAGAGAGATTTCCAACACCAGCCCCATTCCTTTGGATACATTTTTCTACTCCATGACATTTTGAAGTAACATTTACAGGAATCATGAAGCAGGAAAAGGTTATAATATGTTAAAATACAGATTTGGATTAACATTCTAAGACTCACTATTGGATCTCTTCCTTGACCATGAAAGAGCTTCCGTGTGGTGGTGAGTATCTCAGTCCTTGAATAAATCAGGTGGATCATGGTGCCAGTCATTTCAGGTAGGCAGGGAAGAATGATGTTATCTGGACAAGAGCTGAGTTTAGTTTCCACCACTGATCCATTTCCTGGGGTATTAGCTTTTGTCCTATCCACTTTCCTGAAGGGAAAAGTTTAGAAAGTGTATCAGGATGGAGCAAATAAGTATTTCTAAATCATTTTAGAGAAACTAAAACTGAGACTTCCCCACCCTCTTCTGAAGCTCTCTGCTCTCCTTCTGAATGAAGTTACTTCTTTCCTGCTCCTGAGCTGTTGAAGTAGTTATGCTCTTCTAGCTTAAACAGTCTTAAACCTGAGATTTTGCCCAGTTTCCTGTCTTCTCCTTTGATTAGGCACTGAGGAAATGTGACTCTTTTAGTGAAAAGCAGTTTCCATTAATTCTGGGATCTGCAAGGTGTTCAGTTTTCTACAGGCTTGGGAATGGGGTGGGGTATATTTCCTCCTCTCAAGTCATAGTAAAGGGTAATAAAGGAAGTATTTTAGAGGCTATAAGAAAGCGTAACAGGATGCTATTTTTGCCAATCAGCTCTGAACATCAAAGCTTCTAAAAAGATCAGCTCCCTCCATCAACTACAGAGACTTAGCATTCACTTGTTATCAACTGAACTCGTTTCCTGTGAGATCTTCCATTCTGTGGGCTTCAGTCACCTTCTCTCAGCTTCTCTTTATCTGGCTTCTGGGTTCTTTCTTCCTTTGTCCAGGGGTGGGGAACCCGCAGCATCGAGGTCCATGTGATCCTCTAGGTCCTCAAGTGTGGCCCTTTGACTGAATCCAAACTTCACAGAACAAATCCCCTTAATAAAAGGATGAACTGAGTCCTCTCAGTGGGCTGAACTTATCATATTTCTCCTAATGCCTCTTTATATATAGTGACCAATCTCTAACTTAGGTTGAGAAATTTCAAACCCACTTTTCTGTCACAAATGGTAGAAATAGTTCATATGCCATTTTCCCATACTCCTTAAATTGTTATTAGATTTAGAGTTTCTCAGCAAATAACTACAAGTCCTGAAAACTTATAATCATATTATTCTGGGAAACAATGCTCCATAGACATTTTTATCCTCAGTCAATATTTTTGCCTCTGACATGTTTTCCCGCAGGTCTTCTCAGTACTTGTATCCAAGGTCATGTTTTCTCCCAGGTTCTCAGAACTGTAGCTGGATTTCCTCAAGTAGTTTTTCTCTTTTTCTCACAGAATGTTCATTTTCTGCCCCTTTAAGGAAGTGAAAGTCCACATAAGAAAGGGGCAGTACCTTACAGTTGTCTCCCATGTTAGAATGTAAACTCCTTGAGGACAGGAGCTGTTTTTGCTTCTTTGTAGCCCCAGCATTTAGCACAATTCTTGTCATCTCTGTGCATTTGAGTAAACACTTAAATGTTTATTGACTGCTACTGGGGGCAAAAAGGGGCAGGGAGAAGATGCGCTAACAGGTAGAAGGAATCAAGAAAGATCTCATTTAGAAAGTCCAATTTCTACTTATTCTTGAAGGTACCTAGGGATTCTAAAATGTCAGACTGAGGAGGGAAGACCTTCTAGATGTGAGCAACAGCAGTGCAGAAGGTGATGAGAAACAGCAGGAAGAAGGTTAAGTTCTGATGACTACCATTGTGATATTTCTTTCATCAGTCTTCTTATTTCTTTCCTCACTACCGTCACCCTAGTTCATGTTACCTTGGGTCCTTGTTACCACTTTCCTGAAGTTTGGGGTTTTTTGTTGTATTCTTTTTTTCATTTTACCATGTAATCTCATTGGTCTAGTGAACTCTGGAGAGAAAACTTCCTCTACTCATCCAGATCTGCACCTGCTCTATAATTTAGGGTCTTACAGAGTTGCCTCAAACACTGAGACATTAAAGGACTTGTGTGGGATCGCACAGCTGGTATGTATAAAAGGGATGACTTGAATCTAGGTTTTCTCCAAACACTACCCCCATGCTACCTCTTTCTCCACCCTTCCATCATGATTATACCTTTGTCACATTTCTCTCCTGAATGCATTTATCTAGCCATATCACTCTACTCAAAACTCTTAAATGTATCCTTATTCTCCACCAAGTCAAGTTCAAAATCATTTGTCTGTCATTTAAGGACCTATACTACACGAGACATTCACCTTTTCAGCTTTATCTCATACCATATCTCCACCAAATACCCTATGTTTCTGTTCAGTTGGACTACTCATTGTCCTCTATAAATACTCTTTGGGAGCCATCCCCAGTTATCCTGATCTGTATCTTGCCACTGGACCCAGGTGGCTCCTGAGGAGAAAGTGAGGGTGGTGACTTTGCACAGCCCTCCCTCACTAAAATCCAATTCACTTGCAAGTCCCAGCATCACCACCCTACTATCACAGTCACAACAACAACAATAAGTACACTTTATTCCCTTGCTTCTTATCATTACTTACACAATTTCTGTGACTAAAGTGCCTTTCCACCTTTCTGGATCTGCAGAATTTCTCCTCATACTTTAAAACCCAGTTCAGATGCAGCCTCCTTCAGGATATCTTTCCCATCTCCTAGTTAGTTCTGATCTCTCTTCTCTCCTACCTCCATCAACTTGGACCACACATAGAACCTTGCTTGAACTTCTACAACACTTTTATCATGTGTGATGTTTTAGGATGGCCATTTAAATATGGGTATTAGGCATATAGTGTCCTACACACTCTAGGTGGTTAATAAATGTACATTGAATTAATTTAGTGGGTTTTTTTGTAAAAGGAAAAAACAAAGAGGGGAGGGTAGAAGTATAGAAAATTTCAAAAATAAGATGATCACCTATATTAGCGTGGGGGGGTGAGTTAATATTCACCTTATTTATTCAAGCTTTCCTCAATTCCCTAGCACACTTTTCAAAAGAATCTATTCCAAACTTCTATTTTCTACCTACCTTATCCTTAGCAGACACCTTCAAAAAGATGTGAGTGCCCCACCACCCTTCCTTTCCACCCCTGTGTATCATCTATATAATCATCTCATCCATTACTCTGGAATCAAAAGAAGTCACAGCCTTCCAAAGCTAATCTCTCTACCTTTGCCCACGATATCTTCCTCTCCCATCTCTTCTGGTAATTTGTTCGTTCAATTATCTCTTCTCCTTCTACATGTTTCATTTTCCCTTTTCTCCATTAGCTCTTTGCCCAACATCTAAAAATATACTGCAATCATATATATAATATATGTGTGTATGTGTGTGTGTGTGTGTGTATGTATGTCACTGATGATATATAAAAAATATTATGTCACTGGTGCTTTTAGCTACTTGCCTCTACCCTTTCTTTGTCAAATGTCCTGAACAAGGAATCTCTAATAATTGCTTTCAGTTCCTTATAGCTCATTCTTTTGTTAAACATTATTTTTAAATTAAAGTTTTATTTTTAATTAATAGAAATCTATTTTTTGTGCCTCAGTTCAACTAGGTGGTGCAGTAGAGTGCCAGGACTGGAATCAGGAAGACTTATTTTCCTGAGTTCAAATCTAGCCTCAGACACTTACTAGCTGTGTGACCCCAGGCAAGTCAGGTAACCCTGTATGCCTCAGTTTCCTTATCTGTAAAATGAGCTGAAGAAGGAAATGGCAAACCTTTCCAGAATCTTTACCGAGAAAACCACAAAGAGTTTCACAAAGAATTGGGTATGACTGAAACAACTGAACAACAAATTTTTCTCTCCTTCCCACTCGTACCCTGTTGGGGGAATAAAATCAAAATATGAAAAAAAAAATCCCTGCACCAAATATGCACAGTCAAGAAAAACATGCTAAAAAAACCCCAAAATTGTCTCATTTTGTACCTGGATCCATCATTCCTCTCAGTCAGGAAGTGGATAGCATGTTTCATCATTACTCCTCTGAAATCAAGAACAATCATTGTGTTGATCATAGTTCTTACAGTTTTCAAAGCTGTTTGTCTTTTCAGTATTGTTATCGTATAATTTATTCTTACTTTTGCTAATTCACTTTTCATTCGTTTATAAAAGTCCACAAAAGTTTTTTTTAATAAATTTTTTTGGGGGAAGACTTGCCCAGGGTCACATAGCTAGTAAGCATCTGAGGCTAGATTCGAACTCAGGTCCTCTTGATTTCAGGGCCAGTGTTCTATCCATTGTGCCACCTAGCTACCCCTGTTTTTTTTTTAAATAATATCAATGCTATAATATAAATTACTCTTCTAGTTCCGCCTGCTTCATACTGGATCAGTTCATACATGTCTTTCCATGCCTCCTTGATATCATCTGTGTCTTCATTTCTTTCAGTACCATAGTGTTCCATCATAGTTTTACACATATAAGATATCTTTGGGATATAGACCAAGCAGTGGTATCACTGGGTCAACAGACATGTGCTGTTGAGCAACATTTTCTGTGTAATTCCAAATAGCTTTCCAAAATAGTTGTACCTACTGACAAGTATATCAATAATGCATCAACGTGCCTGTGTTCCCACAGGCCCTTCAACGTTTGTCATTTTTCTTTTCTGTCATCTCTGTCAGTCTGATAAATGTGAAGCAGAACCTCAGAATCGCTTTATTTGCATTTCTCTAATTGTTTGTGATTTGGAGCATTTTTTTAATATGTCCATAGACGGCTTTAGTTTCTTCTCCTGACAGCTGCCTGTTCATATCTTAGACCATCAATCAATTGGGAAATAGCTCTTATTTCTTTAAATTTGCATCAGTTCCTCATATGTCTTGGAAATTAGACAATTATTTGAAAATTTTGCTGCAAAGATTTTTCCTAATTGTTTCCCTTTTAATTTTAGCTTTATTGGATTTGTTTAGCCAAAGCATTTTAGTTTTACATGATCAAATTAATCTATTTTATCTTCTGTGTTCCATTCAGTTCCTTGGTTGATCATGAATCCCACCCTTGCCATATTTCTCTATTTTTTAAAAAGATGTGTCTTTTTTATATCTAAGTCACCTATCCATTTGGAGCTTATCTCAGTATCTGGTGTGAGGTGTTAATTTAAGTCTAATTTCTTCTACACTACAGTATAGAATTTTTATCAAGTAATGAGTCCTTAATCCCAGTAGTAGAAGTCTATGTGTTTATCAAACACAAAACTACTAGATTCGTTTGCTTTTGGCTATTGGCTGTTCTCCTGATCAATCTAGTTAAAATGTATAATCTTCATGATTCTTTTTTCAGCCTCTCTGTTAATGTATTATTTTTAAATGTTACATCAAGTGCATTAAGGCCACTGATCTGTAGTTTCCTATTTCTGTCTTGAATCTCCCTGTTTAGAATGAAGTTATTTAGTCTCCAGATTGCTTTTAATGCTTTTTCAATGCCCTATTTTAATACAATTTTATTTTACTGTGATCTGTAAATGATGTATATGTTTTTTCTGTGTTTTTCTGCATTTATGAGGTTTTTATACTCTGAGACATGATCAATTTTTGTAAAGGCGGCACGCACAGCTGAAAAAAACGTGTATACTTCTTTCTATCCCCATTCAACAATTATTAGAGATCTATCATATCTCATTTTTCTAGATTTCTATTCAGATATGGAAGGAATATGAGGAACAGTGATAACTTAAACTTCACTTTCATCTAAACTGATCCGAAGAAGATAAAACACACACATGCCACTAAAGTGATTTTCCTAAAACTTAGATCCAATCACTCAATAAACGCTGGTGGCTTCCTACTGCCTCCAGGAGCAAATACAAAATGCTCTTTCTTGGCATTCAAAGCCCTTCATAACCTAGCCCCCTCCTACCTTTCCAGTCTTTTTACACCTTACTCCTTAGCACTCTTTGATCCAGTGATGCTGGCCTCATTGCAGCTCCATAAACAAGACAATTCATCTCTTGGCTACAGATATTCTCTCTGGCTGATCCCAGCACCTGGAATGTTCTCCCTCCCTCACTCCGGCTACTGACTTCCCTGGATTCCTTTAAGTCCCAACTAAAATCCCACCTTCTACAGGAAGCCTTCCCCAACGTTTCTTAAATCCAGTGCCTTCCCTCTGTTAATTATTTCCTATTTATCCTGAATACAGCTCTCTTGTATATATTTGTGTGTTTTATTACCCATTTAGACTGTAAGCTCCTTGAAGGTAGGGACTGTCTTTTGTCTATTTTTGTATTGTCAGTATTTAGCATAGCACCTGGCATATAGTAGGCACTTAATAAATGTGTATTGATTGATTGATATACGCACATAAAGAGTTTAGTGTCAGGATACATTCAACTCCACAGAGATAGAGACAAAAACAAGAAGAGGAGAAAGGGGAGTATAAGAGTGAGGGTAAAGTCAGGGACAGATTAGTCATAAATGAAACAAACCCTAAAGTTAAAGAGAGAGTGGAAAGGAGAAAGTTTTTTAAAAGTGTAAGAACCTGTAATAAAGAGGGAGTGAGCAATACAGAGAAGGAGAAGTATAAGAATAGAATAAAAGGAAAAAACACAATTAAGCACATCCAAGTCCTATTTTTTTCTTCCCATTTTTTTTCCCCTGAACACATCTATTCCAGTAGTGCCACTTCCTAAACATGGCCTTTTCCAGCCTCTGTGCCAGACCCCTCGTAGCTTTGCCTTCCTTTAGGACCCAGCTCCAAATAACATAGTGAAAGAAGCCTGTTGCAGTGGAAAGGGCACTGAACTTGGGCTTGGACTAGAGGACCCCTAAAGTCCTTGTTGTTGTTGTTTCCGTTGTCTGACTTTTTGTGACGCCTTTGGGATTTTCTTGGCAAAGACACTGGAGTGGTTTGCCATTTTCTTTACAGGATCATTTTACAGATGAGGAAACTGAGGCAAACAAGGTTAAGTGACTTACCCAGGGTCAAGCTAGTAAGTGTCAGAGGCCACATTTGAACGCAGGTCTTCCTGACTCCAGGCCACGCACTCTATCCACTGCACCACCTAGCTACCCCTAAAGTCCCTTACAGTTCTAAATCTGTGATCCTTTGATTTCCATGATAACTGTCATCATCATCCTATTTGAGTGATCTCTCTTCCAGATATCTTGCATAGTACTTTGCATCTCTCTCTCCCTCCCCCCCACTCTTTTTTTCTCTCTCTTCTTTTTACATTGGACCTTTCCTTATTATTATTTATATAATTATCTTAACTCCTATACTTTAAGTTCAGTGAAAGTAAGGAATATGACATTGACCTTGGTATGACATATATGACTTTGAACAAAAGTAGTAGGTGCTTAATAAAGGTATGTTTAAAGGTATGTTGAATGAATTATTCTACCTGGAATTGTATTGTGATAGCCCTTGAATCCCTGGCTAAGGAATTTGTGTTTTATGTGGCAGGGAAGGACAGAGGGGAGAATTAAAGTTTTGTTTTGTTTTAAACAAGGAACTAACATGATCAAAGAAGTATTTTCAAAAGATTAGACACTGGGGGCCGAGGTGTTAGCTATGAGACAAATGTAGGAATCCAGCAAATGATATTTGAACTAGAGTGCTTGCAGTCAGAGTGAAAAAGAGGGATAGATGTGAGATGTTATAAAGAATGAATTTGCATGACTTGGTGATTGGTAGAGCCTGGAAGTCAAGACAGTATAGCCTGTCCTTAATAAGCTCCTTCAGAGCTTCACAAAGAGAAGGCACTGAACCTTATAAACTTACACTACTGACATTTTGATTTCTGAAGTAAATGTGTGTCTTTCCAAACATGCTGGGAGAATCAATAGATATATACTCCCCCTTCTATGAGCCTTGCAAGTATTTGCATCTGTCCATATATAGGGAATAGAGAATAATCTATTGCTCAATTATCTTCCTCTTTTTTTCACTGCTTAAATATTTTAATTAAATGCTTTTGATGTTGTGAAAAGAAAAAAAGCAATAAAGGCAAGAATGAAGAAGTGTTCAAGGTTTCAAAATTGAGTAACTGAAAGAGAAATTAGTGTGGGAAGATAGCTTACGGTGAAATGATCCATTTTAGACATATTGAGTTGAATGTTACAGTGATGATGTTGTTTAGAAGACAGTTTGACAAGCAAGGCATTTGGGGGAGGGGTTAGTACCGAAGATACATATAACATTGATGTCAGATCATAGAAGTGACAACTGAGACTAAATTTAAAAAAAAAAAAAGCAAAAGATCAAGGAGAAAACCTTGGGAAACATAGAGTAAGTGGGTAGGCAGGGGGAAGGGAAGCTTCCAAAGGAGGAAGAATAATTCAAGATATAGGAGAAAACCCAGGATTGTGTAAGCACCATGGAAGGCACAAGAAAAAATGTCAAGATAAGGGTGGTTAAGTGTCAAATGATGCAGAGGTCCAAGGGGAAAAAACAAACTGGGAGTGTAGAGGGGAATGGTGCAGATTTGTCAATAATATGCTTGCTTTCCAAAGAACAGCTTCAACAGAACATTTGAAACAAAGGAAGTTTATAAGAGGTTATAGAATATGTGGGTGGTGAGGAACAGAGTTTGGAGATACAGGTTAGGAACTTAAAATTTTAAATAATATAATTATATAGTACTTTAAGGTTCACAAAGATGCAAAGAAACAAACTCTGAAATTGTTCATGTTTAAAACAACAATAAAAAAAACTGTCCATGAGGCAAATGAAATAGTTATCAAGATACAACATGACTTAACATTAAGAAATTACCTTTCAATTCACCTCTTTTCTCAAAGATCCTAACCATTCCTGTCTGCTCAACTGAAAACCCCACATACATGGCCAAATCACCCACAAATAACTTCAGAAATAAATGAATATATAAAGTGACCTTCAGACCTCTGGTCCTTCTGCTTTGTCAGTCATGGTGGCAGAGATATTGAGAGGGGGAAAAGGACTCCCTGGGCCCAAGAGCTACACAAAAAACCTATGAAAATACTGAGGAAACTATGAAAGTTAACTTCCTTGTGCTCTATGGAAGAGATCCTATAACATCATAACAGCACAAGCACTTGGCAGACCATAGGAGTGGTAGTGAAAGTGTATCTATGACAGCATTTCTTTTCCCTTGCTAATTTGTTCTACAGAGGCTGGGGGTGAGCAAGATTCTGTGGTGAAACCAAGATATGTGATTTTTAATCGATCAACAAGGATTTAAGTTGTCTGTTATATGCCACTAGGTGCTGGAATTCTGGCAATGTATTTATTATAACCAGATTTCGTTATATCAAAATAATTTGGAAGGCCCAAAGACTTTGCTATAAAGGAAAAGCTGAATTTTATTAAACATTGCAATGGGTAACAAATATACAGGGTAACATCACCTTTTCCCAAGAATTTTAGAACCGTGTATGCTTTCAATATAGTCCTTTTACACCTGGAGAGATCAAATTAGTTCTAGAACAAAGTTTTCCAGCTACCTCGTAGGTAAACTTTTACTTCCAAAAGTCCTTTCTTCTTAAAACCTAGGAGTCTCCTCCCTTCCACCACAATTCTTCCTGGTTCTCAGTTCCTGTCAATCTGATATCTTTATACCATTGCTCAATAGATTTTGGTTTGGAAAAACAGTATTCTAGAGAATTTTTCCAATCTGCAAGTCTAGTAGACTGGCATCTAGTGATGTCAAATTGCTAAAACTTTTCTATTTCAGAGCTCGCTTGAAGAGCCACATTTATGAATAATTTTTCATTTTTTGCATTTTTACTTACTATATACTTTAACAATTATAATCCAGACCAAATATTTTCTATCAAAACTCTTCCAGAAACTATTTTACTCAACCAATCAATATTTCTGACAAATAAAAGAGAACTCAAATATGTATTAAATTTCAAAGACATTTATTTTCATTGCAAAGTACAACCTCATTGTCATCTTTACATGCTCCACTTATGCAAATTGTCTCTTCAAACAAGAAGCTCAACAACAAATGGTACTTAGGTTTAAAAAAAAAAGCATTTTCTATCTTGGACAAATTCAAATTATCAACTAAAAAGTTTTAAAATCAGTACTTTTGTTGGTTTTTGAGAGAACAGATATGTGGTGGTGTTCATGCCTATAGTTTAGAAGAGAAAGCTAATATCTTTACCAAGGGGGAAAAAAATCAACAAACTGCTCTTCCCCTCCTCTCATAAGGTATTTGAACTCAGGAATAAAGGAACTAGATTTAATTTTTTAAAAAGTTTCACTGCTGGACATGGTTTTAAAAATTCCAAAACATGAGAGGCATCATTTCCCTTAACAATAATGACATATCTGACTAACTTAAAATATGTCTAGAAAAAATTGATTGAAATGCAATTATACTAAATACTAAAGTGAACACAGAAATTCTGAAAATTAAAATGAGTGATGTAAAAGTTGAATCCAGGCCAAATAAGTGTATAAACAAGAAACAGGTCTATTAAACAAATCATTCTTTCTTCATTCATTTTGCATTTAATTTGTTTCTCCATATTTATCTCTGGCTTTCCATCCAAGCAACCTTAGGTGCTAATCTTTTTGATGACAAATGTACTCCCACAAGAGGTCCTAAGAAATCTTCCACAACAGGATTAAAAGGTAAAAAAAGTTACACCTCTCAACCAACTGGCAACCAATTACACACACTCCATCAAAATAAGCCTGATCCAGAGTTTTTGCCATAGGCAAAAGCCTCCTTTTAAAATTAATGCACAGCATTAAGAGAAGGAAAAAGTGTGTTGATAGGAATTAAAATAGGATGCCCCATCACAGCAAGCAATGAGAAGGAAAGGGAAATGGAAAGCCACAAAATGAGAACTTCATTTTCTTGGACGGTTGGAATTGTGCATCTTAGAATGCCCTCTTTACTGCATCTTTACTGTATTGTGGCTAATTGATAAAATCTAAATATTAATAGTTGTATTATAAATTATACTGAGCAGAGAATTGGCCATAATGAAACATTCCACGGGCAGGCATAATGGAGGAAAGGAAAGAGTAGGGACTAGAAGCCATGAGACATGAATTCCAGTATGGCTCTGCCACTAACCAGTTCCTTGACTTTGAGAAATCCCCTGACTTTCCTCTGGCTCTGTCTCCTTACCTACACCACAATAGGGGATGTTTATACTGAGAATATAAACTTTTAAAAGGAAAATAAAATGGCATTATCTAAAAGTTTCATAGATAGGTACAGATAAAGCAATCTAAAACCAACGCTGCTGACTTGAAAAAAAATATAAAAATATGGTTGCAAACAGGAAAAATTTTCTGGCTAAAAATCCCACTGGAAGAATCTATGCTCATAAACTTAGAAAAATGAATTCCTAAGATATTAAGCAAAAATGTACAATAAATTAATGAAGAGCCTGTTTATCTTCACTTTTATGTACACACAGGAAGAAATATGTGTTTAAAAAAATTAAATTCTTTTTCAGTTAGTGGAATCTCATGTACCAAAGAATTATTATGAAAAATAGAATTGCATTTTCACAAATATTAATCATTTCATTCAATCAAAAATACGTCATTGTGCATTATACCAGAAAATAGTACATTGGGAAGCGTGGTTGTGACACAAAAGTTTGGGACTCTTTGGCGAATTTTGTTGTCTGATAGCTATAATTACATGGTTATTCCCAATCACTGCTTAATGGTGCTTTGAGTTGTGGATATAATGCCTTCTTCTTTAATATGCTTCAGTATTGGTCCATAGATCTCCTTTTTAAAGGGCCCAATCAAGCCTTTTGCTTAATTTCATCTGAAAGAAAAAAAAATAAATGTGTAATTAATATTTGGGGAACAAAGGGAAGAACCTATATATATATATATAAAGAAAGCACTCTTCTGCTAAAACTCCAAGTTGATGAACTATTGAATGCCTGATAATTAAAGAGTTGTTTCAATATTGCTCAGTAAATTCCACAGTGGCAAACTAAATACTGGGACCTTCAGGTGACTAATTTCAGGCAATAGGAACTTTGGCTAGACCTATATCTATGTGACTGGGCAGAGCAGTCGTAGGTCAAACAGTCAGCAACTGACAGGATCACTCACTCTCTGATCAATCAAAATTACTCCGTAAGATGATCTATACAGAAAAGGGAACAAGGGAGGGAGGGAAACGAGCATTTTTATTAAGCACCTACTATGTGTTAGGCACTGTGCTAATGACGTAGTCAGCCTGGTTATTTTGAGCACTTTCAGAATGCCCTTCAGTGACTCCATAGCTGGGAGGAAAAACAATCAATTTTACTTTATTTTAGCTAAGCTTAATAACTTCTTTGTTATTCCCGATTACTTCTTTACCAAATTCAGTTAGCAGTCACCTACACAATTAGCATGACCCTGTAGAGTACTTGCTGGTGTGTTGCTTTATAATTCCTTCTAGAGTTTGACATCTGAAGACCTTATGGGGAGATGAGGAACATATCCTCAATTTCTTAGGTATCCAGCTGGAGAATTTGCATAGTATGTGGTCTAGTGGGATGAACACAGAACATAGAGTCAGAAGACCTGTGTTCTGTTCTGATATTACCTAGCTATATATCCACAGGCAAATAACTCAACCTTTTGAAAGCTCAGTTTTCTTATCTATAAAAAAAAACAACAAACCAATCAGATAAATAATAAGCTTATAAAGAAAACACTTTACAAACATTAAAGAATTATATATGTCAGTTATTGTTTTATAGTAGATATTCGATTCATGATTGCTTAACTAATTGAATGATCTTGTATGAGGTAGGGTGAAAAGAGAATGAAATCTTTTGGTTTTTTAAAATATTTTTATTGATATCTTTTGTTTTTACACCACCTACCATATTCTCTTCTCTCCCCTCCAAAATCAAAACAAATGAAAATATGCATTACAACAAAGAATAAAAGGGAGAGGAATGGTTCAGCAAACTAACCAGTATGATGAAAGGAAAGGAAATATTAATGTCTACTGCTATGGTTTTTTAATCACTAACCCCCAGAGTTGGTAAAGCAGGTAACTACTACAAAAGTTATTTAATAGTGTATAATTCTTGGTTCCTCTGAAACTCCTCAACGATTTGAATGTGTAATTTTGGTGTTTTACTTGGGAAATAATGGACAGGTGCCCAGCAAATAAGTAGCAGAAGGTAATTGAAAAAAAGAAAAGAAAAAGAAAAGAAGCATGTCACATCTGATTCAAGCATACAATGAATACTGCTTACCATTCAGGATCATTTTGGCAGCCATGGCTGCTGGCAAACCGACAGTCTTGGCCATGGCTGAAAATCCATCGACCTCACCATATACCACAAGATCAACAGTTTTGTGTTCTAAGTGACCAGAAGGATGCCGTATTCCAAAATTGTTTCTCATTACAATCATATCTCTTTCTCCAGGACCTTAAAAGCAAAAGAAAATCCCATTCAAATCTTCTGTACCTTTCATTTCACAACTTAACTTTGGCATTTTTCTAAGGGATTCAGTGGGTAATTTGCCTTTTGCCCCTTTGGCTTTCCTTATCTTTTAGATACTTTCTACCTCAACAAATATTATAAAAATATAAATTATAAATTATAAAAGTATTTCTCTTTTACCCCAATAAGAAAGCAAAAACTCTCTGAACTGAAAACTAATCTTCCATCCATTTGATTTTATCCAGAGGAGACAATCAGTCCAATGTCAGAACAGCATAGCCACAGATTCAAGTACGCTTTCATTATGTACCCTTTTGGTCGTCTCCCTAACACGTATGTTGAATTAATGATCTTCTGTTTTAAATTCTTATCCCCAACCACAAAATTACTTGTATTTGCTTTATATATTCTTCATATTTATGTATCAGTGTACATATTACGTTTCCCTCTACCTCATTAGTATATAAGCTTAAGGATGTGGAATGCTTCATTTTTAATTTTTTACTCTCAGCACTTAGCATAATGACTGACATTTAACAGGAGCCTAATAAATACTTGTCATTGCTGAATAAATGGAAATTTCAGAGTCAGTGAAACTCTTTTCTAAAAAAAAGTCTCACCCAAGTCAATAATCTTCCCTACAATACCTCTGACAAATACCCATCCATCTCCACTATTGTCCTATATCTCCTCTCCCCTTTGTGGCTAAACTCTTTGAAAAGGCTCTCTACAAGAGGTAAAAGTTATCAGTTCCATATCACAACTTTCCCCATCGCAGTTTTGATATATCACAGGTCAGCATAAGAAATTAAATGGGAATTTGGGGGGAGTTTTGCCAACATGCAAAGGCCAGCAGATGCCATAGAGCCTATGACCAAATACTTAACCCAAATTTTAAAATAAGGTACTGTAAACACCCCATAAAAGAAAAAGAAAAAAATATCAGATTTCTTCTTTGGTACAAAAGGGAGGCCAAAAAATTTTACATGGATTTTCAGTTTTGGGGGGTGCTGCACCCTTAATCCCCCTGATGTGGAAGAGATAACTGTATTTCTCCTTTCTCTCCTCTTACTGACTTCTTAACCCCTTACAATCCAACATCCAATCTCATCATTCCACTGAAACTGCTTTCTCCAAAATTATCAATGATCTCTTAATTGCCAAATTCAATAGCCTTTTAACCGTTCTCATTGTTGATCATCTTCTCTTCTCTATTGGTTTTCAGAACAGTACTCTCTCCTGGTTCTTCTCCTATTGCTCCTTCTCAGTCTCCTTTGCTGGGTCTTCATCCAGATAACACCCCTCTAACCATAAGTGTCCCATAGGGCTCTGTCCTGGGTCCTCTTCTCTTTTTCCTCTATACTTCTTCACTTGCTGATCTCATCAGCTCCCATGGATTTCTTTACCATTTCTATGCTGATAATTCTCAAATCTACTGATTCTGCCCCAATCTCTCTGTTGACCTCCAGTCTCACATCTCCAACTGTCTTTCAGACATCTTGAACTAGATGTCCAGTAAACATCTTAAACTCAACATGTCCAAAACTGAACTCATTATCTTTCCCCCTAAACCTTCTTCTTCCTTCTCCCCCTTCTCCTCTTCTTCCTTCTCCTCCTCCTTCTCCTCCTCCCTTTCCTATAATTGTCAAGGGCAATACCATCCTCCCATTCCCTCAGGCTCACAAACTAGATGTTATCCTCAACTCCTCACTATCTTTCACCCCATCCCCATATCCAATCTTTTACCAAGACCTGTTGATTTCACCTATACAACATCTCTTGAATACACCCCCTTCTCTTTTCTGATACTGCCACCACCCTGATGCAAGCCCTCATCACCCATGCTTGGGACTACTGAAATAACCTGCTTGCTAGTGGGTCTGCCTTCCTCAAGTGACCCCACCTGCAATTCATCCTCCATTTACCTGCTAAAGTGATTTTCCTAAAGTACTGGTCCAACCATATCATTCCCCTACTGCCTAAAATTTGGTGGCTCCCTACTGCCTCTAGGAAAAAATTCAAAATCCCATATTTGGTATTCAAAGCCCTTTTTCACCTAGGTCCTCCACTCCTCCTCTTTCCAGGCTTCTTACACCTTACTCCCCACCACATACACTTCAATCCACTGACAATGGCTTCCTTGCTATTCCACAAACAATAAACTCCATCTCTCACCTCTGGGCATTTTCTCTGGCTGTCCCCCATGCCTGGAATGTTCTCTTTCCTCATCTCTGTGTCTCAATTTCCCAGTCTTCCTTCAAGTCTCATCTAAAATCCCATCTTCTGCAGGAAGTCTTTCTCAATCCCTCTTAATTTTAATGCCTTTCTCTTCTTAATTATTTCCTATTTATCCTATAAATAGCTTCTCTGTACTTATTTGTTTCCCTCATTAGACTGTGAGCTCCTTGAGGGCAAGGGACTGTCTTTTTCTCTTTTTGTATCCCCAAAACTTAGCACAATGTCTGCAGATAGCAAGTGTTTAATAAATGTTTACTGATTGATTAATAGACCCTACAATTACAAATATTTAGGAAACATGATATTTCATACCATAGGAAATTTTCATCCCTAAATGTTTAGAGAAGGCATCCACAAGGGACCCTGCTTTAGGGACCTTTTCATCTCCGAGTAAACCAAACCTGGGCAAAAACAAAGAAAGCTGCTTTAGTTCATTTCCTAAATTAGACCGTCTAGTAAGATTCCTCCAATAACAATATCAACAGATACTTAAATAGTTGAGAGGCAACATAATTTAGTGGACAGAACCAGTCTCGGAGTCAGTAATACCTGGGTTTAAGTTTCTGCTATGACATATAGTGGGATGCTAGATGGCACAGTGGATAAAGTGCCTAGTCTGGAGTCAGGAAAACCTGAGTTCCTATTTGACCTCAAACACTTACTAGCTATGTGACCCTGGACAAGTCACTTAACCCTGTTTGCCTCAGTTTCCTCATCTATAAAATGAGCTGAAGAAGGAAATGGCAAATCACTCCTGTATCTTTGCCAATAAAATCACAGATAAGGTCACAAAGAGTCAGATATGACTGAAAATGACTAAACAACAAATAAGACATAGTGATTGTGTGACCCTGGGCAAGTCACTTAACCTCTTAATGTTCCAGGGAATTCTCCGAGACCATAATTTTTAGTATGGTTTCCAATCTTCATTTGGTAGAGGGAATTCCCCCGCCAATGAAATCATAGGTTTGAATTGAAGAATTAGAATGCTTTAAGGTTTACAAAGTGATTTACATAAATTATTTCCTTTGATCTTTACAATGACCCTATGAAGAAGATGTTATTACCTCATTTTACCAATAAGGAAGCTGAAACAAAAAAAGTCAAGTTAAATTGATTTGCTGAGGATCACAAGCTAGTAAATGTCAGAAGTGGGATGCAATCCCATATTTTTCTGATTTCCAAGTGTATTGTTCTATCCACAGTGTCGCACCACCTCTCAATTCCACCCAAACTACAGAACGTCAGATTGGATTAGTTGATTTTTATGTTGAGTGGCAAAAGTCACAAGATGACACTGCTTTAAAAAACCCTTTGCCGGAATGGAGAAATCATTTTCTTTAAAACAGAATTTGCCCACTTGGTACCTCCTCGAATACGAGTAAGGAATGCTAACTGTGCGTTGCTTGGGGATTTGTAGAATCATAGGATTTAGGGCTAGAAGAAAACTTGGACATAATTGAATCCAATATCCACTTAAGGACATCTTAAGAATTTAGATGGCTCATGTTAAACATAGCTGCTAAGTTACGCTGTCCCAGATTTTTAACCAGGATGTATGCCAATAAACACTAAAGTGAGTCAATAGAGAGACGCTGGCACAGGGCCTTGAACATAATGTGCCACCGACAAATATTTAAGGAAATAAATCAAACTGAAAATGAATTCAGCTGGCATTGTTCAGGAACTACATCAGAAAGGGATTCTGATAACCCAAACAACATTATAATACATGAATTTCTCTTCTTTTCCTTTTCGCTCCAAATTTATCATGAGACGAAACCTAGTGGACCAAGGGAAACGTTCTAACATGGAACAGCAAATCCAAGGAGAAAATAAATGTCTCAAATTCTATGCTAACTTTTTTAAAAAATGGAACATGCTAAAGAATGCCAGTATCGGGAGAGAGCACAGAAAGCTGCCTACCATTCCACTGCCTCCAACTGTGTGTCATCCCCATCCAGTTTCTTGTAGATGGCTTCCTTCAGCACATCATGAGTGCAGGAAGGTGAAATCCCAACCAATTCACAGAGCAGTTCTTTCTGTTTACAAAAATAAGCATATAAATCCTAAGTTAATGTTTAAGTTTAGAAAAGTGCAATGAATAATTATTCCAAGCACTTCCTGTCATACTTCAAAAAGTCTAAGTATTTATATATGAAAAACATCCAATTCTTAAAATCTGTATAAAGTATAAAATGATTAGTGTTTCTTCTGTTTTTAAAAAGCAACTTACAAAGGAAAAACACCATGAACTATACTGTCAAGATGTATTTCAGCAACAAAGTAATGAACTATAACGTTAAAACCATATATTACAGAAGAATTTAATTACGGTATTACTGTATAATAACATATATTTACATAGCACTTTACCATTTATAAAGCATGTTACATATAATAAATATCTTATTTATTCTTCACCATACTTCTTTGAAGTAGGTAGGGTGGTTGTTATTATCTTCCTTTTCCAGATGATGAAGCACAGATCCTGAAAATTTAGGTGATTTACCCAAGGTCACATAGCTAAAAAGTGACAGCGTCAGAACTAGAACCCAGGTCTTCTGGCTCCAAAGCTACAGCTCTTTCATCTATATCATGCTTCCTCTCTCAAATATTTTCCTACTTCCACAAAATCCTTCCCAGACTACCTCCATTTTGAGCAGGGACAGTAGCTGCTATAGTAGCCAGCAGCAAAGGCCAGCCTTGCTGAAAAGGCCCAGTCTTGTTGAAAAGGTAGGAAATACATGAGCAAAACAAATTTTCTGCTCATGAAAGTAGTATTAATACGGGGACAAAAAAAGAAAAGGAAAGAATTATAATCTAAGGGATACCTTAAACTGTCTCTTAGACAACTTGGGGAATGACTGAAAAATTGGGTCATATGAATGTAATTATTATGTATTATTGTGCCATCAGAAATTATGATAGACAATTTCAGCGAATCTTTTGTAGAACTGACCTAGACTAAAGTGAGCAGAACCAGAAGAACAATTTATAAAAGGACAACAACATTGTAAAATAAAAATAACTTTGAAAGGCTTAAGAACTCCATGGTTAATATGGAAATGTGTTTTGCATGACTTCACATGTTTAATGGGTATTATATTGTTTGCCTTCTCAGTGGGTAGGAGAGGGCCTGGAGGGAGGGAAAGAATTTGGAATTGGAAAAAAATTAAAAGAATTTTTAAAAAAAGACAAGTTTGAATAATGCAATGACCAACCATTTCTCCAAAGGATCTATGATAAAACATGTTACCCCTCTCTAATCGTAAAGGTGATAAACTCAAGTTGCAGAAAGAGACATATTTTTGGACATAGTCACTCTATGAATTCATTTTACTTAGCATATAACATATTTGTTACAAAGTGGGATTCTTTTTGAACTTCTGTTCTCTTGGTTTTGAGTGAGGGAAAGGGGAATGGAAAAAGGAGAATTAGCAATAATCATGACCAAAAAAGGGGGGGGTACACAATAATACTTTTTTTTAAATGCTCAGAACAGAACAGAAAGAAATTCAGAAGGAAGCACAGAGAAGCAAGAGTTTTGAAAGCAATGAGTAGAATTTATGACATTCTTTTTTTAAATCTAGCAGTACAAAATGGAGGCTCATGGTTTCATTTAGAATTCTCCTTTATGTTCTGCACGTATAGAAATGTTCTTCCTTTGATGTTTAAGTTCAAAATTTTTTAAAACATTAATAAGAAAAAGTAATAATAACCCAGTTGATTAAATTTAGAATAAAGGTTACAAAACATTGTTTACAGTAAGCAAAACCAAGAAAACAATATACACAATGACTACAGACTACCCATGAAAAATTAAAAAAGAAAAAGTGAATGCTCAATATAGCTCAATATAATGACCAAAATTGGCCCAGCTGTGAAAATGCACCTCTCTCCCCTCTCAGCAGAGGTGGGAGAGTAAAGGTATTTTCATGTAGTGCATATGGACACAAACAATATATTAGTTCATTTTGCTGAATTACTTTTTCTTCCCCTCTTTAAAATCATTTTTTACATGTAATGACTTAGCTAACTTGTTCAGTAGAGAGAGAGATATTTGGAAATGAAGGTAATATCATGAAAAATTGTAAAAGATTAAAAAGAACAAATAATGTTCATAGCTCTTCAACCACTTACCAAGCTTAACAGCTCCTTTCCCCTCCCCCTGCCAGGGAAATTATCTTTTAGGCTGCAACTGCCTATGAACTGAAAGTTGCATATTTACCCCACAAAAACTTTCTCTCTCTCTCTCTTTCTCTCTCTCTCTCTCTCTCTCTCTCTCTCTCTCTCTCTCTCTCTCTCACACACACACACACACACACACACACAAGACAGCTATGGAAAAGTGAAGCGAGGAATTTGGTAAAAAGGCACCCAAAGTCCAATAGCTTGCTTTGAAATTAATCAGGCATTGAGTGAGTCACTTACCTTCTCTAGGACTCAGTTTCCTTACCTAGAAAATGATGGCCTAGATGATATCTTAATTTTTTCCCATTGTCACATTCTACAGTTACATAATAGCAAATAACAAAAACTACTGTTTATAATTCTTTCCTGTCTGATGTTTAAATTTTAAAGAATAAAATCCAGTGAGTAGGGAGAATTATTTTAAAAAGTGTATGTTAATCAAATCAAAGGCATTACTTTTTGAAAGAAAAGAAGGAAAAAGAAAACCTAGACATGAAAGGATTGCAAACACGACAAAAACTGAATCTCGGAGGAACTGGCTATGTCATTTGAGACTACAACTGGACTAGGTTATAAACATTCCACTTTGAGAGTTTAATAGGCCACAATAAGAGAAACAGTTATCTTGGGACATACTACTGTCCATTTTTCAGGAAGCATGTTTCCTCAAATGCTTTCTTGTGCTGTGTCCATGGGCTCAACCAATTTGATGGGAAAATGGGAAAGGGAGTCAAGGAGAAGGGAAATGCTTCCTAAATCCATGGTCTCACTTTAATCCCCAAAATATACATCATTTCTGCAGGCCAAGATTGTGAAACTGAACTACAATGTCATTGGCTTCATGATCAACCAATAACTATGTAAAGGATTTAGCTCTGCCAATATATCACTGAAGCTCCTAGAAAAGGTTCGCTTCCAGCTATATGAGGTTCCATGCATCTCATCCAGAAACACATAAGACCTGAGGGGTGGTTACCACAGGAACCATGTCAGGAGCAATGCGATACATTAGAATTTACAAACTAAGACTGACAAGCATCCTCCCATGATGTCGAAGGAGTTAGAAAGTCTGCTATCCACACTAAGTATTCAAGGCTAGTTGTGCATTTTTTTCTAAAATTTTTTGGAAGCATTGTCCTCTCCCAAACTGCAGTTTGACTTCACTGTCAACACAAAGGAAAGTGTGACCCACCAGTTGTAGGCTTGTTGTTGTTGTTGTTGTGTTTGTCCTTCGTTCTGGAAGAGGACCATGACATCAGGGAGATGAAGACACAGCTTAAAATTGACTTTGATATGAGTGAGGGAGGGCTGTGCAAGGTCACCAGCCTCACTTTCTCCTCCAGAGCCATCTGGGTCCAGTGGCTAGATGTTCATCAGGAAGACTGGAGATGGCCCAGGATGCCATGGGAGACCCTGGCCCTTTTAAGCTAAGGTTTTTTCAGGTTCTCACTTTGAGCGGAGGTAACGCTCATTCAGTGAATAGGCCTTTTCAAGAAGTGAGTCAAGGGATGGCCCCTTTAATAAAAAAAAAAAAATCAAACTGGGAGGGGAAGACCCTCAGGGTTGCTGGCCAAAAGAAAAACAGTTATTATTTACATTCACTCTGAGCAAGGAGGGCCCAAAAATTAATCATTAAGTGGTGCTTGGGCAGTGATCTATTGTTGTCCGATCTATGAGCCCCGGAGTAAATTGGGTTTACAGCGTGGTCTTTGAGAAAGAAATCTAGCCAGTAAACCTACATACAACTTGTCGGATACTTACCCAGGTGATAGGGGAGGCGTCAGGACTAAGGAGAGGGTGTACATCTCTATTTATTAGGCCCAGTTTTACAAATCCATTCAAAGCTTTGGCATATCCCTGAAAGAAAAGAGAGAGTGAGTCATGTATGATATGCTTCTCCTTTCAAAGAAAAGGAAAGCATTATTTAAAGAGATCGCCATCCTTCCCACTAAAGTTGGCAAATGTCAAAATCGACACTCCACCTCCTGAATGAATCTCAGTGTCCAGTCTCTAACCTCCTTGTACATGCGCGTCTCCCATCTCAAGAATGTACTCTCTCCCATTCCCAGTCTCTTAGAATGTTTATTTTCATCCATCAAAAAGAGCAAGCATCTCTTATGTGCTAGACATTGCCACAGGGGGGCCCTGGATAGACAAAGACAAAGCAAAAGTGTGGTCCCTGCCCTCAAGAAGCTTACTTTCTACTTGGGGCGGGAGTTGGGGGTGGGCAGAGATGCAGCATTTACATGGGTAGCTACAACATAATTGGAGGAGAGAGACAGAACTAACATACAGCAAAATCAGGAAAGGCTGCCCATATAGGGCAGCTGGGTAGTGGAAGGAACCACCATGCCTGGGGGTACCTTATTCCTCTGAGTGCTCCTCTGGTCAATCCAATGACCTTGTGGATGGAAAGGGCCACTACCACTGAGGGTGCCTTCCCCTCTCTTTCTTTCCCCCTTTTGCCTCAGCAGCTTTGAGATAGGATTCAACAACTCCATTCCTTCTGATGAAATGGAGACCACCAGACCTTTCCATCTGCCCTGCCTCTCTGCCCTGGTGTCCCCATGCAGTGTCATATGAACTAGCTAAGGACCCAGTCTGGGCCTTGCCACTCACATGCACCCTTAGGACCTCCAGCCTTTCCCATCTGCCGTGCAGCTGAACTTTCTTCTGTGTGTTGTCTCTACCAATTAGAATATAAGCTCCTTGAGGGCAGGGATTGTCTCAATTTTTCCCCATTTATTCATAGGTCAGGGAACATAAACTGAAACTCAGAAAGCTAGGAATTTTAAGTGGTAGTAAAGAGGGAGTAAATTCCAGGCATGTAGAAGAGTCTAGACAGAGATAGGAGATGTAATGCCAAGTTTGAGAAATAGCTATCAAGTCAGTTTGGTAGATATATAAAATGAATGAAAGGGGACGCTAGGCAGCACCCCAAGAGAGCACTGAGCTTGGAGTCAGGAAGACTTGAGTTCAAATGCAGCCTTGGACACTAGCTGTGTGACTCAGGGCAAGTCACCTACCTTCTGTTTTGATTTAGGTTCCTCAACTATAAAATGGGGATAATAACAGCATCTATCTCACCAGGTGGTTGTTATCTCAAGTGAGATAATATTTGGTGCATAGTATTTACTGTCTAAATGCTTGTTCCTTTCTTTCTTCCCCTTAAAATAAATCTGGAAATGCAGACTGGAGCATGATTGTGAAGCATTCCAAGCTCATGTGTCACCTCATCTGAGAAGTGTTCCCTGATTGCTTCTTTGCTTCCTGAAATTATCTTGTATTTGTGTTTGCTAGGAGTTCTTTTTATTTTTTATTTTTTGCTTTTAGGCAATTGGGGTTAAGTGACTTGCCCAGGGTCACACAGCTAGTGTTAAGTGTTTGGTCTGAGGCTGGATTTGAACTCAGGTCCTCCTGACTTCAGGTCCGGTGCTCTATCCACTGCACCACCTAGCTGCCCCTCGCTAGGAGTTCTTAACCAAAGATCTGTGAACTTTAAAAAATATATATTTTCTAACTGTATTTCAATGTAATTGGTTTCCATTGTAATTCTATGAATTTTATTTTATGCATTTAAAAACGTTATCCTTAGAAGGGGTCTGTAGGCTGATGGCCAAAGGGGGTCCATGAAAGAGAAAAGGGTTTAGAACCCCAGGTGTGCACCTTGCCTCCCTTCCCCTCCACCCCGTGAAAGATTAAGTGCTCTGAGATCTTGGCTATTTAATGTTTATCTTGCTAACACTGTTCCTTGTATTGTTTGTTTATAGTAGGTGATTAACAGAATGTCTTCCAAATTGAACCGGTTTGAAAATAGTCACTTTTGTTACCTCATAGCTGGCATTTATGAAGCCAGATCCTAACCCAGCCACAGAAAGAAAGACCGTGTTCTTGTATTACAGATAAAATGCTGATTTTTGTAATCAAGGAGGCTGTCCTTGTTTTTTTGTCTCTGAGCGTGGGGAGGGAAGGTGCGGGGGAAGGGAAGGAGAGGTAGGGATGGACCATTTGCACAGAAGTGAAATTATCCAGTCTGTGCTACACACTGAAATATGGATAGTAGGGGTAAGAAAACTGTAGCCTGGTATTAATATGTTTGGGAAATGAAATAAAAGACACTCACGGGATAAAAGATAGAAGTAAAGCATATAACCTACTCCTGACAGAGAGGTGAGGCGCACAAATCAAAGAAAGAGACATGCATTTTTGGAGGCGGTCACCACAGGGATGCCCTTTTACAAGGGCTTTTTTTTCTCCTTTTTTTTTTCCATTAGAGGAAGTAGAAGGGAAAGAAAATAAATATTTATTAACTAAAAAAAAAATAGAAAAAATAAAAGACATCCTCAAGGACATTGTGACCAAAAAAGGAAGTGGGTTAGTCAGCAAATGAAAGTAGGGGTAGCAAATGGATACCTAAGTGTTGCAGTCTTATCCATTAAATATTAAAATGCAATGCAATGAAATTCACAAACATTTATTAATCTCTGAACATGTGCAAAGCACCATGCTTGTTGTTGGGAATACAGAATTAAAAACTAAACAGACTCGGCCTTCAAGGGATTTACATTTCTACTAGAATCAAAGAAAGGCCTCTAGCACACTCTGTGGATATTCTATGGAGGATTAGTAGAAAGACAGGGACAGGAATTGCAAAGGGATGAGGAAATGTCCAAGAGATGCAGCCAGTACTTATGGTTTGTGTGTTTATCACAAGAAGATCAAAAATTCAAGGTATATTGAGGGACAAGTTGCTTGCTGTCTCTTCAGAAAAGTACTGTTCATTGGGACAGCCAACTTTGCTTTATCTACAAATGGTGAGAAGCATCAGCCAAAAACCCCCAAATCAGTGGGCTATATAACACCAAGAATGCTGGCAGTCCATTTTTCCCCAAGTAAAAAGTGTTTATGTTGCAATAACCCTTAAGAAGGGTTTGTTTTTGTTCAGTCATGTGTGAATCTTTGTGACCCCATTTGAGTGCTTATAGCAAAGATGCTAGAGTGGTTGGCAATTTCCTTTTCCAGTTCATTTTACAGATGAGGAACGTGAGGGAAACATTGTTAAGTGACTTGTCCAGGGTCACACAGTTAGTGCCTGAGACCAGATTTGAACTCACAAAAAAAGGTCTTCCTGACTTCAGGCCCAGCATCTATCCATTGCACCACCTAGCTGGCCTTTTAAATGGATTATTGCAACCAAACTTTGGAATTCTCCTATCAAAGAGAAAAGGGACAACTAGGTGGTACAGTGGATACAGTGCTGGGCCTGGAGTCTGAAAAGACTTATCTTAAGGAACTCCTACATAAGGAAACTCCTTCTGCCAAAGTAGATTGGCACCTTCCCTATGTCTTATTTTTTTAGAGTGGCTTAGAGAACTAAGAAGTTAAGACTTGGCCAAGGTCACATCCAGTATATACCCAAAGAAGGACTTGAACCCAGGACTTCCTGCCTTCCAGGCTGGCTCTCAACTCACTACATCATGTGTAGATAAAATATATGAATTCATCACTAGCAGCAAAATGTATATAGTCTGCAACAGGTAGCCATCTTTAACAACTAAAACAGCATGCTTACCTTATATCGCAGAGTCCCTCGCAACAAAGTATGAGCAGACTGGATATCATATGTCTCAGCATATTTGATACTATCTCTATTGGGGTAGCCTTCCAAATTTAATCCTGGGAAGTAATCCATGGCGGTAACATAATCAAGAAAAGATGGCCCCCCAGTTTCAATCACCTGATGAAAATTGAAAAAAGATAAATCAGTACCAAAAACACCATTCACAAATCCACCAAATTTCACAAGCTATGCTAATGTCACATTCTTCATTAATAAAAACATATTATTTGTAACAGGTTTTAAGTTTTACAAAGCACTTTCCTCACAACAACCCTGAGATCTAGATATTGCAATAATGGTCTCCATTTTACAAATGAAGAAAGAAAGGCTTAGAAATGTTAAAAGATTTGCCAAAGGTCATACAACTAACAAGTGTCTGAACTAGAATTTGAACTCAGGACTCTCTTGGCTCCAATTAAGGGCTTTTTCCATTATAACACACTACTTCTCTTACCAGGGTGCTGCCATCACCTCTCCTTTTTCCCAGGCACATAGCTGGCAGTCATTCTAAAACCCACTGGACAGTTGGGCTTTGCAACTAAATTAAGATAGGACCATAAATTGAGGACTCAAAGGGACATTAAGCGCTCATAGAGTCCAATGTCCTCACTTTCCAGATGAGGAAATAAAGTCCAGATAACATGCCCCAAACCACTGAGATAGTAAATGGCAGAAATGGAATAAGGACTCCAGTCTTTTATTTCCAAATCCAGTCCTCTTTCCACTGAAATTAATTGTGACATTAATTTTAAACAATAACTAAAGCAATTGATTTGTAACTAATTTCCAAAGTAATTGATTGTGAACATTTTTCAACCACAAAACCAATTAATCTTTTAAATAAAATTAATTAAATTATAGGCAGACAATGTACAGAGTTTGTCAGTCACTCCCTCTGGGATCCTTTCCATCATCTTTGTTTATTCAGCCACCTATGTATGTCTATACTATTGTCTTCTTGTATAATCATAGTCAATGTGTATGTCGAACTTCTAATTCTGCTTTCTTCGCTTCATATTATTTCATATGTCTTTCCATTAGGTTATAAACTCCTTCAGGATATGGATTGTTAATTTTTTTTTAATCATTATAACCTAGTATTTACCATAGTACCTTAGAACATTACATGTTTAATTAACTTGTTGATTTTTTTATATATCTCACATTTGTCCTTCTTAACTACATTCTAGTAGTTCATGAAACTGACATGATCACCAAGCATTCAGTCACTCCCCAATTGTCAGACATTTAAATTGTCCCCTACATTTTCAAAATGCCAGAATCAATCATCAGCCCTGCCAAATATTTAATGAAAACCTACTACGTGCAAGGCAGTTTCATATGCATGAGTATCTTCTCCACTCCCAACAAAACTGTAAAATCCTGGAAAATGGAAACAAAGTCATTCACTTCTATATCCTCCACTCTCTCACCCCCAGTGCAGAACACAAGGTAGGCACTCTATGCTTCAGAGATACTGTCCCTTGGATGGAACATCCATCTCTGCTGACTAGGCCTTTTCACTGGTTGTCTCCCATGCCTGGAATGTTTTCTCTCCTCTCTGCCTCTTGGCTTCTGTGCCTTCCTTTGTCTTAGTTCAAATCCTACCTTCTACAAGTCACCTTTTCCATTCCCCCCTCAATTAGTGTCTTTGCTCTGAGATTGCATCCGTTGACCCTTAGCATATGTTACAAATACAAAGTTGTTTGAAGGTCGCCTTCCCCATCAGGGTATAGGCTGCTGTTGCCTTTATATTCCCAGTGCTTAGTACAGCGCCCTACTACGTAATAAGTACTTAACAAATGGCTTGATCCAAGTTAACTAAATTGGTTAGTTTAATTTATATGAATACAAGCCCAATAACAAGTATATAGCCAAAGCTCAGAGAGGATCATAACCAAATACTTGTTGGCCACTAGGTGATGACATGTTTTGTTTTGTTTTGTTTTGTTTTTTTCCAGCCAGAGCAACTCAAGAAGACTTTCTACCAAGGTTCAGTGGGATCTTCAACTAAAATGGTGGATTAGTGCAGGGAATATCTATAAGGACTCAACCATGGATCCTTTAAGTATTCAAATGCAAATGTTCTTTAAGGTTTAAGAGATAAAAAGGGAGGAGGGTAGTACAGGAAGTAAAACAGGGTGACATAATTTAATCCTTACTTCCTCTGAATGCACCTCACTCTCTGCACAGGTGGATGTTGCACCCAGGTTGCTATACTAATCCTTTGAATATTCCTCAGTATTCATGACTAAGGATCCTCCCTAACTGCCTTAATATACGGAATAACAAAACCTCCATTGAAAAATCTGGGGGTCGAAACCAACAGGTAGGCTAATACAACTTAATCAATTGATATCTTGACTTCTGTAACAGTATTGATTCACCTCTCCATTGAGCAGATATTTGGCAGGTTGCAATATGTTCATTAAGACACCAACTGGGCTCCAGCTGAATTTGTATCTCAAAGGATTGTCCGAATGCTCTGGGGCTGGCAGGCCACCACAAAAGGAGACATATGATTCAATCTGTAAGTGAATTTGCATAAGTCATATTATCAGCAGGTTAAGGAAAACAATTCTAATTACAACAAAATGAAATGAACTATTGAGCTTGCTTCTTATGCTCCCTTGTGCAATCAGAAATACCTACCGTGGGTGAATTCGATTTGACTTGTCACTGTCATGGATAAAAGAAGGGCATTTTATAAGGGCAGATAGGACTTGAGGGCAGAGAATAATTATTTTGACAATCAAGTTCCTACTGAATTTTGAATCTAACGTATAAAATTCTACAATGCATCTCATCTTTACGAATACATCATAATCTTGAGAACTGATTAGTGATCTTTAAATACAGCAATTGCCTGACAGCTGTGATCAGGAGTAATATAATTAGTACATGCCCAGAAGAAACAGGAAGGCACTTGACAGACCAAGAGATTAGTGACATTCAACAATATTCATTTTTTTCTTGTGTAGATCAAACATTGGCCCACTTCTCTCAAAACACATGTCAGAATTATTTCATTGCACTGAAATATTGTTGGAATGTATATTTCTTTATAAATGGCTCATTGCCTGGGATTTGGTCATCTTGGAATCCTAGGAGAATAGGCTCCAAGATGGAAGGGAATTTAGAAGCTAATCTACCCATTTTATAGGTAAAGAAACTAACCAGAAAAGTCACACAAGGCATAAGTTGCAGTGCCAGGATTTGAACACGGGTCCTTTGTTTCAAATGCAGCATTCTTTCCACTGTACCATTTCTCTCACTTTTTTTTTGAAGACAATTGGGGGTCAGTGACTTGCCCAGGGTCACACAGCTAATATGTGTCAAGTGTCTGGTCTGAAGCTGGATTTGAATTCAGGTCTTCTGACTCCTGGGCTGGTAAGCTATCCACTACACCACCCTTCACCTTATGTTTTAATAGAAATTTTTGCTTTTGTGGGATTTAATTGACTATGTCTAATCAAAGCCTGTGTGGTTCCTTTTTCGTCACTCTTGTGAATTTTGATCTATTTCAGCACTGGTGCTATCAGGAACAGAATCACTTTAATAATCACACATTCCAGCATGAATCTAGTTCTCCAATTTGTAAATCTAATTCTGTGAATTTTCCCATAATTGGGGAAATATAGCTGTACTACAGGAGAGTTAGATGGAGATTTTGCCCCGCTATAGCTTCAGAGGACAGCTAGATGGCTCAGTGGATAGAGCACTGGACTTGCAGTCAGGAAGCCTTGAGTTCAAATGTGGCCTCACACGCTTTACTAGATGTGTGACCTTGAATAAGTCATTCAATCCCTGTTTGCCTAGGAGGCAGCTGGGTGGCTCAGTGGATAGAGTGATGGGCCTGGAGTCAGGAAGACCTGAATTCTTATCTGGCCTCAGACACTTACTAGCTGTGTGACCCTGGGAAAATCACTTAACTTCTGTTTGTCTTAATCCACTAGAGAAAAAAAAGGAAAACCACTCTAGTATCTTTGCCAAGAAAACTCCATGGACAATATGTCCATGAGGTCACGGAGAGTCAGACATGACTGAACAATAACAACAAAGCTTCAGAAGCCTAATTATTATGATAAAAATGGCGGATATGGAGAACTGAGTTAACATTTAAATTTACCTGTTACAGAGAGGTACAGGCATTAACTTACAGAGGTTAAGGAAGCCAGTTTTGAAGTAGGCCAGGTTGTATGAAGGGCGAAAATCAGAAGACCTGAGTTTGAGTTCTGACTGACACTTAGCAGCAATGTGCCAATCATTTTCTGATTTTCATCCTTATTTCCTCATCTGGAAAATGGCAATAATACACTACTAATATTGTAGAGTTAACTGAAAAGAAAGTGCTTCCAAAACTTAAAGCGACATATAAAAGTGATGTTATTTTTAGAGTCTAACAATAGACTACAAAAATTAGTCTAAATTATTCACCGTAATGAAAGTGATGAGAAGAAGTCATTCACACCACCTTCAGGACTCTAGGAATTATCAGCCGACCGTCCTATCTGGAGACTGTTAGGGAAAGAAGTGTTCTTATGGATCATCTAGTCCACTGCCCTAATTTCATAGATAAAATGAGGCCCAGAAAGGTCGAAGAGTGACTTGACCAAGGTCCACCTAAAGCTAGACAAGCAGAACAAGGACAAGTGTCCAGGTCTTATGAGTCTTAATTCAGCACTCTATCTACTGTACTCCTGTGGCTCCTAAAAAGACATCCCATTCACCTTCTCTCCATTCACTGCACTGCCATAAGTTTCTTCTTTTTTGTTCCCATCTATCTTCACTTCAAATCTTTTGAAACTAAATGAAATCAATCACGGAGATTTCTTCCTACATATGTCAATATATTTGTCATCTTCATCTGTATTCTACAAATATGCAAGTGTTCAGTTGTCTACTAATTCCAAAACTGGGGATAGCACCAGTTCAATTCCAATTAGACATCCCTACCCCAGGCCTACTTTGCATGAAAATCTAGCTCATAAAATCTATCCAACATTATACTGTCATATAAAAGCATATCATCATCATGGGGTATTTCTTTCATGGAAGAAACCAGATCAGTTAAGATTTTCCTAGATAAATCTTGGAGATATAAAGTGGTCTTACCGTGGCTCCTACTTCTTTAGCTTTATCAATTGTTTCCATGGCCAACATGTGGTCAAGGCCAGGATCCAATCCCAACTCTCCAATTATTGTGATGCCAGCATCATCCACACTAAAAGAATTGGCAAAGTGGTAAATAAAAAATATGTTCATAAAATGAAAATGTTTCAGTGGGGCCACAGACTGCCTATTTTGGTGAATACTTAGGAGACTTACCTTTTCTCCAGCTCCTTGAGGGCTGGTGTGATGTAGCTAGCAGTGACCATATTCACCTTGCTGGCAATACATGCTTTGGCCACAATAGGATGTAATACATACGGTAGCAAGCTTCAAGTGGAAAGAGGAGGGGAAAACAGCTGATTATGACATTGCAACAGTTTTCTTGATTAGAAACTAACACTCTATCTCCTGACTATAGACATACCTTGTTTATGTAACAGATTCATGAAATGCAATGAATAAAAAAGATTTTACCAAATATTCATGTTTTAAGCATACCAGAAGGTACAGGCTATAAAAAAATCTTTTTGAATTAAGAAAAATCACCCTCCCATTCTATCAAAAACTTAGTTTTCTAAGTTCAATTTTCTATATGTGATTTTCATCAAATACAGACACCTCAGTACTTGCTTCAAAGATGTGATTCTAATGTTGTCACTGTGCCCCAAAGCAAAGATTTTATTTGCTCTCAGGCAAGGACCACAGGCCAGCATACGATTTCTCCCTCCTTTAGTACTCAATAATTGAAACATTTATTAAATTCCTGCTATGAGCAAGGTACCAAACTAACTTCTGGGAATACAAAGCAAAAGCAAAAGCAAAACTGTTCTTGGAGATAGTGGGGGGATGTGATACGTACAAAGACCAGTAAATGCCAAGTAATCTAGCTGTTAGGCAGCTAGGTGATATGGTAAATAGAGTGCTCAGGAAGACCTGAGTGCAAATCCTGCCTCAGATACTTATTCAAATGGCAAGTTATTCAACCTCTCTTAGCCTCAGTTTACTCATCTGTAAAGTGAGGATAACAGCCCCTACCTCATAGGCCTGTTGTTAGGATTGAACAATGTAATATCTGTAAAGCACATTGCAAGCCTTGAAGCACTATGTATAAATACTAGCTATTATTATTGATTTCCAAGGGAGAGAGTGCTGTTAACTGGTGGGGATCGGGAAAGGTTTCATGTAGGAGGTGAAACCTGAGCTGCTCGCTTTGAAGGAAGGCATCAACTTCTAAGAAACAAAGGCAAGAAAGAGTGCTGAGCCAGTTGTGAAGAGCAATGAAAGAAGGTGCTATAGTTTGACAGAAATGGAGAGGGTATGGAAAAGAACAATATAAGAGACTAGAAATATAGGTGGAACTTATATATTGCAGGGGTTTAACTGCCAGAATGAGGATTTTTGTATTTTAATCTAGAATTATTATACATAACCTAGAGTACTGAATCATGCTTTGAATACGCAAGGTGAGGCAATAGGGAGAGTGAAAATTGAGTATCAGTGTGGCAGCTGTGTAGAGGAAGGACACTCAACATCCTCAAATAGTCTCAGCCAATTAGCAGACAGGGGAATGAGGTAGTGAAGTGGATAGAGTACCAGGCCTGGAGTTAAGAAGACCCACCCTACTGAGTTCAAATCTGGCCTCAGACACTCTTTAGCTGGGTGAAACTGGGCAAGTCATTTAACTTTGTTTGCCTCAGTTTCCTCAGCTGTAAAATGGGCTGGGGGGAAAAATGACAAATTGCTCTAGTATCTTTGCCAAGAAAACTCCAAGTGGAGTGAGGAAGAGTCAGATATGTCTGAAAATGACTAAACAACAACCACATTGGCAGACAGCTATTCACATTGCTCCATTCTACTCAAAGTCTTATTTCTAAGCCAAGATCTGAGAACAACTAGCCTTTTGCAGTTCTTACCATTTAGAAGGGATGCACATAAAAGCAGCATGATATATTGGAGAGAATACTAGGTGGGGACTCAAAAAGCCAGGTTCTCAACTTGGCTATGTGAATCTGAACAAATCATTTAAGCTTTCTGGGACCTCAGTTACCTAGGTTGTAAAATAAATGGGGGTGGATTCGATTATTGCTAAAATCTGATATGCTTTCTCTTCTTACCTCTGCCTCTTAGAATCTCTGGCTCCTTCAAGATTCAGCTCAAACACCGCTTTCTACAGGAAGCCTTCCCCTATCCCTTGAGTGGCTAGTGCCTTCTCTAAAGTGATGTTCTTTCGACTTTATATGTGTCTTGTGTATCCCTATTTATGTACATGTTGTTTCCCTCTTTAGAATGTAAGCTCCTTGAGGACAGGGTCTTTCTCTTGCTATTCCATCAGATCCCCCAAATTAAATACAATGCTAGACATACAGTGAGCATTTTAAATGCTTGTTGATTGGCTAATGTCCTTTTCAGTTTCTCATTCTATAATTTTGAGCATAAACAGACTATTAAGTAATTAACAGAAACATAGAAATAATTATTTACAATTTATAGTATTACAAAAACCCTTATAATACCCTGAGGGTTTGAGATTCTCAAATCCATCTCCACTGTATTTCCATCCAACTTCTCTGAGCAGAAAGGGAAATGCAGCTATTAAGATGTACAGAGGTTCTTTCTTTGTGTATACTAACCTGATCACAAGGTCCTGTTTCTTCACTATGTTGGCCAGTCTCTCCCCTTGCTTGCCAACGTCCAAAACAATGGGGTTAATGTTGTATTTCTTGGCCCAATGCTCAAGCTGATTCTTCATATCTGAGCCTATTTGAGGAACAAAACATTTCAAGATATTTCTTTTGGTTAGTTTTTCTTCCCCTCCTACAAAGTCCAAAAATAAAGTTCATTGTAACTTCTCAAAATATATATATATTTTTAAAGTCCTAGGAATTCACACACACACACACACACACACACACACACACACACACACACACTAATCGCCAAAAGGGAAAGGGAAGGTTTATTTACCCACTGTCATTTCAATGCTGCCATCTCTACAAAGGTATTCTACTAGTGGCTCAGACACATAGCCACTTCCAAGTAGCAAAACTTTCTTCCTCTTATCCATTGAAAGCAACTCTGCATGCGCCCTGAAAATGGAATGAAAACAGTAAACCCAGAAGAGAAGAACACTTTCAGCTTAGCAGTGTAGTGAATAAAACCCCCAAGATTCAGTTCCAGGTAATTAATAATCAATGTAGTAATTAGGCTAGTTCATAATCAATAAATTAATAGTCTGTAGTTTCTCTTATTAACCAAAGACCCCAAGGAAGAAATGCCTTAAATCAGATGTATACCTTCTGACAGAGAACTCCCCTACCAAGTGAAACTCAACCCTCCTTGGTGGACATTTAATGAGGGCAGGCTAAAAGTCACATGATGTGTCTACAGGCAGGTGTTTGCATGCATGTTTGGGTATACATTATTCATATATACACAAAAGTATATATTGCATGCATGTACTTGCATCTATACATGTCTATATCTAGACATATATGTATGTGTGTGCACACACATGTATACCATGCACCCATTTGAGTGTATGTGCATGTGCATGTATTAGCCCTTGCTTTCAGAAAGAAGTGGCATGAATGTATGAAAGTCAAGTTTCCAGAAGAGAGAAGTAATGTTTCTATTTTCCTCTAAACAAACATCTAAGGCTCAAAAAAGGACTAAGTGCCATTGAAAAACCATAGAAAAAAGACAGAAAAGTATCCAGTTTCTTGGCCTATTAACACTTAAGACTGCAAAATATTAAGGGAGAACCAAAAAAAAAAAAAAAGGAAAAGGAAAAGAAAAGAAAAAATGCCCATTGCTGTTCAAGGAACACCACATCTCTTTAAATCTAAACGAATATAATAGCCAAAAATCATGGAATGGCATAATTTACAAAGACTCAAACTCTCAGATGACCCAAAAGTCAATGGAGAGCTGTCCATAGAGGGGAGAAGGACACTGAATGTTCTCAAAGATGACCTGTCCATGAGAAGCAGCACAAAAAGCAAGAACATATAAGACTTGAAAAGGTATCAGGCCAGAAACAACAGAGCTAGGGACAACCCAAGAGTTTCCCTCATGCTCTTAGATGGTGCAGTGGATAAAGTACTAAAGTCTAAGTCTAGGACTTAGAGTTCAAATCCTGCCATAGACGCATAGTAGGTTTGTGACCCTGGGCAAGTCACTTAACCCTGTCTGTCTCAGTTTCCTCAAATGGGACAATAATATTTTTCTCAAATGAGATAATCATATCATCTCCCTCCCATGGTTGTTGTTAGGATTAAATGAGATATTTGTAAAATGCTTAGTACTTTAGCATAGGGCTTCTTAAACTTTTTCTACTTGCAACTCCTTTTTGCATTTCAGCAGTGTTCTTTGGCCTTGAGTGGTGTGATGGCATGTGCAGTGCAAAGTGCACATGTTTTGTGCTCAGAACCAAGGCTGCAGTGAAGTTGTATGATGAAAAATGGGCAAGCGCTGCCAGAAACACTTTGGATTCATTATGCATTTGATTTTTAATTAATTTTTTGTCATTGCATGTTTGGAAACCTTTTACTATAACCAAATGGGGTTGTGACCCATAGTTTAAGAAGTGTTGCCTGAGTTTAGCAGACATTGCTTAGCATAGTGCCTGGAACATAGTGCCTGGCTTAATAAATGCTTGCTCCCTTCCCCCTTCATACCCTGTATGTATAAAGAGTCATCAGAAGACCTCCAGTACATTGTACAAATTCTCTCTAGAGGATTTGTGGACAAGGAAGAATGAATATTTCCATGGAAGAGGAAATCTATGTCTGCAGTAAGATATAGAACTTTATAATAGGTTTTGTCTGGTTAGAATTTGCATATTAAGAGAACACTTTCTCTTAGAAAGGATTGTACATCCCTGGTATCTGACTTCAGAATAGTAGATGCCTGAATTCCCAATGACAGTGAATCCCCACATAGTAGTAGGAAAGACATAGGCAGAGGTAGGATACTGTGGACATAGGAAAAGAGGATGCTCATGCATGGTAAAAGAGCAGAAGAACTGGGTATCACAAACTGGGATAAAGAGTGAATGCTACTGTGTGACCCTGGCAAGTCACTTGATCCCGATTGCCTCACCAAAAAACAGCAAAAAAAAAAAAAGTGAATGCTACCACACAAAAATACTTTTACCTAATACTTCTGCCCTTATGAACAGCTATTTTTTTTTGTGAGGCAATTGGGGTTAAGTGACTTGCCCAGAGTCACACAGCTAGTGAGTGTTATGTGTCTGAGGCTGGATTTGAACTTAGGTACTCCTGACTTCAGAGCCAGTGCTCTATCCACTGTGCCACCTAGCTGCCCCATGAACAGCTATTTTTAAGAGTAAAGTACAGCAGGAAAAAAAAAAAAAGAAAGACACATTAATGCCTCCAAAGGCAATAATATAGAAATTGAATAAAAGTAGTGTGAACCCCATTTTTCAGAAGCTTATTCCCATGAAAAATACAGACAGAAGAAATGAACAATTAAAGGTGAGTAGAGCCTATGAATACAAAAATAAAATATAAAGTAGCATAGAAGGGAAGAGAAATTATGAAAAGAAGAAAGAAAAGGAAATATTCTTGGAGGAAAAAAAGCAGAGGAAAAGAAAGGCACAAAATAAAAGGTTAGAGGAAAGGAAGAGAGGGAAGATTCTGAAATACTAGCTTAACTGGGTAGGGAAAGGAAATGGACCAAAGAAGGGGAGAAACAGACAAAAAAGAAATAAAAATTATCAAATTCAAAGGACTTGAGATAGAGTAGGCCAATAGGAATGAGGGAGTTTGAGAGAATAAAGCAGCAAAAGAAAACCCAAATAATAAATATAAAGCCATTCAAACGGACAAAGTACTGGCATTAAAAAGGAATTGAATAAAAATTGGTGCAAAAGAGATACAAAGGAGTCAAGGCAGTAACATTTAGCAACTCTGCTGCAGCATTCCCTAAACCTCTTCCATGATGATCTAGAAAACACACCAAACCAAATGAGTGGGAAAACTGAGGAAAAAAAACACAGTGAGTCATTTTTCCATTTGAGGTAAGTTAAGGAAGATAAGCAGAGGTCTATGAACCCTGGGATGGGAGCTGGTCAGGAGCACAGAACAACAGAAACCAGAAGCCCCCAGTAGCCATGGTGAGTTCCAACCAGGGAACTCCCCAGGGACTGACTGCCTGGGCAGAAAGAGATCCTGTGGTTCTCTGGAGTAGCACTGGAATGGATGTCATCTGGCAGCTCTGTGGCACATTATCCAGTTCCAGGATACAGTTTTAGGGTAGAGAGAAGCACTCACAGTTACAAGGGGGCAGAGGGCCTTCCTGTTTAAGGTACCTGTAGACGAGGAGGGCAGTAAGCAGACCTCTCACCATATCATGTCAGAAGCACTAAAAATGTACAGGCCCTCCAGATAGCTGTGAAAGCAGCAGAAGGACATAAAAGACAGAAGCTCACACTAGTCATCCCCACTGCCTTGAAGTGAGCAGAACACAACTTTAACATAAAGTCCATAGTTAATAAATAGGCTGGAAAAATGAGCAAACAACAAAAATAGAACCTGACCATGAAAAATTATGATGACAGGGAAGCTCTAGACACAAACTCAGAAGAAGACAATGATTTAAAAACCTCTACAAGCAAAGCCTCAAAGAAAAATGCAGATTGGATAAAAGCTCAACAAGAATTCCTAAAAGAGCTAAAGAAAGCAATAAAAAAAAAATTTTAATGAAAAATCAAATAAAAGTAGTAGAGAAAAAGACCAAGAAAAGAAATGAGAGTTCTGCAAGAAAATTACAGGAAGAGAAGTAACAGCTTGGTAAAGGAGGACAAAAAATACTAAAAAAAAAAAAATCCATAGAAATCAGAATTGGCCAAATGAAAGCTAATGACTCCATGAGACATCAAGAAATAATAGAACAAAGTAAAAAAAACACTAAAAAATAGAAGAAAATATGAAATATCTAAGGAAAAATGACTGACCTAGAAAACAGATCAAAGAGAGATAACTTAAGAATCTTTGGATTACCTGAAAGACATGAACAATTTACACATCATATTTAAAGAAATTATAAAGAGAAAAATTTTCAGATATCTTAGAACCTAAGAGGGAAAGTAGAAATTGAAAGGATCCAGCAGTCACCTCCTGAAAGAAATTCCAAAACGAAAACTCTCAGGGATATTATAACCACAGTCCAGAGTTCCCGCATCAAACAGAAAATACTTCCAGCAACGGGAAAGAAGCAATTCAAATACTGTAAAGCTAAGGTCAGGATCACACAAGTTTTAGCAGCTACCACTAAAAAGAAGCTGAAGACTTAGACTATGATATTCCAGAAACCAAAGGAGCTAGGATGACAATCAAAAATAACCCACCTAACAAAATTAAGTATAATCCTACAGGGGGGAAATGGATATTTATTAAAATAAAGAACTTTCAAGCATTCTTGATGGAAAAAAAACTGAATAGAAAATTTGACCTTCAAACACAAGACTCAAAAGATGAGCATAAAAAGGCGAACAACGAGTAAGAAATCATAAAGGACTAAACAAGGTTAACCTGTTTATATTTCTGTATGGGAAGATGATACATCTAACTCCTAAGAACTTCATCATTATTAGAGCCGCAAAAAGGAGTTTACACAAACAGGGGTCATGGAAGTGAGTCAATTGTGTTGGAATGATCTCCCCCAAAAATGAAGCATATCTAATGGTAAAGCAAACAAGAAAGAGGAAGATGAATAGAATTTTAGAAAAGTTGGATATAATGCACCTCTAGAGAATATTGAATGGAAATAGAAAGAATTATGCCTATTTTTCAAATGTACTTAGTGCTTTCACAAAAACTAGACTATAAATTAGGATATAAAAATATCACAAACAAATGAAGAAAAGCAGGAATATTAAATGCATGTTTTTTTTTCTGACCATAATGTTATAAAAATCACATTCAAAAAAGTATTAATTAGAAAGTAAATAACTTAATCCTAAACAATGAGTGGTCAATGGACAAATCATAGAAACAATAAATTTATTAAAGGCAATGACAAGAATGAGACAACAAACAAAAAATTGTGGGATTCAGTCAAAGTAGTACTGAGGGCAAAATTTATATCTCTAACACTTACATCAATAAAACAGAGAAAGAGAAGATTAATGAATGGGCATGCAACTGAAAAAAAAACCTGACAAATTTTAAATCCCCAATTAATCACCAAAATAGAAATCCTGAAAATCAAACGAGAGACTAATAAATTGAATTTTAAAAAAAATAGCACTAATAAAACCAGAAGCTTATTTTATAGAGGGAAAAACAAACAATAAAATAGATAAACCATTGGCTAATTTTATTTGTAAAAAGAAAGAAAATAAAATGAACAGTATCAAAAAAGGAATGATTGAATGCACAACCAATGAAGATGAAATTAAAACAATTAAGAGTTATTTTGCCCAACTATATGTCAATAAAACAGATAACCTTAATACAATTAATGAATATTTACAAAAATATTAATTGCCAGGATTAACAGAAGAAGAAATAGACTATTTAAATAACCCTGTCTTTAAAAAAAGAAAATAAACAAGTCATAAATGAAATCCCTAAGGGGAAAAAAAAAAACCAAGACCAGATGGATTTACAAGTGAATTTTACCAAATATTTACAGAACATTTAGTTCTAATACTATATAAATTGCTTGAAAAAACAGATAAAGGGGCCCTATCAAATGCTTTTTATGACATAAACCAAAGAGAATAAAAACAGAGAAAAAAACCTTTATATTGATTTCCCTAATGAATTTGATGCAAAAATGTTAAAATAAAATACTAAAAAAGATTACAATGATTCACCACAAAGATAATACACTAATTTTATACCAGTAATTTATACCAGTACTGCAGGGAAGTTTCAATATTAGGAAAACTATAAGAATAAGTAATCATATCAAGAGCAAAAACAACAAAAATCATATTATTTCAACAGGTTAATAAAAAGCTTCTGATAAAACACAATAATCATTCCTATAAAAAACAATAAAAAGCATAGGAATCAATGGCACTTTTCTTCAAATAATAAGCAATATCTATCTAAAACCCAGAGCAAACATTATATAATAAGGATAAAACTAGAAGCCTTTCCAATTAGATCATGGGTGAAGCATAGCTGTTCATTGCCAATATTATTGTTTAATACTGTACTAGGTATAGTTAGTACAAATGCTAGGTACAGCAATGAAATTTTAAAAAATTTAAGGAATAAACGCACGCTATGTAGAAATAAAACTATCCCTTTTTGCAGATGATATGATGGATTGCTTAGAGAACCCTAGAAAGCTAGCTAAAAAAAAAGCAGTTTAAACAATGAACAACTTCAACAAATTATCAGGATATAAAATAAACTCATACAAATCATCAGCATTTCAATATATTACCAACAAAGTTCAGCAACAAGAGATAGAAAGAGAAATTCCATTTAAAATAACTGCAGACACTATAAAATATATGGGAGTCTACCTGCCAAGACACACACAAGAATAATATGAACAGAACTGCAAAACACCCTTCACATAAATAGAGACAGATCTAAATAATTTGTAGAAATATTAATTGCTCATTGGTAGGTTAAGCCAATGTAATAAAAATGATAACGCCACCTAAATTAACTTACTTTTTCGGTGCCATCCCAATGAAACTATTAAATAATTTCTTTGTTGAGGTAGAAAAAACAATAACAAAATTCATCTGGAGGAAAAAAAGGTCAAGAATAAAGAGAATCAAAGGGAAAAAATGTGAAGGAAGGGTGCCTAGTAGTATCAGATCTCAAGCTATCATTATCAAAGCAATTAGGCACTTGATAAGAAATAAAGCGGTTGATAAATGGAATAAATTAAGTATACAATATAAGCAAATGAGAGCACACACAGTATTTGATAAATCCCAAGATCCCAGCTATTGGGACAAGTACTCACTATTCAACAAAAACTGCTGGGAAAGCTGGAACATAGTCTGGCAGAAACTAAGCATACACCAATGTTGCACACTGTATAGCAAGACAAGCTCAAAATGAGAACATGGCTTAGACATAAAGAGTGGTATCATAAATTAGTCGACTATAGAAGATCTATGGATAGGGAAAGGATTCATAACCAAATACGAAATAGAGAAGTTCCCATGAGATAAAATGGATAATTTTGATTACAAAAAAATAAAAGAAATAAAATTTGTGAACAAACAAAACCAATATTGCCAAATTAGAAGGAAAGTCAGAAACTGGGAATAAAAATTTTGCAGCAAGTTCTTGAGATAAAGGTCGCATTTCTCAAAAATAAAAGAAGTGAGTCAATTTATTAAGATGGGAGCCATTCTTTAATGGATAAATGGTCAAAGGATATGAACAGGCAATTTTCAGAAGAAGAAATCCAGGTCATCAATAGTCATACAAAATGTTCTAGATTGCTGATACTTTAAAAAATGCTTTTAAAAAACAACTCTAAGTTACCACTTTACACCCATCAGTTTGGTTAAGATTTCAGAAAAAGACAATGACAAATGTTGGAAGGAATGTGGGAAAATAGGTACACTAATGCACTGTTGGTGGAACTGTGAAATAGTTCAACCATTCTGAAGGGCAATTTGGAACTATGCCCAAATGGCTATGGAACTGTACATACCTTTGACCCCTACTAGATCTGTATCCCAGAAAGATCAAAGGAAGAAGTCCTAATTGTACAAAAATATTTATAGCAGCTTTTTTCTGTGGTGGTAAAGAATTGGAAACTGAGGGGATGCCCATCAACTGGGGAATGACTGAATAATTGATGGTATGTGAATGTGATGGAGCACTGTTGTGCTATAAGAAATGATGAAGGTGATGGTTTCAGAAAAATTTGGGAAGACATATGAACTGATGCAAAGCAAAGTGATAATAATTTATACAATAACAACATTACAAAGATAATCAACTGTGAAAGACTTAATCAAGATCAATACAGTGATCCACAATTCCAAAGGATTCATGATGAAAAATGCTACCTACCTCCAGATAGATAACTGAAGGGCTTGAAGTGAAGATAGAAGCATTGTTTCTCTTCTTTTTCTGTTCCTCTCCCCCCTCTCCCCCCAGAACTTGGCTAATGAGGAAATATGTTTTGCATGACTTTTTGTGTGTAATGAGTATTGTATTTTTTGCCTTTTTAACGGGTGAGAAAGAGGTGAAGGGAGGGAGAGAATTTGGAACAGAATTGAAAATTTTTTCTTAAAGAGAGAGAAAAAGGAGTTGAAAGTCAAGAAGACCTTAGTTCAGTTTTGTCTCTCACACATAGTGGCTGTGTGACCCTAGGCAGGTCACTTACCCTTTTAGTGATCTAGGCACCCTGTAACCCTATAAAGTACAGAGAAGGAGTCAACTTGCACTGGTAGAGGGAGTTTTCTTATTTTGAAATTCCCTAGACCAATAAAATCATAGGCCTAGAAAAGAAATAAAAGGAGAAAAGCACAAACCTAACAATTACAGTAGATTAACAATCCAATATAATGAAAGAGAATTACAGACTGAATAAGGAAATAAAATCCAGAAATTGTGAACATAAGAAACACAATTTAAAACAAAGACATACAGAGTGAAAATAAGAGGCTATAACAAAATTCAGTGTGTATCAGGTAAATCCAAAAAGCAGAAGTTTCAATCATGCTATCAGACAATTTTTTAAGAAAAAAAATTCATAATTATTAAGAAAACCAAACAAGTAAATCCATTTTGCTTAAAGAAATGATAAATGATAAACCAATATATGCATCAAATGGCATGCCATCTAAATTTATAAAGCTAACCGAGTTGCAGAAAAACATTGAAACACAAATGATAGTAGATCTTAATATTTTCTCAGGTAAATCTTAGAGAAAGGTAATGAAAATAATGGATAATAAAAGGAAAAATAGAATTAAACCAACTGTTAAATTTAAAACTAAAAAAAAACATAGTATCACTAAATAAGGACATTAAACAACATACATGTTTCTCATCACATTATAGTACACAGAATATGTGCCAGAGCTCAGAGAAATAATAAATGTTGAAAAAGAAAGAAAGAAAAACAGGCAAAAATGTCACAAAATGAGAAAGTACGGACCAGTTAGGATCTGGACTAGTGAAGTAGTCCCTACACTGGTACATGAGTGAAAGGAATAGACTGAAAAATATGAGTTTAAATCCAAGAAAATAACTTGGGTGGTCAACCCCAAATATAGTTTAAATCATTTATTTCCCTACACCAGAGGGTGCAGGTGTGAGTACTATGGGATGATGTAAAAAAAAATTAAGGGGTGAGAAAGAAGATTGCACTGGGAGAAGAGGGAAGGGAAAGATAGAATGGGTAAATTATCTCACATAAAAAAGGTGGAAAAGAGCTATTAAAGTGGAATGGAAGATGCGGGGATGAGGGGCAACTGTTGAACTTTTCATCAAAATTAACTCAATTAGAATAACATACACACTCAGCTGGATGTAGAAATCTGTCTCACCCTATAAGAAACTAAAAAGGAACAGGGATAAGAGACAGGAGTGGGGCTGATAAAAGGAAGGGAGGATTGGGGGAGGCAATAGTAAGAAGTAAAACATTTGTGAGAAAGGACAGAGTGAAAGGTGAAAGAGAGAGAGAGAGAGAGGGAGAGAGAAGAAATAATGGAAAAATAGGATGGAGGGAAATATACAGTTAGTTATCATTACTATAAATGTGAATGGGATGAAATCACCCATGAAACAGAAGTGGATAATAGAATGGATTAAAAACCAGAATCCTATAATATGTTGTTTACAAGACACACATTTGAAACAGGAGGTACACATAGGGTAAAGCGATGAAGCAGAATCTATTATGCTTCAGCTGAAGTAAAAAAGAAAAAAAAGCAGGGGTAATGATTGCAATTTCAGACAAAACAAAAGGGAAAATAGTCTAATTAAAAGAGATAAAGAAGGAAACTACATCTTGCTAAAAGGAACTATAGATAATGAAGTAATATCAATACTAAACATATATGCACTAAATGGTACAGAATCTAAATTTTTAAAGAAGTTAAATGAGTTACAGGAAGAAATAGACAATAAAACTATACTAGTGAGGATTTCAACTTTCCCCTCTCAGAATCAGATAAATCTAAACACAAAATAAACAAGAAAGAAGTTAAGGGGGTGAATAGAATTTTAGAAAAGTTAGATATGATAGACTGCTGAAGAAAATGGAATGAAAGTAGAAAGGAATATATCTGTTTCTCAGAGACACATGGTAACTACCTAAAAATTGACCATGTATTGGGACGCAAAAACTTCATAACCAAATGTAGAAAAGCAGAAATATTAAATGCATCCTTTTCAGATTGTATTGTGATAAAATTACATTCAATAAAGGGCTGTAGCAACACAGATTAAAAATTGATTGGAAACTATTCTAAACCTAAAGAATGAGTGGGTCAAAGAACAAATCATAGAAATAATCAATAATTTCATTAAAGAGAATAACAACAATGAGATATCATACCCAAATTTACAGAATACAGCCAAAGCAGTACTTAGGGGAAAATTTACATCTCTAAACACATCAATAAAATAGAGAAAGTGAAGATCAATGAATTGGGCATACAACTAAAAAAAAACAACTAGAAAAAGAACCAATTAAAAATCCTCAATTAAACACCAAACTGGAAATCCTGAAAAATCAAAGGAGAGATTAATAAGATTGAAAGTAAGAAAACCAGCTGGTTTTATATTTAAAAAAAACAATAAAAATAGATAAACCATTGGTTAATTTGATTTAAAAAAAGAAAGAAAGAAAACCAAATTAAGAGTATCAAAAATGAAGGAGTGAATTCACCACCAATGAAGAGGAAACTGAAGCCATTATTAGGAACTATTTTGCCCAATTATATGCCAACAAATCTGACAAGCTAAGTGAAATGGATGAATATTTACAAAAATATAAGTTGCCCAAAACAACTGAAGAGGAAATAGAATACTTAAATAATCCATTTTAGAAAAATAAATTGAGTAAACTATCAATGAACTCCCTAAGAAAAAAATCCCCAGGGCTAGACAGATTAACAAGTGAATTCTACCAAACATTTAATGAACAATTAATTCCAATACTATATAAACTATTTGAAAAAATAGGCAAAGAAGGAGTCCTACCAAATTCCTTTTATGACACAAATATGGTGCTGATACCTGAACCAGGAAGAGCAAAAAACAGAGAGAAAAAACTACAGACCATTTTCCCTAACGAATATTTATGCAAAAATTTTAAATAAAATACTAACAAGGAGATTACAGCAGCATATCACAAAGATCATACACTATGATCAGGTGGGATTTACACCAGATATACAGGGCTGATTCAATATTGGGAGAACTAATTGAAAAGAATAATTGACTATATCAATAAAAAAGCCAACGGAAATCATATAATTATCTCAATAGATATAGAAAAAGCTTTTGACAAAATATGGCACACATTCCTATTAAAAATACTAGAAAGCATAGGAATAAATGGAATTTTCCTGAAATCATAAGTTGCATCTATCTAAAACCATCAGCAAGCATTATATGTAATGGGGATAAGCTAAAAACTTTGTTTCTCTCTCTCTCTCTCTCTCTCTCAGTTCAAATTTTCTTCCACAAAATGACGAATATGGAAATGTTTCACATGGTTGCACATGTATAACCTCTATCAGGTTGCTTACCATCTCAGGGAAGGATAGTGGAGGGAAGGAAGGATAGGATTTGGAACTCAAAGCTTAAAAAAAAGGATGTTAAAATTGTTTTTACACATAATTGGGGAAAAATAAATTATTATTTTAGAGTGCTTTATATACATTGCTGTATCTGAGCCTCAAAGAAACCGTTTGAAGTAGATGCTACAGGTTTCAGCTCAATTTTATGGATGAAGAAAGGAATATTAAGTCATTCAGTCTGAATAATTTTTCCATGCTCCTAATTCTTAGGATCAGAAGCAAGATTTGAGCCCATGTTTTTCCTGACTCCAAATCGAGCCCTCTTTCTATGGTGCCAAATGATCTCTCCCATAAAAGCAGAAACTGTTGCCAAATCTAAAATAAGAGATTTGACAAAAGAAGAGGCTCTGGGCAGTACTTTACCTGCTGTCTCGAAGTTTCTGGATATATTTATACTTTTCAGGCAATGATCCATTGGATGCAATCACTGCCTAAAAGAATATGAAAAATATGTAATTATTTCATTATAATTGGCCTTTAAAATCTTAGATTTGTTTAGATAGGGAGTGAAGAATTTAGGAGGGAAAAAAGACATTTGCACAACTTACATCTCGGACAACAGGAGAGAAATTCTGACTTTCAAGAGGCTGAGTTGCATCTGATAATATCTGAAAGGCCAAATGAAACTGGTAAGAAGGTTTCCTTGTGTTGGCATGTGCACAGAAACATCTGTCAAAGAAGAAAGGGATTTGGAAAAGCATATTTGCTAAAGAGCACAGAATGTTCTGACTCCGAAGGACATTTAGCCCTGCACTAAAGAAAATGCTTTTTCAGTATTAATTCCAAATTTTAAACTACCAGCTGGTAGCTATGACAATATCACAGCTTCCACTCTAGGCAGAGTTTACAGGCAAGAAAAACATCCCCAAACCTGGTTAAATGAGCTATACTGAGCTTGTTAAAAATAGCACAGGACTTATCCCTGACTACCACCTTGTCTCATAAATAGTCATTACTTGCCAGTATTAGTTCCTTCTAGGGGAGAGAGAAAAAGAGAGAGAGAGAGACAGAGAGAGAGAGACAGAGAGAGTGTGTAAAGCCAACTGGACAGTTTAAATCTTCCCAATGCCCTACTTCTTCTCCCAGGTCCTGGACACAAACAGGACACCAGTACAAGATAAAATGCCTTCATAATAAGGTTATATTTAAACTGAATAATGAAATACATGGGCCAATGCCATAGGACTAGTACATTGTGGGCAAGTAATTCCATACTTCCTAAAATCTGGCAAGAGGAATCCAGAGAACAAAACTACAACTCCCAGAATCTACCTCTCTACACTTATTCCAGTTTCAAGTTATATCCAAAATCTTAGCTAAAGTACCCTACCCTCAGGGACTGGAAGTAAATAGTGCACCAAATGTATAGCTAGAGGAAAAGAAGGCATTCCTATGCTCCCTTATCCCACCCTAAGGTCTAGTTTGGCATCACCTCCCAACTGGGAGGGCTTATAAAAGTGTGGGAGATGGTGAACAGCCTCAGGGGAAGAAGCAATGGAATGTTAATTTTTAATTCAAGTTTCCTGAATAATGGGAAACGTAAGATATGCTGTCCATCTTGCATTTATAGTAATGTAAATACATTTATTAGTTTTATTTATTTATTTATTATTAGTTTATTTATTATTAGTATACATTTATACTAATACCTTCTTAATGCTAAAAAAAAAAAACCACAAGCCTGAACAAGAAACTCTTTCTATATTCAATTACTTTCTTCCTAGAATATAACTCAGATGTCTACACCACGAGAATGAAAATTTTTATCAAGGAAAGAAAGGAGATGAAAAAATTTGAGGCACAGAATAGTTTGCCCAATACTCAAGACTAGGAGTAAAACAGTAAAGAAAGAGGCAAGGCAGGGAAGGCACAAATGACCACCATATTACTCTAATGATATCCTGTCTGGCTAGTAGACCTTAGTCACTTGCCTTCCTCTCCTCCAATGCCACCATAAGAACATATCCTTACCATTTACACACTGCCCAGCTCACTATTTAACATTCTTGTGCAAGCAAGGCACGTCAAGAGTTTAATCAAAAAAGGAGGAAAAGGACATTTAATAGAAAGGAGGAAGGGCACAGCCTGCAAGTTTAGCTTTATTGCTAATCACTCCACCATTTTAGAATGGTAGCTCCCAAAAGCTACCGCTCAAATGGAAAAATACCCAGGACTTAAGGAAAAGCTTCCTTAGCTTCTGAAGTTAAGAATCTGGGCCTATTATTCTCAGAGAGAAAGTCCTACCAGGAAACATTAACTACCATTGTCAAATTGTAATACAAAAATAGATGGGATTGGGAGAGAGAGGGTGCTGCTGGAGAGGTCCTTTCTAGCCAAGCAAAGAATATACAGCATAATGATATTCCAGACACTGACCACTGACAAAGGAATAAAATCTCTGTCAAATACTCTTCATAATTTTACTAAGGTTATTTAATGAATTACTAAGGAAAAAGATTCAATTTGATTTTCTCTGACCAACGTGTCAGAGAGAGAGAAAGGGAGAGGTGGGGAGTGGGGGAGAGATAGTGAGGGTAGGGGTAGAGGGGGGTAGAAGGAGAGATAGAGAGAGGGAAGGAGGGGGAAGAGAGAGATAGAGAGACTCCCACAGATCAAAGGTAGATTCCTAATTGAATATACCTTAATGAGAGAGACAAATTACCTCTGAGAACAAAGATTATATCAATAGTAAAGCAAGGAAAGTAGAAGATTAATAATGTAAATGTTTACAAGTAAAACTGGGAAAGAGAAATGAGGGAACCACAGAAGATTTCTTAGGTGGAAAAGATTAGTATATTCATTAAATATGTCAGGTTTCCATGCAATCCCAGTTGTTGAGTCCAGCATTCTGCTTACCATTTCTTCAACATACGGAAAAAGCATATCTCCAAAGCACTCTGTAGCTTCAATTGGGAGCTGGGCTGGTAAATTGTCAATGGAACACATGAGTATCCCAGAGCCTTCCACACTAGAAGCAGCAAAATGACTAATTATATTTGCAGAAATGACCAACATACCCTGTAACATTCCTCATATTAGTACGAATACCATATTATGTTGGCCCAGCACAAAACCATGTGTGTGAAATACAAGAATAAAAATAGTTGACACCCCATCTACTACTAATTTCTTCTGCAACAATCTCCCATTCATATAAATATGGCATACAAATTTAAAAGTTGAAATGATTGCATTTTTAATAACTTTATATTTAAATGTATATGAACTTCAGAAGAGTCAGCATGGTTTGGTAAGGACACTGGACTTGGAATAAGAAGATCTAGATTGACATCCCAGCTCCAATACTTACTGGCTATGTGATGATATATGTAAGTTATTTTTTTTTGTCTGAATCTCAATCCTCTCATTTATAAAATGGAGGCAATTGTACTTTTATAATCAAACTCACAAGGCTAAAAAGTATTTCGCAGACCTTAAAGCACTACATAAATGTGAATTATTATGTCTTAAACCCTCACAGCCTTTAGTATGTCTCTGCTGTCATCAAAGGCTCACACATCAACACTAGGAAGTGCTATGATGTTGTGCATTTGGACAATTTTCTCCTTGTGTTTTAATAACCTAACTGAAATATAAACATATGCCCCCATGACCCTCAGCAATTTAAAGTCTTTTAAATTTTTTGACAAACTCACCTGTCATGGATAATATGCTGATCAGCATCATACATACAAAAGGGACTGTCTATTGTCGTACACTCCGTCATGAACTCTATAGACCCTCCAGCGTCAGCTGAGATGTCACATATGGCCACGAGTCTGAAAGAGAGGATGCCCATATGCCATACTGCATTACCAGCTGAAAATTGCCATCAATACTAAAAATCAACAACAATAACAAAACCTAAGGATTAGATAACAACTTCTAATGTGCATTTCCCAGCCCTTTCCACTGAACACTGAGGAGAGCAAAAACAAAAACAAAAACCAAAAAAAAACAAACAAGGAAAAGATTACTAGGAGGTTCTTCCCAAAGGAAGACTTGTTCTCCTCAACTAAAAACAAAAGAAACCAGAGGGGATCATGCCTTTCCTCAGAATTCTCTTTAACAAAAAAACAGTGCCTAGCTATACCCCTCTAAATTAATCAATTATAAAGGAATTTATTAAGCAATTACTATATGCCAGGTACTGTGCTAAGTGCTAGGGATAAGACAAGTGACATCCCTTTAAGCTATCCTGTTTACCATCACCTAAATAATCTTGTTAAAACCTTACTCTCATCTTATCATCTCCTTTCTTCGTGTCCTACTCCTAATGAGGATGATTTCCTCCCTTTGGCCTAGTAAGGAATGACCTCTAACAGTCTGGTTGCCACTTACCCCTCCAGGTTTTGCGTCCCACAATTCCCTTGTGCCATCCCTCTCCATCAATCAGATGGGTCTATCTAGTGTTCTCAGAACACATCGTGTTTTTCATACTTCCACATCTTTGCTCACAATGTCTCCTCTCTCCAGGAGTGTCCTTCACCTTTACCTCCACCTGACTGAATTCTACCAATTCAATAAGATGCAAATCATTTTCTACTTAATCCATGAAGTCTTCCCTGACCAGTCCAGTCCACAAGGCTCTTCCCTTCTTTTGAACTTTTATTGCACACATATTGACTGTACAACTCACTTAGCATTTAATGTTGACCATCACATTGCCTTAGTTTTCTATTTTTGTGTCCATGTTTCACCTCCCCAAATAGACTTTAAGCTACTTGAGGACAGAGATCCTATCTTGTACCTTTTAATCCATTAAAATATCCAGAATGCTGCTAGAATAGCTAGTAGCTATTATTATTACAACACCTGAACTAGTGTCTTGAACACTGTGAATACTCAATAAATATTCAGTAAAATAATTCAGCCCTAGAATTCACAGTAGCACTATTTAGATTTGAAGACAGAAGATGAGCCTAATGAAAGTTCTGCTACTTTCATCGCCATAGGCATCATTTTTTTTAATTCCATGGGCTTCAGTGTCTTTACCTGCAAATTGAGGGACTAGATGATCCGAGGCCCTATCTACTACCAAGTAGCAAACCATGGGAGCTAATATGAAAAAATCGTTGGCCCTGCAGTATAAAAGATCTTTACACTTTCTGGGGAAGAGAGGAAAAGGAGGGATTAAAAATTAAATTAAATTAAATTAAAAATAAAACAAATATTTTTAAAACAGTTTGTAAATTTTATTTATTAAGAAAAAACAACAATAATTAAAACAAAACAATAGATACTTACTTGTGGGGCAAGGAAGGGCAACCCTCAACAGTAACAACTGAGGATTTGATTGGAGCGAGGAGCCTCTGAGCATCTTGCCGACTCAATAGCCGAGGAGTGTCTTGCTCCCAGTAGATTCCATTAATTAAACAAGTAGTATATGGGGCAATCTATGAAACAAATTCCAAGAAACCCAATGAGATGTGGAGGGTAACTCATACTCACAGAAGTATGCTAGATGCAAACTATCAATGGCAAATCCAGTAACTAGCTTTTTAAAATTACTTTTAAAAATTATGTTCATTGATGTCTTCTGTTTTCATATCACCTTCATCCGCAAATATATCTCTTGCCCCTCCCATACTTAAGGGTCATCTCTTGTAGCAAAAATTTTAAAAAGAAAGAAAAGAGCGGTTTAACAAAAGCAATTAACATCAATGGTCTGACAGTACATGCAATATTCTACACCCATAATTCCCCATCTCTTCAAAGAAAGGAGAGAAATATATGTTCTCTCTCAACTCTTCTCCAGGGTCAAACTAGGTCATTATAACTCAACATTATTTCTTAATGCCTCTTTAGTTTTGAGAGATCATTCCTTCTTAGCAAAAGACAATATACTGGGTGAGTTCTACCATATTCCATGTGGCAATAGGAGCTCCCCATGAAATAAAGTTTTGGGGTCCTTTTTCGTTTTCATTCTGCAATAGCATTATTTAGTAGGGAAAGAACAAGCCTTTAAATCAAGAGCCTGGTATTGTATTTCTGCCTCCCATGCCACCAACTATGTAGCCTTAATCGGGCTTCCTCGACTTTTCTGGGCTCCATTTTCCTTACCTGCAAGATGGGGATAATATGTCCCCCATTCCTCACAGGGATGCTGTGAAGATTAAATCAGATAACAGCTGTAAGAACTGTGAGCTCCACTGAGAAAGGTGCATACATAGTATTTACAATCAGAAAGTTCCAAATGCCCTCAGCCATCATTAAAGAGAACTAAGAGTTAGACCTAAGAATTTTCCAGTTTCACATCCTTTCATTTAGAAGTTGCATTAGGCGTCACATCCTACATGACTTGGATGATACTGAAGACTGTCACGTGGCAAGCACAGCTCAACACTGGAATCTAGAAAATGAGCTGCTGTTTGTAAGACCCCTCAACTGAATAAGAGTTGTTCTTCCTTCTATAAACACATCACTGCTAAAACTTGCTCACACGGCAAGAAAGGGCTTTCGGCCACAAATGAAGAAACAAGCCTTCTTGCACGAAGATGCTGCTGGTTTCCTGCTGTCATGCATTTTGAATTGGGGAATTTTGTAAAATTCCCTTTCCTGGGGATGGGTTTGCACTGGCCCTCACACGTTATTTTTAACTCAGTGCACCCACATAATCAATGGCATGAATTAGCACGATGGCTCAGTGAGATTAGGAATACAGAGTGTAACTACCAAACAGACTTTCTGCAGAAGGATCATTTGATCCGTGGATTTCCATGACTATGGCCATATTATGAATACCATGTTTAAAGTCAACGGGCCTGAGCTGACCACAGAAGGCTATGGTCCACAGTAAGATGGTGCAATCCTGAGGTAAAAAGAATCAAATAAAGTCATGCTGACAGAGCCCTGCAGACAGAAGCCCGAGAAACTATGCCAAGGAAAATTTCAGAATTCCTAATGCCAACTAGCTACTTCTAAAGGACTTGAGTTATCACATTTTAATTAATTGATAATGGGGACTGAAAATGAATTGATGTACTCCTAACTGTTCTTGTCTAAAACTACCTACCTCATAGTAAAAACAAACCGTCTGCAGAGCCAAGAAAGAACATATTAGAACACTCACTTCAGTGTTAAAGCGAGATGTGTAGAGGTGAGGATGTCTGTCATATTCTACAGGGTCATACACCCCATCTCTTTTCCTGACAAGGTGATGATGTCGACTTAACACTGTCCCATACACTTTCCTGAGATCTAGCAGAGAAGAGGGGAAAAGGTAAAAGACATAACAACAGCAGGCCTATGACCTATAATAAGAAAATGCCATGATATACATGATTTAAAAAAAACATAATAAATATACACAAAGTATATTTATATGGTGTAGTGCAGAGTTGCCAAATATAGAGTACAGAAAATCTGTCAAAGGTGTATGAGGAATATTTGGTAAATAATTATATTATCCTATTAAAATATTCCTACAGTAATAGCTTTTTAAAAAAAATTGTGGATAGGCAAGAGAACAATTTTGGGGTACAAAAAGTATATTGAATGTTTTCCTTATGAAAAATTAATCTTTTATTCTATTTATTAAATGTATAATGAACTCTAGAATTTCTTTCCTTTCATATTGAATATGGAATACAAGGAAATTTATAGGAGTCAAGTGACATGGGACCTAAAAAAGACTGGGAACCACCAATGTAATGCATAGAAAGCTTTGTAGTCAGGAATACCTGGGTTCAAATTCCATCTCCGACACAAGCTGTCTAAATGCCTGTGCAAGTCACAGGCTCTCCATGCCCTAGGCAACTCTCTAAAACTCAAAGTCACAAATCACATGTTGATATGCTGAAAAGAAGAAAGAGAAGGAGGAGAAGGAGAAGGAGAAGAAGAAGAAGAAGAAGAAGAAGAAGAAGAAGAAGAAGAAGAAGAAGAAGAAGAAGAAGAAGAAGAAGAAGAAAAAGTAGCAGTAATGGCAGTAGTGGCAATAGCAGCAGTAGCAGCAGTAGCAGCAGTAGTAGTAGTAGCAGTAGTAGTAGTAGCAGTAGTAGTAGTAGTAGTAGTAGTAGTAGTAGTAGTAGTAGTAGTAGTAGTAATCCTTTATTACCTCCACTTTGGGAAACTTCTCTTAACTCATGTGGCTCCACAAACTCACAAGGGAGTTCATTGAAGATCTCTTGGGCACCCTGTTAGTGACAACATGAGCATCAACTAGACAAGCGAAACTAACAATGAAAATCCAAGGTTCCATAAAAACACATACAAGGATAAGTACAAGTTCATCTTCCATGAATATGGCATTCTTTCTTTTCCATCTCTGGAACTTAAACTACAACATGGCAGCTAGGTGGTATAATGGATAAGAGCACTGGATTTGGAGACACAAAAACCTGAGTTCAAATCCTGCCCTCAGATACTAACTAGCTGGGTAACCTTGGGAAAGTCAAGGTAACTTCAGTTAATCTCTGCTCCAGTTTCCTCATCTGTAAAACAGGAGTAATAGAAAATATATCCTGAAGTTGTCATGAGGACCAAATGAGCCTTTGCAAACTTTATAGCACTATATAAACGCTAGCTATTGATGTTATTAATAATATCTTATTTGTTAAAAAATGCAAGCCAGATTTCAAACATGCCTCAAGTATTTTATGATAGCCACAAAGATTCTCAGGTGATTGAATACAGTAAACAGCTTCTATTAATTCTTCTTCAGTGTCTTTTTCTTTCAAGTAGAAATGACGAGGCTTACATGGTTACCTCATTGAGAAACAGAGATGTCATAATAAAAAAAAAACCTCTATTGTAAGTTTGTTTGAGGAAAGTACTACTTGTAAGTAGCAAAACTATAGATTAGTCTCTTCCTGGGAAATTTCAAATCCCTTCCATACACATTTTCTTTTAAAACATTCAGGAAGGAGAAAACTTATTAACTCCATTTCCCAGAGAAGAAATATATACTTAAATATCACAAGAATCACCCTTCTTGACTGTATTCCCAGCTTATAGCCTTCGGTATGCTAATACAAACTAGAATGGCTGTCATACCGTACTAATGATGTATAAAATAAAGGAATCTTGTAACAAAACCAAAAAGATGTGAAAGCTAGGGAAAATGTTGAATGAATCATAAATCTTCAAAATCATAAAATATTTCTAGAGCAAGCTAGGACCATGGGAAAATGAGAAAGTAGAACACTCTGGTTTCCCTGTAACATCAGAATCTGTCTAAGCTAATAATACTAATAAAATTTATATAGCACTTACTATGTGTCAGGTTCTGTGCTTGACAATTATGATATTATTTGATCCTCACAACAATTCTGGGACATAGGTGGTGCTATTATCACCCCCATTTTACAGGTGAGGAAACTGAGGAAGGTAAGTGGCTTGCCCAGGATCATCCCAATAATAAGTGTTTGAGTTTAGGTATGAGCTCAGGTCTTCCTGATTCTAGGCCTGGAGCTCTATCCACTTCACCACCTAGCTGCCTAAGGTGAGAAACTAGCTAAGGACAACTAAGACACATTCCGACCACATTCCACTGCAAAGAGTCTTCGTATTTACCTTAGACACATTACCAGTGCCAGTGAACACAAACGTTAAAGGTCCTATAGACTTAGGCATCAGTCCCAGAGAGATTTCATAGCCAGCATCACGTACAGCTTGCACAGCCTGACTGCTGTTCCTGTAGTTATGGGCCATACCGATATGCTAAAAACAAATACATACAATTCACATAAATCTATACACTGAAACATTTTATTTTTACAAAGTGTGAAAAGGGATCTTGAAGGATAAAAAAACTCACCATAAAAGGTGTGTGATGCCCCAGGGCAAGGAACCTTAAGCCCATTCCATGTAAAATGTTGATCATCCCTGTTTCAGAATCAGATCAATAAAAAAGATGAGAAGATTAATTTTTTGAAACAATGTAGTTTCCCCGCCTCCCAGCTTCTAGCATACTGTCTTATACAAAGTAAGTGTTTAACAAATGTCTGTTGAATTGAATTGCACTTTCACTGAAAATTCACAATTAAGAAAAATACTGGATCCACTACAAACTCAGCATTTATTCATTCATTCATTTATTTGATGAAATTTCAGTACAACAAAATAATTTTGATGGTTGTTTGTGGTCATAATAGGAGTTGCCCTACGTGCTTAGAAAGGTGAATAGAGTTTATTAAGTGTGAGGCCATTCATAAAAGGAAGAACTTCTGTGGAAAGAGAAGGCTGTATGGTCAAGGAAAAAAATGAGTTAAGTATATACATACATATATATATAATATATATATATACACACACATATATGCGTGTATATGTATACACACATATGTATGTATATACATACATATATAAAGTATATATACATGTGTGTATATATATACACAAATATATATGTGAACTATATATAAATATATATGTATATGTAGTATATATAAGCCTACAAAATGCAATTGACATGGCCTTCATGAAAGCATTACTAATTTGAAGAAACAAGACTCTCCTACTACCAAACTTTGAGTAATAATAATAGTATAAGACTACCACTGAACACATTGGTGTTTCCCAACCAATAAGTCAAGTCCAAATGGCGTAAAAATCTAACTCCCATGTTCTTAATTAAAGAGGCTTCTCCTTTCTTTGGCCCGTTCTTATGATTGTCCCTTCCCACAAATTATGTGCCCCTTCTTTTTCCCCTTTCTTCCCTTCCTTAGCATGCTGTTCCCATACATATTCAAAACAAGAATTCTTCTTAGAGTTTGCATTAGAAATGAGCAAGCTGAAGTATCTTATCTGAGCTCACCCACAGCTATGAAATGGCACTGCTGTTCTTTCTTCTTTCATGTTTATGTTGAAACATAGGCTTTTATATAAAAACCTTTTCCCCACCACTTTCAACACTGCAAGCAGCAACACACCCCTAGGCAAATTTTGGGACAGTTTTGGGATATGAATATTACACACACACACACACACACACACACCCCTGTCATACTTAGACTATTGTAATACCTGGCTGGTTGGTCCCTGTGCCTTAAGTCTCTCCCTACTCCAGTCCATCCTCTACTCAGCTATCAAAATGATCTTTGTGAAGTACAGGTCTGACCGTGTCACCTTCCTCATCCCCAGCCATCATCCCCCATTCAATAAACTTGAATGGTCTCTTAAACCTCAAGGATCAGAAATAAACTCCTCTGGCATTCGATAACCTGGCCTCTCCTTACATTTCCAGTTTTCTTACACTTGATTGTCCTCTACTTTCTCTAAGATCCCATGACACTAGTCTCTTTGCTGTTCCTACCACAAGACACTTCATCTCCAGGCTCTGTGTTTTCTCTAACTAGCCCTATGCTTGAATTTTTCTCCTTCCTCATCTCTGCCTTCTGACTTACCTGGATTCCTTTAAGCCTCAGCTAAAATCTCACCTTTTGCAAAAGGCCTTTCCTCATTACCCTTAATGCTAATGCCCTCTATCCAGGGTTGTTTCCAATTTAGACTGAACATATGATAGGTGATGTATAAGACACAGATATAAATTTCTATCTAATCTATAGATTGCTATAGATCTCTATCTTTATATAGATTTTATATTTTATATATGATTATCGAAATTCATTTGTTATATTTTATATAGATTTGTACATGTTGTTTGCATGTTGTCTCCCTCATTGGACTATAAGTTCCTTAGAGGCAGGAACTGTTTTTGTCTTTCTTTGTATGCCAGGGCTTAGCATTATACTTAGCACACAACAACTGCTTGTTGAATTGTTGACACACACATTCACGTTGATCAATGCAGGAGGTTTCAAAACGCATCTGCAAACCCTGGTATACATACCTGCCACCCCTGCCCATTGTCCAAAGGCCACCACACGTGTTCCTTTATGATCAACCATTTTCTCGTAATCAATAAGCCGTATTTCCTAAATTTAAAAAAATATATATCCAGTCAGATCCTCTGGCCAAGCCATACAAATGGGCAATTCAACAGTTGACTTCTTTTTTCCTCACAAAATATTTCTGGACCTATTAACATAAACTTCTTAGTCAAAATGGCTTCAAGAAAGGTTTTTAGAAAGAGCTAGGTCACAAAACAACCACAGTAAGAGACCATGAGTGAGCCTGAACGTGATAAACGGCACCCACATGGCGCAAGAAGAGAGAGTGAATCTAAAAGTGACACCTCAGCAGTAGGCATTCCAATAATCAAGTCAATCAGAAAGGGAATGTTCTTCCTAAGTTCATTAACCAAAATAACATGGCTTATCTTAAAATAAGGAAAGTCTAGTAAAAATGCCTTAAACAAAGTCTCACCAGATAATGTGATTTAGTCATTAGTCTCATAATGTCATATGGCATATAATTTTACTAACTACAGCATGGAGTATGATGGATTGCTTTCTCTCCCTAAGCTCTCTTTCTTATCCTTTACTCCTTTACCTTTTTAGGAAAACATCACTATCTCTAGCTCAGAAGTTTTCTAAATGAGTGAAAACATCTGATGTACAAAATACTCTTTGGAACAATGCAGTTTTATTACTTTGATGGAATATAGCAACTCAAATTCACTAATAATAAAATGTTGCTAAGCAGAGGGAAGGCCCGATTGGCTTTAATGCCTGTAATAATAAGCATACATTGTTTAAAAATGGGTGGATTTCAAGTACTTTAAAAGACTTTATTCCCACAGAAGATAATAATAAAAAATAATAACTAACATTTATGTAGTGCTTACTCTGGGCCAGGCAGTGGACTAAGGGCTTTACAAAAGCTCGTTTGATCCTCATAACAATCCTGGGAGGTAGGTGCTACTACAGCCATACCTCATTTTATTGCACTTTACTTTATTGTGCTTTGCAGATATTGCCTTTTTTTTTAATTGAAGGTTTGTGGCCATCTTGCATCTAGAAAGTCTGCTGGCACCATTTTTCCAAGAGCATATGCGCACATTGTAATCTCTGTGTCATGGTTATAACGCTCATGAATTTTTCATACTTTTTAATTATTTTAATTATTATTATTATATCTGTTATGGTGATCTGTGATCAGTGATCTTTGATGTTACTATTATAATTGTTTTTGGGGTGCCTTGAATCATGCCCAAAGACAGTGAACTTAATCAATAAATATTTGCATGTTCTGACTGCTCCGTTGACCAACTATTCCCTGTGTCTCTCCCTTTCCTCCAGTCTCCCTATACCCTGAGACACAACAATATTGAAATTAGGCCAGTTAATAACTCTACAATGGCCCCTAAGTGTTCAAGAGAAAGGAAGGGTCAATTGATGTGGCAAACTTCACTGTGGTCTTATTTTAAGAAACTGCCACAGCTACCCTAACCTTCAGTATCTACCACCCTGATCAGTCAGCAGCCATCAACTCCTAAAGCAAGACCCTCCACCAGCAAAAACATTATGATTCACAAAAGTTCATGATGGCTAACATTTTTAGCAATAAGATACTTTTAATTAAGGTATGTACATTTGTTTTTAGACACAATGCTGTTGCACACTCAATAGACTGCAGTATAGTGTAAACATAACTTTTATACGCACTGGGAAACCAAAAAAATTCTCATGACTTGCTTTATTGTGATATTTGCAGTCTGGGACCAAACCTGCAATAATGCTGAGGTATGTCTATATTCCCCCATTTTACAGATAAGGAAACTGAGGTTAAATAATTTATCAAGGGTCACACAGCCAGAAAGTATCTGAGGCAAGATTTGAATTCAGGTCTTCCTGACTCCAAGCCCATCACTCTATCCACTGCACCTAGCTTCCCCTGATAATTTTGTTTATACCATTATTATTAGATATGAACTGTCTTTTACCTTTCTTTATGTCCCAAGTGCCCTTGACAGTACCTAGAGCACAGTAGACACTTTGGAAATATTTGTTGACTGACAATCAGCTTAATTTGCCAAAGCAACCTCCAAAAATGCTAGAAAGGTGAATTTCAGTGAAGGTCTGGCTGAATTACTCTCTTTAGATAAAATATACTATGGTACCTTACCAAGTGCCTTGAGGGCATTGACACGTTTGCTTTTGTATCCTAGTACCTAGAACAGTGCCATGTGTATTTTGTTGCTGTTGCTTCAGCCCTGTGGGTCTCTTCATGATCCCATTTGGGGTTTTCTTGGCAAAGATACTGCAGTGCTTTGCTATTTCCTTCTCCAGCTCATTTAATGGATAGGAAACTGAGGCAAATAGTGTTAAGTGGCTTGACCTTGTGTATAATGGGCAGTAAATATATATTTGTTCATTTGAATGTGGTTTGAATTCCTTAGGGCAGCTAAGTGGTACAGTCGATAGTGTGCCAGGCCTGGAATCAGGATGACTCATCTCTGTGAGTTTAAATCCAACCCCACATGCTTACTAGCCTTGTGACCCTTGGCAAGTCATTTATCCCTGTTTGCTTTGGTTTCATCTTGCGTAAAATGAGCTGGAGAAGGAAAGAGCAAACCACTCCACTATCTTTGCCAAGAAAACCCCAAATGGGGTCACGGAGAGTCAGACACAACTGAAAAATGACTTAATCTTTGAATTCCCAATGACTAAAATTCTAATTAATACAGTTTTATTGTAAGTTCTCCCTATTTTTCGTGTGTAGATATCACATTTATTTCCCTTGTTGATTTTACTAATTGCTGTGCATCCCTAACTCTAATTTATTTTCAGATACTAGTAAAGTCGCACTTTAAATGGCTTTAAAAATTTTCTACCACTCTGCTAAGCAAAGAATGTGAGGCAGAAAATCTGTACTTTTCCCCATAAGTTATATATATAAAATACAATGTGGTAGAGAGGAAAGGTCATTTTTTTCTCTCTGGATCTATTTCTTCATCTAGAAAAGAAGAAAGATTGGGTTCTAAGATATACTAAAGCTCTAGAATTCTAAGATTTTATTACTAGCATTTGATTAGTAGACTATAGAAGTTGGCCGTAAAGGTAATTATCCTTCTTTCTACAATCACTACAAAGACAAGAAAGCAATAATCATTCTTGTGCTTTTAACAGTGTGATTAACTCTCACTCCATGAGAAAGGAACTATATTCCAGGATATTAGGGATGGATTTATCTTTTTCTTATAAACTAATAAAAAAGACAAATTTCCTAGGTATACTGAGGAACTCAAATCTGTAGATTCATGTTATGTTAAGATTTACTTTATCTTAAATCCAAAGTGAATGCTTGAAAATAGCAAAGAACAAGCATGACCCCAAAGAAGGGAGATAAGAAGACATCTCCTCCTTTTTCACAGTAGCTGAAGATCCTCAGGTGTGGAACATCACATATATTGTCAAACTTTTGTCAGTGTTTTGATTGGTTTTTACTGATATTTGTCTTTTCTTCTTCTTTTTCTTTTTTTCCCTTAAAACATATCATTTGTTATATGGGATGAATTTCTGGGATGGGAGGGGAGAGATATTGGGAGAAATTTAAACAATGTAATAAAGATGGCCATGAAATGTATTTTTTGTTGTTGTTCAGTCATTTTCAGTGGTGTCCAACTCTTTATGACCTCACCTGGGGTTTTCTTGGCAAAGACACTGGAGTGGTTTGCCATTTCCTTCGCCAGCTCATTTTATAGAAGAGGAAACTGAGGCAAACAGGATTAAGTGGCTTGCTCAGGGTCATACAGCTAGGAAGTGTCTTGAGGCCACATTTGAACTCAGGAAGTCTTCCTCAGTCCAGGCCTGGCACTCTATCCACTGTGCCCCCTAGCTGCCCTAAAATTTATTTAGGCAATGTAAAAAGATGACAATACAATGTATTTAGGTAATATAAAAAGATATCAAAATCATTTATTTAATATATTAATATATTCAATACCATTTATTTAAAAAATAAATGCTTGGGTTATTTAAAAAATAAATGTTTGGGTTACCTGTCTTAGAATCTCATCCAACAAGCTCATGTTTGCTTCCTGAGCTTTTATTGTATGAGAGAAGAATGCATAAGTCTTCTTGGGCATTAATTTTTCTTCTGGAGGCCTCTTAACTCCCACAATGAGGCAAGCCTCAGAAATATCTTCCTGAAGAATGCCACCAGCTTTGACATATTCCTGTGAAGACAATGCAATTTTTTCCCTTAATCAGGGTGAAAATCAAAAGCGTTATCACTGAAGTAGTAGAAATGTTAAGTTAAGGTTTCTGGGTTTAAGTGGATTAAAACAAGCAGGAGAATGACTATTTCTTAGGTTATTATGTAAAGCAAGAAATAATGTTATATCTATAAGGTGTTCCAGCTGAGAGGCAGCCTGATGTGGTGAAAGGCAAATTGATGTAATTTTTAAAGTACCTAATTTAGAGTCAGATTCTCCTGGAGGTCAAATTCTCACTCTGACACTTAATAGATGTGTGACCTTGGACAAATCACTTCTTTTGTGCCTCAGTGTGCTTAGCTGCCTAATGTACTGCTTATTCTACCTGTCTCACAAAGTGGTAGCGAGGAAAAAGCTTTATGTAACCTTCCGATGTGCAAATAGTATTGTTCACTGTTGTTGTTATGAACAATTAGCAAATTGATTAACTGTGCAATTTAAGAAGGGCTTTCTGTGATTGCAACTTTTAGTCCATAAAAACATGGACACTGAGTCTCTCTCTTCTGTGAAACAATATTATCGTGACATTTAGATACATTAATGAAATGTCACAAAACACATATTTGCAGTTTTATTTAATACAAAGAAATAACTCTGTACTGGTCAATGTCTCATGGCTTGAAGCTAGAGGTCACTAGCTGACAGAGTGCTGGACCTGGAGTCAGGAAGACCTTAGTTCTAATGGGACCCCAGATACGTAGTAGCTGTGTGACCCTGGGGAAGTCATTTAATTGCTGTCTTCCTCAGTTTCCTCGTCTGCAAAGTGGGGATAATAATAGCACTTAGCTTTCAGGATTGTTCCGAGAATCAAACGAGATGCTACTTGCGAACCTTAAAGAGATCTAAATGTTAGCCATTACATTATATATGATTTCTTTCTAGGGAAAGAAAGTTTACTGTTTGCAACATGCATTTTGTGCTTATAGAATTATAAACTTTAGAATGGGAAAGGGCCTCAATGACCACCTAGCCCAACCCTCCTCATTTTAAAAATGAAAGATCTGAGGCCTAGGGAGGTTTTAAGTGATTTGCTTATGGTTTATTATTATGGATAATTGGGAGCTGATTCACTGCTTAAAATATTTCCTATGGATCTACTAGGTGCAAGAAGTTGTGCTTAAGCAATCTGTAGGGTATAAATCATAAAGTCATATAGAACTCAAAAGGAATTTAGATATCGTAGAATCAAACTTTTTCATTTTACAGATGAAGAAACTGAGGCCCAGTGAGGGAAAGAAATCTGCTAAGATTGCACAGTGAATTAGTAGTAAAACCACCTAGTCCAGCACTCTTTTACTACACTTGGCCCCATCTTCAGAGATGAATCTGACATGGTCTTCCTTTTAAGGAATTTATAATATACTAGATTGAAAATGACAGGTCATGTGAAGAAATGCTAGAATATGAGTCACCATATTCATCATGCCATAAGGATGATACTTCACTTTTTTTTAAGAGAAACATTTCCCCTTTTTTATTCTGAGCAAAGATCTTAATTCTTGTCATCAACAGATTTGAGCATTTGCACAGCTTCCTTTTAGACCAAATTGTCTTCCTCTATGTGTGCTAGAGAGTCCATAGCTTTCACTGGAAGCTGCAAGGTTTGTGTTTTTTAACTTCCAACAAATGTGTCCTTCCCAAGAGTAGCATGTTTTTACTCTGAAATGTGGATCCATTTTTATTATGGGAATCCAGAAAATAGAGTCATTGTGGTTAGGATTATAAGAAATGGGTTTATGGAGGAGGTGACATTTGAGCTAAAACACAAAGAACAATTAAGCCTTTGAAAGAAAGATGGCTGAGCAGGGTAGTCCAAGCAGCAGGGAACAGTATAAACAAAGGTCAAATACAGAGTATATTTGGTGAAGGCAAGTAGCTCAGTTTGCTGGAATGTGAAGGAACTAAGATTGGAAAAGTGAGTTGGAGCCAAATTGTAGAGAGCCTTGAATGTTATGATTTCTTCTACCTCACCAAGCAACTAATGGTGATTTATTAAAGCTTTTACTTCCACCTCCCTGTTCAGTGAGAACAGTGATTTAATTAGAACAATCTGAGAACATCATGGAGAGGCAAAAAACTTTGGACAACGAGATAGGTTAGTAAGCCATTGCAACTGAGAGAGCTAGGATATTAACCATGGAAATGGAAAGAAGGCTATAAACACAAGAGACATCCCAAAGGAATGAACAATGCTTCCTGGTATCATTATTTACTTCATTATCGTCAGCTACTTGAGACTCATGACTGTGTCTCATGCTTCTTTAAATTTTATTGCTCAAACATTGTATATGAGCATTCAATATAGACTGGTAATGGTAACTTCAATATTGCTATTAAGTACAAATCTTCAGACACCTTTATGTTCAAGATCTATAAGTTCAAGGGCAAATAATTAAAAAGATATATCCGTGTATACACAAACATAGATATAGATACATCTGTATATATATATATCATGTATTTATGTATATAATGTACAAAAATATTTTTTCAACTCTAATTTGCAAAAGTTAGTTACTTTGTTTTTTTCTAGCTAAAAAAATATGTTCTTAAAAAGTTGCAAGTAAACTAAATTGTTGAAGAAGTCAAATTATAAATTCATTAATGGAGTTCACCACTTAAAGAAATGACACAGTGAATCCTAACATTACAAAACAGAAAGATAGGATTTGCCATACTAATAGTTCATCCCATCAATATTAAAGATCAGGACCATCTCCATTTCTCTCAATAGTGACTTATGACTTGCATTCAAAGCTATTTCCAAACTCCTTTTCAAACTATTTCTTGTAAGTGCTGCCTCTTAGAATGAGTTGCATAAATTTATCATCCATTTCCTTTCATATGTCCTAAACTTATCTCACTCATATTTCAAAGAGTGGCCCTTAGCTTAGTATTTCAAGAGAGGATGTATCTAAGTCTCCTCTCCATCTCTTGGAACTCTTATCTTCCTTCAAGTTTCACCTCAGGTGCATCTCCTATGGGATGCCTTTTCTGATCCCCATTTTTAAAATATTCTCTTTATCCTGAAATTACTAGGCATTAACTTTTCTGAATACATAGACTCTCAAAGTAGAAGGCAAGCTGTATTTGACATAGACTCTCTTGTTTCTGACTTTGTATCCCAGCCACCTAGAACAGTGCCTAAATACATACTAAACACGTGTTGGTTGATTTAAAGTTATCAGTGCTGATTGTTTTATAAATTTTAATGACTGCTTGACCTTTGCTAATCCAAGATGAAGAATCCTCATCTTTTCAGTCAGTTGTCATATAGCATCTCCCACCTCCACTTTCATCCCTCTAATCCAGGAAGTTTTAAACATTTTTTGTGTCACGGACACTTTTGGCAGTCTGGCTAAACCTATGAACTTCTGTTCAGAATTATGCTTTTAAATGAATAAAATAAATAGGAGTTCTAAGGAAGTCGATTATATTAAAATATAGGTATCTATCTATCTATCTATCTATCTATCTATCTATCTATCTATCTATCTATCTATATCTATGTTTCAAAAACAAGCTCACAGATCCCAGGTCAAGGAAGCCCTCCAGTCTTCTAGGTGTCTTTTTCTGGCCCTTCGCTCATTCTGTTATATCTCTCCTGAGATGCAAAGAACAAAACTGCTCTTTGTATTCTCTAAGTATTGCTCTAAGTATTCCAGGTACAAGAATATCATGCTGTTCTATAAGCAGTGAATATCATTTTCTATAACCTTTTTTCTAAATAGAAGACTGCTTTTGTGCCATGTGGTTATCACTTCTTTATTCTCTATTTTCTAAGGTCACATTTTCACATATTGTGTTTCTTTTTATGCTTCATCTCAACATGTTACTTATCTAAGAGGCAACACAGCATGTGAAGTGGATAGAGAGCAGGCCTCAAAGCCAGAAAGACTTGGGGTTCGAGTCTCTGATACCTTGAGGCATCAAGTTCTGGTACATACTGACTACGTGATTATGGACAAGTCACGCTCTGAACAACTCTCAACAAGTTTCAGAAAAGGTGCCAATAGGTTGACGGAGAGATTTCCTAATCAGGAGCGCCTCACATCAAGGAAATCACAGGAGATCCTATTATTTGATCATCTGTGGTTAGAACAAAGTCCTAAAGAGGCCAAGGCCATGTGTTAGATCTCCATTCAAGCTTGCTGGCTTTATTCTACCTAGGCCGTAGACTTCAGCAATTTTGGGAATATACACCATGTACCACCAAGGGAACCAGGCAAGAAAGTGTAGATGGTTCAAAATAGAACCATCTCCAGTATTCAAAAAGCACTTTTAAAAGGGCATGTTGAAAGTATCTGTGTCGCCTTTACCCAACAGCCCATAGCACCTTCCTACTGTGCTAAAAGTAAGATTGGATAGGATAAAAAGAACAGTATTCTGACAAATTCCCATTAAATCATGGACTCTAGCCAGAATTATATATCATTTTAAATAGAATTATATACAATTAAGTAGAATTACATAGAATAAAATATAATATATAATTATATATTAAAATTAAATAGAATTATATACAATTTTAAATCTCTAAACTTTAACATGCTATATAAATGCTAGGTCTTATTATTATTAATTAGAGCAAAGAAATAATTCCAGATGGTAGGGGGGAAAAGTATTCTTAAAAAAATCTTGGTTTCACTCAGATTCCTTCAGCTCTTTCACCTGCACTTTTTCAAAAGATGATCATTTATTTAATCTCCTTGAGGGCAGAGACTTTCATTTTTCTCCATATGGAACTCACTAGTCCCTAGCACAGTGCACATCATATAGAAAGTAACTAAAATTAAACAGTGTGCTCAGGGAGACAACAGGGTTCGAGTCCTGCTTCTGACACTCACTAAATGTGTGGCTATAGCCAAGTCACTTAGACACTCTGAGCCTTGATTTATCTCTAAAAATGAAGATAATAATACTTGCAGTATGTTCCTGATAAGGAGGCATGAAGATTCAATGAGATAATTTATAGAAAGCATATCACAAAACCAAAAGCACCAAACAATTGTTAGTTATCAGTATTATTACAGTTATCCTAACACTTACCTTATCGTGAATGGCTCTCCGATTGGAAGGTTGAACAAGCACCTTATATCCCAAATTGGTAATCCCTTTGACGTGCTTCGGGGCCAGAGGTGCCCTCCTTTCCCACGCATTTACATCTTCTCGCCTGACTGCCAGCACAGCCTTATGATGGAGGCGTTTTAAATGGATGACCCCTAGCCTACACTGCTTGCTCCTGAGTACTTGGAACATCATGAAACCTGGGGAAACCTAGTGATGGTAAATGCAACAGAATAAAAGCAAACAGGGAAAAGCAGCTACTGATCGATTTTAATCACCTTAGAAATTAGCAGTAAAATAAGACAAACTCATGATGAGAAATTTGATCAATATGTGTTCAATGGATTTAGACTGTCATATCTATCCAAGTAGGCAGTCATTAAGTAAGCATTTATTAAGTGCCTACTGTGTACCAGGCATTGTGCTAAGTGCTGAGAATACAAAGAAAGGCGGCTTCTCTCAAGAGCTCTAGAGCTTAATGTAGTCCCAAGTGTTTAATGCGGGGGATGAGAGTCCATCAAAGCAAAGGAGTATATTAGTGACATAACTGGCTTCCACTCACCAGTAACTGTTCTACCAAATAAGTTTTGGATACTACTTTTTTTGAGCCATCATAAAAGTATAAAAACTTAAATTTTCATCAGCTTAGAGTGGCAGAAAGCAATACATCCAAAAGCAGTTACTTCAAACTGATGGTCATAGCATGTAAGAAAACAAATAGCTTTTAAACAGTTTCAATGAATTAAGGACAGGATTTATAGAAAAAGAATATGAGGAAGTAAAACAAAAGAATCCAGAGATGACAGCTATCTTAAGTATAACTAAAACCAGTGCCTGGAGACTCTGACACAAAAATCCAAAAATCTTAAGTCTCATCAGTTTACAATTAACTACAGATATCTATGATGCAGCAGGGAGGAGAGAGGGACTGAAATCACTCAACTGAGACACTTAGATGATTAAATGTTGCATTTAAATGATTATTTTTTAAAGCCAATGAAAACACCTCATTATCTATATAGTCATTGCAATTTAAGTTATAGGATGGGGCTTAAAAAAAACAGCTCATAAAAGACAAAGTACTTTAAGAGCTAAACTTCATAGTTCTATTGAATAACAAGTCATGGTAGGTGAGCTAAGCATGGTATAAAGAAAATAAGCCTGCATTATAATAAACCATCTAAGACCCAGAGTTAAGAAAATGCTTACTTCTCTCTTTATTGCAGAAGTGAAGCACTATTGATATGAAATATTACATTATGTTCTCAGATGAGGTTGATGTATTGGTTGGTTTTGCTAAAAGATCCCCCCCATCTTTATTTTTTAAACTTTTTTCTTACAAAGCATAACTCAATAGGGAGACAAACAGGAAGAGATACACCCAGAAATGAATGGCATGTAAACCAAAAGGCATCAATTAAAAACACTGAAGCTATCAAGTCAATTTTTCTAAGTCACATCATTTATCAGTAGCTGGTCTGATCATAGAGTTTAGAGTTGAGGGGTATCTTAAATACAATCCAGTTTAAATCCTTTGTTTTACAGAAGAAAAAATATTAAGAACCAGAAAGTAAATTTCCCAAAGAAACGTTAAGTAGTAACCAACAGAAGCCAACCCAGGGCCTCTGAGTCCAAATTCGTTCCAGCCTTTGACAATGTTGACCGCCCTCTTCTTCTAGACACTCTCTTGTCTCTAGGTTTTCCTGACTGTAATCTCTCCTGGTTTTCATCTGACCTGTCTGACTCACTCTTCCATTTCCTTTGCTGGATCCAGGTAGTGTCCACTAACCATAGGGGTCCCTTAAGGGTTTGTCCTGGCCTTTCTTCTCCCTCCATCCTACTTCATTTGGTGGTTTCAATAGCTCTCATGGATGTGTCATCTTCATGTAGATGGCTGATATCTACACGTCCACCCTAAACCTCTATTCCAACATCCAGTCTCACATCTCCAATTATCTACTAGATATATCGAACTGGATGTCCCATAGACATCTTAAACTCAACCTGACCAACATGACCAACACTGAATTTTTTTTATCATTTCCTCCAAATCCTCCCTTCTTCCTAACTTCTTTATTACTACTACACAATCACCCCAGTCACTCACAGTCACAACCAATTTCATCCTTGAGTGCTCACCTCCCATATCCAATCAAGAGATTAGTCCTATTGTTTCTATCTGTATGACATCTCTCACAGTGATCCCCTTGTCTCCTCTAACACTGCCAACCCTCCTGATGCAGACCCCTATCACCTCATGCCTAGGCTGTTGCAATAGCCTGAGGACTGATCTCCAGGTCTCAAGTATCTCTCCCACTTCACTCTATCCTCCACTCAGCTGTCAAATTGAATTGATCTTCCTAAAAATGTTTAACTATATCACTCTCTTTCCCTCCACTCTCACCATTCCTCTAATCTATACTACTCCAATAGAGGCTCCTTCTTACTTCCAGTCTAGCTAATTTTGCAGAGACTTTGGTGGGATGTTTTAATATAATATCATCAGATTAGATCAAATATAAAACCCTCTGTTTAGCTTTTAAAGCCCTTCCTAACCTGACCCCTTCTTACCTTCCAGTCTTCTTACACCTCACTTACCTTCAAATATTCTCTAAGATCCAGTGATGCTGAATACATCTGTACTGTTTCTCAGATACAATACTTCCTCTCCTGACTATTTTCATTGGCTGTTCCTCCATGCCCGGAACTATCTTTCTCCTTATCCTTTCATCCTGGCTTCCTTCTAGCATCAGTTAAGCTCCCACCTTTGGTGGGAGTCCTCCTACATCTTATTGCCTCTTCTCTGAGATGATCTTTAATTTATCCTGTTTATATCTTGTTTGTGTACAGTTGTTCACATTAAACTGTGAGCTCCCTGAGAGCAGACTCTTTTCTTTTTCTTTTTCCTTTCTTTGTATCTCCAGTATTTATCACAGGGACTGGCACCAAGTAGTCACTTAATTCAAGTAGACGATGACTATGAACTTTTCTGTGACTGTGTGGATTTAGCTAAATTACAAATGGTCAGCATTTCAAAGGAAGGCTATTCCATACTGCTGACTACAAGTTTCCAGTATTTCATTGTCTGTATTCCTTCCACCAAAGTAGATTAATATCTCCCAGTCATAGGATCACAGAACTGAATTGAAAGCATCCTTAGAATCCAGAGAGTCCAAATCCCTCATTTCAGAAATAAGACAACTGAGCCTGAGAGAAGTTGTTACTTACCCTGGGTCACACAGTTAGTACATGTCTGAAGCAGGATTTGAACTCGGGTTTTCCTGACTTCAAGATTAGCCGCTATGACACTATAACCCAGTATAGACTGTCTTTGAGAATTGCTGTGGCTCCAAAATGCGCTATTTGCAGCTATTCTGATGACAAATCTTTCCAAAACTAGTTCTTGAGGGTGAGGATGATGCTGGTAGCACTGGGTCTATACTCAAAGTTTTTCTACTATGATAGGTCCTAATACCAGCATTTGCATTCTGTTGACACAGCCTTCAAGGACCCAAGAAAACTAAAATGTTCATATGCAGTCTGAGCCAAGAGATCCCACTGCTAAACATATAACGCAAGGAGATCAAAACCAGAGAGATTTCATATACAACCAAACATTTTATAGCAACACTATTTGTAGTCTCAAAGAACTAGAAACAGAACAAATGTCCTTCAACAAGGAAGTGGCTAAACAAAGTGTGGTTCTGCATCATAAGAAAGTCATAAATTTGAAGAATTCAAAGAAGCTTTGGAAGATACCGCTGCAAATTTAAGTAAACAGATGATATACACAATGATTACAGCAATGCAAATGGAAAGACTGAGCACTGTGTAGTTTTAATGGCCATTCATAAAAAGTTGAGAAAATACAGTTATCCCTTTTGATATCACAGGGATTAGGAACAAGGAGCGATCTGAAAATGTCTGTAAAACTTTTTTGCCCTCTCTTCGTACAGAGAAGTCTGTATTATTATGGTATTAAAGATAAAACATGTTGATATTATGCAGTACTATACATATGTACATTCATACATACATACACACTCTTTTATGAGTTTCTAAACTTTTTCTGTGTCATCTTCTGGCCTTCACAAGTCGTCTGCAGCTTCCACAAAACTCCCCCAAAATTCCCATTTTATTTCTTATGCCAAACCGAGATATAGCAAAACCACATTGGGGAAAGTCGAAATGTGAAATAATGTGAAAGTTGAAATGTGAAATCTTCCTTCTTTGTAGAAGTGGGGGACTATCATTGTGGAATATTGCACATTCTCTCAAAGAAGGTTAAAGTATTAGTTGGTTTTATTGAACTTTTTTCCTATAGTTTTAAATCTTTGTTATAAGGGATGACTTTGGGTAGGAAAGTACAGAGGAATGCATTCACAAATAGAAATGATTTTAAAGCAAACTATATCATAAAAAGAAGTAAGAGCTGCCAAGGCTGAAGAAACTGGGAAATCTGTTTTTTTTAATGTTATATTTGTCTCTTTTTAGGCAATCTATAGCAATAAAAAGTAAATGCAAGCAATCCCTTATACTTCAATTGGTGCTGAGGGCATTACTAAATTTTCTCTACAAACATCTTGATTTTTTTTTTCCTTCAGTGAAATATGAGGCAAGGTTCTCAGCTGAGACAGTAGGGGGAAAGGGGAGTCATAGGTCCAATCCGTATTCCTCTGCTAGAATTTATTCAGCAGATTATCAAAGACATCTTTCTGAGAAATAGTATCAAAGTGTTGCTTTGACCATTATTTTTTTCAAACTTCAGGGCATTTTCTTGAAGCATTCCTAACGCCAAGTTGGGTTGACATATCTGATAAAGCACTGAGACTGATCTCAAATGAATAGTTTTGGTTGAACAGTAAACTCTTAGTGAAAAGTAAACTTTGAGGGTAGAGACTTTTGTTTTTTGTTTTGTTTTGTTTTGTTTAGCCTTTTTATTCAGAGTAAGTGCTTAACAAATATTTGTAGAATGAAGGAAGTCAGTCTTTAAATGCCTCAGGAAACCACCTACTCTTTAGATGTTAATCTGTGACCAGCAAGAGTGCCCCCAGCACCAGCCATTCCCCCAGGCACAACCACATTAAAACCACCTTGGAAATGCAAAAAATACATTAAAAAGACTCAAGATTATGGTTTCCCTTTTCTTTTGAATAGTATGAATATTTCCATAATGCTATTATTTATTTCCTAGAGTCAAGCTCTCTTTTCAGAGAGAAGTTCTATTCACAGAACATGTCATATGTGCTCATATGAATTGCCCTATGAAAGGCAAGGCGTCCCTTCCACCAGAAGATAAAACTGAGATCTTGAAAAGAGTACCCACTCTGGAAATCAGTTTGGAATTATGCTAAATTTGGTGTGCAAATCCCATCTGCTGGACTGACAATCTACCAAAGTCTCAATTTCCTCGTCTATAAAAGGGGAGGGGTGGTCTAGATTATCTCTAAAATCTCTTCCAACTAATATACTGTGACAGCTGAAATAGTGAAAGTTTTGCCATTGAGAAGACAGAAGCAAAGAGCCTATCAAATCATCCAGCCCCTGACCCCACCCCACTCCAGGATCCAGTGATGACCAGGGACTTGTCTAAATCACACCCACATTCCAGGACTTGCTGGAACTGGTTTTGAGACTGTTAGCCTCGGCATTGCATTCACCTCTTTATCGCACAGTGTGAAGTTTTCCCTTCTCAGATGATGGGGTTCTATTTTGTGAACACATACACTAATATACTCACAAAACAAATGAAGCTGGGGAACTTTCAGCACCTCTCTTTAGTCATAGGTTTAAATAAGTCAGAAAAAAAAGTGATACTTCACAGTTTAACAATGTCTCTACATATTTTATCTCACTTGTAGATCTTGTGCTACTCAGTCAGCTACAATGTATTAAGCCTGTGCCAGGCATTGTGCTAAGTGCTGGGAATACAAGGAGGAAAAAGGTAAAAACAATCTAGCACCTCAGGGAGTTTGCATTAGAATGGGAGAGACAACATGTAAACAACTGTGTGTATGTATATGTGTGGGTGTATATATAGTATATATAAGACATATACAGGATGGGTTGGAGGTAGTCTCAGAGGAAAGGCTCTAAGATTATGGAGGATTAGCTAAGGCTTCTTACAAAAGGGAGGGTTTTATTGAGACTCAAAGGAAATAAGAGAAACCAGGAGGCAGAGATGAGAAGGTTACCAGTTTCAGATATGGGGAACAACCGATGAAAATGCATCGAGTGACAGCAGGGAGGCCAGTCTCTTGAATACTCCCCCTTCTCTCCTCTGACACTGCCACCACTCTAGTACAGGCCCTCGTCACCTTACTCCTGGATTATTGCAATAGCCTGCTGGTAGGGCTGCCTGCTTCAAATTGACTTCCCTGCTCCAATTCATTTCATTCAGCTACTAAAATGATTTTCCTAAAACACAGGCTTGATTATGTCTGAGTAGTTACTCAGTAAACTCCAATTGCTTCCTATTTTCTGCAGTAGCAAATACAAGATGTTCTGTTTGTCATTCAAAACTCTTCATAACCTACTCCATTGTATATTTCTGGTCTTCTTACACCTTACTCTCCAACGTGGACTCTTCAATACAGTGACACTGGCCATCTGGCCGTTCCAGGAACAAGAAGCTCCATCTCTCAGCTCCAGGCATTATCTCTGTCTGTCCCTAATGCCTGGAATACTCTCCTTCCTCCACTACAACTGTTGACATCTCTGGCTTCCTTTAAGTCCCAACTAAAATCCCACCTACAGGAAGTCTTCCCTAGCCCCTCTTAATTTCAGTGCCTTCCCTTTGTTAATTATTTCCTGTTTATCCTGTATATAGCTTGCTTTGTCTATAACTATTTGCACGTTGTCTCCCACATTAGGTTGTACGCTCCTTAAAGTCAGTTTTACCTCTTTGTATCCCCAGAGCTTATTTCAGTGCCTGGCACTGGCACACAGTAGGCGCTTCATAAATGTTGGATTGGCATGGCAGGACAGCAAGGAGGGTAGAGACTATGTGGAATAAGATGTAAAAAGACTGGAAAGACAGGAAGCAGCTGGGTTATGATAGGCTTTAAAAGCCAAACAAAGGAATTTATAAATGATTCTGGAGATAATGGGAATCCACTGGAGTTTATTGAATAGGGGCTGGGAGTGATGTTTTGAGACCTGATCTTTAGGAAGATAAATTTTACAGCTGGGTAGAGGATGAATTAAGAACGTGGATAGACTTAAGAAGCAAGACCAACTAGCAGGCTATTGCAATAGCCAAAAGTTAGGTGTTTGCAGTGTCAGAGGCAAAAGGGGGTCTTATAAGAGAGATATTACTCAGGATGTATGATAGAAATGAACCACTTGATATCCCTAAAGCATGGGTCCTTCCAAACCAAAATTACTCTTTTACAAGCTTCAGTGGCTCCAAATTAGCCCCAAAGATAAAATGAAATTTCTGGTTTGGTATTTAAAGCTCTTTGTGGTCCATTTCCAACATATTTTTTCCAGGTTAATTTCACTTCCCCCTCTAGCATTCTACATTCCAGCCAAACTGGCCTTTTTGCTGTTCCCCCACAGGACATTCCATCTCCCACCTTCATTTCTTTGCACAGGATGTCCCCCAAGCTTGAAATGTTCTCCCCATTCTCACCTCTGTTTAGTTCTTTTCAAGGCTCAGCTCAAGTAATATCTCTTAATAAGGGTTTTCCTGACTCCCCTCCCTCATTTCTTACCATTTTCCACTTTCAAACCCAAACCCATTAGCTATATATCTATCTGTACGTATAGACATATACCGTATAGTGCCCCCTCCAGATAACAACAAGAATTAGAGGATTAAAAAGTCTAAAGGGCTTGGGGGCCCTTCTATTCCTGTTAATTTGGGAAGAGTGAGGGCTTCCTTAAAGAAGCCCATGCAGTTAAGTAAAACAGATGGGGAAAGGAGGAGGACTGCTCAGCATCCATGCTTCTAGAAGACCCCTCCCAAGTCCTGAACACTCTGGGGCAGGGATCTGAGCAGAGGTGCTAGGAAGCCTGAGCAGAGACAATTGGTGGGGATGGGGAGAATGTAGCAGGCAAAGAGGAATGCAGGAAATTGAGAAAATCCACCAGCCTTCCCCAAAGATAAACTTATTTTTTGTTCCTTCTTGAGAGCTAGTTAAAGCAAGCCAGAGTGTGGAAGCTTTCTACTTTCGGTTTCTATGCTATTTAAAATGTTATTATATGGCCAGCTGCCATTCATTCATTATCTCTGACTGTGAGCAATAGGAATGAAAAGAAAGCACAACCCACTGAGGAGAGATTCTGATTATTTTGCTCAACCTTTGGCTGAGAGAGGGCCAGTGTAGATATCTGCACCTTCTCCACGATTTAGATTTTAGAGATTTGTCTACAGAACTGCGAGGTTTGATGGCCTCCCCAGAGCTACACTGCCAGTATGTTTCAGAGGCAGTATTTGAATCCTAGCCTTCCTAGCTTTAAGGGCAGCTTTTGATATAAAGTTGTCTCCAGCACATAGTAGATTCTTCATGAATACTTGTTTAATTGATACATATTCATACTGTAGTGCCATCACTCACATCAATTCCCCTGGTAATTGTTGGCCCAAGGTATTTATCATTCTCCAAACAGTTTCATCAAGACTCTACAGAAATCTCCCCACCTCCAAAAAACTTGGGTCTTAACTATAATAGCATAGCACTTCAAGACTGATTGGATATGGGAGGTGAGAGAGAATGAAGAGTTGAATGTGAAACCTAAGTTTTGAGCCTGGATGATTGGGGAGGTTGGTGGTAACCTCAACAGTAACAGTGAAGTTAACAAGAGGAGAGGATTATTTTTTTTTTGAGGGAGAGATAATGAGTACATTTTTGGACATGTTGAGTTTAAGATGTCTATAGGACATCCAGTTCAATATGTCTAATAAGCAGTTGGGAGAGATACTAGGACTTGGATAGGTAGATTTGAGAATCATCAGCAGAGAGATGATAACTGAATCCATTAGAGCTGATGATATGACCAAAGGAAATAGCATGGAGGAAGAAAAAAAAGGTGATCCAGGACAGAACCCCATGGGACACCCACAGTGAGTAGACACAACCTGGATGAAGATCCAGCAAAATAGAAAAAAGAAAGGTCAGATATATAGGGGAGTACCAGGAGAGAGTAGTATCATGAAAACCTGGAAATTATCAGGGAGAAGAGGTAATGAACAGTGTCAGAGGCTGCAGAGAGGTTATAGATGAGGATCAAGAAAAGGCCATGAGATTTGGTAGCTAAGGAATCATTGGTGACATCTGAGAGAGCAGTTTCAGCAGAATAGTTAAGATTAGAAGTCTGTCTGTAGTTAAGAAGAGAATGAAAAGAAAGGAAACGGAAAGACCTATTGTAGACAGCTTTCTCAAAGAGTTTTCACCAAAGGGAGGAGACGTATCTGACGATAACTACTGTGAGTTTTTTGAGGATGGGGGAGACATGGATATATTTGTAGGCAGGCGGGAAGCAGCCAGCAGGCAGGGAGAGACTGAGAATATTTGAGAGAATGGGGATGAAAGAGAGAACAATCTGCTAGGGAAGATGGGATGGAATGGGATAATTTGTACATGTAGAGGGATTTGCCTTGTCAAGGAGAAAAGCCACCTCATTATATGAGATGGCAGTGAAGGAGGAGATAGTGGCAGGTATAATCTGTATGATTTGAGATGAGGAGGAGAGAAGAGGGAATGGCCTCATTTTTTTTTTCAATAAAATATGAGGCAAGATTCTCAGTTGAGGGTGGGGTAAGGGAGCCATGGCAGGTTTGAGGAGGGATGAAAAGGTCCCTTCCAGCTCCAAATCCATGCTCCTGTTAGAAACAGCTGGGACTGATATATGGATGAAATAGTCAGATGCACAAAAGCCTGCCCCATCTACCTCTGACCAGAGATGGATGATAACCTCAAAGTAGAAAGACATTCTTGTGTTAGGGGTAATAGGAAGAAGGTTAACATGCAGTCCAACTTGCTTCTCTCCCTCTGCTGGGAGGTAGATGGGACCAACTTTTGCTTCTTTCCCTATCTCACCTATAGACTGGAAAATAGCTGGACAAACTGTGGTAAAGAATGTAATGGGATATTCTGGCAATGTAAGAAATGATGGATATGAAGAATTGAGAAAAACATGGGAAGATTTACATGAACTGATGCAGAGTAAAGAAAATATAACCAGGAAAACAACATATGTAAAGGCTGCAACAATGTTAAAAGAAAGAGCAATAACAGAAAACTAAATGCTGGTGTAATTATAATGAACAAGTTTCGACCAAGGGAAGACATGAGAAAATACATCTTCCTTCCTTCATTGCAGAGGTGAGGAATTATGGGTATGGTATATTGCATATATTTTTATGTGCTGATAATTTTTTCTAAATTTTTTTATCTTTGTGACAAAGAGAATAATGGATGGGGAAAGAGGAGGGGATGTATTCAGAAATTAATGTTATACAAAAACAAAAGACACCATTTTTAATGCTTCAGGAAAAAAAAAATAAAATTAAGCAAAGAAATCTCCACTATCCAGAAGAGAATTCCAGACAGCTTCATTTTCTTGTATATGTTTAATGAAAGCAAAAGTTGACAATGACAGTTGGAAAATTTCTCACCCAGAATGAAATAACCCAGCTTGTAGTACCAACTTCCAGAGCTTGTAGTACCAAATTCCTGAACCTGAAAGAAGTGTCATCCAATGAACTAGAGAAATAACATTGTTACCTTAGTAAAGAGCAATCCATGAATGCAGGCAAACTAAATTCAATCTAACTAACATTTATTAGCCACCGACTATATGCAATTAATTATACATTAAAAGAATAGAAATAAAAGCAATCTCTGCCCTCAAGGAAATTAAATTCTAATGTAATCACATTATCTATAGCTAGAAAGAAATTTGAAGGTTATCTATTCCAGACTCCTCATTTTATAGAAGAGGAAACTGGTGCTCAGAGAGGCTAAATAATTTACCCAAGACCATCTACAGAATAAGTAGTAAAGTCAGGTTCCTTAATCCTGAATCCAGGTTCCTTAATTCCAAATTTGTAGCATACAAATATGTATATTTAATATAACATGAGGCAGGACATTGCACTAAGGACTAGGTAGGATCAGGAAAGGTTTTATATAAGAAATGGCACCCTCAAGGACACTAAAGATTCTGAAAAAGAGTGAATTCCAGGTACAATCAATAGTAGATAAAATGCCGAGTGAGTTTGGTGAGCACAAGGAGGCTGGTAGTGCCAGTACATAGAGCATGCCAAGAGGATTAGTAGGACAGGTTTGGAAAGGTAGTTTGGAGTCATACTGTGGAAGGCCTTTAAATGCCAGGTTGAGGAGTTGGTATTTTGCTTCTGTCACTTCTCCCTGTGTGGCCTTGGGTTAGTGACTTAATCTCTTTTCAAGATGAGATGGTTGAGGCAGATGACTTTTGAATTCCCTCTCAGGTCCCTAGATCTACGATCCTATGAATTATAAAGGCAATATGGAGTAAGGAAGTTTGGGAGCAGAGGAGTGTGGCATGGCAGGGGCTTCGGTAAGATTTGTTTGGTAGCTTTGTGAAGCATGGAGTGGAGAGAGAGAGAGAGAGAGAGAGAGAGAGAGAGAGAGAGAGAGAGAGAGAGAGAGAGAGAGAGAGAGAATAGGTGTTGGGAGACCAATTCAATAAGTTTTCAATTTACCCTGGTAAAATATAAAGGTAAAAAAGGGTAGGAATCAGGGCTTCTGAAACCCCCAAGTGCCATGCGGCCCTAATAAGAATAAAGTCTTGACCTAATCCTAGCACATGTGATGTGGTTCCGTTCACGCTATGTGGGATTTATTTTCTCCCTCTCTTCACTCTACGTCCTGGGTCTGGACACAGGCAAGACCTGGAAAGGGTAACGGAGCGCGGAGGGGGCTGGGGGAGAGAAAAGAAGCCAGAACTGGGACCAGCTTTCCTCCCCTGCCTCAGAAAGGAATGGATGAATCCAAGATGGGCAGCATGTTTCCAATAAGAAGTTAAAGCAAAAGGGCAAGAGGAGAGACACTCCGATACGACAGAAAAAGTTATTTTCAGCCCTACAAGAAACAAAGAAATAAAATAACCAAGACAGGGATGGAGGAAGGTCACTCGCTAGCCTTCCCCACTCCTCTCTCCTATTAGTACTTATTCTCTCTCTCTCTCTCTCTCTCTCTCTCCTCTCTCTCTCTCTCTCTCTCTCTCTCACACACACACACACACACACACACACACACACACAGAGACAGAGAGACAGAGACAGAGAGAGGAGAGACAGAGACCACCCGGAATAGAGCCCAGGCCACGTGTGACTGAAACATCTCCCCTATCCTCAGATCACTTCCCTACCTCAGGATAAAGTGAAAAGGGAGAGCATGCCCCCTTTGGCAGCTAGAGCTGTGGTCCAAGATGGGGCAGGCTGGGGGTCCCCCCACCCTTAACCTTTCCAGCTCCCTCTCCCAAGGCTGCAGCTGGTTCACCCGGCTTGAGGTTTCGAGCGCATCCCCAAGGCCGATCCCCGTCCTCATTCCCATCCCGCCCGTGTTTCGGGGACCAGGTCTTCCTTACCTTGCTCTGGGACTCTTGATGCTTTGGGGCATGCACTGGGAGCCCCCGCGGTCGCTTCTAATCTCTGCTTTGAAAGCTTGGAATTCAAAGAAGCAAATTGGGGGGGCGGGGAGGGGCGAAAGGAGGAGGAGGAGATGTTTGCTGAACTTTTGTGGGACGCCACGCCTCTTGCTCCCACGACCAATCTACTCTCACACTGAGGGAACAACCTTCCTCCTCCACCAATTGGAGGCACTGGCAGGTGTTATGTCATGCCCTCTTGGTTTCTGGATCTGTGACCTGCGGGCTTTGCTCTCGGGGTCGCATTTCTTAGAGCACACAGTTCTTATTGACCAGATTTGTTACAGTCCTTGGCACAGTGGAACGGACTCTGGGAGTGGCGTGAATAGAAATGAACTCGAAAACCCAGTTCTTACTAACGGCGAAAACGTGCATATATGCATCAGTTTTACTCTTCACCATCAACCCCAAATGTTTGTTCAATGCCCATTACCTTCAATATACTGAGGGCGGGGTGGGGAGGGAAGATCCCTAGTGTTTAGAGAGGCAAGACGTTGTAGGGGTAAGGGCTTTAACCTAGGGTTGTTCATATGTTAATTGTATGACTGAGAAAGTTATAACCTACCTGGAACTCACCCTAAAATGGAAATGCCATTGAACCTTCATTGAACATCTCTATCCATATGACCAGAGGGAAATGAATTGCATGAAGAACACCAGCTCACACCCCAGGTAGCCTCTATGGTCGTTTGTGACTAGACAAAGAACTTTGAATAACATCGGACCAGAAAGTGAAATTTGGTAGGACGTAGAAACTATCTACAATGAGTTGATATACTATCTACAATGGGAAATGCAGTCAGTCAACAAGCATTTATAAAGTGATTTGGGTGATACAAAAGAGCACTGTGGTTACAAAAACAGATAAGAACATGGTGCCTGCCCTAGAGAAGCTCACTTTTTTTGGGGGGGGGTGAGGCAATTGGGATTAAGTGACTTGCCCAGGGTCACACAGCTAGGAAGTGTCAAGTGTCTTGTCTGAGACCAGATTTGAACCCAGGTCCTCCTGACTCCAGGGCCCGTGCTCTATCCACTGTGCCATTTAGCTGCCCCAGAAGCTCATTTTCTAGTGAAGGAGACACCATGCAAACAACTACTTACTTATAGAATATGTGCAGTGTACATAGGAGGTAATGTCTGGGAAAAGGCACTTATAGTGCCCACTTGTAGTGGGGAGAGACCAGGAAAAGATGGGATTTGAACGGTCTTGAAAAAAGCCACGCCTTGAGCTATTACTTAAGCTGTCTCTCTCCCTGAATAATTTCTGAGTTCCAGATGAGCCTTTCCATTTGCAGGATAGACATCTATGCCCCTGTGAATGTTACATTGATACCTCAAACTCAACAAAATCAATCATTCTCTTTTCCTAAAAACACACTCTTCTTTATGCTTTCCATATTGCAGTGAAAGCCCTTCAAGTCACCCAGGCTTGATACCTCAGTCATCTTTTACTCTTACCACCTTTAATTCATGGAGTAATTTTAATCCATTCAGGTTTGGAACTGCCACCCCAGAACTAAACAGTTCTTATTGGTGAGTTAGAAGTGCAAACTTATGTGGCCCTGCTATTTCTAGCCTGCTCCTGAACATGCTTTGCATAACATTCAGCCATGACCACGGCCACCTTCTCACCATCTGCCTTACTACCCAACTCACCTCTCCCCATCCCTTTTCCAAGTCTTGAATATTTCTTTTGGGAAACCTTACTTGATGCCCCAGTTGCATGTGATTTCTTTATCCTCACATCTTTTAGAAAACTTTTGTGTCTCCTCTGCACTCACTGAGCTTCTATTTTTTAAAATTTGGTTTACTTGTATTCGTGTTTTGCCTCTCCTACTAGACTGCAAGCTTGTAGAAGTCAGGAGTGTAGTTTTATTAATCTGTGTACATCCTTCAGCATCTAGCACAATTCCTTGCACAGAAAGGATAGAAGACCTATGTTCCATTATCTTTGATGGAGAACATTGTTTGCTTTGATAGTTTTTGCAAATATTTTCTATTTTTGTTCTGTTTATAATCTTTCTGTTGCCATCCTTTATTACCTTTGGGATACCTCTGCTTACTTGGCTATCTTGCTCAGCTTTTTTCACCTTCCATTGTTTCTCTCTGCTTTATGAGATGATACTACTCATAATCCCTTCCATCATCCTTGTTTGCAAGATTTTACAAAAGAGTTTATATTCTAACCTGGTGTTACTTTTGGCAGCCATGTCTCTTTGGCAAGTAAACCAAATGTTTGCTGACTGAGCTTCCTTCTGGGTTCCTTTGATCTTCTCCTTGTGATTTTGCATAGGCTTAACTTCTGGATGAAATTGTTATTGTTATTGTTGATGTAATTTCTGTTGGCATTTCATGTTTTTTGATTTTCAATAGTTTGTGTAAATAATTCAGGTTAAAGCTTAATTATATACTATATATTTTCCTCATTACTATTCTTTCTTCTTGTTTATTATTAATTCAATCTTAGCTCTGACAAGTCAGTGGTCTGACTGTGCACAGACAGCTGGCTCAGGGATAATTTCCACATCCAAAATAAGTCTTTCTTTGTCTGCTAAAATGTAGTCCATTTCATTCTTTGTAAGGTCATTTGATATTTGCAATATCCACCATCTACCAATTCTTTTTTGAAAAAAGTTATTATAATACAGAAGCATGAGGCTTCTACAAATCTAAACAAAATCTAAATAAACTACAAATCTTTGGCCCTTCTCATTTCTTTCTCCTGAACCACATTTTCCAAAATATTTCTCCACATTCTCATCTTTGTCAAATATCAGAGTATATGTTGATTTGAATTAGAAGGTCTTACCAAGTAACAAAGTTACTAAGTAATAGATTATATGCTGATTTGATTTGGAGGGTTTTCTCAAGTTCTTCATATGATTGCTCTACCTCTTCATCCTTTGTCACTGCTGTTGGCACATGAGCAATAATTATTTTCATAGTGGTCTTTTTGAAAATACAGAGCCGGGAAAATAACATGCATAATGAATACAACAATGTAAATAGGAAAGATGTGAAAACAAAAGTGAACATTGTGTAATTATAATAACCAATTTGACCTCAGAGAAGAGTTGAAACTTCATCTCCCTCCCTTTTCTGCAGAGGTAGGGACTATGACTATGGCGCATTGAATTGGGTCAGACTCAGTTGAACAATTGATGTGTTAGTTAATTTTGCTGAAATGTTTTTTTTTCTTTTCTCTCTCTTTTTTTTATTCATTGTTAAAAGGGATGGGTCCCTGGGAAGGAGTAGTTTCATTAAAAAGTGAAACAAAAATGAATCAATAAACTTTTAATTAAAAATAAATGAAATTATAAAAGAACAATGTTACTAGTTTTTGTTCTAAGGAAAACTTCCACATTTATATAGTAATTTCTTCCATTGCCAGTGCAAGGCAGAGTTGGGAGATGGAGGTGCTGTGCACGAGAAAAAGCAAGGCCAGTGGATGGAGAGAAAGAGGGATAATATACAGTAAGGCCATATAATGTTTATAAAGAGCATTATTGTATAATAGTGAAGACTGGTGATGGACCTGCGAATTATTCTAACCATCCCGCAAAGTGATTTGGAATTATATATAAAGTTACTAAACAGTGCATGTCTTTTGACCTAGCAGTACTACCGCTAGGCCTTTACACAAAAGAAATCAAAGTAAAAGGAAAAGACCCTTTATGTACAAAAAATATTTATGGTAGCTCTTTTTGTGATGACAAAAAAAAAAACTGGAAACTAAGGTGATGCCCATCAATTGAGGAATGACTGAATAAAATGTGGCATACGAATTTTTTTTTAATAGAAAGGTGTGGGGGGTGGCGAATGTTGAGAAAGGTTACATGCACTTTCACATGAGATCACCACGTTGTTAATTTTACTTTTAACTGTTTTATTTTTGTTACAAGAGTCCTCTTGGGGCCGCTAGGTAGCACAATGGATAGAGCACCCGCCCTGGAGTCAGGAGGACTTGAGTTCAAATCCAGCCTCCGACACATAACACTCACTAGCTGTGTGACTCTGGGCAAATCACTTAACCCCAATTGCCTCACCAAAAAAAAAAATATAATTGGGAAAAATTACCAACAGATAAAACACAATAAAACATAGATAACTTTATATTAAAAAAGAGACCTCTCAAAGTGAGAGTAATGTATAAATGTAATTAATGTAAAAATAAAACATGTAAGTAATGCTTTTTAAAAATAGCACATGGAAAGGGAAGTGATACGGCTCAAAAACGTGGTTAAAATCAGGTTGTGAATGGCTTTAAAACCGAAAAAAAAGGGGTTTATATTTTGTGCTTAAGGCTATAAAGAGCCACTGGAGTTTTTTGAATACGGGAGATGACATGATCAGATCTTCACTAAAGAAGAGATCTCATTACTTTACAGTCACAGTGTATATTCACATCCCATATAGTACATTTATTAAAATCACATGATATTTTCAAATCAAATTAATTTTAAGACACCTTTTGAGATAATTGGATATCCCTAGTGTGTTAGAAAGCCAGTACTGGAAATCACTGTTTTATGTATTCTTTCCAATATGTAAAACATTTAACTCTCTTAGTTGGCACACCAACTCAAGCTGTTAATGCTTTACCATATGCGAATCTGATTGTGTGAAATACAAAACTGTTTATATCCCAAAAAAGGAGTAACGTTCGTGTTCCTAAGATATTGTTTCTCCCTCTGTGTCTGTCTGTCTGTCTGTCTCTCTCTCTCCTTCCACTAATACAGATTTATCATTGCTGTAACTACAGTCTTAGAGAATATCCTGAGACACTGAGAAATTAGGTAATTTGCCCAAAAGCTTGGACTCTACAGCTAGTTAGAACAGTGGATGAAGTGCTGGACCTGGACTCTAGAAGACCTGAATTCAAATCCTGTCTCAGACCCATTTACCAGCTGTATGATCATGGGCAAACCATTTAAATTTCATCTGCCTCAGTTCTCTTCTCTGTAAAATGAATATAATAATAGTGCCTACTTCAAAGATAATATTTGCCAATTGCTTTGTAAACCTTAATGATCTATATAAATGCTAGTTAGCTATGTGTCAAAGGTAAGACTTGAACCCAGGCTTTTTTCTGACTCTAATGCCCTGCTACATATATAGAATGGAAAAAAAAAAAGAGTAGTTGAGGTTGCTTTCCTGTGTAATACAACTAGCTTTGTGAAATATGCACATTTATTCATTCAACAAATATTTTTTACATGCCAACTATGTGCAGCACTGTGCTTGTCCTGGAAATAAATGCAAAATAATAGAACTGCTACCCTCAATGAATTCATCTTCTCTTGGTGGAGGAGGGGAAGAGAGCAAGATATGTACACAAACATTTATGCTATAAAGTGGAATGTGTTAGGTGAAGAGGACAAATCCAGGTGAAGTGCTGAGGCCGAAAAACCCCCAAAAGATCATGTTCATGAACGAGAGGTATTTGAGCACATTCTTAAAAAATAAGAAAATAAAAAATAAAAAAAATAAAAAAACATTTCAATTGGTGGAGATGGAGAGGGAATGGGTTCTAAGCAAGATGGCTGCCTCAACTGATTTTTGTTGTTGTGTGATAGAGAAAAGAATGAACCACAGCTGAAAGGTAGGTTGGATCAGTATTATAAAGGGTGTTAAATTCCAGGCTAATGAGATTCTAGCTTATCCTTTAGATGAAGATTATTTTGGGAGTTGTATGAAGTTGGGGTTAGAGAATAGAAGGCTTAGAGGCCCAGAGATCAGTTAGGAAACTATTAAAATAGTCTGAACAAGACATATAAGGTCCTGATAGATTCAAAGATAGAATTGAGAAGACTTGTCATTTCACTAGATGGTGAAGAGAGGTAGGCAACCCAGACTCAGGTTATTGGAACTGTGTGACTAAAAAGTACCATCACTAGAAAAAGGGAAGTTGGGAGTAGGGACAGGTTTTGGAGAAAGCTGATAAGTTCAGTATTGGATATTTTGAATTTCTGATGTGCATAGAGCAGTTAGATGGCATCTGAAAATGTGGAACTGGAAAGAATGAGATCAGCAAGCTGGCAGGGTACGAGAGAGCAATATTTCCCAGTTCTCGTACATCTATTCCAGCAAAGGTTAAGAAAGGGCCCGGACCAGCACAAAGAATCAGCCAGAAGCCTGTAGACAATGGGAAGAACAGGAAGACTGACCCAGCCTTCCCACCTCAATGCCTCAAGAAACAAGGAATAACCTCAGGGATCCCAGTCCAACAGTAGCTGATACAAGAATTCATCTGGCAGAGATGCCACCTTTGGATATGAACTTAATGGGGCCAAGGCTATATAGGAATTGAGTTAAGTTTTGAGCCTACAACCCTAGAGACCAAGATAGTAGAAGGGAGGTACAGGAGAAATGCTCTTGAGGTACTGGGGAAATATTTATGCTTATTTTCTCTGAAGTAAATATTCTTTTATAAAAACTCTCTGAATTTAAGTGGTTAAACAGAATTGAATCACTAGTCATTGGCCTCCTAACAAATGGGGAGGGGATATAGACACTAGGATTATACTCTGTACATCCGTCCCAAAGCCAGACAGTCCACATTTTCCCCTCAGATTTTGAGAGTACACTCTAAGTCTTGGGGGGAGGGGTTCCCCAATATCAATGTGAGCCTCCACCAGCTTCCCTAGGAGTGAGGCAGCAAAGAGGTTGAAACTGCCAGGCTTTTTTGCATGACTCAACAGCCAATCAAAAGATTTAACTCTTCCTAACATGGTTAACTTATTGGAACCAGTTAGAAAACACCCTCTTGTGTTCGAGGCTCCCCGAGGCACTCCTCTGAAATATCATCACAAATGCTCCAGAAGCAGGCTTCTCAGGTTCTCCATATGGAGAATGATATCCCAGAGGCTCAGCCAATCTGACAGCTGCGCATTAAGTGAACTCTTACAATAGCTTCTAGTTGAGCTCCCTTTCTTAAAGCCTCTCCTCCCTCCAATACCTCCTCAATACAGTTGCCAAAGTTAAAGTCATATAAAGCCCTATTTCAATTATCTTTTCAAAATGCTCCAGTGAGTCCCTTTTGCCTCTAGAATAAACATAAGCTCCTCTGTTTGACTTTTAAAGCTCTTCACAGACTGGGCTTCAGCATGTCTTTTCAGATCAATTGTACATTCCTTGCCTTCTGTGCTTATTTGAGCTAAGCTGGCCCACTTGCAGATTCTCACAGAGGACATTGTATCTCCATCTCCTTCCTCGCCTCTGCCTGTTAGGATGCAGTTTCCTTTCCAAGCTAAGCTCAACTGCCACCTTCCAGATAAGGATTCTCTTGATTCCAGAGCTGCTGGTTCTTCCTTGCCCCACCAAATTACCCAAGATTTACATTGTCTATTATTTGCATATAATTATTGGTAACTTTTTGAGAGAAGAACTTGCTTCATTTTTCTCTTTGTAACTCTAATACCTAGCACACTTATTGACACATAGGAGACATAATGAATAAATATCAATTAACTAATTAATACATATCCTCAAATCTATCTCCCTGGTTACATCTGTAAGGGATACTATATTGTCTTAACATATGCATGACAGATATCTTATTGGAGATAAGCCTCTAGGGCTGTACTTTGTTCAAATTAGTCTGCGTATATGTTTTAAATTATATACTTATGTATATTATGTGTATATATACATAAATACACATATACACACACATATATATATTTATCTCATATATTTTAACTTACATTTAATTTTTAAATTTTTAGTCTATTAACTTATTAAATTATATTGTGTGTGTATATATATATACATATAGATATAAATATATATGGGGAGAGAGAGAAAGAGAGAGAGAGAGGGACAGAGAGAGAGAAAGAGAGAGAGAGAGAGAGAGAGAGAGAGAGAGAGAGAGAGAGAGAGAGAGAGAGAGAGGATGTGTGTGTGTAACACCAACAATCAATAAACACTGTGGGTCTTGCATTTTCTTTACCTTTTATTCAATTATGTGACTGTGAAAATCTGGTATGCTATAGAAAATTGTTTGCGGAAGCCTGCCTTCCTAAGCTTAGACTCTAATGGAAGAGGTGGAGGAATGGTAATATAAGAATGGATGACAGGGGCAGCTAGGTGATGCATCTCTGGAGTCAGGAGGACCTGAGTTCAAATCTGACCTCAGATACTTGATATTTACTAGCTGTGTGACCCTGAGCAAGTCACTTACCCCAATTGCCTGCCAAAAAAAAAGTTGGATGACAGTAGAAGTATTCAACTCCTTTCCTTTCCTTTTTTTTCCTTCTCTCTCCTCTGAAAGGAAGTGATCCTCAAGGCTGAGAACAATAGGGGAAAAAAATGACTACAAGGAAATTGTAAGTTCCAGTGGCTCCCTATCACCTCTGGGATCATATACAAAATCCTGTTTGGCGTTCAAAACCCTCCAATGCTTGCAGACTGATCGACTGACTAAAATGAATAAATCAGATAAGTGAATGCAACTATGTTGAGAGCACAGTACACATTGTATTTAGATTGCAGGTCCCTGGTGAATCACATTCTAAGCTTCCAAAAAAACCAAAAAACTTGCAGACCTGGTTGCAGAGTATTTTAGGGTTGTATCTTGCTCTGGTCCCTGTGAACAACTTCCCATCCCCCCAGTCAGGGTAGAAAGGAAGTTTATGAGTATCCAGTAGAGAGTAACAATAGCAGGAAGTAAGACTACATAGGGGAAGCTAGAAGTCACATACCGATCATTCCTAAGATCAAAGGAGCATTGTGTTCAAACTGTATCAGGTATTAACCAAAAATCACCTCCTGAGTATATGTACTAAATCAGAGGAACCCATCTAGACCCTGCTGTCAGAACCTTGTGATCCTAAGATAGGTCAATCTCAGATAAGCTCCAGAATTCCTCAGTAACACCAGAACACCAAACGGTGACGATAACTTTGAGGAGACCTGAATATGTTAACTTTGAAGTTTTGCTGACAGCTCAGGAGGATAAAGATATGTTAAGGGATTAACTCCAAGGTGGCACAGATAAGAACTAGCGTGTCCCCCACCAAAACCCTCTAACTCCTGCCCCCCCAAACACTCTTCTGTCTCCATCCGGGCCCATGCTGCCAAGTGCTCCCAACTCTAATCCATAGTTGTGTGAGTTACTCTCTGTGCTTCTCTCTTTTCCCATTCTCTTCCCCACACAGCCTGCCTTCTGCCACCCCACTTCATTCACATCTCCATGCCCATTGCATCAATATTCGCCCCAAGCCTTGTGTCCTTTGCCTTGGGATTTTCTGTGCTGTTCACTCCTGCATCCTCTGTGCCTTATTAAAGTGTGATTGCAGCCTCACTTTCCACTGCCATCAGGAGTTTCCCTTGTGTGTACCCAAAGAACCTGACATGCCTTTCTCCATTTCATAATTCCATAAATTAATTAGCAATTCATAGAGCCAGTGGTGGTGATCTTTAAGAGAAAATGCAAAACAAAGAAAAGGACCCAGGTTTCTTGAGATAGGTAACTATCGTCCTGGAGGCAGGCAAATGTCTTGATTTTTAGAAAGGAGATGAAGGTGAATTCTTCAAACTAGAGGCTAGTGAGCTTAGCATCAGTTCCCTGAAAGATAAAACAAAACATCTAAAAACCTAGATCAAATCATTAAAGAGGAGTCTTTTGAGCCCTTAGAAAGGGAAATGGTAATGTGGTGGACTACCAGATCAAAAGGAGGAAAGGAAATAAGGATTTATTTAGTGCTTACCATGTGCCAGGCACCTTACTGAGTACTGAGGATACAAGCAAAAGACAAGCAAAAATATAGATGGTCCCTGTCCTTGGGGATCTTACATTCTAATGGGTGGGAAACAATATACATAAGAAAGCTGCAAGTGTGGAGGCACAGCAAAGGAAAGAGGAGACTATAGCTCTCCCCTCTCTCTTGTGAGACCCAAGGACTGTACACTAATGGACAAATGGCAGCCTGAAGAGACATTTCTAGGGGCAGCTAGGTGGCACAGTGGATAGAGCACTGGCCCTGGATTCAGGAGAACCTGAGTTCAATTCCAGTCTCAGACACATAACACTTACTAGCTGTGTGACCCTGGGCAAGTCACTTAACCCCATTGCCTAGCCCCCCCCCCCAAAAAAAAGGAGTTTTCTAGAGAAATACTCCAAGAATATGGCTTTGGCCCTGTGCCTGTCTTAAAATCAGTAAATTAGATGAAATTATAAATGGTGTGTTTCTTAAACTTGTGGAGGGAATACTAATAAATTGGCTGACACGATCAGGATCTAAGAAGTTCTTCACAGACCACAGTGATAGGTTAAATTTAATAAGATGAAATTTAAGAGAGATGAAGTTTTTTATTTTTATAAAAAAATATAAATGGGGCCCTAAAATCAACGACACAACAATAAGGAAGGGGAATATATAGTTAGAACATTTAATGTGACAAAGAAAAACCTAAGAGGTGCAGTGACCATGAGTGTCCATGAGAATGATGTGATGTTGCATACCTCTATGTTGATGTATAGTCATTTCAGTCATGCCCAACTCTTTGTGACCTCATTTGGGGTTTTCTTGGCAGATACTAGAATGGTTTGCCATGTCCTTTTCCAGCTCATGTTACAGATCATGAGACTGAGGCAAACAGGATTAAGTGACTTGCTCAGGGTCACACAGCTTAATAAGTGTCTGAGACCAGATTTGAACTCAGGAAGAGGAGTTTTCCTGACTCCAGGCCCTAGACTCTATACACTGTATCACCTAGCTGGCTGATTTAATTTTAATTTTATTTCTTACGAATTCTGAATCCACGTGGTTAACTATGAGGGTTTTCTTTTTCCTCTCAGAGTAGCTTTTAGAGCAGTAGGAATGGAAACTCTGATAGTATTATCAATGTGGTGATATGGAAAGAATATATACTGTTCAGTGTAGCTATATGACCTTAGACAAAGTCATTTCCCTTCTCTGAGATTTTATTTTCTCATTTGTAAAATGTGAATAAAAATACGCTATACTACCAACTAAACAGTCATTGGGTAAAAAGACATTTCATAAACCTTAACATGTTATATAAATATGTTATTATTTTGGAAGTAAGGGACCATAGCAGGGATGACAGTGGCTGTTTATGTGCATGAGGTATCTTTTTAATGCACAATTGATCATTTCATTTCCTTGTTTCAAACAAACAAAAATCAACCTCTCAATGGTGCCTCATTACCTACCAAAATAAAGTTTAAACTTTATTTTCAAGACCCCCTTCTCAAGACCATCAGAATCCAGCCCCAGTTCATAGAACTCTTCACAAACCACTATCTCATCAAACTGGACAAATTGTTTCTCGAATTCATCTGTTCCTTCTCCACTTCCATGCCTAAGTTCCTCTGTGCCTAGAATGTAGTCATTTCCCTTTTCTGCCCATTGAAGCCCAAGCTCCAACACCATTTCTTCCATAAAACGTTCCCTGAGTCTCCTGATTCTCTATCTCTCCTATTCTGCTTCACCTTTTATCATAATCTGTTTCCTGCTCTAGTATCTTATCTTCTGTATTAGACTATTAGAAGACCCAGGAGAGACACCATGACTGGCAAGGAGTAAGCCTAGTGAGAGTAATGTTATAATAGGTGGTGATATTAGAGTGTCAGAAGTGGCAGTTGTCCAGTCCATACATATTTCCTATGTGTGGATCATATGTAATTCTTCATATGCAATTCCTCTGAATGCTCATTCTCCTCACTGGTGGTGTCTATATTTTGGGAGATCATGACTTATGTTTATGGGGGGCAATATTCTACTGTAAATCTTTCTTTCTTTTTTTACCATGTCATTTCATTAAATACTTTTACTTTGAATGAAGTACGTCCTTTGACTGAATGACTAGAAACAAGTGAAACACCAGTTGGGGCTCATTTTGAGTAGATGTGAATCTATAGAGAATTGGGAGCTATTCTTAGGGTTTCACATAGGAAGGATGGTGCCATAGATGCTACACTAGTATTACTCAGAGCTTAGCACATTAGATGCTTAACAAGTACTTATTGAATTGAATTCGATCCAATAATTGGCAATCATTTCTTTAGCACCAACCCCTATATTAGGTATTGTAGATACAAAGATAAGACTGCAACAATTCCTGATGTCAATGAACTTATATTCCTTTAGGAGAGGCAATATACAAACATAAAAGTTTACATAGAATATATGCAAAAACATAAGGTATTTTGGGGAAAGAGGGTTCCAACAGCTGTGGAGATCAGGAAATGCTATGTAGAAGCTGCTCCTTGAGCTGAATCTTAAGGGAAACAAGGGATTCTAAGATGGACGTTGAGGAAAGAGTGAATTCCTGGCACAAGGTACAGCTAGATAAAAAGCAGAGGAGGGGGACAGAATATCATGTATGAGGAACAGCATGTAGTCCAGTTTAATTGAATTCCAATTAGTAGTGCTTGGCCACAGAACATTCTTGATTATACACATCTTTCAATGTAGTTCTTTTACCTTCTAATGTCTTTTCAGCTATAGAAACTACTATTTTGAGTGAAGTTTTAATTTGGGGCCTGTTTTCCCTATCCAACCAGCGTGCTCCTAGGCTACCTCCCTGAAACCTAGGCTAAATATATTTAAGGAATACCAACTAACTTTTATATTCAGGTAAAAAAAAACATAGAAAGTGGAATAACAAATCAATCTTCTGGTAAAATGATTATAATGAATTCTACCACCCAAATTAATTGACTTTTGGATTATGGTCACTACCGTTCTACCTATTAGTAAAGATAATTGAGTTGACTCTTTCAGTCAGACTCAATTCATCTTTACAGTGTGACATTAGGAATCACTTAATCTTTTGATTTTCTTAATTACAAGAAATCAGGTGATAATTAGAATAATTAGAATTTTAGAGGTGGAAGGGGCCATGGAGATCACGAAGTCTATTCCTTTTATTTTACAGATGAAGATGCTGAGGCCCAGAAAAGCTAAATTACTGCCCTAGGTCACACAGCTAGAGAGTGGTTGAACCATTACTAAAAAAGAAAAAAGAAAAGAAAAGAAAAAAGTCAGGTCTTCTACTTCCTAGTCCAGGGGTTCTTTCCACTGTTTTACCATACTGGAGCCAGTTTAAACTTATTCAATATTAAGCTCTGAGTAAAATTAGCTTAGTATAATTTTCTCATCTGTAAAGTGGGGACAATAATAGTATCAACCTTCAGGATTGTTGTGACGTTTCAAATGAGATGATAAGCATAAAGTACTTAGCACAGTGCCTGGCACATAGCAATGGCTATACAAATGTTAGCTATTATTATTATTATAGGCTGACTGCAGTTTATAATTGGGCTATGTTACAAAAGTTCCTTTGGAGATCAGTTGGTGAGGTTCCCATATTTAACCATCTGTAGAGAAAGTATATAGCACTAAGGGTATTGCAGAATCCTAAAAGAGCGAATGTTCAGGAACCAGTTTATAATACCTCTCCATTCTCTTGTCAAACTTTCATTGTTTTTTTACAATTTATTTACACCTCATAAATCAGCAGCCCTGCAGATCAGGGCTTGATTTGTTTTGTTAACTATCTAGACTTAAGAAAGTGATGGATAAAATGCTTTATGACACAAATTAAACTTGAAAGTGTGTCATAAATGCACTTTTGGTGGAGAGCCTAATGTTAAACATTTGCCAGTACACCATTGTTATGGCCTGCCAAACAATGTTTCTGTGTGAAAACGCATTTTGCCTTTCAACCAGAGCTGCTAGGAAGACATTTTCCCTCCCTATTTTTTTTTATGTCTCTTGCTTCTTAGCTGTCAATCACTACACACAGCAACCTTATGGGTCCCACCAAAGTCCTGGTACCAATGTGAGCAATTGATAATCACTTTTTTTCCTACATAACCTGCAATTCTCCACTAATTTAACCTCTCCCTTATGTTAAAAAAGTAAATTTTTATAATTTTTAGTGTATATATTTTCCAAATGCTAAACATTTTCTCTTGTCTAAGAAATAGACAGTCATAAAAGAGGGGCAACATGGAATAGTGGACAGAGGACTACCCTGGAGTCAGGAAGACCTGGGTTCAGGACCTGCCTGTTACATATACTGCTTATGTGACCATGGGCCTAACCTCTTCATGCTCTCAAGCAACTCTCTAAAAAAAAAGCAAAAAGATACAGATGAGTTGTTGATCTGCATTAATGAAAAGCATTTCTACCTCCTCAGTGTTTCCATGAATTCTCAGATCTTTTTTAAAAAATGCATATAATTAGTTTTAAATTTGTTCTAGTTCAAAATGAAAATTTCCTTTACCTATCAATAAAGCAATAGCTATCGCTCCAGTCTCTACCCTTTCCAACCTATATTATACAATGATGGCCGATTAATATTAAGATAATCCTTTTTACCTACCACTTCCCTCTTGCTTAATAAATAAAAATTATAGCTAGTATTTATATAGCACCTATTATATATCATACATTATGCTAAGCATTTTACAAATATTATTTTACATGATCCTTATGAACCCTGGAGCTGGGTTCATATTATTTCTTGGTTTTTTTGTTTTGTTTTGTTTCAATAAAGAACAATTTTATTTTCTCCTCTCTCCCTTTTTAATTTTTAAAATTCATGCTTTTTTAAAAAAAATATGGATATTTGGGGTAGAAATAGGGAAAAGGTTGGGAATGGAAGTTGGGTCAGGGAGAGGGGAAAGAAGCATGTGAGTTCCTGTGCTGGTCTTACTCAATTTCAGCAAAAGTTTCTAAAGGACAGAAAGTAGCCTAACCAAATATTACGTAATAATAACAGTAGTAGTTTGGGAGAAGACACTTATTTTTTTTTAAATAACTGATGCTTGCTAACATGCTAATCAGCAAAATCAACTGGGGTGTGGTAGACCTTGTATTTACCTTCAAGCAATTGAATCATCCCAATCTGGTCAAACAAGCCAGGCCTACATGAAGAAACTAGACATTTCTGCTTAAGGGTACTAGATGAAGATTATGCGTCCTTAGGGGCTTCTTTTTACAACCCCAGGGTAATAAACCAGAGGAAAGCCTCTCCCTCTTCATTCATTCATTCAGCCTAGGTACTTTCCAGAAGCAGAGAAATTTTGAATTCATATTTCATGAAATTGTATGCCTGTGTTCTAGTAGAAATAAAACAGTGAGTCCTTAGATTTCCACAATACTATAAAATCATGACATGACTCACCTTTGGATTAGAGATAAAGCCAAAGTGGAGTCCGATGTGTTATAGGGAGGTAGTTTCTCTTTGTGGATAAAGAGATAATTGAGAGATGGAGGAATAAGATACTGTATGGCACAAGCACTAGCACAAAGCACTAGCTCTGGACTCCAAGGATGTTAGTCTGTTTTTTTCAGTCATGTCCAACTCTTTGTGATCCCATTTGGGGTTTTCTTGGCAAAGATACTGGAGTGGTTTGCCATTTCCTTGCCTAGTTCATTTGCACAGGAGGAAACTGAGGCAAACAGAGATAAGAGACTTGCCCAGGATCACACAGCTAGTAAGTGTCTGAGGCTGGATTTGAACTCAGGAGTCTTCCTGACTGCAGGACTGGCACCAGGCCTGGCACTCTATCCACTGTGCCACCTACCTGCCCTGTGCTAGTCAAAAGGGTCAAAGGACCCTAGATCTAAATTCTACCTCTGTCATTTCTTTTGTGACCTTGGACAAGTCCGGTAATGTTGGCCTATGCCTTAGTTTCCCCAACTGTAAAATGGAGGGGGAGTTAGACGAGATGACCTCTATAGCCTTCCATCTCTAGCTCTACCATCCTAAATCATTGTATGATATTTGACAGCTAAGTGGTGTTGCAGATAGAGCTCTAGCTTTGGAGTCAGGAAGAAATGAGATCAAATTTTGATGCAGATATGTATTGTGTGACTGTGGATAAACCATTTGAATTCACTCAGTTTCAGTTTCCTCATCTGTGAAATAAGGATTATTATAGAGCTTGCCTTACAGGGTTATTGTGAGGATTAACAGAGATAATATACCTAAAGTGTTTTGCAAACTTTAAGTCATGATATAAATGCCAGAATTATTAGTTAAGCCCTGCTTCCAGCCACCCAACAAATGACCTCTGAGGACTCCAGGAGGGAAATTCTGAAGTTCACGGCTTCTGGGAAGAGGGTTTACATGCCGGGAGTTCCCTAAACTGATGAAATTACCGAACTAACCAATAACAACGGCTGCAACGAGGAGATCATTACCATCAATAAGCAATAAGTATTTGTTATTAAACATCCATTCTGAATTAGGTACTTCATAGACATTCAGGTTATAGTCCCTACCAGCTAGTAGGAGGATATGTGTGTGTGTGTGTGTGTGTGTGTATGTGTGTATGTATACACACATACATACATATACACACATATGACAAGGCAGTGGGTGATTAAGTGATGCAGAAAATAAATTATAGGAGGGGAAAGGAAGCAGAGATCACTATGGCTAAGGAAAACTTCACAGCACAATAAACCACTAGTTATTTTAAAAACATACAACTTTGGATGCTACCAGATATTTTCCCCCAACAAAAATATTTAGAAAGAAACTATTTCAATAATAAGACATTGTGGTGTCTGAAAATATCAGGAAACCAAATTTTTTTAAAAAAGTAAAATAACCCACTTAATGCCAAGAACAGGGAAAATTTTTCTCGTGATATGGTTTTTCCCAGCCTATGTTTATGAGATCCTCTCTCTCCCCTTCAATCTAAATGAAACGTATATTGATCCCAAATAAATTTCATCTGTTTTTTTGACCCAATGGTCTAGCTTGCTGGGTTCTTTGTGATTACCTGTAAACCAAGGTGTTAGCAACCCTTCCTAGTTAATGGCCCAGAACTTTTAAGTTGAAGTGACTAGTAGTTCTAAGATTATTATCTAAAATGGATCTTGGCTTTTGGTTCTGTCCTTTTTTTCAACAGTGTTGCCCTGGGAGATGTACTCAGCATATAAGTCTGTGATATCAGGGCATCCAAATACTTCAAAATTTCCCCTTCTGTCATGGAGAAAATTCAAAGACTTGACTGTACTGCAAAGGCAGAAAAAAATCAAGCCTGTTTCCTTGAAAGCTTCCTAATTCCTCCCTCTTGATGGCCTTCCCAGGCACAGAAAAGGTCAGGATCATAGGATCATAGTTAGAAGGGTCCTTAGAGACCACCTAAGTCCAAACTCTTCATTATACAGATGAAGAAACTGAAGCTCAGAGTGGTTAAATGTCTTATTCATGGCCACTCAGGTAGTAAATATCAAAGGCATGATTTGAACCAAGGTCTTCCAGACTTCAAAGTTATATCATTGAGTCAAATCCTTAGTATCACTAGTGAGATGGAAGTATTAAAAATTTCCCAGGCCAGAGCCACACTTCTCTGCCCCAAATCTGACTCATGAAGAACTGTGCCAAGTGGGCCCTTTCCACCTTTACACATCTCCAAGAATCCCTATGAGAAATAGCCAAGGAGCCAATGACTCTGGCCATCATGTTTCAATGATATGGAGGTAGAAGGCTGGGATCTCTTATTGAACTTCCTGTGGGATCATTGCCATTTGTCCAGACCTATGGCTTGCCACTGGACACCAAATGACTCTGGAGAAGAGAATGAGGCTGGTGACTTTGCACAGCTCTGTCTCACTTAAATCCAATTCACTTGCAAGTCAAGACATCACCCTCCTGATGTCATCGGTCCTCTTCCGGAACAAAGCCTCTACATAAAAGGGAGACAGTGGGAGTGAGTAGTGTATGGGAGGAAATACAAATTAATTTTAAGTCAGGTTATGGGTTGCAATCCGTGTACAGATGACACTCATTATACCGCCTTGGGCAAGAGGCTTGGACTAGAGGATTTGCTGATACACTTATTAGTTGTATGACTTTGGAAAAGTCAGATAACCTCTCTTAGTCTCAGATTCCTCATCTATAAAATGAGTATAATAATAGTACCTATCTCACAAGGTTGTAAGGATCAAATAAGATAACATGTAGAGTGCTTTTCAAACCTTCAAGTGTTACATAAATGCTAGTTATTATTATTACTATTATTGTTATCATAAAAATCTTTGTTACAGGGAATGTGTTTGGGTGGGGAGGAGAAGGAATAGATTTGGAAATGAAGATATTACAGAAATCAAGATATCAACAAAATGTTTTAAAAATAAAGATCTGAAAGGCCCCAACCTCTACCCATTCAAAGGAAAATAATACTTGCTGGGCTAGACTTTTCCCTCTGGCTACAAGCTTGAGCCCTTGTCTACCACATACATCAGGGAGTTGAGGTATATCAATAGCCTCAGCCTTAGAATCAGAGCTTGCTTATTACATACCTTTGGTGGTGCCTGCTAGTGTGACTTGTGCTGACTGACTTCCCAGACTTTGCCTGCCATAATCCATAGAATTGGCCTGTTCTTCCTTGCCTTAAGCTGACTTCCCTGGATTTGACCTCATGCTTGCCTGACCTTCAGTGTTCTCCAGACACCTCCTATAGAGCTAGACTCAGGCTCTCCTTCCCAGCCCTGCTGTGTTGAGATCTGCATCCTGTTTTGATACACTGGTCATTTTAACTTAATTTTTACCACCCCAGGGCAAGATCTATCATCTCTCTTTTTACAGATGAGGACGTTGAGGTGAAAATAAGGTAACCTAGAGACTTTCCTGGGTTCATTCAACTATTTAGAAGTGGAATAGGAACTAACTCCTGTATCCATATTCTTAATTTTTCACCTTTCTACTATGTGCCACCCTTTCTCAAAGACAAGACAGGAGGATGAATGGCTCTTAGACAAAACAGCTGACTCTTGTTACATTGATTTATTGTCAACTAGAAGAGAAATCATCTTCCTCTTTCCTCCACTCCCAATTCATACTCCATGGAACAACACAGAAGAAAACATTTTGAAACAAAACAAAACAAAAATTAAATGAATTGAACTAGTTTTGGATACAGACAACTTCAATCCTGTGAAACAGATTTTTCCTAAATAAATCTAAGTTTAAAGGTTTAAAGGAACAGGGACTTCCCAAAGGTAGTACCACCCTCCCACCCCCACCCAATATGACAGAAAAGGCCTAGCAGTTGAAGATAGCTATTCAACAAGAATGTCTTTTTTGATTGGCTAGTATGAATTGATGGACCTTCCTTCCTTTCTCCTACTTCCTTCCTTCCTTCCATGCTTCTTTCTTTCTTTCTTTCTTTCTTTCTTTCTTTCTTTCTTTCTTTCTTTCTTTCTTTCTTTCTTTCTGTTCTAACATGTATATTTGAACAACCTAAAACCGTTGGAAATAATGTTTCAAACTGCACAAGAGTTTACTCAACTCTCTAGCCTTCACAGGTCAATGAATTGTGAACTACAGAGTTTATTTAACTTCCTAAGAATCTTTTGATCAGACCTTTTTAAGAAAAAGAGTAATTGCAGCAGTCATGAAATCCAAAGCCATGTGAGGAGTAGGATGCAAGGATGCTAGAAAATTTGCTGGTTTGATGCATATCAATAAACAAAGTTTATTTTCCTGGAGGATAGGTAGTCCAAAAAGTTCAACTAAGGGTGTGTGGCCTGGTCCATAACGCAAAGGTAGGGGATATTGTTGCTCAAGTGAAGTTTCCATCCACCTCAGAGGGAAAAGAGAAGAGGGAGTGCTGTTTAATATAAGTGACTCTGTTGCTAGAAACCCAACAATTTTAGCACAGAAACTTAGTGGAGATCATACTGTTGCTGCCACTACTGCTATTTTAGATAAGAAATACTGCAGTTGTTTGACCTCCATGATGTCTTTGTGTTGGGTAACTGTGAGAGAGACCATCCAAAGCCACAGAGAAGGAGATCTTAGAACATTCTGCTGAAGAAGATAACGTCTGGTATGTTAGTTTTGTTTTTCTTTTGCTTAGATCTCCAATTCCATGCCATGATGACAGCCTAAGAGCCATCCTTTTTCATTTCCCCATTCCCCCTGGCCCCCAAAGGACAAAGACAGCTAGGAAGAAACTGACTCCTTTTAACTAATTATCCTTGCTTACTAAGTGCTAAGCTTGGGTGCCTCTGGCTGCTGGAGATCCCACATATTTGCTCGGCTGCCTGGCTTAGAGGAGAGAGCATTCAGCCTGGAGTCAGGAAATCTGAGTTTGAGTTCCAGCTCTGATGTTTACTAGCTAGGTGACCATGGTCAAATCAAGTAAAACCTCTCTGAGTTTCTATTTCCTGGTTCATAAAATTGTGCTACATTGCTCACAGGACTTTTATGAAAGAAAAAAAAAGGTTGTAAACCAGAAAACACTATACAAATGTAAATTATTATCACATTGTTCAGACCTTACATACTGCTTGTCCTCCAAAGAATGTACTTAGAGCACATTAATCAATCTTAACAAATTTTCTTCCATATACTGTGTCCTACTACTAATGTAGCTTTGGATTTCAGATTTCTTACAATTGCTCCTTTTCTTAAAAATTTTTTTGATTAAAAAAAACTCCTAGATATTTCAATAATTTCACTGTTCTAAGTAGCTCTCTGATACACAACTTGGTGTAATAGATAGAGAACATACAGGAGGGGCGGAGCCAAGATGGCAGAGTGAAAGCAGTGACTCGCTTGAGCTCTCCCCCAAACCCCTCCAAATACTCATAAAAAATGGCTCTAAACAAATTTTAAAGCAGCAGAACCCACAAAAAGACAGAGTGAAACAAATTTCCAGCCCTGGATGATCGATCAGAAAGGTATATCACGTCAGGCTGGGAGAGGAATATAGTACGTCATGGGTGCACAGGCCGCTGGGAACCTGGAGCAGGCCTCAGAGGGCTGAATCGAGAGCAGCTGTGGTGGTTTCCAGACTTCTCAGCCCACGAATGCCAAAGACAACTTAGAAGGTCAGTGGGAAAAGTCTGTTTCTGCGGTGCTGAGAGAGGAACACAGAGTCTCAGTTCTAGTCCCCCAAAAGCACGGCCCTAGGGGGGCAGCTGCCTCCTGAGCTTCTGGCTCATAGATTGAGGGGGAATAGAGTGGTGGATTGGAGGGGGATTGCAGGGATCTCTTGCTTTGCCCCTGTGTGGATCTGGGTCACAGTTCTGGGTGGCAGTGCTGGGGTGAGGAGGAGCGCTGGCCTGGTGGAGCTTGTAGTGGCTGTGGAGAGAAACCCCTCCTCACAGTTACGGGACAGAAAGGAATACTGTGGTCACAGGCCAGGAAAGGAGTAAACACCTCCCCCTTATCATACCACCTTGGAAGAACTGAAAATTTACAGGTACCTACAAGTATCTCTGAAAAGAGCTGTACAACACCCCGAAGCCTGGGACAGTACATTCTCCACATTGGAAGCAGACTCTTACCTGAACAAAGAGTTTAAAACTCAAGTAATTGGTCGGGATCATGAGCAAGCAGCACAAAAAACAGTCAGACTATATTATCTTACTTTGGTGAAAAAGAAGATCAAAACATACAACCAGAAGACAACAAAGTCAAAGCTCCTACACCCAAAGCCTCCAAGAAAAATATGAATCAGTCCCAGGCCTTGGAAGAGCTCAAAAGGGATTTTGAGAAGCAAGTAAGGGAAGTAGAGGAAAAACTGGGAAGAGAAATGAGAGTGATGCAAGAAAATCATGAAAAACAAGTCAACAGCTTGCTAAAAGAGACCCAAAAAAATACTGAAGAAAATAACACCTTAAAAAACAGCCTAACCCAAATGGCAAAAGAGGTCCAAAAAGCCAATGAGGAGAAAAATGCCCTAAAAAGAAAAATTGGCCAAATGGAAAAGGAAGTCCAAAAGATTACTGAAGAAAATACTTCCTTAAAAATTAGAATAGAGCAATTGGAAGCTAGTGACTTTATGAGAAATCAAGACACTGTAAAACAAATCCAAAAGATGAAAAAATTAGAAAACAATGAAATATCTCATTGGAAAAACAACTGACCTGGAAAATAGATCCAGGAGAGAGAATTTAAAAATTATTGGACTATCTGCAAGCCATGATCAGAAAATGAGTCTAGACATCATCTTTCAAGAAATTATCAAGCAAAACTGCCCTGATATTTAGAACCAGAGGGCAAAATAGAAATTGAAAGAATCCACTGATCTCCTCCTGAAAGAGATCCCCAAAGGAAAACTCCTAGGAATATTGTAGCCAAATTCCAGAGTTCCCAGGTCAAGGAGAAAATATTGCAAGCAGCCAGAAGGAAACAATTCAAGTACTGTGGAAATACAATCAGGATAACACAAGATTTAGCAGCTTCTACATTAAAAGACCACAGGGCATGGAATATAATAATCTGGAGATAGGATTACAACCAAGAATCACCTACCCAGCAAAACTGAGTATAATCCTTCAGGGGAAAAAATGGTTATTCAGTGAAATAGAGGATTTGCAAGCATTCTTGATGAAAAGACCAGAACTGAATAGAAAATTTGACTTTCAAATACAGGACTCAAGTGGAACATGAAGAGGTAAACAGGAAAGAGAAATCATAAGAGACTTATTAAGATTGAACTGTTTACATTCCTGCATGGAAAGATGATATTTATAACTCATGAGACCTTTGTCAGTATTAGGGTAGTTGGAGGAAAAAAATTATATGTATATGGATAGATAGATAGAAAGACAGAGGGCACAGGGTGAGTTGAAGATTAAGGGGTCATATCTGGAGAATAAAATTAAGGGATGAGAGAGGAGGAGAAGAAGAAAGGGAGAGGTAGAATGGGGTATATTATCTCACAAAAAAAAGAAAAGAAAAGTCTCTTACAGTGGAGGAGAAAAGGGAGAAAGTGAGAGGGAATGAGGGAATCTTATTCTCATAGGATTTGGCTTAAGGAGGGAATAACATACACATTCAATTGGTATGGAAATCTGTCTTACCCTACAGGAAAATAGGGGGAGAAGGGGACAAGAGAGCAGGGGATGATAGAGAGAGGGCAGATTGGGAAAGGGGTAATCAGAAGCAAATACTTCTGAGGAGAGACAGGGTCAAAAGAAAGAATAAAATAAATGGGAGGGCAGGATAGGATTAAGGGAAATAGAGTTAGTTTTTCACAACATGTCTACTATGGATGTGTTTTGTATAACTGCACATGTATAACCTATATTGAGTTGCTTGCCTTTTCAATGAGGGTGGGTGGGGAGGGAGGAAGGTAGAAAATTTGAAACCTAAGGTTTTAAAAATATAAGTTTTAAAAAAAAGTTTTCATATGCTACTGGGAAATAAGAAATACAGGAAATGGGGTACAGAAGTCTATCCTGCCCTACAGGAAAATAGAAGGGGAAGGGGATAAGAGAAGGGGGGAGAGATAGAAGAGAGCACAGACTAGGGGAAGGGATATTCAGAATGCATGCCATCTTGGGGTGGGGGGAGGGGTGAGATGGGGTGAAAATTTGGAGCTCAAAATCTTGTGGAAGTAAATATTGAAAACTAAAAATAAATAAATTTATATTAAAAGAAAAAAAAAGAGGACAGGAGAGTTAGGAAGACTTGGGTTCAAGCCCCTGTCCCTGATACATAATGACTGAACCTAGATGAGCTCACACTGGCTGCTGAGGGCTGATTGTCAAATTTTTCCCCTGTTAGGCAACTGGGGTTAAGTGACTTGCCCAGGACACAGCTAATAAGTGTCAAGTGTTTGGTCTGAGGCCAGATTTGAACTCAGGTCCTCCTGACTTCAGGACTGATGTTTTATCCACTGCGCCACCCAGCTGCCCCTAATGTCAAATTTTTACTGTCAATATTTGTACTTTGAAATCAGCAAGCTAAATATAAGGGCTTGATTTATTGTTTTATTGGTTGTCAGACTTAAGAAAGTGATGGAGAATATGTTAATAATGCAGACTAAACTTAAAAGTGTGTTGTCTGTACTTTTTTTTATTTTTGGAGAGCTGGTTTTCAAACATATACCAGCATACCTCAGTACGTAACCTTTCAGTGCCTAGGAAATTCTTTAAGCCTATAAATTCCACTCAAAAACACTGCAAAACAAACAAACAAAGAAGAAAAAAATACCCCAACCATCCCAAAAACACAGGAATATGTGTGGTAAAGGGAGTTTCCTCACTGGGAGACAGGGAATTTTCTGTGCTTATATCTTCTCCCCTCAAAAAAAAAAATCCTCTGCCAATGCAAATTAGCAATTTTGCTGCAATTTATAATTTGGGGACAGAAAGGTTAAATTACTTCCCCAGAGTCACATTGGTAATCTGTATCAGATCCAGGATATGAACCTATGTCTTTTTAACTCCCCAGCTAGTTCTCTAAGCTTTACTCCATCTATATTCAACAACAATTTGACCAGTATTTATTAAACCCCACAGGGACACAAATATAAAAGCAAAGCAATTTCTGCCCTCAAGGAGCGTAAATTCTATTTGGGGTGGGGGAGAGGGAGATACAAGATAAAAACAAATATTACTCTATCTGCATTGCTATGATGTTGAGAATTATAGTTCCCCTAGAATTTACTTTTGTCATGTGATCTCATTTTTCTTTCTGTCTTGGAAGAAGGATCCTTTTGCTTACTTGGATTCTCCAATTCTCAGTTTCTTTGGCAAAGTCCAGGTTGCTGAAGACTGGCAGTGGTACCTTCTGAGCTTGTGATGATGAAAGACAGGGTCTGCAGAAAGGGAAGAAAATCTTGCAAATTGCATTTTGTAGAGTTCAGTGGCCTTGACCCTTCAGCAATGCAAGCCACCCTCCCAAGCGGTGTTCCCATCTCATGTGTCACATTCAAATGAAACAAAACAAGATTGAAGAAAGAGAGCATGCAAAAAGGATAATAGCCCCAGTAGGCAGCAAGCCAGTCTGATAAACAGACTATCACCAACCGCTGTCCGCGGCTGCTTTGTTGTCTTTAAAACCCTAGAGAATCTGACGCTGTTCACAGCTCCACTTCTGGGTCAGAGAGGCTGTTACCCTGACATAAAAAAAAAAGCATGGAACAACCATTATATTCTTCTTTTCAAGGATTAAGCCCTGGAATCATGGCTCCTGAGAATGTGCAACTAAGTCTGGGGAGATTCTGTCTTTTACCTTCGACCTCTATAAACCCATATCATTCTTTTCCCTGTAGGGCTCTGTGCCCTAGAGTTCTCTAGTGGACCTAGAGTCTTGAAAATAGGGATGTTTTGACCTTGCAATACCTCATCTTGGCATATTAAATCCAACACTCCCAGCCCTCCTCCTTGTCCCTCACATGTGAGCTTTCCTTTAAAAACTAGAATGTATATTTATCAAACACTTGGAGTTAAAGTATGCATTGATTCATTCCATTCATTCACTCATTTATTCAACTACCTTTTATCAAGCTCTTGTTTATCAAGCAGTATTTCTGGAAAAGTTTTAGTTCACATCAAATGTGTCAATCTTCCACATAATTTTCTTTGTATGGAGGAATTTTGAGCTAACAAGATCCAATAAAAAACATTCCCAGTCAAAGCTTATGTACAGAAAGGAGATTATGGGAACAGAGTTAGAGGTACTTTTATTTTACAGATGAGGAAGCTAAGGCTTAGAGAGGTTAAGTGAATTGCCTGAGGCCACACAAAGGTAGTAAGTAGCACTGCCAAGATTTGAACCTCACAAGATCTTAATTCCAAATATGGTGATCTTTCCATCAGTCTATGCTCTGGAAATCCTCAAAGGTTTGAACCTTACTCTCATTGGAATTGGCTCAAAGAGGGAATAACACACACACTCAATTGAGTATAGAAATCTATCTTGACATATAGGGAAGTAGGAGGGGAGGAGGATAAGAGAAGGGAAGGGAACTGACAGGAGGGAGGTCAGATTGGGGGAGATGGTAGTCAGAAGACAAACATTTGTTAGGAGGGACAGGATGAAGACTGAGAGGGAAACAGATGGACAGAGAGAGAGAGAGAGAGAGAGAGAGAGAGAGAGAGAGAGAGAGAGAGAGAAGGATAAACAGAAATACGATGGAGGGAAATACACATTTAATAATTATTACTATGAATATGAATGGGATGAACTCATCCATAAAATGGAAGCTATAACACAGTGGATTAAAAAACAGAATCCTACAACATGTTGTTTACAAGAAATACATTTGAAGCAGAGAGACACACATAGAGTAAGGGGATGGAGCAGAATCTATTATGCTTTAGCTGAAGTAAAAAAAAAGCAGGGGTAGCAATCATGATCTCAGACAAAGCAAAACAAAAATAGATCTAATTAAGAGAGATAAGGAAAGAAACCACAGCTTGCTAAAAGGTACCATGGATAATGAAGTAATATCAATACTAAACATATATATACACCAAATGGTATAGAATCTAAATTTTTTAAAGAGAAATTAAATGAGTTACAGGAAGAAATAGTAAAACTATACCAGTGGGGATTTCAATTTTCTCCCCTCAGAACTAGATAAATCTATCTAACCACAAAATAAATAAGAAACAAGTTAAGGAGGTGAAAAGAATTTTAGAAAAGTTAGATATGGGGGCAACTAGGTGGCAAAGTGGTTAGAGTACCAACCCTGAATTCAGGAGGACATGAGTTCAAATCTGGCCTCAGACACGTAACACTTACTAGCTGTGTGATCCTGGGCAAGTCACTTAACCCCATTGTGTAGCAAAAAAAAAAAAGTTAGATATGATAGACCTCTGGAAAAAAATTGAATGAATATAGAAAGAAATATACCTTTTTCTCAGCGATACATGACCCTTACACAATAATTGACCATATATTGTTGGGACATAAAAACTTCATAACCAAATGTAGAAAAGCAAAAATATTAAATATATCCTTTTCAGATTACATTGCAATAAAAATTACATTCATTAAAGGGCTGTGGAAATTTAGATTAAAAGTAATCGGAAAATAATCTAATCCTAAAGAATGAGTGGGTCAAAGAACAAATCATAGAAACAATCAATAATTTCATTAAAGAGAATTACAATGAGATATTATATCACAATTTATGGAATGCAGCCAAAGCAGTACTCAGGGGAAAATGTATATCTCTAAACATTTACATCAATAACATAGAGAAAGAGGAGATCAATGAGTTGGTCATGCAAATAAAAAAATAGAAAAAACTAATTAAAAATCCCCAATTAGATACCAAAATGAAAATACTGAAAAATCAAAAAAAAAAAGAGTAATAAAATTGAAAGCAAGAAAACCATTGAACTAATAAATAAAACTAAGAGCTGGTTTTATGGGGAAAAAATAGATACACCATTAGTTAACTTGATTTTAAAAAATGAAAGAAGAAAACCAAATTATCAATATCAAAAATGAAAAGGGTGAATTCACCACCAATGAAGAGGAAATTAAAGCAATTATTAGGAGCTATTTTGCCCAATTATATGACAATGAATCTGACAATCCAAGTGAAATGGATGAATATTTACAAATATATGACTTGCCCAAAATGACAGAAGAGGAAATAGAATACTTGAATAACTCCATCTTTGAAAAAGAAATTGAATAAGCCATCAGTGAACTCCCTAAGAAGAAATCCCTAGGGCCAGATGGATTCACAAATGAATCCTACCAAACATTTAAAGAATAGTTAATCCCAATACTATGTAAACTATTCTGATAAACAGACAAAGAAGGAGTCCTATCAAAGTCCTTTTATGACACAAATATGGTGCTTATACCTAAACCATGAAGAGCAAAAACAGAAAAAGAAAATTATAGACCAATTTCCTTAATGAATATTGAGGCAAAATTGTTAAATAAAAGACTAGCATAGAGATTACTGCAATATATCACAAGGATCATACACTATGACCAGGTGAGATTTATACTAGGAATGCAGGTCTAATTCAATATTAGGAAATATATCTACATAATTGACCATATTAATAACAAAGCCAAAAGAAATCACATGATTATCTCAATAGATGCAGAAAAAGTCTTTGACAAACTGTAACACCCATTCCTATTAAAGGCACTAGATAATATGGGAATAAATGGAGCTTTCCTTAAAATGATCAGTAGTTACCATCAGCAAGCATCATCTGTAATGGAGATAAGCTAGAAGCCTTCCCAGTAAGATCAAAGGTGAAGCAAGGATGCCCATTATCACTTCCATTATTCAATATTGTACTAGAAAAATTAGCTATAATAATGAGAGAAGAAAAAGAAACTGAAGAAATTAGAATGGGTAATGAGGAAAGAATATCACTCTTTCCAGATGATATAATGGTATACTTAGACAATCTTAGAGAATCAACTGAAAAACTAGTTGAAGTAATTAATAACGCTATCAAAGTTGCAGGATATAAAATAAACCCATATAAATCATTAGCATTTCTATATACTGCCAAAGTCCAGAGGCAATAAATAGAAAGAAACATTCCATTTAAAATAAAGTTAGACAATACAAAATGTTTGGAAATCTACCTGCTAAGACAACTATATGAACACAATTACAAAACACTTTTTCTCCCAACAAATAAAATCAAATCTAAACAAGTGGAAAAAATATTACTCATGGGTAGGCTGAACCAATATAATAAAAATATAATTCTACCTAAATTAATTTTTTATTCAGTGTCATACCAATTAAGCTACCAAAAAATAATTTATAGATCTAGAAAAAAAATAATGAAGTTCAAATAGAAGAACAAAAGGTCAAGAATATCAAGAGAATTAGTGAAAAAAAATGTGAAGGATGTTAAACTTTATTACAAAGTGGCAATCATCAAAACAATCTGGTATGGGCTAAGAAATAGACTGGTGGATCAGTGGAATAAATTAGGTACATAAGACACAATAGTAAATGACCATAGCAATCTAGTGTTTAATAAACTGAAAGATCCAGGCTTTTGGGACAAGAATTCATTATTTGACAAAAACTGCTAGGCAAACTGGAGAACAGTTTGGCAGAAAGTAAACATAGAACAACATTTCACACCATATACCAATATAAGGTCAAAATGGATACATGATTAAGACATGAAGGGTGATACCATAAGCGAACTAGGGGAGCGTAGAAGAGTTTACCTGTTAGATCTATGGATAATGGCGGAATTTATGACAAAACAAGAGATAGGGAGCATTACAAGATGTCAAATGGATAATTTTCATAATATAAAATTTAAAAGTTTTTACACAAACCAAACTAATGCAAACAAAATTAAAAAGAAGGCAGAAAATTGGGAAATAATTTTTACAGCATGTATCTCTAATAAAGACCTCATTTCATACATACATACATACAAATATATGTACATATATACATGCATACATGCATACATACATACATATATACATACATACATATATACATATACATACATATATATATATAGGCAACTTTATAGGAATACAAGTCATTCCCCAATTGACAGTCAAAGGATATGAACAGGCAGTTTTAGCTGAAGAAATCAAAGCTATCTATAGTCATATTCACTATTGATTAGAGAAATACAAAATCTGAAACACCACCTCACACCTATCAGATTGGCTAATGTGATAGAAAAGGAAAACAATAAATGATGGAAGGAATATGGGAAAATTGGGCTACATGCTCTGTTGGTGGAGCTGTGAAATAATCCAGCCAATTTAGAGAGCAATTTAGAACTATTCCCAAAGGGCTATAAAACTGCATAGTCTTTGACCCAGCAACTACTAGGTCTGCATTGCACAGAGAATTAAAAAAAGGGAAAAGAACTTATTTGTACAAAAAAAAAATTTATAGCAGCTTTCTGTGGTGGCAAAGGATTGGAAATTGAGGGATTGTCCACCAATTGGGGAATGGCTGAACAGGTTGTGGTATATGATTGTAATGGAATACTATTGTGCTATAAGAAATAATAAGCAAGTTGATTTCAGAAAAACCTGAAAAAAAAACTTACACAAACTGATGCTGAGTGAAGTGAACAGAACCAGGAGAACATTATGCAGTAACAGTAATGTTGTACGATGATCAGACGTGGATGACTGGCTATGTTCAGCAACACAATGATCCAAGGCAATTCCAAAGGACTCATGATGAAACATGCTATCTACTTCTAAGAAAGAACTGGTGGAGTCGGAATGCAGATTGAAGTGTACTATCTTTCACTTTATTTTTTTTAGTATTGTTAATTTATTTTTTGGTATCTTTTAGTCTACTTTATTTTTTAGTATTTTTGTCTACATTTTCTTTCACAACATGACTAATACGGAAATACGTTTGCACATGTATACCTGATTTCAACATGTATAACGTATCAAATTATTTACTGTCTTAGGGAGGGAGAGAGAGCATTTGGAACTCAAATTTTTTAAAAAATGAATGTTAAAATTGTTCTTACATGCAATTGGGAAAAAACAAAATATTTAAAGAAAATAAATCATCATAGGAATGATAACTCTCCTGATGGGATTTGGCCACATCACTTAGGGATCCTCAGCACTAAGGTTGCAAAGGAGATAGAAGACCCAGAAAAATAGTTGCCAGGCAGTGAAGTCAGCAAAGGACAAGATGCATTTATTGAGTACCCACTACATGTACGTCTTGGAAGAATCAAAACTGAAAAGATACAAGGTGGGTTGCAATGCATTCCTATTAGTGACTTGTGAGAAGTGGCATTAAAGACATCATGAAGGACATATGTGCCTAGAAAATAAGATTGGTCTCCTTTGTAGTATAGTTTAGTGAAGGAGGGAGATGCAAAAATAAATAAGACAGGATTCCTGCCTTTAGGCAGCTTAAAAAACTAGTCACTCTGCAGTCTGCAGTCATCCAAGCAGGTGGAGCTTCCAGGACCCTGAAGGCCCCCAGCTGTAGAAGGAGAAAGCTCTGCTTTTGCTTTCCAGCCACATGTCCCCTCTTTATTCCTCCCACCTAAGGTTTCATCTTGTCATTTCACTTCAAGAGATAGAGGAAAAGAGTCAGTAAGATTTTCCCCTCACTTTATGTGACCCTAGGTGGAAGGTACCAAGTGTGATTGGTTTACACAAGGTACTCATCTCTTTTTTCCCTATCATTTTTGTTATTCAATCCTGCCCTTAGAGATCAGAGTTAAGAGAGTGGGAGCTTTTATTTCTTTATAAACTTCGTAATCCTTTTGGATTAGGCCATTGGTCCAACAGTCTTCGTTGTTGTTGTTCAGTTGTTTCAGTCATGTCCTACTCTTTGTGACCCCATTTGGGGTTTTTTTGGGCAAAGATGCTAGAGTGGTTTGCCAGTTTCCTTCTCCAGCTCATTTTTCAAATGAGGAAAGTAAGGCAAGCAGGGTTAAGTGACTTGCCCAGGGTCATACAGTCAGTGTCTGAGGCCAGATTTGAACTCAGGAAGAGGAGTCTTCCTGACTTCAGACCCAGTTTTCTATTCACTGTGCTACCTAACTGCCCTAACAATCCTGTATTGATATATTGATTATTTAAAATGAATAAGGTTAATGGAGTACTAGAAAAAGCCATCTTCACAGAAATCTGTTTCTCCAATCCACTCCAATCCCTTTTTGAAACTTTCCAGTTCCTCTTTGAAACTTTGATTTCTGGATTTCATTATACGCTCCCGGTTGACATTTTCCAAACTAAAAAAAAAAAAAAAAGCAGGCTATGTGCAATGACCAAGGATATTATTTTTAAAGAGTTTCAGTAAAAACATGTTTTCTTTTCTTTTCTTTTTTGAAATTGGAATGGTCCAGGAAAACCCCAAACACATACTCATTTTACCCATGGATGCCTGATTAGCAGGATACATTCCATAGTTTATTTTTTGGTTAGACTAGCTATTTAAATGAATGAATAGAGAGAAAAAGCAGTTTGGTTAAAAAAAATCAATAAATCAACTATGTTTGATGCTATATGTAATACTATCCACACCCATAGCCAGGGGTACATTTCAAACCCTCTCAGAAGGGCTGGTTATTAAATATTTAATGTGAACATTAGCATCTCAGAAATTGGCAAATGTTGCAAATAAGTGTTTGATTTGTTGTTTTGTTGATTGTTTGGATTTAAGGAAGTGATGGAGAAAATATTATTAATGCAGATTAAACACAAAAGTGTGTCATGCAAATTTTTTTGGAGAGTCTGTTGCTAAACATTTACCAGCACCCCCCTCCCGACATGGAACCCTACCCTCCACAAAGGAGGGCATTTTCTCAATTCTTTTCTGAAGCCAGGCTTAGTTATTATAAGTTTACAGCATTCAGTTCTGTGCTTTTGTCCTATTTACATTGTTGTAAACTATGTATATACTACATTCTTGCTTTGACTTACTTACTCTGTATCCCTTCATATAAATCTTGCTGCCTTAAATTCCTCATATTCACCATGTCTTAGCACAACAATATTCTATTACATTAATGCAATAATTCTTAACCTTTTTGGTTTCAGGACCCCTTTAAACTCTTAAGCTCCTCAACAAAAGCTTCTTGTTTATGTGGGTTATAGCTATCAGTACTAACCATATTAGAGATTAAAACAGCTTGATATTATTATGAAAATAATTAGACACTCCTCCCCACCATGAAATGGTTTTGAGGACCTTTAGTCATTCCTGAACCACTCTTTGGGAGATGCAGCATTAATGTAATACAGTTTGCTTATCCATTCCCCACTCAATGGGCACCCACTCCATTTCTGGTTCTTTGCTACCATAAGAAGTATTGCTATGAGTATTTTACCCTATATGGGATCTTTGTTTTTGTCCTTAACCTCCTTGGGGTAAATTCTTAGTCCTGAGTTCTGTGAGTCCAAGAATATGGACATTAAAAAAAATTTTTTGGTAAATAATTCCAAATTCTTTTCCAGTATTAGTAAGCCAATTCATAGCTTCATCAATAATGTATTACTGTGACTGTATTCCAGGAATCCTTCCAACATATGTTATTTCTTTTGTCATTTTTTGCCAATTGATCCTAAAAAGTATTTAGTTCCATAGAACAAAATGTATTCGTAAAGGCTCTCCTCAAACAAGATATTTCCTGTATTTATGTCAAAATCACATAAGATTTGCTGGCAGATACTACTATGTCTGCTCACTGATACACTGAGGATCAATATCAAATGAGGCAGAAAACAGGGAAACATATGTTCACTAGTAATGCTCTCCAATTTCATGGAAGATATATTGCACAGAGTTCAAATAGGAGAAGAATTCCCTGTACATGATATCCTCTTTAGGTTTTTTTTCTTTTTTTTAGGCAGTTGGGGTTAAGTGACTTGCCCAGAGTCACACAGCTAGTAAGTGTCAAGTGTTTAGTCTGAGGCTGGATTCGAACTCATATCCTCCTGACTTCAGGGCCGGTGCTGTATCCACTGCACCACCTAGCTGCCCCTAGGCTCCTTTTTTATCTTTTTTTTTTAAATGGATGATGTTACCCTGATTACATTGAACCCTAACACTTGTGGACCTCCTTACTTAGTTCTAATGTCATTTGGAAAAATATCTACCTAGCCATCATGCAGGAATTTTTTAAAAAGTGGATGAACAGATTATTACAGACAGTTTGATGGGCAGCCCACTGAATTTGTCCTTAGTATATTTATCTTGGACAGAAGCCACAGCTAGAAAATGAACTGGGCCCAGAATTGAATTGAAGGCTAGTGGGATGTGTTACATTTCAGTGCTTTTGATGACTGCTGCTGCAAATGGACATCTTTTTAACCGATATGCTCCTAGCTATTTTATATAGCAATGATTCATGGAACACCAGGATCTAAAAATGACAAAATTACAATAGCTCCAACGGGCAATAGAAAGATTTGTGGTTCATGTAAGTAGGCGGCATGCAAGAAGTATTATAATAGATTTTATCAAAAGCATTTCACTGTTGAATGCATCCCTACCTTCACCAGGAAAGAGTCTAGATAGTTCCCTGTAACCCAATCTCCAAAATTCTGTCCAGTGAGATTGTCTCAGTACTAAGGAATTTCTATTTATCAGGCCTATATTTCTTTTTAAACATAACAAACAAAAAGCCTTTTCACTATGTTCTACTCTGCTTCTCTCATTTGTTTTATATATATATGTATATATATACACACACACACACACATACACACACACATATATATTACATATATATTATATATACATATGTAATACACATATATATATTTACAACAAGATTTCCCTCACACTTTTTCTGCCTCTAAAATACTTCTTGCCTTAATGAGAGGGAAACAAAGTCAGCAAACCTTTCCAATGAGGCAAGTGAGGCAGCTTAAGACAAAGCCACATTATTCTTTGCCCATTCTTTTGATTAAGTGTAAGGCTTTTTACACGAAGTCTCAGGTGAAAAGAAAACTTGGCTCAGATGAAGTGATCGTGGTGAGTATTCTCTTTATTTCCAGATATCTGTGCTAAATGCTGGACTGCTGTTTTCAGTTGTGCCTGGCGGTCAGCCAATAGCATCATCTTCAATTGACATGGAGGCCAGATGAATATCAATCTGGCTTCATCTGTCTCTTAGACTGGGAGCCTAATGACAGGGTTTATGGATTTGTTTTTCTGGTGAAATACTATGAGTTGCCAAACAAACAAACAAAAAATCTCATCCTTTATTCTCTCTGTGTCTTTGTTTGTCTCTCTCCTTCATACCTTTCTCCCTCTTCTTCCCTCTCATTCTTCTTCCTTTCCATCCTTTCTTCCATCTTCTCTTCCTTCCTTCTTCCTTTCTTGTCTTCACTCCCATTTTGTTAAAATGGGTTAAAACACAATAATTTAAAAACCTTTATTCTTTAAAATATTTCCATTCATATCTTTTGTTTTTATAACCTCTTAATTTATAAATATATACCTTCCTCCCACCCCCTACAAAAAGAGCCATCCTTTGTAATAATAATAGTACTTTTAAAAACACCTTTATTCTTATGTCACATAACTGAACTGGGGGAAATCTCTCAAATTAGCAACATGGAATTGATTTTTTTGTTCTTGCTAGAAAATAGAGGAAGTATGGCAAAAAGGAACAAAAGTCAGTCAAGAAGAAGAAAAGAGAAATGATCATTATTGCTTTTAATCACAAGTTTGCAGTTCTAAGAGCTGCCAGCAGTAGTTGAGCTTAATAAAAGGGAGGAAAGAAGAAAAAAAGGAGATAAGATGAAGGAAAAGGAGAGCAAAGAAGAGTAGAGGACAGGGCAGGGTGGGCCAGGAGAAGAGAAGACAGGAGAGGACAACAGAATATCAGCTGGGTTCATTATTTCCTTATGTTAGCTTTTACTGTGGTCCCCTAAAAGGTGTTAGCTATAAAATAATTTGCAATTTTTACAACAAAGATTGTCATTTAACAATTTCTAATTTAGACTTTTACAACAATGAAATATGCTAAAGCTAACTACATTGTTAAACCAGTGGCTACAATTTTTAACAGATTATCTAAAATACAAAATCATCCTTCCTGTTCAACATATGTGGCAAAAATTTATTATCTGAACTGTCAGGAAGTGCAAAGGATAGACTTTGGTTTGACCGGGCAGAATAGGTTGAATTGGCCTATGGGGGCCATTCCAAGGGTCATGTACCATAGATGTCCAGGAACTCCAGAGCCAAGGCAACTCAATGCTTAGACCTTTTGGACATGATAAACTTCTTTACTGATGCAGGCCGTACTGTGACTCTATACTGAAAGGCTTTATGCCTTGGTATGATGCAAAAACCTATGAGTGGGTCCTGGGCCTTTCTCTGCCTAATAACAGTGGCAAGGGTGAAATGGGGTAGAGAGAATGCTATGTCACTTAAAAATAGTTTACTAATGATAGCTTACTGTTAGTTTACTGGACTACATTAATGAATCATCAGCAAATAATATTGGTGAGAAAGTACAGCCATGGAACAAAACCAAACACCTATCTATTTGATTAAGTCAATTAGCAACATTTTGACCCATGGATAAAGCAAATCAGGAGGAAGAGTTTAGCTATTTACAAAATCTCAGAATTGGATGCCATTCAGTCCAATCAGTACCTAAATAGGAATCTTTTCTCCGACATCCCCAAGAAGTAGTAATTTAGCTTCCACTTGAAGACAAAGTCACAGAATTATAGAATGTTATCATTAAAAGGGACCTTGGTGACCACGTTGGCCAACTCATACTCCAAAAAGAAATCCTCAATGTAACATACCCTACATGAGGTCATCTACCATCTATTTGAAGACCTCTAAGGAGAGTAAACCCATACCTGAAAAACATGAACTCCAATATATATAGATATATAGATCTTTTTATTATTAAATTTGTTTTTAATTTATGGAATAAAATATGCATTTCCATAATATAGTACAATAAATAAGATGATTGAACATGAAACTGCAAATCTACTATGCACAACTTGCTATTCTTTTCAAATATACAACACAATTATGATGTAAATTTTTTTTTCTTCCCTCCCTCTCCCCTGCCCCAGAGATGGCTACCATTAGATACAAATAAGTATATATACATAAAATTGGTCAATACATATTTCTATTTATCAGTTCTTTTTGTGGATTCAGATAGTCTTTCTTCATGTGTCCTTTATACTTAGAGTATTTATGATAGTCAAAATAACTTATTCTTTGAAAGTCATTCTTAAAACAATATTGCTGTTATTGTACACAATGTTCTCTTGGTTCTGCTCATTTTGCTCTTCATTATTTCATGCAAATCTTTCCATGTTTTTCTAAAATCATTGAGCTCATCATTTCACATAGCGCGTAGTAGTATTCCACACAATCACATACCACAACTTATTCAGCTATTCCCCAATTGATGGGCATCCCTGCTATTTCCAGTTCTTTGTCACCACAGAGAGAGGTGCTATAAACATTTTAGAATATAGAGATTCTTTGCCTTTTTCCTTAATTATCTTTGGAAATAGATCAAGTAACGCTGGGTCAAAGGATATAGGTAGTTTTAACAAATTTTTGTGTATAATTCCAGATTGTTCTCCAAAATGTTTAGATCAGTTCACAATTGCACCAACAATGACTTAGTGTCCCAATTTTTCCACATCCCTTCCAACATTTTTCACTTTCTCCTCCTCTAATTTTAGCCAATCTGATAGGCATAAAATGATATCTCAAGGTTGTTTTAATTTGCGTTTCTCTAATCAATAATAATTTAAAGTATTTTTTCACATGACTATAAATTGTTTCTATTTCTTCATCAGAAAACTACCTGTTCATATCCTTTGACTATTTATCAGTTGGGGAATGACTCATCTTATAGATTTGACAACCTTCGTCATATATTTTAGATATGAGATCTTTATCTGCTAAACTGTCTACAAAATTTCCTCTCCCCAATTTTCTGCTTTCCTTCTGATCTTGATTACATTTTATTTTATTTGTACAAAACTTTTTAAATTTAACATAATCAAAATTATCCATTTTATACTTAGCTTTGCTCTCTATTTCTTGTTTATTCATAAATTGTCCACTATCCATAAGTTTGCTAAATAATATGTTCTGTGTTCTAATTGTCTTATAAAATCTCTCTTTATATTTAGGTCATGTATCCATTTTGACCTTATCTTAATGAATGGTATTAGATATTGGTCTATGCCCAGTTTCTGCTATATTGCTTTCCAGTTTTCCCAACAATTTTTACCAAATAATGAATTCTTATGGTAATGAATTCTTATTATAATTCTTATAATAATTCATATATGAATATATTTTCATAGAGATCTCCATTTAATATTAGGTTCATGAAAAAAAGATACAGTCCTCTAATGTAGTACTTCCTATCCATATTCATTTTATGACACGCTTATAAATGTTAACCTGAGGAGCTAGTATTTGGGCGTATAGAATTAGCAGCCCAAAACAGGGAATAGAGAAGAGCACCTTTTTATGTTTACTGAGCCCAGGAACCGGTTGTGGAAGCTGAGCTTGAGGTTAGTAACCACAAACCTTTTACTTGAAATCAGCCCTGATCTGGTTTTAACATAGGCAAAAGAATGGTAGAAAACAATGTAAAGTAGGTGGTATCTGTCTTTAGTGACCCTCTTTTCATTTAAGTGACTTGGGGGCCTGTTAGCCCTAATTGGTCCTCTAGCTATGCAGGGGCCCTTCCCAAGCATCACTTCTATCCTAATCCCAGCCCTGTGCTACAGTCCTTTCCAACCCCCTCATACCTGAGCCATCTTAAGTCTGTTTCCTCTGTAGGCATTCTCTTAGGTAGGAGCCAGCTAAACTGATAAAACTGATGTTTGCTAAGATATCAGAGGCATGACTGCCTCTGAGTCAAAGAGACTATTATGGCAGGAGCAGCCTCAGGGAGCCTCTGGCCCCTTTCCCTGCTGCTCAGCATAATTTGTATAATCCAGTCCAGCTACCCTGGAGGAAGAGACGAGAAGACACATGGAAAGGAGGTGTAGGTGACTCTCTGAACCCCCAAAGACTAAGTGGGAGCTGCTGCCATGAATGGAAAGAAGACCATCTCAGGTGCTGGGCAAGAGAGGAAGTAAATGGGGAAGAATCCAGTATGAGCCTACCAGGAGTGAAAAATAGAGCCCTACCTATCAGAGTGGTCTAAGGAAGATAAATTCACCCTCCTGAACAGGCTGTGGTTTGGTGGGGGGAAACTGGGATTGGAAAATAAAGCAATGGAAAGTTCCTAAGGGCCTGAGACACTAGGACCAAAAAGTCTGAAGAAGATACAGACAATTCTGGGGCAGTTAGTGGCACAGTGGATAAAACTCCAGCCTTCCAGTCAGGAGGATCTGGGTTCAAATCCGGCCTCAGACTTGATACTTACTAACTGTGTGACCTTGGGCAAGTCACTTAATCCCAATTGCCTCACCAAGGGGGGGAAAGATACAGACAATTCTCATTTTAAGTAAATTTGCATTATACAAATGGCAAATTTGACTTTATGTGAAAAATTCTTAAAGAACTCCATAATTCCCCCCAAAAACCCCAAACCCACTTATGTTATCTTTACTGTACAGTTCTACGCTTTCTCCTGGCCTCACATCCCCACCCACCCATCTTCCCTCCAAAACAAAACCCCCTCAAGCGAAAGCAGAACAGACATACAGAGAGACAGCCACCACCACCAGTGGATAGAGGGCTTGGCTTGAAACCTGGAGAGAGGAAACCTTTGCCCTGCTCCAGCTCACCCGCCTGCCTGTGCATTGAGCCCTGAGTGTCTGTCTTCTTTCCATCTACACTTGCACACTATGTGTTTGTCCCCAGTCCCTGTGTATCACTTAGCCTCTCTTGTCTGTTTCTGGCCCCATATTTTCGCTCCCCATGTGCTCTTCCTCTCCCTTTGGGCTAAGGCCTGACATGGCTGGCCTTGGCCCTGTGCATTCCTCTGGCTCTCACTTCGCTATCCCCAGTCTCGACTCGTCCTTAAACAAGGTACCAGCCTCCTTCTTTCACTGGCATGTAGCCCCCTTCCTTCTTCCCTCTCTCCTTCCCTTCCCTACATCCATGAGTAAATTTGCAGTAGATAAAAACTAGTTTAAGTAGAGGGCTGCAGAATGGTCCAATTACATAAACCGAGAACAGTCTGTTTACATAATCAGCTAAAGCTCTGGCTAAATCGCTGGGGGAGTCGGAGGCTCCCCTCAAGAAGCAAGAGCTAGTACTGTCTGCTGAAGGATGGCTGAATAGTGGCAAAGCAGAGTGGAGCCAAGGCCCCCAAGAGGACTCACAACTCCTAAGCTGGTGAGACTTGTGTGTGGTGGAGTCACCAAAGAGGAGCTTCCAGAAAAAGAGCAGGAGTGAGAGCCCAGTTCACCTTGAAGTGGAACAACACACCCCTGCTATTGAGACCATCCCAGGGCAGTGCTACAGAATTGTAGCATTGGGCAGGAAGGACCTCAGAATCCAATTAATCTGACCTATACATGCAAAAAGGAGAATTCCCTCTAATAATAGCTAGTTATTTACATAGCATTTTAGGGTTCGCAAAGCTCTTTAAAAATAGTATCTCATTTTATCCTCACAACCCTGTGAGATAGGAGCTATTATCCCCATTTTACAGTTGAGACAGCTAAGTCAGGTAGAGATAAAATGTGACTTTCCCAGAGTCACATAGCTAGTGGGGTCTGAAGCAGGATTTAACTCAAATCTTCCTGACTTCAGGCCCAGTACATGAGTGGTATCAAACTGAAAAAAAAAAAAATGGAGGCCACTAAACTGTACACAGGGATCCCTATGGGCCACATACTGATTTAGAAAACCACGCATGTTTATAGATTCCTTTTTTTTTTAAAGTAACATGTCAACACATTAAAATCAAATAGGTTCTCTATTTAATTTAAAACTATATTTTAAATTTAATCATTTGAATCTACCCATTCGGGGTGGCAAGCACTCCCAGGCAGCATGATTGACATCTCCAGACTCTACCACTAAATGACAAATAGACAACTAACTTTCCTTTGACATCTCCCAAGAACAACTCACCACCTCCTAAGGCAGTTAGATCTCCATGAACTTCCAAGGCATTTAGCTCAGGCTGAGAAACATTGTCCTAGGCTCTTAAAAATCATAAGAGTAGAGAGATATGTGGGCAGTGGTTCATTAAAAGGAAGATCAAGTACATGCATTAAAGAGCATTTCCAAAGAAATACAGTTGTTAAGGGCCAGGTGGCCTATACCTAGTCACTGTGGATTTGTCTATAAACTTGTAACCTAGGTCCTACAATTGTTTTAATACTCACTCTTCCATGCCCTCAAATTCCTTAACTACCCTCAGAGTCATGCTGGAGTTAACAACTGGTATTTTGGGGGGGGGGGTGAGGCGGTGGGCTGTGAACAGAACAGATTTTGATATTTAACCTTCATTATTAACATTTTCTCTGTCACTTTATTAAGTCCAGACAATCAATAAAACAATAAACGAAGCCCTGACTTGTAGCATTTGCTGATGTCTGAGATGTAAATGCTCTCACGGAACATCTAATATTTTGGGAGCTGATTTGAGCTGGCTCCAGCACGTGGATCTCAAGCTGGAAGGGGCCTAGTTCAATCCCCACATTTTACACATATGGCAACCTTGCCTAAAGTCATACAGGTAGTAAGGGAGAGGGCAGGAGCTAAGCCCACAAGAAAAAGGAGCAGAGAAGACAGAAGGGTAGGGCAGAGAAGAAAATAAGGGAGAAGAGGAAGAAAAAGGAAGGGAAGAGAGAGGGAGGCTAGCAGGGAAGGCTCCTGATTGACAAATCCAATGGTCTTTTTTCGTTCCTCATCTATTTCAATTTATCTTCCTTTTGACTAACCTTTTTCCCTAGTTCTCTGAGAAATCATATCCTCCTGGTTCTCTTACCTCTATTATTAACCCTTTTTGATCTTCTTTACTGGGTCTTTGTCTTTTCCCAATCTCTTAAGGTGAGTGTTCTCTACTCTCCCTCTGTTCTCCTCCTTGGAAATCAATCATTCACTTTCATGGTTTCAGTTATCATTGCTGTACACATGACTCCCCAATTCACCTCAGCCTCGACCTTTCTCCCCAACTGCAGACCTGCATACCTAATTTCATACAGAACATCTCTACCTAAATATCCCTCTGGGACTTGAAATTCAAAATATCCAAAATTTAGCTTATTATCTTTTTTCCTAAAATATCTCTTCCTTTTAACTTCACTATTTGGGTCAGCCACATTGCCATTCAACTAATCTACCATGTTTAAAACCTTTTGGTCAACTTTTTCCAATCTCATATCTAAGCAATGATCAAACCTTTAAATCTCCACCCCAGCAATATCTCTTGCATTTGTTCCATCCTCTCTATTCCCATGACTCTGGTAAGCCCTTCTTCTTCTTTTTATTTTATTTTTGCTAGGCAATGGGGTTAAGTGACTTGCCCAGGGTCACACAGCTAGTAAGTGTTATTTGTCTGAGGTCGGATTTGACTCAGGTCCTCCTGACTCAAGGGCCGGTGCTCTATCCACTGTGCCACCTACCTACCCCCATGGTAGACCCTTCTCATCACCCTCCCAGACTATAACACTAGCTTCTGTATAGATCTTCCTACCTTCACTTTTCTTCCCTCTCCAATCCATCCTTTATGCTATTATCAGAATAATATTATACATAAATCTGGTTATCTGTGCTTGAAAATCATCGGTGACTATTATCTATGTAGCACACAATTGTCCAAGAGGTCACAAAGCAATTGCATTTCCCCAATTCATTTAATGAAATTTTAGAATATAAGAGCCAAGTGACAGAGACAATGCCGTAGGATCATCAGTAGCCTCCTGGTTCTGTTCTCTTGGAGTCTTAGCTCTGAGGCTTGCCATTTCTTGAGCAGGATTCGGATCCAGGTATCAAGTTCTGGGGCTAAAAACCATGGCATGGGGGGAGGGGAGAGAAGTAGAGAGAATGTAGCTCCTTTGCAGCTCCATCTAAGAGGCATGAGGGAAGAGGTTAACAACAAACCTCAAAAACTGGGTCCTTCCTTCACAGCTAGCTCTCTTCTCCACTGCCAGAATTGACTGATTTCTCAACTGATGCTATAACTTTATATCTCTGCTTTTAAACTCTCATAACAGTCTATTCCTCCCCAGGGGCAAGTTCACTGTCTTTGACAAACCTCAGCTAAGTTCCTTGGCCCTTTCACATCCAAATGAGCTACTCAAAGTCTGAAAAAGTCAAAGTCAGACTCGAAATCTGTCTCCTGCCCCTTGTATCCTATAATTTTGTTGATTGGGTTGGGGGGAACTCAGTTGATCAGAAGGTTCCTGTTAAATTCACCAAGTTCAAACTGCTTTGCCTGGCATTCAAAATTCTCCATAATTTTGCATCCCTTTCATCCCCTTCAGATAGATTTTATATAATTCTTCTCTATACTGAAGCTAAATTGGACTATGTCCCTATACACACCAAACTCTCTTCCCTTTTGTTGTCCTTGCCTTGAGTAATTTGCCCTGTTTAAAAGCCTATTCCAAACACCATTTTGTCCAGTAAGCTTTCCCTCATCTTTCTAGTTGGCAATGTCTCAAGTCTCACAAAACAAATTCTTTACATATCTCCCATCCTCTTTATTGTGTATAATTTTGTACTATCATTTTTTTATGTACTGTCATATCACCTACTTGGATTGTATGTTCCATGAGGACTGGGATCTTAAATAATTTATATTGCCTAAGGTTCTGTATGCTATAAAAGCTTAATAAATGATTGTTGAATTGAATCAAATACCTTCAGTTCTAAGTCTATCATTTTCCTTGAAACTCTCAAAGTACGTTACTTGTATATGTCTAAAGTACTTTGGCTTCTACTTTGCATTAGAGTTAGGTGAAGGTTAAATCTACTCTACTAAAGCATAATCTTCTGAAGGGCAAAGGCCACACCATTTATCTTTGTATCCTGCAATCCACTTAACACAGTGCCTGGCAAATTGTAATGACTAAGTACATGTTTGTTGAAGGAAAAATACATGCAGATCCCAGATCTAAGAGGTCTATTTACCTTGATCAGGGGAACCTGTGACCTCAAGGCCTATATAACCTATAGAACCTCTCATCTGGGCTCTAAGAATATGCTGCTTTTGATTGGGAAGTCTACCTCTAGGGCGGGGCCAGCTAGACTTTGGTCTAGACATCAGTATAGGGAATTCAGCATGAGGAAACTCCCTCTGCCCATCCAGGAATGCAGAGCAGCACTTTCTCAGCAATTTATGGTCTTGGTTGTTTAAGGCACTGAAAGACTAAATAGTTTGCCCAGGGTACAGACAATATGTGACAGAGAAAGGACTTGAATCCAGGTCTTCCCACCTCTGAAGCTGGCACTCAATTCATGAAACCATGCTGTCCCCAGTCTGCTTTTTAAGAAGTTAAAAGAGTTTAAGAAAACCAGATCGAAAAGAGAACTTAAAAAAAGTAGGCAAATGCCTACTTTTAACTCATAAAACCCAATGGAATTGACTGTGTCATAAATCCACGTAAACATTATTTTAACCCCGTGGAAAATGTTTTATATACACTCTCAGCTGTGAGTCAGTAGCTGCAAAGCCCATTTATCATTGAATAAGATCCTTGGAAACTGATCTTCCAAATGCACTTCCCAACAGTTGAAGTCAGATTCAAATAGATTGAACAGCATAGCTCGTAACTTTATTCCCATAGCTTTTAGAAAATATCACAGTGACTGGCCTCTACAGAGAACACTGATTAAGTGTCTTGTCTCCAAAAACATTCTGTCCAGTATTTGCAAAGCTCAATTTTTTTCCTTAGTGATTTATTTTAAAAGAATATATCCACAACTCAATGATACATTAGGGCAGGATGTACTGACTTTGAAAAAGAATGTTTCAACAATCTCAGTAATGATGGTTGGCTTCTTGAGGATTTGAAAGTTTTATCCCTCTAAAAGAGGATGTGTTTATTTGATTGTACTTATCAATTTGTAAGGACTTATTTTTTAAAATTTTTTTTATAGGTGTGATTCAGTGTTTTATTTTTCCCAAACTATTCTTTATCATAGTGTAGACCTAATTTAATTAGATTCCCCCCCAGTCTGTGGGCCTGAAGCTCAGGAAGCAGCTGCCCCCCCCACCCAAGGCCAAGCTCTTGGGGAATGGAGCTGAGACCCCGCCTTCCTTTCTCAGCACTGACAGAAACAGTCTTTTCCCACTGACCTTCTAAGTTGTCTTTGACATTTGTGGATTGAGGAGTCTGGAAACCACCACAGCTGCCCTCAATTCAGTCCTCTGAGGCCTGCTCCAGGTTCACTGCAGCCTGCACCGCCTACACTGCGCTGTGCTCCCAGCCTGGCATGCCCAGCCCGGCGTGATACACCTTTCTGATCAATCATCCAGGTTGTCTTGAGCTGGAAATTTGTTTCACTCTCTTTTTGTGGGTTCTGCTGCTTCAGAATTTGTTTAGAGCCAATTTTTTATGAGTATTTGGAAGGGTTTGGGGGAGAGCTCAGGCAAGTCACTGCTTTCACTCTGCCATCTTGGCTCCGCCCTCAATTTGTAAGGATTTAGAAAACAAAAGTTTTCCCTATTGTCAGAGAAAAGGTCAGATGAGGGGAAACCTCTACTCCCTAAGATTTGGTGCAACAAAAATAGGCAGATCTCATCACGAATTACATTTCCTGTGGGACTACATGCCCTAAGAGTCAGAATTGATACCATGGGACTGAGAAATCACATTCTCAAAGGATGCTGTACTGGGGGTAAGGGATTATTATTTTAGAGAAGTAATAGACCTCTAGCTAGGCTTGGGCTGACCATTGAAGACCCTGTGAATAATATTTCTTTCCAAATGGGAAGAGAAGAAGCTAATGCAAAGTCAAGACTGGAGGGCAGAAATATTTTTCTTGACTCTGGGAGTTGTATTTCTTCCTGAGGTCTATTCAACTAGCCCAAGCCTTACTGGAGGGTTGTTGTAATAAGAAGATGATAAGAAAGAAAAAAAGCAGAGTCACAAGGAGTAACAGCAAGAGATCTCAATTTGTAGAGCTGACCATTGTTACTTCTAAAAATGTAATAGGAGAACAAATTGCTGGCTGAATTGCTGATGGAGTAAAGAAAACATAGATGAACTTCTGCATAGGATGCTAGCAACAACAGGATGAAGCAGCAGATCTGCAGAAATTGCTAGAGTAGGAGTGACATTGCCAATAGAATGATTGCCAAGATATTTAATTGCTTCCCAGAGTTTGTAGGGGAGAAGCTAGAAAGAGAAAACTCACCCTCTAGATTATGCTTAGAAAGAAGACAATGGATAGATACACACTTATTTGGGAAATGGTTACTGATAATATTTCATATTTCTTTTTTCAGTTTCTCATCTGTTTTATAAATACATTTGCTGGTTACATGATATTGTTTCAAATTTTAGTGAAATGTTCTTAAACTTTTTGGTGTTAGACTCCTTTGTTGCCTGTCACCTACAGATCCCTTCTCAGAACAGTGTTTTTAAATGTGCAGAATAAAATAGATGGGATTTCAAAGGAAATCAATTATATAAAATATAGTTATCAAAATACATTTTTTTTAAAAAGTCATATGCCCCTGGTTAATAACCCCTAATCTACAACAAAGTTGACTTTGGAGGTGCTCAGTACCACACCAAGATGGAGGTTCTAATTACACGGGCATATAATTATCAGAAATACCTTGTCTCCCAGACACAAAAACACAAACCCAAGCCTAGGAGGGCTAGTGCTGGCTGATCCGTAAATAAGGTAGTGGCTATTCCATAGGACTGGCATCTTATTACACTTGTTTATAATGACAAAGGGAAGTGGCAATGAGAAAGTGTACCCCCCAGAGTGTGACTTAATTAATGTTCAAGGAGGCTAAGACTAAATAACAGCCACATTCATTTTGTGGCTTTCAATGGACAATGATTAGAAGGGCCTGAAGATAATGGAACCCAACCACACACTCAAATAAGAAAAAAACCATTGAAGACTTTTTGAAACTTCCAGATTAGATCCAAGTATGTTAACAAAGCCGAGCCATGACAAAATTTTGAAGTAGATAGTATCTGTCTTCACCCCTTCATCTCTTCTTTTATGTTCCCATTCTATCTGTTGGTGTCTTCTTCCCCTAACCCTTCCTTCCTCCACCCCCTCCCACACCCTACACATACACAATACATTTGTTTGAATACAGATTCATAGATTTAGAACTGGAAGGGATTTTAGAAGCCATCCTTTCTAACTCTCTTATTTTTACAGATGAGTAAACTGAGGACATATAGGTTAAGTGACTTACCTGAGGTCAAGTGAGTAAGTGGCTTGTCCAGTGTCCACATGCTAGCTACTCTTAGCAAGTGCCCCATGCTCTCAACCTTGTCTTCTCCTCCATTAAATTCGACCTTCATTTACATTTTCTCAGGGTATTGTTCTCTTCATGGAGAACAATAAACTCATAAGGATAAATGCTGATAACAGCCCAATGTATTATTTCATCACAATAAGAAGGTAGTGTGGTTTAGAGGTCAGACTATTGGCTTTGAGCCAGAAGACATGGGTTCAATTTCCTGTTCTTCCAATTTGATTCAGCTTTTGTTAAGCACCTACTGCATGGCCTTGGCCAAACCACCTTCTTTCTGGTTTTCACATTTGTAAAATGAGATTGTTGAACTACCAGGTCTCTAAGGGCCCTTCCAGCTTCCTTCTATCAATGCAGATCAACAACTACTTTACAACTTGTAGTCTTAGCTATAAAAGCCTAAAATGCGTGTGTGTGTGTGTGTGTGTGTGTGTGTGTGTGTGTTTGACTACTTTATTGCCTGGTGAAACCTATGGATCCTTTCTCAGAACAGTGTTTTTAAAAGCACAGAATAAAATAGATGAGATTTCAAGGGAAATCAATTATATGAATACGATTACAAAAATCTTTTTTAAAAGCCAGGTTCACATAACCCAGGTTCAGAACCCTTGATCTAGAGCAAAGTTGACTCTGGAAGTTCCCAGTTCTACACTAAGGTGGAGGTTCTAGTTACGTGGGAATATAACTGTAGAATTTCTTCCAGATGTACAAACATAAACCCAAGCCTATGAGTATTGTGTTATTTTTCTTTAATGCCATACTTCAAAGAATTCACTAATTTCAGATATCAGAGCTTATGAGAGAGAGAATTCAGGTGAGCAGAGAACTTTTCTTGAATTTCTCAACATCCTCAATCTAGGTAACTCATCCACTCTAACTATTTCAAATATCCAAATAGGGAAAATTAGACCCAATAAACCCACTCAATCCAAAGAGCCCAGAATCAATACAAAATTAAACCAGATTAAATTTTGAATATTCAGGTAAATATTTCTCAAGGCTGAGGGAACCCATTAACTAGAAAAATAATTCCATTCCAAAAGAGAGACGGCTTTCTTTTCAGCAACTTGAAACACAGGTTCTAGTTGGAATCTATTTTTGACAATGTAACACCATGTCCAGGCTCAATCCCCCAACTTTCTACCAGAAGCAGGTTCCCAAAGGGCGACTGACTACTCCTCACCGCAGGGCCCTAGGAGGCATTGTTGATTTTTAGTAATGGTCCTCTTAAGCACCAATCTGGTATGCTTCTCCCTTCGATAAGTTAGCCAACCAGGTTTAATTAGCTTTCAGTAAGAGGTGTTTCATAAGTAGGTAATAATCAGAACAGTTGTTACAAAATCAATCACTCTAAAAATCTTGGACACAGTCTCCCACAAATACGTACAAAATACAGGGGAAAGTGGGCTTATGCTAAGAGAGCATATATAATACTCCCTTTATGGAGACCTTGTGAAATTTCATTTTGATGTATATAGCTCTCTTCTGGACTTCAAGGATCAGTACCCTTATCAAATCCTGAGGATGCCTTTTCTGGGTATGTTTGTTTAGTTCGTCCCCAGCTCTGGATACAGACACTGGATGCAGCCATAGTTCTTCTAGGGACACTGCCACTGATGATCAGGAGAAGACCAAATCTTCTGACCTTTCAAAATGTCGTCCTCTCAGAGGTTTAATTTGAACTATTCCACCACTAGGCTGGCCTACTACTGAAATTCCTGAATCAGAACTGATTTGCTCTTTTATCTAAATCCCATAGAAGGTAACTGATAATCTTCAACCAACCATGACGATAATAATAACTGCTAACATTTATATAGTGCTTGCTATGTGTCAGGCACTATGCTAAGTGCTTTACAAAAATTATATCATTTGATCTTCACAACAATCCTGGGAGGTAGGTGCTATTATTATTCACATTTTGTAGATGAGGAAATTGATGAAGACAGAGATTAAGTGACTTGCATAGGGTCACATAGCCAGTAAGTGTCTGAGGCCAGATTTGAACTCTGGGTACAGCACTCTATCCATTTTATTATCTAGCTACCTAAAGACATTTCCTGAGTGGCATCTGCTTTCATTAAATGTGTGTCTGGTTATATTTTTGATTAATTCAGTCTATACAGCTGCCTAGGAGTTTTTTACACCTGGTATGCATATTTGTATAACTCAATCAAAGAGAGATTCTCACCTGATACAGGTTATGAGGGTATTAAACATTTTCTTAGTTACATTAATTTGGGTTAAAGAGTGTGAGGTATCCCCTTTGACACATACAAAACATAAACAAGAATGATAGGAAGCAAAACTAAGCTATGTGAAAGAAATGAGTAGTGGATTGGGCCTAAAGAGACCTGGAATCTAATTCTAGTATTGGGTTTTCCCATTTGCTGTGTGACCTTTAGCAAATCACCTGATTTCACTGGGCTTTAGTTTCATACTTAAAATGAGTGGGTTTAATTGGATGGTTGCTAGGACCTCTTGCTACTGTAATGCTCTCTTTAAAAAAAAAAAAAAAGAAACCTGGGCTTGTGATTTCATTGGTATTGGAACTCCCAGTGGGGAAATTCCTTCTACCATTGCAGATCAGCAATCATTCTGCAATTGACAGAGTTGTTTGGGGGGGGGGTGATGGTACACTGGTTTACCTAGACTCTCACAGCCAGTACGTGTCAGAGTCAAGACTGAGACCCAAGTTACCCTGACCCTTTGAATGTCTCTCAACAGCCTATGAAGTATGTAAATATAGCTGTCTTGCCAGGTCATCAGTAAATGGTATGTTTGGGGTGGGGGGCAGCACTTGAAAGAAAAATCAAATACCTACACACTTGATTCAGTCAACTAGTACCATTTTGACCCATGAAAGAATAAAAGAGAAGGAACTGTTTAATCATTCACATAATCGCATTTGGAAGAGACTACCAGAGCCATCTAGTTCATTACCAAAGCCAGAAGGAATCCTCATTGTAATTTATGCAAAAAGTGGTCATCCAGTATCCATGTGAAGACCTTCAAAGAGGGAGAATCCATTCCTTCCCAAGCCCACCTGTTCCATTTTTGGACATTTCTTATTAAGAAATATTTTCTCACAACAAGCTTGCATATACTTCTGTGTAACTTCTACTCATTGTTTCTGGTTCTACACTCTGAAGCCAAACAAACAAGTTATTTAATGCCCTCTTCCACATGGAGAGCTAGGTGGTGCCATCGTGCACAGAGGGCCAACCCTGGAGTCAGGAAGTCTCATCTTCCTGATTTCAAATCTGGCCTCAGACACTTACTAGCTATGTGACCCTGGGCAAGTCACTTTACCCTATTTGCATCAGTTTCCTCATCTATGAAATGAACTGGAGAAGGAAATGACAAACCACTCCAGTGTCTTTTCAAAGAAAACCTGAAAGGGTTCACAAAGTTGGACACAACTGAACCAACTGAACAACCACAGGAGAGCCCTCATATACTTTAACACAACTATTACAATCATCCCTCTCCTCCCCCACCCCTATCTTTTCTTCTTCAGAATAAATATTTCCACTTTCCTCAGTGGAGCTTCTCATGACAGGGAAACAGGGACTCAAAGACTTTGCTATCCTTATTGCCCTCATCCGTATTCTTAAACTGTGGTGCATAGAACTCAACCCAGCTCTCCATACGTAATCCAGCTAGGACAGAGTACATACCTTCAGAAAGGGAGAATCTACAGCCTACTTTGGGGAATCATTTTCAAAACCCCTGTTGGGATATCCCGAGTCTCATTATACATTCTCAACATGAAAAAAAAGCTCATCCTCTCCCAGTTCAGATATAGTGTGAGACACAATCTGATCGTACTGCCTGTTTATCATGGCCCACCCAACTGGCATACATTTCTTAGGGGGAAACAGCTCCTGGATCACAATCCTGTTCCTGAATAGTCTTTCTCACATCTAGTCCCCATACAGAGCTGGGCTTCCAAGATACACACTTGTCCTGGAGCACATAGATTCATTCACCCTCTTACTCTACCACATACAACCCCTAAAACCACATTCAGCTTGCGCACAGACATGAAAACAAACCCTTTCATTTTCTATATTCATTATGGCAAAAGGGCACAACACATTTTCATGCCAAGTAGTATTTCTCCTTCTCTTCTTGTTTAATGTTCTCATGCCCTCTCCCTACCGCAGGTCATAAATTTGTAGTACCTGACTAAGCCGTAACTGTAGAAATGAGTCAAAATCTTTTTAATAATTAATAAAAGTGGTTCAGATGATATGGCACTTTCAGGCGGCTTTTTCAATAATGACCATATACATAATGAGCTGTTCTTTATGTTTTTAGGACTTTGGGGAACATCCTTTTTGCTCCTTAGCCAACATATTGTTTTCTTAGATTGTGTGTATGTGTGTGTTTGTCTGTGTATGAGTGTATGTGTGTGTGAGTGAGTGAGAGATAGAGAGAGAGAGAGAAGAGAGAGAGAGGGAGAGAGAGAGAGGTATGGAGAGAGAGAGAGAGAATGCCTTGTTTAAAGTAAATAAAGATGTAATGAACCCATATTTGGAGGAATATCTGGTGTTCTTGTCTTTTGGCAGTAAATATGAGATGCCTTCTATTAAGAAAGATGGAATTAGGCTTGAATTAGAGAGGAAACTGGTAAAGTGCTTTGCCAATAACTTATGTGTCACTTGGAAGTCTCTGAGCCAATAATTATGGACCTCACCTGACCCTGCCACTTGCCAATTTTGTAGAGAAGATAAGAGTTTCAGTCCCCTTTCTCCATGCAATTGTTCTGCCATTCCTTATATTAATTATATGCAAACTTTCTCTTTTATGTTTGGTCCAACTTGTGCTGTATTGACTTGCATTGAACTGTCATTGTATTGGATTTCTTTCAACCACATAGATGAACATAAAGTGTCTACAATCTCCTTCTCCAGTGGTTCTCTTACTCCTCTAATTTCTTTGCTTTTTAAACCTCTACAGATGTTGAATCGCTTATGTTTTTTTTGTGCTGTCTTGACTCCTCATGTCAATTTAACATTTTAGATTTCTCTTTTAATTGTTGAATAGGGAGATGAAGAATCTCATATCCTTTTGTGCTCTGGATTCCATTCCACACATTTCCTTCACATTACCTTTAATCATACAATATGCTCTTCAAGTTTTCTCCTGCAAATTCTGGGTAGGCATTGATGTAATCTTCCATCATCTTCCTAAAAGCCACCAATAATTTTCTCAGGCTGCCTTTGCCATGGTAGTATTTAATGCCCATCTTTTGAAGTCTTGTTAGCTGGCTTCACTTTTCCTGCTTTGGTTCTTACTGAGGAAATGGCCCTAGCCTATGCTGCTCTGTTTAGAGCCTGAAATGTCTGTATACTCTTTGTCAAATGTTGTAGGAGATGTTTGATGGTTATAGAAGATATTCACCTTTTAGAATTACTCTCTTTTGACATAATTGGTCAATTAGTTGGATTCACACTATCAGACTCAAAGAGGGATTTTTGAAATTACATTTTAGGTATGTTGATATTTATTTTAAAATAATTTAAAGTATTGTCATTTTATTGCTATTAGTTTTATTATTAGGCAAGACTACTGGGGTTTGTATTGTGCATTAAGATTTTCAATGCTCTCAGGTTCCTTAGCATTTTTCTGTTCAAATTTAAGTTGTTTGTCCTTCATTTTTGAAGAGGACCAATGACATCACAGGTGATATGTTGACTTGTGCACAAATTGTATTTAAGTGAGGTAGAGTTGTGCAAAGTTGTCAGCCTTATTACTTCTTCCAGAGTCATTGAAGTCCCATGGCAAGACAAAAGTCAAGATGATTGGTGATGGCTCAGGATGCAGTGGGTGACCTTGGCGTCTTTTATGTGTGACCAAGCTTTAAGCCCTCCATGGCACCTGCTTCAGCTGTTTTCATGGCCATTGGAACAAATTGTTCTCTTCTGCCCATTCTGCCAGGGGAAGCCTTGGGGTAGACATCCCCCTAACTCACTGATGGGTTTGAGGCCTTTAATTACCCTCAAACTGGCTTAGCCTGTCTGCCAAGAAAGTTTACTCGGATGTAACCAGTGGGTATGTCGTAGCTTCCTGGAGCCATCAGCAAGTGAAGCTGGACGCCAAACGTGGCTGAGCAGCCCTGAAAAGGGCTCAGCAAGCCCTCACACCAGACGTGCTAGTCCTCCCCAAACACCCTACATATCCCCTACGTTTCTATAACTGCTCTTAATTTATCTAATCTGGGTTTTGCACTAAAGTTATTTTTCATAATTGCCCTACATTGACCTGCAATACATTGCTGTAACTTGGTGCTGAAAATATTGTTGACCAAAAATAATATGAAGTCTTAATATAACTGGTAAGATGTTTCCAATTTTCTGGGATGCAGTGATATACATAATAAAAGCATATCTACTTTTCTTTTATTTCTTACATACTCACACTTCGCCCACTGTAGTGGTCAATGCCATCTATGCTGAAGCATTTCTAGCAAGTGAGTTGTTGATGTTTCTGATTTGTTCCGAATTATAATAAAGGAGAAACATTCATTTTGTTTTCATCTGTGTCAAGCTGATCCTCATACTGGTGCTGTATGTGGCTGGCCTGAAACCCTATGCCATGCTGTCTATTTCTTAGATTCACAGAAGTAATTATATCACACTGGCTGGTGTGCTAAGCCAACTAGGTATTGCCCAACTGTATTGCCAGAAGCCAATTAGATGACATTTTATGGTTCTTTCAAGCTTTCATAACTACTGCCTACAGAGAATCTTAGGTAAGGAAGGAAGAAAAGAAGTATTTATTAACCACCTACTATGTGCTAGGCGCTGTGCTAAGCATTTTACAAATATTGTCTCATTTGATCCTCACAACAACCCTGGAAGTAGGTGCTGTTATCATCTCTATTTTACAGATGGGGAAATTGAAACAGACAGAAGTTAAGTGATTTGCCTGGGATCACCCAGCTGGTAAGTGTCTGAGACCAGATTTGAACTCAGATCTATCCTGACTCCTGGTCAACTGCTCTATTCACTGCATCACCCGGTTTCCTCTACATCACTCTGACTGGTCTTCGTTTACTTTGCTATTGCCCCTTCTCCCCACTGCCCCACCATCAACATGGAGAATGGCTTGGGCTCTAAAGGGTAATTATTGTTCTGTTTATTTTTATTTATGTGGTACAATACTCGTTAATAGAAAAATATAGCTAATTTTTAAGTTAAATAGATGTTTGCTAAGCAAATTATGTGAACAATAGCTCAAAGTAACACCCCACTTTTTAAATATAGAGAACAGACAGTCTATTGAAGAAGATAGAGATAGAAACTTGCTTTAATGCTAGTATGGAGGTTCAAAGGCTCACCCTTTATTTATGAACCCAATAAATTTATTTGTGCCCCATGTATTAGATGATCTAAGATAATGAGCACTTCCATAGCAACAAAAGTCAGACAATAAATTCTTACCTTGGTTTTGACATTTTGAAAGGAAAGAATCATAATATAAACCCAAACAAGGAGTATCAGCCCTGAGTATCAAACCATAGCTACAAGGTGAACAGTTTTTTGTCTTTATTCTTGGAAAAAAATTATGCATCAGTTATCTTGGAAAAGAATTCAGGCTGAAGTAGACAATCCCTAAAGTCCCTTCAAGCTCTAAAACTCTGTAACTTTGTAATATTTAGAGATGGCCAAGGAGAAATTTATTCTAATTGTGCAGAGGATTTTTGATGATTTTGCTTTGAAAATGTATTCAAGTCATCTAACAAAACCTAGTAAAGATGGGAAGGATATCTAATCCTGGTTGTAAATTCCCCATTGATTATAAATCTAATACAACTTATCAAATATGAAAGAGAACTGAGGCCTTGATAAGTAGGAATTAGTTAAGTAACGCTGTATCATTTCAGGTGTGTTCCACTGTCTGTGACTCCATTTGGGGTTTTCTTGGCAAGGACACCAGCGGGGTTTGCCATTTCCTTCTCTAGCTCACTTTATAGATGAAGAACTTAAGCAAGCAAGGTTAGTGATTTGCCCAGGGTCATACAGCTAATAAGTGTCTGAGGCCAGATTTGAACTCAGATCCTCCTGACTCCAGGCCTGGCGCCCTATCCACTGCATCACCTAGCTGCCCCAAGTTAAATAATGAAGAAATCATAACTTGTAATTTTCATTCAAATGACACTGATCATAAAATCCAGCAGAATTATTCTATGAATTTAGATTGTATAGCTCTATAATATGTGGTATTATGAAAAGCATGAAAAAAATTCCTATTTCATCTGAAGGAAACAACTACGGTAGTTGCACTTTTAAGATGGACAAGGCTTTGTTCTGAAAAAAACAAAGAGCAAAAAACTGGGCCTCAGGAGATTTAGGTTCAAGCTCTGGCTCTGCCTTGAATTTTTTAGTTATTGGACCTGTCTGGTTTTTGGCCTCCCTCAGTTTCCTCATTTAGAAAATGAGTGATGGAGTAGATGATTTCTTGGATCCTTCTCAGCTTTGAGATTCTGTTTTCTGACAAGAAAAAGACATCATAATTAATCAATCATGTTCTTCTGCTGAACTCATAGTTCTCCTCAGGGGGAAAAAAAGAAGAAAGAAAAGAAAAAAAGTGAGGCAATTTATCTCAATTAGCTCTATATAACAGGAAACACATTAATCTTCTCCAACATACAGATTCCTGACAAGGAATCGAAGGGTTCACAAGTTTTTAAAAATGTGTTTACACACAACACCTACGAGACTTGAGATAAGGATAGGGGAAGGTATGAAAAAAGAAACCAGGAAGTTGAACTCTCTGAGTAAATGAAAAACCAATGAAGGCCCTAGAAAGTGGATAGTGAGCGTCTCTCCTTAGGCCAGAGAGATGGACAACTACCAAGACAATGTTGAACTCATTGTTTCATGCAGTAACGATGAGATATTTGTACTTAGTTGTTTTTCTTTGTACTAGAGAGGGCTCAAGATGGAGGTAGGTGGGGGTGGGATCTCCTCCTTTCCAATAACTGATGGAAAGAAAAAGTATCAATAAAATATATTTTAAAAATATATTAAAAATAAACAAACTGATCAGAAAAAAGAACTGCGATATAGGACCTTTTTCCTTTTTCTTGGATCTCATAATAGTTTTCCTCACCCTTGCACCACATTACTTCAACCTTGATCATGCCCTTCTGACGTTGACCTTGACCTCCTCTTTGCCACTCCTTACCATACTATCTTCATCTATTTTCTTCTTAAGGTTTTAGCCAGAGGGAATAGGAGAAAAAGAAGAATGAGTGAGACTCATAAGGGAAGAAGAAAGTGCCAGAAGAAGGTAGAAAAAAGCAAGAGGAATATTCTGGAGAATGTGTAAACCACACATACTTAGGAGATTAGCAGAACTTGGCATCTGGCCACCTTGCTTCTTTCTACCTCAAACCAAACTGGCATCTTACATATGGTAAGTAACAAGTAATAGTAACCAGAATTGGCAAGTATCTAACACTTGATGGAGTTGGGCATGTGAGCTCTGGCTTCCTGGGGAGATACCTGTGCTCAGGCTAAGGGGATTTGTGCAGATCCTTTGATTATCCCTGTTCCACATATGTTATCTAATTTGAGCCTCATAACATCACCCTGCCTCCCTCCTCATCACCACCAAGGTATATAGTGCATTATATTATTATCCTTCTTTTAAAAATGAGGAGCTTGAGTCTCGGAGAAATTACAGTATTTGTATAGGTTACATAGCTAGTAAGTTTCAGAGCTACTCATGCTTTCTGATTCCACATACAATGCTCTTTCCATGAACCATAACTGCCTTGATAATAAACTTAATTACAAGGTAGCTGTGTGACTATGGAGGTAGTTGTCCATTTTCATGGACATTATTCAAGATCATTCTATAAGTAGCAAGATGGGCTTTCCTTGAATGACACTGAATCTAATGCTTAGCACAGTGCTTGGCACATAGTAAGCATTTAATAAATGCTTGTTGACTCAAATGTTATGTTCATTTGGGTTTTTTTTTCCCCTTTGTTCCCCACCCCCAACCCAGTCTTGTAATGATCACCAAAAACTCTTTGGTGAGAGAAAATACAAATGACTAACTTCTTGCTTTTGTCTTTGACAAACCAATCTTACTTCAGTCCACAGAAATTTTTCCTTCATAATTACATATTTCACCTTATCATTCAATCACTTAGTGCCTGCTATGTGCTAGGTACTGTTCTAGGTGTTAGGAATCCTCAGAAGGATTTGCGATGCTATAATTCCCTCCAGTGATATGGATTGTAACCATCCATGCCTATCCATCCTGGAATGGATTCTTTTCCATGTTCTCCTAAAAGTTTGCCATATATTGCCCACTGTGTGGAGAGAGAGCCATCAGTCTGGCTCTCCCCACATCACTAAGGCAACAGTAGACCTTCTAACTGCCCAGTTGTTATCCTTTGCTTTTGTCCCATGACCAACTCATCTCTCTTCCTGTCATATAGCTCCTTAAAGACATCCTTTATTCTTGTTTGTCAGGGTGCCTCATGGATGCGCTGTGGCCTACTTACAATCATCCACTGGCTTCTACGTGGTCATCATCTTTAGTTCTTTGGAGTAAGTAGTGTTATACGGTTAACTGTCTCATAATAATGTTGATAGAATGTTAGTATAAAAAATGTTGGCCTTCCCTTTCATAGAAAGCTTTGAAATTTTCATCTTCTCTTTTCAACACGTAACACAGTCCATTGCCCTTTTGTACTTTCTTTTTCAGATATGCAGATTGTTAGACAAGCTCATTCACTTGGCCATTCCTCTGAATGGAAAGGCCAAAATCCTTTGAGTGATTACACATTTCAGGAAGCTTTGTAATATATTGAAGTTCTATACAATCAGCACAATATCATCCATAAACAGCATCATCTAGAGGTCCTCATGAACCACAAGTAAACCCACCTTCATCTGATTTCTGTGCGGTATCTCCTTTAGTGATTATCTTTGGTAAGCAGAGAAATGCATTTTCTGATGTTTATTATAAAATGGTAACTGAGAAAGGTTATTTCTCTTACTGTACTTCCCAAGGAGTCTTGAATGATTTTGATGTATGGGTGGGAGACAGTATGTGATAAAAGAACTGCAACCATATTTTGTTCCACTAAATTCAGAGCTTTGTTTATAATCAACAAATAATAAATCCAAGGAACTGTATATTATCTATATCTCCAAGTTATTTATGAGATGATGGATACGTGGTCTGTTATTTAATGTCATTTGCAAACATGTGCTTGTTTCATTAAGGGCATCATTAAGAATGTCCTTGATTCAGGAAGATGATGTTCATAAATAATGCATATAGATGAAAGAGTAGGCATATTGGTAGGTGTTATCAATGTTTTCTGGTCACTTTTTTTTTGGTGTTAATGAAGTTCAAGATTTTTTCCACTGTGCAGTATCTTTTTTTTTTTCCTCCTTGACATGCTTTGTATATTGACTCATTCCTGCCCACACAATTGTATTGCCTCCGGCTCGAATTTCCTTTAAATATACTTGGTCCAGTTTGTTTGATTTTCTCATTTTAGTCCTTTTTAGTGGCATTTCTAGTTCCTCTATAAGCACCATGGGAACTGAGATGTTAGGGTCCAAACATGGTGGTTGTCTTTCTTCTCAGCCTTGGCTTCTTCTCTATCTCTTTCTATAACACACAGTTCCAAACCCACATTTAGTTCTCTTCTTTTCCATGAACCTGAAGAGTTCCACTCAGATGCTGTTGATAGTACTGCTAGCAGGTCTCCTGGGAGATCCTGGGCATTTTGTTTCCCAGATGCTTGGCCCATTCTCCTGCTGTAGCTCAGGTGTCAGCTGCCTGGCTATTGAATGGGTTGGGTGCTAAGGCATTGAGAAGCCTGTGCACAGGTCTGATCCTGTTCTTTACTGTACCTTGGGCAGGGATGCCCAGGGACTAAGCTGCCTGGAAGCTGAACCACCAGGGCACTGCCTACTGTGTTTCCAGGACAATGGTCTGGTCCTCTTTCCTGCTCTGCCTCCTTTGGGGCTATCTGGCTGGGAGTGGGAAAGGGAAAAAATTACACTACTTGGGCACTGAACACTTCACTGTCTAGGACTGATCTGCCCACTTTTCTTGATGCTCCCCTGGCAGGCTGCCTAGGCACTGAATTCCCTTTATTCTGTCACCTGGGCACCAGTCTCACCTTGTCTCTTAGTCTGGGTTTATGCTTTGGCTTTTGCCTGCCCAGGCTTGTCTTTGCTTCAAATTTCTACAGGATTCTGGCAGCATTTTTGTACAGTTCTGAACTGGTTGGAAGATCTTATAGCTATTTCTCTCTCTCTTTTTTTTTAATCACTTCTTGTTGGTTTATAAAGCTGGAGTATTTCTTCAATGTTTGTGGGGAACTGAGTTCCTCTAGGTCCTAACATCACCTCTCCCCACAATTCCTCCCTCACATGTTTTTCCTAAAGCACAGATCCAACCATGTTACTCTCCTACTCCATAAACTCCTGATCACAGCTAAGAGCAAATATAACCTCCTTTGTTGAGCATTTAAAACCATTCACAACTTGACCCCAAAATACCTTTCTATAATTACTATACATCATTCACTTTAACACACATGCTCCCCTGTCAAATTGGCTGTGTTACTCTTCTGTATAGATGGAACTCCATTTCCTTTTTCCTTTGCACTGGCTTTCCACCATGCTGAGAATGAATTCTCTACTTACATCCAGCTCTTAGAATCTCTAGTTTCCATCTAAACTTGGCTCAAGCATCCCCTTCTGAAGAAAACTTTTCCCAATTCCACTAGTTGCAAGTGTCCCTCTTCCAATTACCTAGTATCTTTTTTTTTTGTTTGGTATATGTTGTTTCCCCTGATAAACTGTAAGCTCATTGATAGCAAGGGCTGTCCTAATTTTATCTTGGTATCCCTAAAGCCTAGCACAATGCCAGACACACAATAAGTACTTAATAAATGCTTATTGATTGATTGAGATAGTTGGGACTTAGAACTATAGAACCTGGAGCTAGGATGGACCTCCAAAGATCAGTTAGCTTACTTGCTGCTTTCAAGCAGGTAAACGAGGTCAGTGGAGGTTAAGTGATTTGTTGACCATCTCCTTTTTGGTGGAGGGAAGATTGGGGCATGAATAGGACTAGGAACCATGAACAGGACACAAGTATTTGCTGTGATTTAAAGAATATTGGATTTGGAGATTGAAATCCTGGGCTGGAATTTAGACGCTACTAGTTAGCGTGTGACTTTGGGCAAGTTACAACCCTTTGCCTCAGTTTGCTCATTTGCAAAATGGCAATAATAATACCACTGCATTGGATTATTGTAAGTATGAAATGACATAATGTGAATAAAGCAAAGCACTTTGTATATATTAAAATGCTATTGTAAGGGTAGAGTTAATTTACTCAATCAATTCTTCCCCCCATTCTCTACCCTTTCCCTCTATTTAAAGTAAATGATAAAATGCCCAAATCACTCAATCTCAGTCATACTCTAAATTCAAAAAGTACTTTTGAGATGGAGTGACATTGCATAGGAATTATGTTTGGGTAGGCTAAGGAAACTGGGTCCTATCCTAGAGGTTGTCTACAAATTATCTCATTCCAGAGACTGGAGCAAATGTGGCATTCCAAGTAAATTCATTGAGAAGGAACTGCTTGAGAGATGGAGGAAGAGGCCTTAGCTCCAGCCTTGGCCCAGGCCTCTTCTCCCTACTTCCCCCATTTTAGCCAGAGGAGGATCTTGTGGGTTTCAAAGGGTTTGGGAAGATGTTGGATTTCCCACATACCCATTAATGTCATTTTGTCATCCCTAGGCCAGTTGACAGGAATGCCTGTGAGCAGGACATAGAATCATGGTTCCATAAGCAGCCCAGCAAAGAAACTACACCACGTTCAGGGGAAACTTATTGAATGGAAATGATTGTGTATGTGTGACCTATATTGGATTGCTCACCATCTCAGGGAGGGGGAGAGGAGGAGATGGAGGAAGGCATAAAATTTAGAACTCAAAACTTAAAAAAAAACCCAAATGTTAAAAATTGTTTTTAACAAGTAATTAGGGGGAAATAAAATATTTTAAAATTTTAAAAATTTAATTATAAAAAAAATAAAAGTGACATATACATTTTTAAAAATAAAAATTAACTCATGAATGGGGGGAAAGGACTTCTAGTAACTAGGAACTATGAATTTCCCTCCTTTGGAACATATACTTTTTAAGCTTGAACCCATTTTCCTCTGTACTCTGTACTTGTGGGAATGTGTGTCACAGACTTTCTGAGACTTGCATTGTACCAACTCTTTTTCCTATACATCTTAGTTAAATACTCTTTTCCAAAAGCTGTATAAGGTTAGCTGACAAAAACAACAACAACTGATACTCTTGGTGGGGAAGAACACCAGTAGAGCTTGAGCCAAGGGTATCAGCAAATCAAGCCCTGACTTCTCAAGAGGTCCTTCTGGAGCAGAGGTTCCCAAACTTATTGGCCTACCACCCCCCTTTCAAGAAGAAATTTACTCAGCACCCCCTTGGAAATCTACTTTCTTTAACCCTTTAAAGGTTTTTCTTTTAATTTGCATTATTAAAAAAATTATAAAATATATGCTTTCAATGATGCATCTTAAATTTAATAATTTATTGTAAATTTGTGGATTTTTTCCTGCATTGAAATTTTAATGATGCAATATTGCATCATGCAACCATATAGTATCATTGTAAATAAGTCATTACAGGCATATATTCCTGCCGATGCACTCTGGACTTCCCGACAATGCATGACATGCTTGCCTGCTAACATTTGCTTGTTAAGACCTATTGGTGGAACTGACCATTGATCGGTTATGACTTGCATTTTGTGTGTTTATTTGGAAAATAATATAATCACTGTGACTTTAACTCTGTTACATAACAGATGAAACATGTACTAAGGGTTTTTCAAATTTTTCTTATCTTCTCTTTCCTTATGCTTCCACCACCCCCTTATTTCTATTCAATGCCCCCTAATTGCACCCCCTGATCGTTTCAGCATCCCCAGGGGTCAGTATTGCCCACTTTGGGAACCTATGCTCTAGACCTGAGAGGGAGGTGTAGCTTTGCTCTGGGGCCTGAGCTATGTCTGTTAGAGTGGCAGTTGGGATAAAGATCCTTGGAGCTACACTATTGTGAGCTCCTTGAGGGTGGGGGCTGTCTTTTGACTCTTTTTTTTTTAATACCCATCACAGTATCTGGCATATGGTGTGTGCTTAATAAATGTTTATTGCCTCAGGGACACTATATAAATGATGATTTTACAACGTCCTTCTCCAAAGTTCCATTATCGTATAGAAGTAAGTCTAGGATTTGAATGTCTCTATCAGTAAAGAGTAAGTTCTGGTGGGTTCTGTCATGATGGAAAACTTGTTTATAATCCTAACAAGAGAATGTATCTACATTCCAAGGAACAGAGGAGCTGCGTATGGAGAAGCTCATCACCAGTAGACTGAACACTAAAGTTTTTGGCCAAGACAACCCATGCAAAGAAGAAACAAAGTCTTCCTCAGTCCTACATGGTCCCCTTGTGTTTCTTCACTGAGGGTGGAAGCATTAAAGAAGCAGAAGATGCTAAGAATTACCCTGTTTTTATAACATTCCTAAACAACAACTTAACCACTACATGGGAGGTCATTATCTAATTACCAATAAGTGTATAAACTCCTTTCTGTAATGTACATTCCCTCCTCTCTACTCACACTGGCACTACCTTGGCACAGGTCCTCATTACCTCATGTCTGGCATATTGCAATATAGCCTTATGTTTGGTATCTCTGCCTCAAGTCTCTCTCCACCACAGTCCATTCTTCACTCAGCTGTTAAAGTGATTTTCCTCAAGCACAGGTCTGATCGTGTCACCCCCTCCCCCATATCCACTTCAATAAATTCCAGGGACTTCTTATTACCGCCTGAATCAAAGACAAAATTCTCTGTTTGATTTTCAAGGTCCTTCCTGGGGGTACCATGGCCAGATCCACGCTTTAGGAGAATCATTTTGGCACCTACATGGGGCATAGATTGGAGAAGGTAGGGATTTGAGGCAGGTAAACCAATTGGTAGGTTACTGCAAATCTTAAAGGTAGTGATGAAAGCTTGAATTAGCTGGTTGGTTGTATAAGAACAGATAATTGATAGCTGGCCAGCTACCTTAACATCCACATGACAATCTAGAAGAAGAGCCCCAGCAGCTGAGTTGACCTGCTACAGGGAATTTACGGCAGGGCATGGTCAAGAGTTGTTCAGGATTTAGTCTATACTGCTAGAAAGATTACCCACATTTATGAAATAACTATGATGATAACTATGATATTTACACCCACCTCACAGATCTGTGGATATATAATAGAAATATGATAATGATGATGGGTATATCTACTTTCATCTGGTACCCACAATGGACACATCTAATATTACAATATTATACACTAGCAGTTAATACAATGCTGAACTGTTATTTTCTTTGAATCTGGATAAATATTCCTGAAAATGGGGTAAAATTAGGGATAATAATCAAGAAGAAACAAGTTCCAAATGGCATCCTCCCAGAAAGCCTTTCTTCTTTATTCTCTACTGTTCATACCTCTAGCCAATCTTCCTCATTCCTATCAGTGTCTTAGCCAGGGTGAATAGGTGAAAGCACCCAACTTGGGTATTAGCCTTTCACACTCACACACTTTTTCCAAATATCCATGTGGCCCACCCTGGGCCTTTTTATTAACCAACAACTTGGTAAAGAAGATAAAGCAACATGGCCAGACCCATTAGAGAAAATGCTTTTTCTAATAAGAGGAGCCTCTGCTAGGAGAAAATTATAGGGAGGACATGGGCTTTCTACCCTTTGTTCCTTTGAGGAAATGTGGTTATGAAGAGGTTGAGTCCATCTGGTTAAAAATTTAAAATATTTTATGATACAAAAACAAAATCATCCAAGGCTCTCAGCCCTAGTAATTCTTCTACAGCCTCCTCCCAGATCCAGTGCTGACCCAATAGATATTTCAAGGGTCTCTCATTTTGAAGGGAGCTCAGTCCTTTTGGGGACTTCCCAATTCTGATTTCACTATGGGTCGAGGGAAGGAAATGAAGACATTTATCCAACCTTTGACTTTAAAGAGGATTGAGCACTTTAAGGTAGAGGCAGTGTTCTGCTCTATCCATTAATTACCTTCCCTCTTCATCTTGGAACGTGGTTCTGTAGTAATCCTGGGAGTGAGATGGTGGAAGACTGCACTCATTAGTCACTTGTAATTTTGCAATTTTTATCCCTTTGCTTCTTGAGAAAATCAGACATTCTCCTTTCCCCTTACATTTTTGTATCAGATTTTTTTCTAAATCAAATCAAATGTAATTTTTGAAGCTAGGCAAACAACTTAACCTCTTTGGGCCTCAATTTCCTCATATGAAGAATGAAGAAGTTGGGCTAGATAATGTCTAAAGGCCCTTGCAGCTCTAACTAAATCCATGACCCTATCAATAACATTTCTATTTTAACTGTAACAACCTTGCAATACACAATATCGCCACTTAGTGGCACCAAATTTTATCTTTTATAGTGGATCTCAACCGGTAAAGTAAGACAGACCCAACAGCAAAGCAAATATTTGGTTTACCAGAGTTGTTTAAGAAGCAAACACGTTAATCAAAGAAAACAATTACACCCTGTTTCCCAAGTCAATGCTAAAAATCAACAGATTTGCACCACATTATACATTGCATGTAACTCAGGAAACAGTATATATGTACACGAGAGTATAATAACTCAAAGGCAAAACAAAAGTCACATGTAGCAAGTCCAAAGAATGTTTACCCAACAATGAGGTGAATCCAAAGGAAAATCTTTCAAGTATAGATGTAAGATTAAACTCTGATACTTAAGAAAAAGAGATTTAAGGGAGCTTGCAAAAGTAATCATGGGCTCATGATGATGAAAGCGATGTTGAGAAATCATCTGGTCTATTTCCACCTCTATGTCTGCCCCATTTTTCAGGCATGTGAATTTCTAAAAATGTCTGTCAGTTAGCAAGCAATTATTGAGCACTTACTATATACCAGGCACTGGGCTAAGCTTTGGAAATACAAGAGAAGCAAAAAGTGTCCCTGCCCTCAAGAAGCAGGGGCAAGACAACACTTACAAAGAAGCTAAAAAGGAGGGGGCAGCTAGGTGGCACAGTGGATAGAGCACCGGCCCTGAAGTTCAAATCCAGTCTCAGACCAAACACTTGACACCAGCTGTGTGACCCTGGGTAAATCACTTAACCCCAATTGCCTAAAAATTAAAAGAAAAAAAAGGATTTTTAAAAAAGAAGCTAAAAAGGAGAGGACACCCCCCCACACACTCCTCCGTGGGGGCCCTGGAAGTGAAAGTTCAGAAGGCAACGTGGAGAGGAATGACATGTATTTTCATTCATCATAAGTGACAAAAACATGTAAAGTCCATGCTGGAAGGGAGCCTTGTAGATTACCTTTGCTAATCTCCATATTTCATAATTTCTTTTTTTAAAAAGAATCCCCCCAAAATGAAGTGAATGGTGTTGAACTGCCCAGATAGTGGCCAAATGAAGTTAGGACTTAACCAGGGCACCTGACTTTTAGTTCAAATGGTTGCCCATTAACCTTAGTATATTTTTTGAGGGGTAAAGGGAGAAGGAAGAAGGGATGTTTGAATATGTTACTTCATAGCTGTAGCTAATTTCCAGTGATGACTTTTTCCTCTTTTCATTTTTGTTTTTTGTCTGCAAAAATGCCATTTGTTATATGGGTTGGCTCTCTGAGTGGAGGAAGGGGAAGGAATAATGGGAGACACTATGGTGATGTAAAAAACAAAAGACATCAGTAAAAATGTATTTTTTTAAAAAGGAACCAGGTTGTACAAAATAAAGGTTCATGGTTTCATATGCAAATCAGTTAGTGCCTTTTGAAAGAAGCCATAGCTAACCAACACATCGACAGAAATCTGAAAAATATATGCCATGTGTAATATTCATGGGCCTCCCATCTCTGCAATTGTTCATTATAATTTTGTAACAATCAATTACTTTTGATTTTTTTAATGTGTTGTTCTTTCTGTTTATTTGATTGTAATCATTGTTTACACTGTTTTTTTTTCTTTTTTTTGCTCTGCTTACTTCACTCTGCACTAGTTCGTGTAGATCTCTCCATATTTCTTTGTATTCATTATAATCATCATTTCTTATGCTATAGCAATATTCAATCACACTCCTGTACCAGAAACAACATGATTTCTTTAAACGTATGTAATAAGTTCGCCATGTTAGTTTCAAAGTTGTCCTGCTTGTCTGTGTAGCTTTCTGAACTTCCTTCTGTCATCTGCACATTTAAAAATGTTTTGATGACAAGTCTTTTCTTTTTTTTTTGGTGGGGGGAGGGCATTACTTCTTTAAAAGTTATGCTTTTGGGACAACTAGGTGGCACAGTGGATAGAGCACCGGCTCTGGAGTCAGAAGGACCTGAGTTCAAATGTGACCTCAGTTACATAACACTTACTAGTTGTGTGACTCTGGGCAAGTGACTTAACCCCAATTGCCTCACCAAAAAAAAAAAAAAAGTTATGCTTTTATTTTCAATTATCAAACGTTTTTCTTCTCCTACCTTTTCCCTCCATGAAAAATAAAAGGAATATAAAACTCTTACAATAAATGTACAGTCAAATAGAACAAATTCCAACCTTGGCCATGCACAAATATGTGTGTCTCAGTATGAATCTTGAGTCTTCGTGAGATGTACAGTATTCATCAGTCCTCTAGAATCAGGTTTGATCATTGTGTTGATCAGAGTTCTAAAGTCTTTCAAAATTGCTAATTGATTACAGAACTGATATTGTTCTCTGGATTCTGGTTGATTCACTCTTTCTCAGTTCATATAAGTCTATCCAGGCTTCTCTGGAAGCATCTCTTTTTTCATTTCTTACAAATAGTATTCCATTATGTTCATATGCCATTATTTCAATTCAATTCAATAAACATTTATTAAGTGTCTGCTATGTGACAGACACTGTGCTAAGTGTTGGAAATACAAGTAAGAAAGAGACCATCCCTGCCCTCAAGATGTTTACAATCTAATGGGGAAGACAGCACACAAAATGAAGCTGGGGGAGGAGAGGGGTGTTGCGGGCAGAGAGTATACTATTCTTTGAAGTGGAAGCCAGGCAGAGCTGCTGATGGACAATGGAGTTATTTATTTATTTGTGAGGCAATTGGGATTAAGTGACTTGCCCAGGGTCACACAGCTAGTCAGTGTCAGATGTCTGAAACCAGATCTGAACTCAGGTTCTCCTGACTCCAGGGCTGATGCTCTATCCACTGTACCACCTAGCTGCCCTGACAATGGAATTATAAGGAAGATTGCAAGCCCTCCATAAAGGCTTTGTTCTCTACCTTCCAGCCTTCCACTCAGAGGGGTGAGGTGAAAAGGTGGTGGTGTTGTTGTGGAGTTATTTCAGTGTGTTTGATGCTTTGGACCCCATTTTGGGGTTTTCTTGGCAAAGGGTTTGCTATTTCCTTCTCTAGCTCATTTTACAGATGAGGAAACTGAGGCAAACAGGATTAAGTGACTTGCCCAGGGTCACACAGCTAGTAAGTATCTGAGGCTGGATTTGAACTCATGAAAACGAGTCTTCCTGACTCCAGGCCTGTCACTCTATCCACTGCACCACCTAACTGAAAAAGTGTAGAGTACCCAAATCTGAGTCATTCTTCACAGTGATAAGATTTTAGATGCTCTGCTTATCCTGATTGGGAGAGCATGAAAGTCAAACAGCTAATGATGGAAAATGAAGTTCAGTTAATAGATACCCTTTAGTTTTCAGTTCTTTGCCACTCTGAAAAGAGCTGCTATAAATATTTTGTGCATATTTTTGTGCTTTTCCTCTTTCCTTGATCTCTTTGGGATATAGACCTAGTCGATTATTGCTGGATTTAAGTATAGGCACAGTTTAGTACCTTTTGAGGCTCTCAGCCAACCTCAATCATGCAACCCCACACTAGTAACAAATAAGCAGAGCAAATTAAAAAAAAAAAACACTTAACTGTTATGTCCAAAAAAATTAACTCATGCTGCACCTCTAATCCATATTACACATTTTTCCTGTTTTCTAGATCTGCAGGTGTTCATCTTGCTTGGATTTCTTTTAAGATACAGAGACAGAAATGCAATTAGCATGCATTTTTTTTAACTTGTTGCATTCCATTTGGTAATAGGACAAAACAGGTTTGAAAAGCAGTGGACCACAAGCCATGAATTTCTATGGCTTATGAAACTTTTGGGAACCAGGTGCCAATCACGTTGGCATGCTCTTCAAACGTCTGGATAAAAATTTTTTAAAAGTCACCCTATGATCCGCATGATGCTACACATCTGGATGTTTCCCAGTATCTGGACTTTGGCTTCAAATATGTTCAACATCTGGATGTTGTGTTGAATCCTTTTGCTTTTCATGTAGATGTTTTGGTGTTGCGGAAAATAGCCCTGGTCTAGATAATCAAATCTGTAAGGTTTTGTCACACAATGCTTGTGTTAGTCACAGTAGTTTTAGTGAGAGGAAGGCCACAAATGTTCATTTACCCTAAAGATCACAGATTTATATTCTATAAGATTAAGCACTCAATTATATGAGGCTGATTTGTTATCTATACATTGTGGTGACTAGTGTGTGTGTGTCTTTAAAGGTAGTTAATTAATTTGTATTCCATTGGTGGTTATTTGATAATAGGCAACTATCTGTGTTTATGCTAGAATTCTAGCTGTTCATACCACCTCATTATTGTCGGGGCCCAAAGCATAGGAGAATTCTCATTTCCGATATTCATCCTCTTCTCAGTACCCTACCTCTCATCTCTCAGTCTCCCCATGAACTTACTATTACAGTCAGAGCCAGACTTACGCAAAACTGTGAAATAAGCAATCTCGAAACTTTTCTCTTTCCCCTCTTCTTTCAGAGTCTCTTGTCTTATTCCAGTTCCCTCTCTTCCCAGAAGCCCAAACTTTCGTGCTGCCTCTTCCCCCTCTATCACTGACCTTTTTGGAATCCCTCACATTCTATTAAAAGTTTGCTTTCCTAAGTCCTTACCGTTTATGAAATGATAGCTAACTTTTCTGGGAAACAAATCTCCTTTTCTAGTTAATCTCTTCCCCCTCCTCCTCTTCTTCATCATCATCACCATCCTCATTATCATAACTGATAGACGCTTATAGAGTTTAAGGTTTGAAGTGCATTTTACATATTTTTTGTAAGTCGAGTGCTTATATTTTACAGAGGAAGAAACCAAGGCTCAGTGATTCATCCTTGAGTACAGTTAGTGTCTAGCCAGGATTTGAACCCAGGCCTTCCTAATTCCAAGTCCAGTGCTTCTTCCACCTTAGCACATTGCATCACATGATGAATATGGGGCCTTTGAGAGAGGCCGTGATGCTAGTAAGGTCACTTACTAATTATTTATTATTAATTATTAGTAAGGTCAGAGACGAGTCAGACGCAAGGAGGACTTTATGTAGTGCTTGCTAAATCACACTACACATTTCAACAGTAAATAGGGCAGCCTCATTGGTAGTGGGAGAAGCAGCAGTAGCAACAATACTGTTATGCCTGATCTAGTAGGGCACCCTTAACATGCCTTCTGACTGCCATTGTTGTTCAATCATTTCAATCAAGTCAGATTGTGACCCCATTTGGGATTTTCTTGGCAAAAATACTGAAGTAGTTTGCCATTTCCTTCTCCAGCTCATTTTACAGGTGAGGAAACTGAGGCAAGCAGGGTTAAGTGACTTCCCAGCATCACACAGCTAGTAAGTGTCTGAATCCAGATCTGAACTAAGGAAGATGAGTCTTCCTGACTCCAGACCTAGCATTCTATGCACTATGGTGTCACCTAGCTGCCCTGCTATACCCCTAGCATCTCTAGAAAGTTAGCCTATTTTGTCATTATGTAGGGACCTCGGCATCTCTCTTCACTGTGTCCTAAGGAGTGCCTCCTGTCCCTCCCTCTCTCCTCCTCTCTTTCTCCCTCCCTCTCTCTCTGTCTCTGTCTCTCTCTGTCTCTCTCTCTCTCTCTGTCTCTCTCTCTCTCTCTCTCTCTCTCTGTGTCTCTCTCTGTCTCTCTCTCTCTGTCTCTCTCTCTCTCTCTCTCTCTCTCTCTCTCTCTCTCTCTTTCTCTCTCTCTCTCTCTCTCACATTTAGATAATTCTCTAATTCTATATTTTTAAGCAGTCTCATCTGCAGAATGAGGAAGGTGAACTAACTGCTTCTATGACTTCCATTTGCTTAGAGGGTATGGCCAGTAATTCTTTACCTTTCCCAAAGAAAGAACAAGAGGAAATATACCTAAATTAAAACAACAAGAATTCGGGTTAGACACAATGAAGAACTTCCTAATCACTAGGCTCAGTGAATGCTGCATTATTTCACTGATTAAACTTACTTCCCTAGAATGCCAAAGGATAGTGGAACACAGAGCTAGAAGGGACCTCCTTACGAAGAAACAGAGAGTGAAATTTCTCCCCCAAGGTCACATGGGCACCAAAAAGCAGTTAGTCTTTAATAAACAGGATCAATTACTGTCACCCTCTCCTTATAACCCTCCACCCTATCTGTCAGGTTTATATTTAGAATAATCCTGTCTGGAGCCAGAGATCTATTCTATAAATACTCTAACAGCTCTGTGACACTTGGAGCATTTGGATATTGCCTTTGAAGCAATTTTAAATCTTTATCAAAGGCGTACCTTTCAAATTAGGTCACAAGTTCATCGAGGACAATGTCCGTGTGTTGTCATTTTTGTGTATGTACTCTCTTTGGAGAGCCAATGTACCGTATCCAGTGGGTGCTCAACAAACATTTACAAAGTGACCACCCAACTGCATAAATTTAGTGGTTCTTTAAGATTTACAAAGCACATTATGTGCATTATCTTAATTCAGCCCCATAATAATACTGGGAAGTTGGTAGTGCTAGCATTATTGTACCCATTTTAGAAGATACTGAAACTGAGGCTCAGAATAGGTAAGTGACTTAGGAAGGTCAGAGGGGAGCTGAACCCAAGTTTTCTTATTTCAAGTCCAGGGTCTTTTCTCTAATACACATCACTAAGGGGAACAAGAATGATTTAGCAAAAATGTGATGCTTATACTTTATGGTATTCCATTTGGATCTTTCACTCATTAGGGATCCATTATTTCTATTTATCTAAAATTATATGAAGACAAATATGATTTAACCTTGGGTATTAGCTTAATTTGCTCAGATCTGTGACCATATTGATATAAGGAATTGCCAGTGAAGAAATTCCCTTTACCAATGTAGAATGGCATCTGCTCTGTAAATTACGGACTTACTTGCTTGGGGGCACTGGAAGGCAAATGTCTTAACCAGGGTCTTATAGCCAATATGTGTCATATTTGAGACTTAAACACAGCTCTAATTGTTTCTGAGTCCAGATTTCTCTCTGTTATGCCACATTTGTAGCTAAGGGCTGTGATTGCCTCTCATTTGTTTTACTCTATTGATTAAAACCTTAGTTTTGGTAAAACTACTTTTAAAAAATATTATGTGAGCACCTTTTCCTCCATTTTTGTTGCCAGGGCTGTGGGGGGCGAGGAATGACATTTGATCTGAACTTTAAAAGACAGGTTGGAACTTCAGAGGTGAAGAGAAAGAGGTAAAATGACAGGCAAAGTCTCAGAGTGACTAAGAGTAGTCCTGTTTGGCCCAAGCAGAATCCATTTGTGGGGAGAAGTGGGAGTAGATTTGAAAGCAGTTTGGTGAGCTTGAAGCTCGGTACAAGATTTTACAGAGCCTTGAATACCAAGTAAAGGTGTTTGCAATTTTCAAGGTAGGCAGCAGAGAGCCATTAAAAAATTTTAAGCAGGTAAATGCTATGACTACGTCTATACAGCCTGACGGAAGTGACTTAGTCAATCAGTCAACTAGAATTAAGTGCCTACTATGTTCCAGGGCACCATGCTAAGTGCTGGTCATACAAATAGAAGTGTAAAGACAGCCGTGGTTCTCAAAGAGCATGCAGTATAACAGGGGAGGCAACATGCAAATTAAATCGGAACCAACAGAAAAGGCAAGAATAATAATCACAGCTAATATTCATGAAGTGCCTACTATGTGTTGCCTGTAAACATAGCATTAAGGGAGATCAAGAAATAATAGTTAATACTAATAGCTAATATTTATATAGCACTTATTATGTGATGGGAACTGTGCTAAATTTCTTACAAATATTATCTGATCCTCGCAACAAACCTGGAAGGTAGGTGCTGTTATTACCCCTCATTTTACAGTTAAGGAAAATGAAGCAAACAAGGGTTAGGTGACTAGTGCAGGGTCGCACAGTTAGTGAGTATCTGAGGCCAAATTTGAACTCCTCTATCGTTCCACCTAGTTGTCTGTAAAGGTAGCGTTAAAGGAGATCAAGAAAGGCCTCTTGGAGGCAGAGCCAAGATGGCAGAATAGAGGCAGTAACCTGGTTGAACGTTCCCAGCATTCCCCTCCAAACAACTGTAAAATAACTTCTTATCTTCTAAATCATAAACAGGTTACATCTCAAAGGGTGAATTTCTTACACCAGCAGTTCTTTATGCTAATAAAATTACAAATCCTTTCTGTTTTCCAATATTCTTGTTACCTGTTTATGAAAGACCTTGTCATTTATGACAAGAACGGTGTTCATTAACCTTCCTTACCCCTTTCTAGTATTTAAACTTACTGAACAGCAAACAGACTTCTCATTTGAATGTACTTATCAAAAATTAAGTATGGTAAGCCATTGTAGATAGCTTCCTATTTCACTTCCACTGGGGACCAGTACAGTGTTCTTTCTATCACATAAACCTATAAAGAGGTTGTACAACCTGTTATGATACCTACTAAGGGGAAACCTATTAAGGGTGTCCTGAAACCAGCTTGAATTGGCTTGAGAGAGCCAGTTGTTAAATTTTCATTGTGAGTGTTTATACCTCAGACTACAAATCAGGGATTGATTTTACTGGGTTTTTTTTATTTCTAGATTTAAGAAAGTTATGGAGAAAATGTTAACAATGCAGATTAATCTTAAAAGTGGGTCTTCAGGGGCAGCTAGGTGATGCAATGGATAGAGTACTGGCCCTGGAGTCAGGAGGACTTGAGTTCAAATCTGATCTCAGATCAGACACTTGACCCTTACTAGCTGTGTGACCCTGGGCAAGTCACTTAACCGCAATTGCCTCACCCAAAAAAAGAAAAAAAAGTGGGTCTTGCATACAATTTGTTTTTTCAGAGAGCTGGTCATTAAACATTAACCAGCACATCCCATCTAGCAACATTAATCATTATAATTCTTATGGTAAATCAACTTCATGAAGTATAAAGTGCAGAACACTGAGACAGATACTACTGCTAGCTCTGCCTTTAGCTAGTTTAGCATAAAGCTGGACAAGTTCTCTTCTCTAGGCTCTTCCTTTATCTACAATATGTGGAAGTCGGACTAGACCAGGGGTGGGGGACCTGTGGCCTCAAACCCCTCTAGGTCTTCAAGTGCAGACCTTTGAATCCAAACTTCACAGAACAAATCCCTTAATAGGACCTAGAAGGCCACATGTGTCCTCGAGGCCACAGGTTCCCCACCTCTGGACTAGATGCATAGTTTCCCTTCTTGCTTGAACATTGCATGGTTTCTTGGCTATCTATCAAGTGAACTATTAATTTGATACATGGTGCCTCAGGGGCACTGGACCTGCAGTTGAGACATGGGTTAGGAGGCAATGCAATATAGTGGAATCTTAAGAACTGGGTCTGGATTGAAGATTTTACTTACCACTGGTCTGACTTCAGGCAAGTCACTTAATTTTGGGGGGCCTTCTTTTTCTCATCTACAGAGTAAAGGGGATGGGCTGAATTACTTGTAATAAGTAAACTTCCAGTTTACTCGGGCATTTCTTAGCTGTGTGACCTTTGGCAAATCACTTCCTGTCTGTGGGTCTCAGTTTCCTTTATAAATCTTTAAAGTACAGGATCCCTCTGGGCCTTTCAACTCTAAAACGTAAGGATTCTAGGTAACACAATGAGGAATGACTGAAGCAGAAGAAATTGATCTTTAGAGCTGAGTCTGTTGTTTTCAGTACTCAATCACAGTATGACTTAAAACTTAATTGTTTGAAAGTTCTGAAAACCATTTGGATTAAATTAATTCTAAATATGGCCCCCAAACTGGTCCCTTGGTAGAAGTAGTCTATACAGAATATCCCAAGATAAAAGTATTATTATGAGTCTGATGGGAGAAAATGTGTAGGGAAAGTGTTTTGGAATGATATAGTGCTATGTAAATGTGACTAGTATTCTTTATTAAAAAGATAGAGGCAGAAGTGTTACTCTGGGCATGTCCAGTGAGTTCATAAATGATTTTACAAAAACCCATGGAAATTAAATTAACATTTGGGGGGACGTTTCCCTTTTTTTAAAGAGAACCCCCCAGTAATCTACCACTCTTCCCCAGCTGTGAGTGTTAATTTATTTGTTTTGTTTTTCTGTCAAAAAGATGGAAAGTAGAACTGTCACATGATTTTTAAAAAATCTTCTTGTTTTCTGTCATTGAATCTAAGATGATTTTGCAACTGTAGGTACTTTAGCAACAGTATTTTCAAGCTATTTAAATGTAATGTCAAACAATGCAGTTAGGGGTAGAAGGAGGAATCTTTTGGAATGTTAGTCAATGAACCACCAGAATAAAGTGGGCAGTTCCAATCTTAACATACAAAAGACTTCCATCTTTTCCATTCTTTTCCAAACCTAACCAGCACCAATTAAATGAGCATTTCCATGTATATTATAAATCAGATGATGATTGTCAATGGAACTGTGAATTCTCTACTATTTAAAATTTGCTTTTCTTTTAAAGTCTATAACAAATTTAACTGTAGCTTTCAGAGCTATCCTGCTTTTATATGATTCCTTTGGCTTTTCTTTTGCTGTCTTCTCATGGGGATGGCAGTGAAGAAAGGTTAGGGGTGGAACTCTATTCCTTTCCCTTCACGTCCCCTTACTTAAAAACAACAACAAGAAAACCTCATAACAACTATATATAGAGCCAAATAAAATGAATTCCCACATTGACCATGTAAAAAAATACATGCTGTGCTTTGCATCTTGAATCCATCACCTCTCTGACTGGAGGTGGGTAGCATGCTTCATCCTGAAGCTTCAATCTTTAAGCAAGGTGAAACTGGACTACATCCTAGTCCTCCTTTTTAATTTATATTTAAGTAACTTTTATTGCTGCGAGATTGACTAGATGCATGTTCTCTGACATCTGAAAAGAGGACTAAATAAGCATATATCTCTATGCTAATGGCATTGATTTATTACCTTAAATGAGTGACAGTTAAGAATGAATTGGACCTATTGGCTAGTGTTCAAAAGGGCCACTTAGCACCAACTATATAAATCATTGTATTTGGCAGACAGTTTCCAAGGTTTGAATAGACAAGAGTAAATGACATCATTTACCAGGTCAAATAATTTAGTTACAAGGCGGAGAGATAGTATTTTGTTCAACTTTGGTCGATCAGGATGCAGTTGTACAAAAATCACATTATTGTATGGGAGTTCTTTTGTGGCCCAGATAGCCATTTAATAACATTTTCCCCTTTTTTCAGACCAAAATTGTCTCTTCCACAGAGAACACATAATTTTAGCATCTCAACTAAAACAATTGTTCAAATGCTCAAATAGCAAAATATTATCCCTATCTACATGCACTGCTGCTACTCATCTCTGCCACGGAGTTGTTCCTTAGTCTAGGAAAGAACAGCAGTCATGCTCCTAAACTTTCATAATAACACATCAATACTACTTTCTGCATATCTGCTACCTAAAGTATATGATTCCTTGTTTAATCCAGAACATAAAATATCTGTACTTAAGGTGCTTGGAAAATATAATCAGGAATTGATTATAATCCAGCATTTGCCAAAGGATGGTTAAAGATAGCTAATATTTGAGAAAGACACTCAAATGGTTGTATTAATTATCCATACCTCTCAATTTACTAAATTCTCTTTCAGTTGAGTTAGATCACATAATCTTAGCTCCCTGCAGAATTGCCTTTCCCAAGTTAAGGTTTAAGGTTATAATTGAAGTTTTATAGGAGTCCAGATTTAAAAAAAAAAAACAAAATCTCTTCATTGTCCATTATGTTACCCAATGCCATTCATATAATACATGATAAATTTTTCTAAAATATAGGATCAAAAAAACCTGGAAATTGAGGGGATGACCACCAACTGGAGAATGACTGAACAAATTGTGGTATATGAATGTAATGGAATACCATTGTGCTACAAGAAATGATGAGCAGGCAGATTTCAGAAAAACCTGGAAAAACTTACGTGAACTGATGCTGAGTGAAGTGAGTAGAATCAGGAGAACATTGTACACAGTAACAGCAACATTGAGCAATGACCAATTTTGATAGACTTGGCTCTTCTCAGCAATACAATGGTCTAAGACAATTCCAAAAGACTCATGACAGAAAATGCTCTCTATATCCAGAGAAAGAACTATGGAGTCTGAATGCAGAGTGAAGCATACTATTTTCTCTCTTTTTTCTTCTTTCTCATGAATTTTCCCTTTTGTTCTGATTCTTCTTTCACAACATGACTAACATGGAAATATGTTTAATATGATTGTACATGTATATTGCCATCTTGGGGAGGGGGAAGGGGAAGAAAGGAGAAAAAAATTTAGAACTCAAAATCTTATAAAAGTGAATGTTGAAAATTATCTTTACATGTAATTGGAAAAAATAAAATACTATTAAATGGGAAAAATAAATAAAACATAGGGCCAAGAAAAAAATTACCAATAGAAGTATGTATACTTCATTTTTAACAGACAATGAAAACAATACAGCCCCAATCTTGGCCCTTTGGATGAGCTAACAGAAAAGCCAGAGATAAATTCAGTGTTCCCTTATAGAAAATAATTCATCCCAGGTAACACCTTTTTCTCTGTTCCTTTTAATTTGTTTTGTTCTGTTTTTTTTTTAACTATCCTGTTCTGTATTATACCAACTTACCTCACAAAGTTTAATAAAGCTCACTGTGTAATACAAACCATCATCATCATTGTTATTATTACTATTATAAATTTTTGTAAGCTACTCCAAACCTTTTTTGGAAGTAGGTGTGGGCATAACTCCTAAAAAAAAAAAAAAGGAAAGAAAATTGGTAAACCCAGTCACGAAAAAAATAGTAGTCCAACTGTTTGGTGTTGTAGAGAACAAAACCCAAAGATAGTTTAGGGAGCTGAATTTTCCCTTTTAAAACTGTTTTATTGACATAGCCTCAGTTTTTCGGATGTGTCTAGAACAATTCAAACTTCTTGAAGTAGTCTGGGAAAATTCTCAGGATGCCATCAAATCTTCAACATCTGTCCACTAAGGAGGGTGAGACAGAAAGAATGTATTTATGGGCTTTGTCTAAGGGCACATATGTCCAACTCTGTTCAACACATATCTGTAAAGTCTACTATATGCCATGAGTTGTCTAGGCCCTGAAGATATAATGACAAAAATGTAAACTGCCCTCAAGGGGTAAACATTCTTCTAGGGGATATGACAGATGTATAGATAAATAAGTATAATAATTTGACAAGGTGGAAAGTGCTAACTGGAGGGGTCAAGCAAGTTTCATAGAGCAGGTGGTACCTGAGCTGATGAATGAAGAAAGCTAAGGATGCTAATAGGTGATCATGAGGAGGTAGAGTGTTCCCGTCATGGGGGCCAGAATGTGCAAAAGTGCTAAAGATCAAAGTCTCCAATTCCTACTATAGAGCTTTTATTACTGTGTTATTTTGCTTATTAGAAAAGAATTTTAAACTAAAATTTATATGAGAACATCTTTATGCCTACTGTATTTTTTTTACCTAAGCAAATACTAATTAAGTAATTAATATCTACCAGAATCTGTGCTAGGTGCTGGGGATACAAATAATAATAGGTGGTGCAGTGGATGGAGGGTACTAGCCCAGTCAGGCCTGGAGTCAGGAAGACTCATCTTCATGAGTTCAAATCAGGCCTCAGACACCTACTAGCTGTATGACCCTGGGCAAGGCCCTTTACCCTCTTTGCCTCAGATTTCTCATCTGTAAAATGAGCTGGAGAAAGAAATGGCAAACACTCCAGTATCTTTGCCAAGGAAACCCCAAATGGGGTCAGGAAGAGTCAGATAAGACTGAAAAAAATGGTTGAACAACAAGAACAAAATGGCTTTACCCTCTAATCAGTGAGGCAGAAGATACGAGGAGGGCATGAGGTATGAGCAGCAAGGTTGACTGGATCAAGCAAGATAAGATTTTCCAGTGATGAGTTAACTGGAGTCATGATGAAGAAGTCAAAGAAGTCCAAAATGAGTGCAATCAGGTGATGAATGAAGAGAATGTCCTTCCTTCCTAATTACCTTATGCTTAATTATGTTCCATTTGTGCCAGCTAGGTGGCAGAGTGGACAGAGCTCTGAGCTTGGAGCCAGGAAGACTTGAGTTCAAATGCTGCCTCAGACACTTACTAGCTGTGTGACATTGGGCAAGTCACCACCCTGTTTGCCTCAGTCTCCTGAACTGGAGAAATGGAAATGGCAAACCACTTAAGTATCTTTGCCAAGAAAACTCAAAATTAGGCCATGAAGAATTAGATATGACTGAATAACAACAATAACTAGCATTTATATAGTGTTTTAAGGTTTGCAAAGGGGTTTCCATTTGTTTTCTCATTTGATCCTCACAAGCCTGGAGAGGAGCTGCTATTACTATCTTTACGTTGCAGAGAAGGAAACTGACACTAAGAGAAATTAGATGATTTGATCAAGGTCACACAGATAATAAGTGTCTTAGTCAAGACTCAAATTAGTCCTGGTACTCATCTAGAACTCCATGCACTGTGACACCTCCTTGACCAAAAACCAAAAGAAACCCCCACACACTCCCTGCCTTCTAGCAATTTACATTTTGCATAAAAGTGATAACTGAAGTCATGGAAGTTGGTGAGATCACCAAAGAAGAGTGAGAAGAGAGAGGCTAAGAGAAAAGGAGAGGAGAGGAACCACACCAGAGCCACTGAAAATACTCAGGTTTAAGAAATTGATGATGAACCTTCAAGAGACTGAAAAGGAATAATCAGATAGGTTGGAGAAGAACTGGGAGATAGAAATGTCATGGAAGTCAAGGGAAAAGAGTAATGATCTGCAGGATCTACCTACTGTATTCTTAATGTCAAATTATTCAGTTTAAAAATACAACTTACTTAAATTGCTGTCATATCCTAGTCTTGAAAATTTTGGTTATTGTCCATTAAGTTATAATACTGTGGATACCCTTTGATGCAGCAATACCACTGTTGCATCTGTTTCCCTAGGTGATCAAGGAAAAAGGAAAAGAACCTATTTATTCTAAAATATTTATAGCAGATTTCTTTGTGGTGGCAAAGAACTGGAAATTAAAGGGATATCCATCATCTGGGGAATGGCTGAACAAGTTGTGGTATGTGATTGGGATGGAATACTACTGTGCTGTAAGAAATGATGAGCTGGTTGATTTTAGAAAAACATGACAAGACTTGCATGAAATAATGAAGAGTGAAATGAGCAGAACCAAGAGAATGTTGTATACAGTAACAGCAAAATTGTTCAAAGAACAACTGGGAACAGCCAAGTTATTCTGTGTATTACAAATACTTGAATCAGCTACAAAGGACCTATGAAGGAAGATGCCATCCACCACCAGAGAAAGAACTGATAAATAGAAATATACATAGTATGGTTTTACACATATAGAGATAGCTAGATATATCTACATCTATATCTATCTATCCATCTATCTGTCTATCTGTGTCAAATGGTGGCCTTCTCTACTGTGGGTTGGAGAGGGAGGGAGGAAAGGAGATAGTTGGACCTTAAAATGTAACAAAAAATAAATATAACTTAATTTTTAAAAAGGAAAGAAAACCTTGGTTTTTATATTCCATGCATCACCAATTTACTTGTCATGGCCCTGGGAATATTGTGTACAACATATTTTCAGAAAATGAAAAGCATTTTTTCTCTCCTCTGGGACAACATGAAGACTGTCCTAGAACAGTCTAGAATTGACTCTCCTTCATTATATGGAGGACCCTCTTTCCCTTCCGCATGTCCTAGAATGTTGTAGGTCAGAAGTTCTTAACTTTTTTTGTCATAGAGCCAGGGATGTGTTGATAAATGTTTAACAACCAGTTCTTCAAGAAAAAAAATGATGTAGGACACACTTTTAAGTTTAATATGCATTAACATTTTCCCCATCACTTTCTTAAATCTAGACAATCAACAAAATAGTAAGTCAAGCCCTGATATGTAGTTAGCTGATTTCTATAAATGCTCTCACTGAAAATTTAACAATTACCTCTCAACATCTGTTAGTTCAACATTGTTAGCTCCAGCATAGCTCTACATGGACTCTTTTGGAGGTTTGGTGAAGCCTTTGGACACTTTTCAGAATATTTTTTAAAAATTAGCAAGTAAAGGAAATGCTAAATTTTAGTTAGATATTAGTAAAAACAAAGATAATAAAGATGTGATTCCCCCCCTCCCCAATTCAAGTTTATAGAACCTCTGAAATCTAACCACAAACCCCCTTGGAGGTTCATAGACCACAAGGTAACAACTCTTATTCTAGATGTTTTTATTTTTTAATCAGATTATTATTTTCTGACTTAAGATAGTGGGACATTCCCCTGAGGCTTGAATCACTTCCCTGAAATGGGTATTCCTGGGTTAAAAGTTGTGAGTGGGATCAGTCTTAGGCAAATTGTGATTCAAAGAAGTTTCTCTCTTTGGCTACACCCTTCCCCATAAGCTCTCCCTTTCCTCACATTTGGATTCCCCCTCCTCTCTTCTCTTTAGTGTCTATTGTCCTCAAGCTCCCTCTCCCCTCCCCAGTATTAAAAACTATTCCAAAGAAACCCATTTACCTAAAGTCTAAATGATGGGTAACATTTTAGGTGCTTCTACCTGTAGTTTTTCTCACAGGGCTATTGTGAGGCCTACACATATTTTACTCTTATTCTTACTCCCCTAGTATTTTTCAGAGGTATTTGCATTTTAACAGGGCTCAACATATGCCAACATTCAATGTTAGCAGAGGGCTTTTTGAGAGAGTGATTTTAGCCTACATCGAACCACATTAGAAAGCCACTGCCTAAGTATCAGGCCATCAGAAAGAAAGCTTCCTTCTTTCTCTCCTTTCTCAAGGTAGATAGAGGCATAGAGGAATATTGCACATTTAGCAGACATATTGCCCTGAATCAGGAATTTGGGGGTTGGTTTCTTTCAACCAAAAAGGCAGATGACAAAACTATGGTTGCCCAGGTCCCAGCTAGTAAAGAGAAAATAAAATATACAATACAGATATTTAAAAAAATGAAAACAAACCAAAAAAACAGGGGGAAAAAAGGGACGGTAGAGTGGCTGTGTGTGTGTTTTGGAAGGGGGTTAGTTCTCTTAACTATAAGACTTGACCAATGAAAAGTATAGATTCAATGCCTTACTTATGGCCTCCACGCTCTCAAAGCTCTGTTGTTGGTCTTAGCCAGGAGTCAAGGGATTTATGGTCAGCTAGAAAGGATGGGCAGGTTATGAAAGGGCAGTGCTTTCTAGGGGGAAATCTGGGTCAACAGCTCACCAGCACCTTGATTCATCCAGGTATACCTCACTAGGTGCAATGTAGAAGCTAATGGGAAAAAAAAATTTGTGGAAATTGATGTACCAAGCTATCAGATTCAAACTCTAAAATAGAACACAGTTGATTTTACTTCAGTCTCTTGAAGGGTTAGTGAGCTCTGGAAGAAAATGATTTTATGTAAGCACAAGGCTTAAACATATTAAGCATAAAAAGAAAATGACTCTAGAGGTTCTTATTACTATTAAGGACCACATGAGAACTCATGTCTACAGATACCATCAGCATTTCTCATTTGATTCTTTGTTCCCCCATATCCTCCTCACCCCCATCCACCAAAAACAAACAAACAAACAAAAAAAAAAACCAACAGACACACACACACAAAACCCAAGCCTTGAAACCTAATGTTCTTTCTTAGAGGGTACTAGAAAGACAAGTACTATTCAAATGCTCAATAATAATGTGAAGGGTTTTTAATAGTAATTTCAGCTTACTGCCAGCATCGTCAATAGCTTTCTTCTAATTTCTACTGAATACTGGGTATAATTCAGGTGGTCTAGGCTTTTAGGTATTCTTTTCAAGACTGATGCCAATGTCCAGTTCCATCTGCCAGCTTTAGCACTTAATGGAGAAGTTTTAGTTCTTGAGACAGCCTGATGAATAGAGTAATGGAATAAAGTATGTCTCAATAGGAATCTTTTTTAATAAATTCCAGTTTCTTGGAAATACATTTTAATGTAATGCATTCTTTTCAAGTTATAGGGCACTTCTTTCCCTGAATACTTGGTTAAATAGACAATTCAGGGAATTGCACATGAAGATGAAGTTTGAAACATTTTGACAAAAGACAGAGCTCTCTCTCCAATGTGAATCCTAACTTTGATGGCATACTTATGTCTTCTAAGAGAAAGTATATTAAAAGTCAATAACCACATAGCTGAGAAAATGAGTAAGATCCAGAATATATTCCTATAGATGAATTCAAAGTTTTATGAATTTTGCTTAATAGGTAATAGGGTGAACATAAGAGTAACACGAGCAGATCTATGTATAAGGATGGCAGCAGTATGAAAGACAAATTTAATGAGGACAGGAATGGAAGCAGTTAAGACCTGCTAGGATACCAAGAGTCTTTAAAACAACAAATGAATAGTTTGTTAAACTGTCTAAATTACTTATAGGGACTAATGCAGGCAATCATACCGACCTTCTATTTCTGCATACAGTATTTCATTTTTTTTCGCAATGTGTCAGCTCCCAAAGGGCAATGGAAAGGTGTGGTGGGTATAAAGGACACCATCAAAGAATGTGTGTCTAGAGGAAAAGATGGGTTATCACAATACCTAAAGCAAAGAATAACTGAGGGACCACCTACACTGTCCATTGTCATCTACAAAATGTCCACAGACCAGCAAAAAGGCCAGCACATTAGAGGGAACCCTTTGGCAGATGTATGGTATAACACAGGCAAGAGTTGCACCAGATAGGCCTGGCCAACTTGTCATCTGCATAGCTCAAGGGATTCCCCACATTGATGAGACTGCAGATCTAATGGAATACTAAAATATCCTCATATCAATTATTTCCTTCAAGTTTTGAAATCTAAATATAATGAATTTCTTAATCAGTGCTCTTTTGCCTTTCTACATCATTCCAAACAGATGGTCTTACGATTTCTACTAGATTGATCTCTTCAGCAACATTCCACATTCCAGCTTCCACACAAATGACTTGAAACCTTCCTAAAAATATATTGACTCTATCTTCTTGCATAGAAGCTGTCTCATTACTTCCAGAAATACATTTCCCAAACATGCTTCCTATGCATACACCCATTTCATATCTTCATTCCCTTTAACCATCTGCCTACATTTCCCATGCACACCCCATTGTCTGTCCTTGGTCCCTTGTGCTCTTCATTAAGCATTGCTGTGATTGCCCAACATCCAGTCACATGATCCAAAGAGTAGAAGTGAGATTTTGTAGGTAACTCAGACTATTTAAGTCTTTCCCTTGTCTGGGCAAATTTGCCCTCTATCTGTCCTGTTGCTCATTCTAAAAAATGAGGGTTGAAATGCATTTATCCAATATGCTGTTCCTTGAGTCAGAGTAGACCAGAAAGACAGAAAATTCATCCAACAGCTGGGCAGTGTTCACAATCCTGTGCATTTTCCTTGCATACCCTCATGCCCCAGTTCTTCATCCAGTGGTGTCAATCTGTAGCCAATCTTCTAAGTACCTCTAGGCTTGGCAACCAATTCATGTCTCCTCCTTCTCTCAGCTTGGTGGGAGTAACCCAGTCTGTAACTGTGTTGGACAGAGTTGGGCAAGTCTAAAAGACTCATTCAATCCAATTCACCACGGCTCATTAAGACAGACTCAGGAGTGGTAGAACTAGTATTTCTAATTTCTTAACAATTTTGAGGCTATGCAGACAGCTCATAAATATAAAACAATTCAATACAATTTTAAAAGTGTGCTGGGTGTTAGGCAAGACACAAAATTCACACAAGACAGGGTTTTTGTCCTCATAGAACTTATAGGCTAGCAAGATGATGATGACACATACATGGATAGCCATGGAAAAAAATTATATAAAATAGATGCATTGGAATTGTACAAAAGGAGGTGTTAGCAAAGGTCTGGGGGAAAGTTTATTATTGGGGAATCAAAAAGCCTCATTGAATGGGGAAAAGCTTAAGCTGAATTTTAAAGAATAAGTAGAAATTCAACTGGTGAAGAAGAGAGAGTATAGCAGCAGCATAGGAAATAGCAAGAGCAAATGTATAGAGGAGGGAAGGTACAGGACATGATGGGGGACTAAGGGTAGTCCAGTTTTACTGAAAATATATAGTACCTGAGAGGAAGGGATACAAGATAAAGCTGAAAAAACTCAAGAGTGGGGAGAATCTTGAATGCCAGGCAGAGGTATCTGAATTTTGCTTAACTGGTCACTAAAGATTTTTGAGCAGAAAAGATATATGAGGCATATCTACACATAAGAAAGATTAGTCTGAATGCAATATGAAGGCCATATGAAAGCAATACGAAGGGAAAAGAAGAGAAGAGGAAGATCTTATAGGAGGCTGTTGTAATACTTAAGAAAGATGGTAATAGGGTGACATTTGAAATAGTGATGTGAGAATGATCATTGTATATAGTATCTGAAGCAAGATTTATTTTCAATTTAATTTATATTTTGGTTACATTTTAAGTTCTGAAATGTCTCCCTTCCTCCCTCCTCATCCCTCACTAGAGAAGTTCACCATTTGACACAGGTATATAAATATATGTAAAACCATACCATGCATACTTCTATTTATCTGTTCTTTGTCTGGAGGCGAATAGTTATCTTCCTTCATAGGTTCTTTGTGGTTGATCTGAGTATTTATAATACTCAGAACAACTTCGTTGCTCACAGTTGCTCTTCAAACTAAATTATTGCTACTGTATAGAATGATCTCTTGGTTCTACTCATTTTACTCTTCATAATTTCATGCAAGTCATGCCATGCTTTTCTAAAATCAACCTGCTCATCATTTCTTACCACACAGTAGGATTCCATCACAGTCACATACCACAATTTGCTTAGCCATTCCCCAATTGATGGGTATTCTCTCAATTTCCAGTTCTTTGCCACCACAAAGAGGGAACATATAAGTTCTTTTCCTTTTTCCCTGATCACTTTGGGAAACAGACCTAATAGCAATATTTCTAGGTCAAAGGGTATACACAGTTTTATAACCCTTTGGGAGTAGTTCCAAATTGCTCTTCAAAATGGTTGGATCAGTTCACTGTTCCACCAACAGTGTATTAGTGTCCCAATTTTTCCACATCCCCTCCAACATTTGTCATTTCCACTTTCGATCATTTTAGCCAATCTGATAGATGTGCAATGGTATCTATTTTTTTATTTTTTAAAATACAACATGAGGAAAGAAAAACCAAACCAAACCATTTCTGTGTACACAACAGACCATAAGAGAGGATTTAATATAATATATTTCCATTTCAAGAAAACATTGTGCTCTAAGTTGCCCATCTTTTCTTTGCTTCCTTGTTGTTATCTGCTTTTATTCTCTGCTGTGCACTTTCTACTTTTTTTCTCCCCCTCTTCCCCCCAAAGAAGGCTACAATTAAGTGTGAATATATACATAAACATAAATATCTATAAACATACACATACATACACATACAGGTAAGACCGTACTATGTATGTTTCCTCCTATCATGTATTGGAAAGTGGAAAAGTATCTTCCTTACAAGTCCAGATCTTTCAATGTTTTTCTAAATCAACCCACTTACCATCTCCTACACCATAGCAATTTTCCTTTCTGGATTCAAACAGCATCTTCCTTCATAAGATCTTTGAGATTGATTTGGGTATTTATAATAGTATGACTTGGCTGCTCAAAGTTATTCTTAAGACGATGCTGCTGTTACTTTATAGAATGTTCTCTTGGTTCTGCTCATTTTGCTCTTCATTATTTTGTGGAGGTCTCCATGCTTCTCCAAAATCATAGAGCTCATCATTTCTTATAACAGAGTAATATTCCATCATGAACATATACCACAATTTTTTTAGCTATTTTGCATTTGATGAGCATTCTTGCAATTTCCAGTTCTTCGCCACTACGAAGAGAGCTGCTATAAATATTTTAGAACATGTAGGTTCTTTTCTATTTTCCCTAATCCTCTTGGGAAACAGACCTAATAGTGGTATTGCTGGGTCAAAAGGCATAGTCAGTTCAATAACTCTTTGGGCACGTTTCCAAATCTCTCTCCAAAATGGTTGGATCAGCGCACAATAATAAATTAAGGTCCCAATTTTTCCCCATTCCTTCCAATATTTGTTGCTTTCCCCTTCTCTCATTTTAGCCAATCTGATAGATGTAAAATAATATCTCAAGGTTCTAATCAATAATGATTTAGAATTTTTCATATGACTATAAATTGTTCTGATTTCTTCATTGGAAAATTACCTATTCATATCCTTTGACCATTTATCAATTGGGGAATGATTCATCTTCTTATAGATTTTACAAAGTTCTTTATACATTTGAGATATGAGACCTTTATTTGAGGAACTCTTATAAAAATTTTCCCACAGTTTTCTGCTTTCCTTCTGATCCTGCCTGCATTTGTTTTACTTGTACAATTTTTTAAAAATTTAGTATAGTCAAAAATATCCATTTTGCATCTCACCATGCTCTCTATCTCTTGTTTGTTCATAAATTGTTTACCTATCCATAATCTGATAGGTAATATGTCATGTTCTTCAAATTTTCTTGTAATATCTCATTTTACATCTAGGTTGTGTATCCATTTTGACCTTATATTGGTAAATGGTGCAAGATATTGGTCTTTGCCCAATTTCTACCATACTGCTTTACAGCTTTCCTGGCAACTTTTTTAAAAACCAAATTATGAATTGTTATCTCAAAGATTTAAGTCTTTGCACTTGTCAAATACTGGGTAACTATATTCATTGGCTGCTGTAGATTATATATCTACTCTGTTCCACTGATCTACCTTTCTATTTCTTAGCCAATACCAGATAGTTTTCATAATTACTGCCTTATAATATAGTTTAAGATCTGGTACTGCTAAATCTCCTTCCTTTACATTTTTTCCCATTAGTTCCTTTGATATTCTTAATCTTTTGTTCTTCCAAATGAATTTTATTATTTTTTTCTAGCTTCATAAACTAATTTTTGGTAATTTTATTGGGATGGCATTGAATATATAGATAAATTTTTAGTGAAATTGTCATTTTTATTATATTGGTCCTGCCCACCCATGAACAATTAATATTTCTTCATTTATTTAAATCTGATTTTATTTGTGTACAAAGTTTTTTTATGGTTTTATTCACATAGATCCTGGGTTTGTTTTGATAAATGTATTCCCAGGTATCTTATGCTGTCTAGAGTTATTTTAAGTGGGGTATATCTAGCTATCTCTTTGTGCAGGATCCTATTTGTGATATATAGGAATGCTGATGATTTATGTGGGCTCACTTTACATATCATCTGCAAAAGGAGATAGTTTTATTACCTCATTCCCTATTCTGATTCCTTCTATTTATTTTTCTTTTCTTATTGCTATTGCTAGGATTTCTAATACTATATTGAATAATGTTGGTGACAGTGGGCGTCCTTGTTTCACACCTGGTCTTACTGGGAAGGCTTCTAGCTTATCTCCATTACAAATAATACTTGCTAATGGTTTTAGGTAAATGCTTCTTATCAATGTAAGGAACAGTCCATTTATGCCTATGCTTTCAAGTGTTTTTAATGTGAATGTTGTACTTCATCAAATACTTTTTCTATTGATGTTATATGATATTTGTTACTTTTGTTATTGATATAGTCAATTATGTAAATAGTTTTCCTTATGTTAAGCCATCCTTGCATTCCTAGTATGAATCTTGCTTGGTCATAATGTATAATCTTTGTAATATATTGTTGCAATCTTTTAGCTAGTATTTTATTTAGGATTTCTGCATCCATACTCATTAATAAAATTGGTCTATAATTTTCTTTCTCTTTTTACTTTTCCTGGCTTAGGTATCAATATCATATTTGTTTCATTAAAGGAGTTTCATAAAAGGACCTCTTCTTTGCTTATTATTCCAAATAGTTTATTTAATATTGGAATTAATTAGTTGGTCTTTAAATGTCTGATAAAATCCACTTGTAAATCCATCTGGTTCTGGTGCCTTTTCTTAAGAAGCTCATTTATGGCCTGTTTAATATCTTTTCTCTAAAATAGGTCAATTTAGATATTCTATTTCCTCTTCTGCTACTCTGAGCAGTCTGTATTTTGTAAATAGTCTTCCATTTCACTTAAGTTGTTGAGTTTATTGGCATTTAATTGGGCAAAACCATGCCTTTTAATTGCTTTAATTTCATCTTCTTTAGTGGTATAACCACCCTTTTCATTTTTGATACTAGTAATTTGGTTTTCTTCTCTCTTTTTTAAAAAAATCACATTAACCACTGGTTTATCTATTTTATTGACTTTTTCATAATACCAACTCCTAGTTTTATTTATTAATTCAATGGTTTTCTCACACTCAGTTTTATTAATTTCACCTTTAATTTTTAGGATTTCCAATTTAATGCTCAATTGGGGATTTTTAATTTGTTCTTTTCCCAGTTTTTAAAATTGCATTCCCAATTCATCGGTCTGCTCTTTCTCTTTTTTTTTAATTGATATAAGCATTTAGAGATATAAATTTTCATCTGATTACTGCTTTTTCTGTATCCCATAGGTTTGCTATGTTGTTTCATTATTGTCATTTTCTTTGGTGAAATTACTGATTGTTTCTATTAGTTGTTCTTTAACCCATACATTATTTTGTAAAATTTTATTTATTTATTTTGAGTTTTCAACATTCACTTTCATAAGATTTTAAGTTCCAAATTTTCTACCCATCCCTTCCATCACTGCACCCCAAGATGGCATGCAATTTGATATAGGCTCTACATATACATTCATATTAAACCTATTTTCACATTAGTCATGTTGCAAAGAAGAATTAGAACCAATGGGAGGAAGCATGAGAAAGAAGAAGCAAAAAAAAAGAGAAAGCAAATAATATACTTAGATCTGCATTCAGACTCCATAGTTCTTTTTCTGCATGTGGATAGCATTTTCCATCATGATTCTTTTGGAGTTGTCTTAAATCCTTGCATTGCTAAGAAGAGATAAGTCTATCAAAGTCAGTCATCATACAACGTGGCTGTTAGTACAATGTTCTCCTGGTTCTACTTACTTCACTCAGCATCATTTCATGTAAGGTTTTTTTCCAGGTTTTTCTGAAGTCTGCCTGCTCATCATTTCTTATAGCACAATAGTATTCCATTACATTCATATACCACATTTTGTTCAGCCATTCCCCAGCTGATGGGCATCCCCTCAATTTCCAATTCTTTGCTATCACAAAAAAACTGCTATAAATATTTTTGTATATGTGATTCCTTTTCCCATTTGTATGATCTTTTTGGGATACAGACCTAGAAGTTAACCTATACATTCTTTAAGATTAGGTTGTTTAATCTCCAATTAGTTTTTTCCCTATGTTTCCACGGTCCCTTATTGAATATAATTTTTATTTCATCATGATCTGTAAAAGAAGCATTTATTATGTCTGCTTTTGGCTGCAAAATTTTTGTGCCCTAATATGTGGTCAATCTTTGTAAAGGTACCATGTACCACTGAGAAAAAGGTGTATTCCTTCCTATTTCCTTTCAATTCTCTCCAGATATCTACCATTTCTAGCTTATCTAAAATTTTATTCACTTCTTTAACTTCTTTCTTATTTATTTTTTGGTTAGATTTGTCTAGTTTTGAGAGGAGAAGATTAAAGTCCCTTAATACCATGATATTACTATCTATTTCCTCCCGTAATTAGTTTAACTCTTTAAAAATTTAGATGCTATGGTATTTGGTACATGTAAGTTTAGTATTGATATTGCTTCATTAACTATGGTATCTTTTGTCATAATGGAGTTTCCCTGTTTCTCTCTTTTAATTAAATCTATTTTAGTTTTGACTTTGTCTGATATTATGATTGCTACCCCTACTTCTTTTGCATTGGCTGAGGCATAATACATTCTACTCCACCCCTTTATTTTAACTTTGTGTGCATCTCTCATTTTAAAATGAGTTTCTTGTAAGTAGCATATTGTCAGATTCTGATTTTTAATCCATTCTGCTATCCATTTCCATTTTATGGGTGAATTCGTTCCGTTCACATTCGATGTTATAATTACTAATTGTGTATTTCCCTCCATCCTATTTTTCCTTGCTGTTGTCTTTCTCAGCCTCTCTTTTCATCCTCTTCCTCCTCTAATTTACTTCTAACCACTACCTCCCTATTCCACACCTTTTTAAAGAATCTCTCCCTTATCTTCTTCTCTTACCATCCTTTTTCCTTTTTATACCTACTCCTCTAAAGGTCCCTCCCTTTTCTTCTTCCCCCTTCCTCCTAAATCTTATTTCTGCTTTTAGCTACAAAATTTTTAAGCCTTAATAAATTTTAATCTGGACATCCTTCGATAATTCTCATGTCCTAACCTGTTCCCTCATTTCTTTATAAATTTAGAAGACTCTTGTACCCTTCTAAATGTATATGTTGTTCTTTCTTCAACCCAGATCTGATAAGAGTACAGTTCCAGCACTACCAGCCCTCCTCCCTGTTTGATTCCTCTTTATCAGTTCTTCCTCTCATGGCTCACTTGATTTGAGATAATTACTCTTTTTTTTACCTTTTCCTATACAACTTTGCTTTTTCAAATGACCACATCCTGGGGCAGCTAGGTGGTGCAGCGGATAGAGCACCAGCCCTGAAGTCAGGAGGACCTGAGTTCAAATCCGGTTTCAAACCAAACACTTTACACTTATTAGTTGTGTGACACTGGGCAAGTCACTTAACCTCAATTGCCAAAAAAAAAAAAAAAGATATTTTGGGGCAGCTAGGTGGTGCAGTGAACAGAGCTCCAGCCTTGGAGTCAGGAGGACCTGAGTTCAAATCTGACCTGAGACATTTGATACTTACTAGCTGTGTGACTCCGGGCAAGTCACTTAACCCCAATTGCCTCACCAAATAAATAAATAAATAGACAAATGACCACATCCTGCTCAGCTCTACTCCAATCTTTCTTTTGAGCCACCTAATTACTAATGACAATCTTAGGCATACAATTTACATTTCCATGTATAAAAAGTAAACAATTTGTCCTTATTGAGTCCGTTGTAATTGGTCTTTGATATTTACCTTATATTTCTCCTGAATCTTGTATGTCAATTTTTCTATTAAGTTCTGGTCTTTTTGCAACAAAATCTTTTTGCAACAAAATCTATCAGTTCATTGAATGTCCGGTTCTTTGTCTTTATTCAGGATTATATTTAACTTGGCTGGGTATGTTATTTTTGGCCACAACCCCAGTTCTTTTGCTGTTCCATACATAGTGTTTCAAGACTTGTGGTCTTTTAGTGTAGCCATTGCTAGGTCTTGTGTAATTCTAATTGTGGTTCTTCAGTATCTGAATTTTTTTTTCTTGTAGCTCATAATGCTTTTTTCCTTAACCTCTGGGGTTTTGGAATTCTGCTGCGATATTCCTGTAGATTTTCATCCCAGTATGTCTTTCAGATGGTGATCAGTGGATTTTTTTTTCTATTTCTACTTCTCTCTCTCTTGCTCCAAAATTTCAAGGCGCTTTTCTTTAATTATTTCTTGTATTAGTGTATCAAGATTATTTTTTAGCATAACTTTCAGGTAGTCCAATTATTCTTATGTTTTATCTTCTTGAACTGTTCTTCAGACAAGTTGCTTTTCTTATGAGATGTTTCACATTCTCTTCTATTTTTTCATTTTTAAAAATTTTTCTTCATCACTTCTTGGTCTCTTATAATTTCATTCACTTCCCCTTGCCCAAGTTTAGTTTTCAAGGAGCTATTTTCTTCCTCAAGTTTCTGGATCTCCTTTTCCAGTTGGTTGACTTTCTTTTCATAATCTTGGGTTTTTTTTAATGCATTATTCTTTTTTTCCCGTAATTTTTCCTCAATCTTTCTTAATTGATTTTCAAAGTCTTTTTTGAGTTCTTGTAAGAATTCTTTTGGGGCAGGTGACCTTTTGACATTACTCTTTGGAGCAGGAGAGGGTTTTTTGTTGGTTTTTTTTTTTTGCTTCAGTATCCTTTTCTGAAGATGAACCCCAGTCTTCTCTCTTCCCATAGTAACTGTCTATGGTTGGGTTCTTTCTCCGTGTGCTCATTTTTATTTTGTATTATTTTATTTTTAGTAGCTTGTTATTATAATCACCTCTAGTCCTGGGATGTGGGGGATGGTGCCTCTGGCCTCAGGTCCTTCTTGCTGTTTTGGGGTTTTTTTGAGCTTTGTCCGGTGTCCCTGTCCCACTGCTTCAGCACTCACTGGTCTTGTGCTGGTACCTTCTCACCTTCAGTGGCAGCTGGGGACCTTGTCTCAGCAGCAGCACTGGGTCTGGCATCCCTTAGCAACAGATGCTCCTACAATCTTCCCCTGCTCAGATATCTGACTCTCCCACACACATACACACACTGTCTGTGAGGTGAGAATTCCTGTGGCTGAGGCTGAGTCTACTTCCTAACACAGCTATCCCCAGGGCTTGTTGCTTGTTGTTACAGCAGAGATAGTCTGTTTGCTCTTCACTAAGGGTGAGCCTCCATCCTGGGGTCTTTCTTCTGGTCTTCTCCAGTTGTCCCAGGAGGACAATTGCTCTGCCCCAATTCTTGTTTATTTTTGCTGCTCTACATGATGTGCTGTTTTGTCTTGTTTGAGGAGGAAATCTGGGAAGCTTGGAATTTTCTGACCTACTCCATCATCTTCCCAGAATCCTCTCTGCAATGGTATCTCAAAGTTGTTTTACTGAAGCAAGATTTGAATCTGGATGTTTCTGACTCCAAGTCTAGCATCCTATCCACTATGGAAAACTGCCTTTCTGGAATTGACAGGACTTGGTAATCAAATGTATACTAGAAGTGAAAGAAGGGAGATGAAGTGAGAGAGACAAAGATAGTATCATAGTACAGAGCACTGGTTCTGGGGTCAGAGGACCTGGTTCAAACCCTGCCTTTGATGTTTCCTACCTGGGTAACCTTCAGCAAGTTTCTTAACCCCGGGCCTCAGTTTTCTCATCTGAAAAATAAAGGTGTTGGATTAAATGTCCTCTGAAATCCTTCTAAGACTTTGAACATGGATAGACTGGGTGAATGATTGGACCATTAACAGAAAAAAATAAAATCTGAATATGAGCAGATTGAAGTGGAAAGATTGAAAGCATAGTATTGACTATAAAATAACATTCTTTGAAAGTATGCTCAGTTTGGATATGCCTTTAGGATGTCTAGGCATAAATCCTTGAGGATAGTTAGAGATGTTTATTTGAAACTTGAGAGAGGGCAGAGTTAAGATATACATTTGTAAATCATTTGAGTTGACATAATAGCTGAAGCCATGGAAGCAAATGAGATGACCAAGGAAGGAAGAGAAGGGGACCAAAGATATTACCATGATGGGCATCAAACTTAAGGGGTTGAGAAATAAAGAATTAGGAGTCAGTGAAGGAAAGAGTGAAACACGGCTACAGAGTTAGAAGAAGAATCAGTAGAGTGTTATCTCTGAAGCCAAGGAAGGGGAGGATATGGAAAAGAAAGATAGGGTGACCTAAGAGAATGAGGTTTCAGTAAGGTGGGGGGGTAGAAAAGCAAGATTGCAAAGGGTTATAAAGAGAGTAGTTGGTGAAGTAGAGTCACGTTTTTCCCCAAAAAGTTTGGTAGGGAAGGGAAGAAGAGACACAATTTGATAGCTGGATATCTTAGAGAGGTCAAGAGAAAGCTTTCCGAGGAATGGGGAAATCTGTGCTTGCTTATAGGTAGAAATTGTTTAGAGATTTCAACTGATGCCTATCCCACTGAACAAACACAAACATGCTCTTAATACAGAAGAATCTGACCTTTATCATGGTAGGAGTCTGCTTGTCCCTAGGTTATTGTCAACATTCTTGAAATAAGTTTAATTAGGTATCTAATGAAAGCCCAACAATACAATATAGCATTTCAGCAGCAGGTCATTAATTGAGGGACTTCACAAGCACTAAATAGTTAATCTACTTGAACTCCATGAAAAGTTGGCAAATTCATTTTACAAAAATTGAATCAATGATCTATTGGACTAAAAATATCTGATGACTAAGGGAATGTAAAGAGTTGGGGTTAAGGTTAGTAGAGTACTTACTGACTCCTATTCAGAGCTGTAACTTGAAATTCTAGTGCCCAATGTAAGTAATACAATATGTACTTAGTTCAAGCAGAATGAAAGGTAACGTCAAAATAACTTTTTAAGACAAATTCAGGGATATCACCAGGGAGGATGCTTCAGGGACCAGGCCAGAGAAGAACTCCTATAGAGTTCAGTCACTAAGAGAAGGAAGCAATCCTATCTAGAAGCTTCAAATTTTAACTAATTAGTCTCGCTACCTAGATGTTAAGCAAAGTTGGTTTTTACCTGCAAAATGAGTATATAGTGCTCTCAGAGACTTTAAGTTTCAACACCTTGGGGCAAAGCCCAATCCACTTCAGCCCCTTTGACTCTGCCATTAAGACACTAATTAGGTTAATCAATAGAGAATGCTAAAAATAGAGAATATTGCTTTGTGGCTGAGCTTTGGTAAGCAGGATCCTAGATCATAACACTTTCCTCAAATCAAGTTTCATACAATCAAGGATAATATAACCACTCTTTTTTTCCTGGCTGTTTCTCATTTAAAGAAAAGTAGTCCCATCTGAAGAATGAAAAAAAAAATGTGCAACTATAACCTTAGTTGTTGAAAATATGTTCTCACTTACCTTGAATAAAGACAAAACAATTGAAATTTGTGGGAAGATTCATACACTTTCAACAGCATCATCAGCTATAGGTGAGCAATTCATCAAATTAAAATCTTAGTCAATCATCAGGGATTTTTGATGTTTGCATGCGTGCGTGCGTGTGTGTGTGTATGTGTGTGTGTGTAAGAGATAGAGTCAAAGACAGAAATAGACACAGAGAGGGAGATGGAGATAGAGACAGACAGAGATTGAGGGAGAGAGAAAGAGAAAGGGAGAGGGAGAGAGGAAGGTAGACAGACAATGATTTTGTTGTTGTTCAGTAGTTTTCAGTTGGGTCTATCTCTTTGTGACCCCGTTTGGGATTTTCTTGGCAGAGATCCCAGAGTGGCTTGCCACTTCCTTCTCCAGCTCATTTTACAGATGAGGAAACTGAGGCAAACAGGGTTAGATGACTTGTCCAGGGTCACACAGCTAGCAAGTATCTGAGACCGGATTTGAACCCAGGAAGATGAGTCTTCCTGACTCCAGGCCCAGTTCACTATCCATGTACCACCTAGCTGCCCCTAAAGCATGATTTAGCGAATATCAAACTGGCCTTCGAGACAGGAGACATCTGGGTTCAAGCCCACTTCCAGTATAAACAGGCTATGGCATCCCCGACAAAGTAACTTAACTGTTCAGTCCCTGAGGCATCACTCTGACACTACGAGGTTCAGATCAACATTGGAACAAGGAGTTCCCGTGCAAAAGAAATTAGAAATGGCCTTTAAAAAACACGTTTGTTTAAATAAATGGACATGTGTCTACATAGTATAAAATATCTGGGTTGAATGATACATTTTCTTCTAAAATAACTTGTTTCACTCAATTGAATGGCTGATTTGGTCACCACCCTGATTTTCTTAATTACTCTTAATCCCTGTCTCTCACCACATACACACCCTGTCTTACAAAAAATAGTGAGGAGCTTTTATTCCGTTCAATAGGCTATCAAATTGCTTGCTTTACACAGGATCATTTCGCAATTGTAGTGGCCCCTATAAAACACACACCAATGGAATGATTAGGCAATAATACCTGCCAGAGTCTATTCTATAAATGGTCTTATTGATTTGCTGGATAACAATTAGGTTTTCCTACTAAGTTTCTTCCGTCTTATATAAAGATGCATTAACCTCGGCTATCCCTGGGCAGTAGATGCTGTTCTGTGAAGGGCTCTCAAATGTAAGGTTACCTTACTATCACAAGGCATCCCAAAGCTTGCAGCTATCTGCCCTTCAATACTCACCAGTTTTAGTAAATGTGATTGTCTCTAGGTTTCAGCCAGCTAACAAAAGCTGGTATATTGCCATCCTCCTCATGAGAAGATGATGCTGTTGGCAGCATTGTTATCCAGGTGTGTGGGCGAGGCTCAGCACAATAGTTGCCTGACCAGAATGGCTTTTCCATTCTGCAAACATGAGAGGAAAGGCTTTGATTTGCTGGGCTTCCCCTTGAGGATTTATGGGCTTCACCTCCATCCATTTATGCACCTCACAGACTGCATGATGCTTTCTCTTAGCCTAACTTTAAGGAACTGCTGATGGGCCAGGGGACCTGGAGTATGGTGCTACTAGTGGCCTGTATGCTCTGGACCCGGGCACAGGGTTTGGACCAGGTTGGGTCCTGGGAGGAGCATGCCTTCTAATAATAGGTTAGTCTCTTTTTTCTTATTCTCTATGCCTTGCTAACCCACTGGGAGATTAGCCTCCAAGGGAAATTTTACTTATGTCTTAGGTAATAGCCAATATCCAGATATCCCTTGCTCAAATGCTGTCGTATACATAATTGTCCAGGAGTAGGCAAAGAATATCAGTGTATGCTCTGTGTAATTCATGTTACGTTAGAAATAGTTGCTTCATAGGAGTATGTATCTTCCTCCCAACTAAACGAGAAGGTCCTTATAGGTAGTGATATTAGCTTCTTGTTTGTTTGTTTGTTTTATGAATTGAAGTCTCCTGTGCCTCTGAACCACTGAAGCTAAATGCGTTGTCTCTCATATATATTGTCCCCTCCATTAGAATGTAAACTTCTTTAGAGCAGGGACTATCTTGCTTTTCTTATTTTCCTGTTCCAGAAGTGAGCTAGTAAATGTTTAACAATTGGCTCTCTGGTTTCTGATTTCCAAGGTGTAAATGCTCACACTAAAAACTGGGCACCTGGCACTCATTAGCTCCAGCTGGGCCTGGAGTCAGGAAGACCTGAGTTCAAAATCTGGCCTCAAATACTCACTAGCTGTGTGACCCTGAGCAAGAAGCTTAACCTCTGTTTGCCTCAATCCACTGGAGATGGAAATGGCAAACCACTCCAACATCTTTGCCAAGAAAACTCTATACAAAGTCATGAAAAGTTGGACACAGATGAATGAACAACATAGCACTTTATAATTTTTAAAAAATGTATTCATTCATGACCTGTGTCCTTGGGCACAGAGACATCTGGCAGATGTGACTGCCGACCTCTGTCAGAGATATTTGAAAAATCACAGAAACTAAGAACGATACCACTGGACAGCAGAAGTGCAAATGACCTAATTTTCACAAAAGAAAAGACAACAGAGTCTGTAACATGTAGTTTCATGGGCTTACCTTTGATTCCTAGAAAAATTCTAGAACAGATTAATTCTAGATAGTGGATATCTAGAAAATGGAGCAATGATCAAAAACCTGCACGGTTTTATCTTCATATGTACAAAAATATTTATAGCAGCTCTCTGTAATGACAAAGAACTGGAGACTAAGGGAATATCCATCAATTGGAAATTGGCTGAACAAATTATGGTATGTGAAATAATGAAATACTATCATCCTATAAGAAATGAAGAAAGGGACAATTTTAGAGAAACCTGGGAAGAATTGTATGAACTGATGCAAAGTGAGAAGAATGAGAACAATTTCTGCAAAAACAGCACTATAAAAACAAACGATTTTGAAAGGCTTAAATACTCTGATCATCAGTTCAATAGCCATGCACAAATCCAGAGGATGGATGTTACAGCTACTGGCAGAGGTTGATGGAGTCAAGATGCGGAAGAAGATATACATATTTACATAGCCAATTTAGGGATTTGTTTTAGTTAAATATATATATATATATATATAAATATATATATATATATATACTATATATATATAAATATGTGTGTGTGTGTGTATTTCTAACAAAGATTTTGTATTTTTTTCCTTAATGGGGGGAGTTAGGAGGAGAGAAAAAATAAATACTTGTTAAATTAAGTCATCTCATAATAAATTTAATTTGCTTTTTTGATAAGGTTACTAAACTGGCAGATCAGAGAAATGCTAAAGTTCACATAAATTTTAATAAAACATTGGGTAAAGTGTCTCATGTTATTCTTATGGAAAATATAGAAAGATGTGAACTAGACAATAATCCAGTTTGATAGATTCTATACTGGCCGACTGGCTGGACTTTTACTAGTCCTAAATGTCTCAAAATCAGCTTGGCAGGAGGTCTGCAGTGAAGTGTCCCAAGGATCTATGCTTGACCCTGTGCTGTTTAACATTTTTATCAATGACTTGAAGAAAAGCATAAATACTGCACTCACCAAATTTGCAGATGACACAAAGTTTGGAGGGATAGTTAACATACTAGATGATGAGCCAAGACCCAAGAAGATCTTATTAGGATAGAGCATTGGGCTGAATCTAGTCTGATGAGACACAAAAGTGATAATTGTAAAGTCTTACACTTGAATCTGAAAGTTCAATTTCACTTGTGTAAAAGGAGCAGGGGAGAGAGAAGGAGAATTAGAAAGAAGATATGGGAGGCTTAGTGGGCCTCAAGCTCAATATGAGTCAATATTTCTTTATATGAACAGAATTCATTACAAAATTTAACTTCACAAGTAGAAGAAGAGGGTGGGCATAGTTAGACATTAGTTCTGTTTTGTTTTTGAAAAAATATATCTTGGATGCTTGGTGGACTGCAAGGTCAATATGAGTCAGCATTTGTAGGCAAGGAAGGTAATGTTATCTTGGATTGCATTAAGAGATTCAGTTGTGTCTGACTCTTCATGACCCGAATTAGGATTTTCTTAGCAAAAATACTGGAGTGGTTTGCCATTTCCTTCTCCATATCATTTTACAGGTGAGGAAATTGAGACAAACAGGGTTCAGTGACTTGCCTGGGGTCACATAGCTAGTAAGTGTCAGAAGCAGATTTGAATTCAGGAAGATGAATGTTCCTGACTCGAGGGTTGGCAAGCTATCCACTGTGCCACGTAGGTGCCCTTAAGAAACATGGCTTCCAGAAATAAGGAGGTTAGAGTCCCTTTGTACTCTGCCCTGAGCAGACCACATCTCAAGTAATGAATTCGGTTCCACAGTTTAAGAAGAGCATTGACAATCTGGATAGCATACAGTGCAGGGCAAGCAGAGTTGTGAAGAGCTTCAGATTGTATCATCTGAGCATCATTTGAAGGAACTGAGGATGTTCAGCCTGGAGAAAAGAAGACTCAGGTGGCAGGTGGGACATGATGACTGTGTTCAATCATTTAAGTACCATCATGTTTGCCTCCATTTCCTCAATTGTAAAATGAAGATAATATCAGCACCTACCTCACAAGGCTGTTGTGAGGACCAAAGGAGTCAGAAGGTTAGATCTGTTCTCTTTCACCTCATAGGATTGAACCAGGAGCAGAGGGCAGACCTTGACAAGTAGGAAATTTAGGCTTCCCAGCAATGGGTTTTCTCTAAGATTGGAGTGGGCTGTCTTGGAAAGTAGTGAGTTCCCCCTCCTAGGAGGTCTGCAAGTGGAGGATAGATGACCACTTATCAGCTATTCCTTTTTGCATATGAGTCGAACTAGAAGGCACCTCAGCTTCTGTCCACCTCTACAGTTCTGTGCTTCTATGATGCCCAATCTCAGATTCCTTTCAGCTTCTTGGGTGCAAAGTCTGGAACAATTCATCCCTTAATACCCTTCTTTGAGAGACTTTTGGCCAGTTCCTTCATTCATTTCATTCTTCTCACTTTCTTATGTGAATTGGCTAAGGTTTGAAATATACAGCATGGAATTACTGAACTAACTGTCCTGTCAGGAAAAGTAGTAAGTCATTTGGTTTCAATTGAAACATCATTTAGACACCTGTGGCCATAATAATAGGTCACATTTATATAAGGCTTTAAGGTTTCCAAGGGCAGTCAGGTGGCATAGTGGAGTCAGGAGGACCTGAGTTCAAATCTGGCCTCAGACACTTACTAGCTGTGTGATCCTGGGCAAGTCACCTAACCCTGTTTGTCTCAGTTTCCTCATCTGTAAAACAAACTGGAGAAGGAAATGTCAAACCACTCCAGTATATCTATCAAGAAAACCCCAAATAGGATCACAGAGTGTCTGAAATGACTCAACAACAGCTTTCAAAGTACTTTTCATACATTACCTTATTTGATTTCACAACCATGTGAAGTAGGTGCTATTATTATCCCCATTTAACAGATGGGGAAGTTAAGTCTCAAAGAGGTTAAGGACTTCCGCATTTCCAGGGTGACAGAGGATTCAAACCAGCTCTAATCCCTTGACTCACTTCTTAAAGAGGCCTATTCACTGAATGGGACTTGCCTCAATCAAAGTGAGACCTTGAAAAAACCTTAGTTTAAAAAGGCCAAGGTCTCCCACTGCATCCTGGGTGGTCTCCAGGCGTCCTGATCAATATCTGGCCACAGGACCCAGATGGCTTCGGAGGAGAAAGTGAGGCTAGTGACTTTGCACAGCCCTCCTTCACTCAAATCCAATTCAATTGCAAATCATGTCATCATCTCCCTGATGTCATGGTCTTCTTAGAGAATGAAGGACACACCACAACTGGTTATACATTTAATGTTCCACCCACTATGCTGCATGAGAAAGGAGAGCTGCTAGTACAAAGGTTGGATAACACTCACCTCAACCAGCCTTGTGTTGAGTGTGCTCTTTAGTTCGACGTTGTTCTCACAAGACAAGGTAGTTTAGCATAGTGGGTAGATTGCTTCCCTTAGCACCAGGAAGATCTGAGCTTTGGCTTCAGGTCTTCCCTCTTGTTGTGTGACCCTGGCCAAGACACTTAATCTTACAGTGCTCTAGGCAATTCTCCAAGACATAACTTGCAAAGAAGATTCAAACCTGGATCAGTAAAAGAATTTTCCTCATCTGGGGAATTCTAAAAACCGAGGAAATGGCAGGCCCAGTTTCTAAGCCTATCCCTTCCAAATAAATCTGATAGCTTTGAAGAACCAGAGAATGGTATGATCGGGTTGGAAGAAAGTCTTTGAATAGAGTAGTGGAGTTGGGTCTATGAAAATAAATGAATTATTCCTGGATAACCAAGGATCTGTGGTCTAGGTACTTGGGATAACATAGTTAGCCAAAGAAAAAAAAATGAATCTTAGTGGAATTTATGAAAATTAGCCATCTATTATTATAATAATTATAAGCTATTGGTAAGGACTCCCTCTGTGAATACAGATTGGCACCTGCTTCACAACTTACAGTCTTAGTTTCCTGGGATACTGAGAAGTTAAATCCCTTGACCAAGGTCACACATTAAATATGTGTCAAAGGTAGGGCTTGAATCCAGCTATTCATGACTCCACAGTCTATCTACTACATCTTGCTGCATCTCATCATTATTATTATTATTTCTTATATTTACTAAATGTATCATATGATATACTTATGATAGAAGTCACTTCAAAAGTATTTTGTAGCTGACCAAAGCTCACACAGGTCTGCTCTTAAAATTTATTTTCTCCAAATGCCATGGTCTTGCCATGCCATTTTCCTAGCTGCAGGGCCTTGCTAACCTACAATGACTCATTCTGATGCCATTGCCTTTTAATTAGGAGGTGATTTTAGAAGATGGAAAATCCACGCAAAGCTCTCGGCCTGCCTCTGAGGGCTGTCACAGTTATGTCCAATAAGTGGAAGGATATGACTATTCATCTGATATTAGATTTACAAATTCATTTTAACAGTGGCTGTAATTCATAAGCACCAGTACATTCCCAGAAAACGACTACACCTTTGTGCTGGTTAGATTCAAACTGGGCTTCATGCCGTTTAAGATGCATAATAATTACCCAGAAACGCACTCTTAAGCAATTGACTGCACCTGGTTATTTTAATGTAACTCTCCCTAAGGTGGATAAATTGCCTAATGGGATACTTCTTCAAGAAAAATGGGAAAAGAGTTTGTCTCGGACTACCATGGGGAAAACTCATAAGATACAAATATTGCCTAGTAATTCAGGGCTGTTGGTTAGAACCTCTAAAAAGTTATTGACAAGCAGAATACCAGCCATGCTTGGGAAGAACCGATTATGTATCCTGATCTTTGTTTTGCATTATCCTTTTTGTCTGGGGATGAGGGAGGATTATTAATCCTATCAATGCAAATTCAAAGTGAATTTCTTTTTGTCGGATCTACCATTCAGTCGCTAGATACCACAGGGTTAGAACACAAGAGAGTCTGCCTGAATTTCTCCCAAATATTTTTGGAGAAAAAGGAAGGAGAGATGCTCCCTGGAGATTCTCCTTACTAAGCAAGTTTGGGAGGGTCTCCTGTAAGAAATGCTATTTTCCAAAGCTGTAATTAAGATCTAGTTTTGTTTTCTAATCAGAGACTAGCAGCCCCCAAACTTCCTCGTGGCAACTTTTTAAAGCTAAATCCAAAGAGAGGAGGAGATGCAGAGGAGGATGCCTAAGCTGGGACACAATGAAGGGGTGATTGGAGGAGACAAGTGTAAGTTGTATTCATTGGGGCTGTGTGACCTCATTGTTACCTCATAATTTTCACCATTCCACTTTCCAAAGGGACCACCAGAGGCTATGCCTGGGAGAAGCTTGGCTTTGTATTTCCTGAAACCTGGTATCTTCATCTTTACCTGGTGATTTTCCAGCATGCCACCTGCCTGACCCTCTACCATCACTCCCCAATTCTCCACCTCTTACCCTGAGAAATAGTTCCACCACTACCATTGTCTTGGTAAAGGGTATGTTAATGGACTGCTCTATCGCTCTACTCACCATCTTTGTGGCTTCCCCCACCTCAGGTCCCTTCTCTGGCTATCACTCTCTTATATGTGTTATCTCTACCATTAAAATGTAAGCTCTTTCAAGGCAAAGACTGTCTCGCTTTCATCTTTGTACCCCCAGGGCTTTGCCTAGTGTCTGGCAGATGGTAAGGACTTAATATGTTTTTTGTTTACTTGTAGAACTGCTTGCTAGCCACTTAACTAAGGCCACAAGGCCAATCCCTTTTTTTCTATTTGCCCTTGAGGTGTGTCCTGGGTCCATTGGTATACTTGGCTTCACATTAGGGGAATTAAATTGTTCACGGCTTTTTTCTACTCCTACCTGAGACTCCTAAAGAACAAATCTATCTTACAGAAGCTAGATGGTGCAGTGGTTAGAGAACTGGGCCTCACGTCAGGAAGTCGTTGTTGTTCAGTCATGTACAATTCTTCAGACCCCATTTGGGGTTTTCTTGACAGAGATACTGGAGTGGTTTGCCACTTCCTTCTCCAGCTCATTTTACAGATGAGGAACTGAGGCGGACAGCATTAAGTGACTTGCCCAGGGTCACAAAGCTAGGAAGTATCTGAGGCCAGATTTGAACTCTGCACCACCTAGTTGCCCTGAAGTCAGGAAGACCTGAGTTCAAATCTGGTCTTAGATACTTCCTAGCTGTGTAACCCTGGGCAAGTCATTTAAGCTCTGTTTGCCTCCATTTCCTCAACTATATAATGAGGGTAATAACAGCATCTACCTTGAGGGGCTGTGGTGAGTTTCACAGGTGCTAATAAGGTACTTAATATAGTGCCTAGCAGATAGTAAGCACTAAAAAATGTTTATTTCCTTCCTTTCTAGTCTAGCACCTCTCTCCCTTACCACCCACAAAGGGAGAAGTAAAGGAGAATAAAAATACGTCATAATATAATTAATTAAGTTAATTAATTTAAATTATTTAAATAATTAAATATATAGCATATATATGTAATATTTATATTGTATATAATATTACATTATATTATATAATATTATATCATATATAATAAAATTAAATACATAAATCAAGTATGGAACCGGTAGTTTATTCTCACACAGAAAAAGGAATACTCAGCAATAAAGAATCATAGCATGATCAGAACGTACTAACTTGTCACCAGTAGTATAATTCAAACCTCGCTGATACTCCTTTTCTTTATAGGCTGCTAATAAGCCACTTTACACAGTCTAAACGCCAGGGCAAGATCTTTCCAGTGACCGCCCTTTCTCTCTAACGACCATTGTCCACTTCTGCCAGCTGCTCCCATTTCTGCTCCAATGGCAACCACTCCAAAAGCCGCCGTTGCCTTTTTGCTGTGCTCCCAGGTCTTCCAAGGCCTTCCGACGCTCACAAGGTTGATGCCAGAAAAAGAAGACGCACAAGAGAGGCAGAAGCAGCAGAGGGCCCTTGTACAAGCCCAGCCAGCTGAGATTCTGATCCACATGGGGAGCTGCAACCCCTACTGCTGTGACACTGGCTTAGAGAAGGACTCCCTTCTCCACCTAAAATTGTATCTCCTTGCCTGAGCTGTGAAAACCAAGAGAGCCACTGGCCAGAAGTCATTGCTTTTGTCTCATATGGCACTGTGCTTCATCAACTTTTCCAGCTAAACAACCAGTTGGGAGTACTCAGTCCAGCCATGAAGCAGATGAAGGCTTAGATGTGCATGCTCAAGTTTTTATGAAATTTCCAAGGATCTGGCAGAGAATATTGATGTATGCTCTATGGGTTTAGGGGTGAGGTGGGGGTGGGGAGCCTGTTACTCATTCATTCATTTATTTCATCCTGGTAGCTTCCTATTTAAACTAGTTATTCTTTCTTTTCTTAAAAAAAATTGTTTATTTTTACTTTTCAAGATTCACTTCCATAAGATTTTGAGTTCCAAATTTTCTCCCCTTCACTTCCCACCTTCTTCCCCAAGACAGTGTGCAATCTGATATTGGCTTTACATATAATTCCTATTAAACATATTTTCACATTAGTCATGTTGTAAACAATTAGAACCAATAGGAGGAACCACAAGAAAGAAGAAACAAAACAAAAACAGAAGAAGAAAAAGAGCAAATAGTATGCTTCCATCTCTATTTAGACTCCATAGTTCTTTCTCTGGATATGGATGGCATTTTCCATCATGAGACTTCTGGAGATGTCTTAAATCCTTGCATTGTTGAGAAGAGTTAAATCTATCAAAGTTAGTCATCACACAATGTGTCTATTACTGTGTACAACGTTCTCCTGGTTCTGCTCACTTCACTCAGCATCAGTCCATACAAGTCTTTCCAGGTTTTTCTGAAGTCTGCTTGCTCATTTTTTTTTATAGCACAATAGTATTCCATTTCATTCATATATCACAACTTGTTCAGCCATTCCCCAATTGATGAGCATCCTCTTAATTTCCAATTGTTTGCCACCATAGAAAGAACTGCTATAAATATTTTTGTACATGTGGGTCTTTTCCCTGTTTTTACAATCTAGTTGTGGTATTGCTGGGTCAAAGGGTCAACATTTTTATAGCCCTTTGGGTATAGTTTCAAATTGCTCTCCAGAATGGTTGGATCAGTTCTCGACTCCATCAACAATGTATTTGTGTTCCAATTTTCCCACATCTTCTCCAACATTTATCATTTTCCTGTTTTGTCATGTTAGCCAATCTGATAGGTGTGATGTGGTACCTCAGAATTATTTTTATTTGCCTTTCTCTAATCAATGGTGATTTAGAGCATTTTTCCTTTGACTATAGATGGCTTCAATTTCTTCATCTGAGAACTGCCTGTTCATATCCTTTGACCATTTCTCAATTGGAGAATGATTTATATTCTTATAAATTTAACTTAGTTCTTTATATATTTTAGAAATGAGGCCCTCATCAGAGATGCTAGTTGTAAAAATTCTTTCCTGGTTTTCTGCTTCCCTCCTAATCTTGTAATGTAATCAAAATTATTCATTTTGCATTTCATAATGTTCTCTATCTCTTGCTTGGTCATAAATTCTTCCATTCTCCACAAATCTGACAGTTAAACCATTCCATGCTGTCCCAGTTGGCTTATAGTGTCAGCCTTTATATCTAAATAGGGTACCCATTTTTATTTCATTTTGGTATATGGTATAAGATTTTGGTCTATGCCTAGTTTCTGCCATAGTATTTTCCAGTTTTTCCAGCAGCTTTTGTCAAATAGTGAGTTATTATCCCAGAAGCTGGGTCTTTGGGTTTATCAAAGAGTGGATTACTATAGTCATCGACTACTGTGTCTCGTGTACGTAACCTGTTCCACTGATCTACCACTCTATTTCTTAGCCAGTAACAAGTAGTTTTGATGATTGTTGCTTTATAATACTATTTAAGATCTGATATGGCTAGACCACCTTCCCTAGCATTTCTTTTCATTAGTTCCCTTGATATTCTGGACCTTTTTTTTTCCAGATGAATTTTGTTATTATTTTTTCAAGCTCTATAAAAATTTTTTGGTAGTTTGATTGGTATGGCACCGAATAAGTAAATAAATTTAGGTAGAATTGCCATTTTTATTATATTAGCTCAGCCTACCCATGAGCAACTGATGTTTTTCCAGTTATTTATCTCTGACTTTATTTGTGTGAAAAGTGTTTTGTAATTATGTTCATATAGTTCCTGGGTTTGTTTTGTCAGGTAGACTTCTAAAAATCTTATAATGTTTATAGTAACTTTAAATGGAATTTCTCTTTCTGTTTCTTGCTGTTGGGCTTTGTTAGTAATATATATATAAATGTTGATGTTTTGTGTATGTTTATTTTATATCCTGCAACTTTGCTAAAGTTGTTTACTATTTCAAGTACTTTTTTTACTTGATTCTCTAAGATTCTCTAAGTATATCATCATATTTGCAAAGAGTGATAGCTTTGTTTCTTTTTTGACTATTCTATATTCTTTCTCACTAGGAGCTGTATTAAATAGTTCTTACCTGCTAAAGAAGTATAAATGATATCAATGCCTTTTAAATTTCATGACCCTGAATTAACAGGGCAGCTAGATGGCACAGTAGATGGATTGTCAAGCCTGGAGTTAGGAAGAGTAATCTTCATGAATTCAAATTCATCCTCATACACTTAATAGTTGTGTGACCCTGAACAAGTCACTTAACCCTGATTGCCTCTAAGGGGAAAAAAAAATATAAAACAGTTTGGTAGGTAAATAGATGTATATGTGTTCATGTACGTGGAAATGCTCTTTTTTGTGTAAGTTACAGTAGCTTTTAAATGAATGGGCTCTGGAGTCAGAGGACCTGTGTTCAAACCTCACCTCTGCCACTAATTGAATGTGTGATTTTGGACAAGACACAACCTCTCAGAGCCTTGGTTACTCACCTGAAAAATGAGGAATTTAGACTAGCTGGCTCCTGAGATGACTAGGCTGAATACTTATGCCCTCCTCCATAGTGAACACAGCTCTGTTTCCTGTAACTCTGTGGCAGGTAAGGTAGTGGGACATAACTTTCATCCAGTAACTACAGGCTCTTTCATTTCTTGATGATTGGCAGCACCCTCCAGAAACCCTCAATATTTCCCAAAGCTATTGATGAGATCTTCATTGAGAGGAAGGACCCTCAGATGAGAAGAATCAGTGTTTAGCAAGAGATGGAAGGAAAGACACATATAGTTTAGGAAAAGCTTCCAATGAACATGTAAATGAAGGTATAGTAATTTCAATGTAATAAATGTTTGCTGAATTAAATAAAATCGAACACTCTAGTAATGATTTGACCTTTGTCAGTCTTTTTCTTCACCGATCTAATGGTGATAAGTGTTAATTCTACGTTAGAAAAACTGCTGTTGGCCCTCTCCTCTTCTGGAAATCACTCCCTTTGAAGGCCATCTGTTTTTCCTGCTCATTCATTCCATTTAGCCTTTCTTAAAATTATATATTGCCTTTCACTCTTTTCCTTTTCTGCTTTCCTCTGTCTCACTCAGGATGTGTTTTGACTTTGTCCTTGAGAAATTCTGCAGCCTCGTGATTAATGTGAGGAGAGAGAATGTCTGGTTTTCTTTTCTTTTTTTCTTTTTTTTGGGGGGTGGGGTTAAAGAAATCCATCCTTCTGCTGAAATAATGCTACTTTTGAAAAGTCCCAGGGCCTGCACACTGCCCTTGTTCCCATCCATCCCCATAACCCACCTGAGGACTAGCACCAGTTGAACTGATGTTTGTAAAGAGGTATTTGGTCGAGCATAAAGAAATCTCCTGCGGTATTGAAAACACATCCCTCAGAGCATAAAGACAGAGCTGTTGGGCATAATGAAAATCAGGCATTAAACCCAAGCCACACAGGCACTGCACACACCTGGAACAACAGCCTGATGATTTGGAGAGACAATGGTAGCAAACTAATCTCATGTGTATTCCAGATGGTTCTGAAGGATCACAGAGAAAAGGTTTCCTCATCCCCACCCCCAACCCCATTAAACTATACCCAGACTCTCAGCTAAATACTAAAAGCTAAACGTTGTTGAATGACATCCTGAAAGGGGACAGATTGTCCTTATTTTCCTAACTTGTACAATCTTCTGAAGTTATCTTGAGGAGAGTAATTATTGACACCAAAACATTTAACCGACTTCACTTTAGCAAATAAATGCTCACTCCAATGGGAAGGCTTTTTTGTTTGTTTGTTTTTTAGAGGGGTGCATGTATGTGTGTTTGTGTGTGTGTGTGTGTGTGTGTGTGTGTGTGTTTAATAAGCAAACTCATAAAAGATTCTGATAACCAAGGCCAGGACAAAAGAAGAATCAGTTTAATGTTCAGTAATATTAACAACTGGCACATAAACAATGCTTTAAGGTTTTACAAAAGACTTTACATTGTTTCATTTGAACTTTGTAACAGCCCTATGAGGTACATACTACAGGTTACTATTGTCCCTATTTCACAGATAAGAAAATTGAGATCAAGTGGCTTGCCTAATATTACCCTACCACATGTACTAGTGAGTGTCACAGGTAGAAAGTCAACATAGGTCTTCCAATCTACAATAGAGATGGAAGGTGAACCTAGGTGCTTCTGACTATAAGTTTATCAACCTATTCACTACAGCAGGTTGATTCTTAGCAGAGGGAGTAGAACTGATCATTGTTTCTCTGTAGACAGGAAAAAAGCCCTGTCCTGTAACTTGCAATATCTGTCAAAAGAGCAAATATTTCCCCCTGAATTTTACAGAAAATTATGTTTGTGAAACCAGGAGACTGTGAAGATGCAAATTCATCTACTTAGTAATTATTTCTGATTCATTTCAATAAACAAATGTTTGGTGACAATTTCTACATGAATCATTTTTACCTTTTTAAATTTCCAGAATAGATTGGAATAGCATGAATAAGAGACCTTCAACTCCCATTATCATCTTCTTGTATAGTAGAGGTTCTCTAGAAATTAAAAAACATTTATAAGGCAATAAAAGAAAACATTTATTTTATTTTACCTTGGGCTTAGCCACTCACTGCTAACCTCTGTTTCATTCTCAATCCATTCCTTTTCAATGGCCAAGCTGAAAGGAAATTCAGCATACCAAGCAAGTCACCAGGAGAAGAGTGAAAATTTGAATCAATCAACCAGATATTTTATCTACTCTTCATCCTCAGTTCCTCTCCTGCTATCTCTTGTCATAGTTCCTTCGTTCGTGCCATCCCAAATCCCTGCAATCAATCCTTACTCTCCTTGACCCCGATCAACCTTCATCTGTGGCATTCTTTACTTCCTTCAAGGCTCAACTTGGGTACTCCCTCCTCCATGCAGACTTCTCTGATCTGCCAAATCGAAAGGCCCAGTACAGGGTCGTGTGCCTGGTAGGTACTTAATAAATGTCTGTTGAATTGAGCTAAGCTTCCTGCTCTACTCCTGCCATGAGGGTTTTGGCACCCTTGGCCACACCCAGTCTAATAGGCTGTGAGAGCAGACATGGAGGTGTTGAGTCAAACTATAAGGCAAGACGACCCAGAATATTCTGCTCATTCTCATTTCTTCTCTTTCTCTGTATCCTTGTGATACTTAATTTCAGGCTACTAAAGTGCAAACCTCATTCTCCACCCCCTTACTGACTGCCCTCTCATCCCCATCTACCTCAACTCAATCTTCCCAAATTTTCCACTCCATATCTGCCCCTAATATCTGCTATGCTTTCTGTAATTCTTTTTTTGTTCTTGTCGTTGTTCAGTCGTGTTTGACTCTTCAAGACCCCATTTGGGGTTTTCTTGGCAAAAGGTACTGGAGTGGTTTGCCATTTACTTCTCCAGCTCATACAGATGAGGAATCTGAGGCAACCAGGATTAAGTGACTTGCCTAGAGTCACACAGCTAGTAAATGTCTGAGGCCAGATTTGAACTCACACAACCTGATTCTTTCTGACTCCAGGACTGGATCCACCATTCAGTGAGATGGTCTCAAGTAGAGTCATCCTTAGGTGGGCAGGGTGGCCAGTATGGAAGGAAGGGAGACTGGTTCCCCAGTACTGCTTCCTTTAACTTATTCCCTGTAAAATAGATAGCCCTTCTCTTTGCCAAGGCTAGCCCCTCTACATATATAAATCCCATTCCCTCCCATCTTCTCATGATACTCCTCTCTTTTGCTTCTCCTCTACCTATCTGATAACTATTTATAAATCTCTTTTGCTAGATCTTGATCTATGTTACACCCACCAAGGCTCTATCCTGGGTTCTTTTTTCTCTCTCTACTTTCTTTCTTGTTGACCTCATCAACTTTCATGGGTTCAAATCTCTTGAAGATGGTTCCCAGCTCTATATAGCTAGTCCTAGACTTTTTCCTGAGCTCCAACCCCATATCATGAACTGCACATTGAACATTTTTAACTGGATATCCCATAAGTATCTCAGACTCAACATGTCCACACTCATCTTTCCCCCAAACCTAGTTCCTTTTCTGAATTTTCCAATCAGTTTTAAAATGTCTATTGTTCAAGTAACAAGCATTCTAAATCAATGTAATTATTTTATCCCTTCTTCCGCCTTCTCCTGCCCTCCCATCCCTGCTATTGAGCAAATTTAAAAACAAAGCAAAACAAAAAACAAATTCCTAAATACATAACTAACTAGTCCAGCAAAACAAATTCCCACATTAGCCCTGTCAAAAATGTATGTCTCTTTCAACACCTCTCAATCAAGAGGTGAGTAATGTATTTAATCTTCATCCTCTTGGACTTATAGTTTATTATTGCATTGATCAGAGTTTCAAAGTTTTTCAAAGTTGTTTTTTCTATATAATGTTATAATTATGTAGATTGTTCTCCTAGTTCTTCTCACTTCATCCTGCACCCAAACATAGAAGTCTTCCCAGTTTTCTCTGAAATTGTCGATTTTGTAATTTCTTATAATGCAACAATATTCTATCATATTCCTATACCACAGTTTGTTCCACCATTTCCCAATAGTTTCTAATTTTGGGCAACCATGTAAAGAGCCATTATAAATATTTTTGTACATATCCATCCTTTTCCTCTTTCTTTGACTTCTTTTAGGAGACAGACCTACTAGTGGTATAACTGGGCAAAACAGTATGGACAATTTGGTATCTTTCTGGGCATAGCTCCAAATTGCTTTCCAGAATGGCTGGACCAATTCATAGCCCCACCAGTAGTGCACTAGTGAACCTGTTTTTATAACATTCGGTTTTTACAAGATTTTAAGATCCAAATCCCTCTCCCTCTCTCTTCTCCTCTCTTCCCAAAATGGTAGGCAATTTGATATAGCTTATGCATGTGCCATCATGTAAAAGATATTTCCATATTAGTCACAGTTGTGAAAGAAGAAACAAATCAAAAGGAAAAAAGCCACAAAAAAGAATAAAATAAGTGAAAAAAGTATCTGCTTTCAGAGTCCATCAATTCTTTATCTGGATGTGGATAACGTTTTCCTTCGTAAGTCCTTTATACTTGTCTTGGAACATTGTGTTGCTGAGAAAAGCTGAGTCTTTCATAGTTGATCATCACAAAATGTTGCTGATACTGTGTATGATGTTTACCTCATTCTGTGCATTTCGCTTTGCATCAGTTTGTACAGTCTTTCCAGGTTTTTCTGAAATCTGCCTGTTCATCATTTCTTATTGCACAATAGTATTCCATTACATTCATATATCACAGCTTGTTCAATCATTCCCCAATTGATGGGAATCCCCTCAGTTTCCAATATTTTGCCACCACAAGAAGGATTGCTATGAATATTTTTGCACATGTAAGTCCTTCCCCCCCTTTTATGATCTCTTTGGGATAAAGACCCATTATTATATTTAATATATTATTTGATAATATATTAAATAAATATATATTATATTTAAATATATTTAATGCATATATTTATATATGATATAAATTTAATATATAAATATATAATAAATATATTATTATATTTAATATAATCAAAAGCAGTAGTATTGCTGGACCAAAGGGTATGCACAGTTTGGTTGCCCTTTGGACATAGTTCCAAATTGCTCACCAGAATCAGTTTACAACTCTACCCACAGTGCATTAGTGTCCCGATTTTCCCACATCCTCTCCAACATTTATCATTTTCCTTTTTTTGTCATGTTAGCCAATCTGATGTGTGTGAGGTGATAGCTCAGAGTCGTTTTTATTTTTATTTCTCTAATTAAAAGTGATTTAGAGCACTTCTTCATATGTATATGGATAGCTTTGATTTCTTCATCTGAAAACTGCCTGTTCATATCCTTTGACCATGTATCAATTGGAGAATGGCCTGTATTCTTCAAAACTTGACTCATTTCTCTATGTATTTGAGAAATGAGGCCTTTATCAGAGATATTGGCTGTAAAGATTGTTTCCCAACTTTCTGCTTTCCTTCTAATCTTGGTTACAGGTGCAATTTTTTTAAAAAAAAATTTAATATAATCAGAATGATCTATTTTATGTTTTGTAATGCTCTCTATCTCTTGTTTGGTCATGAACCTGTAACTCATAACTTCTCCTTCAAGACTTTGGATGCTATACCACCTGGTGCATATATGTCTAGTATTTATATTACTAGTCTATAGTACCTTTTAGTAAGATGAAGTTTGCTTTTTTATCTCTTTTAATTAGGTCTGTTTTTATTTTTGTTTTGTCTGAGATCAGGATTGCTACCCCTGCTTTTTTTTTTTTGAACTTCAACTGAAGCATAATAGATTCTGCTCCAGTCCCTTACCTTAACTCTGTGTGTCTCTCTGCTTCAAGTATGTTTCTTGTAAACAACACACTGTAGAATTCTGGTTTTTGATCCACTCTGCTATCCACTTCTGTTTTATGGGAGAGTTCATTCCATTCACATTCACAGCTGTGATTGCTAGGTGTATATTTCCCTCTATCCTATTTTTCCTCCTGTTTGTCCTCTCTCTCCTTTCACCATTTCCCTCCTCAACAATGTTTGCTTCTGTCTACTGCCTACCCTAGTCTGCCCTCTCTTCTGTCAGTTCCTCCTTCTTTTTTACTTAATCTCCTCCCCCCTCCTACTTTCCTGTTGGGTAAGATAGATTTCTATCTTCAACTGATTGTCTATATTATTCCATCTTTGAACCAATACTGATGAGACTAAGGTTCCAGTCATGCCCATTGCCAGCCCTCCCATTGTAATGTTTTTCGTGCCTCTTTATGTGAAATAATTTACCACATTCTACCTCTCCCTTTGTTCTGCACCTAGTACACTCCTCTTTCTCATACCTTAATCATTTTTAGTCATTCCCTCAAATTTACCTTATACCTGTACCCTCTCTCTATGTATCTTCTTTCTAATTATACTATTAGTGGTATAATTTTTAAGAATTGAAAGTATCATTTTCCCATGTAGGAACGTAAAGAGTTTGGCTCCTTTGAATCCCTTATGTTTTCTTTTCCCTTTCCCCTTTTTAAGCTTCTCTTGGGTCTTGATATTGGAAATCAATTTTTTTTTTGTTCAATTTTGGTCTTATGAAAGCTTGAAATCCTTCTATTTAATTGAATGACCATTTTTCCCCTTTGAGCATTATGCTTAATTTCTCTGGGTGGGTGATTCTAGGCTGCAGTCTTAGCTCCTTTGCCTTCTGGAATATTACATCCCATGGCCTCTGATCCTTTAATGTTGCAGCTGTCAAGTCCTACATAATCCTGGTTGTGGTTCCCTGATATTTGAATTATTTCTTTCTGGCCACTTTCAGTATTTTTTCTTTGACCAGATAGTTCTGTAATTTGGCTATAATGTTCCTTGGAGTTTTTATGTTGGGATCTCTTCCTTGAGGTGATCAGTGGATTCTTTCAATGCCTATTTTGCCCTCTGGTTCCTGGATATCAGGAAATTTTTCCTTGATAATTTCTTGAAAAATGCAGTCCAGGTCCTCCTTTTGATTATGGCTTTCAGGTAGTCCAGTGATTCTGACATTGTCTCTCCTGGATCTATTTTCCAGGTCAGTTGTTTTTCCAACGAGGTACTTTACATTTTCTTCTATTTTTTCATTGTTTTGAATTTGTTTGATTGATTTTTTTGGGTTTTTTTTATAAATTTATTTATTTTTAGTTTTCAATGTTTGATCGATTCTTGATGTCTCATAGAGTCATTACCTTCCACTTGCCCAATTCTAATTTTTAAGGAGTTGTTTTCCTCAGTTAGCTTTTGTACTTTATTTTCCATTTGGCCAGTTGTACTTCTTAGGGAGTTGTTTTCTTCAATGGATTCTTGTTTCTCCTTTGCCACTTGGCCAAGTCTACTTTTTAAGCAGTTGTTTTCTTTTTCCAAGATGTTGGCTCTTTTTTCATAATTCTGTTGCATCACTCTCATTTCTTTTCCCAATTTTTTTTTTAGGCAGTTGGGGTTAAGTGACTTGCCCAGGGTCACACAGCTAGCAAGTGTGAAGTGTTTGGTCTGAGGCCGGATTTGAACTCAGGTCCTCCTGACTCCAAGACCAGTGCTCTATCTACTGAGCCACCTAGCTGCCCCTGCCCCCCAATTTTTCTTCTACCTCTCTTAGATGAATTTTGTTTGTTTGTTTTTTGGTGAGGCAATTGGGGTTAAGTGACTTGCCCAGTGTCACACAGCTAGCAAGTATCAAGTGTTTGGTCTGAGGCCAGATTTGAACCCAGGTCCTCCTGACTCCAAGGCCAGAGCTCTATCCACCACGCCACCTAGCTGCCCCTCTTATAGGATTTTAAAGGTCATTTATGAGCTCTTCCATGAGTTCTTTCTGGGCTTGAAACCACTTCCCAGTTTTCTTTGAGGTTTTGCCTATAGGTGTTTTGACATTGTTGGCCTCTTCTGAATTTGAATCTTGGCCTTCCCTGTCACCATTATAACCTTCTATGGTCAGATTCTTTTTGTTGTTGTTGTTTGCTTATCTTTCTTGCCCTTTTGCCTTTCTTTTAAATTTGAGCTCTGCTCCCAGGGTGGAAGGGGCCCTGTCTCAGCCTTCTTGTACCCGGGGCTGCAGGCCCTAGCTGTTTACCTGGTGTTGCGCTGATGCTGCCCCGAGGCCCACAGGGGACCCTCATGTCTGGTGCTTTGCTAAGGAGTGGGGTGGGGGTTGGTTGGCATGGCTAGAGGCCATGGGGGTCTGGCAGCTTACCTGATGCTGAGCAAGGGTCCTAGTGCTGGTATCTGACATGTGCTGAGACTGGTGGGGGTTTCTATGTTTTCCAGGGGCTACACTGAAGTACGTGGTGATCTGGCCACTGGAGGTTGCTTGTTTGCCCTCGTCTACATTGAAGCACATGGTGGTTCTTAGAGTTGGAGTGTACTGGTTCCCCTGGCTATGCTGAGGGGTGGTGTGTGTGTGTGTGTGTGTGTGTGTGTGTGTGTGTGTGTGTGTGTGTGGTGAGGGGAGGAGGTGGCCCTGGTGTTGGCATTGTCCTGCTCCACCACACTGGGGCTCAGGATCTCCCCCTGGTTTGCTGAGGTAAGGCGTGCTGCTGGCTTGCCAGGATGCTTTCTGTCCTGGACTGCGCTCCCCTTTTACCTGAGTGAGGCAGAGCTTTCTTGCTGATCTTCCAAGTTTCTTGGGCTAATAGATTGTTTCACTCCACCTTTTTGCTTGTTCTGCTGTTCCAGGGTTTGCTTTGGGGCACTATTTTATGGTTGTTAGGCAGTGAACATAGGGGAGTTACAACAATTTGCTGCTTACTCTGCCATCTTGGCTCCCAGAAGTTGTTCCCCCAGAGAAACTTGTTGAAAAGACTTTTCACAGTTACCCATTTCTTTTTAACTTGTACTAGTTTATCTTTGTGCAAAACTTTTAAAATTTTATATAATCAAAATATTCCATTTTATTCTATGTGATCCTTTCTATCATTTGTTTAATTATCAATTGCCCTCTATCCATACATCCAGAAGGTCCTTTCTTCCTTGCTCCTTTAATTTGTTTATGATATGACTTTATGTAGAAGTCATGAATCCATTTGAGCTTACCTTGGCATATGAAGTGTAATTTCTGCCAGATTGATGTCCAGTTTTCCTGAAGTTTTTGTCAAATACTGAGTCCTCCCCCCAGTAATTGGAGTCACCAGGCTAATCAAACACTATGCTACCCTGTATGAATCTGTATGTTGTGTACCTAATCTCCACTTCCTAGCTTCAATGGCTTCATTGAAGTCTCAGCTAAAGTCCAGTCTTCTACAAGAAACCCCCTTCTTTCCCTATCTTCATGCTTTCCCTCTGAGACCGCTCCCAATTAAACCAGTATATATTTGATTTGTACATAGTTGTTGCACTGTATCTCCCTCTACTCCCATTAGACTGAGAATTTCTTGAATACATCAACTAGGTTGTTTTGCTTTGCTTTCTGTATCCCCAGCACTCAACACAGTGCCTGACTATACACATAATAGATGTGTAATAAAAGCTAGTTGAGCGACCAATTAATGTGCTTCACTGATTGATCTCTTCCCTTCCACTTTTTTCATTATTTCCTTTGACATTCTTAACTTTTTCCCCCTCTATATTAATTTCATTATTATTTTCAATAGGTCTATAAAAATATTCTTCTCAGAGTTTTATTTGTACTGCACTGAATAAGTAAATTAATTTAATTAGCAATATCTTTTTTATTATATTGGCTTGACCAATCCAAGCACAATTAATGTTTCCCCAATTATTTAGTTCTATTTCTGTGAAGATTGTTTTACAGCTAGATTCTTATAGTCCCTGGGTGAATCTCGATAGATACACAAATTCCCTATTACTGTTGAAGGTACCATCTAACTTCCAGCCCCCCAAGCTTGCCTGAACTCTTTAGTCTTGCTTGCTATATAAACAATTTTGTTATTTCTATTTCCATAACATTTCTCACATCTGTCCCCTACTCACTACTGGTTCAAGCCTTCATCATCTTTCACCTGGATTTTTACTATAGCTTCTTAGTTAAGTCTCCCTAACTCAATCATCTTTTTACTCCAATTCATTTGCTACTTAGCCACCCAAATAAGTGAAGCTGTGACCATATAACCCTCTACTCAATAAATTCCAGTGGTCCCTTTTCTTCTAAGGCGAAACAATTCCTCCCCCTCCTCCTTTAAAAATTTAGCACTTAAAACTCTTCACAACCTGGCTTCCTTTTACCTTTTCAGTCTTCTTACACATATCCTCCTCACACCCTCTGAGATTGACCTATAGTGACGTGTTTGAGATTCCAAGCACTCTAGAGTCAACCTCCTGTCTCCATCCCTTTTGCAGTGATTTTCTTCCATGCCTGGTATATTTTCCCTCCTCACCTTTAATTCTCTGAATCACAGTTTTTCAAGGCTCAACTCAGTCATTAGCTTCTATCTGACACCTTTTCTGATCCCTTTAGCCACTAGTGGCTACTTAATAAGGAAACATCTGCTATAACCCTCAGAAAACCGAACTATCAAGAACGTGAGAAAAACCACTAGCACGTTTTAGGGAGTCAGAGAAGTATGCAGACAGAATCCTAGATTTGAGGTCAGAAGCTTTAAATTCCAGTTCTCTCCCTGATTCCTGTGTGACCTTCAGTAACTCATTTAGCCCTTTGGGGCCTCAGATGCTTTACATGTAAACCAAAGAGTTTATACTAGAGGACTTCTAATGCTCCTTACAGCTATAAAACCTAGGGTCTCACCTTTAAATATATACATATATTATATATTATACATAACATATACGTATATGTTGTTTGGTCATTTCTCTTTCTTTTTAAAAAAATTTACATGCTCTATTTCTTTAGCCATTTTCTTTTTATTGTAAAAGTAAATCCACTCAAGTATATCCTAAGATATTGTTTTTAAAAATGGCATATTTCCTTAAATACAAAAGTGATTTTTAAAATGATTGAATTTTATTACTATAATGTGTATTCTACAAGTACATGGTTTGGCTGCTCTCCTTTGGTATCCCATAGACAGCATTTTCTATCTAAAATTTACTCTGACCACATTTTGCCACAATGTGGTAACTCAGATTAAGATATGCTCACAGCCACACCAAGTGGCATCCCATGTGCTCTATGTTCCTCAGAGTAGCACTTAAACAGCTTATGTTCTTTATATAAGAAGCTGAATCCCATTACACCTCTTCTCCACCCTCCGTCTACCAGATTCTAGAGCCTAGAACACAGCCTTGCTCTGTGCATAAGGGAGTTTAATAGTATGTCTTTACCTGTCCATATGTTTAGAGAAATGTGAAAGGCTGGCTTACATTTAAACTTCTCTGGTTATAAATCCATGACTATTTCAATAGAATCTCACATGGAATGTTACCTCTAGTGTGTATATGTATCTAATTTGACTAACGTATATGAACTTGACCTTTTTTCAATGGTAAAATATAGATCCTTGTATTTCCTACCTATGGTCAGTGTTTGTTTTTAACTCAGCACTTAGAAGCATCAGTGGGCTAGTGTCATTTACTAGTGCATTTTCTGAGAGTTCTTCAATCCCTGTTAACAGACCATAATGATTGTACTGTAACAGCTTCTTCGAACAGAGGAAGTTCATGAATTTTAAAATTAACTTAGATAAATAATCCTGATTTTTCCCTTTCTCCTTTAGGAATAAGATTCTTCTTCCTCCTTCTCTTCTTCCTCTTCTTGAACATGGTTTCTTGTGCTTAGCTGTAATTCAGTTTGATTGATGAAGTTTCATTTTCTACCTGCACCAAGATATTTTCTGGTTCCTCTGTTAGAGGTGAAGAATGGGTTATCTCTTCCCTTTCTTTGGAGCTAATAATTGATTGAAGGGCTAGCCCTTCAACCTCGAGCAGTCATGCAGCTCTGGCTTCACCCTCAGCAGCTCTCCTCCTCCTTGAAGATCTCCTGTAGCCTGATCAGCATCTTGCCTGTTCCCGGCCTTCGAGGCACCTCCCTTTCTCAGGCTGAGTCTTTGGGGATGCTGTCGGATGACAGCGAGGCCCCATGCGGAAGACTTGTTCGGTTTTCAGTCACAAACATGTAGGAGTAGTTTGCTGTTTTCTTCTCTAGCTCATTCTACAGGTGAGGAACTAAGGCCAACAGTTAAGTGACTTACTCAGGGTCACACAGCTATTATAAGTGTCTGAGGCTGGATTTGAACTCATGAGATGAGTCTTCCTGGCTCAAAGCCTGACACTCTATCTACTACACCACCTACCTGTCAAATATACACATACACATGCTAAAAATGGTGCTTTTCTTAAAATTTCTTGCTGCAAATTCCTTTTTTAAAAAATGCTTTAAGGGCCTTAAAAAAATTAAAGACATACCTCTTAACACTGAAATGAGTAAGTACAAGTGAAGTACAACTTACTTTCCCACTAAATTTCCTTTGAGATAATTGGCTCCTATCTGGGGAGATAGGGGGAAAGGGCACCACACAACATTTGGACAAGTCTAGGCAGAGAGCAAAGGAAAACCCATTTGCTAGCCCATGAGAATGCCTCCCACCAGGTGGAGTTTGGTATCTCCATAGCACAGCACACAGGGATTTTTTTTCAACTTTGTTTACATTTCTGAGGTATGACAAAGGGACAGAATTGCTCAATTTCCAAACTAGGCAACACTGTGCATGAACACTTACGGTTACCTGTCTCCCTGCTATTGAAGGAACAGGGAAATCCAAAAGTAAAATACATGCCAATTAAACTTCTATTTTGATTATACAAAAAGCCAGAAAAAGCAGATTCATCAAATATATCTGAGTAGTAGTGTGGTATACTAGAAAGAGAACTGGACTGAAGGGGAGTCAAGAGCCCTGTTGCTCTGATTTGGGTTCTTCCACCAACAAGGTGACCTTGGAGAAGCTGCTTAGAATTGTAAAATGTTGGGCCTGATGGAGCTGGGAGGATTTAGTCCAAAGCACTCATTTTGCAGAGTAGGAAATGGAGACCTAGAGAGTGAAGTGGCTAACCTGAGGTCACAAAGCTAAGAAATTTGGAAAAGTTGTGATTTGTGCCCCAGATCTCCTGAACCTTGACTTAGTGCTCTTTATTTCCCAGGCTTCTGGGAACTTTCTAGGCTTTATTTCCTTGTTTATAAAACAAGGGCAGTAAGGCTCTCTTATACATAATGTCTGTGTGACTCTGGACATGTCACTGTTCTTCACTGTACTCACAACAACTCTCTCAGGCCATAACTGCATAGCAACTTCCAACCTGTCATGACAGGAAATTCCTCTTTGGGAATTCACTATACCAATGGGTCAATCTAAATCCAAACTAAAAGTGTGTGTGTGTGTGTGTGTGTGTGTGTGTGTGTGTGTGTGTCTGTGTCCGTGTGTCTGTGTCTGTGTGTATGTGTTTTATAACAGATGATCTCTGAGGTCCCTTCCAATTCTATGTGGACTTGGAACCAGGAAGACCTGAGTTCAAATCCTGCCTCAGTCACTTGCTGGCTATTTGACCCTGGGCAGGTCATTTAATGCCTTTCTGTCTTGGTTTCTTCCTCTATAACATGGGGATAATAACAGTACCTCCCTTCTAGGATTGTTGTGAGGGCCAAATGAAATATTTGTAAATGCTTAGTGCCTGGCTCATAGTAGACCCTTAATCTGTTTCCTTCTTTCCTTCCTCTTTATCTTCTATGTTGGTAATATCTTAAGTTAGTAGTCTGCCTACTTCTATGTTATGACTTACATCTACCTTCTATATTGGCAATATATCTTCCATATTGACAATATTTTAAATTACTAGTCTACCTACTTATGGACACTATGAATGAATGAAAAAAGCATTTAAGTACTTGCTACGTGCAAAGCCCCATATGAAGCACTGGAAATAGAAATAGAAAAGTAAGCTAGTCACTGCTCTAGGGTCTCACATCCTAATAGGGGGAGATGACCCGTTCAAGAGGTTTCAGCTATAAAACAGTGGTCCTTAAGGCATTGTAGCAGAAAGGATGGTATTGCATCTTAGACCATAGATGTTTCTGGTGTTGAGGTCTTTGATAGTGCTAAGGACTTTGATGGTGAAAATTTTCTTGTTGAGGCCTGAGGAGCTATGGCTGCTGGAAGCAGATCCAGTGGTCTGAGGGGCTCCTGTGGCTATAATAAACTTGTAATGCAATTTACAAGTATGTCATTGGAAAGTAAGACACATCTGTAGAATTTTATTTAATTTTGATAGAAATATGTATTGAAATTGCATATGAGGAAAGCTTCATAAAGTAGAAAACATATAGCATCATGGAATTATAGAATCACAGAAGCTCAGAGTTAGAAGGGACCTCAAAGGCTAACTAGTTCAATCCTGATCCTGAACAGGAGGCACCTTGATAACATCCAGCCTTTACTTGAAGTCCTACAGATTATGGAGGACTCTCCATCTCCTGAGGCAGGCTATACCTTCTGAGGAAGTACTCATAAAATTAGAGTATGGTTCCAGTGGGTAGGAGGTTTCATTTCCTATATCCAGTGGAAATCTATCTAGTCAAATCTCTCCTCCACAAGAAATCCCTTTAAAAATATGAAGAGCTTCTTATGCAATGTGTCAAACTAGAAAGATAAAGAATGGCCAGGTTCATGAAGAACTCTAAATGCCATAGCACTAGGACCCATTGATCCTAGAGGTAATTAATAAGGAGCCACTGAAGTAATTGAGTGGTGGGGTGACCTCCTCAATTCCCATGGTTTGAGCCTGCACTTCCTCAGCCACACTTGAGGATGATCTACCCTTGATTTCTCCATCACTTATAAATGTTCCACCTCAACAACCTTTAACTTTGAAATTTCTCTACTTGCCAGAATCTCCTGTTCTGCCATTTGTCTTCATGCCTCACTCTCTCCTAAATCTATTTTTCTTCTCACCACAGCCTCCAATCACTCAGCCCTTCCTAGCTTTCTTATTCCATCACCCCTGCTCTGACCTCACTTTCCTTACTTAAAAATATTGAGTTAAACAGTTCAATATGATACTCCTCCCTACCCTTGAATCCTTTGCCCCCTTAACTTGTTGTTTAGACCCTTATACTCACCAGTCTTGCCTTTCACCTTGCTCATAGCTTTACAAAATCCTATCATCCGCCTTCTCTGATCACATTCACAAGTTGTTGAACATGCCTGGAGAAAGGGACACAACTATGTTGATTGGGTCTACTACAGACCTGCGTTATCCAATCTCAATTGGGCCCTCGCTGTTGCATGGAAATACTTAATTCCTTTTTTATTGACTCTCTATAAGAGTCCCCATAGCATCGATTCCAAACCTTTGCTTTTCTCTTCAAGCCACTAATAGCATTCCTCTACTTAATTCCTCTCAGGATAGATTCTTTCCTTTTACTTTACTCAGAAAATTGAGGTTATCTGTCAGAAGCTTCCTCATCTCCCCATTTTATCGACCAATCAGTCAATAAGCATTTATGTGCCTAGCATTGTAGCAGGCATGAGGGACACAAAGGCAAAAATGAAACAAGCCTTTGATCTTAGATTCTATTGAAGAGGATAGCATGTATGTGTATAGGTATATAAAAATAGATGTATGTTGATATTGGCAGTGGGGGAGAGAGAGGAAGGAAGACACTAGTACTTGGGCGAACCAGAGAAGGCATGTAGAAGGTGATACTTAAGTCCTTGGAATTCTAAGAAGCACAAAGAGGAGGGAGTATATTCCAGGTAAATGAGCAGTCAGTTCAAAGGCACAAGGACAGGAGGAGATGGACTGTTAAGAGCAGGAGAGTGACCTGGTCAGATATGAGCTTTAGGAAAACCACTTTGACTGCTGTGGGGATTTTGCAGATAAGAAAACTGAGTCTCAGAGAGGTTAAGTAATTTCCTGCTGATACAGCTAGTAAGTATCAAGACTTTAACTCTCTTTTCTAATGCTTATAGCTAGTAAGTATCAGAAAAGAGAGTTGTAGTTTTGTCTGAACACAACCCTCAATCTGCTGCATTCCGGCTGCCTCTTCCATTTTTTTGGATGAAACTGAATCATGCACTATGTTTGGAAAACAAAATAGATGACAGTTGAAGTGGTTGCTAGTAGTTGTTTGACCCACCCAACACATACTGTCTCTCCTTCATGGTGCCTCCCTGCTTTAGCTAATCTGTTCTGTAAGTGACAATTGGTTGTCAGTTGGTGGGGACAGCTGGCCACTTTTCCACAAGAGCTGCTTCCTTGGATGATGGCTACAAGGTTGGAACTGGAAGATGGACTGCTGACTAGGGGGCACAGATATATCCCAAAGCTCTTGGGTTCAGCATCCTGGGTTGTCTGAACCTGGTCTCAAGAAAGGTAATAATGGTTTGACTTGTTTCACATAAGCTGCCTCCTCTCTCTCCCTCAAGATGTCTTATTGTTTCAGCTAGGTGAGTTTACCTAATAAAACATCTGCTAGCAACTATGTACTGGCCATTGTCCTAGAGCAAAAAAGTCTCTAGACAGACCAGAAGCTGCTTCAAACCCAAAAATTCTTGAAAAGGCCCAATTCAGTTCTTCTTTGAGTGAACAAAGGAGTTTTAGGTAATACAATGCAATTTAGAACTGGATGCTTAACCTATGCATCCAGCAGGATGTGGTCATCAGGTGAGGGTTCTACAGGAGCTCTGGAAATGGGACCTCTTAGCTGTTCTTATGGCAGTGGGAAGTAGACTCCAGAAAAGACATGTTCCTAGGCTTGGTGCTTTTCTTTGTCTTGGGTGATTTGTTACTAGCAGAAATCATCAACTGTTTCTGTTCTCAGCTAATACATCCTCATGAAATAGTGGGAGTGGACTCAAAAGCTAGCCCTACCAAGGAACAGCCTCCTACCATCACTTTACCCTAGCATCCTCTTCTCGTTGACTATACTTTCAGTTGCACATGTGTTTCTTTATTTCCTGTCTCTATTCCCAATCAGAATCAAACTCTGTCTTTTCTTCTTTTCCCTCAACAGTATAGTTACAGAGATGCATATGATGAAGGTAAGCCATTACATCTAACTTGTTTTCTTGGTTCTCTATTTATTCTGAGTTCACACAAATCTTCCCATGTGTCATTGAAATCCTCGTATTATTTTCAACAGCATAAAAATGTTCTATTATATCAATGCACCATCACTTATCCAAGTATTCTCCACTCCTTTAGCATCCACTTTGTGTTCAGTTTTTTGCTGCCACAGAGAATGCTGCTATGATTATTTTGTTATATGTGGGACTTTTGTTTCTGTCATTGGTCCCCTTGGGGAGCACCCAGCTAATGGGATGTCTGAATCAAAAGATAAGAATGGGTTGGTAACTTTGCTCCTTCATCAGCTGTACTTGCTTACCAGGAGCCAGATGTCAATAAATTTCTATAAATACTTGCTTACTTTTCTAATGGCTATTCAAAATTGTTTCCTTAACTGGTTATAAAATCCTGGTCATAAAGCTGGTAACAAAATACTGGGTTTGGAATCAGAATGCAGGAGTTTGAAGTCTGAATCTTCTACTTCTTACCTATGTATGACCTTGGGCAAATCCCTTTACCTGTTTGACTTTCACTTGAAAATTGAAGGGATTGGACTTAATGATATCTAAAGTCCCTTTCAATTCTTGATCCTACGAGGTCATCCAGTTGAACTTGCCAACCAATTCTGAAGTGCTCCACAATGCCTTTTATATTGGTCCCCTTCATTCCACTCACACAACAACTCTAGATCATAGCTTCATTACTCCTCCTGATTAGTCTCTCTGTTTCCACTCTCTCTGTATCCATCCTGCACACAACTACAAAAGTGTTATGCTTTGATTAATTTTTAAATTTTATTTTTATTCTGAACTTAAACAAAAAAAGTATTTTCATACACATAGCAGAAGATAAAAGAGGACTCTCTTCCTCACTCTATTCTGCATCCATTCATATTGCCAAAGATTCTCTGAAATTTAGCCAACAATACTCCTTTACATTTCTATACCACAATTTGTTCATCCATCCCCTAATTGTCTAAGGGGCAATCTATGTCACTCCCTTAGATTATAGGTCTTTTCTTTTGTCCTCTGATTAAGATGTTTATTTTCCCATTAATTTCCTTCAACCACTGCTACAAACCCTAATTCCTGCTTGTTTCCGTATAAATCTGACATATTTCTACACCAAACTGTGTGTGTGTTCAACTTTCTTTGTCCATTTCAGATAAGAGTGAGGGTCTTCTGATACCTCATCCCTTTCCTCTATGCATAACCTTTTCACACACTTCAGTTATGAGACTTTGAAAGTTCCCACCCTCTTCTTTATAAACTCATTTTCCACCAATTACCCTTCCTTCTTTTCACCCTCTAAAAAACCCTTAGAAATAACCGAACTACCCCCAGGTCTTCTGTTTTTGTTTTATTTTTTAACTCCCTCAATACCCTTTCCAGGTGTTATATGATCCTGACTGTAGCTCCTGGGTATTTGATTAGCTTCTTTCTGGATGCTTCTAGCATTTACTTTGATGGGGGTGCATTGGATTTTGGCAATGACATTTCTGTGATTTTTTCCCCCTTTTTAATGTTTCTTACAAGAAGTGTTTGGTGGATTCTTTACCCTGTAGTTCTACTAAATCTACTCTGTTTTCATTTATGATTTCTTAAAATCTAGTGCTCAGACTTTTTTTAATCATGGTTTTCAAGAAGTCTAATGATTCTTATATTATGTCTCATTGACCTGTTTCCCAGGTCAGTTGTTTTTGATATCATATACCTTGTATTTTCTTTTTTTCCAATCTTTTGACTTTGTCCTAACATTTCTTGATGTCTCATGAAGTTGTTGATTTCTGTTTGACCTATTCTAGTTTTTAGGCATTACATATTTTGGGCAAGGTGAACCACTTTCTCTTCTAAGCTACTTATTTTCCTAATTTTTCCACCTGAGTTTTTACTATACCTCTCTCCCTTTTAGCTCTTGTTTCATTTCTTCTAGTAATTCATTTCATCCCTTTGGGGGAAAACACCTTTTTTACTTTAAGTCTTTGGTTGTAGTTGTTATGGAATAGATTTGCAATAATTTTTGATGCTAGTATGGAGGTGACATGGGGTTGTAGAAGACTATATATAGGTCAACCAGGTCCTACTAATCTCAGAAGACTTCAAGGATAGTCTTGAAGGACTATTTTTTATCATCCAAGGATCAACCCAGATAAATTTAGAGAGGATAGTGAGCAAAGAATTGCCCACCAGGTGGTGAAATTTTCAACCACAGCACTTTAAAGACCAGCTACCAAGGCATGACAAAGTTGTGATTTAGACTATTGGAAGGAACACCTGCATAAATAATATCACAAATATTTACAAGCACTAAAAAACTACAAAAGAATAGTTAATGCCATGGAAAATGAAAAGCATCAGTATTGTTATAAATTGGATATTTTTCAAACTTATCAAGCGCATTTAGGTATAGTTGGAATTGGAAAGAAGGCACAACGTAGCTGAGTGAAAAGTGGAAAGCTTTGTTACCTTAGAGGTCATGACTTGCCTTGGAATGACACTTACCACTGTGTTTGTTAAAAGAGAATATATGACATTGAGGGAAAAATCTCTGTATTTCCCAGAAGGCTGCATGTGAACCTATTCATAGTATGGTGACATAAATAGGTAAGGATTCTAGAAATCACAGTTCTTACCCTCACAGAATTTACTTTCCCCCCTCAGTATTATAGATTTTGAGCTGGAAAGAATGTTAGAAGTCATCTGCCCCAACTCCCTCATCTTGCAAATAAGAAAACTGTAGCCCAGATAAATTAAGTGACTTGACCAGAGTTATACAGGTGATATAGTCGGAATTTGAATCCAGAGCTTCTAGCCGTCCCCCAACCTGTTGCTTTTTTCTACCATCTTGCACTCTATCAGTGAGAAGTACTCTGTAATAGTGGAAGTTTAAAATTCAGAGCAATGGCTGCTTGAGCTTGCAGTAAATGAAGCCCAGTGGCCAAAAGAGATGAATTAGAGAAAAGCATCAGTGCAGGAGATCACATCCCTTCAAATAAAGGTGAAGCAAGTATTTTACTAGCTCATTCCCTTTTTCATTGTTTCAAGTCATAATTAAATGATTTTGCTGGTGGTTTTATGTCATTGGTGTAATCAAGCAATAAAGGATCAATTGCATATGTGCTCCCAGGCCATCAGTTGAATACCTAATAAACCCCCAAATAGCTACACTTAACTTGGGAATACCGAAGAGTGTTCCATTCCCTCTTAACCTAGAACAAGTCACTTAATTTCTTGGGGGTGGAGGTGGGGGCTCGAGCAAGTCAGTAACCTTCTATAAACTTCTGTTTCCTTACCTTTAAAATCAGTATAATAATATTCACACTACTGGCTTTATAGGGCATTGTGAGGAAATGCTTCATCAACATTAAAGTTCTCTATAAATATGATTTAGTTATAGCTTTCGTTTGGAAATTTTCCAAAAGATCAGGGAAAATGCCTTTCAAGTATCAATGCTTATCTTCTTTTAAAAAAGAACCCTGCAAAAGTTAAGACTCAAGGATTTAGCAATATATTCCTCTTGTCTATTTAAGATAGAAAAAACCTATTATCTGTGTAATTTGGAGCAAATAGCTTCAATTACCCAAGCCCCAACTTCCTCACTTGTAATATGATGGAGACATATTTGAAAATTTTTAAATATTGCAAACCTATAAATATTTTACAGAACAGAGAGATGTATTCTGGTTGGCTTTGATTAGTTTTTGTTTTGTTTTGCTTTGTTTATTTTAAGGTTCTACAGGCTTTTCAAAAGGATCTAGAGTTTAAGACCTACATTTGAATCCAGCATCTGGTACTTATGACTCAACAGGATTGTCGTCATTGAAGGCCTCTGTTCATCTCTAAGGTGAGGGGGTTGGGATAGATAATCTATTAGGTCCCTTCCAGTTTTAAATCTATAATTCCTTATTTCAGATGAACTGACTGAGACATAGGAACCTGGGAAATGCCACATAGGAGGAGACCAATGGCTCTTCTAAATAGGATTGAGTTATGTTTCAGTGGAGATCATGGGAGTTTTTCTTAAAAGTAAAAGTGAAGTCCATCAAACGTATGTTACCCATGTTATATATCTATAATCCATGAATTTATTGTGAACTTATTTAATCTTAACTTTTATTCTTCTATGAAAAGTCCCCTGTACTCTCCTCCCTCCTCCCATTCTCCTATCAAAACCTGCTCTCAGGAAAGAATCTGACAGATTCATTCAAACAAAGATAGGTCTCCATCTCTCTCCTATCAAAGGATGCTCTTAGCTGGCTGTCATTTTGGGAAGGATGTGATAACTAATTCACACTCTAGCTGCTGCCAAGTGCTTGCATTTGCAATTTCGGAGTGCATAAAATATGCATATGCACAGCTTCTGTTTGTTGTACACAAACTGTCCTTGCTTATGCATCAACATGGCATCACCTCACTGTGGCAGACTCACCTTTTCTTACCCCCTTGACTCACCACTCCAGCCAGAGGAAGATGAAGGCAGGGTTGGGTGGTGCCTGAGGAAGTTAAAGGAAGATTGGCTTGGCCTTTGGGTCCAGAGGAAGGGGACTGGGACATTACTGGGTAAAATTGTGAAATGGCTCAAATTTTACAACCCTTGAGAACTGGAGGGACCTTAGAGCTCACTTTGTCCAACTTATTCATTTCACAGATAAAGACTGAGATCCAGAGAAATGAAGTGATTTGCCTAAGATCATCCACAAAGTAAGTAGCAAATCACAGGTCCTCTGATTCCAGGATTGCTTTTCCCATTGTCCTAGGCTGATCACCTACCATTTTCTTTCCCTTAGAGCCTATGAACTCAATACGTGTTTAACGTCTTCTGACTTCCAAACCTCTTCACAACTACAATGCTCCATTGAAGTATTTGTTAGTCAGTCATTTTTCAGTTATATCCAAATCTTTGTGACCCCATTCGGGGTTTTCTTGGCAAAGATACTGGAGTGGTTTGCCATTTTCTTCTCCAGACATTTTCTTCTCATCCGTAAAATGAATGAGGAAACTGAGACAAACTCAGTTAAGTGACTTGCCCGGCATCACACAGCTAGCATGTGTCTGAGGCCAGATTTGAACTCAGGAAAGTGAGCCTTCCTGACTCCAGGCCCAGTGCTCTATCCACTGCATCACCCAACTGCCCCACTGAAGTATATCCGCAAAATTATTCACTCCTTCCTCCTCATGCCCTCTCCAATGTTCACTTGCTGTTATAGATGTTAGGAAAGCAATCTAGTGACTGGCATTTGTATAACACTTACTTTCTGCCAGGCACTGTGCTACACACTTTACATATCTCATTTGATATTCACAACAACCTGGGAGGCAGGTGCTATTATTGTCCCCATTTTGCAGGTGAAGAAACTGAGGCAGACAGAGGTTAAGTGATTTGCCCAAAGTTACAGAGTTACTAAGTGTCTGAGATTGGATGTGAACTCAGATCTTACTGGCTCCTGACCCAGCACCCTATCCACTAAACCACTTAACTGCCTAATTTGATTAAACTATGAAGCTCCCCATTGGCAATTTGTGATTCAGTTTTTAAAGTTCATGACATTCATGTCCTACCAACTTGGTCATCTGATGAGTCCTAGGATCAGTATTACTGGTATCTTCCATACTTATGTACTTTGCCCTTCCCTCCCTGAAGTGTATGAAGAGCAAATAGCTTATTCTTTCCTGACTGGCTACAGTTAGAATTTATGATGGCATTAAATTTACCTTTTTGGGGAGGAAGAAGGAGAGGAGGGGAAGATTGTTATCTGATTTGTCACAATCTTTAGAAATTCCTTGCTAACAGAAAAAATGTTGTTTTCTTTTGTTTTGGGGCCATACAGTTACTCATTAACAAGAAGTTTTCAGATCTCACCAAAACTTAAAGACTATTTGTTTTCCTTTCAGGAATCTTTTTTATTCATTCCTTCAGTCAATCAACAAGCATTAACTAAGTGGGTTCTATGTGTTGGGTCTTGGGAATATAAAGACAAAAAACAGAACAGTCTCTATCCTCACGGAATTTATATTTTATTGGGAAAAACAGCACACATACAAATAAATATAAGGTCAATTTTTTGTAGCTAATGGATCAGGAAAGATTCCATGTGAAAGGTGACAACTGGGCAGAATTCTGAAAGAAAAAAAAAACTCAACAACAGTTAGGGATTCCATATGTTGGAGAGGATGTGGGAGTACATTCCAGGCATGAGGGACAGCCAGTACAAAGGCAGAAAGATGGGAGATGGACTGTCACACTTGAGGAAGAGCAAGAAGGCCAGTTTGGAGAGACCCTAAAGGGTGGGGAGGAGGAGTAATGTAACATAAAGTTGGAAATGTAGGTCAGGGATGGCTTGTAAAGGGCTTTAAAAGGTTGAAGAATTTATTGTCATTGACGTTAATTAGTTAATTGAGTGGGGGAGGGGGTTTACTGGCCAATCACTTTGGCATCTATATGAAAGATATATTGGAGAAAGGAGAAACTCGAGTCAGGAAGATTAATTAGGAGACTCTTGAAACAGTCTAAAAATATGTGATGATGCACTGATCTAGGGTGGTAACTGTGGGAGTGGAGAGAAGAGTCTGATTTGAGAGATACTGTGCAATTTCAAAAGAAAGGATTTGAAAACTAATTGCATATAGAGAATGTAGGAGTGTGAGGAGCTAGGGATAACTGTGAGGTTGTAAACCTAAATGACAGGTAGGATGGTGGCCCCCTCCACAGGAAAGGAAATTTGAACATTAGGTGGGGTTTTTGGGGGGCGAAGGGGATAGGTGGAATCATGAGCTCTATTTTGGATATATTGAATTTGGTATGTCTACTGGCCATCCAGTGTGAAATATCCCATAGGCAGAGGGAGCTGAGTGACTAACCCTTAGGATAGATATTAGGGATATACATACATACATAGAAATATACATCATACACACACACACACACACACACACACACACACACACACACACACACACACACACACATGAGCCATTTAGATAGAGATGATAATTAAACCCCTGAAATTGATCAGGTAACCAAGCGACTATAGACAAAGAAACCCCCAGAGGTAGAGTCTTGGTGTACATTCATAGTTAAGCAGTACAAGGCAGTGAGTTCCACTCTCTACTCCCACCTCCCTCAGTTAATATAGTCATAGAAGGCCCAGAATGTAATCCCAATGGGTTAATGAGGTATTAAGGTAATAGTAAAAAAGAGTATTCTGTTCCTTTTATTAGGTTCAAACACCTATCTGATAGTGTCAAGCCAAGAACATCAAGATTAGGTTAAGTTAACAAATTTGCTACTTCTCTGAGGGCTTTCCTTGGAACATGGTGTGAAAGAGACCCCAGCAGAATCCTGAAAGTGAATTTTCCAGAGGGAAACACCTCATCTAGCTATTTGAGTGTTTCAAGCCATTGAAAACTGAGAGTTGTCTGTAGAGGAGACTCCTGCAGGAGAAAGGAGGAAGTTTCTCTCTCCTCCCTCCTGCCAAACATCGATGTCCCAAAATGATTATGATATAGAAACAAAAGTCATCAAAAAAACTTGTTTAAAATTAAATAAAATTTTAAAATAAATTCAGCAACACATCCCATACAGCCAATATTAACTATACCACTTGGGGAGTGGGGAGTGGATAGGGAAATATAAGTTTATATCACACTGAACTATGCTTTTCTTCTTCTATTATCCTTCAGGGGAAGACAAAAATCAAACACCTAGTCCGTCCAACTCTAACAAATACTAGCATTTCTGTTGCTGTTTTATCCCATAAGTCCTCATTATTGGATCACTCACTGGGGCATAAGAAGCAGCGTGGAGTTCTTCCTCTGACATATACTTTCTCTGTGGTCCTGAGTGATTACTTAACCTAACTACTCAGTAGTACTCTAGGTCAATGGTGTCAAACTCAAAATAAATATGGATTCTTTTGGAACTCCTATTGACTTAAAAAAACACAAACTCACATTTTCTATGTTGTATTTTTATTCATTTGTTAAATTAACTGATGTGTTAATTACATTAATTTGTTATTAAATTAAATAAAAAATTATATTTTAATGTGGTTGAGAAAAGCCTATGTTAGTAGGACACCTCTGCTCTAGGCAATCCTTTAAGATGCTGCAGAGAAAGTTAGGACCTACAGTAGTAAAGTCCTCATGAGGGAGTTTACTGTACCAATGAAATCAAGGGTGCACTTTCTATCTTTATGGTTGGGGCACTAGGAGAACACTCCATTTTAAGAATTTCTTTTTATTTGGCAGATGGCAAACTGCAACACAGGAGGGAGACTGTACCGTGAAGAGCATGCTGGCTCCACAGTCAGAGAATTAGAGAAATGAAGAGGATGGATTACATAATATCTGAGGTCCCTGCTAGCGCTAGAGTGCATCTTACAGAAGGGAATGAGCCCTACCCTTCACTATTATCAATCAATCAGTTAATCAATCAGTCAATCAATGGTTGTTGCCCTTTGTTCTTGAAGAGGACCAAAATGACATCACTGTCATTTATTATTAAATGCCTACTATGTGCCAGATACATATTAAGCACCTACTATGTTGTTGTTGGTCCTTTGTCCTTGAAGAGGACCATGACATCAGGAAGATGATGCCTTGACTTGCAAGTGAATTGGATTTAAGTGAGGGAGGGCTGTGTAAGGTCACCGGCCTCATTTTTCTTCCAGGGCCATCTGGATCCAATAGCAAGATAGATATCAGGACAACTGGAGATTTGTTCTGTGAAGTTTGGATTCAGTCAAAGGGCCACACTTGAGGACCTAGAGGGCCACATGTGGCCTTGAGGCCCAACATTCCCCACCCCTGCTAGATGCTGCCATCTCTTGGACTGGAAAAGTTCAATCTCAGAATCCTTCCTTTCCAGCAAACAAATGTAACTCCCATGTATGTCTGCCCCAAAGGTAACCATTTCCATTTCTCCGTGGAGTCTATGCACAGAGATAGGCTTCTAGCCTTGCCAGAAGCAGGCCTGCCTGACTTCTGAACAAGGGAAAGTAGAAACTGATAAAGGGGAAAAGGACCAAGGGTGGGCTGCACTCTCGTTTATTGGCCTGCTCAAAGGGTTGTCCTCCAAGTCCTAGTCTCAGAATCATTCTTTGACAGCCCCATTAATTAAAAACCAATCAGGAGTTCTTCCTGTCCTTTCAGAAAGTCACCAGTGACCATGCCCAAACTCTCTAAGGGGAAGTGACCCTTCAGATATCTCCAAACAAAGGCTCACACCTTGTAATACTGTCCAGTTAGTTAGGGAACTCATCAAATTGATCAAAGATTTCCCTGATCAAGTTCCTTTCCATGAGTGACTATTGGTGAGCAGCAAAGTAAGTCCTTTTGGACACCATTGATTTAGAAATTCCCCAATTCCTTTGTCTCACCTGAGAGCTAAATATAACAGAACATGTTGTTTTCAGTAGTGCATTTTATTTTATTTTATTTTTTTGGTTTTGAATCTGTGACTTCATCCTTGAGAATTTCTCAGTGTGGAAATTCCCTTGACCAACGAACACCACATACTCCTGCATAACACATACTCAGAAAGTCACCCCAGGTGCTGGAAGATTGGGGGTAACATGCCCATAATCACACAGTTGATATCTGTTAGAGGAAGGACTTCAGCCCAAGTCTTTCTACCTTCAAGGCTAGGCCTCTGATCACTATGTTATGACATGTAGTATGATATGCTTACATTTGTACAAATTGTTTTCACAAACACCATAGCTATGAGGCAGCTAAGATGTTATCATTCTTATTTCTTTTGATTCAGGATCTCCCTATCTCTGGGCGGCAGTGCATCAAACGCTGGCCCTGGAGTCAAGAGGATGAATTCAAATCTGGCCTCAGACACTTACCAGCTGGGTGATCCTGGGCAAGTCACTTAACCTTGTTTGCCTCAGTTCCTCGTCTGTATATCAGCTGAAGCAGGAAATGGCAAACCGCTCCCTATATCTCACTCAAGAGCCCCTCACTCAGGGGCTCAAACCCAATGCTGTTCAGCATTGAAGCTTTGACCTGTGCGTTTCTGATTTGGGGCCAGTTTGCACCTCCTTAAGCAGCTTGGTTCTCTACCCACCCACCCAACCCCAACTCCCACTCCCTGCCATTCTTGGAGGCTGATCAAGTTAGTGCCTTTGGCACCCAACTGGATTAACCCTCCTGCAGTTTAGAACTTCCAAACTCAAGCAATCCACCAGACCTAAAGCCTCTGTATAAATGTAAGTTCTATATAAATTTGGGTGATTATTATTGACTCATAGCACCTTGTGATTTCTGAGTTTCCCTAGACATTTACCTAGTGAATATCCTACTGTACATTAACCTCACTGAACCATACAACTGTAAAGGAGTGGGTCATCCTGATGGCTATCTGGCCACTGGACTCAGATGGCTCTGGAGGAGAAAGTGAGGCCGATGACTTTGCACAGCCCTCCCTCCCTCAAATCAAAGCCATTTGCAAGTCATGTCATCATCTCCCTGATGTCATGGTCCTCTTCAAGAAGGGAGGACAAACTGCACAACCCTAAAGGAGTAAGTATGAAGGACATTTGGTCCAGCATACTGGCTCCAGGAAATGAATATTGAAGCCACCCAATACAGAAGTTCATATTTTTTTTAGCTCCTTGGGGCCTATGAAGGAAGATGCTATCTGCCTCCAGAGAAAGAACTGATAAATAGAAGTATGAATAGTATGCTTTTACATATACATATATATATTATATATATACATATACATATTTGTGTCTAATGTTCATCTCTAGGATGGGGTAAGGGGCAGAGAGAAGGGAGAGAAAAATATAAAAAGTGCACAGAAGAGAATAAAAGAAAATGGAGAAGGAAACATAGAAAGCAGAGTAGTACTTACATAGTTTTTTTTAAAAAAGTAAACAGTATGAAATGTCGATTTATGGTTTTATAGTGAATCTTCTTTTTAGATTGTATGGTGCATATGGAAATATTCATTTTGTGCCTTTATGTATTTAAGTTCAAAATGAATAAAATATGAAAAAGAAAAAAAAGAAATTTCCCTGGGAATGAAGCCTATACAACTTTGACCATCTTTTATTTCCAGCTCTGAATCAGCCCTTCTAATCAGGTATTCCTCCTCCATACATCTAAATGGTGTGACTCGTTACATATAACATCTTACAATGGAACAAACTAAGGTCTAGAGACTTTAAATGACTTGCCCAAGGTCACACAGATAGTAAGACAGGATTTGAATGTCGAATAATGTAGAATCATCACCTCACATTGATATAGGATTTTAGTGGAGGTTTAAAAAAATGGTGCTAGAGAAGAAAATATGAGAAAAAATAGTAACATTAACATTACAGAGAGAAATTGTGTAGCTTATAAAATTGTCTCCAACTCAAAGTCATTGAGGGATGATTTATAGGTATGTATTTTAAAAATGCTACTCTCTCTTTAAGTGGTCGGGGATCCCAGGGTATCTAATGTAGTCTGTCAATTTCTCTTGAACTTTGATCCACATTTACATTACAAATGATCATATTTATGTATGTGGGGTGATAACTGGGAAAGGGCCAGCAGAGTTTTATCTTAGCCCTACAGCACCCAAGAGGATCTGCCTCCTTTTCTCAGCAGACTTCCCATTGTCCTCTGCCTCTGGGGAATGCAGACCCAATGCTTTGTGGTCCTCCCTGGGCACAACCTCACTGTTCTCACTCAGTTCTGCCTAGAAGGTCCTACAGTGCCTTTCTCAGATGGCCTTCTCCACCCTATTCCCTTGATGGGGGCAGGGGGCGAGTGGTAAACGGGATTCTCAGAGAGCCAAATGAAACTTCCTCTGTAGTCGAGATATCCTCTGCCCTATTGCTGAAAATCTCCCTGCTCTGCTCTCCTCTACACTACCACTGGCCCAACCACAATAAGGGACCCTATACTCACAACACATTATTAATAATGATAATTCACATTTTCAAGTATCTCAGCATTTGGAAAGTATTTTCATCATATCAAGTGTGTATGTGGTTAGCAGTAGGGGTGGGGAGGCTGCTCCATGCCTGTGTTTTTATCAGTGTGAGGGAACTCCTGGTATAGAAATTGCATCCTCTGATTGAGATCACAGTTCAACATTTGTATGTGCTCCCACAGTCAGTAAGCACCAGAGGCAAAATCTGAAATTAGGTTTTCCTGACTCAATGTCCTCCCTCCCCCATCTACTCAGGCACATGCTTCTTGAGCTAGGTAGTAGAAAATGAGACTCACGTTTAAGTAATTTGTCTGTGGTCACACAAGAGGTTAGTCTCAGAGACAGAATTCGAACTCACATTTCCTAACACCACTGTACCACACTAACAGTAGTAGAAGCAATAATAAAATAGCATTTTAAGGTTTTTAGAGCAATTTACAAATATTGTTTCATTTTATTCTCACAACAACCCTGGAAGAGAGGTGATATTATTATCTCCATTTTAGAGATAAGAAAAGTAATACTGAGGAAGATTAGGTGGCTTGGCTACGATCACTTAGCCAGAAAGTTTCTGAGGCTGGATTTCAACTCAGGTCTTAAAACAAAAAACAAAAACAACAACAACGAAAACAGTGCTGAGTTCTAATATATTTGTTTTTCTTTAGGCAAGTCACAATGTGTCTGGGATTCTATTTTCTTATCTGTAAAATGGGAATAACAATGTGTTCACTCTATCTCTCAGACCTATTTTGAAGACTGAATGAGAGAAACCATTGTAACTATAAGCAGTTGTATAAATATGAATTATGCTTATAAAGCAAAAAAGATTACTAATCTGTTATTGTTAGTAATGTACCAGCAATGGTCTAAATTGAGGAGTGATTCAAACTTTGTAACAGATTTTCTAATGACATGAAATACATTCCCTGTTAATTTCAGGTCGTCTGACAATTAAAACGTAAACTCCTTGATGGTAAGGATTGATTTGTTTGTTTTTTGGACTTTCTATCCCCAACTCCTGGCATGGTGCTTCACACAGAATAAATATTTAATGATGCTTTTCCAATCTATTTGTCCAGCTCTTTGACTTATAGTTGCCTATCCCTCCTCTCAAACTGCATGTCCTGTAGACATCTTACACTCAACATGTTTGAGATGTCTCAACACCAAACTCATTATCTTTTCCCTAAAATCCTTCCCTCTTCTGAACACCCATATTATTGTTGAGGGCATTGCCATTCTCTCTGTCACCATGGCTAGCAACCTAGAAGTCATCCTTGACCCCTCATTCTCTTTCACTCCCCCCCCCATATCCAAACTGTTGCTAAGGGCTTTTGATTTTACCTTTGAAACATCTCTCACGTATGCCAACTTCTGCTACCACTGTTATCAGCTCACCACTGCACTATTGCAATAGCCAGATGGTTGGTTTCCCAGTCCTCCAGACTCTCTCTGATCCAGTCTATCCTCAACTCAGCTGTCAAAGTCATCTTCTTAAAATGCAGATTTAACCATGTGACACTCCCCCTCACCTCCCACTCAGTAAATACCACTGGCTCTTATCCCCTCCAGATCAAATATAAAATCCTCAGTGTGGCATTCAAAGTCCTCAATAATCTGTTCCCAACCTTTGCAGTCTTCTTACTCCTCACACCTGTCGGCCAAGTACTCTGTGATACAGTGACACTGACCTCCTTGCTGATGCACTTGCAAGACATTGCATTTCCAGACTCCACGAATTTTTTTTAAACTTCTTGTCTTCTGTACTTGGAATGCTAACTTTCCTCATCATTACCTCCTGGCTGCTCTGGCTTCCATCAAATCTCAGATGAAATCTCACCTTTTCAGATCCTCTTTAATATTAGTGCCAAGTTATAACGTATATAGGTTGTTTGGACATAGTTTTTTTTTTCTGGCTAGGCAATGGGGGTAAGTGACTTGCCCAGGATCTCACAGCTAGTATGTGTCAAGTGTCTGAGGCTGGATTTGAACTCAGGTCCTCCTGATTCCAAGGCCAATGCTCTATCCACTTTGGACATAGTTGTTTCATACTATTTCCTCCATTAGACTGTGAGCTTCTTAAGAGCAGGGACTATCTTTTATTTTTCTTTGTATCCTTAGTGCTTAGCACAGTGCCTGGCACATAGCAGATGACTGGCAAATAAATGATAGCTGAGATGAGAAAAATCTCTATTTTTGTTATTAAGAATTAAAACAGGTGCAATCAAAATGGACATACTTTGATGTGATTTCTTTTGCTGGGGATCAAGCTCCTGCTTGGGGCTCTCCAGTACCAGAATAGGCTAAACTAATGTGTTCCTCTCCTCCCCCAGGGAATGGAATTGGGTTTGGTTTACTAGAAAAATATTACCACTGCTGACTTGTATTTGCAGAATTTTATTTCATCTTTACATTGTAACATAATATCCATAAGACTTGCATTCACACCATTTCATCTGACAATGGAAGGCCATCTCAAACTCACACTGACACAATTGTTCTGATGACCTTTATCTTGTTGCAATGTATGAATGGTGAATTTGTGCCATTTTCCCAAAGTTCATTATGATTAAACACATGCCACAATAAAGGAGAAAAAAAGAGCAAGCAGAGGGAGATTTTTCTATTAAGATCTTAAGATCATTCACATATAAGGACTTTCTCCTTTCCTGATTCCTGGGGAGTATACCAAGATCACCTGTGCAGTCAAACCCTTCGGACACTGATTAAATACATTTATCATTTTGTTGCTTGCTATAGTTTGCCCCCAATCTACCACAAATGGATAATTCCTGGAAGTAACAAGCACCATTCACTATCTCTTTAATGCAAGCATGATTTCAAAAATTATTTTTAAGTAATTTAAGCTGAACCTACAGTAAGAACTGGCCTCAGCATTTTATGCAATAGAGGAGTGTGTATGGCAATCTGCATTAGAAGAGGGGATGCCTGCATTGAAAAAATCACAGATCTTTGAGCTATTGAAGAAAAATCAAGAGCTAGAAGGGACCTGAGAAGTCCTCTAGCCCATCTCACCCCATTATTTTAACAAATGAGGTAATTGATATGCTCTTAGGGTAAGTGACTTGCCCAAGGTCATACAGGATTGGCACTCAAATCCAGCACCTTCTCCAATATATCACACTACATTATGGCAAAAGGAAACTTATTGCAAGAAGCTAATATGTAGTCTGGACAAAACATGAAATAAAAGGCATTTGAATCTCTTCAAAATATCTTTTTTTGTGTGTGGGTCAGCAGCTTTATATTAGCATGGATTGCATTAATTGATTGCATTGTTTCTTTTATAATGCATTCAGATAGGTAAGGGTATAAAAATTAGCCTAATTGGGCTTCAAAAGTCCCAGATATGAAATAGGCTCAATTAAAAGATACATAAAAAATACCAATAACAAGTATGAAAAATACCAAAACAGTATATGCATTATAATACTTGCAACAGTGGTTGCATTTAAATACCTAAAAAAGTATTTTTTGATCCATTTTAAAATCTGAAATCTCATATATTTTCCCGGGTAGTTGGAGTAAGTTGAATACGCACTATTTCTTTTTTTTTTAAATAAATTTCTTTATTTATTTTTAGTTTTCAACAATCACTTCCATAAAATTTGGAGTTCCAAATTTTCTCCCCACTTCTCTCCCCCCTCCACTCCAAGATGGCATGTAAATTGATATAGGCTCAACATATACATTCATATTAAACTTATTTTCAAATGCACTATTTCTTGTTTATAAGGTCCAGGTGAACCTATTCCGCTAACATGCTATCCAACTCCCCTCACAGCCCTGGCAAGAAATGATGCATATCAACCATAATAACTAATCCTGATCGAATGGCAAGTTCATGGGGTCAGAAGCATCAGGAAAGTACTATAATCTTAAGTAGGCTTCTATTAATTTCTTCAATGAAGCCCTATCAATGGAAAATGCTTCCTTATGAACTCACAAAGTTTCAAAATTCACTAGCAAATAAAAATTCCAGATAATGCTCCAATGAAGTCTTGGTTTAATAGATGACCTGATATTGTGCCTATCATCTCCTGACCTTCAATAATCTGGCCTCAAACTGACTTTTTGAAAGACTGACAAACAATGACAGTTGGGATGGAAACTTTGAGCAAATAGGATTCTTAAATTGAAAAGTAAAAAGAAATTAACTGCTAATATTAAAAATGTAAATTCCTACATTATACTTTAAAACTTGAAAAGCTTCAGTTTTACATAGTTATTCAGCAAAGTCTTTGTTTCCAAAATGAATAAGCCATGAGGCCACAGCAGCCAGCCTCTTTCTAAAATTGACCCTTGAAGCCTTAGCCTAAGTTCTCTGAGGAAGTGGGTAATCCCCACAGAGGGAGTATACAATTCATATCCCTCTGCAGTAATCTGGACACTAGCTCTTCCTTCCCTATCAAACATAAGCAAAGCTTTTGGCTAACCTCTGATGAAAATAAGGTAAGCTGGGACCCAGCCAAAATACTGTTTATACCTTTAAGATCCCAATGAAAAATTTGAATTTTCAATCGAGTATGCGCTCTCGCCCGCACGCGCGCGCGCGCACACACACACACACAAATTTAAAGGTGCTTAAGGAAAACAATCAGCCTTCAATATAGGAGGAAAAATTTTTAAAAATTTGTTTCTTTACTGAAACTGAGTTTTTAAAAGCCCTCCTTTGCTATCCCCCTGCAAACTTAAATTCTTAAACTCATGTCTTTTCAAGGGAGATAAGTGTTTCCTCCTCTTAAATTAACTTTGCCTTAAACCCAGGTACTACGGATTTTTTTTCCTGACAACTTTTCCTTTTGAGTATTTAACTCTAGGTGAAGTCCATTCTAATTCTTCATCTTGTTAAACATTAGGAGAACTGGACATACTTTCCCCACTTTTCTCTCTCTAAAACTATTGCACTATCTCACATCATCTCACAAAAAGAAAGCCATACTTGGGTATAGATTTACAGAAAATGTCATTTCCTGCTATGTCAGCTCCATATCAGATAGAGTATGTAAGTTGTATTTTTTTTAATATGAGAAAAACTCCTTCCTGAATTACTTTGAGAAATGTGGGTTAGTGGGTTAAAATAAATGCATATCCATTCTGTATGCACTTTCAAGTGTCTCACAGCAAGGTCATCTTCACAGTTTCCCTCTTCCCTCTCCACCAATGAAGTCATCATTTTGAAGCTCCAGAAGTATGACTCCTGGGGTTTTTTTTTAAAGCACTTGTGAACACCAATTCAAGTGAGCAAAGGTTTAAGCTTTGGCCCAAATATGTCAATTATAACTATATTGACCCTCTGCCCCCATTCTACTTACTCAAATGGAACAAATGTTTTCAATCTAGGACCAGGATACCTTGAAAAAGAGCAAGACCTTGAACCCATACACCCCACTGCACCCCACCCCTCATCCACCCCCCAGCCCTTATAAATCCATCCTCCTAGGACTCAACTGTTGTATGTGGGCAGCTGTGACTGGATGGGGCCAATTTGGGGATAGGATTAGAGAGCAAGCCTGGGTGTCAGGGAAAGACAAGGTTTCTCAGGGTTGTAATGATTGAGAATCCATGTAATTATGGATTAGGTACTTCCATAGGCAAAAGAAAAGCATTATAGGGAGACAGCTTTTCAAACTTAAATCTGGCAAATATCTCCTGGTAACAAAGGACACTGGTGGGTTAGGGAAAGAGGAATATAAATGGAGAGCCAGGATAAATTAGGATTACGCCTAATGATTTAAATTCTGGGGCTTCGGAAAGTTTCACTGCCTGAAAGCGACAGTGACTTGGGATCCCCATGACCCAGACATCGAATACAGTCTGCCAGTCACAACGAAATTCGCTTTTTAATGTACTTCTTAAATCGTACTTTCGTTGTTTTTCGATTCTCTCTCCTTCCTGCCCTTTCCTCCAATGTGTTTTACCTTAAGGGCATCTCAGTTTGCTTTTGCTCCCAAATGACCCGGATGAAGAATTCATCATCAATCTTTATAGCCCCAGAGCACCAAAAGTAGACTTTTTCATTGATCCCTGGAGCCTTGACCACTTATTACCGTCTCTCCTCTAGAAATCCCCGCTGGTAACAAACATCCTCGAAAAGAGGGGAAAACTAGTAAGACACTCCTTTTTTGAAGAGCGGCTCGACTAAATTGCAAAGAAAATGTTGGGTAGCGTTTGAGAGGGTCTCTTCCTAGACCCTCTCAAAATGTAATGCCTTAGTCTAGTTCTCTCCTCCCACCCAAAGCGTACGCCTTCGTTCTTTCCCTTCAGAAATACAATGATGTAGTTTATTTAAAAAAAAATGTTCTTCCTCGTCAGTCTAGAGATCCTGAATTGACCCCACCCTTCGTACTAGCTGGGGGGGGGAAATCACCTCAGTTTCCCCTCCTCCCAAGCACTTGCCTTTAATGCGGCTCTGTTTTCGATTTTGACCAATAGCTAATTAAGGTGCTTGTGTGGAAAGGACATTGGAGGAGGAAAAGTATTTGGGAGTGGGGAGGAGACCCACCCTTCAGGACTAGCTCCGTCTTGTTTCGGACAGTGACATGGCTGGAGGCGAAAATCTTTGCAGCATGTCCAGTCACCTTCTTGTCCTCTTCTTGTCTTGGAACAAGGATCTCTAAGTTGGCGTCTGTCCCCTTCTCCTTGCAGTTAAGCAGACAGAGCTCAGAGCAGCAAGGAAGGAAGAGCGGGCTTGGTTGTGAGGCTTGTCTGGCAGCTTCTACTGAGCAGCTAATAGTATAACAACCCGGCTTTGATAAATCTGAACTAATTACCCCTCTTAATTAAAGTCTTTAGCAGTTGTTTCACTGTTTTGGCAAGAAAACAGGAGAGACTTGCAGTTAGAAAACACCAGAGCCTGGGCTCACAGCGGAGCTGCTGATTAACACTTGAAGCATTTCAAGGACCTGGCACCAACCACAGTTTGGTTTCCATCCATGTTCCCTCCTTGGATGAAGGTGCATTCGTCTATAAACATATACACTCATTAAAAACAAACCCTAACACAACACCACCAACAACAACCCCACAATATATTGAGGTTCCCATTGCCAGCTCTGGGTTCGTTATAGGTAAATAATACGTATGCAATATGCTCTATGTTGAACGTATACTTAATATTTATGAGGATGTTATTTTATATATGCCTTTCCTCATTATTCTTATTTTTAACATTCGAATGTTACAACTTTGAGATGTCACAGAGACTCGCTATCACTAGAAATCTCTATGACCAGTCCTTTGCAAGATCAAAAACTCAAAACTACTTCAGTACCTTTGCTTCTAGTCTCTTTCCATACCAATGCATCGGGAATAGGTTTTACAGAATGGTATTTTTTTTTAAATCAATGTTCTCATAGCTGAATAATACAGAGCTCTGAGATTTGTTGTTTAGCTTAGCATGTTCCAAGTATTTATTTTCACCAGTCAACGAATCAGTTTTCACGTGCAAGAATCAAAATTGAAATTCAAATCCATACGTAAAGAACCAGCCCGATCCAGTATATATAGGCATACCTGTGTATTTGTGTGGTGTATTTTTAGGTTAAGTATTTATGTATGTCTTTATGTATTCACACCTGTGCATATATGTATGTGTATACATTAATTTGTAAACACATAATGTGGGAATGTATATATGTGTATGTATATTTACATATACACATGATGCAGGGTACTATCTGTATACATATACACACATACAAAGTATTTTGTGTATGCATATTGTGTATGTATTTATACACATACATACATGCAAATATACTGTATTTGTGATACTCAAGGGAAAGAAGAGATAAAGCGATCAGCAGGCATCTTGAGATGGCAGAATCAACACAATGGAAATATATACAATAATAAAATTAAAGTGATGCAGCATTCCCGGATAGGATAATACAGATCCCAATAAATACAGCAGAAATTTGCTTTTTTAAAAAAACAAAACGAAAACACCATCTCTCCACCCGAGATGAAAAAAGTCTTATTTTGTTTTTAAGAAAATTAACAACAGAAAAAAAATTTTTAAAAAAACCTTTCATGACTGTTAGTGGCTATATCAAGTATAATACACAAAACCGTTTAGCAGGTGCATGCAAAGAGGCCAAAGGGCGGTGGCGACAGAGCCTTCTGGTAGCCTCCCCCAAGGTGAGGAGACTGGGTGTGTGCTGTCTGCTCCCAGGTGTCAGGCCGCATCAGCACGCATTTTCCCACTGCAGCTCATCGGCGTCGTCGAAAAAGCAGCGGAGACCACGGGCCTGGCAGAAGTCGCAGGTCAGCTCTCTCACTGGTGGCCCTGATGAAGAGGAGGCTGCAATGACCCAGGAGGTGGCGGCGGGGGTATCGGAGGCTGGGGCTGCATCGGGGGCTGTGGGTCAGCGCCGGCCTCGGCTGGGGCCCGGGGCAGCCCCAGGGCGCTATCGTGCAACTTACGGACGTGTTTCTTGAGGTCAAAGTTCCTACAGAAGCCCTTGCCGCAGGTGGGACAAGTGAAGGGTTTCTTGTCGTTGTGGGTGTGCATATGGAAAGTCAGGTTGTAGACCTGGTGGAAAGCCTTGTTGCAGATGTTGCATTTGAACTGCTTCTCCCCGCTGTGAGTCAGCTTGTGGTTTTTGTAATTTCCTGAAACATACAAAGGACAGGAATATTACTCTTGAAAGCGGAAAGGGAAGGAGGTGGAGAGGGTAGAAAGGTGGTGGAAGCCAGCCGGATGGAGGCCAGAGAACTTCTGCGGGTCCTCTTGCTGGTAGCAGGCTGGGACTCAAAGCCCCGTTCTCTTTCATTTCTCTGCCTTTTTTTTTCAAACTTCATCTTTTTAAAAATTCTAATTTTCCTAGGATCCAGATTGTTAAGGCCTTTATTTACTCATTTTAACGAAACGAATTTGTGCATTCAAGTAAAAAAAAAATAACACCTGTTTTCTTCTTTAATACGAAACCGACCCAGACTCCGGAAAGGCGACAAAACACTGAAACACAAACTAAATTGCAAAATAAACTGTGGTATAAAAATTATCTTCCTAAATGTGTTTAAATAAATTAAGCCGAGCTCTTGGTGAAAGAAAATAGCAAGAGTAACAACAAAAAAAGATAGCGGGGTTCGTATTTTGTACCTTTTTGATGAAATCCTTTGCCACAGAATTCACAAACAAAAGGTTTGTAGCCAGCGTGTATCCGAGTGTGAGTATTTAAAGTGGAACTTCTGTTAAATGCTTTACCGCATTGGTTACATTTGTGAGGTTTTTCCTAGAAAGGGAAGAAACAAAGGAGTCAGAATATTTGTTTTTGCTTTTGTTTTTTAGTGGAGGAAAGCGAAGTGGAAACTGGCAAGGTAACATTCTGCCTTTCTCCCCGCGTACTTCCCATGCATAAACAAAGGAGAGGAGAAAAAACTCCCCAACAATTCTTGAATATAACCATTTTCAGGGGCCCCTTTCGAACAAATAGGGAACTAAAACGTGGAAGTCTAAAATCTTTCAGTGAAAAGCTGGGAAAGAAGTGATCGACCTCCACATGACCAACGTTACTTACCTGGGTGTGAATGATCTTGTGACGGCAGAGGGTACTCGCTTGTCTGAAGCCCTTTCCGCAAACTTTGCAAACAAAGGGTCTGGCTCCTGTGTGCACCGGCATATGACGGGTTAAGTTATAATGCGCGTTAAATACCTTTAAAGTTGAACACAAATTGAGCAGGTTAGCGGCACTGGTATATTCAAGTTTTAACTGGGGTAGGGGTAAGGATGGGGGACATGGGGGAGGGAAATAACCTTTTTTTAAAGACCAGCCACAGCAACACATCTGAAAGCCCAGGTCTCCCAGCTAAACCAAACCAAGTACTTGCCTTTCCACACACTTCGCAGGTGAAAACTTTTGGTTTGCTGTTGGGAGAGCCTCGGTTGAATTCTGAGGTTTTGAAAGCAATTTTTTCCGAGAGGATCTGGGCACTTTCTTTCATGTAATGTTGTAGCTGAGCCTGGGACAAGTCTTTGAAAGCCACTCCCGAAGGGTATTTTTCCACAGTCGGGACGACCAGTTTGTTTCTCTCAGCTAAATACGTCTTGGGTTGTGGGTGTAAAGGGGAACTGAGGAAATAGGAGGCCACTGGGTGGATGTTGACACTGGCCGACGGGTGACAAGGACTATCGCCCCGGTTGAAATAGCACAGAGCCCCCATGGCATGGAAAGAGGAATGGTTGACCACTCGAGGTCGGACCAATTTATACTGCTGTAGAGGCAAAGCATCGCGAGCAAAGTCTCCCTTCAGACTCAACGCACAGTTCAACAGATCGCTGCAGCTAAAGGACGAGGATGCCGGTGAAGAAGTGGAGTCCAGGTTAGTTTTTCTTGGTTCCGACCCTGTCATCCCTGATTTGGGGCCGGTATCGTAGGTCACCGGCACGAAGGGAATCATGCACGGGATCGATGAGTTGAGGTGCAAGGAGTGCTTGGGGTCTCCTTTGGGTACAGATCCCTGTAGGAAATGGGGGACGGGCATAGACTTGGGTTCTGGAGTCCTGGCCATTATTCTTTCAATGGAAAAGGCGAGGGGTTTGGAAGCGCTGATCATGTTGCTTCTAGCCGGCAGGCTCTCTCTAGACGGAGGAGTCGCTAAGATTTTTGTGGTCGGGTGATGGGAACTACAATCCATGTCTGCCTTGCATGTGTGAGCCGGATCCAAGCTGCTATCGTAGACGCCTCTTTTTTTCCGTCTTGTCACTGATCTGCAGATTGGAAGACGAGCACCATCAACACCACCACCATCCTCCTCCTCCCCCCCAGCATCACCAGCCGAACCAGCCTTCCCAGTCCAATGGACTCATGCCAGCCCATCGCAGTTTACTTGGCGTACCAATGACTCGGGGACAATCACTACTTATTTCTATCAATAGAAAGTGTTGTGTCAATAACGCAGCAAAGATCTCGCCAATCGTTAACTTCCAAGAGGAGAAGGTAAACTAGATAATTGCTCAATTCGCTTCCAACAGTCAACAGGAAAACTTTTTTTTTCCTCCTCTTCAGTAAGCGACCACTTTTCATTGGTGAGTGAGACTTCCCCCGCCCAGAAAAGGCGGGGGCGCTCTCCCGGCTTCTGCCCTCCTCTCGATCTCTGGCGAGCTCAGTCGCTCGCCGGCGCACCCTTCCTCCCTCCTCTACCTTTTTCTCCGTCTTTTTAATTCGCAATCTGCTTAACCAGGCTTTAGAGGCCAAGCAAATCTGAGATCAATTTTCTCGTTTAGCTCTAAGTGACATCATCTAAAATCATTGTGCTACGGCTAAATAAGGAAACGGAGCCTAATTTAGGGGCAAACGCCAGGCTATATTTATCAAACTCGGTGCTGTGGCAAGCAGCCTCTGTCTCAGCCGCAGCAAGCGCAAAAGGAGTTCGTGGGTTTCCTTGCGCGTTTCCAGCCCTGACCCTGATGGTGCCGTTTGGCTGCCTGGCATCTGCTCGGGCTGCCTCGGCTATGCTCTGGCTGTGGCTTCTGCTGCCGCTGCACCTGACTCCCCGCAGCCTCTCGGTGCTATCTCCCTGGGCGGGCACAACTGGAGGGTCAGAGGGTTGGACTCAACTGGAAGACCCCAGCCAGGTAAAATGCCCCTGAGAGTTAAAGGGCCCCTGAGAACTTCACGCATATGTGTATGCTTTTGAAACTCCAAGTAACCCCCATGTCCATAGAAAGTTGAGAAGAAGTTGCGGGCCCCACTTCCCCTAAATATTGGCCTCTCTCAAGCTCAAAGTATCAAGAAGCCTTAAGAAAACTTCAACCCTCGATCCACTTCAGTACAAATACACACACACACACACACACACACACACACGCACACACGCTCTTACATATTGACACTCTGACAAGGAGACGGTGGGGGGAGGAGGCGCTCTTATTTAACCAGCTGTCACTCAGCTAAAGTTCTCTTGTTTTTGTCTTTTGCCTAAATAGAGAACAGTGAAATTCGCTATTATTCCAGCCCCTCCCCCACCTCACCCTCCACCCAGGGCCAAAGCAGCTCAAAGCCCCGAGGACTGTGGGCGGAAGTCGCGACCTGGGGTCTCTGATCGTAGTGCGGTACCCAGGGCGAGGGAATAGCCACCCGGGCTAGCTGGGAGAGCGAGGGTCGAGCGGCCGGACCGTCTTGCCTCCCGCAGAGAGCAATGGAGACCCTGACCTCCGAGCACTGGCTCCAGGTTGTCCCCAAGCCTGCCCCTTGGCTCTCTCCCCTACCCAGCTCTCTCCCGGAGCGGGCCTTGGGGGAAAGCTGCCACTCGAATCCTAGCGCGCGAGAAGGCAGGCTGGAGCTGCTCAGGACACTGCGGGCTGGGAGGCAGTTCCTCGGCCTTTGGTCCACCCTGGTGAGAGGACACTGGGGCCGAGAGGTCGCGCAGTCCCGCCTAAGATGGGGATAGAAGAGTGGCTACCTCCGCTCTACGCCTCCCTGCCCAGTGGCTCTGTTCCCGGGCCGGAGAGAAAGGTGAGGGACGCTACGGATGCAGCTCACCTTGATTGTGTGTGTGTGTGTGTGTGTGTGTGTGTGTGTGTGTGTCTTGTGTATGCGTTTGTATCTGTGTCTGTGTCTGCGCTCGTCAGCCATCGGGCCACGAGGGCGACGGAACGCAGCAAAACTCGCGCGAGCTGAGGAGCAGGCCCTGTGCAAGGAGGACTTTAGAAGAAGATCTGTGCTTACTTGCTGAGCTTGTGATTGCAGTGGGACAAGAAGGGAAGGAGGGACGGGTTTGACAAAGGTGGGCACTAGCTCGTGTAGGGAACTAGCATGAACCTGCTTTTCTCCAGAGCCCCTCAAAACAACGTGTGGGACAAGCCTTCCCTCTCTCCTGCCCCTGCGTCTTCTCTTGTTGATTGGGAAGGGTAAAGAGCAGAGGCGCCCGGGCTCCGGCTGAGGATAAGGCCAACAAACTCTAGGATTATTGTGCTTCTAGCGGAGGAGCCGAATTCCTATTCTTGGCAGTGAGAAGTTGGACCCGGGGTCTTAAGTATCTTCTTCCACATCTCTGCACATTCCAGCTACTTCTCCTACTTTGGGCCTTATCTCTACACCAGCTCCCGCCCCTCCCTCCCAGATAAGCTCCTGCCGGACACTCCACGCGCTGGAGATAGCACCACCCTACCCCCACTTCTCTTCTCTTCCGCCCCTCCGTGAATGGGACACAGCTGTCAGGGGAGGAGAGGAGTGTGTGTGCGTGCGTGTGCGTGTGTGTGTGTGTGTGTGTGTGTGTATGTGTCCGCGCGCGCGCGCCCAGGAGCCCGCGGATTGAATGGGTGATGGGGACGCCGCCGGGTGGGAGGGGGGACTGAGAGGCGGGAGGTGGTATTTTCAAGGGCTCCGGAGTAATGGCCCAGATGCTATTGGCCTCGCGAACAACTGCAAAGGAAGGGGTAACTCTCAGGTACCCCGGATAGTGGGAAGAATTGAGGGAAGAAGAGGATAAAGATGGGGATGGGACCACTGTGAGGGGGAAGGGAGGGGAACGATATGATGCCCCTCCCGCATTGCCTGGAGGTGTAAGGTTGGGACTGAGCCGGCTAGCTGGAGTGAATTTAGCTTCTGGAGCCGAAGACGGTAAAAGGCACGGGACACCCGGAAGGAGGAATTCCTTTTGGAGGAACTTTTAGTAAAAGTTAGGACATTAAAAAAAAGCCTGTCAGGAAGGTATTTTCTTTCCTTTTACTGATGGGGCTGCTAGTCCTGTCTCCTCCCATTCCTTGCACAGACAAAGGGGAAAGTGGTGGCGCTGGGAGAAGAAGGGGGAAGTATAAAGGAGAGGAAGAGAAAGGGGTGCCGATCCTGCGACAGATGGGTCGCGGTTAAGACTTTAATTGCTGCCTTTTGGGAGCTGATCAGGTTCCTTTCCTACCTGCTGCTTCCCAGCATCGAAAAATCCCCTTTCTATAGTACTCCCTCCAGCACAGGACCAGATTGAAGAAAATGGCCAAGCAACACAGTCAGGCATTGATTGGAAAGAGCCTGAACTCCCCCAGAGGAGTTAACTTTCACAACTTACCCAATTGCGGAGTTTTACCTGCCTTCTGGGTTGAATGTTTCCACTTCGCTTTAAGTTCGCCTAGGGCACCTCCTTCCTCTCCCCTCCCCCCCTCCAGAACCTCAGTGAAAGTTTCAATGTAACCTAGGTAAATTTCTCCTTCAATGCATACTGAACTAAGAAGGGAAACTATTGACTTATTTCTTATTTTTTTAAAGCTTTAATATATTTAATATGGCAACAGCTGCTTTTCACTGGTCGTTTTGGGATGTGCCTTTTTGACATGTGTTTGAAAGTAAAATCTACTGCAGTGTCATTTGAGCAGTATAAGTATTCCAAAGCAGCAATTATAGCCTTCCATTAAGATAATGTTGGGCTTAAGTGCTAAGGAGCTGCTTTGTACATCAAATCTTCATAATTCATTACTTGTTAATCAATATGTTCTTGTTCACCTTAAAGGAAAACCTGTTTTAATCTGAAAGACAGAGGGAGAAAGAGAGGGGAGGGAGAGGAAGACAGAGAGGGAGAGGGAGAGAGAGAGAGGGAGGGAGAGAGAGAGAGAGAGAGAGAGAGAGAGAGAGACTGAGACTTAACGTCTACAGATGTTAAGCCAGAACTCTTCTACCTACCTATTTCTTCCCATCCACGACGCTCAAAAAAATAAAATAAAACAAAATAAAAAGATAAGGTAGTTCAGGATTTTGGCAACACTCTCCCCACCTCCACAGCAAATCAGAAATTCTGGAGCTTCTATTTAAAAAGGGGGGGGGAAACAGAAAGAAAAAAAGAAAATAGGTTCAGCTCTTGAAAATTCAGTTCAGCGTGCAAAAGCAGCATAAAGAGAATGGAGAGGGGGTGATTTCTTCGGTAGTAATATAATAGTTCGCGTGGTTTCTTTGGGTTTTCTTACTAGACTCTTGCTTACTAGACTTCATCCCACCCCCTTTTTTCAATCAACCCCATGGCTAATTGTTTTTCCACGTAAAAGGAAAGGAAATAGTTATTTGCTTCCCCCACATCTTCACCTTCACTTTAGTTCCTACTCCGAAGCTGAATTCCAAGTTTATGGGTTTGTTCTGAATGAGAGATACCTAGATAACCTGGGCAATTTGCTCCCTTCATGTGCTAATGCATGAAGTGCCTCCTCCTCTTTCACATCCCCTCCTCCTCCACACCCCCACACTCAGTGCCCAAGTTAAGGCCTTCTAGGAGATAGGAGTAAAACTTGTACTTATGTAAAATAATTTAATATCCCCTCAGGACCAGCTCCTGTTCTTTTCTTAGTTAATTGGTTTTGCATTTCATTCCTTCCTAAACTATGTTCTTGACATTGCTCACTTGCATTATTTTCATGAGATATCTAACGTACATTTAAATCCCAGCTACAGGAAAAATCATCTCTTGGTTAGGATTACTATAGTCTGAAATAAAAGGCGATTATATAAAGATGTAAAATACCAAATAATCCTTAATCTTTAATTTCTTCCTTCTTAGCACAGTACATAATTCCATCGTATTTTAAGAAATATAAAATGAATTGCAAAGTATAATAATTTTCAACCTTCTGCCACGTGTATTAATCTTTCCCTTGAAGTGTTTAACAGTTTTCACTCCCCTCTAATTCCCCCTCCCCCCTCCGGCTGCCCCAAGCATCTCAGAGCAGGTTGTGTTTCAGCCTCAATCAGAGAACAAAAAACAATCTTCTTTCACTATGCAGCTTATTAGCTGCAGTGGAACTAGACGGAGGGAGGGAAGCGGAACACATATTATTATTTGGGATTACTTTTTCTGGGTAATTTTGCTCATCCATACGTCTGCCTCTTAAGAAAAAAAAATCAAAGGAAACATACTTTTCTTCTGAAGATCGAGGAACGCGTCCAGAAACATCTAAGGGTTTGATTCCTGCTTCTGCCTTTTTCATTAAATTTTTTTTTTGCTGATTTTTAATTTTAATGATTATGGAGGAAGAAATGTGAAAGGTACTGAGAAGTTATGGGGGAAAAGGCAGTGTCTTCTTTATATCTGTATTAACAAATAAACGAATACACTCTTTTTTCAATATAAGTGGACTGGAGGATTTCAGAGTTATTAAAGCTATTCCCCGGAGGAGTTAGTTCTAGGCTCTAGAGGAGATAGCAAAATAATGCATATTTTTATAGTCTTCGTTTCATCGGTTGCAAAGAAACAGAATAAAAATCTTCATTATTCTCATATTTTATATAGCGAATAAAATGAAAAAGGATGGAATCGGGTACGAATCAGTAAAGTTAAAAGGATCTTGTCTCCACTCCTTTTTTGGGGGGAGAGGTACTTGTCTAGTTCTTTTTTGTTATTGTTACAATTGGTTTTTTGTGGTTTTTTAAATTACTATTTAATAAAGACAAAACAAAACAACTGTAACTTCGCTTTCAAAACGTAGCATTTGAACATAAAGCCAATCCAAAGTAAGTAAGCAAAATAAATTGCTGGTAGATTGACTCCATAAGCCCAGGCTATTTTCGCTCTTGCTCTTAAACTAGAAATTAATCACCCTTTGGGCAGTCGTGGGAGTACTGGTTTTTTACCTCATCCGAGACTCAGGAATTGAACTCTGCACGATCAGAAGGATCAGAAAGAGAGGTTTATAGGTTGCTATCTTTTCTAAGCTATCTTTTCTAAGCTGCATAGAATCCTAGTCTGGGAAATCATCGGTTTTGTTTGCAGTTAAGTTCACAGCAGTGATAGAATTCGGAATAGGAAAGATTGAGCGGCTCTCCTACACAGACGTCCACTTCTCCAAATTCAATATTCAACCTCGGAAATAAACTAAATGCATAAAAGGTCCCTTGCGGAGTAGATTCCGCCAAAGGATTTTATCTCATCGTGCATGAATTCTTCAGCATTTCGTTTCCCTCTTTCGCTATTAAAAAATAATTCTACCTATCTTCTGTAAAATAAAAATCAGATTCAAAGATGTTCTTGATATCAAGTGATCCAAAAACAACTGATTTTTTCTAAATATCTCTTTGCCTGAGAAATAAGGTGTCTAAGTAAAAATAAAAGTAGCAGAGTTATGTAAAAGGATGCTAATCTGAGACAAAACAATTGTAAAATGCAGAAATTCGTCAGGACATTTCTTTCTTCTTTTCTAGATCAGGACCCGCGGTTCATCCCAACCTTTCTCCACCTCGCTAACCCGACTCCATACTCACTTCCCTGATATTCTTGATAGAGGTTGTAGTTCCTTCCTCCATCTAGTTGGAGAAGCAAGAGATGACTTTCCAAGGGCCAGGGCAGAGGTTTTAGAAAGGATACGCAGGGTGCTTTAAGCCTGGGTTGCTTTTATTACCGAATAGTCTAATCGGGACCAATTAAACTTCGTGTAAAATAAAAACGTCTTCTAGCTTTTAATAAACAGGTTTATGTTTCTGATTCCTGATTCCAACTATTTGAAGTGTGGAGAGAACAAGACTGAGAATAGCTTTAAGATTCTGACCTTTTTGGAAAAGCGTAGGAATGGGAGAAATATTAGTGCTGCTTGATAAGGGAGGGAAGGGTTGGGGGATGAGGGACAAATAGGAAAGTTTCAAACAGCCAAATTTAACTTCTTTTATCCTGTTCTGTGCAGGAATACTTAACACAGAAGCTCCTCTGATTGCGACCCAGAAGAGGCAAAGCTGGAGGTGCTCAATCCAGTAGTTCCCCAGGCCCGGACCCAAGCTCCTACGAATTGTAGAAGTTCTTAGATTGGGGCTCTACGACTTCGATTCCGCTGATAGCGGCTGGCTGGACCGCTGGCGGGGACAATTACGAGATGCTACTCTCCCTCCTCCTTCCCCTCCCCCTTCCTAGCCCCCAGCCCCGCTTGCGCACGGGTTGTCTAGGAAGCTTCACGCGATCGAAGACTTAAAAAAAGCCAAAAGACCCAGCAAACAGTTTCAAGAGGCAGAATCGAATTTGGTTTTAGCTCGAAAAACAGACTGCAAAAAGTTGAGACTAGTCTAGGAAAATATTCAAAGAATCACAGAATCTGAAAACTGGAAAGGAGTTCAGGGGCCATTTGGTCTAACCAGTGCCTGAATAAGAAGTCCCTTTTATGACAAGATTCTCCCCAGATACCCAGAAACCGACATGAGGGTCACTTAATATTAAGTTCATTTGGAATAATGGGGATGACTTGAATCAGCGATTTTGCATTTTTTTCGTGGTAGCTTGAAAATTACTTTGGTGACAAAAGCTCAGTTAAAAATCAAATGCATTTTTTTTACTCTGATAGGCCTAAAAAATGAAATACTTCAGCCTATGTAACTAATTTTTTGTTGTCTAAACATGAATGACCTGTTTTAGTTTTTATGGAAAAAGTTTTCTTAAACTGCTTTGCTGAGGTGAGAAATAGGGGGCCAGACACGTTAGTATAAGCTTAAATTCCATTTCCTATATGGTAAATCCACATGCTGTAAGAATCCTTGGGTGCTGTCTCATTCCACTTTATAAATACTTAGGGTGACTCACTCCTGTAAGTCAGAATAAGGAAAGAGAATAGAATTTTCTTATGTAAGGCCCAACTCCACCCTGAAACTTGACCTTTCATTCTGGTTCATTTCTTCCAGTTGTCCTAATTCACTCTTCCCTCCTATGGTGTTGGGGAGAATATGAAGAGGAAAATCCCACTCCCCACAGCCCCCCATCCCATTCCTCTCCAACTTCCTTTTGAATTTTTCTACAGCACAGCAGGTTAGGAGGCTAGGAAACCTACTGGTATTATTCATTGGGGGGGGGGAACATTGATCTCCTTTAAGTATGGTCTTATGTCTTATCTGGAGCGGCCCTTCAGGCCCTCTCCTCTTCTTCACCAACAGTTGCTTGTTCTGGTGTTTTGAGAAATGTTTAGGTGATGATGCTCCATTGAGTATTACTGCCTAAAAATTAATAATTCAGAGTTAATTCCTACCCCTAAGGAAATATCAAGATACAGGATGACTTGAATCAGTGATTTTGCATTTTTTTCATAATAGCTTGAAAATTACTTTGGTGACAAGAGCTCAGTTAAAAAGTTGTTCAATTAAAAAAAAACAACCACTGAGAAATTCTCTTTATTCCTCCCCCTCAATTTTTTATTCATGTTCATAATTTGATGACAAGATGGATGAATGTAAAAGAAGTGAATATCCTATTTGCATTAATGTTGTACCTAAGGAAGAGCATATACTTGTATGTAAAGTCCACAGAGACATGAATGAGGGTTCTTAACTGTGATCCTAGACTTTCAGATGAAAAAAGAGCTTAAAGCTGTGTGTGTGATGTCACTAGCTCCCTGGAAGGCAGCAGTTACAACCCCAAAGAAAGTTATATACAAAAGCAACGTGAATGCAAGACTGTGCAAACCTTCAAAGGCATAGCTGAGGTTGATTTTCCTGGCTTACGAAGAAACTAAAGTATTTCCGCATAACCCTGCAATTGACAGCATCTCTGTGCTTTACATAACTGGAAAAACAGACATAAGCCTAAATGCCAAAAAATCAAAATTAACCAACACATCATTTCATCATTGCATTCCTGCACTAGATATGTTCCCAGTTTTGTCTTCCATAGCTTATTGCTCAGGACACAGGAAGTCTGAACTTTCACACTTGGGTCAGAAGGAGACACAGAAAGAACTTGATTTTAGTGATCGTGATTTAGATTTTCTACCAGTTTAAAAATGAAAAAAAAAGTAAAGCATATACTGGGTGCAAAAGGCATGATTTTTTTTAAAGTAGCCTCATTTAACTTTAATTTTAATGAAATTGTTCAAATTCCTAAATAAGCAAAAGTGAAAGTCGCTACTCAATGTCCAAAGAAGTATTGTTCATAAATACCATACATGTCATACTGTATGCATAGTTTTTTTTTTGGTGGTGTCATACCTATGATTTCATTAGTATAGAGGAGCTCCCAGTGTGGAATTTCCCTCCACCTATACAAATCAATAACTGATCAGTAATTTATCACCTTGGAAAGTTGCCTGGGGGTATTGAAAGGTTAGTGTCTTTCTAGGGGTAACTCATCTAGGAAGTCATAGATAAGATGCAGAATTTGCACCCATATTTGCTGACTCTTGTATTCACTAAGCAAAGTCTCTCATATACACAATACACTTGTAAAAACACTAATTTGCCGACTTGAAGGTGGGCTGCAGTAGTGAGAGAGTTACACAATGGAAAGGATTGTTGTCATATACGTACATGGTATAGACTCCCTCCACTCACCTCACATCTTTCTTTCTCTATCCTTTTTCCATATTTCTGCCTGCCTGTTTCTGATGGAAAAAAGAAAATGCAAGCCTTGGAGCCAGCTCACAGTTATTTTTTAACTATTCTTTATGGAATTTAGGGCAGTTATCATATCATTCCTTTCTATCCACACTGACTGTGGTCATATTCTCCTAAGTCTTTGGCAGGACATTTCAGCCAACCTCAAAGTGAATTTCTGGTTATTAAGTTCACTTAGTCTTATGGTAGCTTCAAGGTAAAAATCTTCTCCTTTTGCTTCCTTTGTCCTGAACTCCTCTTTCCTAATATCTTCCATTCTTGCCTGCCTTCTCTCCCTTGCTTCCTTTCCTTTACTCCTATCAGCCAAAGATTTTCCTCCTACTCCTTTCTCAATTGCAAAGTCAATGTGCTAAGTTTGGCATCTTCTCAACAAAACAATATGTTCACCTGGCTTATTCTCATTTCAAGGCGGTTAAGCTCAAACCTTTCTGCCTAGGTAGACAGATTCTAATTTGGAAACAAAGTCTCCCAATAGTAAGAATTGGATTACCATATATCCTCCTCTGCCTACAAACTGATAACAGTGTTCAGAAAGAATACTTCCTCTCTTCTACACTTGAAGGATATTAAAATAGAAATCATAGGATCTTTGATTTAGAAGTGGAAAGTATCCTAAAGGTCATTTTTCCCCCAATCAGTCTGTCACTCCCATAGGGTTTATTAAGTACCTATTATGTGCCAGGCACCGTGCTAAGCACTGGAGATACAAATAAAGATGAAAGACAGCCCTGGCTCTCAGGGAACTTCCAGTCTAGTGGGAGATATAACGTGCAAACAGCTATGTACAAACAAGATACGTACAGTATAAATTGGAGATAAGCAACAGAGGGAAGACATTAGAATTTACTGAGATCGGGAAAGTCTTCTTGCAGAAGGTGGGAGTTAGTAACAGAAACTTGAAGGAAAGCCAAGAAACAGATGAGAAAGCTGAGGTCCAGGGAGGTTGAAACTCTTATCCTCATAGTACTGACAGAGTTAGATTCTAACACGAGTCCTCTCTCTGACTCCAAATATGGCCAGGTTTTTGTTTGTTTTTGTTTTTACCAATTTTCCTCCCTCCAAAATGAACAACAGACAAGGACAAAATAGACTTCCTTAAGGCTACTTTCCATGCCTGCCTTGTCCAATAACATCCTGTTGCAACTTTTGGAATTTTTGATGGCCTGAAGAAAGTTCAGTTCACGGGTCCCTTGTCAGCATGAATAGATGATGATTACAGTGAAGATGCTTTACAATCTAAATAAAAAATGAAGAACACATTTAGGAGAAGGAATTATCTCTGAAAGAGGGGTAGGGACTCAAATGGTATTGTCTCTAGCAGTTTTTTCCATATAATGGGACTATTAAATCATGGCATAGAGAGTCAGTTTAAAAGGGATTTGAAAATAAAACAGGTAGAAAAGTGTGTGTATTATCACATTAAAGATTTGTTCTCAAAGGTGTTATCTAGGTTGGCTAGGGACTTGTACACTTGCAACTTTCCAATTTCATGCTTTAACATGAATCTCTTTTTTAGGGACTTTTTAAGAATCTCTTTTTTAGGGACTAAGGAATCCCAAGAAATGTCCTGACTCTTTGAGGCTTTACTAAAGCTTCAGCTGCCTGCCTGAATTGTATAGGACCACTTTTTTCCTTGCCTTTATTAGTTTTTGGATAATTTGTACATATTTATCAGTCAGACTTTAATTAAATCAGATTTCATCTAGATTACAGAATCCTTAAAACTGGCTCACATTTCTGAACATCCTTCAGATTTCAAAAGCAAATAGGAAAATTTTTATTTTAACCATGTTAATTAGTGAGTGGATCATAAATGAATGAATAAGCTCCCTTTCCATAGCAGATTGTGTTTAAAACAACAACAAAACAATAGGAAAGCAGAATTCCAACAGTGAATGAGCCCTCAAAGGCAGTGACATTCCAGACAACCTGCCCTTTGCTCCTCTTCCCAAATTTTCTCTCCCTCCCTAGTTTTCTCATTTGCCTTTTGAGATCCTCCCCTTTTGAAATTTTGTATACTTTTTTAAAAAACTAGGGTTTTTAACCTTTTTTGTGCGTCATGGACCCCTGTGGCAATCAAGTGTACCCTACCAATTGGACTGCTTCTCAGAATAATATTTTGTTGTCCACATTCATAATTGACAGAAATGATACATTTCTGTTAGAGGTTAGTTAAAAAATAAAAATTTGGTATTTTTTGTTTGTTTACTTTTGGTGGAGAGCCTTCAAAACGTATCCATGTATCCCCTAGTCCCCAGGTTAAGAACCTCTTGCTTTAGAATACAACTCTAACAAGCTCCCTCCTCCCAACCTCCTCTCCCAAGTTACTCTTGGCATTTTAACTAACTTTAAAACAAACAAAGCAAGAGCGAGTTTAACATCAGCAAAGGTTTATTGTTTTCACCAGGCATATCCATCTTTAGAAGATGCCACATGATTCAGGATGGGCCCCTTTTGACTTTTGCTCAAAGACAAGTTGACCTCCTTGGGGGTGGGGGTGGGGGCGAGGCGGGAAAAGGTGAGGTGGTAGTGAGAACCGAATCAAAGCAGCCCCTTCTTCTTGATTCTTTCCTGGGTCACAGGAAAACGAAAGGCTGCGGAGTCTTGCCGCTTTTCAGTTGGTTTTCAACCCCACTTGCCAATTCCACCACACTTTAGTTGTCATGAAATCGAGATACCTTGAAGGCCTGAAATAATAGCAGTAGTGAACATAGAAAATGGAAAGATCTTGGAAACGCTTTGACCAGAAGACAAACACGGAACTTCTTTTACGTATCTAGCCCTCCGAAATCACTCATCAAGTTAGGGAAAAATGAGACAGGCTGAAGGCGTTTCACCTATGCCCCCTTTCTGTGCAGGTTTCCTTGCAGCTCCATTAGCCCCCAGTGCACCTGCCACAGCTCTACATTGAGCCTGAAAGACAATTCGAAAGGACAGAGAAAGAAAGAAAAACAAAACAAAACAAACAAAAAACCCTACATTGATACAAAGGAGAAGTGTCGAGGGGGAGCCTAGAAGAGTTAAAATGTAGTGCCAGCAAAAGGCGCGGGGACTTGTTATTTTCTAGTTCAATTGTTTTCTGTTTCTGCTTTCCCACTGAAGTGGCGCCTGCCCCTGCCCCTGCCCCAGCCCCCTCTCCTTTCCTAATCCCTGCCCCAATCCTAGTCCAAGCACAGTCCAAGCATTCCGACACAAAAGAGAGGTTCAGGACGAGTTGGGATCCAGGAAGCCTCAGAGCAGCAGCCTGTGCTGTTCAAGCTCTCATATGAGTTGCACAAAGTGTTTGGCAGCCTAATTACTGAAGCGATTTCTTGCTCAGTCTATTCTTCTGCCAGCGTCTTTCAAGCTGTAGCTCCCAAAGAGATGCCTGCACGTTTTCCGTTTATTCAGTAGCCACCACCCAGTACTTCGGAAGCCCTTGGGAAGCGGCATATTTCAGTGGGTTGATTTTTTTTTTTTAATCTCAGTGCACTTTTCATGCAAGCATTGACTTTCTTTCTCTCATACACACACACACACACACACACACACACACACACACACACACACTCTTCTACTCCCCCCATCCCCACAATGCGTGCACTGCAATGAAGCATGAATGATAAGGCAAAGTAATGTGATTTCTGGCCAAAGTGTTCTCTTCCTTGATCTTTTAAGTAGTAAAACGTTTTAATGAACACATTTCGAAAAGAGTGATCTTAACTCGTGGTTTACACACACAGGTTCAAGGTCCTTCCCTTTTTCCCTTTCATAATACCTAGCCCACAGTATCAATGACAGACCAAAAGAAACTTTCCAAGTAATCTTTCTTCCTTTCTTCTTCTTCCTCCTCTCCCTGCCCCTAAATCTCTTTGGCTTTAGGGCGGCTTCTTTCTGAGAGTCGAAAGCAAAGGAGACTCCTTCTCTTCTTAACCCGCAGTTAAGTCTCGATCCCCTTTCCCCTCGTGTCTAACTGTATATGACTTTCACTACAACATTTATATTAGTAGATAAGACTTTCCAGATTAGATACTGGACTACTGCAGGTGAGACCACGATTTGGAATAACAAAAATTTCTTATTTCATGGTCCCTGATCATTGTGGTGGGTGTTGGAAAGAACACTTAGAACTGAATTCTGACTAACATAATCGGTTTTATTAATGTCACCAGATACCCTGCTTAACCAGGTGTTTCCTTCAAATCACTCCAACATTCACTTCCACCAGTGGTTTACCAGTCTAGTTCTTGAAGTTAGTGTTCTTTCCCAGGAAATGCTTGACAAAGTACCTCTCAAGGGATAAGATGTATGCTCTTGTGAAGCTTTATGGAAACCATATTCTTTATTCTGTAGTCACATCACTTAAAAACATCTGTTCTCCTAAAATCATTTCCTTGGAGTTAGAAATCATAATCTACTAACTCTGTGGTGTGATTTGGAGCAAGTGATTTAACCTTTAAAGTGTCAGTTTTCTCAACTGTAAAAGGAGGATGATAATCCCAAAACCTTCCTGGATCAAACAGCATCCTTGTGAGGATCAAATGGGACAAGGTTATGTAGAAGTGCTTTGCCAAATGTAAATAGCATGCAAATCATAGGAACTTAAAATTATTTTTGTCTTTGAGTCACCTACAATTTTAATGATTCTAAGATGTGGGAATTTGGAATCTGCAGCCATACAGCAAAATCTGGAAAATATTGCTATTTTGAAAAATAGGCTTTTATTTAAACAAGCAGCTTTGGATATCTGAAAGTACTGTATAGTTTTTCAGATGCGATTTATTCTTGTCCTACCTCATTATCCATCTGCAGTGCTTGCTCAAGATAAATGTGTTAATTTGGGCCATCCACATTTCTCATCTACTTGATTTTCTCTGAGTGGGTTGCTAGTTTAATCTCATTTGAGTGACCATTGTTTCATTGAAAAGTCTCAATAGTGTAATGGGGTTTGATTCAAAACTCACAATCCATTCCCAAACAGGAGCATCTAGAGACTCCCACAAGTTAGAGTGATTTGCTCTTACATTTGGACTCTGCTGGACATCTATATTGTTATTAACCACCTTTTGTTAAGTACATTTCTCTTTCCCTGTTTTATGCCTGACTTGAAGTTGTTATGCTGGGGTTGGCTGAACAAAGTTATCTCTGGAACACAGTAGATACTTAATAAATGCTTTTTGATTAGTTGACTGATTAAGCTTTGGTTGCCTGTATCTTTGCATAATTATAGCAAATAGCACCTTGTTGGAGAAACACCTTTCAGTCTCACAAGTATCATCTTCATCATTATTATTATTATTATCATCAACAAACAACATAATCTAACATCCCAGTAAAAGGGTCTTGAGAGGCAACTAGGTAACGTAGTGGATGGAGTGCTATACCTAGAATCAGAAAGACTCAATTTGAATCCTTCCTCATATATTTACTAGCTATGTTTCCCTGGCCAAGTCATAAAATCTCTCTTAGCCTGTTTCCTCATCTCTAAAATAGGAACAATACAAAAGATATAAACAGGCAGTTCTCAGATGAAGAAATCAAAGCTATCTATAGACATATGAAAAAATGTTCTAAATCACTATTGATTAGAGAAATGCAAATTAAAACAATTCTGAGGTACCACCTCATACCTATGAGATTGGAGACCTAATGCATTGTTGGCGGAGTTGTAAACTGATCCAACCATTCTGTTTGGAACTATGCCCAAAGAGCTATAATAACATGTATATGCTTTGATACAGCAATATCACTGCTAGGTCTATATTCCAAAGACATCCAAGATAGGGGAAAAGGACCTATTTGTACAAAAATATTTATAGAAGTTCTTTTTGTGGTGGCTAAGAATTGGAAATCAAAGGGATGCCCATCAATTGGGGAATGGCTAAACAAGCTATGGTATATGATTGTAATGAAATATTATTGTGCCATAAGAAATGACAAGCAGGATGATTTCAGAAAAACCTGGAAAGATTTACATGAACTGATGCTTGGTGAAGAGAACAAAACCAGGAGAACTATGTACACAGTAACACCAATATTGTTCAATGAAGAATTGTGAATGACTTAGCTATTCTCAGCGATATAATGATCCAAGAAAATCCCAAAGGACTAATGATGAATCATACTGTCTCAGAGAAAGAACTGATATTGATTGAATACAGACTGAAGCATGCTGTTTTTCACTTTCTTTCATTTTTCCCTTTTGAGTCTTTTTGTACAAAATGGCTAATATGGAGATGTTTTGCATAATTGCACATATATAACCTATATCTGCTTACTGTCTCAAGGAGGGGGGAGAGAATGGAGAGAGGGAAGTACAGAATTTGGAACTCAAAACTTTACATAAAAATGTTTTTTAAAAAATGAAAAAAAATAGGGATAATAATGGTACCTAACAAGTTTGCCAAGATCTAATAAGATGATATATAAAAGGTTCTCCCTAACTTTCTCCACTTCAGTCCATCCTCCATTCACCTGTCAAATTAATCTTTCTAAAACTCATATGACAATCTCACTCCCCTAATCATTACACTTCAGTGGCTCCCTATTATCTCCACAATAAAATATAAAATACTCTGTATAGCATTCAAATCCCTCCATTACCTGCTCCCCCTTAGCTTTCCAGTCTTCTTACACCTTACTCTTCCCTCCCCATCATATACTTTGTGATACAGCGACGTTGTCTTCCTTGCTGTTCCTCACCCAAGACAATCTATCCCCAGACTCTATTAATGGCTTTCCTCCCTGCCTGGAATACTCTCTCTCTCTCTCTCTCTCTCTCTCTCTCTCTCTCTCTCTCTCTCTCTCTCTCTCTCTCTCTTCTCCTTCTCTCCTCTCTCTCTCTCTCTCTCTCTCTCTCTCTCTCTCTCTCTCTCTCTCTCTCTCTCTCTCTCTCTCCTCCTCCCTCCCTCCCTCCCTCCCTCCCTCCCTCTCTCTCTCTTCTCTCTCTCTCTCTCTCTCTCTCTCTCTCTCTCTCTCTCTCTCTCTCAACACTAGTGCCTTCCCTCTGTTTATTTTCAGTTTATCCTGTATGTATCTTGCTTGTACACTGTTGTTGCTATATCTTCCCCATTAGGTTGTGAATTCCTTGAGAACCAGGAATTGTCTTTTGCCTTTCTTTGTAACTCTACTACTTAGCAGTGTCTGGCATCTAATAGGTTATTAATAAATGTTTATTGACTGTGACTGAAGTGTTTAGCAAACCTTAAAGAAATATATGTCTTGGCTGTTATTGTTATTATAGTATATTCTCTAGACCTCTCAGTCCATTGTATTTCTGGAAATACATGGTTTCTCATATAAAATCAACTGAACAAGCCAGCTTGTTCTCTTTTCATAAAAAGAAATATTCATGGTGCATGTAAGTAGGCTGAAGATATGTTACCATTAATCACTTGCCCAAAAGTCAGGGACTTGTAAGAACAGAAAAAGGAGCTGGTCTAGGGAGAGGGATGGGATGGATAATGGATAGACAAACAGCTTTTGTGGCTCTGATACTCAAGAAATTCCGTTCTTTTGGATAGGCTATGGAGGACCTTAGAAAGACAAGCCAAGATGCAGTGGATACTGAGCATGAATAAGTATGTATGTATATATGTATACATGTATATGTGTGTATATATGTACATGTATGTGTATATATATACGCTTATCACACATATACGTATATATAATTTATATATACGTATATGTGTGTTTGTATGTGTAGAGAGTGTCTAGAGCTACAATCTACCCCACCAAAAGTTGTTTTTGATGCTTTGCCACCAATAAAATGCACTTAACCTTAGAATGATTTTTAGAAGGGTCCAAGAAAATAAATAACACTTGTTGAGTTGTTCCAGTGTTGTCTGACTCTTCATGATCCCATTTGGGGTTTTCTTGGCAAAAAATACTGAAGTGGTTTGCCATTTCCTTCTCTAGCTCATTCCACAGGTGAGAAAACTGAGGCCAACAGGGTTAAGTGACTTGTCTAGTGACACACCTAGTAAGTAGCTGAGGCTAGATTTGAACTCAGGTCTTCCTGACTCCAGGCCTGGCACTGAACCACCTTGATGCCCTAAATTGACAGGGGCTATTAGATCAGTTACAGACTTCTTACTAGGCATCCTGGTAAGAGAAAAAAAAAAGCACTGGCTCTGGAATCAGATGACTTAGATGCAAATCCTGTCTTTGATGCTTACTACTTCTGTGACCTTGCAAGTTATTTCATCTTAATGATGGTCCTTCTTTTTCTTTAGCTGTAAAACGAGGGGACTGTACTGCACTGTCTCTGAGACCTCATCCTGCTCCAGATTTATCATCTTTACCCTTGCTCTAGGCTCTGGGGTTAGGAACCAAGGATTATTCCCAGAGACTAACTGTGGATTTATTACTGACTGTCTCACAAGATACATTCAGTGGGACTGAGGTCATTCTCCTCTACTGGACATTTCTTAGCTTTAAGACTCTAATTCCAAGTCTCCTTTTCCAGCTCAGACTTCCTTTCCTCCCCATGACCAGAGTAGAATCTGGGACAGGAAATTCAAGTCCATTGGGAGAAGTTAAGCACTTTGGAGTTACCAGTGCTTTTCCTGGGGACCTTTAAATGGTACTCATGAAGAACTTTAATTGGGAAAAGAAAATGACATTCTCCCCCACCCCCCAGCCCCATTTCCCAGCTCAAGTGGAATAGAAATTCTTTGCAGTCTAATGGACTAATGGTCTGGGAATAAGGAGATTCAAGTTCCAAGCCTAGCGTTGTCACTAACCATGCTCCAGGCACACTGGACTCCTCTTGGTCCTGAGTGTGTGCTTTTGTTTTTCCCACCTGTAAGCTTATGCTCAAATTATTCTCTCTTTGGAGTGCCTTCCCGCACTCTTCTTTCTGCTGCACCAGTTCTGCTCTTTTCAGTTCAATTCAAATGCCTCACATCCTCAATGAAATGTCTAACGATCTGTGCCTATCAGCATTTTAGGGTTTGCAAAACCCTTTTCCATCTATATCATCTCATTTTATCTTCACAACAACCTTCTGAGGTAGGTACTATCATTATCATCTCTACAGCCGAGGAAACTGAGACTGAATTTGAATGATTTGTCTAGGGTCACACAGCTGAGAGAAGTCTGAGACAAGATTTGAAAATAGGTTTGCCTGACTCCAGGGCTGGATTCTTTACCCCAGGTTGCCTGCCTCATTTGGCACCTGGTTTGAATCTCCTTGTCCAGTATGACACGGTAGTGTAGCTATCTACTGAAATCTTTCTCCAATGTTTCATCTTGTGTGGAGGTGCTAGGTTCTTCAAGCTCATGCCCTAGCATAAGCTCTTACAGGGCCTATCAAACAGGAAAGGGCTCGAGTGTTGGACTGTACAGTGATGGGTGAATACCCCCACCCATGAAATTACAAATCTGTTAAGTGAAAGAAAAGTGGAGGTGCTATATCCCCCTATTAGACTAAGTTCCTTGAGGCCAGGGACAATTTTCAAAAACCTAAACTTTGTTGTCTCCTGTCTCTCCTCCCCCCACCCCCACCCCACCCCCGCCCTTATTGGAGTGTTTAGCACAATAAGAGCTTAAAAAATGTTTGTTGGATTAAGTAATTTTGTAACTTTGAGTGTGCTTCCAGCGTGAGGAACGAGCGTGAAATTCTGCAGTTTTTATTTTTTAAAGTTTAAAAGTTCCTGGGAAAGGGCTAGAAACTTCACTTGTCTGTGTGTCACTACACGTAAACGGCTCAAATGCAGCTTTTAACATCTTATGATTTGTTCCTCTCGCTCAGGTTCAGCCCTGTACGGTGGGTCCGATGCTCACTTTACACATTCTTCAAATCTCCATACTATAAGATTCCTCGTACCGCGAGTTCTTCGGGGTATATAGTGCAAGGGGAGAGGGAAAGGGGGTGCAGTGTTAACGTAGGTAACTGAGGGCTTCTTTCGGAGTACCGCACTGGAGTCTCTGGAAACGGTCTCAGGGACATTCAGTCCTCAGTCAGTGATGGGCAAATGTCTTTTAGGGATATCAATCTTGCCAGACCAGAGAAGTGGGAAATGTTTAACAAAAAGAAACTCTCCCTACTTCCCTTACGCCGCTCCCTTTTCTTAATCTTCTTTGTAATAGTAATGTAAAAGTTCCTCAAGTCCCATTCAGGCCCTAGGTGTCTTGGTTGGTCTTTACAGGAACGGGTGCCGCCGAGCTGGCCTAATACATCGAGAGGCGCACTCTCCAGGGTCCCAGACACAGAGGGAGGGTTGGACCCAGAGTGTGAGCGCTTCGCTGGGGACCCCAGGGAGTTAGACAGCGAGGTCACCAGCCCCACCCGAGACGTACTGGGGTTGGAGCCTTCAGCAGATCTCTTTCATTTCAATAGCCTACCAGGGAGTGATTTTTGTTACTTTTCATAGACCACGCTGAAGCGTTCACAAATCCTTGTGAGTACCAGAGAGTGAAAACGGAACTGGAGAAGCAGGGATTTAGGACTTTCTCCTCTCCCCGCTCCTGTTCCTTCCCCTCCGGTTTGAGAAGAAGCTATAAACTCTTTTCCCACCTGGCCCTCTGACACTACCTTTTCCCTTTCCATTTTCTACTTTTTCCTTCCCTCCTCCCCGGCGTCCCCCCTTCATAAATCTTGGAAGAAAAGTCTTTTAATGCGAAACACTCACCCACCAGCATCAGGAGATCTCTTTTCCTGCCTTATCAGGGGTAGGGAAAGAAAACTACTGGGACTTCAAGAGGAAAAATCCTTGAAAGCAGAATGTAAGCCACAGCTGGATCCCCACAACTTTACATTAGGCCCTTTATGTTTCTTTCTTCTCTCTTGAATAGGCATTAATATTATTTTTTCTTTACAAAGACCATTTTGCTTCCCCTTTTCTCTCTCCCTGTTTTGTCATTTAAACAAACCCATTCATTTATGATACCAGCGTGTAGCTAGGCTATTTTCTCCTTCTTCACCTAAATGTGTAGAGGGGGGCAGTGAAAAGAGTGCTGGATTTGGTGTCTGGACACCTAGATTCAAGTTCTGCTCTGGCTTTGGTCTAATGCAAGGTCTAGGAGACCTTAGTCAAGTCACTTAACTTTCCTGGGCCTCAGTTTCCTTATTTGTAAAAAGAGAGAATTTGATTAGATTATCAAGGAAAGGCTTACCCAACTCTATATTTGTGATCCTCCTTTTTTTTTTCTTTTCTTAAAAAATGATTAGGCACTATATTTATTAACCCCTATTCTTTCACCAACGTGGTCGAGTTAGAAGGCACTTTATAGAATACCTCATTCAATATCATTTTTTAAAAAATAGATGTTCACTTTACAGACCCATTGAGATTGAGTGATTTGTCAAAGGTAAGACATGCATATGTGACCTGTTGTCCCCTTTTGCCACACACTTGAACACATGAGGCAGAATACAGTGAGACTGATTGAAAAAAAAAAAACTACAAAACTCAGGAGACCTGGGTTCTAATCTTGGCCTTGTAACCAGGGTTGTACTGGTGAATGTTTAACAACAATCTCTCAATACTTAAAAAAAATAGCATAAGGACACACTTGTAAGTTTAATCTGCATTATTAACAAAACAATAATGTTTAGATTAAGCCTTGATTTGTTGATTTCTTATGTGTAAATCTTAATACTAAAAAATTAACAATTGGATCTCTCCTCAAGTAATTCCAGCTGGCTCCAAATCATATACCCCCATTGTAACTGTTGGCTTCAGTTTCCTCATCTGTAAAATAAGTGAACTAAATGATCTCCAAGTTATAAAATTCTATGATTATCTATACACAGGGTGTCCCAAAAGTCAGTTTAAACCTGCACTAAGACTTCTGGAACACCCTGTGTTCAGGGCTATAGAAGGAAAAATTTCAAAATAGAGATAAATAAGGTAATTTAAGATCTCACATAAGTGTTTAATAAACTTTTTCTTGCTACAAAAATATGCGAAATACATTCATTCATTCAAATTTCTAATGCCATTCCTAATTTGAGTCAAAAGCACATTAGATGAGTGGGATGTTTGAAATACTGAAAACATCTTTTAATTCTTTTTCAATCTATACAAAGTTTGATAAATACAGAAGTACTCATGATACATTTTATGACTTATTGCCTGCAAGCTCCTGCTATTACACAAAGAAAGAGAAGTTTGATGTGTTGATGACAGCTCCCCTATCTCACACCCTGGAATCCCTTAAACTTGCCAAGATGAATGTACAGAATTGGATAAGACACAAGGCCATAAAGTAGTCTAATCTGTAGGTGTGTTTAGCAGTCCTTTTAGGCTGCTAAAGATAGTTGTATACCAATTGAGAGCACTAAGAACCTGGGTTAACATTGAATACATATCACAACATGGCAAATTAACTACATAACAGGAAACTTACATATAAATTATACATCTGAAAGTACACCATCTTTTAACAAGGGCACTGAATAATTGGCACAGTGATGAATGACTTCTGGGCACAATTTGAGGTACATATTTTTGCTTTATGCACAAGACATACTTCGATGGATATAGAGAAATAAATGTCAGATTCAAGAAATGAAAGGTACATATCTCAGTTACAAATGAAAGCAAAACTCAGCTCTGTGTCAAGCTGGATAGGAAGAGGATAATTTTACCCTCCTGAAATCCTTGGCATTTTCCCCTTTTAATCCTGCTTCTATAATCATTTTTTAAAATAGTGGAATGAAATATAGTTATTTATATGTGGTCAAATCCCTAACTTTAATTACTAGGACAAGTTACAAAATTAACAACGTTAAGTCACTAATAGAGAATCTACTTGCTCTCATCCTTCTTCTTCTTCCTCATCGCTGTCTTTCATTGTAATGCCCTGAAGTCCTCCTCCATCAGAAACAGAGGCTGTGGCCTCTTCCACTGTCAAGCGGCTGTGAAGAGCTTCATAGGTTTTACTGTTTAGTGTTCCCTCCAATACACCTTGTAACCGGAAGTCTCTGTATGTTTTCTGGGAGAAAAGGAAATTTCCTTAGACAACTACAATTTTTTTCTGTTAAAGTCATAGTACATTCTCATCTCAGCATTCTCAATTTCACTTGTCAATTCATTACCATAAATTCATCAATACGACATTTCCCAAAGTCTCCAAGACATGGACACACTCTCTGATGATGTCCACTCCAACAGACACTTCAACTCCTCCCCAGGCTCTAGTTGATGAGTGGTTTGCCTTATCTTGCCAGGGCCCTGGCCTCCTTCTTGAAGTCTCATCTTTTCCCCACATTCACTCTTCCCTTCCCCCAAATTCCAGCACTCCTTTACCTGTTGTCTCCCTAATTAAAATGTAAGCTCATTGAGGGCAGAGACTTTCTTGCTTGTTCATATTTTTATCCCCAGTGCTTAGTTTAACACAGAGTCTGGAACACAGCACTTACTAAGTGCTTGCTCTTTTATCCATCTATCTTCCATGTATCTATCTATCTGATTGTGTCTTTACCCACCCTAGTCAGATCAATTCAATTTAAGCAGCATTTATTAAGGTCTTGTGTAAGGCATCTTTCTTGGTATGTTACTGGACCTATAAGGTTAAAAAAAAGAGTACATCTATGTGCATATATATGTACATATAAATATATACACACAGATACATATTTATGCTACTATGAGAAGAAAAGATGAAGAGGAGGAGGAAGATTATTTTGCAAAGCCAATTTACACATTGAAAAAGCCTGATGTTACATGCAAGTTTCCAAACCTTTTGACCCCCATCTCTGCATTTAAGCAAGGGAAGGTGTCTTTCTCAGTCTCCTTCCTTTTCCCCTAGTGGGGATCTTTCCATTGTAATGGTGAAAAATTAATTGCAATTCATGGCATGCCATGCAATTAATCTGTAATCTGGGGGTTAGACATGATAACATTTAACTTTACATAATTTTTCAGAATCCTAGAATCATATAATTCCATTCTAAGTGACAGAATGTAAATATTTTTCAATACTTCAGTGTTTAGGTACAGTCTTCCCATTGCTTTTTGTATTTCACAAGAAATTGGAGGAATAGTCTTGTTATATACATTAATTCGTCCTCCTTGTGCTTTTATTTTGCTTTTGAGTTCCTCTTAAATATGACTTTAAAAACACATTTTATAGCATTCTGTATATTGTCAAGTAGAACAAATACTGTACGGTTGGTTTCTATGGTGATTCCTTAAAAAAATCTAGAGTTTACATGCACTTAAAATGCATGTCACCTACACACCTTCCCTCTTGTTTACATTTCAGTTTAATTTTCCTAATGCTGATTTTCTAAGGTTTAATACTAGGCTTACCTAAAATCCCAGTATTTGGAGTTGGATAAAAAGTCCATTTACATTTCAGAAAACCTCAGAATGGGTAAATAAAGAATAAAGGAACAAGGGAGTAACAAAAAAAAATTTCTAACGTAAATTTCTTTGATACTTTTTTGGTTATCTTCAACTCACATCAGAACTCCTAACAGCTGAGTTTCCTGTGTACCTGGCTCAGAGCACCTACTAACCTACTCCAGTTCACAAATATGAGTTCTGCTAAGCATGTGTTGTTTGGCATTCTAACCAAGAGAAAAAAATGGCTAAATACGAGGGAAAGAAGGGACTGAGATGCTCCACAACTAAGTATTGTGTAAATAACTCTGAGCAGTGCACTGGCTCTTTATAAATGATTTCATCAATAAGGGCTGGAGACACTATGGCATAGTGAACAGAACACTACAGGAATTCGGGGGGGACTTAGGTTCAAATCTTGCTTTCCATGCTAGCTATATGACATTGGGCAAATCACTAAATCTTTGAGAGTCTCTTTCTTTATCTCTAGAATGAGATTCAATAACCTTTAGCAAGAGAGTGCTGGAGCCAGCTTTAACCAGCTCCTGAGCCTCATGAGTGTTTATATTTCAGAAATTGGCAAATGTTACAAGTCAGGGCTTGATTTATCTCTTTGTTCATTGTCCAGACTTAGGAAACTGATGCAGAAAATCTCAATAATGAAGATTAAACTTCAAAGTGTATTGTGTTCATTTCTGCCCTACTCATCTCTCCTCTCCCAAAGCTGGTTGTTGAAAATTGACCAGCACAGCCTTACATCTAAGGTTCCATTAAATTCTGAAATCTTTGATCTATTTTTCTCAGCTTGTGAGAAAGGCCAAGGGAAGACGCATTGCATCTGGCTGGAAGATGGGAATCATGGTAGAACAGCTCTGACCTAGTCAGTTTTGCTTTCTCCCTCATATGCCTGGTGTTAGAAGGAACCACTTTCAGTTGTACCCCTGTGAGACTGTCGATCAAACAGTAGAGGTGGCTTGGACATGGTGACTATTGTTATTTGTACAACTTCACGGGAAAAGTGGTTATAATGCTGGATTTGAAGGTAGCTACTACATCTGGGCTCAGATACTGCCATAAACACTCAGAAGCTATGTGACAGTGGGTACGTCATTTCACTTCTCTGAAACGGTTTTTCCATCTGCAAGTTGGGTCTAATAATACTGTTATTACCTGCCTGACAGTGTTCACTGTGAGGCTCAAATGAGATCATTTGTGTAATCTGCAAACTTTAAGATACAATGTTAGGTATTATTATGATGTAAGGGTCTTATATGTCATGGGTTTTGTCCTCCAAGGATTTTTTTTAACATAAAACCAATTTTCTCTAGAAGGCCTTCAGAGTTAGGTCACTTCAGATCCTGAGTTTCTGTTTTAGTTGCCTCAGGGAAATAATTTTCACTTAAACTTAATGAATCTTTTTTTCTAGGCACTGATGTAATATAATGAATAGGTACTCTTTTCAAATATGTATCTTAATTTAAGAGCACACTAATGTTCTATTTTCTTTCAGAGGCTACTTTTTTGTTATCCTTTGGATAAACACATTTGCACTAACTCAAAGTGAAATTCAGCAGCTAAATTGTATCTAGAGGCTCTAGAACAGTTTTATAGATAGTTCAAAAGCTCTACCATTCAACTTCCAAGTTTTCAAGCTTCAAGGAAAAACTGTTGACCCAGAGATATGGGTGCCTGATAAAATGAGATCCAGTTGCACAAGTCAATTCAATAATAGCACTTGTTTTGTATTTTTATTGTAGCGTTGCCTCATGAATAGAAAGATAGTTTGTGGTCAAGAAGACCAAGGTTCCACCCAAGTTTTGCCTTTGACATGTACTTGCTGCATGGCAGTGGACAGGTATCTTAACCTCTCACTGTCTCTAAGGCTCTCTAATTATAAATTATGGAGGAAATGCCAATCTACACAAATGGAGGGAGTTTCCTATCCCCCCCCAAAATCACAAGTTTAGAAAAAATTTTTAAAATTTACCACGAAGTATTAGGTCAAGCTTAATTTTGGGCATGTCCTTGACCTGTAAACTAGTTACAATTTACATTGTTGCCTTAGTGGCTTATACATTTCTAGTATTTAAAAAAAAATTTAAGAGGGTAGTTAGGAAGGTAAGTTGAAGAGCTGGTATTCATTCATTCCTTCATTTAAGTATCTCTGAAGAGTTCATTTTGAAGCTGTAAACAACCTCCATAGTTGACATGGAGGTCTGTTCATCTCTCAATATAAATGGTACAGATTCTAAGTCACAAGTGCTTGTTAGAGGGCTCTCTCTTCCTTTTCTGGCCTCCTCTCTCCCCTCAATTCTACCTAAATCCCCCATGACAACTACACAGGGAGGTGGATATGTATCTGCTGCTTTTGATTCTTGTGATGTTGCCCTTAAAGTGAACTTTAATCTCTCACTCACTTTGATCATTAGCAAATAAAATTCCATAAATAACTTAATAGACAATTTTCCCCCTACAGAAATCCTGTTAGGGTCTGCCTTTAAAAAATGAGCCATGTTCACAGTAAATAAGTCAGTTAGCTTCTAAGGGTCTGCTGGCAAAAAGAAGAGTCATCATATAGATTAGAATGGCTTAGGTGAGGTCTATACGATCACAGAAATAAAGTAATATTTGAGTAGATATGATCCATTATGTCTGAGAAGACGGCTTTATGAGCAAAATATACCAGAATTTCTGGGTTTCTTGTCACTTACTGACTGAACAAATGAACAAATGGATGAATGAAAAGCATTTATTAAGCACTTACTATATGCCATGTATACTATAAGTGCTTATTTATTAAGCCATTGCTGCTGGGTATACTCTAAATGCATATTTATGAAGCATTTGCTATATGCTAGATACTATATTAAGCAAATATATGCAAGCAAGACAATGCCTGACCTCAAGGAGCTTGCATTCTCATGCGGGTAGACAACACATAAAGAACTAGAAAACATGGCATTATGGTTTGGAAATGTCCAGAAAATGACATGGAAGCTTTGTTTTGGGCAAGATAAGTTGAAAGCCCACTTATTAGAATCTGGGATGGTTCTGGGAACAGAATCCAAGGTTTCAGTGGAAAAGGGATGAGGAGAATGGGAACTCTGATCATAGAATAGATATCCTAGCTTGAAAATGGCCCTGGAGTGAAGTAAAGCTATATATAGCTGGGATATAGTTAACCTAGTTTTTGCGAGCAGGGACTATCATTTGCTTTTCTTTTTATCTCTAGCACTCAGCACAGTGTCTGTACATAGTAGGTGCTTCATAAATGTTTACTGACAGGCCAACATGCTATCTACACATGTAGAGCAAAATTAAGCTGACTGAATGAAAAACAAATATATTCGAGAGCCAATGTGGGTTTTGTAAAGTCTAGGTTATTCAAAAACTTTCTAAATTCTTTGGGCAGTGATCATTTTATGAAAAACAATGTAAGTGGTTATGTTTTGGGGAAATTTTAATAAGTTAAAAAACCTAAAATGCTTATGTATTATACAGTAAAATAGAAACATGACTGATAAATACAGAAACTCATTAAGGGCAGGTTAGTGTTCATGGTGAAGAAATATTAATGAATCAAGAACCTACTTACATTTTAAATGTGAATAACAATCATTCCTAGTTTAAGAAAGAGCCTGTATCTTTATAGCACATGAACATGTTGGCTGATCCTAAGTCTCTACTTTGAAATAGAAAGTATGCATATTCAAATATACTTGTGAAATTTTGACAAATGTCCATTTATTTGTGTCTACCAATGATCTTAACAAAATAAGAAAATCTTAAACCAAGAAAATATTTTTTATTTGGACCATAGAAATATAATGCCCTAATTAAGAAACGTTCTAAATCATTCTTTCTTCTTGAATAGACCTGAAATTTCAGTTTTAGGTATGATTTGGATTTTAGCTACAAGTATACATATACATATATACAGAAATATTATATGTACAAATGTATGTATGCATGTTAACATACAAACATATATACATATACACGTGTTTGCATATGTTATACCTAAAGTCCAGAATTTGCTACTATTAGGATACATTTTCCTTTAAATGATATCTACGATCCAATTCAAAATAATGTGGTGAACATAATTATCTATTAAATTATGTCTATAATTTATATATCCATTAATTATATATCTATAATTATTAACTAAATAATGTTAATATTCATCTAATCACTGATAAATTGAATATAAATTTCTGACTCCCTTAAACATACATTAGATCACAGGATCTGTAAGGGGATTTGGGATGCCATCTGGTCCAAACCCCTTATTTTTTCAGATGAGGAAACTGAAGCCCAAGAGGTCAAGTGACTGAGTCAAAGTGAAGAAGGTAAAGGACAGAGGCTAGATGTGAACCTGTACCCTCTGACTCTCAATCCTGTTCTCTTTGTACCACATCAGCTTTCAACAGTAAATAATTAAATATAATTAAATAATTAAAAATTAAATAATGCTGATCTTGAGGACTGCTAGCTAATGCTATTATTAATCATGGTTTGGAATGCAGTTCTAAGCCATTAAAAAGTCTGGGACTTTTATTAAAACAAATATGGTGCATCGTATTCCTCTTTCACCAAAAGAAATTGCAAATTTCCCAGTTACATTCGCAGAAACAAGGGAAAACAAAATTGAAAGACTGAATCTTAATGTAAGGGGAAAAACCAGTAGGATATCTAAGATTTTTGTTTATTAAGAAGATACTAGTTGGTAACATACACTAATATTTGGGAATTAAACATATGACAAATACTAAAACTGTATTTGTAGCAGTGGAATTATAAAAAAGAGTAGTTCTAATTCTACCAGTTTCTCTGGTTACTCATAACATTGACATTTGCAAGCATGTGTTTCAATGAGTAGACCAATATTCTACTTCTGAAGGTGTACTCTCATACTCTTGGGTCTCTATGTTGTCACTGAGGCAAGGTTTAAGTATAAGGGCTAAGATTTGTGGCATAAAGCAGTTTATTACAGTTGCATACAGAGACCAAGATAGTGATGAATGATCCTTATGCTAGCATCGGTTGACATGATCTTTAGTATAGCCTTTTTTAAATACAGCCAAAATTTGCTCTGAAGTTTCCAGTAGGATTTAGCCATGGACAGATGTACAACTGAAATAACGATCCTTGCACTATTACTAAAAGAGCAATGACTTTCTGACAGCTTCAAGCTGAGTCTTCTGCCATAACTTGGAATTTTAACTCATGGACTTCAAGTCAAGACTGCATAGGGGCACATTACTTGACCTTAAGTTTCCCTCATTGTATGGAAAGGGAGTTTTTCCAAAAGTATATTTTGAAACAAACAAACAAACAAACTATACATTGTCAATATCTTCCTGCCTGAGGTAAAGGACCAAGTTCACTCAGCTTGGGTCCTGTGGTTAGAGCATATTTAAATGACTTGTTCATTCAATAAGTCACTCAAGTTCTTCGGTGTGGCTGTTACTTTAAAAATTAGGTACTTTGATATTCTTCTAAAGCCATATTGATTAGCTCATACACAGGAGAATGGAATTGCCCAGGAATCAACTGACTGTGACAATTTATTATCTTAGTTTCAGATGTCAAGTAACTGGGAACTTTCTCTTGGTTCAACAAAAACATAATCCAAAACAGGCAACCTTGATGACAGAGTATATGAGAAAATATCCCATTGAATTCCTATTCAGTCACATTTCCAGATCTAAGAGAATTAACATAACATAGAATTGTGCAAATTACAGTAACATAATTATTTTCCTGTTCATGTGTGTCAACTAAGATAAATTGGTGATGAATTAGAAAACTTTGGAAAAATGAGTAGATTTTATGGCATGCCTATGTGAATCAGTGAAATTGAGCAATGCTTTTCTCCCCTATACCTTTTAGAAATTACTTACTTATGCCAGCATAGACAGAAGCCCAGGCTTGAAGTAATGCGTTAAAGTCCTGCCTCAAATACTTACCAGCTGTATGACAATGGTCAATCCCTCTCAGTGTCCCCATGCCACTCTCTAAGACCATAAATCACTAAGGAGTCGCCCATTTGCATCTGTGATGGGAGTTTCTACACTGGAATTTCCCTGTACTTACAAAGTCAAAGGTCTACACTTCCCTCCAAAATACCTAATGAAATTTTATCTTTTGTATCAAACAGTAATAGGCCACCACATTCAAAGCCATTTTGTTTACCTTCACTATTTTGATGAGAGTCTTCAGTTGGTAGATATGAAGCTGAAGGTCTAATCTATCCGCCAACCACACAGAAATGACTTTCATGGAGCTGCTGTACCATTGCTGGAAAAAAGGATGGGGGGCAGGGCAGAGGGAAGGAGGGAAAGAAAACACACACACACACACCAAAACAAACACACACACACACACAAAAAACACCTCTGCAGTATTCATTTAACAGATTTGGTAATGAGGGGTAATGAAATGCTCTGAAATGACCACAGATCAGCACTTGAAGTCAATAATGCTATAATTTCCTGTTAAGAGAATTGCATGTTTTGCTAGGAAATCTGCTAACTTGACCTAGACTGTGCTTTACATGAATTAGCACTAGTCTTTCAGCTGCAGAATATTCACAGGGAAACAGAGCTTTGCACTTTGCAGCCCAGTAGCCTGCTTTGTAAGCCGTAAGTAACAATGGGCACTAAATACATGTTTATAGCAATGAATAGCCTGCTGAGACAGCAGGGGGAAAACCAGCTAAATTATTTTCAAAGAGAAATTTTGCATCACTTCAGAGTTTTCATGCAATATTGTAGAGTCCTACAAAAAAATCAAATGGTAGATGTCACCATGGCACAGAGTCAATATCTTCTGATGTCTATCTTTTATTTTATTTTGGAATTATGGCAAAAAAGCACCCCCAACAAAAACATCTTTCTACTCACAAATGAAATCTTCACCAAGACCTAGACCTATTACTGTGGTTAGATTCTTCTCAAATCCTTTGGATCCAACTAACAATGAATAAACCTTCCTGGGATCTGAGGAACCTTGTCATGGCAGTATTCTTTCTGAAATAAATGACTCAATGGATGTCTGCTGCTCATACAGCAAGAAGAAAGGTTTTGCTTCATTTTGGAAACGATTTAGTTTTGGGAGAGTTCATGTCCTTGCCCTGTTCATTGCAGGTCTCTCCACAGGAGAAAGACTGAAATCCTCCCCTAATGTAATTTCCTGCTTCTTTATAATGTCCACATTTGTGTAACTAAGAGAAATTCTGGGTCTGTATATGCCAAAAGGACAGTCCAGAAGTCACAATTTGTATGTTAAGTGAGTTCAGTTTATAGCTACTGTAAGCAGATTTAGGCAACTCAAAGAATAATGCTATTTGTGAAGAGAATGTGCTACAAGCAGAAACCAAATTCTAGACAGCATTTGGGAAAGGACAGAGCAGCTTATATGACTATTTAAGGGACCTTATATGTATGTGCTATATCTGAGTGTACTTTTAAACTTGCTAGTACATATGTGTATAATGTAAATATGAATACCAAAATATAAAGAGGACAATTTTTAAAAAAATCTTTTTTTATAGCTAATAACATTTTTAGGGGGAGGAGTTATCTCAACTGGGAAATTCTGATTTTCTTAGCATTTTAACTCATGTTTATTAAAAAGTTGCTCTTACACATTTTTATCTAACTAGAACAAAAGGTATTTTAATTATAAGTTTCTAAAAACAAATTGGCTTCACATGTCATTATACTTCTTCTAAATTAGTGTACAGAACATACACAAAATATCAAGTAAACTAATTAAAATATGGAATAACTGATTTGCAAAACACTATAATGTCAAGTTGATAACGGATGAAATTCTATGCTATTTAAAACATGTGATTTGGTTTTTTTTACTATTATTCACAATCTATTTTTGCTTTTTCACATGGTTATATTCCTATTTTATGAGATTTAAAAACATTAGGAATTACAGGTTTTAAGAAACTAAATGCTCAAATTGTTAATAACATTCAACATATTTAATTAAATTTTCAACTGAATTCATTTGATTATTTCTGCTAATATTGTATACCTTAGTATCCCTCAGTTATTCATATTAGTTTCTGTCATACTTATTTTTTATCTTTGCTAGTTCTCATTATTTCAAACATCAACATCATAACTTCTCCTTTAAAATAAAAAGACAGATCAATTTTATTGATAATCAAATATGCTATATGAGGAAAAGTCCTAAGGATCATACATAGGCCACGATCTGGTCAGATAGGAAAAAAAAGGATTTAAAATTATACTCCTTCTTTGGGTAAAAAATGGCTTACTCCTATGAAAAGTGGAAACACTCATAGCACGAATTCTGGTACAAAGTATTAGTTAAGATCTCCTGCTACATCTGCCCATTTCTGTACATATTAGTACTAACCTCACTTTTGAAGACCTACTTGAGAAAATCAAATAATGCTTCAACATAACTCCATAAATATCCTCTCCTTAAAAAAAAAGCCTCACCCAGTTTAAACTTAATTTAACTTTATTCCTCTGCTGCACAAATGTGATAATTACTATGAAGAGATAATCAAAAGCGCATTTAATATAAAATAGAAATTAATAATAATTATTAGATCCTATGACTAAAATATAAAAGTCTACAGTGAAAAGCATTTTTGAGGGGAAAAATTGTCAATAGATTCTCTAACACTATCAGAAATAATACATCAGAACTGTCACTGAGTAAAAATACCGAAGTAATTAATATCAGCAACACTACATATCACAGAGACACAGCCACCGCAATAGGAGAAAGGGAAAATTCATGTACTGAAATGTAAAGGTCATAGAATCTTGAAGAACTTTAGTGAAGGTTAGAAAGGAGTCCTGGGTTCTGCTCTAGAAAAACAGCAGATGGGCACAGAATCCCCTACAGCCATTATGGATACAGATATGGAAAATTCATTCTCACCATTGTGATTGCTTCTTGTAAACAAAACAAAAACAAAAGAAAAAGCAGAGGTAAGGGTTTTTCTATTTCTGGCATAGCAACTGGTGTTGAAAACCCCAGGTCATAAGCCTCTTTGGGTCCTGGAGTACAGTAGGTCCCACTTTTACTCATTAGGACAAGAAAAAACAGAATCAAGTAGAAATGCCCTCACCACCCCCCCCCCCCAAAATGCCTTGCAGTAGGGCCAATTTGCGGAAACGTTCAAACATCCAGAAAACATCCTTTCATTCTGAAGAAGTTATTATAATAAAACATTTGCTGGCTGACTATTCACTTTTTCCTTCAGGGGACGGGCAATGAAGGGGCATAGCAGTTCTCACTGAAGTCAATGGCATGACATTATTGCTTTATTCTTTGCTGTGGTCCACACAGGAATAAAGCAGTAAGTGTATATTATATATTTTTTCCACATCAATAACACAACAGCAGCCAACCACTTTAACAGGAAAAAAAAATATGTATTTTTTTATTTATGCTTCATCCAGCTCCTGTAAGGGCATGCATTACTCACTTCATTTTCCTGAGATATCTCTTTTAAAGCAAAAATAAAAAGGAAAGGCTAGGGTTGACTCTGTGAGACCCCTGTATTTATTCACACTTATTGTGCATGACTGTAGACTGGTAAATCATATTAGCAGCCCGTCTCCCCATCAAGCCGCTACTTGCTTTCCAGCCCTGGGAAGGTTCAACAAATCAACAGGAGCACGGAAAACAGAACATCAGTCTAATCTAGTGTTTAAGGTGAAGTTTTCAAACCCAATCTAAGGAGATCTTTAGAGCAAGCAACAAGCTGAAGGGCCCAGAAGGTGGTATTGACAATGAAAGAGTGTTGAAATATCGAGGAGCGCAGCGCTCGTGCATTTTTAATAACGCGAGGGTCAACAAGGACACAACTCCCTTAGTGCCAGTAGTTGCCACTGACTATGGAAATTGCCACACTAGGGCTATAAACGCTTTCAGTTCATCAGCTTTCTTAAACAGTTCATCAGCTTTCTTAAACACCCTAAACCCCCTCCGCGGACCTTTAGTCTTGAATTAACAAACCAAAGCAATGAAAGAGGGTGTAGTCTGAATGGCTGGCATTGATCCCCAACTGTGTCAGCGCTGCTACAGGCACAGAAAAACTCTCCCCATTGTCAATAGAAATTGACAAACCTCCTCTCCTAAATAGTACAGCTGAGCCAGGCTGGATACATGCAGCTGTAAAGGGCTCCACTCTCAGGGTCCAGAAGCACTAACAATAGAACAAGCATGAGCTCTTTGTCAGTCCCAGACTCTGCAATTTTCTAACAAGGATTAAAGTTGTTTCTCGGCAGTGCTGGTGAAAAGAGATTTAGCAACACACCGTGCTTTCTTCATGCAAGTTAAAGAGAAGTAGTTAAGGAATTTCATTATTCTGTTGACCATTGGGAACACAAAACAAATATATTAAATATTCCCAATTCCTTTTCTGGACTAATTTATAACATTTTGGAGAAGGCTTCAATGAAATATAACACTTCTCTTCAGAAAACAAGCACTTCAGGCTCATTTTGGAAGTTTTCTTTATTTTCTTTTATTTTATTTTTAAAAGGTGCAGCTGTTTGCCACCTGGAATGAGGACTCAATATACACTAATGTACAAAGCCTCAGACCTTCTGGGGCTGATATTCCTAAATCTGAATCACAAGACCCCATACGGCTTATATATGTTGGCAGTTGCTAGTAAATGGGTTCTGTCAGAATGTTGTTTCTGATGATGATAAAATAAAAATGGCAGATTTGCTGGGGCACAAATCTGTGTTATATTTTCTGCTTAAGTCTAGCTTTTTATTGATTAGGAATTGGTATGACCAAGGCTATGCTTTTCATCTGCTCCAGCTATGCTTGTCTCAATAGGTGAATAACAGAAAAACATGCTTTCCAGAGCTTCGAAAAAACTGAAGGGCTAAATTTCCACACTGTGCATGGTAATACATTTCTGCAATTATTCCATTAGATGCAGGTTGTTTCTTGAGACTCACTGAGTTGAGATAAAAGAATAACACCTGGAAAATATCAAATAGGCCTTTTGGTTTCCATTGTATGTGTTTTAAAGGAAAAGGTATAGTTGATTATTATTGTTGTTATAAAACAAAGTTTTGATAAGAGTATGTAAGCCACTCAATTCTTTAAGACACCCTAGAATTTAATTTTTAATAATATATTAATACTCATGTAATAAATGTTAATGATCCATTAAAAAAATTTCCCTTTTTTTTTTAGCATTATTGCCATCAAGTATAACTACATTTACAGCTCTTATCTCCTCACATTTCTGAGGCCTGAACTGAAAGATATGAAGCCATATAACAAACAACCTTTTTACTAACTCTAAATTTGATTTAATGAACATGATAATTTTTTTTCCTACTGAAGGCATCTCCTTGAAACTATACCTATACCTTGGTTTCAAGGAACAAAGTAAAACTAACAACAGTAACAAAAAGGAAACAGACACAAGGAAGTGTTTAATTCAATCCATCAAGGCATTAGCTCCAGAAGCATTCAACTCAACCTATTATAAGGTGGGATTGTTTAATGAGGGCCCAGTCCTTAGAGTGTGCTCAGACTTTATCCTCCTGGTGGGTTATATAGAGCATGAACAGATATTCCTTGCCTGGTTCTCCAGTCATGCATGATTGAAGGATTGGTACTATGTGAAGACAAAAAGTCTTCCAATTGGCTGTAGAGTCAGAAGAACTCAAGATTCAGGAGGTACTAAGCTGAAACTGAGTACCCATCATTCTCTCAGTCTCTTTTCCTTCCTGGTAGTGAGTGAGGTAAGGAATGTTATGAGCTGCCAAGTTGGGGAAAGGGTGGCTTCCCTATGTCCCACTAGGCCACTATGTGTCTATAAACAAATGGCACCTCTGTTTCTTTTGTGTTTAGTCTTTCCTTATCATCTTTGATGAATGAATAGTCTGAGAGGGAAGTTCTCAGGTAATTTAATTGTTTTAGGGGATTCATCAAAGGTCCTCTTGGAAACAAGAAGTGACAATAATTCCTGCCAGAGTGGTAGTGGCCAATGACAGAGGAAGCACCTATAGTAGACTTGGAAAGACAGTCACTTGAGGATGTTGGTGGCTTTAGGGATCATAACCTCTCATGACAGAGAAAAATGATAGCTATGAATTGTAAAAAGGCACCCATTTTTTGTAGTGCAACAGAGCTACACCCAAGGGGAACTTCATGAGGACTTCATGAAGAGAAAAAAGGACTTCCGGGGCTGGAAGTCAGGAGGTACCCTTTGGCCAGATGTGTTCTTGACACATGTATCTCACTACCTCTCTATTTTAAGTCTGAGGCCCCTCTCCTCAAAGATCTTGTGCAAGATACAGAGGCATGCACCCCTGGGTTAGGAGAATGATGTTTTTGTACTAACATTGCTATGCGTTCTTAATAAATTTCTTTTCTAAAAGCTAATTGAAACTGATGGCTGAGGCTCACCAGTGAGGATTCAAAGCAACAGTAGTTACCCCTAGTTACCTCAAAGTTACCCCTAGAACCCTGAGAGAATGTAATCAAATGGACTTTGCCTGCCAGTGTGAGGAGATATTGGAGGAACAGCACTGGAATGGCTTACTTATACTATAGTAGCCGAAAATTAAATTTGGAAAATTTTCTTTTTCAGGCCTAGTAATTTTCATGCTATGCTTTTTTTTTCAAGTAAAGTTATGCTTCTCTATAGATCAGACAAGGGCACAGTGCCACCATGGTGCAGTGGGAAGCATAACAGACCAAGAAGTCTCAGTTCAAGCCTTAGTTCTATAACTAACAAGCCATGTGACCTTGGGAAAATCATTTCACTTTTACGTGGCTCATTTTTCTCATCTATAAAATGAGAGTTCGACTAGATGATATCGAAGATATTCTCCCATTCTAAATTCTGTGATTCTTACAAACCTAATTCCTAAACTGTATCTTAAATCTTGTGAGACACCATATGACTTAAGCTTAGATTTGCACAAAAGATGAAGCTATAGATTCAGTGTATATTGTGCCTAGAGTAATATGGTATCCTAAGGCCTTAGAGTTGTGCACTTGCTTGCTTAACAGAAGTAAAAACTAAAATTGCTTCTATGTGTGAGCATGCGTGCATGTATGCATGTGCGTGTTTGAGTTTTCCTGCAGTTTGGATGTGACCTATTAATTTATTTTATATTATTCCTCCTCAATTAGCTTATTTACACATAGTTCCATCTTTTACCTCCACACATACGCACGTTACCTTTACCCTAAACACTCTCCCTTCCTCACCTCCTCTTAATAAAATGCCTAACTTTCTTTAAAGAATAGCTCAGGTGGTACCACCTACACAAGGCCTTTCTTGATCTCAGTGATTGCTAGTTCCTTACCCTGCCCTAAATTATTTTATTTATTCAGCACATATGTGTAAGCATAACACATGCACACATGTTTTAAATATACACACATATATATGCACATATACATTTGGAGGCATATATTATTACCCCCAACAGAATGTAAGCTCCTTGAAAGCAAGGAATGTTTCACTTTTGTCTTTGTATCCTCAGCATCTAACACTATGCCTGGCACATAGTAGGTACTTGCTTAATAAATGCTTATTGAATCAACTTTCTGATGTGTTCATCTCTAACTCATCCCATTATTACAAACTTCCAACATAAACTGTCACCAGAACAATGTAGTGAACTATAACCTCTTTGGGCCTGGAAGTCTGCAGTTTTAGAATTTTCAATAGTCAATTCTTTTACTAACTTGGGCTCCTGAAGGCATTTCATTTCCTAATAAAGTTTACCCCCAATGAAGTGAGGGTAATAACTCTATCAAAGCAGCAGAGTAGGGAATGAGTCACATTTGTCAGACTTTTGACCTCAAGATGAGGAGAAGAAAGGAAATGCAGAGTACTATCACTGTTCTATTATTTAATGCTTCTGTTTACAAAAAAAAAATTCTAGGTCACATGGAAAGCTGACATACTTTGAAAGGAAGGACTGAAATTTTCAGAGATGAACCAACAAATTTCGTACCAGGAAGTGAGAGATCATGCCAATGGGTCCAAGTGTTCTTAAAGTATCCATAGGAGCAATGAAGGAGAAAGTGCTCGAACCCTTTTCAGGACTCAGTGTCTTAGAAAACTTTTTGATCTATCTCCATGACAGGGGAAAGAAATGAATCTAGCCAATGGTTACATAGACTGTTACCTACAGTTGAGGATACTAACCATGGAGCAAAATATTAGGCTTATCTCTGGGAGAGAATAATAATGTGTGTAATACAGTGTAAAGAACCAACAGATGGGAACAAACCCTCAAGTGATTGTTTTTTCTTCCTCCTAATGAATGTGTCTTCTTTTGGCAAAATGAACTCCGGGAGACTGGAGAGTGGACTGCCCCTAATATGAAGACACATCTTTTGTTTTTGCTGTTCAGTCATTTCAGTTGTGTCCGTTTCTTTGTGACCCCATGTGGGGTTTTCCTGGAAGAGATATTGGAGTGGTTTGATATTTCCTTCTCCAGCTCATTTTGCAGAAGAAGAAACTGAGGCAGATGGGATTAAGTGACTTGCCCAGGGTCACCCAGCTGGTAAGTGTCTGAGGCCAGATTTAAACTCAGTCTTTCTGACTCCAGGCCTGGCCTTCTACATTGCTGGCTGCCCCAAAGACACAGCTACATATCACTATATGTATCTGTCTATATAGAAATGTTTAGAAGGCAGCAAAATAAAATATCATGGCCGCAAACAGTTGCCCATACAAAGACAACTAGAACTCATGCCATGGTTCCATTCACTTGACTCTGGTCTTGTTTTAGAGAGCAGCGAACTCTTGACTACTCCAGGGGAAAAGTCAAATGTCTATCTGGTGACATCCTTTCAATTCCAGTTACTCTATCTTCTATTAGTCCTAGTAGTAACAGCTTTTATAAAAATTTACTTTATATTTTATTTTAGCAATGTCTGAAAGTCTTCTGAAGTGTGTTTCTAGTTTATAATATAGGAAGAGAAGGGGAAAGGAACAAGTATTTACATAATGCAGATTACGTGCCAGGCAACGTCTTAAGCACTTTACAAACATTATCTCATTTGATTGTCACAACAGCCCTGTGAGGCAGATGCTACAGTTGTTATTATCTCCTTTTTACAGTTGAGGAAACTGAGGTAAACAGTATTTAAGTGACTTGCCAAGGTCACAGAGCATGTGACGTTGAATTTGAATTCAGGTCTTCCTCATTCCAGGCGCAGTGCTCTATCCACAGCCCTAACTCCCTGCTTAGAAATTATAGGAGAATTTCTATTAATAGTTCAAACAAGGAGATCTCATTGGTATTGGAAATTCCTCTGTAAGGAGATTCACTCTGCCAATTCAAATCAGGGCCTTCTCTGAAATTTATAATCTTTGAGATTTACCTGGAGCACTGAGAGGTTAATGATTTGCCCTAGTTTATGCCAGAGGTGAGGATGAAACCTAAGTCCACCCAGCTTTGAGACTAACTTTTTATCCATTACACCACATTGTTTCAGGGGAAAAAAGCCCAGTGAAATTCACTTACAACATGATGCAATCCAAATTTCCAAAGGCAAAAAAGTAATCTTTTATTCAGCTCAGATTAAAAATCACGAGCTCTGTTAGCATCCTACATACCATTTTTCATACTCTTTTTTTTTTAAAAGGAATATTTCAATAGTGCCTTGTACCAGAATGTTTGGGCATATTTGGAAGCTGGGGCATTATAGCAAAATCAATGCAATATGGGAAGGAAAACTAACCTTTGGCTCAATTCAAATGTTAATTAAGTACCTGCTATATACAAGAGAATTTGGTTTGGTGAATATAGAGTTATCATTTATTAAATCAAGTGCATTTTATTAAGTACTGACTGTGTGCTAGGCACTGTGCTAAGTGCTGGGAATACATATACAGGTAAAAAAAAGAGTTCTTGCCCTCAAGGAGCTCACATTTTGGTGAGGGAAGACAACACATGAAAGGAAGCTGAAAATAGGGATGGGGGTGGAGAGATTAAGGAAGTGGGACAAAGGCCATGGTCGGGAAAGTCCTGAGAGTCAGGAATTTGGTTGGAAAGGAAGGAAGTTATGGTTGGTCTGGGGGTTATGGGAGGAACCAGCCAATTACAGCTGGTCTCAGAGTCAGACCAACTTGAGCTCAAGCCCTATCTCTGACATATACTGGCTGTGTGACTCTGGAGTTCTCAGTGTGTTTTGGGTAACTCCCTAAGATTGTAAGTTGCAGAAATCAACTGTTCTTAATTTGCATTGGTAGAAGGAGTTTTCTTACCATTAGTTCTATGAAAATTATACTTCTAGCCTCTCCACTCCCACCCCAAAGTAAATAGAATTGCAGCAGTTGCTCAATACAATGCTAGTTGCAGTTATCCCCAAGATATTTCAAACTTCACATTCCTTGTTTATCCCTCGAAAAAGAGTACATAATGATGTATTTTTCTCCTTGTGCAAGAGTCTAGACTTCTAAGCAAAGGTTTTTAACTCTTGTCAATACTTTGTAAATTCTGTAAATAAATGAATATTCCTTTTCTTGTTAATTTAAAAATAATTTAAAAGAGTTGAATTCTTTTGAATAAACTATACAGTTATGGCTAGTACTTGATTTTAAAACTCTTTTTAGATTAGTATCTATGAATGACTGCTGGTGAACATGTGTGATACTTTAAGACTGTGGCTTTTATTTTTCTTGCAGTCCTATACTATCAAGCTATTTAAAATTCAAAAGCAGAATGGCCAAGGTTTGACCAAGTAAATTACTTCCCGTATGTACATTACATTTAGCTTCTTTAAAATATTTAGTAAACTGTTGCTCCTCTACCAATTATAGTACCCCATTAGTCTGAGACAGTGTGAAATTATTAATGGGGTGCAGGGCTTGGAGTTTCGAAGACTTGGGTTCAAATCCTACCTACAATGATTAGTTCTTGATCTTGAACAACTCACTTAATGTCAATACACCTCAAGCAACTTCTAAGGGCTTGTCTAGAATGTGGCAGTCAACTAAATTGGTTAATTTTTTTTGATTGAATTGACTTGATTTAGGGGTTAATTTAATCATAACACCACACTGGATGAATGTGTCGACATACGGCCTTAAAGTACTTCACTGGGATACAAGAAATACCTTTTCCACCTGTCAGGGTGATTTGTTAATTTTTACAATGTACTGAAAAGAGCCAGTCATATCACATTCTAAATTAATCATCTCAACCAAAGGAAACTGAATTCTAAGAATCCTTGTTACCACTTATTTAGGCCACCAGTTATTTTAGAGAGGAAAGCTCAGCCATGGAAATGGTGAGGTTTAATCTCTATCAACATGTACAAATCATGTCACCTTATCAATAAAATGGAGATAATCTCAGTGGAATGCTGCATACTCTTCAAATTGCAAGTTTTCTTTTCTTTCTAAGTGTTTTGTAAGTTGTGAGTATAAGAAATCATGGAATTACTGACAATAACAGTTTCATAGCTCAAGACCTGGAAGGGACATCAGAGATCATCTAGAACAGCTCCTTCATTTTACAGATAAAGAAACTGAGAGTTAGAGAGATGAAGTGACTTGTCCAACATTACGTAAGTAGTAAGTGGAAGAGGCAGGGTTTGAACCCAGGACCTTAACCCTGTGTTTGCCACTACACTACAGTAGAGCACTTTGTTAGCAAATGAGGATCTCACAGGCAGAAGCAGGGATAGATAGTGGAAATCAAAGTAGTTCGTCAAAGAGTTAAGGTTGGAGGCTGTAAGTTAAGAAAATAATTTAGTAGCTGGCGGTTTATTTAAGTATTCTATTCAGGTTTTAGCACTGCTGTACTAATTCAAGAGAAGAGGCAAATTAGATTGAAACCAGATCTTCAAAAAAGCAGAGATTAATGAAATAATAAAGAACAAAATGAGCAGAAACAAGAAAACATTGTACATAGTAATAGCAATATTGTTCTAAGAACAACTTTGAACAACAATGTTATTTTGAGTATTACAATTACTCAAATCAACTATAAAGGACCTATGAAGGAAGATGCTATCCACAGCCACAGAATGAACCAATAAATAGAAGTACATATAGTATGGTTTTACGTATATATACATTTTTGTGACTAATGGTAGCCTTTTCTAGGCAAGGGTGAACAAAAGCAGAGAACAAAAGAAAATTTAGGAAGAAGTACAAAGTACAAAGCAGAGTAGCTTTGAAAGTGATGTGTAGTATTTACTAGTTTTCAAAAAAGCAAAGTAAACAGTGTGAAATGGAAATTCATGGTTTTATACCGAGTCCTCTTCCTGTGTCATGTTGTTCGCATGCAAATGATCTTTTTATTTTTGTCTTTTTGTATTTAAGTTCAAAATGAATAAAATTTTTAAAAAAGCAGAGATCATCTAATTTTATTTTGTGAAATGAAATAAAGTAGAGGATACTTTAAAAAAATTACTTGGACTGCCCCTGTGATTTCATGAGTACAGGGAACATTCTAGTGTCCCTAGTGAGGAGCTGGAAGCAGGAGACCTAGTTTTAAATTCTGCCTTGGGTGTTTATTAATTTAGGTATGACCATAGGCAAGTCACTTGTGTTTCCTTATTGTAAAATAATATTAAAAATTCTTGAATTACTTAATCCATTGTGTCATTGCACTTTATCAATCTTTAAATGCTTATAAATATATTTAAAATTCTAAAACTTCACATGAATCTTTTTGTAATGGAAACCAGGCTTATGAGTGCTGAAAGCATACTTCTTTGGTGAGATTTCTTCTGCAAGTGTCTGATGATGAAGAATGAAGGTGCCCAGCTCTCCACTGCATGGGAGCCTCAAGCACTCAGCCCTGCTGTTGATGAGCAGTAGCAGCAGCAGCAATGGGAGTAGGCACTTCCTACTGCCAGCTGCCTGTCTCCTCCTCTAGGTCACTGACAGAGTAAGGGAAGACTGTCCTTTGCTCTCATCTCTTCATTGGTTCTTTCCTTCTCTTAGGTGAAGGAATATGAACTAGGCTGTGACCTTGTGAGCTCTGAAAGGCTGAGAGAGTGAGCTGATAGGGGTCCGGTAGCAGGAATACCTGTTAAATTCTGTGGTCAGCTGATTCTGGCAAAGTCCCCTGTGCTCTGCTTAACCTAGCAGTCAAGAAGGAGGAAAAGAGACTATTCATTGGCTATGTTGAATTTGGAAGTGAACTTAGTGGGTCAAATGCTTTGTACAATGTGCCTAAATTTTGAGTCTAGTGTTTCTAGGAACATAGGTGGTATAGGGGAGAATGGGATTAGGGGAAAATGTTTGTATTTTATTCTCATTATATTTTGTCAATAAATAACTTTTTGTAAAAGATAATTGATATTAATTGGTTAAGTGATACTGGTTTGCTAATCCCTGGAAGCTACCATTGTGGAAAGAATACATTTAAATAGTAGCTTGAGCTGATGGTATTAGAGAAGAATCCTGTTTCCCCTCAGGAACACCCCTAGAACTCTGATGGGGAGACATAGCCTTGCTCTGGGACCCAACTTGTTAAGTGGGAGTATGAGTTGGTATAATGATTCCCACAGCTCATAACAGCTAGATATTTATTTACAAACCTGCATATGAACACATACACATAGATTTCTGAATATGGCTCAGATGACGATGGGTTTTTGTCTTCAGCTCTCCCTTTGACTGATTTTTTTTTTTTTTGGCCAGGCAATGGGGTTAAGTGACTTGCCCAGAGTCACACAGCTAGTAAGTGTTACGTGTCTGAGGCCAGATTTGAACTCAGGTACTCCTGAATCCAGGGCCAGTGCTCTATCCACTGTACCATCTAGCTGCCCCTGACTGAATTCTTAGAAGGACATTCTCCCTCCATGCTTGTGTAGGAACTGCAGTAAGGTGCTGGAGCTGGCTGGTGGCTGGGTTGACTCCTGGCTAGGAGAGAGTAAGAGTTCTTCTTGGACTTGGCTTAAGCCTGGTTTGAGCAATAATGTAGTAAGTATAGGGAGGGAGGTTATTCCTCCTTCCTTTATGCCCTTCCCTTATGGTGGAAGGATGGAACTGGAGAGGACAGCTCTACATATTAAATGGACCCTGACTTTCACCTACTCTAGTTCTGAAATACAGAAATATAATTTTGAAATATAGAAAAGATTAATGGTAATGTACCAAGGTAATTATTAACTATGACCAACCATTTTGATAAGGTGCTTTACATTTGTTTTTAAAACCCAGTTACTAACTGTTCCTTAGCATATCACTTTGAAATTATCTATTATCACTTCCATTCTGCATATGGTATGTGGAAATACATGCCTGAAGTGATCTATAAGAAGTCTTTCCTGATTCCTACCTCCCCACCCCCACCCTCTGCTAGTGCCCATCCACCCTCTCCCAGCTATCCATATTTATCTTATATTTATTGTGTATACAGGTATATGTGTGCATGCTATCTTTCTCCAATAGAATGTAAGCTTCTCAAGAACAGGAACTATTTTATTTTTAAAATTTGTATCTCTACCACCTACCACAATGCCTGGGCACATAGTAAAAGCTTCAAAACTACTACTGATTGATGCGGAAAAAAAATTCAAGATTTTAAATTCCTCAGCCTGCTTCTAATTCTATTAAGTTTTGCTCTGGGATATGATTTCTACATAGGATATTCCAAATGTCTTTTTATTGCATCTCATAAGCAGTCTACATTCTAAAACATAAACTAGGAGTTCTACTTCAAGCATAAGAAACTTCCATGAATAGAAGCCAGGTAACAGTCAGGAATGACCAGCAAAAAAAAAAATCTAGGGAGTGGTGTCATCTCAAATCAAAGGTAAACACAATTAGCAATGTCAGGATCTTTTTCCCCCTTAGCAAGCAAGTATGATATTGGTATATGTAAACAGGAATATAGCTGGTCTTATTATTACCAAATCCTACCAAAGTGCCGTGTCTTATTGCAGACTCTAAACCTAAAGAATGATGGAAAAAACTTTGTACAGGTTCAAAGGACAGGCACAAAGATGATTAAAGGGTTGGGAAATAGGACCTATGAGCAAAAGATTATTTAGCCTGGAGAAGACAAGCATGACAGTTGTCTTAATAATAGTCTTCAAGTATAGGAAGGGCTATTATAGACAGGATGTTGACTGCCTGTTTTTGGTATCTATTGGGCGAATAAGAGGAAATACTCCTTAAAACCGCAGAGGATTTAAGTTAGATATGAGAAGGAACTTTCTAAAGGATTGTTAAACATTAGGATGGGACGACTGAAATCCTTTCTTTCTACTAGTCTTTAAAATGTGATCTGAGATAATTTAGGGAAGACAGAACCTTGTCTTAAGATTGACCTAGACTATTTGGAAAGTGATACTCAGTAAGCCTAAAAGTGGGCCTGGAATCTTGTTATGAGAGTACTAAGAGTGTACTGCTAATGCACTTGATAAATGTTTTTTAGCCAGAATGATACAACAGAGCGATAGATTCAGAGTCTGAGGAATGCAGTACAAATCCCATCTTTGCCAGCTGCAAATCTCGGTGATTGTAGGTAAGTCACTTAAATATACTTATGTATATATATTTATGTATGTATACATAGGGGCAGCTAGGTAGGGCAGCAGGTAGTGGAAACGGGAACGTTCATCCTCATGAGTTCAAATTTGGCTTCAGACACTAGCTGTGTGACTCTGGGCAAGTCGCTAAACTGTTTGCCTCATCCGTAAAATAAGGTGGAGAAGGAAATGGCAAACTACTCTAGTATCTCTGCCAAGAAAACCCCTAAATGGGGTCAGAAAGAGTTGGGACATGACTGAAATGACTCAAAACCAACAACACACATACACACACATATATATGTATAGGTATACATGCATGCATATCTTGCATGTGTATATATTTTATTTATATACATGCATAATACACATATACACATATGTAAATATATATACACATACATACGTTTCTATATATATTGGACTGGGACAATATCTCAGCATGGTGAAAAGGCTGCCAGTACTGATGTAGCTACTTGCAGTGTGCACTGGGTCCCTGAGTAAGCAGAGAATCACCTCAGGATACAATGGGAAAGAAGGTTCAAAAACTTTGCAGTTGGGTAGTTGGAGGAGAATAAAGTAATAACTAGGAGAGTTCTCTGAGGACATCATGCCGGCCAACTGATAGTCATGGACTGACATCACTGGTCTCAGGGGAGGTCATTCCTCTATCCTCCCAGGCTTCTCCATGAGTAAATCAATAATGGCCAGTTACAGTGAAGGCATGCAAATGCAGGGAAGAAAATGTTGGACTCCACATGCTGGAGTTACAGTATTTCCAGACCATTTAAAAACAGCAAGAAGCATGAAATCATTACCAAATCTCATCTGGCAGGCTTAATATGTCCTTTAAAACCATTCTAATAGTTTTTTCCCCCTTAAATGAGTGTCTTTTCCAAAACCAATTGTAGGTCAAAAATATTTTACTTTTTGCCTTTTCAAGATTGTAAAATGTCATTTTCAAAATACCAACAGTTCCTGCCTTGCTGTGTATCTATATTTGTGTGTGGAAAGGGGAGGGGGAGAGGGACAGGGGGAAGGAGATGTAAGAGAAATATAGCCTTATATTTTTACATTTGATGTTTAGAAAAATGTTTTATTGAAAATTAAACGGTTTTTCACTTCTCACTTGTGTTTTGTCAAAAAAAACTCATCAAAGTGAAAAAAGTTTCAGTGATGAATTTTTTTTTTGTCTTCCAATTGAATCCAAATGCTCGGCTCAGTTTGCATGTGTGGCATGCACTTTTTAAAACAAATTCTGAGCACAATTAAAGGTGAGTTAAGGCTCTGGTGGAAATCTAAATAGCATTAGCAAATGTGAGCACTGCTCAGCTTTTGAATTGCTTTTCTACTTCTCAGTTCTTTTAAATGGTTTTCTATGGCAGGAACATTTTTCTTAATTAGTCACAGCTAATTAGTGTTCTGGCATAGACAAGTAATCAGAAATGTCAGAGCTGCAAGGCTACATCTCCCTAATCCTTTGATAATAATTTAGCCTCCTGGGAGGGCCCCAAGCTGCGGTAAGTAGTGACTGACAATAAGGCAAAATTAGGTGGGCAGCAGACCATTAGGATAGAAAAATAAAAAGCACTACCAAACCCTGCTGAGCACCATCAGGCCGCTAACTACCCTGCCAGATGAGGTGCCTGTTTAAGCCTGTGTTGTTAATTAGCTGATTCTACCAGACCTGCCACATATGTCCAGGTGCATCATGCAAAAGATGTGTATTTCTGGGTAGATGCCAAATGACAATTGTGTTCCATGATCACATTTCAAGAACCCAAGGAAGAAGTCCACATATTTCTTGAAGATTCTTTTGAATTATCAAAGAAATAAGATCAACAAGCTACAATACATTTTCTTGTTGAGTTTCTTTTTAGGTAATTAGGCACGCTCGTCTCAAGTTTCTCCAATTTTAATTCATCAACAGATTTGGATTCAGACGAAGGCCTTTACCCTCTCCCCACCTCGTCTCAACTTGCCAAAGCCGTTTGAGCACACACGGGAGATTAAAAGTAGACCTTTTTGTAAATTTTTACACTTACAAATAATAATATCCAAAATAGGGATTATTAACTAAAATGAAGTAGACATCTGTAACTTGAGAGCCAACAAAGTTCTAAAAAAGAGGTTTGAAATATTCAGGGGAAAATGTTGCTAAATATTCCATGCTACATTAATATTATTTACTAAATTAGACTAAGACAAGGTAGAGAGCAAATTTCATTATGACCAAAGCACCATGTTTAAAAAAGGCCAGGTTTTATTTCTACACGAGGCCAAAAATAACTAGTAAAATTAAGCCCATTTCATTTACTAAGCAGAAACACTTACAATTCACGTGGAGAGAACTTTTCGAAAGTGGTATGCAAAGCAAACAGCTAAATGGCTAATTCAGCATTCTGTGATGAGTGACTGAGACATGACTAGTCAACGTACATAAAGTATATAAAAAAAATGAATCAGGGCAGAACTACATATCTATCTTTTAGCACACAATGGGGTACAGTCCACAACATAACAATCTTTAGAAATAAATTACCTCAAATAGGCTCAAGTACATCATTGAACTTATATCATCTATCCTTTTCTATGGATGGAAGAGGAAAATAATGGTTATGGCATGGGAATGTGATTAGCATTCAATTTTGAGTGTTGATATTATAACCATCAGGATGGAGCAATCAGGCTCTTTTGACAGGAAAAATGAAAAGGAAACATCATGGTTGGGCATGACAGGGCAACTGTTAATGATTTCTATTTGAACACCTCAAATACAGAAACAAAACAAAACAAAAAATACAAGACGTTATGGGAAGACAGGATGGTTTGTGCTATAGAGAATAACTGCCCGGATTTTGGAGAGGCAGAGAGTATTTCTTAAAGGAAAACTGTTAAAGCATTGCATTGTTGGCAGCAGTGTGGGTGGGGGAAAATGTGCTTATCCCTAAACAGCTTTCAGTTGTGAAAATAGCATTTTCTAAGAGATGAAATAGGAAAGGGCATCTCTTAAATGTAAACAGTCAATACCTGGACCATTCTACTTGTTTCCTTCCATGTTAATGTTTCCCATCTTCTAAGTAAGGGAGAAAATACTTACACGGAGAAACTTATCAAAGTAAATGACATACAAACACAGACTGGATTCAGTCCAGAAAGAAATTCTTCTATCCACTTGGAGATTATTTGAGCAACTTTGTATGAGAGTCCTTGAAAAAGGTTCTGTTGCTATTATTGTTTCACTGAAATGTTCAGTTATAAGGTTTGTGTTTTCTATTTCCTTCACAACTTCACTGGACCTGTGTGTAGCTCCTGCAATGAAGTGTATCCATCTTACGCTTATCATTTATTAAGTACTTCCCATGTGCTTGGCACTACACTAGTTTTGGGGGATAACCTCCAAATAAACAATCCCTGCCCTCAGGGTCCTTAAATTAAGTTGGCTAATATTAATTTAACAACTTTGAAAACTGAAAGCGGTATATTTGAAAAACTTTAAACTTCTTGATAAAAAGACTCTACTTATATGGATAGGCTCTTACTAAGAAGGACTAACTGATTTTTATTTCAGATGACTGATATTCCCTTTTAGATATTAACACATAGTAATCTCACTCAATTAACTGCTTTTTCCTTGGAATTTTAAGCTCTGATGTAATTGGTCTTAATACATTCAATATTAAGGTAGAGTAAGAGATTTTAAAAGCAAAAGAGATCATTCCTTTTTTTTCCCAGGAAAATGACTTTATCTAAAGAGCCAAAAGTGTTGGAAAGTGTCTGTGTCCTTAGAAGAGATAATTTACCATGGCCAGGTTCAATAGAGGAAAACAAAATTTTATTTCTATATCAATGGGCATCAGTGGCAGAGAGCATGAGTGAAATTGATTGCTTGTTTTTTTTTTAATCTAGTATTTCTTAAAGAATCTTAAAAGTATTTGGAGTCAAGAAAGCCCAACTGGCTTGGTAATCACTATTCATTTTAACTTTAAAAAAATAATTAACCATATGAGGGAGAAATTTTTTTTTTCTAGCAGTTACGTACACTGACCCATCTTTTGTGATTTAAAATGTTCTTAGGAACAACGTGATCTGTAAGAAGATGGTGGGCCTTTATAATATGATTATATTTTTTTTTCTTCCTTAAGAACAAAAACTTGAGTCTTAATATGAATAAACTAACTTGAACACCAAAACATATGGGAGTTGATTTGAAACACTAATGTAAAAATTTTGAGTGCTACTTCCTTTTCCTTACTAGAAGAAGGAAGAGATAAGTGTTTATGAAGATAAAGTTTCATTCTGAGAAACACATTCACTTAGTATCTGTTCATTTGGTTCCTTTTCTTAATGTAACATTAAAAACAGATACTGAACTCAATTATAACATTTGAATTCAATTTCATTCAAAAGGTTCCTTCCATCAAGAGAAGATTTGCTTTAAAAAAAATCAGGTTTATTTTTTCCCCAAGAAAGTTTATGAGAAATTAAACCTTTACCAAACATAGATTAGGGGAATATAACTGATTAACTATCATTTAAAGAATTACTTTTAATTTTACATGACATAACAATATTAAAAAAACCCTAGAACAAATGAAACTTCTTAACAATTAAATATTTAATCATTTTTATAACACAAGAGAATGTTTAATCTGCATGATTTACCAATTAAATGCTGCACCCTGATGGGTCTTTGCAACAAGAAGATATAAGGAGATTGTTTTAAAGGGATTCAACAGTCAAAAACCAAAGCCCTACTTATACACAAAGCTTCTGAGAGTATGCGTGGCTAGAAATGATTCTTGAAAACGGATGGTTGATATTTCCTCTGTGTTTTATGCAATCCAAAATTTCCTCTGTGTTTTCTATTCCCTGGACTGAGTTTTCTGTTTTTAGCTCCACAGAAGCTGCTTCTTAGGATGAGAATTTTGGCTTCTGTAATATTATCACTTTCCAGTCTGGAAGAATGTTTAAGTTTTAGAGGAATATATTTAGTCAGTATCCTGACACATGAGCACACAGAGCTTACTGAATACGCTTGAAAGTCCGAGTGAGCCCTGCCTGGAGATTCAGATCAGGAAAGGTTGTCACGGTAGGTACTAGTCTCACTAACATCAAACAAGGGACTCACAAAAAAAAAAAAAGTGAGAGTCAAGAATTTTAAGATTTATCTATTATGTCACATTGGTGGGGCCAGGTGAGCTAATCGTAACCCACCTGAACACCATCAAACTTCCTGCAGACAAGGAAGATTTATTTCACAGAAGAGAGAAAGATCGAGGCTAGTGAAAGTGTCAAGGAGGTCCAAATATCTCTTTTGGAGGTCTTCCTTTGGGGTTAGCCACAGCGTGGTACATAGGGAGGAGTGCTGGGTTGGAGTCCCAGCTCTGTTATTTACTTTCTGTGTGATCACAACCTCTCTGGGCCTCAGTTCCTCATCTGCAGAATGACTAGAAGATCTCCAAGGTCCCTGCCAGCTTGAAATAGAGAAGCCTTATGAATAGGGATATGTAACTTGGACAGGGTATGATGATGCTTAGGGAATGAATCAATGACCACATAATGGGCCCACCAGAATCTAGCATCTCTTTTTCCAGTTTTACTGGATATAGTGCATGATTTCATAAACCTCCTTACTATTAATTACTGTCCAAAAAACTTCTCCTTGGCCGTTACATCCTTCTAAATTAAGAATGTAAGCTCCTAGAGGGAAGGGACTCTCTTACTTGCTTATATCTGCATCTCCAGTGTTTAGTACATTGTCTGGAGCATGGTAAAGGTTAAATATGTGCTTTTCCATTTGTGGACAACTCTGCCTCTTTTACAGATATGAAGCATGGAATCATCATTCTCCACCCAAGAGGAAAGTTTTATATAATTGCATTTGAGTCCTAGGTTACACATGCATTTCCAGCAGACCTGCACAACTCGGCAGTAGGTAGGGGCCAAAATTAAAATAGGCTACCCTTCTTTGGGCCACAGATAGATTAGACTACAGACAGACTGACGATGGTAGGTTGCCGGGGGTCACCTGATAAACGGGAGAATGCGAAGTCCTTTGGTAGCCTGGGCCATACGTTGTGCAAATCTGATTTACAGTATTCCCAATACTAGGAGTACCCTCCCCCATCACTTCACCATCCCTTAAGCTCAACTCAAATGTCACCTTTTCCATGAAGCACGCCCTAATATTTACATCTGTCAGTCAAAACATTCTCCCTACCTCAGAGTACATCTAGCATTTTGCTTTGGATATCTCTAATGAACATATGGGAGGCAGCTAAGTGGCACAGTGGATGGAGTGCCAGATCTAGAATTAGAAAGACCTGAGTTCAAATCCAGCCTTAGACACTTACTAGCTGTGGGACCCTGGGCAAGTCAGTTAACCCTATTTGCCTCAGTTTCCTCATCTGTAAAATGAGCTGGAGAAGGAAATGGAAAATCATTCCAGTATCCTGGCCATCAAAACCCTGAATGGGGTCACCAAAGTGTTGGACACGACTGGAAAAACGACTAAACAAAACCAACAACATGTAGTATTGTCTTAAAACAAGTTGTTCATTAGGTAAATTGCTAAGTATTTGCTGCATAAAGGAATAATCCCTCGGAATCTGAAAACTCCATTCAAAGGTTTTTCACATTAGCACTGAGTAGGAGTGTGAAGCAGTTCTGCCTCAATCTCTGGGTACAGAACCACATGGGGACATAAAATGTCTCATGCCACAGTATTTTTCTTACATGTTAACATCTGCGGAATCTCCTTTCTGCTTCTTTTCCCACTGATTCCGTGTATGTGTGTGTGTGTGTGTGTGTGTGTGTGTGTGTGTGTGTTTATGTATCTTGCTTTCAGACAGCCATCATATTATAACACAAGACCTGGCACACTAAGACTCATGATCTATCCAATCTAATATTACATTTCTGACAATGAGACAAAGACTTATAGGATGGCTTCTTAGGATCATTTACTTTTCTTTGGGGGGGGGTGAGGCAATTGGAGTTAAGTGACTTGCCCAGGGTCACACACCTAGTAAGTCAAGTGTCTGAGGTTGGATTTGAACTCAGGTCCTCCTGACTCCAAGGCCAGAGCTCTATTCACAGCGCCACCTAGCGGCCCCAGATCATTTACTTTATAGACATTGTCATTTTTTTTTTTTTACCTCTCTGGCATTTGTTAATATTCACTCTATCCCTCTAGATAAACCACTCTTTCTGAGTTTTTATTCCTCTCTTTCAGATTCATCCTTCTTGGTCTCCTTTGTGGGTTCATCAGGTACCCTATTCTCTATTCATGGATGGATTCCATTTTGGGTCCTCTATTCTTCGCTCTCTTTGACTTCATCAGACCCCATAGATTTAGCCATTATCTCTATGCAGAAGACTCCTAAATCTGTTTATCCAACCCTCCTCACTCACCTAGGCTCTAGGCCAGTATGTCTAATTGCCAATCTGATATCTGTACCTAGATGTTTCATAGGCATCTGTTTCAACATATTCAAAACTGAACTTATTATCTCTCTTTTCCTTTAAACCCATCCCTCCTCCTGATTTCTCTGTTTCTGCTGAGGTCACCATCATTCTTCCAGTCAACCAGACTGGAAACCTATGAATCAGCTTCAACTCTCTACTTTCCCTCCCTGCCCACGTTTAATTGACCACCATATCTTGCTGAGTCTACCTCTTCCACATCTCTTCCACTCATCCACTTGTCTCTCCTCATACCACAACTACACTGGTCCAGGCCCTGATTCCCTTTGGACAAGACCTCTGAAATAGTCTTCTTATTGGTGTCCTTGTATCTAGTCTCTTCCTTCTATAATCATGCTCCTACCCAGCTGTCAAAGTGACATTTCTGAAGCAGAGATTTGATATGCTGCTTCTCTGTCTGAAGCCTTTGGTCAGTCAGTCAACAATTCTTTATTAAGCACTTACTCTGTGCCAGGCACTGTAATAACATTTAGGATTAAGTACAAACTCTGTTGGTATTGAAGGCCCTTCTCAATCTGGCTCCTGCTGAAGGCTGATGATAACGACTCCCCACACTCGATCTGTGTCCTGGTCAGGTTGATTCACTTGCCTTTCCCTGTACATAGCCTCTGCTTTTGTGCAGACTGTCTCCACGTATTGAATGCCTTCCATCTTCACCTCTACTTCTTGGCATCTCGGACTCCCTCCTGATCTCAGCTCAGCCACCACCTCCCAGAAGAGACCTTTCCTTATTCCCCTATTTTTTAGTTGTCCCCGTCCGATCATGGTATATTTATTTTTTGTGTATCCTGTATTTATCTGTGAATATGTTATATCGAACCCTTCCCCCACTCCTGGCACAATGTAAGCTCTGTGAGGGTAGGAATGGTCTCACTTTTGTATTTGTATCCCTGTCACAGAGCACAGTACCTGACACAGAGGAAGTGCTTAATTAATGTTTTGATTAGTTGAATCATATTTATAGGAATAATGAGCAGCGAGGTGATGCAGTGGATAGCATGCTGGGCCTGCAATCAGGAAGACTCATCTTCATGAGTTCAAAGCCGGTCTCAGACTCTAACTAGCTGTGTGACCTTGGGCAAGACACTTCATCCTGTTTGCCTCAGTTTCCTCATCTGTAAAATGAGCTGGAGAAGGAAATGGCAAACCACTCCAGTATCTTTGCCAAGAAAAAAATCCCAAATCGGGTCAAGAAGAGTCTGAAACAACTGAACAAGATAAGAATCATAATCATAGTATCATAGATAAAGAGCTGAAAGTGACCTCAGAAATGCTATCAAATAGACTCATTTTACAGATTAGGAAATGAGGCCCAAAGAAGTTAAATAACATATTTATGATCATCACATAGTTAGTGACAGACGCTGGATCTGAACTCAGGTTGCATGACTAGGTTCAGTGTGCTGTCTCAATAAGATATACAGGGTTTGAATGACTGCTCAGTTATTGGCTTAGCCAGAACTAGAACCAGATTTCTTGGGTGCAGTCCAGGGCTTTTCCACTGCATCACCAACTGCCATAGCAGATTTTGTGGGAGCATGGCTATCCTCTGTGAATGCCAACTTCAAAAGATTACCTGGTTTAGCCTGTCTGCCAAGATGGTTTGGCAGGGATGTGGCTGCTATATGTGCTACAGCTTCTTGAAGCCACAGGTGAACATCAAAGGTGGATGAGCAGCCTTGAAAAAGGGTTCAGCAAGTCCTCACACCAGAGGTGCTAGCCCTCCCTGAACAATCCATACAATGCCTACCTCACAGGATTATTTGTGAGAAGATCACCTTGTGAACTCTGAAATGCTATAATCTCCATTTTAGTTATCTATGGGTGGGAAATGAATGGTCTTCTAGTGAGAGTGAAGGATAAGTGATGTACAGTCCTGAGTGCTTCACTGGTGCTCATGCAAGTTGAAAAGATATGGAGGAACGTGACTAGCACAATGAGTGGACCCATCATGAAGGACTTCTGGGAAGATATATGCAAGAATTACACAGAAAGCTCTAAGGCATTAGGAGAGACACCATTTCCAAGACTGATCACATGTGGAGTACAGTGTCCAGTGCTGGGTGCCCCTGTTGACAAGACTGAGACCATCCAGTATGGGAAACAGGATAGTGATGGGTCTTGAGTCCACGTCACATAAGGATCAACGGAAGTCACTGTAGGATGTTTAGCCTAGAGAAAACTCAAGGGGAACATGCTGAATGTGTTCAAGTTGAAGGGCTCTCATTTGGAAGAAGGCTTAGATAGTTTTTCTTGGCCACAAAGGGCAGAACTAATACCAGTGGCTGTAAGTTACAAGGGGGTAAATTTAGGCTTGGTGTCAGATAAAAAATTTCCTGATGATGAGAGCTGCCCCTAAGTGGCATGGGCTGGCTGGAGGAGAGGTGGGTTCCTTCTCCTTGTAGGCCTTCAAGAAGACACTGTATGATTACTGGCCGGGGACCCGAAAGCCAGATTCTTTTCCTATGTGGGGTGGACTCAATGGCCTCGATGGCTGTTGAGGCCCTTCTAGCTCTCAAATTCTGTGATTCTTTGTTTTGCAACCTTCACTAATGGGGGGTGTATCTACATTGGTAAAGTTTAAGGATCTTAAAAAAAAGGTGAACTGTTATCATTATCTGTGTACATGTCAAATCAACAAGAAGTGAACAAGATTTTACTGAGGGCTTACCCTGTGCCAGGCATTGGGCTAAGTGCTGGGGATACAAAGAGACGACCTATTTCTTTACCAGACCGTAAGCTCTATGAGGGCTGGGATACTGTCTTATTCAAACTCGTATCTCCCTTAGAACAGAGATAACATAGTACTCTGAACACAATAGGCACTTAGTAAATGAACTGAACTGAATAACTCATCAGATCCATCATTTATATCCCCTTTTTAGCCTTTACCACTCATTGAGGTAAAGCAGTACTTCCTCTCACTAATTCTAAATCAAACTCTTTTGAGCTTGCAAGGGGGTGTCTCCTATTGCTAAGACACTGAGATTTGGTAAACATGTCTATACTTCATCTAATAATAATAAAAGCTAGCATTTATGTAGTACTTTAAGGGTTGCAAAGCACTTTACAAATCTCTCATTTTATTCTCACTACAACTCTGGAAGGTAGGTGCTACTGTTATCTCTATTTTATAGACAGAGAAAATTAGGCAGAGAGAGGTTAAGTGAATCGCCCGGGCTCATACAGTTACTGAGTGTCTGAGGTCGGATTTGAACTAAGACTTCAAAGCCTGGGCTGCTAGGTGGCACAGCAGATAAAACTCTATATCTGGAGCCAGGAAGATCTGAGTTCAAATCCAGCCTCAGACACTAACTAGCCGTGGGACCCTGGTCAAATCACTCACACTTCTGACTGCCTCAGATAACGGATGACTGTTGAGAGGATAAAATGAGATATTTATAAAGTGCTTCACAAACCTCAAAGTGCTATATAAATGACAGCTATAATAACAATAACAACGATAACGATAATGATAAACCCATTTACGTCTTAGATAATTTTATATACTTTACACATATCTCTCCCCAACTTTTCAGACTAAGTCCTAATCTTTTAATTAATTAATTATTATTTAACAAGGCAGGTCTTTTACCCCCATTGACCATATTAGCTGCCCTGAGGCAGCATGGTGTATTGGGAAGGTTGCTGAATTTTGAACGAAAAGATCTCACTCTGTGGCTTAATTCCTGTGTGACCTAGGGCAAGCCACCTCATTTCTCTGGGTCTCTACTCCTCAGCTAATTTCTAAGATCCTTTCTGGTTCTAAAATCTATGCTCTCCTTTCCTTCCATTTTTGTTTTTGTTTGAAGAACAATGACAAGAACTGCCCTTGACCCAGGTGTTCACACACCTAAAGTCCCTTTGACCATGGTCACTGCCAGGGTTTCCTTGCAGCTACCACAGCTCCAAGCTGAAGTTCTTTGCGCCTTTAGTACCTCCAGCCTCTGGTAAGAATTAGAGACTGGAGATTCCAGCAGGCAATGCTCTCTTTGTACCAGCATTGCTCAGTACATGTAGCACCCGGCACGTGATCAGTACTTAATCCATACCTGGTGATTGACTTTAGTGGTGTAGTAAGTATAATATGTGGTGTATGCCTCACACACTATCCCTGAGAACAACGTGAGAGTCCTTGGAGCAGTGGAGATGAAATTCCTGTTAGAATATTGGAACTAGAGGAGGTAGAAGATCCTGAAAATGGCAGAAGTTAAAAAAAAAAATTAAGGCTTTGGCCCTGAGTAAATAAAGAAAACTATTGGGGCACCTGAATCCCGCTCTTGCCGTAGCTACTGCTAAGGGCCCTGTCTGGGGCACAGAAAGACAACCTTAAACAGAGTTTCCCAAGATAGTGATCTTTGGCATAAGCTGCTTTAAACTTTAGTGGGAGGAACTACTCATTCTTCAAAAGGTGTTATTGGTGAGAAGTATCCCACTTTCCATGACCCCATTTGGAGTTTTCTTGGCAAAGATACTGGAGTGGTTCGCCATTTCCTTCTCTAGCTCCTTTCACAAATGATGAAACTGAGGCAAACAGGGTTAACTGACTTGCCCAGGGTCACACACCTAGTAAGTGTCTGAGGCCATATTTAAACTCAGGAAGAGGAGTCGTCCCGGCTCCAGGCCCAGAACTCTATCCACTGTGCCACCTAGCTGCCACAGTTTTAATATTTACATTCATATTTACTAGACAAAAGGCTATACTTCTGGCTTTCCACAAGACTTTGTCTACCATTCCATAGAACTCTCTTTACCCTGAAAGCTCACTCCACACCCTGGGCTACTTCTCGCACTGGAAGCACCCTCCATTCCTTCAGCCTCTTCCCAAAACCTCCATTTTAAGGAGGAGGCCCAGGCCAGCAAGGCCTTCACTCCTCTCTAGGCTGCATTCCTGACTGACCACAGGACTTTCTCCAAGGTGAACCCAGCCAAGTACCTTTATCTGCTCCCCACCATTTTCAGCTCACTTTTATGTGGTATCTTCCCATATTAGAATGGGGGCTTCATGAGGGTAGAGACTATCTTTTATTTCTGCTTGAATTTGTATTCCCAGCACTTAGCCTGGTAAGGCTAAGCAAATGCTTTTTAACTTGGGTTGATCTGCCCTGTGTGTTTTCTGCGGCAAATTTCAGAGGACCCTGACAGCTTGAGGGGCCCAGATCCAGTATAAGGTTGCTCGGTGCTGAGTTAGTCCCACAATTGGCCAGAACACTCAAATGAAACTCCAGGCAGTGGCCAGACTACAGCCAACGATCCATCATTTTAGCATTATAAGTAGGCTCTCGGTTATGAAGGAATTTCATCTCAGGCAACTACTGTTTCCAAGGAAGGTTCCAGACAGCATTGTGCTGTGGAAAGAGCAATGGAATGAGAGTCAGGAATCCTGAATCTTGCCTTTATCGCTGACTACCTGTACGATCTCGGGCAAGTCTCTGGATCTCTTTCGCCATCAGTAAAAAGAGGATTGCACTTGATGGTTTCTAAGGTACATTACAGCTCAAAATTCTATAAGCTCATACAGAGGATACGGCCTCTTGAGTGAAAAAAAAAAGGTTTACTCATTAAAATATAATGCAATGTGTATATTATTATAGGAAATACAAGGATAAACCTTAACAATAAACATAATGTTGGTATAACTAGCCAGGATGAATGCTTGCCTCATAAATTTATTACATAAAGCTTTTTTTCCCCGCTTCCCGATTCCGAGTTCAGCACTCTAACTACTGTGGTACTTAGCTGCCTCAGGTAAAATAGAGAATAACCAGGCCTTACCATCTTCCCTATGATTAAGGTCCTCCATGCCCTCAAGACTCCCTGTACTATTTTAAGACATACAGATACAGCCTAAAGACTCCTGGACCTTTCCATCCACCCCTTAAGACTTCAGGACGTTTCCATCTATCTTGCATCTGAACCTTCTTTTATATGTTGAATCTTGCCAATTACGGTGTGAGTTCCTTGAGAGCAAAGTTTGTCTCTCCTTTATATGTATATCTCTAGTACTTAGTGCTTGGCATATAATATGTGGTTAATAAATGTTCACTCATTCATTCATTCTTTTATCTGTTCAAACTATACATATTGGTTTAAGGAATCTAAGATACTCCATACTTCTAGCACAAATGAAGAATTAGGGTAAGGGAAACTCTGAAACAAAATTGAATAAATTAGCCCTATTTTCATGCTAAAATATTTCATAAAATAGTTTTGATACATATGTTCATATTTGATATTTTAAGGGTAAAAATATCACCCGCATTGGCATTTTGTTATGGGACTCATAGTTACCTCATATGGAACACCAAAGTTCCATGGAATATGGTTTGGAAATAGGTGATCACAGAGATTAAGAAACATTGTAATTTAAAGTGTTTTGTGTTTTTTTTAAATCCTATTTGGCAAGTGATGTTAGCAACACTCAGGCAGGGAAGTTGCATAGACCTATTTTCTGACCTATTCAAGAAATACCTTAATTGGTATAACAAAGATTTTCCAAATGACAGAGTAAAATTCTTCCCTTCAATCTTTTATTAGCAATAGGCTAAGGTGGTAAATAGTGCACAAATTCATTATTTTCATTTGTTTTCTGATACTTTATAAATACTACTTTAAGATGTAATCGAATGGATTTCCAATAATTAAATAAAATCTTCCAGTTATAATCTATTGCTTCAGATATATATATCCCATGTTATCTTTCAACACCTACTTGAAAAACCTCTCATTTACTTACTTGTGAACGAGACAAATTTGACATTGGCTAATTAGGGGCTCTAAGTTCTCTCTCATACATGTTTTCCTTGCTAACACATGTAACACCTAAAAGACCAGGTTTTACTACATCTACCTATCTATCTATCTATCTATCTATCTATCTATCTATCTATCTATCTATCTATCTAATCTATCTACACATATAGCTAGTTATAGATGTATCTATATATGTGTATGTATATATGTACATGCATCTTAATTATTAATTGTTAATTATTAAATGTGTTAATTATTAAAAAGACCTGATACCTTGAAAATATTAAGACGTTTAAGAAAAAAGGCCTGTATTTTATGACTATGAGTATAATTTGTAGCATGGAGTGGTGTTGTACATGCAGTAGACTGGTATTGGAGGTAGTGTTTAGAAAGGGTTCCTGGAAAAGTCCCATTTTAACAGTGAAATAACAATTGCACATGACAGCCATATCAGATGCTAAGTCTCCAAAAAGATGCTAACATCTTAACCATGAAGGTTTAAAGGTCCTGTCACTTTCATGTCTCATTCTATCTCCCTAGTTCCACTTTAATTAGTGAGCTCTAGTCTCCCCATAAGAAGCCTCATGAATGAAGGAGGACAGCAGACCCCATGATAATCTAATGCCCTGTTATGAATTGGTATGATGCCAAAAGGGGTTCGAAATGTTTTACAAATCAGTCACAGGGAAAAAAAAAAGAAGTAATTCTGCACACAATGTATTCGTATTCATTCTCTCTCCCAAACTAAGCTACCTCGTGTGAGACACAGAACGCATGCTGCAGTTGGACTTCCAGAGAAGAAACATAGCCAGAATAACAGCAGCTCAACTTTCTCTCTGTACAATATATAAAAAAAAAATCAGCACATGCAAAAAAAAGGAGAAGAAGCCTTAGAAAAAAGCCATCTGCTTGGAGGCTGAGAGCGCTTCCAAACTGACGCAGAAGTTGTTAACATGGTTTTAGTACTCTGAAAAAGTACCAGCTGAATGGATGGTAATTTTTCTACCCCTGCGGGGTATCAGAGCTTATATGAAATCATTCTTTTCACACATATTACCATTTAGCTTATTAAAACAGATGATACTTTTATTGTAAAGTGGCCCGGGTAGAATCTAGAAATGTAAAAAAGGGAGAGAGGAGTTTCATCATGACCACCCAGTCTGATAAACGACAAACAGGGACATGACAGACTGTGGCAGAGACAGTGATGTTCCTGGACCTTCTGGAACCACCATAGCTGAAGTGTCACCAGGAAGCCCGTGAATTGCTGTTATGAAAACATTTGCAGTGACTTGCATAATTAAAAGAAACTGCCAGGAAAGCTTTCCTAAAATACAGAGGGGATGTACACAGATAAATACACTTCAAAGGGAATATTACATTTCAGACTTACTAACAGACTGGATTATGCTAAACTGTATCAAACATTCACCAGTCCTTCCTTCCAACAGGCTCTTATATAATTAGAATGACTGACAGCATTGTAATTTAAATGGACTGCTCTCTTAGTCTAAGTTGCAGATTCACTCTGAGGGAAATCTGATGACCATGAGACCTCAAACCACAATCCTCTATTTTAGAGAGCTGGCATGTTTAGTCTCAAACTGCAGTGCACATATAATTATAATGTTATATCTTCAAGCCCACATCAACACGGTTTAAAAAAGAGATATATTAAAGCTTTCTATAGTCATACGGAAAAATGTTCTAAATCACTATTATAGAAATGCAAATCAAAATAACTTTGAGGTGCCACATCACACCTATCAGATTAACTAAAGTGACAAAACAAGAAAATAATAAATGCTGGAGAAGATGTGGGAAAATTGGAACACTAATGCATTGTTGGTGGAATTGTGAAATGATCCAACCATTCTGGAGAGCAATTTGGAACCATGCCCAAAGGGCTAAAAAATATGCATGCCCTTTGATCTAGCACTACCACTTCTAGGTCTGAAACCCAAAGAGATCATAAAAATGGGAAAAGGACCCAAATGTACAAAAATATTTATAGCAGCTCTTTTGTCATGGCCAAGAATTGGAAATTGAGGGGATGTCCACCAATTGGGGAATGGCTGAACAAGTTGTGGTATGTGAATGTAATGGAATACTATTGTACTGTAAGAAATGATGAGCAGCTGGACTTCAGAAAAACCTGGAAAGACTTATTATATGTACCGATGCTGACTGAAGTGAGCAGAACCAGGAGAACATTGTACACAGTAACAGTCACGTTATGTGATGACTAACTTTGATAGACTTTTCTTTTCTTATCAATGCAAGGATCTAAGACAACTCCAAAAGACTCATGATGCAAAATGCTGTCCATATCCAGAAAAAGGACCACGGAGTCTGAGTGCAGATGGAAGCATATTATTTGCTCTCTACTTCTTTTTTTGTTTCTTCTTTCTTATGGTTTCTCCTGTTGGTTCTAATTATTCTTTACAACATTACTAATGTGAAAATAGGTTTAACATGAATATATATGTTGAGCCTATATCAATTTACATGCTGTCATGGGGTGGGGGGAGAGAAGAGATGAGGAGAAAATCTGGAACTTAAAATCTTATGGAAGAATGTTGAAAACTAAAATAAATTAATTTCATATATATATATGTATATTCACATGCTTTTATCCATCTATCTATCCATCCATCCATCTATCCAATATCTATCATTTATCATCTATCTATCTGTCTATCTATTCCACTGAAAGTAGAATGGCAGCATTTTGGTTACTTCTTTGTATCCTGTTTCTTTGTTTAGTCAATGAATGGGATATTTATCTTTTAAAAATCTTAAAAAGAAATGGAATCCATTCAAATAAGATTCTGTTTGTGGAATGCCATAACAAAAACAAAGGGTGGGTAGAATGAAATGACAATGTATGCAACGGTATAGTACTCTGCTCATTAAAATTAATCTTAGAATGCTTTTTGACCCTCTCAATCTAACAGTGACAACATTCATGCAGACAACGTAGCCAGTGAAGGTTTCTATCAACAACTGAATGAACTCTAAAAGGAAAAATTTTCAATGCATGTGCAGAAACAGAAAAGATCACCAGAAAAAAACCCAAACTATTCTGATCTGCATAAAAAACACCATCAAATTGCAACTTAGACCTTTGTTCCCAATACCAACATGCCTTGCAAGAGTAGTTACTTACATCAAACAACTTTTCTATATACATTTCCTCATTGACCTTTTCTCGAAGGATATCCTGGTTTTGCCGGACAAACATGATATAGGCATCAGATAAATCCATCCCTGGTTTCTATTAGGAGAGAATTGATATATGGAGAGGAAAGGGGAAAGAGAAAACCAGAAAGAAAATCCATTAGTCATTGTTCAGAGTTGGTATAAAGTAGCTCCCACTTATATAGAGATTTTGAGCTAGAAGGGCCCTTAGGTCATCTGGCCCAACTCCCTCATTGGTGCACGAAAGCTTATTTGACCTCAACCTTGGCAAATAATTGCTTATATTCTACAAGTTACATTTGTAAAAGGGCTAAGAATCTAAGCCAAGGTGAGCATTTCTGGCAATTTACCATGTATATCTAAGAGGTAAAATACATGTTTCCCTCTTTAGGAAAATAATCAGAAACTCATGAGAGAGGCAAAGCAACATGGTGGGCAGAACGAAAACATACCGGTCTTGGAGGCAGGAGACTTGGATTAGAATCCTGGCTCTGAAATGTATTACATATGTGACTACTGGCAGACTTCATCAGCTGTGAACCTCATTTCTTCAACTATAAAATGTGAGTTATATTACTTCTTGTACCATCTCAGAAGGTGGTTGTCATTAAAACAAATGGAGGTCAATGAACATGATGTACAGGCATATACAAGCATGACAGGTCAGTTAAGTGCTCAGACATTTAAAACTATCTGCATACTATGAGCACTCCCTAACTATAACCACAATTTACTTTTCATTATCCTAGTGGAGATTATCTACCAACAAGGTGGTAGAATTTATGTGTTATGGAAAACTAGGCTTGGTTTTCTTTCTGGGTGACCCAGAATGTTATTGGCCACCTCCTTCAATGGCTAAGTGTATTTAAGTAATACAAACTTATCATGTAAGTCTAAATAATACATAATTAGAAAGAAAATATTATGCAAATTAAAAAAGGAACTCTTAATGCATTCTGAAGCTCAGTATAAATGATTTTTGGATTATCCATCCATAGGAAACAGTTTGGTGAAGTGGAAGGAGTATCTCACTTGGAGTCAGAAGACTTGGATTTAAGTTTTAGATCACATGACATTTGTCAGAGTTTGTATACCGCGTTCTAAGTCTTCCTAGTTGTAGTCTGCAGACAGGCAAACCAACAAGTAGAATGGATGAAGCCTGATTCTGCCTGGTTGTCAATGAATCACTTCCCTTCCCAACTCATCCCTAGTCTTTTAAAACCACAGAATCTTGGGTTTGTATGGTCAGAAGGGACTTTAGACATCATCTGATCCAATCTTTTCATCTTATAGTCAAGGACAATTCTCTAGCCTCATGATAACTTGCCTTAGTGAATTCCAACTTAGTTTGACATAATCTATTTTGTAATCTACTTAGTTAATTTAGTTGACTAAGGTTTGGTGTTAACAAAGACAAGATAGCAATCATCATCACTGCCATTCATTCATTCACATAGTGTTTCAAGGTAATCAAAGCTCTTGTCTTATAACACCATACCAAGGTAGTGTTTTATTAGTCCCATTTTACAGATGAAAAAACTGAGACTAGGAAAGATTAGGTGACTTGTCCATAGTCACATAGTTTGTAAATATCTGAGGATGAACTTGAACCCTAGCCTGTTGACTCCATGCTGCCTCCCCATATAGGCTTGGTTGTTTTGCTTCAGTCCAGACCTGCAGACAGCACTCATAAACTTAATAAGTTGTGTTTCTAAATGAATATTATTGGCCAGAAGAGGGACCAATATAGAAGGGGGAAAGAATTAGATTAAACATCACACCAGCTGTTAGAACAATTCGAAACTTATTCTCTACTGTTGATTAGTCAATGGTACCATCTATAGGTCAAAGCTAGTATATTCTTTAATAAAAGACTTTAAAATCCATCCTTTCTTTTGTATATTTAATATATTTCCAAACATTTTAACACAAAACTGGGGCACACGTTAGGAGAATGTGACTTGTTCAACTAAAGGTTATTTGAAAGGCTGGGTTGTTTTTTGTTTGTTTTTTTTTTGCTTTTGTAACAAAGATGTTTGAGCAAGGCTAAAAGCTTTATTACTTAACTGCCTGAAGCTGAACAAACATTGTGCAAACTTAAGAGCCCTTAAAAACACAACACTCAAAGGAGCCTTACAAGGATCACTTATTAATATCAAAGAATGATGCACAGACATTTTGCTACTGGTATTTCTTGAAGAGCATGTTATCTATAATGCTGGTTACATTTCAAATATAATGGAGGCTTTTACTAAGTCAATTCTTGAATTTATTTTTGCCCTCCAAAGTCCAGAAACATCTGAACACATACATATCTTCTTCAAGGACATGATTTTTAATGGAAAATTTTATCCCCATTGATAGGGTGGATAAAGAGGTGGCCTTGGAGACAAGGAGACCTGAGCGTATGTCCTCTCTGACATTTACTGGCTGTGTACTGGCTGCATGCCTACTCTAGTATCTTTGCCAGGAGAATCCCAAATGGGGTCATGAAGAGTCAGATGTGACTTAAAAATGACTGAACAACAACATGACCCTGGGCAACTCACTTACCCTCTCAATGCTCTTTGAGAATCTCTAAGACTAACTTGCCCAGGAAGTGCCAACCTGCATCAGTAAAAGGAGTTTTCTTGTCTGGAGTTACCTATACCAATGAAATCACGGCTCTAGTTCTTATCCCTATCTGCTCTAGGAGAAAAGTCAAGAGAATTTTTTGTTACGGTCAGCATCTTAAGGTTAACTAGCACTTAGGACAATGAGAAATTCTCAAGTACTAGGATTCTCTCAGGAACTCTCAAGTGCCGAAGACTGAAAAGTGAGGAAGTCCCAAAGGCATCAAATAGCCCAGGAACTAAAGTAACAGGCAGGGGCTCCTTAGCCAGAACAATGGTGTGAACTCATGCTAGGCTCATGATAAGCAAAATACTCTATAGACAAGATGTGAGAGCTGTTGCATGGATACAAATTAAATTGAGATTTAAAAGCAAGGGCAATTCAAGTCTTCCCACCTCTAAAGTTTTTATTTTATTGTCATTCAAAGAAACAAGTCCTTTAATCCAGTCAATCATTTGACCCCGTCAGCCAAGAAACTGTTGAATTACAGCAGGGAAGATTGCCAGAAAGTGACAGTATACAATAGATTTAAAAAGTAGCCTACTCAGTTAGGAAAAAAATGAATGCATTCACCAGGATTTGGATTTCTAGATCAGATACAGGAATAAGGGGCTTGGAGCTAGGGCTAGGGTGCACATAATGAAAGTTAGGAAGGTTATATTTCAACACAGACTTATGGCTGTGTTAAAGAGTTCTTTAAGATGAAACTGGAGGGAGAAACAAACTGGACACACACACAAACACACACACACACAAACATACCCACCCCACAAATATTTGCTAGTGATTCCCCTTCCTCAACCGCCCAATTGTTTTGTATTTATATTGCATGTATTTTGTTCTTATCCATACTCATATTGCCCCGTGTGTGTGTGTGTGTGTGTGTGTGTGTGTGTGTGTGTTAAATTAAATGAACTGAGGAAACCAAATGTTCAATCTTCCAGGCACACTGATTTACTAAGCAACGCATGGCAATTGCCCAACAAACCAGGATCAGACATCCTCAGTTTAGGCTGGACTCCAAATATAGGAGGAGACAGACTTTTTATACATTAAAAACAATCAAATAAGGTCAATTAATCAAAAGGAAAAAAATACATTAGGTCATCTGATTTTTAACTGGATGAAAGATTAGGGACTTTCCAAGCTGGGAGGGGGAGAGTGAACAGGTGCAATTCACTGAATTCAGAAAAGGAGATGTCCCACTCCCTCCTAGTGTCTATAAACAATCAAAGGAATATGGAAACAATAACTGATTAATTGGCATGGGGTCAGTTTTCAGATAAGACATACAGGTTGCTTGAGATGTACAATTGTGAGAAGGCTCCTTGCATCAGTCTTTGAGTCTGACTGGGTTTCTGATCGTATTACCTAGGTCTTTGGTTAAGGGTCTCTAAATAGCATGTAGGGGTGGTCTGGCTTCCCAGCCATGCAAGGCTGGGTTCAAACAAGGCAGTAACTTTTTCTCCCACTTCCCACAATTTAATAAAGTTTTCTCACAGAAAAGAAGTTGGACTAGATCCATAATTGAATAGAAAGGGAACTACATTAGATCCAGAATTGAGTCACAAGATGAAGTCAGTGTGGTACACTCAATTCCTATTACCACTTGCTGTCCTAATTCCCCCAATTCTCTCACTGCTAAGCCCTTTATTTTAAAAAGGGGTAAGTTCTTCCTATTTTTATTGGAAGAATATCAATATAGAGGTCCAATAATTCACAGGGGACACTGGCCAAGAAAAACAGGTATCATGATGGTGCGGATCATATATACATATGTGTGTGTGCGTGCGTGCATATGTGTGTGCATGTGTGTGTATACCACATAGTTGTACAGGGTATGGATAACTGAGTAAACTAGAGAGCCTAATCCAAGGATATAAATGTATTTAGCCTTACCAGTATCAGTGAAGACCTAATGGGATGGTAATTCCACGCTAAAATAATGCAATGGAAGGTTTTATCTTATTCAGAAGAGAAAGATTAGATAAAGGGGACAGAAGTGTAGAAGTATACATAAATGGTACTGTATATTTCTCGAAAGGAAATCCAGAGAGAGAAGGGGAGCTGTATGATAGAGAGCATAAGCAAAATGGAAGACATTTGGTTGAGATCAACAGAGGGAGAAGCAGAAACGATACCATCATCGACATATATTACACACCACAAGAACAGAAGGAGGAAATGGATGATGTGTTTGGGAAACATCACAAACTTAGCACTAAAATATGACAATGATAGGGTGCTATATGGACATCTTGTGGCAGTCTCTCCCTATGTTAAAAGTAAAGCAGTTTATAAATTCATGACTTGTCTTGATAATTCTGCCCTTCAGGAATTGAAAGGATAAGAGGAATTTCTCTTTTAGACTTGATTTTGATAAGTAAGCAGGCTCTTCCATCTCTGTGCCATTTCACAAAACAGGCCACTCTCCATGCCTGTAATGAACTCTGACTCCTCATCTTTGCTAATAGAATACCTAGCTTCCTCTAGATCAGCTCAGTTCTGCTCAATGGCTAACTCCAACTGCGCTAGACCTGTCCTGATTCACTTGGCTGCTAGTGGTTCCCCTTCCCCAACTTCCCAATTACTTTGTATTTACATGGCATGCATTTTGTTTCTTACCCATATTCACCTTGGTCCTTGTCCCCTCCCACCTTTTTGTTTCCTTCTGCAACAGAATTCAAGCTGCTTAAGGACAGGAACCATTTTACTTTTGTCTACCTTAGCACACAGTAGGAACTTGCCTACCATACAGTAGGAACTTAATAAAGGCATATTGATTCAGAACTTCCCTTAGTGCCTGGGGCCTTCTTACCCTAGAATATACCTCTACTCTGGTCCCCTTCTCCCACTGGTGATTCCTTTCAGGGCCAAACTTTTGAGGAGGCCCCTTTGCCCACTATTCTTTATTCTCCTCTAGACTCTGCTTCTGACTCTCTGGACTCTTCCCCCACATCCCCATGTAGACACCTGTCCTCCTGCCCCCCAACATTTTTTCAGTTCTCTTTAATGTGCTGTCTTCTATTACAATGAAAGTTCATTGAAGCTAGGGACTGTCATTCTTTTTGTATCCCTAGAGCATAGAACAGTGCAGCTATATATTAAGTGCTTAATAAATGCTTGTTGCCTATCTGCCTGAACTGAACTGAACTGAATTTGCTGCTGAAGAATCAATGATGGTAACCTTGGGAGGGGGTGACTATGCCAATTTAGAGTTTGTGATGGTTGAGAAACAATGCTGGGCACAGTCTGACATACATCCTAGATTTTTGGAGAGTAGATTCCAAAGACCTGAGCAAAAAAATAGGTAGGATTCCATGGCTAAAGTTATACTTATCAAAAGAGTAGAAACATTCTCAAGAATGGAATTCTGATGGCAAAAATGGAATTGGTTCCATTGGAAAGTGGATAAAAAGGGGAAATTATCTAAAGGGCTTAACTAGGCTAAATCACTGATCAACTAAGATTTTTTAAAAGATCCATAAAATATTTTCCATAACTTTACATTTATAATCTATATCAAATTGCTTGCCATCTGAAGGAGTGGGGAGAAGAGGGAGGGAATTTGGAACTCAAAATTTTTTTAAATGGATGTTAAAATTTTTTTACATGCAATTGAGAATAAATTAAACAACAATTAAAAAAAACCCACAAAGATCCATAGAGCAGATGTAAACAAAGGCAGGGAAGTGGGGATGGCATAGCCCTCTCAGAAAAGTATCAGGAATGTTAAACCTGGGAATGAACTGAGAGTTGTTATTAATGCCAAGGACAACAAAAAAGGGATTGTTTGTTTTTTTAAGGGTCAAGAGGAAGATGAAATGGGGTATAGGACCATTCACAGGTCTTGATGGAATAACAGTATAACACTGAAAGATGGCCCAGCTACTCCCTAAGTCTTCTTTCACTTCAATTTTCTTTATCAAGGAAAATAATCTTCAGAGAGGAAGTAGAGAACAAAACATGCTTGGCAGGAAATTAAAATAAGTGGAGATAATACCTGTCTTCTCTAAATCGGTTCAAATGAGCACACCTGAACACTGGAGCATGTGATTGCTAAGATGCAAGTTATAGAGATTGGGTGAGGACTCAAGACAAATGTCCTGATTTTCAGAAAATGGAAAGAAGATGAATTCTTCTAACTATAGGCTGTTGAACTTGACTTTGATTCTTGGCAAAGTTCCAGGATGTATTATTAGATGGAAAGCTTGTAGAAAGGGAAACACTCATCATTAAATTTTCCTGTCAGATAAACCTAAAGCCTTTTTTTTTAAACAGAGGTACTAGTCACTTACTAGCTGTGTGACCCTGGGCAGTATACTTCATCCTCATCTGTAAGATGAGTTAGAGAAGGAAATGGCAAACCACTCCAGTATCTTTGCCAAAAAAAAACCCCAAATGAGGTCATGAAAAGTTGGATACGACTGAAAAACAATTGGTTGAACAACACCAATAACAAAGTAGATTAATGGGCAGCTAGGTGGCACAGTGGATAGAGCACTGGGCCTGGAGTTAGGAAGATCAGAGTTCAAATCTGGTTTCAGACACTTACTAGCTTTATGACTCTAGGCAAATCATTTAATTCTTACTTGCCTCAGTTTCTCATTTGTAAAATGGGGACACACTGGAGAAGGAAATGGCAAACCACTCCAGTATCTGTGCCAAAAAAACTCAATGGACAACAACTAGATTAATAGAATATTAGGGTACCATATTTCATTTTTATTTACCATTATAAGGTTTTACAAAAGAGTTTCTCTAGAACAACACAGTGAAGTAGCACACATATTTATCAATTATCCCTACTTTACAAATGAAGAAAATAATGCTCTGAGATGTTAAGTGAGTTGCCATGTTTATATAGCTAGTAATACTGATTAGAACCAGTAGTCAAACCCACGTCTCCTACTTCCTGTCTTATGTTCTTTCCACTATGCCAAGCTACCTCTCCAGTGGCATACATAGGATATTTCTGGATTTCAACAAAACATTTGACAACCTTTAATTATATCCTTGTATACAAGATGCAGAGATGTAGACTACATGGAAGATAGTACCATTAAACAGATTCAGAACTGGTGGAATGTTCACACATGAGGAAGTAATGGATCAATAACAACATAGAGAGGTAGTTCTAGTAGAGTTTATAATATTCTGTTCTTGGTCCTGTTCCTCTTGACATCATGATCAATGATTTAAATGAATGTCAAATTTGTGGAGGTCAGGAGGAATAGCTAACCTGTTGGATGGCAAAACTCAGACAAAAATACCTTGACAGGCTAGAATAGTAAGCTCAGACTAATAGGATGCAATTTTAATAGGAGTAAATGTAAATCCCTATACTTGTATTAGTTTAGGTTAGAGGAAGCATGGCTGAGAGCAGATTATGTGAAAATGACCTGGGGGATTTAGTCATCAGTGATGTAGTAGCATGGCATGGTGGCCATAGAAGCTAATGTGATCTTTTATGTCCTGCTGCCCAAATCTGTGGTTCCATCAGTGTAGAAAGTACCCTAATGTAACTTACAATGTTTTGTGGAATATTTTTTAACAGATTAACCAACCTAATAATTGTTAGAACACTTTTTCTCCATATGTGGGGACACAGAACTACTTCAGTACTTGGTAACCTGGAGCCTATTCATTTATGTGTTTGAATTTAAGTTCTAGCAAATTAAAAGAAATGAATTCATCTCAAATCTAACGTATTCCAAGTGCTTTTCTCCTTAATTCTAAAAAAAAATTCTTAAATGCCGTAGAATTTAAGGTAGAGAGGGTAAGGGTTTTGTTAAATGTCAACAAAATAAGTTTAGATTTTTGTTTTGACTTTTAAATTAATACCTGGGATAAGACGTATAAATATGTTCCTTGTTTTCAAAAGGTCAATTAAAATTATTCCTTATTTATAAACATACATAAATAAGTGGGAGAGCCATGATATGGAAATGATATCATCTGTACAGATTGCATTAGTTTATAACTTCAATTAGTTGTAAGGAGTAGCTTGAGACCTAAAGAGTTTAGGTACAGTTTTAGAGATTTGTTTCAGACTACTAAGAGGTCCAATACTTATCCAGGGTCTCATAGCCAGTATATGTCAGAGGTAGGACATGAACTCAACTCTTTCTGACTCTGAGGTCATTTCTCAGAGGTCAGTTGTAAGGACATAACATGTTGTTTCTTAGGCTGTTCTACTAGAAGTATGGTACCTATATTAAGGGAAGTGATAGCTGCATTGCATTCTTTCCTATCCAGACCACATTATAGAGGTCAATGACAAACTGGAATAGGTTTAGAGCAGAAGTGTCAAACATGTAGCCTGTGGGCTGCACATAACCCGCAACAACATCCACGTCTGGCTTGAGCCAGATTAAAGTGAATTGGGACACAGTTAACAAAATAATTAATAAAAAGGAAACATATAAACCTGTGTGGTTTTCTAAGTCAATATTTGACCCAAAGGGATCCTTATATACAATTCAATGGCTTTCATTTCTACTAGTTTGACACCTTTGGTTTAAAGGATAACAGGAGGTCTCTAAGCCATGCCATATCAGGATCAGTGGAAGGATATGAGGCCATTGACCCTAGAAGAGGGAAGACTCAGAGAGGCATGAGAGCTGCCTCTAAGAATTGAAGGGCTTTCACATGGAAAAGAGATTAGAATAGTTAGCTTCAACCTAGAAAGCAGCATTAAGGGTAAGAGGTAGAAGTTGCAGAGAGACAGATTTAGATTTGGTGAAAGGAAAAACTTCTTGGCACTTAGAGATAGCCAAAAGTAGAATGAATTGTTCTAATAGGTCAGTTCCCTATCATTGGAGGTCTTAAAGCAGTGGTTGGGTAACCACTGGGCCATGAATTAACAAGGCAATTCACGTTCCTGTGTAAACTGAACTCCACAGTTTCTAAGGTCTCTTCCAATATGAGATCTGCACATAGTAGTTGTATACACACATAAAAATTTGTATTTCATATATGTATATGTATATATAAAACACTTATTTCTTTTATCATATTTAAAACTGTTATTAAAAATGTCACACAAGAAGACAGATCCTTTCCTAGCTCAATGCTAATAGAGAGAAATTTAAATGTCAATTCTGTTTTACAGAACAGAATGGTTTAAATGTTAAATCTATAAATTGAACTATTACAACTTGTCATGATAACATGGATTTTAGGTAGGTCATTTTGATTTTAAATGTGTTTTATAAAACTGAGAAACATTAAATTTCCTTTTTGAAAATAAGTTTTCTTTTCATAAGTTAAGAAACCCTTGTCTGAAAACAAAAACAAAAACAAAAGCCAGAATTATAGCATTTCTCATTACCATTATTTCTCCCTTTCTCTTTGAACTGTTTACCTATTCTTGAAATTGTGACATATGGGAATTTCACACCTAGTGAATATATTTTCATGCAGCTTGTGGCATGAGACTATAATCATTAGAAGAACATACACAAGGAAGAGTAACTGCAACAGCTGGTGACATTTACCAATTAGAATTATGCTTCTTTAAAACACTTTATCCTTTCTTTAGTGTTTGAAGGGTAATTATCTCTAATAAATTGCCGAAAAATATGTAATTTTCCTTTTAAACAGTTTCTTTTTATAATATGAATGTGTTTCGATGGGGGGCATTATCAGTGGATCAGCGCTCCTTCATGTTATGACTGTTTTGTGATACTGCGATTTTAAAACTTTGAAAATCTTTGCACTTTTTCATATGTTAAGATATTCTTACATTAGGAATTAAGCCTTCTATTCCAAAAATAACTACAAGAAGATATCCTGTTGGTAATTCTTTTCTGAGTGAAACAGAAATATTGTGCCTACATTATAAAAGAGAAATTACTACTCTTTCAATGTGTTAATACACAATGATTTATCAAAGGGTCTACATGCTAATCATTAGCAACAATAGAACAACATAGCATTTTTTTTCCATGATCGAGAGGGATTTTTAAAAAAAAGATATTAAAATTTGAAACACTCTAAAACGAAAATTAAATCATCATTTAAATGCCTATGTAATAAATGTGATGAAATAAAATATTAAAGAACCAATTAAAATCTTTTAAAGCTATTATTGCTGTCATTTTGAGAGTATTTAGAGGATTTACAGTATACAATTTTCAAATAAGGTTGCTTTTCACAACTTGGGTTTATTTAAAGCTCTGGTCTATTCATTTCAACAGAGAGGAATGATAAAACTAAAAAGTTTTCCATTTTGTGCTGATTTTAAAGGCAGCCAACAGTTGCTCCTAGGCAATTTCTAACTGGATTCAGGAAAGTATCAGCAATGTTTCAGTCACTATGTCCTACCAAATGAATGTACCAGTAGACTTTCACTCCCCATACAAAACAGAACTAAATCACCAAACATACGAGGAAATGAAATATTTCCAGTAGGTTTCCTTATCACTTGTTACACAAGTAACTGAATACACTGGTGAGTGAATGAGTGTAGACCCCAGTGAGGCTTTTTTTTTCTTTCCCCTAGGGTTAATCACTAGTTAACCTGGCAAGATGAACATGCTGTTTTAAAAAAAAAAAGAAAAAGAAAAAAGAAAAGGAAAAAAATTCCTCGTTAATTATATGCTGCAAACGCTCTTACTTCCTGCTGCTACACCTAATCCCACAGGTGCAAGCCTTCTCTTCTGCCATTCCTGGGTAGGTGGGCACAACTCTGCCGTCATTTCTTCCCAGCAATGGATTTCGATACTGTAGAAGCTGTGTAACCTTCCACTGGAGGTTAACAACGCATAGAAAAACACTGTCATGGTGCCTACTTAACAAGCAGACAAATTTTTAAATATATTGTTCCTGTTTTAGAGATGAACTAGAGGCTACAGTATAATTGACTTAATTTGAAAGTGCATTTCTCTTAGCCTACAAAAGCTTGCCTTACAGCAACAAATCGCAGTAATATCATGATCCCTCCATATTGTAATGTCTATATAAACAAGAAGGCCTGCATCCAATCATGCTACTGGAATGCCTTCCCAATGTTGGAGTAAAGTGACTAGTGCATGTGTCATTGCACAACAACATCGCTGGAAATACCAGTACTTGGTGATGCATTGTAATGTGCGTTGAAGCCTTTCAATGCCTTTTCATTCTCTGTGATTTTTTGTAGCATTTTCTCGTAGCTCCCAGTACAGCCAAGTGCTTCTAGCTTCTGCTGTTTAAGTTTAGAAACATTTGGGACGCAGTGAATAAAGAGATGGGTTTGGAGAGGAAGACTCCAACCTTGACTTTGATATTTATAAGTTTTGTGACCTTAGGCAAGGCACAACCTCTATGTGCCCAAGGTAACTCTCCAAGATTGAGAGTTAATCCACACTAGAAACAAACAAACAAACAAAAAAGCCCCCCAAAACCAAACCTTACATCCTTCATTTTTTGAATAGGTTTAAAAGCTAGAATAATTTGTAACTGATCTTTCAAGACATAGAACATATGTACTTGAATCTACCAATTAATTAAAAAAAGCAAAACCAAAATCCAAACTTATTTTGTTGTGGACAGTTGATGACAACCTTATACAACATTCCTTAAATTCTGTGGAACTGAAATTTTTTATTTTATTAATTTATGTAGAAATGCTTTTATAAACCTTCAGGTTCACAATATTCTTTAAATTCTATTGACTTTAAGGATAAATTCTGATTGTGGCTTAGGTAGGAATACTTTTGTAAACATTCAGGTTCATAATATTCCTTAAATTAAGAATAAATTTCTATTTTACTGGCTTCTGTAGAAACACTTTTGTAAATCCTCAGCTTCACAACATTCCTTAAATTCTAGTGAATTTAAGAATAACTTTCAATTTTGCTGGCGTCTGTAGAAATGCTTCAGCAAAACCCTAGGTTCAATGTGAATTCATCTGACAAAACCATTTGTGGGAAATTTAACTGTCTCACAAATGCATTGGCTCCTAAATACTGAAGAAGTTTCATGTTCTCAAAGGAAGACAAAATATTCTGATTACTCTTATTCTGCTTCATGCACTTAAAAAATATCACCACCCAAATATTTTTAATCATTTTTCTTCAAAAAACAGAAGTTTAATATTTTTTCATCATAGTAAAATAAAACTAGGTATCAACAAGGGGCTAAAATTTCCTTTCCCGTGATATCATGACCCTGATCTGAGAGGAAAGAGCAGCAATACTGCACACAAATTAAGGAATAGTGATTTAAAAACCAACTTATGTGTCTTAATTATGGTTTTTTTAATAAAAAAGATGACTTGCTTTATTTCTAAATTTCAAGATTAACAACAATAAAATCCCAGTTCCTTATTACATTAAGCAGGTTATATAGAATTATATATTTCTCTAAGTTTTAGTGATGCTTAAAATTTAATTTAATTGAATACATATTTTTCTCTTCTCAACAATATTTTAGATGGTACTTTATTTTTTCCAATTATATATAATGACAATTTTAAACATTTTAAAAAATTTTGAGTTCCAAATTTTTCCTTCCTTCCCTCCCTACCCCCTTTCTAAAGCAGTAAGCAATTTGATATTGGTTATATATGTAAATACATTATTTTCATATTTAGACCCAGAAAGGAGGACTAGGAAAGAATTTGTTAAAATTTAAAAATTTTCTTTTTGTGATTTCATTACTGTAGGGAACCCCTTGTGTGGAAACTTCTTCCATCAATACAACTTCCTTCCCTGCAACTTAATCTTAGCTGTTTGGGGGACTGACAGCACAGTTGTTTTTTGTTTTGTTTTGTTTGAAACTTTTTTTTCTTTTTTTAAACGCACTTGGGGTTAAGTGACTTGCCCAGGTCAAATGTTTGGTCTGAGGCTGCATTTGAACTCAGGTCCTCCTGACTTCAGGGCAGGTGCTCTATCCACTGCGCCACCTAGCTGCCCCTGAGAGCACAGTTGTGAAGGGCTCATTGTGTCATATGACCAGTATGTTTCAGAGGCAGAGCTTGAACTCAGGTCTTCCTGACTTCAAGGCTAGCGCCGCATTCCCCCGCCCCCCCCCCCCGCCCTTTTACCTATGTCAAATACTTTTTTCTAAAAAAAACAAATTCATTAAAATATTTTTGACAGTAGCCTTTTGAATAAGTAACATCTGCCTATCAAGCCTGTCCATTTCATTGCCATTTCTAGAGGTGAAATCTTATCTTACTCTGGAGTCCTGACTCTGGACTATGTCCATAGCAATACGTGTTCTGTTATTCAGTGACTATATATATCCACTAACATTTATATAGCACTTAAAGCTTCACAAAGTGCTTATTTCCAATAGTTTGTCCAGTAAGTTAAAAACTTGATTTTTGAGTATCTCTAACATATATTGTTGAATCATTTCCATTCCAAACCTTTTCCCATATGTTTCACGAGACATATGGAACTTCTAAGTTACTTTTTCAAAACAATGACATGTAATATGTCATTGGAACTTCCTAGTTCCAAATGAAATGGTGTGACATGAGCTTTTGTGTGGTTAAACCTATGTTCACTGAGGGAAAAATTCTGCCGAAGAACGGTAGGAACCTAGTTCAGTTTGACAACATGGACACTGGGGAAAAGTTTCCAGTGAGGTACAAAACATTAAAAAAAGAGGCAAAGCCTGTCTATTGAGGTTCAAGAACTTTCTGGACGCTGCAATTTTCTAATCTCTAAGGTTTACGGACATCTCACTTGGTTTCCCCATCTGCAGATTCTCCACATCTCTAATCTATCCTCCACAAAGCTGCCAAATTAACATAACTAAAGCACAGATCTAACTATGTTATTTCCAGGCTCCTGAAGCTTCAGAGGTTTACCATTGCCTCCAAAATAAGATACAAACTCCTCTCTTTAGCACTTAAAGACCTTCTCAACTGGCCTCTAATCAGTCTTTCCAAACTGAATGCAAATCACTTTCCATCACACACCACATTTTAGTCAATCTAGTCCACTTACAACGACCAAGAGATGACATTCTATCTCATGGTTAGAATGCTTTCTTTTCTCATCTCCTCCTTGAGGGTGTTCTACTTTCCTTTTAAAACATAGTTCAGGTGCCACCAATGACATAAGCATTTTAGCGATCCCTTCAGTTGACTGCTTGCCTCTGGCATCAAAATTATTTTATATTTACTCCTTTTAAAATTTATTTGCTCTTTATTATTATTTGCTGTTGTTATCATCCAAATAGTTCATTCATGTGCGACTCTGTGACCCTGTGGAGAAAACCATTGGGTTTTCTTGGTAAAGATGCTGGAGTGGTTTGCCATTTCCTTCTTATTATTTACTCCTTTTATTTACCTTTTGCATATGCTCTTGTATATTATTGTTGAAAAATTTCTATTCCAGGCCTTTTCACTCGTTTCACTTGAAATACTAAGCTTCTAAAAGTTATTTTTCCAGAGCAGTGACATGTTAAATGTCATTGAAACGTCCTAGCTCCAAAAGCAATGGTATGACACAAGCTTTTGTATGGTTAAACATGCTTATATATCCACTAGGGGAACACGCAATCTCCACTAGAATGAAAGCTCTTTGAAGCTGAAACAGCATTTGGCACACAGCAAATGCTTAATTAGTGATTACTGAATGTAATCAAATCAAATATCTGCTGCTATCGTACCTGCTATGTGTACACAGATATGGCAGATACTCTTCTTCTTTACTGTTATTCCCACTTATCATCACAAAAATAATGGTAAAGACTTTTTTGTTGGGTTTCAAGAATCTCTCACTCTGCAACAATTTTTATTATCCTGCCTCCTCATTTACTTGCATGCCCTTTTAATGAAATGGATAGCAGTGAATGCTAAGCCAGAAGTATCATACAAGTAAATAGGAGTACGTTGGCTATACATATTTCATATTTTTGTTGAAATTCAGAATTACTTTTGGCCTAATTCCTTTTCAATCTAGATTAATTTCTTTTAGTCAATGTGAAGGATGAAAAAAAATTGAACTTACATTTTAAAAAAATGGTCCAATCTATATCATGGAGAATTACAAGTAAAAGCACAGAGTGAAAATTAGCAATGTAAAACACTTGTTTATTTGTAAAAGTCTGTCTTCAATAATCTCTTTCCACAATATTTAGAATCTTAAACTGGCTCCTGGCATGGATGTATGTGTCTCTCTCTTGTGTACATTAGTTGCATGGATCTCCAGGGACACGATTTCTAGTCCCCATGTTCTGTCTGGTTCTCTTTCTGACGTAAAGCATTGAGTATTCTGATGGCTTTATCTGAGAGATAAACAATACCAGTGGCAAATAAGCAAAGGTGGGTCACTTTCATTATTTAATCACTTGCACTGCTATCTGACAGGCATTCTAGCCACATACAATGTTTGTGATTGTGGAAAATATCCAGAAATACAAAAGGCAAATGAATCAATAACAATCCCCACTAATCAGTTTTAGAAGGGAGACAGATATTCCTTTTAAAGTGATTCCATGCTATGCTGGAGGGGCCATAGAAGTTGTGGGTGGATGCATGAGAATAGAAGAGATCATTTTTGAGAGACAATATAGACTGAAGGTAAGGAAGAATACTGGTTTGTTGAAGTACCCTGAATCACAGACTGGATTAATAAAATGAGAGCAGATTATTTAGTCCAATAAGTCTAGAGGAAAGAAAAAGACAGTTACTTTTTTTCCTCCTTTTGTGGAGAATAACTCATTGACCATTAGTAAATAGGAGTTTGGTGCATGCTACTGGTGATTCTTTATCTTATCTTTCTCATATTCATCTGTTTCTGAGTAAAAGCATCCCTTATTCTTATCATGCTCTCTAGTTTTCTTTTCAGTCTTATTCATTTAATGCCTAGCATATAGCATATGGGCAGGTAGGTGGTGCAGTGGATAGAGCATTGAGCTTGGAATTGGGAAGACTCATCTTCATGAATTCAAATCTGGCCTCAGATGCTTACTAGCTGTGTGACTCTCAGTTCCTTATCTGTAAAATGGGATGGAGAAGGAAATGGCAAACCACTCCAGCATCCTAAACCCAAATAGGGTCACAAAGAATCTGGTATGCCTGAAAAGACTCAACAAACAACAACTATAATTAGGTACTCTGTAAGAGTTTGATAATAATCACAAATGAATGAAAAAGCATTTATAAAGCACTTACTATTTACTAAAGCATTGTGCTAAGTGTTCGTGATAGAAATAGAATAATATCATGATGATAACGGAATGATGGCATTATTCTAGAAAAAAATATTTTCCCATCCATGAGGTTTGGGACACAGCCACTTTTCAGGAGCAAAGGCTATGGAAACTAGGAGGGTTCCCCAAGTTCAGTTCAATTAATTTGATTCAACTCATCAAATCTTTGTAAACGGCCTGCTCTGTTCAGAGTACTGTGCTAGTAAACATTGGGAAAAGACAAAATTTAAATAAGACGTAGTCCCTGCCCTCATTGATCACAGAGTAGGGAACATGATGCAAAGGTAGATAACTATGATATACATATAACATCATAAGTATAAATACAGAACAAAGTGCTACGTGTGGTTCATTATCAATGAAGACATTACCAATGGGGGAATAATCAGAAAAAGCTTTCTGGAAAAGGGAGCATTTGAATTGGCATTTAAAGAATGAGTAGGAATTTAGAAGATGAAGAAGGGTAAGCTAGGGGAGGAAGGAATCGGACAGAGGTAGGACTGGAAATGATATGGAGAGGACTGATTACATGGGACAGGCTGTAGTAGGGCAAAGATGCTTTTGCAAGTCACTTACTATTGTGGTTTTGGATAATGATGCTGATGACAAGGATCGGGGTCTCTTTCAACTCTTAAGACCCTGTGATCCTTTTCTGTAGGTCACATTCGTCATGGAGGTGTATGTGCATAAGATCTCTCCTGGCATTCCTGAACTTCATTTAATGCAACCTTAATGGCCATGAAGTTCTTTTTAAAGGTTACATCCATTTAACGGCATTATATCATCTCAACTGGACCCTCACTACTGTATGAGAATCTTTAATTCTTCTTCTGAGTCTCTAGCATTCTCCTCACTGCAGCTATTCCAGATCTGCTTTTCTCTCCCCATTGCAACTCTAACATTTTAACATCACTCCTCTCCTAAAACAAAAAAACAAGCAAGCAAGCAAATTCTTTTGGCCATACAATGCCTTAAGACTTCTCAGTCCTTATTTTACCTGGTACATTCTAAGGAAGAATAATTTTTCCTTTGTGCCAACTCTATTTAATTGCTGCTCACTAACTCTCAACATTCTGAAATCTGGCTTCCATTCCAACCCCTCTAATGAAATTATTCTCTCCAAGTCCACCAATGATCCAATTACTAAATGTAAGGACCTTTCTCAGTCCTCATCCTCAAAAGCACTTGGAACTATAAGATTTCTTGCTAGTCTCTCCTCTCTTGGCTTGAGTCATGCTAAAACTCTTACAGGTCTCTTTCTGCCTTTGACCACTCCTTGGTGTTCTTTGCCGGCTCCTCTTCTTTCCACCCCGTAAATGTAGGTACATCCCCAAAGACTGTCCTTGGCTCTCTTCTAAATCTACATTCATTCTTTTGCATAAGGCTGCCTAGCGGGTGTGCTGCCACACCCGGTAGGATGCTTACCATTGGTCTTCTCATTCTCTTCTGGGGAAGTGAGAAGCCATGCTGGGAACTGGAACACCTATTACATACCTTCTAGGCATGTTTGAGTTCTCTTGGTAAACTCTTACATTCCTGTGGCTTCAAATATCAAATTCTCAAACTTCCAGATCTAGCCCCTCTGCTCCAATCCTACATTTCCAGTTTGCTGGACATCACTCCTTGGATATCCTCCTGACTAGAAGAGCTTAATATCTCTAAAAAATTATCTCATCTTCATCCTTCCCAAACTCTTTCCTTAACTTCTATATTTTTGCCTGTGCTACCACCAACCTCTCAGCTTCCCAGGTTTAGAACCTTGGGAGTCATTCAAAAAACTTCCCCTTTCCACATCTCGACATTCAATCAGTTCTACTTTATCAGTTCTACCTCTGGAATATCACCTCTGGAATATCTTTCATCTACCCTTTTCTTTCCATTCCCAACGACACCATGATAGTTCAAGTCTTCCCAACCTCTCGCTTAGACTATTCAAAGATAGTCTATTTGTCTCTCGCTCTTCCAGGCTATCACATAATTGCCAAAGTAATACCCTTGCTTGCAGAAACCATGTTGTGTCACTTACCTGCTTGTTAACTTTTGAAAGCTTCCCATTGCCTATGAAATGAAATACAGGGACTTAGCCTCACCCTCAAAGTCCTCCACAATCTGGTTCCTTCTCACGTTTAGTTTTATTTCATATTATTTTTCTTTATGTATTACATCTTCCAGACAAATAGAACTTGTAATTCTTCCACAATCTCATCCTTCCCACTCTGGCTCTACTCCACTTCAAACTCTTTCCCTACCGCCTGTTGAAATTACCTGTAACCGGTGGTTATCTCTCAGCCTCCATTTCCCATCTGTATTATGGGGATAATAACAGTACCAACTTCACAGAGTTATTGAGAGGATAAATGAGAGAACATATGTGAAGACTTTAAAAAAAATTTTTTTTTTACTTTTTTAGGCAATTGGGGTTGAGTGACTTGTCCAGGGTCACATAGCTAGTAAGTGTTAAGTGTTTGGTCTGAGGCTGGCTTTAAACTCAGGTCCTCCTGACTTCAGGGTCAGTGCTCTTATCCACTTTGCCATCTAGCTGCCCCATGTGAAGACTTTAAAGTGAACTTTAAGGCAATATATTCTAGCACAAATGCTAGCTATTATTATTTATTGCTATTATTATTATTATTATTATTATTACTACTACCAATAATAAAAAAGTCCCTGCCTCTCTTCAAGGCCCAACTCAGGAGCCCTCTTTTCCATGAAGCTTTCCCTGAAACTACCACTCTGAAGTGGATTTTTTTCTGCCTGAATCTTTCCTGCCTCTTTACTTGACCTCTGCTAATGCATTCAATAAAAACAGCTTGCATTTATGGTGTTTGCAAGGCTTACAAAGTGCTCCTCATGTTCTAAATAGCATTATCCTTACTTGTATGTGTATTCTCTCCCTTCCTATCTTGTACAGCTCCTTCAGGGCCTGGCCTCTGTGATTTACCATCTTTGTATCCCATCACCTGTCATAGCACAGTGCTTTGGATTCATTAGAAATCAACCAATATTTGTTGAATTGAATGGTCCTGTAGTCCAAGCTCATACCTAATGCAAGTGGTCTCTTCTGTAGCAGCCTGTTTTAGACTCTTCTTGAATACCTTCAATAAACAGAGAGCTCACTATCTCAGGCAGCAATATCTTCTATGGCTGGAAAACTAATTGTTAGAATGGTTTCTCTTATGAGAGATCAATGATTCTAGCTATTGAAACATTCTCTCTTACATGAACCAGAATATATATTTTCATAACTCCCACTCCTTTCTCCTAGTTCTTTATTTTAGAGAAGTTCTGCTCCTTCTACATGTCAGCAATTTAAACATTTGAAGATGACTAGCATGTTTATCATGAATATTTTTAATACAATCTAATTTTAGTGCCTCTCTTAAAATGTGGTAGCCAGAATGAACTTCAACACTCTAGATATGGTCTGACCAGCACATAGTACCACTGAACATTTGTAATTTGAACTAGTGACTTTTTAGTGTAGTCTAAGATTGTGTTAGCATTCCTAGAAGCCACCTGATTTTACTGGCTCGTGTGGAGTTTGAGTTCAACCAAAACCTTGATATCATTTTTTATACAAAATCTTTACGTCTTTTTTTCCACATTAGTTTTTTCCCCAATCTTGACTCTATGAAATTCTTATGCTGTTGCACTTAAGGCAGGATTTCACATTTATCCCTAATAAATGTAATCTTCTTGGTTTAGTTAGTGTTCTTATTTGAGATAAAGCTGAATTTTGATTTTACCATCTGTCATACACAGTATCTCTTCCATATTTGTTATCATCTACAGATTTGATCAGTAGATCTACTATGTTTTCATCTAAGTCATTGAAAAAAATAACACCCTTGATTAGGATAAGACCTCCCTGATGGATAATTGTGTTGCTCCACTAGAGACTGTTCTCCTGGTTGTCACCAAGTCATTAATCAAAGCCTTTGAAGAAGGTGGTATAACCAGCTGACACACATGATAGTATTTTCATCTACCTTGTATCTTTATTATCTTATCCACAGGCCTATTAGAGGAGAATCTGTCAACTGCTTTGCTAAAATCAAGATGAGACATAAAATGCTAGAATTCAGGTTTGCCAGGAATATCCTGGTATGACTTTGTCCTGTTAACTTCAGATTGTCAAAGGAAGTACAGTTAGCCTTACACAAGTCAAATAGGTAATACAAGGATAGTTTGTCCATCAACACATATAGCAAATTATAAGCGAACAAATGCATTTGTGCTATGTTCTGTCATAATTAATTTATATGTCTTCTACTATGTTGTACCTATAAGGCACTTCTGAAAATCTTAAAGGTTTCCTGGAGCAATCGTCCCCATTTGTTTTTCCTCCCAAGAACAGTTTTGGATTTGAATAATTTTTACACTTTTGACTTTTTTGTTACTTAACAGTATCAGTATTTATCATTATAATTTCTGAGTTGTTTTCTTTTTTTTTCCTCTAATAAATAACTTCTGAGCCTTGTGCCTTTCACTAGCGAATTTCTCTTCCAATCTCTTATCATCTTCCAAGCCCCAATCCCCACCCAAGTTGGTATTTTCATACCTAGAAGTTTATTACATAGGATATTCATACACATATCTATCCATCCATCCACTCTTACTTCTCTATCAAGTACTTACTGAACCCCTACCATGTGGAAGTCATGTTCATAAAACTTCTGAGGGGGGAATACAAAGAATAATAATCACTTGCATTTATATAGGGTTTTGTAGTTACAAAATGCTTTCATCTGTTCAACAGGCATTTATTAAGCACCTGATACCTTTATTAAGCACCAAATACCCCCTGTATTCAAGACTGTGTCCTGAAGACACATACACAACTCCCTAACCACAAGAAGCCTACATTCCATTAGTGGGAAACAACCTGAACACAGATAAGTAAGTATAAATATACGCAAAATGATCTCTTGGTGGTGTTGACAGGAAAGGGGAATCAGAACAGGACTTGTATTGAGTGACACTTGACTTGAACCTTGCAGTAAGCTAGGGATTCTACAAGGTAGAGTCGAGCAGGGAGTCCATTTCAGGCACAGCGGAATAATGTATGCAAAGACACGGAGTTAGGGGATGGAATGTCTTGGATATGGAAGAGTAAGCAAGACAATCTGGCTAAGATACAAAGTATGTGATATGGAATAATGTGGAACTAGCCTGGAAAGGAAGACTAGAGTGTGACAGTGAAGGACTTTATTTGCCCAATGAAGAGTTCTCATTTTACCTTAGTGATGAGAGGGAAATACTCTGGTGCTTATTGAACAGGGAAATGACACGTCCAAACCTTTTCACTTTAGGGATACCAATATTTTCTTTGACATACATAATCTCCTTCGAGCTTCACAATCACACTGTAAGGCAAGCTGAATAAGTAGTCTTTCTATTCATGGGTTCAGGGAGGTTTCCTGATTTATCCAAGGTCACACAGCTAGTAAGAGTTGAAACTGAGACTCAAATCCGTATCTTTTGGATTCTAAATTCAATGTTTTCTAGGGAAGTATACAAGACACTTAGTTTTTTTTTTCTTTTCTTTCTGGTCCAGACCTATGATTTAATAGTTTTGGAAACCCATCATGAGGAAACTCCCTCTTCCTATGCAGATCTGCAAATGTTTTGCAGCTAGTCATCTTAGACATTTTTTTTTTTTGGCACTGAGAAGTTAAGTGGCTTGCCATCAATCAACATTCATTAAACACTTACTATGTGTCAGGTACTATATTAAGACATGGGGATACAAAAAAAGGCAAAAGACAGTCCTTGCCCTCAAGGAGCTCCGGTTGAAAGGAGGAGACAACATAGAACCCACGCTATTTTCAAGATTTAAAATTCTACAAAATAGAAACAGGTATCTTTGATCTAATCCTACAGAGCCTTCTATGAAAGCAAAATCACAATAAAAAGTTCAAAAAAGAGTTAAATGAAAGGAAAGGAGTACTACTCACTGGAACATCAACATATTTTGCAGCTGCTTTCACCTTGTATAAGAAAGAAACAGACAATTAAAAAATCAGGGATAACAAATATTAGGATAGTTAAAATGCTGAAGTGAATTTCTCCAAATACTTACAGTGAATGACAGAATGGATGAGAAGAAAGTGCCTTCATCATACCTTGACAGCTTAGACAGCACCCCTTCCAACACCGAAACAAACTGCAGAACAACACAGACCATTTAATATTTGGGATAACTTTATCAATATAAGCAAACATAATGAGGCAACCAATTATTGGGTCCAGCACAAAAAAGCAACATATTTCTCCCATTTTATGTGGAACCTAGGTTGTATAGAACATAGATATATTCTCTGCCTACTTCTGACCAACTCCTGGTACTAGCCTGCTGCCAAAGAAGCTAAGCTGGTCACTAAGTTGAGCTATTGGTGCATTTAATCATTTTCTCAACTTAATGTTTAAATTTTTATAATGATTGGTTTCTTTACAGTTATTATTAAATGAGGAAAATCTGCTCTTCTACATTTATAAATAATTAGCAATATTTTTAACCCTGGAACTTAATGCTAGTTATTACTTGAATAGTATATTTAAAACTACTAACAAAGAACTTGAATTTTATATGCATATCTTCCAAATAATGTTCAATCTTCAACATGCATAAAAAGAAATCTGGGAAATGAAGTATTGGGATAACACTCGTTTGTTATTTTCCCATTTCCCAAAAAGCCCTACAAGCATACCAAGGGAGAAAGGAAGAAAAGATAATTATGAAAAAGCAGTTTAAAATTCTGCACTACATAACATGAATATTTCCTACTAGGCACCTGCTATCTACAAAGTACTGTCCCAAGCACCATTTTGGCTTAGAAGAGAAACAGAAAACATGGTCTCTGTCTTGAAGAAGCTTCTAGGCTATTTGGGAGAGATGCAATGGACACAAACTAGGCTACCTTAAGTATAATTACAATGCACCTTATCAAAATGCCCAAAGTTAGAAAGTTCGGGTGAAAATTGGCAAATGCTTTGAAGAGGCAGAATCAAGTTAGTGGAAGTGAATGGAGTTCATTGGACAAATCACGTTAAGAAACATATAGTTTGTATGATACGACAAATAATAGCACAGATTTCCAAAGGGGAAATAATGACAAAGTTTTCCAAGACTGAAAGGGCATATCAACAAAGGTTAATTTTTGCTCTTGTCAACAGCATTTTCTAAAAAAGTGTTAGCAATTCTAGGGACATAGCTTATTAGTCTCTGGTGACCATAGAATCACTGTGAGTGCTTAGAAGACCAGCCTGCCTATGTAGTTGATCAATTACTACAAAATAGTTTATGCAAGGTAAAAAGAAATACTTCCTTACAGAATTCTTCTGCCTCACACTATTTGTGACATGATGTAAGAACACAGAAACAAAAAATTTGTAAATTACTATCTTAATTTTTTTTTAAAGATTAAAATAAACACGTCTTAAGGGACATGAATATAAAAAAAGACAAAATCAGAAACTACTTATAATTTAGAGCCAAATTAGTAGTTTCTTCCTGCCCAATAGGATTATCACTAATCAAGGAAAGCTAACCTCACTTGATGTGGTTTTTACCAACCCAGAAGGCCAACACCCCTGGGCTATGTCAGACCAGGGGAAAGGGAATTCCAAACTTAATGGCTCTCTATGGAAAATGCTTGTCTCTTGTAACTCAAATCTTAAGAGCAAGCATGTTTTGGGTGATCTCATTTGTCATGTGGAGAGAAGCAATCTCTAAGGTAACAAGAGCCTGAACTGTATAAAGCTATGACATAGTCACATTTTAACAAGAGCCTGCCATTGAGAATTGTATATATATAGATGTAGGAACAAATGACATGTACTTTGAGTGGTTTGAAGAGCAAAATCAGTGATCCCAAAGCGTGATCAACAGTGTTTTCTGAAAACCCAAATGAGTTAAGTCATAAGTCAGGGAGGGGATTTACAGGCGTAGTCAGATACCCTGAAGGGAGCACAGTGGTGATGGGAAAGAAAGCTTTGGTTCAAATGATATAATAACTTGATTATAGTGGGGAGGAGAAGAGAAAGAGATAGATTTTAGGCACCAGTTTTTCTGCTTTGACAATATATCATTTACCCTCTGAGTAGTAAAATAATATATAGAATTTTCTCTGAAAGCAGCTGTTTCACACAGCCAACTCGAACTGCTAGAATCATGTCACAACACTCTTTACTTCCTAAGACCAATTTTAAGCATCTCCTTGTAGTCTTTCCTACTCTTAATGGTCCCTAGAGTGGGCCAGGATCCAGCAGGGACTCATTGCTTACATGGCAGTGAACAGCTCCTATACCTCTGGGACACTGCCAGCCTTACCAGAATGTTCATAAATGAATGCTTTTCTGAGTTAGGCACTTCTTAAATCACCCGTGGAAGGAAGAGTTAATTTTATAACTAATCTTCATTACATCTGGATTCTACAGTACTAAGCTTTTCTCAAAAACACTATGTAACAGTACAAAACAGCGAAGTTCCAAAGAAAATCAGCTGAATGCAGGGCATAGTTACTGTGTCTTTAACTGCTTCCTGTGAACTTTCTCCACACAGCTCAGGGAATAGATAAGTACTTCTGGGTTTGCCTTGTGCTTTCTGCTCTCTTGAGAATGTCAGGTTGAAATGAAACACTACAATCTCTTTGTTTCACTGGTCTTTATTGTTGATGCGATTTAATGGGTTTGTTTGAACACTGGTTTAGCAGTTAAAGTCTTTGTATGTAATTACCTCCTTGTACTTCTCCTATGTGAGCTCTCAAGGCAACAGTGGAAGAAAGCAGTCTGGGATGACTGACAAAAATCAAATGTAAACTTTGTCACAAGGCATATCTAGTTGAAATCATCATTGAATTAAAACAGTCACATAAGTTTCACTTTTCCTCAAATGAAAAAGGCAATAGCAAAAGTAAAAATTCTAAGATAAAGTAGTGGGTTACTCTCCTAGAATCTTGTGGGTACAAAACATAACATTTGGTATGTTGGTTGTGATATTTCATTAAGCAAATATAAGGATATTTGCAGAATTTGTGTCACAAAGTATATAATTCCTCAGAGGACACATTCATCACTAAAAGGGGCTGGTCATAAGAGATGAAAATTTAAGATTAAAAAAAGTAACTGAAAAATTGATGTAAAAAAGCAACTGAGATTTTGGAGCCTTTTATATGTTTTGTAAGATGATCCAGACCAACTATGTGTTCCACCCCCTCCTCTTTCTCTCTCTCAATCTCTCTCTCCCTCTCTCTTTCTCTCTCAGATTCTCTCTTCTCTTTCTTCTCTCTGTCTCTGCCTCTACTTCTTCCTCCTTTCCTCCCTCTCTTTCACAGACATACAAACTATTACTATTCCTAAACACAATATTAGCTATGTGTCATGCTGCCAAGACCTGGAAGATATATTTACACACACATATATCTTCTATATATCTAAATATAATTCATATATATATGTGTATATATACATACATACATATATATATGTATTTTCTCTGTGTGTGTGTGTGTGTGTGTGTGTGTGTGTGTGTGTGTGTGTATGCATCCCTCTTATGGACTAGCATCTAAATGGTAATAATATGCTCTATATGGTGCATACTACTTATCTCATATTTCCCCCTCATTTTCCAAATATCTCTTTTTCTTCAAATACTTTCTCAAAACGGACCCTCTAAAATCCTTCTAATGCTGATAATTGGCAACTGCCATTTAGTAATGCAACTGGACATGTAATAACCCTTCATTATTTTTGTTGCCAGGTACATTTTCCCTGGGCAAATTCTTTGTGCTATCAATATGCTCTTTATATTCTGCCTGTTGTTTTGCTATTTTAATTGTTGATACTTGTAAGGGAAATGACTGTTTATTTTTATATCTGAATACTAGAATGGTAGGGCTACAAGAGACCTGGAAGATTTAATTATAGCATCAGAGCATTGACTTCAGTGGAAAGACATCTGAAACTAAGTGCGTATCAATTCAGGACTAGCTCTAGATAAAAGAACTAGCTAGTTGAAGTTTGTCTTTGGCATCCCTTCCCTGATCACTCTTTTGCCTTGACTTTTTGGGTGTCACCTCCCAGTCTAAGGCACCACCCATTGCCCTCAAGCTCTCTTCTGATTGCCCAGGGCTCACTCATTTCCTGCTTCTTTAGTCACAGCTTATTTATCTGGTGTCTCATTTCCTGTCTGCTAATGGAGCTTTATGTGATGCTCCTTTTAGGTATATGATTGCATCTTAACAAAGGACTTTCTGGAAACAATGACACAAAACAAAGGGGGTAACTGCAATGGTAAAAATTTCAAGGGCTGTACTACCCCCACCTACTTCATCTACATATAGGGTGAGCCCCATGTCTATCTTATTTTTAACAAATTTTAGAAAAATCATTTTAGCATCTTGCCAGGTAAACCCTTTGACTATATGAACTGTCTTACTATAAGAAGTTCTTTTATTATATGACATTTGAATTTCTCTTACAATACTTGAGGACTCAGGAAATTTAATATCATCATTATTATCTTATTTATTTTATGTATCCTTTTATATGTTCCTTTAATATGTTGATGGATCTATGATTTCATTGCTGGGTACTCATTCTGATGGTGTAGAAGATAACTCATTCATTTCTTTTCATCTATATTGTCCCATAAATCCTCCCCAGGGCATTTACTTGACTTTTTGAGGATCTTTCTTTAGTTAGTCAATATATATGGCAATCAACGTGGCACAAGAGCTGCTCATAAATTATCTTTTGTTCTTGGTACATGGCTAGCCCACTTCTTCTTCTAGCTATGTATTTCCTTGTGGAAATTCTTTATGTTATTTCTGGTAGGCAATTCTATCTAGGTAATATGTGATGGCCTATTCATAGCCATCATGGATCCTTCTATGATCTTTGAATAATCTAGATATTTACTTCTTTGGAGACTGGAGTGTTCTGCGATCCACAGCTATATAACATTAACAGAAGAATGATGGTGCTGAAAATATGGGGGGTTATTTCAAGAGAAGATTGGGGTCAATAAAAACATCGTACAGTTGCCCAAATGCAATCTAGTCAGTATCTTCTAATACTATCCCTCTCTCCCTTTCCTTCAGCATGCCATTTTGTCAATTTTCTCCTACATCTTGGCAATTATAGCAATACATACTGCTAAAACAGATCATGCATCACTTAAAGAAGTGAAAATTTAAGGAGGACACCTCCAAGGTTGATTATGGGAAACATCATGAAAAGAGGGCGGGTGGGCACAGCCACCCTTCCTCCTCTATTCCAACTTGTAAAGGAGAAGAGAAGAAAAATGGGTTTCTGGGGCTATTTCACAAGAGATTTGGTGAACTGTATTAGGCATATCATAGAAAAGAGTAGCTCCTAGATTATTTGAAACTTTTTCCCAATGGGATTCAGAATTCATCCTTTTAATAATTTCTTCACTATTTTTTAAAATACTGCAACGGAATACCATTGTGCTATAATGAGGAAATAGATGTCTTCACGAGACAAAGAGAGACGCAAAATGAAGTGAGCAAAACCAGAACTTAGACTATTATAGCGATGTTATAAAAAAGAACAGTTTTGAAGATTTTATAAACTGATGAAGAATGAGATTATCAGAATCAGAACAATTCATAAAGCAATACTGTAAAGACAAACAACTCTGAGAACTATAAGAACTTTATCAATGTAAACATTATCCATGATTTTGCCAAAAAAAACCCCCATTATCCATGATTTCAGAGGACTTATGATGAAGTACACTATCTACCTCTTCACAGAGAAGTAATGGATTCATGTAAACCTTCTTTGAACATGACTAATGAAGGAATTTATTTTGCTTATGTATATTTATGACAAGGAATTTGTTTCTCTTTTTTCCCCAATGGATGAAAAGAAAAAAAATAGATTTCTGTTAGCTAATTTTTAAAAATCTTGCAGTTCAGTTAGATCAATGTATCTATCTGAAGAGATGACTATAACCTTAATTTCAAGGAAAGGAAATAAAAACTAAACAGTTCCTCTAATAATCTGAATACAAAAATGAATTTCACTCTCAAAGTATTTTTAAAAATTTCTTTTTAGCTATTTCTTTTTACCTATTAAACTTCTGTGATAGGGGAGGGAATGTCCTGGACTCTTGATACCACCACCACCACCAAAACAATTGTTTGATGTCAGGTTATAGCACAGAATGGAGGGTCACTATTTCAAAGGCACCAATGGGAGAATAGGCAGGGCTAGACTGAAGAACAGGGAGTAGTGTGGTTTAGCTGCAGCACTTGGTCAGTGAAAGATAGTAACATAAAATAAGTCCAAAAAAGTATTCTGGTGGCATATTGTGAGGTGCCTTAAATATTAAATGCAAGGTCAAGGGGCTGGTATTTTATTCAGGAGTGAATAAAGAGCCATTGAAGGATTTTGATCAGAGGATTAACTTGATAAGATCTATTTATAGTAGGCAAAGGGGACAGTCACTCTTTCCACAGAAAGGAGTTGGGGCCAAACCTCTCTTCTTGTCCTGCTAGAAGAGATGCTGACCTCACACTGGAAGGAGCTAAGTCCTTTATGAAAGGATCCTAGTTCTTTACCAAAAAAATCTGGGCAGTCCCAGAAAGGTGTAGTAAACATATGTTGGGAGCAAAGGTTTCATTTTCCAATAATACTGCTCACCCTGGGCAAGTCCATATTTCAGATCATCACTCCCATTTGAGGACATCATCTCCTTTTATCTGAGCTATTGTAATAACCTTCTAACTGGTAACTCTACTTCCAGACTTCAGGTCTGGGTGATCTACGTGTCAGGGTATTAAAAATAACAACAATCACAACTTAGACTTGCTGAGCCACCATCAGTCATCTATGAGATCTAGGAATAATTACAGATAATGGGAAAGGTGCCACGAGACATAAAATTGGCAAATGCCCCAATTTTCAAACAGTGAAGAAGGTAAATCTCTGAAACTACAGGTGAGTCAAACTTTGATTCTTAACAAAAATCTAGAATATATCATTAAAGAATATAATAGAAAATTCCCAGGATACATTATTAAAACTATATTGACTTGGATAACACAATTCTAGAATATACTATTTCAAATATAGCTTCTGAATGTTGAAAAAGGTATCAGAAAGAGGCAAGACAGACTAACTTCATTTCCTTTTCTGACAGGATTACTGAACTAGTAGATTAGAGGAATGCTATAGTCATTCACTGTATACTTGAAATTCAATTATGGATCTGAGAAAATCTCTAATATTATCCATGGAGAAATATGGGGGTGGGAAAATATGAATTGCATCTGAGTATAGATTTGGTACTGGTTGAATGATTGGGCCAAGAATCCAGATTTATTAACATCAACCTGGAAGGTGCTATTTAAATAAATGACATGAGAGGAAGCTAAGTGGCGCAGTAGATAGAGCTCTGGCCTTGGAGTCAGGAGGACCTGAATTCAAATCTGACCTCAGACACTTGAAACTTACTGGCTGTGTGACCCTCAGGGTCACAGACAATCCCCTCAGGGCCAGAAGCAACTGTCTAAGATTACAAACTATGCAACAATCGGCAATCTGAATTGGTACAGGAAGTTCCCTTACCTTACACTCCCTACACCAATGAAATCATAGGTCTGGACCAATAAAAAAGTGTTTTTAACGAAATGATAGCTTTGTTGTATAACAACATCAACAATAACAACAATAGCTAGTGTTTATATAGTGCTTTAAGGTTTGTTACCTCATTTGATGTCCATAATAACCCTGTGAAGAAGGTGTTATTATTATTTGCATTTTATGGAGTCTAAAGCTGGGAGAGGTTAAGTTTTGACTAGGGTCATGCATGTCTTTGGGCAAGATTTGAACTCAGGCCCAACTCTAGGCACATTACATTTGGCACTTAGTTCCAGACACCAACATTTTAGGAAGGACACTGAGAAACTGGAATGTGTCCAAAGGACCAAGATGGTAAGGTTAGCTGACCTCCATTTATGAGGATCTATTGAAAAAATTTGGTACAAAGAACAGAAGACTGATGGGGACATCATTGCTGTCATCAAGTATTTATTTAAAACGCAGTTTAACTTGGCCTCAGAGGACTTAATTGGAACTAATGGGCAGATGCTTCAAACACACAGGTTTCAACCCATATGAGAAAGAAAAAAAAATTCCTAATTGGAAATGAGGAGAGACACAAAGTAGAATGAGCTGCTATCATTGGAGATCTTCAGATAGAGGCTGGACATCACTTCTTGGAGATGGTGTGGAAAGGATTTCTGTTGAGGTATGGGTTGGAGAAGATGATCACTGAAATCCCTTCTAATATTGATCGGTTATTCTGGACTCTACTTTTAGAATCAAGTTCTTAGGGAATAGTATGCTAGCCTGTGCTATCATATGTACCACAGGTTGTGGAATGAAGCATTCCTGACCGATGAATCTGTAGGAAAAATCTACAGCCCCATAATCCCTCCTTTGGTTCAGAGGTGCTTCTTGATCAGCCAAGCATAAGACAGAAAATAGCAAGTGAAACCCCCTACTTAGCCACAACTAAATAAAGCAAAACCCCTTTTGCCTAAAACCTTCTATTAAAACTTTTTGTTTGTTTTGGTGTAGATCTGTGACTTCTTCAGTACAGAGGACTCTTGGAGAAGAGATTTCCTCTATCAATGCGGACGGATGACTCATCTAGAGAATTGTTTAAGTGCACTGAGATGTTAAGTAACTGGTCCTGGTTAATTACAACCAGTGTGTGTCAGGACTTGAATCCAGGTTATGCTGGTTTGAAGGCCAGCTCTCTCTATCTATTATGCTATCCTCCCTCTGTTTCAGCTTTGAAAATGCCGCTCCCCCACTCCCCATTAGCATGCCTTCTCCCTTCTTGAGTTGCCTTGGGGCATCTAAGGTATATTTTGAGGTTTAGCTACATCTATGGCTTAAAAGACATTGCACCAAAGGTATATATGCCTGGAAAAGGAGAACCAGTAAGGAAATCAATGTGAAGAGCAGCAGGCTTCCAGACCAAGGGTTGCATTGGTGTTCACTACATGCATACGTACATGTGTGTATGTAGATGCATATATACAATACATATCTGCATGCGTGTATACACATATATACATGTACATACATATACACAGATTTGTATACACACACACACACACACACGCTAGTGCTGGGCAGCAACTTTATGGAAGATTTAAAGAAACAAAGAGAAGAACTGCACAGAATTAGAAGGTACAAATGAGTCACCATCTTTATTGGGGGAGGGACTACTCATGGCAAGACAGTCTCAAATTCATAGATATATTTAAATAAACAACTCTTAATAGGAACCTTCCATGTGGAACATTTTCCCTAGAACTGTTACCAAAAGTGTTAAAACTCATTTCTCCCTCTGCCCCGGTCTCTTTTTTGTTGTGATTTATTCCTCTACGACCACCACACATACCCCACCTCCAGGTAAAGTGGCGTGTGTATATGCAATGGTGATGGCAGGCAGCAGAAGAATAGGTGGACATGGTCAAACTTTTCCTTTCCCTTTCACCTAAAGCCCTGATCTCAAGAGGTTAGATGTAAACAAGGTAGGAACATTTGTATCTGCCTTTTCCTAAGCTTATGTCCTAGGGGTGGGGGGTGGAGAAGAAGGGTGGTTGTGAATCATGCAAATAAGTATGATGCAAAACAATACACAAGTACAGGAGAAAGGTAGAAACACTGTCCCATGTAGAGTTTGAAATAAGTGAAAGACGCATTATTGAAGAAATGTGTCTGCTTTTATGTAAATGCAGGACCTAGGAGAGCGTGGATACTTATTAGGTACTAATAAGGACAAGTATCCTGCTACAGTCTATGAGGACCAACTCTTTGCAAAATTATGGAGTGAATTATGTCTCTAAAGTAATTTCCCTATTTTTCTATGTTCATTTCCCCCACCTTCCCCCAATAGAGTCTCTCTTCTTGAAGTGCCCAGTACATGGACTGTTCTGTCCTTCCTTCCCCTTTCCTAGTCCTAAGGGGATCTGATGTTGTTTATTTAGATCTTAGCATAAATTGAATTCCCTGTGTTTATAGATTTTTGTTTTCAAGACTTTATCTCTAATTGTAAAATGAAATTGTTTTATTCCCTACTAAAGGAATTTCAAACCTTTGCAGGCAGGTAAGAGTACATTTTAGAGGCAGAAAGCAGGCATTTTACTGATGTAGGTGGCTGTCCATTTTGCCAATCTAAATGACAACCTTTTAGCTCATATGAACTGAGCACCTAACATTTCCCCCCTACCATATGGACTAAAACTCAAGGCTGATTGAAAAGAGGATAGTAAAAGACCATGAACTTCTGGCAGCTTTGCTAGAAGGCAAAGCAATTTCCCAAAAAGCTACACCAGAACAAAGCAGTAACTTGTTAGGAACCTCATGTCAAAAGCTTTAGATGAAAGTGGTTGTTCAATCAGATTTTTTGAAAAAAGGAAATACAGACATTTCTAATAATTCCACATCTGGAATCAATACTTTATTCAACAACAACAATGATAAAGGGAATAAATATTTCTTTACCTTTGAAACCAGAAGTGAAATGATGTCTTTTACAGTGTCTTCAATCAAATCATCTATTTTGGAATGATACTGTTGCTGGGTGTTAAAAGACAAAGATGCATTAGTGTGGATATGAACACAAAACTTTTGTCATAAGTCATAAACACTTTAATAGCTGCTAGCCCTGACAGATCAGATGTACTCAAATGGATCGTTTTGACCCTCAGAATAACAAAACCTTGAAAACGATCTACCCAATCAACACTTTTTTTACATTCTGTGTTGAAAATTTTCCCATGCATGCTGTCGAGTTAAGCAGCTAATGGGGTTATTATTTAGATGAATTGAGTTCTTATTCTCATTCAGGCGAAGGAATGTGAAGGATACTTTTTTTGTCTCCTCCTCTATAATTACGGTGGTCGTGTATTTTTCTAAAGGGTTGGTTTAGCTGGCGAAGCAAAAAGACTAGAAAAAGATTTAATTAATACAGCATTTCATGTCTGACAACTCTCATTCATAAGTTATTTTAAATGTGCTCTAGAAACAAAATGAGCTCCCAATTGTTCATTCTAAAAGGACCTTTTTGTCAGCATGGGGAGCAGCAGTTTATACAATTCTTACAATATGCTCAAGCAAGGGCAAAATTAAAATTTCATCAACAAAGGTGAATGGATGGTAACAAATTAATAGGCCATAATAGGTATTATGAAACAGCATTCCCTCTCCACAGTCGCAGTCCTGCTTCCTCGTGAAAAAGACGCCTTTAAATAAATACAAAAAAAAAAGATATATTTAAAATAAACCTGAAAGACTCTCCAGCCCCTCTTTTCTCTAGAGAATACTACAGAGTTCTATTCTTAAATTAGCAGAAGCTAGGGCTTATCCTGCCCTGTGAAGGCGCATCAATTTAGACAATAATTCTTCCTTTAGAAACATTTATCTGACAGTGCATTGTCCCCGATAGCCACTTCACATAAAATGTGACTTGTAAAGACTAACCCTATCTTGATAGTTCAAGGCTTCTTGGAACAGCAAACATAATGCATAGAGGGAAAGTACTGAGGTCAGTATAAACATTAGACCAGCTTAGCAGCTGCCAAGTGAAGAGTTTGCTAAGATGTAAGTTTTTGAAAGCTGTCTTTTAAAACTCCTTCTGAAAACATGTCTCAAAGTTTCCACACAGAGCAAAATACTGACTTAGATCTGCTTTGGGGTGCCAAGGAAATGATTTTTTCTTCTCACTGGTACATGAAAATCATATCTAGTCAGCTTCTACCTGCATGGAACCCAACAGAGGAAAGAGTAAATTTGTATTTGTGTATGTATATGCTTATGTGAATAGCAATTTTTCCCTAGATGTGTGATTTTACCTTTATTTTTGGTGGGAGAGTGGGCAAAAGGATGACAGATATATAATATATATATATATATATGATACATACGTATGTACATTATTAAAAGATCTCTTTACATATGTGGGTATATATACATACATATATATGTATATGTATGTACTCGTGAAGGTAAATATTTTACTCAGTAAAACATGAAAAGTTGGTTGAACTCGATGATTACTGGATCCGTGGCTCCCCAAAATGGCAAAAGGATTTGAAACATGGAAAGCAGCTTGCTGTCGCTGAGGTACAGGCGCACGTCCTGCTTTTTACAATAGCTCACAGTATATAAAAAGGGAGGGGGGCTTAGGGGGAAGCGAGAAAGAAAAGGAGTCTTGAAAAAGCCAGCTGGCAGTTAAGGTCCTGATATAGCCTAAATTACCCACAACTTTCTGAGCCAGGCAAGCTCTCACAAGAATATGTCTCCTAGGCCCCCAGCAACTGAACTATTCAGAGACAAGGCTGGTTTGCCAAGGAAGCCATTCCCCACCCCTCCCCAAATTGCTAGGAAAAAAAAAATCATTCTTCTTTCCCCCTCTGGGCCTGCCCCCTTTCCCCCCAAGCTGAAAGTTGTAAAGCTGACTGGGTGGTGGATGAGTTTATGTAAATACACTCTGCTGCCCATCTCATGTTTTGCCACTCTCTTTTCATAAACCCTCCTCCTCTCAGATTTGGCGTCTCTTCGAGCAAGAGGGAACTAATCCAGTCTCTGACTGCAGCTATTCTTCAGCATGGATTAGGGAAGGGATTCAGAATACGGATTCAAGGTTTATTTCATTTCTTATGAGCCTACATATTTTTATTTTCTGTGGCAACCCAAGGAGGGCTTTAAAGAAAGATAGTCTTGGAAATAATCCAATGGGTTGGGCCCCAACCAAACCCTCAAACCTTGTCAGCTATTGGGATTTGGCCCAATACAAAGCTTATTGACTTATCCTCATTTGCCTTGACTTTCAATTTGTTTAATTTTATTGGGCTATTAGTGGCCCCAAAAGGTGTTCACATATCAGTAAGGGAATGTTGTCCAACAGTTCCTGGGCTATCTTTCTGGGTTAAGCTTTTGGGTCAAATCAGACCCTATGTTTCCTGAAAGCGAATATGATATGAGTCATTGTAGATTCTAATTAATCCCTCGTTTTGATTCAAAAAGATGAAACCCATCATGGACCATTGGAGTGATGGCTATCTTCAAAAAAAAATCACAGCAGGATTTAGCCTCAATAGAGAGTTCTAGGTTAACTGCTGTTATATTAAATAACTGGTAACCCAAAGCACTGGATAATGGAAAATTTACTGGTGTCAGATTTTAGGCCATTTCAATCAGTCAGTCAATAGGCATTTATTAATGTGCTCATGTGCCAAGTTCTGTGCCAGGGTCTGGGGACACAAAGACAAAGAATGAAGCAATCCCTGTCATCATGGAACTTATATTCTATCATATGTTTTTCTATTAATAGTAAGATATATTATTATATGATTAGTATTTCTCCAAAATTTTTTCAGGCCCGGACCTATGATTCCTTTGAGATACAGAATTCCTGAACTCTTCTAATACAGATCAGCACCTGATCTCTAACTTGTATAGTTTTCTGGGACACAAAAAGGTTTTAATTTGTCCAGGATCATATAGCCAATATCAGAAGTGGATCTTAAACATAAGTATTCCCGACCCTAAGTTCAGATCTCTATCCACTACACCATGATGCCTCACCCAAATTTATTTTTTAAATTATATTTGGCTTGGGATAGTATTAATATAATTTGATAATAACATAACTCCCTATATACACTTTGGCTGGTTAATGGATGGAAATGGCTCAGGAACACTGTGAGTAGTGTTCAGAAGGTGGTCAAGGGTTTATGATTTAATTTTGCACAAAATCCCCTAAGTGAATAATTCAGAGCCAACAAAACAGGATCACAGATTTACAATTCAAAGGGACCTCAGAGTTCATTGGATCCAACCCCCTCATTTAAGTGATTTGCCCAAGGTCACACGGGAAGTGAGCATCAGAGGTAGTAGCTGACCCCAGTTCCTCAGATTCCAGAGTCAGTCTTTCCATGATAACACATTACCACACTAGTCAACACTAGAGAAAATTTTGTTTATGAGAGTTGGATAATATTATGAATACTTTTATTGGAGCCCCTAGCAGAGGCTTATAGCCAAAGAGGAATAATTTTTATTTTGACTTATATGTTATACATTAAAAAGGTTTGTTTTGGCCATACCAAAAATCCTATGAAAATCTTCTCAAGAGTTTCTTGTTGAACTGGCATCACCATATCCGAGGCCTTTCATAGGTGTGGGTACCAGCCCCAACTTGAGGCCCTTTCCTCTTTATACAAGAAGAGAAAACGATTTTTGATTCCTGCTGTAGGGGTAAGCGGCTCTCACATAGTCAAGGGTAAAGGCAGCACCCTACAGGACTTTTACTGCTTTTCTGGGTCTCACTGGGTATAAGAACAAGGAATTTAGGTAGCAGCCATTTGTCTAAAATTCCTGCCTTATTCAGCACCAATTTACCTTCCTGTTCTCATGAAAACACATAAGAAATGAGGACTAGCCAGTTTCTTGTTCACTTTAGTGGTCTTAAAAGAGTTTTGCCACAACTTCTGGGATGAATTTTAAAGCTGCTGGACTGTTACTTGTGGGGACAGAAATCTTCTCTTCTGAGAACAAGCAGCACAAGGAAAGATAGGCCCCCATGTTGCCCCATTAATGTGCTTTCATCCTCACCCGATGGGATTGTCAGATGAAGTGGCTTTGAGGGCAGATGAATGCCTATGGCCCATTGAATGCTCTGCTTTTCTGCTGTGATGGCTAACGAGGTTTTTAAATACGGTGCTGGTTTTGTGATCTCAACATCTGTCCCGGAGGGCCAACGCTGGGATTGCTGACTCATTTCACACAACTATCACATGGTAATCACATTCAGCCACTAATCAGTCTATTAAACACTCTTCTGAGTGGTTACAGAACATGCTTGCATCATCACATGTCATGTAAGAAAACAGAATAATAATTTACAAGCACAGAAGGATTTGCACTAATAGGGATGAGAAAGTTGGAATGCAATCACAACATGACAATTCTTGGCAGGCTTCTGAGGAAGTTTTCTTGACAGCAACCAAGGACTCTGTCCTTACAATCTGGGGAATAATATGTGGTCCGTTAGCTTTTAACTACAACATAGTTCATTGAGTTTCACACTTGGCTACTGGTAAAATTTTTACTAAAGCATATGCATAAACAGCTGTACTCACTATACCTTGTATTTAAATATTTAGAAACAACATTATAGGTTAATTTCTAAAGCCTGGGGTCCATAAGCTGGACTTCTAACTAAGTCACACTTAGTAAGTTGCTGGACATCCTATATGTAGAGCTGATACTACTTCCCAAAGCAGTTACTGGGCATGCAGAATGAAGAAGGAAGATTTTTTTGGGCTTTGGGTTTGAATTCATGGGGGAACAATACTATGGGTGAACTTCTTCATCCCGTAGTTCATACGTACCATTTTGTAGCATGGTTATGAGGCCTTAAAATGTACCTTGAATACTGTATAAATTATGTGTCAGTTATAGAGAAATTAATTTTCTTATAATTTTAACATGGCGAGTCTTTAAAACCATGCCTTTTAGAAAGTAAAGAATTTATTTTTAAGTGGAACAATTCTTTGATATTTATGAGGATTTTAGCTGAAGCCAGAAGTTGTTTGCTATAGTTATAGGATATTAAAGAAAGAGACTTGTGTTGATCTAGTCTCTCTTCCCTCCCATCATTTTATGGATAAGGAAACAGAGGCACAGAGAGATGAAATTCCTAGACCAAGATCATATGGATAGTTAGTGGCAGAGGTAGGTCTAGATTAGAACCTGGGCCGCTTGACTCCAAGTCCAGTATTCTTTCCACAGAAGAAGATTTCAGAACAGCAGCAACAAATTACATTAGATATTAAAAAGCAACAAATAAACAGAACCCATAATGATGGAAAGAGGCAATGGCTTTATAAATGAGATGAATAAAGGGATTTAATATACGATTCTTGGGCAATCAGAAGCATCTGTATATTGAAAAACTTAGATAAGTAGGCAAGAGATACTGGTATCCTGGTCAGTTCTCAGCCTAAGGGACAGAAAGCTGAATAGAAAGAAGTACCATATACAGACATATCATTTCTCCAGTATTGCAAGTGCTAGCCAGAGGACAAACTTTAGTTGTGACATGTTACATTATTTTGCCTAAAAAATGCCCTGGAATCTCACTATAAAACTTATTTGTTATAGAACCCAATTTGGCATAAGGCAAGGTCTCTCAAATCCCACCAAAAAGTGGTTTCACTTATAAAGTGGTTCTAAAAGAAAGACTCAGAAAAAGAGACTTCAGCATATGTTGTTTTAGCTGTAAAATATCCACATAGAAAGACATAAATAGGGCAGCTAGGTGGTACTGTGGATAGAGCACTGTGCTTCGAATCAGGAAGACTCATGTTCATGAGTTCAAATCTGGCCTCAGACACTTAGTAGCTGCATGACCTTGAGCAAATTATTTAATCCCGTTTGCCTCGGTTCCTTATCTGCAAAATGGGCTGGAGAAGGAAATGGCAAACTATCCTAGTGTCTTTGCTAAGAAAACCCAGTGGAGTCACAAAGAGTCAGACATGACTGAACACCAACAAAAAGTCATAAATAGGCTGGATGTGAATAAGTGACAGTTTGTGATTCACTGTGGGAGGTCCTACTATTTTGACCCGCCACACAGTACCCTCTTCTTTTTTCCCTACCTCACAAGATGATAAAGCCAAAAGACAGCATTGATCAGCAAGTGGCATCGATGGTGGAGGCTAATGCTACAATGAAACTGAGAAATAACCCCTGATAGTCTTAGGGACCCTAAGTAAGGTCTTGGACTCCCTTCTATAAATAACCTATACATAAAATAATCTCCACCTCTGTTATACAGCATATCAAAAATCTGTGGGCAGCGAGCTGGTGCAGTGGCTAGAGTACTAGGCTTAAAATCAGGAAGACATCTTCGTAAGTTCAAATCTAGCTTCAGACACTTACTAGCTGTGTGGCTCTCCGCAAGTCACTCGACCCTGTTTGCCTCAGGTCCTCCTCTGTAAAATGAGCTGAAGAAGGAAATGGCAAACCACTCCCATATCTTTGCCAAGAAACCTCCAAATGAGGTCATGAAGAGTCAGACATGATTGAAAAAGCAACAACAAACAAAAATCTGCCTCATCTGGGGCCTTTGGGATATTGGATTAGAAATTCTATGAAATGAAATTAAAGCCTTGGAAAACACAAACTATTTCCCTTTTGATTTTTAATTAAATTACATAATCTAGAAAGCACAAACTTTCGCTTGAGCATTATTTTTAAAAACTTTATACTTCATAAATCTAATTCCATCCAAGCTATGCATATAAGCTAAGCTAATTCTACTCAACTAGTACTAGATGAAGACTATAATATCATAGTTGTCTGAGTGACTTTACCTTTTTTTTTAATAGAGCAAATGATAAATTATGTGTTCTAAAGCCTCTAAGGAAATCTATGACATTGTCTAATGTGGAAGTATTTACTTAGGTTTCAATTTTTTTTTTTGGGGGGGGCTCTATTGACATATGGACATTAGCAGTTAACTTAAAAATACCTAAAAACCTGAGAACAGATTCAATTGACTTATTTAATTAATACATATGTCTACTTGCATACATAATTTAATAAAGAAACATTGCTAAAACATGAAAACAAAAAAGCAGGTTTCTGAAATAAAAGGGACTTACCCACTGACTACCAAGCTGGAACATGCCATGGAAAATAAAAAGACCAAGGAGAACATATAAGGGAAGAATAAGGAAATGGTGAAAGAATAATTAAAATTAAAAAAAAGTAAAATAATATCAAATTCAACAGATGAGCTCAGAAAAATGTTCACAATCACCCACTCAACATGTTCAACAAAAACCAATCACAGAGGACACTACAATAAAGGTGCTTTGCAAAGTTTAGGTGTTTCATTTTCATATACAAAGCTACACTCAATCTACTCATCAAATCAAAGCCCATGACATTTTTTTTGTAAAGAAAGGAAAATTATAGTTAATTTTTCCAACTAGTTTCCACTTCTTTATATGAAGTTGTCCCTTAAAAATGGACCCTTTCATGCCAAAAAGATATTCCATAGAGTTGTTTTATTTATTTATTTATTTTGGTGTGGCTGCTTTGCTTTTATTTAATTCAAAATTTGCATAAGCTTAATTTGTATAGACAAAACAGGCCCTTTAATAACCCTCTAATTTGTTTGTAAAAAGTAGAGTTTGTAGAAGGGGAAAACCCAAGTTGTAAAAGGGCCTACCTGGAATTCAAGGGCTACTTTAAAAAAGTGTGACTTATACTTTCAGATAACAAAAAAGAAAATGACATGAACAAAGTAAAAAGGGGTCATGTAATTATCTAGTGAAAGAAAAGATTAAATACATGGTGCTGGAAAACTTGTTTTTAATCCAATAAAGTGAACACCTTCTGTAAATAGCATGATTGTACTGCCAGTTCACCCAACATTCTACATTTCTATATGCACGATTTCACTCACCTCTTGTCCTCCATCCAGGGCACAGAGTTTGGTGCTTTGCTTTTTGGCATCGACTAAGACATTAAACATTGTGCATACTGATGCTGGAATACGTAGGTCGGTTGTTTTACTGGCCTTTTGCAGCTTGAGTTCAAATGCAATTCTTGTTCTATTTATTAAAACATGGACCCAGAGTAAGACAACCTGTCATACTTCCCAAATGATTTGTACACATAAAAGCAACATTGAACATGCTCACTGAAAACTTGCAAATAAGGAACCAGCAGAATGAACATACTTGAGCAGATGGTATGGGAAGTAGAATGCTCTACTTGGTGGATGGCCAGTAGTAATGCCAGGAGCATAATCAGTGGGGAGGGCTAGCTTGCAATGCTATCTGATGATGATACAGTCCAATATGCTAAAGGTGCACATGGAGGTAGCACATAAGAAATAAGGGAGCTAACAGCCCCTTTCCATATGTCTCTGGAGGGAGTACACCGAGAAAGCAAAGCACTGAATTCCCAGAGAGATACAGAGAAGAGCAGCAGGAATGATTAATATGGTGCAGGTGCTGCCGATGAGAGATGTTCCAAACATGAAAAAGGCATCAGGTCAATGCTGTACATTTCATTGACTCCATGCATCCCCAGAGCTGAGGAACCCCCAAGGTTAGCGCATGTTTATTCCATCTCAAGGAGGCGCACATGTGCCTATGCCTTCCTTTTTTTTTAATAGGTTCTGATCATGAGAGATAGAACTTCAGATACCGAAGAAAGAAAAAAGGAACATCTACCTTCTGACGCAGGCCTCGATCATATCGCTGGCCATGAGTTTAAGTCTTTGCTCTAAGTGGTGAGCAAATTCTTGTTCTGGCCAGTGCAGATCAAAGACAAACATTTGCAGTGCATCTAGTTTCCAAAAGAGGTCTTCTGAAGTGGCTGATCCATTGCTGGAAAAAAGGAAAAATAAAGTACATCATAACATTGCCATAGGTAGCATCTGTTCTATTAAATTACTGCTGATCCTCCCTTTCCCAAAGCTTTTCTTGCCCTTTCTCTCATTGTAGGGTGGGTGAACAAGAGAAGACCATGAACTAAAACATTAAGAAAGCTAAATAAAGGAGGAAAGTGAAACGGACAAGAAAGCTTTACTATGAAGAAACTAATACTCATATACAGGAATGAATAATTTCAACATTCTTTACCAAATTCCATTACTTTGAGCGTCAAATAAATATATTTTGTTCCAGATAATTCAAAAATATAAACTACAACTCTGCTCTTGGTACCTGAACAGGTCTGTCTGTGCATCTATATACTGGCAAGCATGTGACTAATGGTGATTTCAAATTCTCAGTTTTGGGTGTTGAAACATGCATAAACAATTAAAGATGCAAAAACTTCCAGGCTTGGAAATCTGGATTGTTTTCACCTACTTCAAAATCATGTGCCAATAAACCTAATCCTCTCCTTGTTTCTTTTCAGATGAGGGAATCATCCAGTTAGAAATAAAAGTGTGATCTGACACCCAAATGACACTCACTTTGCTCTGGAACTAGAGGGGAAAAAAAGGTGTGTTTCTAAACCCCACATCTAAATATGGAACTACGATTTGCTTTGTGTTAACTACCATTGTAAATGACTCTAGGGGACAGTTTTCACACCATGTGTGAAGGTTATTTGTACACTAGTACGTATAATATTTGAGTAGGAGTATCTTGCTATTATTTTTCTTCATGTACTTAAATGACTTTACAAGTAGTTATTCTACAAAATGGTGTTTTTGAAGATTAAAAAAATTAATTCTCTTGAAAACACTGAACCATAAAATCAGAGCAAAAGCACAAAATATCTAAATAATGGCTCATATGTCAACATGATTTCAATAATTAAAATAATTTCATTATTTCAATAATATTATCCAAAGAAAACTATTTACAATGGGAAGAGCACCAGTTTGCTATAAAGCTATGCCTGAAAACATATAAAATAAGAAGCTGCAAATCATAAAAATATACAGATAGTATTTAGGAAATGTCTTAATTAGCTAACTAGAAAGGAAGAAGAAACCTTCCCATTTTGGCTCATTAAAATCTGGTTTCTTCCCAACAGACAGTCTCAGCTCTATCACTTATTCAGTGTGCTTTTCTTACCCAGCTCTGCCAATAATTCACAGTTCTCTGTATGTCTAGCCAAGGTATCCTTTGAGTTAACTTCTCAGGGGACCAATCATAGCAAAACACTGAATACTGAACATAGCATCTTCCTCTCTTAATATCTCCCAAACCTTAATATTCAATGCCCCAAATGTGCCATTAAACAAAAGGACCAACAAAATAGCCAACACTGCAATAATATTCCTGTGAAAACCAAAAGCTAACACAAGTGCATATTGACTTTTTCTCTGTGCTAAATAAAAAAGGAAGCAGGAACGTACCAAAGAAAATCACCCTGAACATTTTCAGTAAGGAACTTACTTGATGACTGTAGTATTTCAAATGGATTATATCTAAATAGTAGGAAAGACCATGTACTTTCATTTCTGTATGAGTTTTTTTTTCCTTTGAGGACTTGCAAATTAACGCAGTTATTTAAAACTTTTCCATACTTTCATTCCAAAATGCCAGTGGATCTGGGATCTTGCTGATGTAGGCATTTCTTTCACTGATGCTGATCCAAATGCATTTGTGCTTGCCCAATTCCCACAAAAAATCAATAGTACAACATATACTAAATCTAATGAAAATTGACCTTTTGATAAGCACAAACAATTAAAATATGGGTCCATAATTTTTGATATCTTTTTTCTTTTTTGGTGATCTAGTAAGACCTTATCCACAGAACATGGGTAATTACGGAAGCAGTAGAGTAAATAAGTGCTTTGCTTAAAGAGAAAAATGTGTTCTTCTAAGAGCCAACAATTTATTTAGAATTTATTCGCCCCCAAAAGATCTAAACTATAATGTCACGATGGCACTATGAACATTTACAAAACACCACTACGAACAATGGATCCCTTGGTGGGTACCTGAAAAATGCCAACAGGAAAGGCTACCCTTGGCAACCAGCTTTAGAACAAAAAGGGTGAAATGCAAGGAACTGTATAAACAAAGAGAAGAGGATAAAGAGCTCCTCCTAATGCATGGCCTTTGTCTCCACATGTTAGTAGAAATAAACTTATCCTTTAAAATAGTCACACAGTTCAGAGAGTTATTCGTCTGCCTTTAATTGCATCCATTTGACTAAGCTGCCTTAAAACTAGTCACCTGAACCGAACCCTAGTCAGATGTGATTACTCTGACGTTGCTTCCCCCCCCATCCCCATCAAGATCTGTACTCTTTTAGTACCTCATATGAATGAAAATGAAAAACACTTGATTTCTAGTTAGTTTTCTATACCAAAATTTCCTTTTAAAAAACAAATTTTAGAAGAAAAAAACATTATGAGTAGCTCTGGGAACTTTGCCAAACTATCTAATGGTGATAACCTTGACAGAGAAAGAAAATAGTGGCCAACTCTTTGAAGCATGTTCTTTATCTGTTCAGGGAAGTACAATTTTAGCAATTAAAAACAGCTACAATACACCATCCACACTGATGTCTTGAAACGTAGACTCTTAAGAAAATGAACTCCAAAGGATAGATGACAAGGAACTCAGAAGGTCATCCATCATAGCTCAAGTTTTGGGCAATGACTGACAAAGACTCAAGCTCTCAGAGGAGTGCTTGCAGGAGGGGTGAGGAGCTAAATTGCTAGACTCTCACACCAAGGGGGAAGAAGGGTGAAAAAAGGAAAGGAGTAAAGAAGGATTACTCCTCCCATTGGCAAATACCAGAAGTCTAGAGAAATGTCATTCAATACACTTTCTAGGTAATTCCTTGCAAATACACAGACACTGACACACAAGGGAACCATGAACACTGAAAGAGCCCAAAGCTTTTTGTCTGTAAGAAAAAAGTTCATGTGTAACATAATAAAACCTTAATAATTCCTGTGGGCATAAGGATGATGTTTAACTTGCAAGAATACTGTCAAAATATTTTTTTCAAATTATCTTTTTCACAGTTGTTTAGACACTAGCTCATGGAAGTGTTGTAAATATGTCTTCATCTAAAAGGCTTATCTCAATAAGCTTCACTGCTGCTTTGCACAGAGTGGGGGATAGTGGAAAGATGCCCAGGCTTTCAAAAAAAAAAGCAGGAGATTGGGCAGATTTCTGATGTCATTCCACTAAAAGATCTTGGGCAATTATTTAATCACCTTGTATTTCAGTTTCCCCATCTTTAAAATGGGGATAATAATCCTTGTCCTACCTATAGCACATGTAGTATTGCTGAATTTGTTGGTCTGTTGTGGGGATATAGAGAAATAATATAACATAAAAATGATTTGCAACATCCCAAGTCCTATCAAATTATGAGACAGTATTAGATTTGGCACTGGATAGAGGCATATCTATATCATCTTGGTTATATGGGGGAGTGTTCATCAAGTTATAGAGGGTTTTTTATCATAAGGACAATTTAAAAATAATAAAGAATACTAATGGACAGCATATTGGAAAGACAAAAGAATGATTACACAAATTGGGCTAATGACAACCTCTTTCCTGATAGTATCCCTTTAACTCTTGAACTTCAACAAAAATACAAAAAAAAGTCTGTTATCACTGAAAATGTTATTAGATCAATTTCCTGCATGTATTAGAGAAGTCATTTAGTGATTTAAGAGTAAGGTAAGCCCAAGGACCTAGAGAGAAACAGCTTATCTTGCTTATTAGCTAAATAGGAAGGATTGTATTTATACCATTTAGTTCATAGTCTGCAACCTGGGTCTTAAATGACCTTTGTTCCATCGATGTAAAGGAGGATATTAACTATATCACATTGCTGTGACTTTATGTTTTAAATTGCTAATCACTGATGTTCTATGCTTAGCTCAACAGCTGTAACACACACACACACACACACACACACAAACACACACACAGTGTAGTGTCTTTCTACCAATGATTGCAAATGCCATGCACATCAAAATACTCCTGCACACAACATGGCAAGGTCATGCACTAGCTAACACACCACTGAGAGAAAAGTGAGAATACACACGTGGACTCATATAAAGAAGCCATCCAGGATGGTGTAGAAAAGCTAGGTATCTGCGGAAGATTAAGAGGCAGACTTGGAACTTTTGGAAGACCTACATTGGGAAGACTGTTGGCGATGTTCCTGTGAAGAAACAAACAACGTGGGAAGGGAATGCCATAAGAAATAGCTCAAGGTGACCCTCACAAGGTCAGGTGTAAGACTGCAGAGGTGCCATTCATACTAGGATACCTACTTGACAGGCTGCCACGTTTCTTGCTCAAAACCCCTGTGAATGGATTGGGCGATGGAAGATTCCATGAGATCCACGTAGCGGACGACCAACGGAACAAAGATGTCTTGCAAGTGTTTGTGAAATTTTCCATTACACAACAGTGCTGTAATATACAAACAGAAACAGTGTTCATCAGTGTGGATGACGTCAGTCTTTTTTATTATATAGCAGTTTATTTATTAATTTTTAGCTTTCAACGTTTACTTCCATAAAATTTTGAATTTTAGATTTTCTCCTCCTCTTTTTCCTCCCCCCTCTCCAAGACAGCATGAAATCTGATATAGGCTCTACTTATATGTTCATATTAAGCATATCTTCACAATAGTCATGATGTAAAGAAGAATTAGAACCAATGGGAGGAACCACAAGAAAGAAGAATCAAAACAAAACAACAGAAAGAAAAGGAGAGCAAATAGTATGCTTCCATCTGCATTCAGATTCCATAGTTCTTTCTCTGGATGTGGATAGCTTGTTCCATCATGAGTCTTCTGGAGTTGTCTTAGATCCTGGCATTTCTGAGAAGAGCTAAATCTATCAAAGTCAGTCATTGCACAGTGTGGCTGTTACTGTGTACAATGTTCTCCTGGTTCTGCTTATTTCACTCAGCATCAGTTCACATAAGTCTTTCCATGTTTTTCTGAAGTCTGCCTGCTCATCATTTCTTACAGCACCATAGTATTCCATTACATTTATATACCACAGCTTGTTCAGCCATTCTCCAATTGATGGGCATCCCCTCAATTTCCAATTCTTGGCCACCACAAAAAGAGCTAATATAAATATTTTTGTACATGTAGATCTTTGTCCCATTTTTATGATCTCTTTGGGATACAGACCTACAAGGCTATTGCTGGGTCAAAGGGTATGCACAGTTTTATAATCCTTTGGGCATAGTTCCAAATTGCTCTCCAAAATGGTTGGATTAGTTCCCAACTCCACCAACAATGCATTAGTGTTCCAATTTTCCCACATCTTCTTCAACATTTATAATTTTCCTGCTTTGTCATGCAGCCAATCTGCTAGGTGTGGTGTGGTACCTCAGAGTCATTTTGATTTGCATTTCTCTAATCAATAGTGTTTTAGAGCATTTTTTCATATGACTATAGATATCTTTGATTTCTTCCTCTGAAAACTGCCTGTTCATATCCTTCGACCATTTATCAATTGGGGAATGACTTGTATTCTTATAAATTCAATTCAGTTTTTTTGTTATATTTTAGAAATGTGGCCTTTCTCAGAGACACTGGTTATAAAAATTGTTTCCCAGATTTCTGCTTCCCTTCTAATCTTGGTTGCATTGGCTTTGTCTGTGCAAAAGCTTTTCAATTTAATGTAATTAAAGTTATCCACTTTGCATTTCATAATGTTCTCTATCTCTTGTTTGACCACAAATTCTTCCCTTTGCCATAGATCTGACAGGTAAACTATTCCTTGCTCTTCTACTTTGCTTATAGTATCCATCTTTATATCTAAATCATGTACCTATTTTGATTTTATCTTGGCATAGGGCATAAGATGTTAGTCTATGTCTAGTTTCTGCCATACTATTTTCCACCAGCAGTTTTTGTTAAACAGTGAGTTCTTATCCCAGAAGCTGGAGTTTTTGGATTTATCAAATAGTAGATTATTATAGTCACTGTAACATCAGTCTTTTGAAAAACATGGATGAAATGTATTTCCTGAATTGTCTGTTATATAAAGAGCTAATAAAATTCACATTGTGATGGGATGCTTTCTGTATTGAATATGACATCTAAACTTCATCTAAAAAAACCCTAAAAAAACACGGGTATTGCCATCTATAAAGCTTTACAAATACAACTGCATAGATGTTTTTTGCAAATTATTACTTCTAGGTGGCATATTTCTACTTTTCATGATGGTCTACTAATATGGCTTAACTTACATGGTTTCCTTATACCTGTGATACAGTTCATGGAGGTCTAGAAAAGCTGAGTTCACCAAATGTCCTCCTAATGCAGGTCAATGTAGTATGATACAAAGTTTCAGACTCTGTTCCCTGCTACAGGCTTCTCTTCTCTCACTTCAGTGGATTGGATGCCCTCTCTCTCCTGAATCCAGTGTTCTCCTGTTTCCTCTGTGACTCTGCTGCATCAGTCATCCCTTTTGCCTTAGTGCACTGCTTTTCAAAGCCACCCTGTATTCATTTTTTGAAATATGTAAATTGCATGGATATACATCTTGTATACCTCGTTATAATATGATACCTTTGAGATCAAGGGCTTTTTCACTTTTGTGAAACATCTCCAGCAACTGGCATAGTGCCTTTCACATAAGCACTTGGCAAATGCTTGTCGACTGACTAACTTTCTCATGTCTCTGTTACCTTTTTCATCCACTACAAATGCTTTCTGTTCTTCAATATCCTGAACATTTCTTCCCTCTTCTTATCATCCCCTTTGTTGTTTAACTCAGAGAAAAAATACTGCCTCTACTTCTTCACTACCTCTTGTCAACTGGGTTCTCTCCACATCACTATGCATATCAGTAATTGAATTTTGGATGCAAATCTCATCAAAGAACTTGAAGTAGAGTAACATTCTCGAGGGTTTCTAATAACCTCTTTATTGTCAAATTCAATGAAATTCTTTCCTTATCCTCTTCATGGCATCAGATACTGTGGGTCACTTCCTCCTCCTTCTTGATATTCTCTCCTCTCTTTCTTGGCTTCTGACACTAAACTCTTGTGTTCCACCTTTTGCGATTCCTTTTCTGCCTCTTTCATTGGCTCTATTCTTTTCCTGTTTGGTAAACATGGGTACTGCCTATAGATGTGTCCTAGGACCTCTTTACATTTTCTTACTTGGTAATCTTATCCACTCCAATGGCTTCAGTTATCATCTTTATGTAGATGACTTCCACATCTATATTTCTCTTCCCAACATCTTGCCAACTAATATTTTTTTATTTCCAATACTATGTCTGACTATTCCAAATAGCTTCTACAGACTTATGACTTCTCCTCAAAAGGCAGTTATTGTGATGCTTAGGGAGGATTCATGCTATTTTGCATCAAATCTGTGAAACACTAAGATGGGAGTATAAGGAGGTTTCAATCTCCTCAGAATACAGGTGACTATGCTCTTGACTGGCACAGAGAAAGTGTGTCGATTCGACAGGAAACTATTGGTAGAATTTGTTATCATTTATGATAGATTTCATAAAGTTATACTTCTCAGAGCTGTAAAGGAATCCATTTAACTTTGGGGCAGTTATAATTATTAGAAAATATTTCTGTATAAATATTTATATATGTGAGTGTGCTTGCCTAAATCAATTTCTCTATAATCTGTAGTTATTACTCCTAGTTTGCACTTTGCAGCACCCCACAAAAGAAACAAGTTTACTTCCTTTTCCACATGAGAACCTTCAAGATACTTAAAGATAACTATAATATTCCTAAGTCTTCCCTTCTCTGAGATAAATTACTTCAGTTCCTTTAATGGATTCTCAGGTGGCATAGTTTCTACTTCTAATTCTACTTGGGGACACTAGCTTTTGGCTACTTGTTAATAGAGAGTAGGATAGAGACTGAATATTGTATAGAGAATCTCCTAGTGAAGAGACTCCTTTTCCCAATACAAGTTGGCACCTTATCTATAATTTACAGTCTTAGAGAATTTTCCCAGAGCATTGAGAGGCTGAGTTGCCCAGGATCACAGAGCTAGTATGTGGTCAAAGTCTGAGACTGAATCCATATTGTCTTTGCTCTGGGGCTTCCTGTCTACCCACCATGCCCCATTGCCTCTCTACCTGTGAATCTCCTTCTTAAAATGTTGAGCACAGATCTGAATTTGGTAGTCCAGATGTGGTCTGAGCAGGGAGAATACAGTGGAGTTATCACTCCCTGGTTCTGAATACTATCAATGTTTTTTGATTCACATCATGCTATTGACTTACATTAAATTTATAATTCACTAAAACTTCTTGGTATTTTTCACATGCACAAAAGACCACAAATACAAAGAACCATGTCCACCCCCCCTCCAAGTCATTTGTTCTCTTGGTTAAACAAACACTTTGGCTTTATTTAACTAATTAGTATGCTTGCAGCCATTAAGATGATAAAAATTACAATTTGTAGTAATTAGATGGAAATTGACATTCAATAATTCTTGGATTCCACACCCATTTGGGCTAAGAAATTCTCACTTTACCCTCAGGAAAGAAGTTGCTTCGTTATGTAGTGTGATATTTTTCCCCAACTAAAGATACAAAGATCTCATTCCCACCAAGGGGACTGGAACTCATAGTAAGCTCTCTAAAAGATTACAGGGATGATAGACTAATAGAAAGTTCACTCCATGCTCATTGTCCACGTCTATATCAGTAGGCTGAAGAAATTATGGTAAGTATTGTCAAAATTGAGGTGATAATATGCTATTGACACATAGAAACAACTCTGGTATAATGAACACCTAAAACTATTTTGTTCTCTGGCAAGTTTAGTTCAAGACCAAACAACAACAACAAGAAAAACAGAAAAAAGAAAATAAAAATAAAAATAAAAAAGTAGTTAGTGGAAAGAAAAGGTTGATTCTAAAGCATAACCCTATCCAACTCACTAGCTAATTATAAGCTAATTACTAAGTGATGATAAAGATTAGTGGGAGTGAGGTAGCCTTAGTTTTTTAGCAATTATCTATTAATGCAGAAAGGCAGCATAATAGAAAGAATCCTGGATCTGAACCTGAAATCAGAAGATGGCTGGGTTCAAATTCAAACTCTGACACTTATAATGTGCTCTTAGTCAAGACACTTATTCTGTCTAGTAATAGCTAGCATTTATATAGGGTCTTAAGGTTTGCAGAGTAATTTGCAAATATCATTTCATTTTATTTTTACAACAACCATGTGAGGTAGTGCTATTATCATCTCCATTTTTCCATATGGGTAAACTGAGGCAGACAGGTTATGTGACTTGCCCAGGGTCACAGAGCTAGTAACTGAGGTTGGATTTGAACTCAGGTGTTTTTGACTAGATTCAGCACTCTATCTATACACTGTGCCACCTAGCACTCTAAGCCTCACAGTGTCTTCATCTGCAAACATGGGGATAATAATGGTATTTATTTCACAGGGTTCCTGTGAGGATTAAATGAGATGATGTTTGCAATCACTTTTTTATCCTTAAAACTCCCTATAAAGTGACAGATTTAACCTAGAAACTACAACATACAGGTAATAGTTGGTGTGATATCTTATTTGCATTTAAATCCATCTTTTCTAGCTTGTCTGTCACTAGAATGGAGCCTTATGAAGTTTTTCTTACAAGAGTTAATTACCAAATTAATCTTATTCAAAGATTCAAAGAAACTAAAGCTATGTTAGCGATAGCTTCATTAGCCAAGTACAAAAAAGCTTTGATTATTACTTGGTAGCCAATCACAGAACTAAAAGGTAACTTCAGAGATCACATAGTTTAGTTCTCTTCACCAAGTGCCAAACGGTAGAAAAATATGGTGGGGATTTTATCACTTAAACACTCTCTCACTCTCTCTCTCTCTCTCTCTCCCCTCCCCCAAGCAACTCTATAAACTACCCAAACTCTGCATATTCAAATGAGCACAATGATAAGATTAATTAGGCAAATCCAGAGGTACTTATTTAGATTTAGTAGAATTTAACAATCAGTATTTTCAACAATTTATTTTGATAAGTGGAATTTATATACAACTGTTTAGTTACAGTTAAGATGGCAGATCAGCAAAAAAAAAAAAGTATGTGTGTATGTATATTATATCATCCCCAAATGGGCAGGTAAATCTAGATACACTCTCACTTCTGGTTTTTCCCATGACATAGAATGGTAATGTTTTAGCCAACATTCTGATAAATAGATGCAAAACAATCCTTATCTAAATAACAAAAAGCTATGGAATGACTTCCTTCCTTTTTGTTACATCATGTATTGCCTTCATGATGGTAAAAGCCAAAAATTCTGTGGTATTTCTTCTGGGTGCTTTTTTATTTCAAGGAATTAAAGGTGATTTCGTAGCTATAGTCAGCCCACCCACTCCTGAATGTCTAATGAAATTAGTATTGGAATTGATCAGACAGACTGCTCATTTATAGGTGCAATAATCTGTTCTGTAAGTGAGCATTTTAACCTAGAGATTAATTCAATAATAATGACATTGATCTAACATTTACATAACACCTATCAAGATGAATACTAATGCTCTTTACAAATTGCCTTAATAAGTTATAGCAAACTAAATGTGTGTATGACAAAAGAAATATGGAATCTTTTTGTCCAGAACTGACTTCATAGGTGTAGGGAAATTCTGGTAGGGAGAAACTTCCTTCAGCAATGCAGACGCACAGTCGAAATTTGTGGTCTTGGAGTGTTAGTGACTTCCCATGGTTATACCGCCAGTGAGAGATAGCACATAGACCTAGCTCTTCCTGGCTTTAAGGCTGGCTCTCTATCACACCACATACTTTGGATCTACTTTGGCTCCTAGGCTCTATGCCCTTAACAGATAAAAACAGAAATAAAAGCTGTAATACACGAAAATTTACTTTTGAGTTTGGGAAAGGAAAAGTAGCATATATATGTATATATGTATATGTATATACATACCTCTGTAATACACATATGTATGCACATATACACACAAAATCTTATATTTACTAAGTCTTAATATACATTAGCAACACTCATGTGTGTAGCCACTTTTCAATCATGGGTAAGAATTCACAACAACAAATAGCCATATCACATAATGATATTGAGCAGAAAATGAAAGACCATGACACTAAGTGGAAACTAATAAGGAATATAGGCAGGTAAAAATGCAGTTGCTTAAATAGATAAGATGTTAAATATTGAAATGAGTAAACAGCTTCTTGGAGAATATTCCCTAATGAGAATATCGCCTAACAACTATTTTGTTGAGCAAATTTGGCAATATCTATTATGTCCATATTAAATCATTTAAAACAAATGCTATTAAATATTAAGTTTTATTCTTTGACCCATTGGCCAGAGGTCAGACTGTTGAAAACCTACTGAGTGGCATCATCTCTTGACTTATGAATTCATCATACAATCCTATGAAGTAGGACCTGCACTGAGACCAAACCTACAAGTTCTTTGATATAAGGAGTTCCTAGCAAGGAATTTCTTCTATCAATGCAAGATAGCACTTTCTTTACACTTACAGTCTTAGGGAGTTACCTAGATACTGAGAAGTTAATTAATTTGTCTGGGGTTATAGTTTGTGTCTTTCTGTCTTGGAAGCCAGTTTCTTATCCACCATGCTGGGCTGACACTATATGAAAGTAGAAAAGGGAGGATTTTCTCCATTTCTCAGCTCTAGAAAGTGTAACATCATTCCTTATAGTCATAAGAAATGAATATGGTATTTCTTTCTTTAGAAAATTCCTATTATTTAATATGGAAAGGCCAATTTTTTCAAGAATTGGTATTAAACTTGCATCCTAGCCAACATCACACATATTCTAACATGGAGTCATTTTTTAAAAATGTAAAGTATGATAGAAAGAGATATTATGTTTAAATCCTGGCTCCACTACTAGTGGGATCTTTAAGAAGTTATTTAACTCATTTAAGCCCTTAATTTGCTCATCTGTAAAATGAGGGGGTTGGATTAGATTAGCTTTAAGGTTTTTCTAGTGTGAAATCTTTGAATGTTCAGTTGTTTTTCAGTCGTATTAGACTTCATGACTCCATTTGGGGTTTTCTTGGTAAAGATACTGTAGTGATTTGCCATTTCCTTCTCCAGCTCATTCTACAGGTTAGGAAACTAAGGCAAACAGGGTTAAGTAACTTGCCCAGGGTCACAAAGCTAGTAAGTGTCTGAGACCAGATTTGAATTTAGGAAGATGAGTCTTTTTGATTCCAGGCCTGGCATTCTATCCACTGAACCATATAAATGCCCCATCTCATCTATGGCTTTGAGCAAAATAAAATATCTATGGAAAGTCACACTTAAGTTTAGTAAAGGTAAAATCAGCATTCTTAGCAATAAAGGATTAAAGGAGATGAAGAAATGTAGATAGAAGGGGAAAAGAAATTAAAGAATAGCAAAAATGAGACTAAAATATATAAATGCCACTATAATTTTCACATATACACCACTAACCATTATCATTTTCTATGTAAATACATTCTCTTCTGTTACAGTTGCCCATATGCCAGTTTGCTTCCCACCTGCAGTAGACCACTGAATATTTGTCAAAGCCTCTTTAACAATATGTAGTTTCAGGAATCATAATGAACTTTCTCATCTTCTCCATATGGTTTCAATGGCTATGATTTGAGGCCAACTAGTACTCAAAATTTCTTTCCTTCTTCCCTCCCTTCCTTCCTTCTTTTTGCTTTTCTCTTCTTTCTTCTTTCCCATTCCATCACTCATTTCATGAGGCACTTACTAATTGATTGTGCAGTCTATTCCAAGATGCTCTCAGTAACATCCTGACCTATAGCTACAGTGATGATTTTTCAGAAATGTAATAATGTACTAATATATATTATACAAATGTCAACAACATATAATAAATATATTAATTTATATTTACATAGCACTTTAATGTTTTCAAGGTATATTAATACATTATCTGACTTGATTCTCCCAATAATCATGGACAATTTTAATATTCCAATTCTATAAATAAGGAAACTGAGCTTAGGTAAATTAACTTACTTTTGGTCATACAGCTGTCAAGAGACAGAGGAGTGATTTGCACCCATGTCTCCCCTGATTCCAAATTCAGTGGTTTTCTTGCTGTACTCTTTGAATTCTCTGTATGTAGATTCTTCAGTTTATTAAAGGACTCATTAAAAGATTCCTTTAAAAATAAGTTGACTTTAAAGCCTCCGTTATTTTTACTTATAGATATTATATTTCCCTCCAAGTATAAAATGAAATAAATCTATAATAGTCTTGTTGAGTTGTTTCAGTCATGTCTGACTTTGTGAACCCATTTGGGGTTTTCCTGCAAGGATACTGGGATGGTTTGCCATTTCCTTCTCCAGCTCATTTTACAGATGAGGAGACTAAGGCAAACAGGCTTAAATGACTTGCCCAGGGTCACACAGCGAATAAGTATTTGAGGCGAGATTTGAACTCAGGAAGATGAGTCTTCCTCACTTTAGGTCTAGCACTGCACCACGGTGCCACCTAGTTGTCCCTTATAATAGCTAGGTAGTTCTCAAATCTTTTTGGTCCATGAACCACTTTGTGAGGCTAAAAGGTTCAGTTTAGTACCAAATTCATATCTATCTATCTATCTATCTATCTATCTATCTATCTATCTATCTATCTATCTATCTATCGATCTATCTATCTATTTCTCTATCTATCTATCTATTTCTCTATCTATCTATCTATCTATCTATCTATCTATCTATCTATCTATCTATCTATCTATCTACCTCTCTATCCATCTACTTGAAGCCCTAATCCCTATTTCTTGTTTACTTCCTTCCCTCAATAATGACTAATCAGAATTAGCAGTGACAATGATTGTTTTTGATTAATAGAATGTACCAGACATTTTCCTATAGATTCTCCATTGAGGCTATTACCCAACAAGGTGGAGGCCTTCCTCTGTCTTTTTACATTCTGTATGTACTAGTGCAGCACTCAGGCTGTCCATCTGTTATCACTCACTCATTCTTACCTTGTCTGCCTCACCACCTTTTCTAATGATATATTTCCTTGTTCTCAATGCTTATGCTCCTTCTTGTACACAACTCACCATTGGGAAGTCACATATAAGACTGATCCTTGGTGTTCTTCCAAGATTCGTAGTCATACATTTCAAAGAGAATATTTTATCCATCCATTCATCCATCCATCTATCTATCTATCTATCTATCTATCTATCTATCTATCTATCTATCTATCTATCTATCTATCTATCTATCACCGCAGAGTACCATACAATTTCTTGAATTCAATCCTTTCCTCTCTTTCCCCTATTGAGAAATAACATAATAGTGGAAAGAGTAATGGATTTAGTATCAGACAACCTGTGTTCAAATCTAGTCTCTACCACTTGCTGTGTGGTTTTAAACAAATCAATTAACTTCTCTGGACCTCCATTTCCTTATTTGTAAAATGAGCAGGTTGGACTTAATGGTCTTTAAAGCCTCCTCCAGCTTTGATTCTATGATCCTATTTAATCCAATCCTGCCCATTGATACTGCCCATCTTGGATGTCTGTACGGATGTACTAACTCATATAAAAATCTGGCAATAAGCAATTTTCATCCACATTTTCCCCTGTATGAATTGTTAAGCTGATATTTTAATGTGACTATGGATCTCTTTGAGAAGAACACTATCATTTTTTGAGCCTTGAAGCAATCAGTACAATATCATCTGCATGCAAAAGGACCTTGAGGACATCTATAGGGAATTCCTCTTCTAATTGGAACTTGCACTGGATATTCTCCATTGTGGCAGAACTAAAAAAATTCCCAAAACCTAAATCAAATCAGTCTGTTTCAAAGTATAGTAGAAAGAGTCTTGGAATTTGTGTCAGGAGATCTCTTTTTGACACCTGACATTAATCTACATTATATTTATTAACTGCATAACCATGGGCACATCATTTAACCTCTCTAAGACTCTATGAAAAGGAGATGATAAAAACTGCATTTCCTATGTTTGAGCATCATTATGAAGAGACCACTTTGTAAACTTTAAATATTATAGAAACTTCAATTATCATCATTATCATCATCATCATCATCGTCACCATCATCATCATGAACTCTCAATTATTTTACTTGATTTACTTCTTCCTGCTTCATGGGTTTTTGTATTACTTACTCCAGAGGCCAGTCATTGTTGTTCAAGGAACAAATATTAATTTGATTATTAACCTAAGCAAGTGGAAGTAAATCTACACAAAATAACATAGATGTAGTAAAAAGGTAAATACTTATTTTTGTTTCTATGATCCTTTGAGTTATATGTGTCATTCCTCCCCTTCATGAGCAATAATGGTAGAACTGATGATAACCAGCAGCCCCATTATGCAGGTTAATAAGCCTTGCTTGCCATCAAGTATATCATAATTAACATGGGTAAATGTGGGGAGGACTCACAGCTGTCTCTGTAAGGATACCGACATAGATCTGCAGGTCTTACTGGAGCAGATCATTTCCCCCAAAACTTATAAAACTACAATAAAAATGTTGATTAAAATGTAAGAACCTTCATGAAGTGATGGACCAAAGACAGGCTTGTAGCAATTAAATGAGAAAGAAAAGCAGGAAACTGTTCCTTGTTCTTCTTCTTTTGTGTAATCAGAGTGATCTAAAAATACATTTTGATGCACAGATCTGAATTCAATTAAAAGAAATGTAGATACTGTCCTTTAGGAAAGTGGTCATTCAGAAAGCTACTCTGGCATATAGTCTTACTACCATGTCATAGAAGGTCCATTCTTTCTATATTGCCTCTAGGCCATGTATATATAGACAAATTTATAAACATCAATTCTTGAATTTCAGATGCAGATCTCATTTAAGCACTTGAGGTAGAATAACATGAAGGTGTCAGCCTTCCATATTTCAAAGCTTGAAGATTAACCTAATATGCAATATGGTGACCTAACAGTTCTTCATTTGAAAGAAATCTGAAAAAATAATCTCTGATATAGCCTCAGTGTGAGAATAACCCAGTGGGATTTCCACCTCTTCATTTCTTAATGAGTTTTTTGATAATGAGAGGTGACTTTGCCAGTCACTCTGGGCTCTATTATGGCTAATTTGACTCCACTTCACTCTCCTTGTTAATTATTAACACTAGCCTTTTTATCCTCATGAGACCACATTCCAATTTTTTCTTTTTAGATTTTTATGAGCCTATCTTTCTGAAGGTGAAAGTCTTCACGAATAGGTTTTCACTTAGTGTAAAGCCAGAACATTTATTATTTGTTTAGGCAGAGACTCTGTGACATTGATTATATAAGCACGGGTGTTCTTTCTGATGGCTTTAATGTGCTAGCAATGTAAAAAGGCTGTTAATTAAAGAATAAGCACCGTGGTATTTTTCACTTGGGAATCGGTTCCCAGGAGAATGGTCATTTGCCACTTGCTAGCATATCCACAGATTAAAAGGTGACTAGCTCCAAGGGTTTTGCCTTTCAGTCATGCTGAAAGAAATCATTTGTGCAATTTCCAGATGGCTGTTATTTGTCAGAAATGGTCACTTGCTGTATTATCAATGGGGAAAGTGTGGAGCATAGCATGCAAGCCTAGTATTTGTTATTTACTCTATCATCATAGTCTTTCAGTATCATTTAACTATCCTGCTAATTGCTTCATTATGAAAACATATTTATTTCTTCTCAATTTTAATAAATCTCCCTTTCAAAACTGTTTCCTCAGAATCTATTTAAAGTGATTTACCCATCTAATTATCTCTTTATGGGGGGAGGAGGAGAAAGGAGTAGATTGAGGGAGGATGGTGGAAAAGCAAAAGATAGGCTCTGACATTCTTTTTGGGGTGAAAATTAAGGAGAATGAATTTGTTTTCATTGTCAATCTTGCTCTGGGAATCAGTGGGTTAGGCTGTGAGGGGTGGGAGATTGGGGACAGTTGCTTTAACTCTGGTGCAGCTGGTACTCCTCCCTGGAGGAAACTGTGTATAACCTCCAAGGGTTTGAAGAGTTGTCTTCCCCTAATCATGGCTAACTTCAGGCTTAGAAATATAACACAACTTAACTTTTTTTTCCCCTGGAATAAGAAGTAAATTTCACATTAGGAAGATTCTCTCCCCCCCTTTCTCCAGCACTCATCAATTGGCAATAATTATGACACTCAATGAAAGCTCTGTCTCAGAGGCTTGATGACAAATCATAATAGAATTGAAATTGTCTTTCACTGAGAGCTAAATATTCTAAGTTACATTTAAATGACAGGACTAGGAACCTAACATCTTTACTAGTTGGACCGTGTTTATAAATGGAAAGTGATTTACCCATCTAATTATCTCTTTATGGGAGGGAGGGGAGAGGAGGAGAAAGGAGTAGATTGAGGGAAGATGGTGGAAAAGCAAAGATAGGCTCTGACATTCTTTTTGGGGTGAAATTAGGATTATCTAATTCACCATTAGCCTGAAAACCCAGTATAATGCCATTCTTAAGAGATAAGAGAGAAATCTATAATATTGTCTTTGTTGAATTAACAATATTCAGCACAAACGATTAAGAACTCTAGGTGTTTGCAGGGCAACTTTGTAAGCCCAATTGGCAAGTGATTCCTTTTTGTCCTACTTAAAATGTAATATTAGTTTTCTTTTGTTCACCTAACAATAGAGTTTGAACTTTATCAATGATACTTTCAATTAAGTCAATATGATGGAAATTTCCATACCTTGGTACTAATTTGTAGGTATTACCTTTAAGGGTTAAACATATAAAAATTCTAGAGTTTTTCTGAATGTCTTCCATAGGATACAGAACTTTTTGTTATTGGAAACATTGGCTTTTGGAATGGAATTGAATTTATAAAAACACGTGGGTGATTAAGAAATTAAATAATAGCCAACAACATAGCTGATTATAATAAACATATAATATTTACACATTGATAAGAGCATGTGATAATTATTGTTGACATCAACACTAATTTTAAATAACATACATATATGGCTAAAAACTCATAAATATGCATTTATTGGTCATAACCTTTGGTTGTAATTTGTAAACTTGAGATAAAAGCCTGCATTCCATTTCTAATTCCCTAAACTATACCCAGTTCTTAAAGGAAATTATGACACAGGGGAACTTTTCCATTTACTTGAATTGCTTTTCTCAGAAATACTTGATGTTTTTTTAAAATATGGTAATCATTTTAAAAAATCACAGCCAAAATCTAGACACATCAAAAACTGATGAAACTAAAAATCCAGACTAGGAATAAGTGATTTGCTTTTGCTTTTGTAGTTTAACTAAAAGTGGATTAAATATATCTGAAATTCCTTATCCTATGTATTTTGTAGTTAATATCAGAGGAATTTAATGTGTTATGGTAAGAATATTCAGAAAAATTAGAAAATTAGCATGCTATTTAATGTCTGTTTCACTGGAAACCTTATTTTTTATGCTTTTGCCATTTCAACATTCTTTTTGTTTCACATCTTCCAGTTATAATTAAACTGCAACACTTGCTACAAAAAAACCCCCATAAAATAATTCTCTAAAGTTCTAGTGAATGTTTCCCAAAAAAATCTGTAAAGAGAACATAATGCCATTATTTCTTACACAAAAAGCCAAATGCCAAAAGTCAATGAATGAAAAAACGTTATACATTTATTGCATCCTTCAATATTCAAAGGATCTGTGATTGTGTGGACTCTGTGCTCCCTTCATGGATGAGGACTGAAATTTCTTTCACTTACTTAATTTTTGAGAGTTGCTACAGTCAAGAAATTCATCATTCTGGTGGTGAGACATATTTTCTGTATTTTACAGAAAAAAATCAAACAAACCAAAAAACTTTACATCTTAACATGTTAGACAAGCAAAATGAATAATTCATCTCTTCTAAAATATTTGATCATTATGATTAATTCGGCAAGAACTGTAAAGCTGCCCAAAGATGAACCGAACTATGGCCAACTTTTTTTGATCATGCCTAATAACTGAGGAGAGCAGTATTAAACATAATGTTTTTATTTTGGAAAAGAAGGTTGGGTTTGTGTTTTTGCTTTGTTTTGTTTTGTTTTTTGCTCAACAGGTTTACCTTCTTAATTGTACTTTTATTAAGATAAATTGTTTGTGTTCAATGAGCACATATTGGCTGAAAAGGAAGTCTTTCTTGGTCCTTTGCTCTTAGTATCTTCCCCTTTCCCCTCACTCCCTTAAAGGGCCTTCCATCAACTATCTAATTTGTATGCACTTAGATAAATACATATATTCTCCCTTGTTAGAATGTAAGCTCCTTGAGGACAGGGATTGTCTTTTTGCCTTTCTTTCTATGGCGCCTATTAAGCATGAATCCATGGTTGTTGCCTTGGCTTGATGACTTGCTGGCTGCTGGTGGGTGAGTAAAATAGTAGAGAAATTTATTAAATGGTAGGGAAAGTCAACACAGGAATTCAAAAGTTTATGTCAGCTAATTCACATATGGGCAATTGAAAGGGGCCTATGCATCTATCTGGAAAATAACTTTGCCATGGTATCAACAATGTAGATTATGGTATAATATACTGGCTTTAATATCACTTCTAGGTTTGTATCCCAAAGAGATCATAAAAATGGGTAAAGGACCTACGTGTACAAAAATATTTATAGCAGCTCTTTTTGTGGTGGCCAAGAATTGGAAATTGAGGAGATGCCCATCAATTGGGGAATGGCTGAACAAGTTGTGGCATATGAATGTAATGGAATACTATTGTGGTATAAGAAATGATAAGCAGGCTGACATCAGAAAATCCTGGAAAGACTTACATGAACTGATGCAGAGTGAAATAAGCAGAACCAGGAGAACATACACAGTAACAGCCACACTATGCGATGACTGACTTTGATTGACTTAGCTCTTCTCAGAAATGCAAGAATCTAAGACAACTCCAAAAGACTCATGATGGAAAATGCCATCCACATCCAGAAAAAGAGCTACGAAGTTTAAACGCAGATCAAAGCATACTATCTTCTCTCTCTGTTTATTTTTTTTTGTTTGTATCTTCTTTCTTGTGGTTTCTTCCATTAGTTCTAATTCTTCTTTACAACATGACTAATGTGAAAATGTTTAATATGAATGTATATGTATAGCCTATATCAGACTGAACGCCACCTTGGGGAGGGAGGAAGGGGGAGAAAATTTAGAAATCAAAATCTTATGGAAGTGCATGCTGAAAACTAAAATTAAATTAATTAATTAATTAAAAAAATACTGGCTTTATAATAAGACCTTCCTGAAAGTTGGGAGTAAATAAGATAATCAGTATTTTAAATGATCTCCACAGGCTAAAATAATGACTTCAAATAAACAAGATAAAATGACACAAGGATATGTGTAAAGTTTCAAAAATTTAAAAATCCAAGATGAGGCAGACATACTTTTCTAGCAGGTTCCATGAAAAGAAGTCAGGGGTGTTAAATAAATAATCACAAGCTCAATAAATACTAATCGTAAAGAAAAACAAACAAACAAAAAATAAATGCAATCCTATGTTGCATTATGAGGAGGGCAGAAGTCAAGCAATAATTCTGTTGTACTCTCTTGGTTAGACTACACCAAGGGTGTGATATTCAGCTCCTGGAACATTAAATTAAAAAGATCACAGCTAAATCACCATTTTGCCTAAGAAAGCAGTGTGCTACACTGATAGTGTCAGAGAACCTGAGTTTACTAGATTTCATCCCTGATACTGAGTAACTGTGTGACCTTGCAGAGATTGCTTAAACCTTCCTTTTTAAAATTTTCCTCAACAAACAAATAAGGAGATTGGACTACATGGCCTCTGTGGTCCTTTTCAACTTTAGAGCTATGATTTTATTCTCCTAAGACAATGGGAAGGAATCTAGAAACTATCTCCTTTGAGTATCAGTTGTAGGAACTAGAAATGCTAATTTGTCTAAGATGTAATCAGGGTCTTGAAGTATTTGAAGGACTGCTATGGGAGGGAAGGAGTAAATTTATTTTGTGCTTCTCGATAGGACTGCACTAGGCCCAGTAGGGTGGATCTTACAGAGCTATAGATTTCAGTCTGATATGCAGAAGGACTTCTTACTAAGAGGAGTCAGCAATGGAGTGGGCTGCCTTAGAAAGCAATCGCCTCCTTGGCACTGGAAGTGTTCAAGCAGATGCTGGAAGCCCATCTGTTAGATGCGTTGTTGTCAGGATTCCTACATTGGACAAGGAGTTAAAAGGAGTAACCTCTAAGTTCCTTTCCAACTCTGAGACTCTATGAAATTAGAAACCTTGATAATAGTTTAATATTGAAATATAATATTTTACTGGTTCAGTTTCAGAGGTATCCTGGCAGTGAAAGAGTTCTAGAAAAAAAGTAAATTTCTAAATTTTCCTCCACAGACACAAATATTTGCTAGTTCCTTGTACAAGTGAACTTAAGAGTTTTTCTGACGGGGTGGCTAGGTGGTGCAGCGGATAGAGCACTGGCCCTGGAGTCAGGAGGACCTGAGTTCAAATCTGGCCTCAGACTCATAACACTTACTAGCTGTGTGATGGAGAGCAAGTCACTTAACCCCACTGCCTAGCCCAAAAAAGAAAAAAAAAGAGTTTTCTTGGAGAAAAGTGAGGACTGTTTCCAGGGGTGTGTTAGAGCCACCCCTGTTAGAGCTAGAGACAATTATTAAATTTTCAGTGTGAGCATTTACACTTGGGAAATCAGTGAATCCTATATATCAGAGCCTGATTTGTTGTTTTACTGATTGTCCAGACTTAAGAAACTGATGGAGAAAACGTTCAGAATTTAAATTAAACTTCAAAGTGATTTTCAGAGAAGTGGTTGTTAAAGATTTACTACCATAATCTTGACTGTTGCCATGTGAAAAGTTGACAAGGAGTACCGTACAGATGGATGAGGGGAAGAAATAAGTGATGTAATGAAGATATCATGGTGACCAGCATAAGATGGTAAGAAGGGTTAGCTCTGGGACCTAGGAAATCCTGGTTGCATGGTGAGGATGAAAGATACATAACATATTCGTCCTGGGAGAGTCATACTACAGCTCTCCATACACATGTATCCATTAATCACACCCATGCCTATACTCACACCCTCACCCACACCCACATTAATGGATCCAAACTCTTACTGTCATTTCTTAGGAAGTTATTTAGCAGTTGGAAAAGTGGAAAACTATCCCAAGAATCTTGTGGCTGAGCCTCTAGTGCTGAATCCATGTCCACAGTAAATAATGACCAAAATTTCTCTGCATGTTCGGCCAACAGATCTGGCCACCAAGCAAATGCCTAGCAAAGAATAAAGAAAGAAGATTTGTTAGAAACATAAAGATATGCCGGTGCCTACACTTAATGATATTGTGAACGTTCTTAAATAAAATGAAAACTTTTTTCAAGAAAAAAAAGAAATTTCATAGGAATAATAAAAGAAAAAGAAAACCAGAAACAATGGTTTATCACAGTATGAAAAATAAACATTATCTCTGAAATCTAAAAATTAATATTTAATTTTAGAAAGTTCCCTTGGCTGGATCTTTAAAATTTTTTTCCAAAACATAGTTAGCTGTCTTTGTTATATTTTCAAGAGAAGAAAAAGTAGGAGAACATTTTCCCTCATTCACACTTTTAAGAAAATGTCAGTTTCATAATAGCTTTACACAATGAAAAATAACATACCTCAGTTTGGAAATACCAGCTATTTTAATCTTTGTTGTAATTAATTTTTTGAGAGAAAGCCTTTTAAAGTTAGGAAGTTCCACGTTTACTTTCAGTACCATGCTAGGAACCTAAGGCTTATCCCTGAAAAACCTATTGAACTTCTGCTTTTAAGAAAATGAACTGTTCAATGCAAACTTCTAAGATTTTGCTGTAAAACAGTTAATTCATAGTAACTATAGGCCCCTGAGCATTGGTGATTAAAAGAAATTGGGATCAGTATTTGTATGGAGAGAAAATTTTCAGTGCAAGCTTACTTTAAAAATTCTTGCTAGATACTATGTCTCTTAGAATGGATATGAAATACAAAAAGGAAACTTGAGGAATGCAGCAGCAAGCAAGATTTGCATCCCATATTTTTGCTCTCTTTTCAAGGCATATTGATGGTAAATAAGAAAGGACTCTCAGAATCCTCATAGTGAGTGATGAGAGACAGAACACAGTGTCTGGGATATAGTATTTGCTTAACAAATGCTTATTGGTTGATTAAATAATATCCTGTTACTTCAAAGAAATTTTTTCCAAAGTTATACATCAGTTATAACATAGTACCTACCACTAAAACAAGCTAAAATTAAGAAAACAATCATGATGTTCTAGGACACTTAGATAACATCAATTCCTTGTATACTTTTTTAAGGTTCATGCTCATAGCAGTCTCCAAGGAGAGTGAGACTACAAGGAATATAAATTTCTGACAGCTTCTGACTGGCCAGATTCTGAGTTTTTCCTCTAAAATTTAATAAAGTATTAGGAAAAGCCTACAAAAAAAATCCTACTGTGAAGCTTTGTCAGATAGGAGGTCAATCCATTTTCGTCAAAGCTATACCAGTGGGATGTAAGTTCTGATGACCTCTGCCAAGCTGGAAAGGCCTTCCTTATCCATTGTCCAGGTAACCAAATATATTGTCTCAGAAGGCCAGTCATGAGAGAAGCTCATGATCATTAGTTTGGACACTAAATGATTAAGTTATTTTTAACCATAGTTATCTATAAAACATAAACAAATACAAAATAGACTTCAATGTGTTGACTGTATGGCAGCAACCTCTCACTTGTTGCACAGTGATGGTGGGAAGGAAGAAGTGAAATGAAAGGAAGAAGAAAGGGAGGGAGGAAGGGAAGAAAGAAGAAACATACACCAAATTCTTGTCCTCTGTAAATATAAGGCCTAGCACCATCCCAGCTAGGGCCTCAAACACCATATTAAACGTCCAAAAATGACCAAGGTCTCAAAGACCAGTCAGAGAACTGAGCTGATGTTCCATATGTGGGATATCTCCTGGATATACATACCTCCACTCTCTACCATCACGGGATGAGGAGTTTTGTGTGAATTTAGTCTATCCTTAGAGCATACTATCACCCAGGTATTTATTGATTCAGACTATTGGCCCCAACTATGCAGTATCTAGAGAATAACATCAAACCAGTGCCATTGTAGGATCCTGGAGGATCTGGCCCCAACCAACTGGCACTCCTCTAATCCTATAGTGATTCAGAATTGCTTTCTGCTAAGGCAGCATCTCCTTCCCCTGCTACTTCTTCCCAAACTTTGGTCATGACTATTGCAGAACCATACCCTTCTCTAGTCCCTTTCCTTATCAGCTCTATTGTATTTCTGTTTACCTGTTTTTATCCATCAATAAATGTAAGCTGCTTGAGGGTGGGAGTACCTTTTATCTTTGTACTCCTAGCACAGTTAGATGGTAGAGTACATACAGCATCAGACCTAAAGTCAGGAAGACTCATCTTTCTGCGTTCAAATCTGGCTTTAGATACTTATGAGCTGTATGATCCTGGGCGAGTTACTTAACTCTGCCTCAGTTCTTCATCTGTCAAATGAGCTAGAGAAGAAAACAGCAAACCACTCCAGTATCTTTGCCAAGAAAATCCCAAATGGGGCCACAAAGAGTCAGATACAACTTAAACAACTGAACAACAAAATTCCTAGAACAGGGCCTTGCACGTAATAGCTGCTTAGTAATAGCTTGTTGAAGTGAATTGATTGGTATAATGGAGAGTGCCCTGGATCATGAATAGGTTCCTGGATTTTAGTCCTGATTCTGCCACTAATTAGCAGTGTGTCCTTGAGCAAGTCACTTTACCAGGGCTTGCTTTCCTCATCTATTAGATGGCATCTACAACCCCTAAGTTCTACATAGTCAGACTATAGAGCTGAAAGAGTTTACTAGAGAGTATAATTGGAGCACGAGCATCTAGTTCCTCTGGAACCATGACAATTATGACACCTTGTAGTTGGATGGACTTAGTGGTTCAACCAAAAATTCTTCTCAATAGATGTCTAAGAGGTCAGTTATTGTGAGAGGATATTTAGTCTTGAGGTTCACCAGAAAAGATTATCCAACCTTCCTAAGAAGAAGAAGGAGGAATTCTGAAGCAGGACTGAGAGAGGAGGTCAAGAGGACTTCAGAGTGAGGGAGAAAAGTCTTAGAAGAAAAGTTGCTGTCAAAGATCTGAAGGAGAAGTAACCTGCTTATCTGAAAATGTGTCGAAGGACAGAAGCAACCTTTTAGCCTCGAAAAGTAAACTGCCACTGTGAACAGAAGTAAAATGGAAATAAAAGGACCTGACATACGAGCCACTTGAAGGTCTCTTGGAGGCAGATAGATTAACCTCTACCAAGGGAGTTGATCTGGGCACTCTTTCAAGGAGTCAGGAAACTCTGGTTTGAACATACAGCAAAATAAATATTAGACCAGAGAACCAGAACACTGATTCACTTTGACATTAACATAGCAAACCAGAAAATTCACTCTCCATAAATGTCTAGAGAAAGTCAGATTTGTCTGTGAATGAAAAAATCCCCAAGACATATTGATTCCCTGAGATGGGTAACAGGAATATTGGTGATATGTAATTAATCACTGGTAACACACACCCATACAGCACTACAACACCTAGCCTAATTAGAGAATGACTCCTACTCTTGAATTTCAAGGAGGATAAAAATATCTTTAAAAATGAGAAATAATGAGAATTTCTTTTTTTTACAATACAGTGTCATCAAATAAAGAGATCTATACCAGAAAAATAGGCAAAAACAATGTTATTTTGTGTGAGATGGGACACATACCTCTCTTCCCTGAGGGAATCCAAGGATTTGAAAGCATTGTAGAATGGGAAAACATTAAAATATTAAAAAATGTAACAAGAGTTCATTGTCGTAATTTTATTATGAAATCTGTGTTTCCTGTCTCTAGTTGCTGTACAGTGATTGTCTTGTGTAAAGGTGGCCTGTATTCAATAAACTTCCATTTTTTTCGAAGGTTGGAAAATAATATCAGCTTTTTGTTTTGTTGGTACCCATTACATTTTAATATGTATATTAGTTTTCCTGCAAATTTTAATTGTAATTGCAATGAGTATGTAACATTTAATAATTACCTTTAAATGGTAGGAAATGAGGATCATAATAGAGTAATGAGTTTGAACCTTGCATAATTACCATTTTCCTTATTGGTGCTAGTAAAGAACAAACCATCCGGACCATAAAGAATCTATTTCTTTTACAGAAAAGTACACTGTATTTTGGTATCCAATCAGAATTAGTTGGTTTTTTTAATTTGTAAAAGCCTAATACTTTGATGATAATGCTTTGCAACAAAAGACAAAGAGAAAACACATCTATTTTATCAAATAATCATTTGCAGTGTAACACAGCAGTGATACTAGTGTAGAATAGAGCCTCCTGGGAATTCATCTCAAATTATTGAAGCAGCTGTTTCTTCAGTTTAAAATAAAATATCCATAACAAGTTCACACATGACAGATGCAAGGTAAAAACTAGATTCCACAGTGTGAGCAAAAAGCAGATGTTTTGAATGATCATATTTATAACCAGATACAATAAATCTTCGTTTAACCATGGTATGGTTTCATGGATATTTTTATTCAAGGAGTTATTTAAAATGTACTTCCTGTAGTTTCTTACATCTTTTGAGAGCAAGGTTTCATTAAATGTAAATACCCTATAAATTATATATACATACACACACACACACACACACACACACACACACACACACACATATATGTCTGTTCTTGTATATCCCTGCTTACTTCTTGTGGTTCCTCAATAACCAACCAAATTGATTCTATAGTACTCAATTTTATTATGCCTTATGTAAAGAGAGCGTCCTCTTCCCTCCTTCAGTAAAAAAGAAAAAAAAAGAAACTTCTTTCATTATTGTGAATAAAACTCCTGATCTTATGTGGAGTCATTTTTAGGGTTTAAAACAGGAGAATCAATATTGCTTTTAACATGTTCAGATAATCTTAATTTGACATTAGCATCTGAAAACCATTGTTTTTATCAATTAAAACAGTGAAAACTTATACACACACATTATATATATATATATATATATATACATATATATATATATATATATATATATATATATATATATATATAGCTAGCAATTATATAGGCTTTAAGGTTAGCAAAGTGCTTTATCTACGTTAACTGAATTTAAAGATTTGAGAAACTTGAATAAAAAGGGTAGAAATTTGAAATGCGTCTATTACTTGGAAGTTTCTAGCAAATTTCTGATTAGATACTACACAAACAACCCTTAAAGCACTACAGAGATGTCAGCTATTATGACTATCTCCCAAGCCAGAATTGCTCTCTTTCTTCTCTGTACTGTCATAACTCTGTACATCTCAATGGACTTGTACATTATGTCTTTTATTTATAGCTATCTGTGTACAAGTCTTACTTTTCCCACTTGACCCCAAGCTCCAAGAGGGCTATGGGAGGCATTGGGACATAGTGGATACAGTGCTAGACACGGAGTCAAGAAGGCTTGGATTTGTGAATCCTGCCTCAAACACTTACTAGCTGAGCCTCAGTTTCTTAATTTGTGAAATAAAGGGGTTCCCCTGGATGATCTCTAAGTTCCCTTCAAGCTCTAAACCTATGATCCCTTGTGTGATTCTTCATTCTTTCCCCTCAAAGCAACCTGCTCATTCCCCTGTACATGGCAGATACTCAATATCTGTACATATTTTCTTGAATTGAACTGCTTTAAAACTACACATGCTTTCATTTCATCACCTTCGGGTACTATCACCAACCTCTCTCTTTTTATGCCTTTGGATTTCTATTTCTGAACCAAGAATTCCATCAAGGGAATGCAAGTATAATTTGATTTCTGTTCATTTTACATAAACTTCCTTCCCTGAAGGTGAGTGGCCTGATATGCATCAAGGATCATGGCTAACCTGCTCTTTAGTGTTGCTCCCATTAAAGGGAAGAGAAGTACCTAGGGCATTATTCTACATTAAAAACCATTTTCCTCACCTCTGAATGATGCTCTTCATTTTGCTGTAATACCTCTATGCAGAGCTCTGCTAGATGAAGGACCTCCTCTAGCTTTCTAGCAGGAGCCACTTGGTTCATGATCTCTATGGCAAAAAAGAGAATTACAATGATATTACCTTGGAAAGTCTCAACCAAGACAAACACATATTCTAACAGTGCTGAAATAAGAGTACGAATGGATGGTATTTGGTTTTTTTTTTTTGGAAGGAATAAATGATTCAAGACAACAGATACGCTACAATACGAATGAATACACAGTTGTAACAACAGCAAATCCCAGTTCACCAGATTACAGAAAATATTTCACCTTCAAAGCAATCACAGGAAAGGGAAAGCGCTTTTCTGTTTAATTCAGAGGAACTAACAGGTGCGCCAGTACATTAGATGTTCAACTTCTGTAACAAACAAGTTATAATTTTCTTCAAGATCAGGAATACAAAGAGAGAAGCTACCATGGATCTGTCTCTGTCTCTGTCTCTCTCTCTCTCTCCCCCTTTCATTGTATCATCAATACAATGCCATCTTCACAGATGAGTCATCCCTAAAATTTGCAAAGCCTGGTTTTGTGGTGGTAGTTGTTGTTGCCATTGAAATTCCATGCCTGAAATGTCTATAGTTTAGGTGATTACAAAACTGAAAAAAAAAAAGTACAAAGTCACCTAAAACCACTCTGACAGCATGCGATTAACTGATTTCCTTCCCAGCTCTCCCTTCGAAATAACCCACAGTTCTTTGAAGCTGCAGGTTCTTTCATTACTGTATCAAAACTGGTGCTCTAAAAAGACAGCTCAGAATAGGATTATAAAGTAGTGATCCAGAACTCAGTACCATTGAAAGCAAATAGCTCATTGAAGAGACACAACTAATTTGGCAGGAATGAGAGATGGATGCTGCCAATATTGAAAATGTTTCTAACGATTTACAAAAGAGAACTTCAAGTAGGAAGTAAAGGGCATTCAAAATAAATAGTTCTTTGGCTGGATGGGCCCACTATATCAAGGAAGTTGTAGGAAAGGCATTAAAACTTTCAGGAAATAAAGATCTCTTGTCTGGGAAGCCTGGGGGCTCTTTTGTTTTTTTCCTGTTGAAGAGCCTTCTACTTCATTTTCTCACCACCCCATCTTAACACCCCAAGGGATTTACTTGGAATAAGAGTCTTTTCCACTTTATTTATTTCTCAGATTTCTTCTTCTCTGGGTCAAGTAAAGAGGCCAGTCACCAGAGCTACTCTGGTTCTGTGTCAGGAGGAAAAAATGTTATATTTCTTTATTCAGGAGTGTCTAGTAAACCTAGCCACTTTCTTTCCTCACTCAAATTTATCTTCTTTCTCCTCTTTTCTTCCTTATTCAACTGCAGATGGAGAAATGGGTACGTGTGATGAGAGAGAAGTGCTGTCTGAATAGGCTTTGGGGGAAGATAAACCATATAAAAGTGTACCTTTTTCACTACCCCCAGGTCCATCCCTGCCCTTCCAGTGCAGCCACAACCCCCAGCAAGATGAAAGTTTTTGCTATCTACCTTGTGGCAGGGGTAAAGGAATATGGAAACCCAAATTCTCTGGAAGATGCTCAGAGTATGAACCACTTTCACAAAGTCACAAATACCATCACTCCACTATTCCATTCACTATTAGGATATGAAAACAAAGGCTCTAATTTAAGAAGCTCAGATTCATACATTCTTAAATATGCAAGGGACAAGTGAAGGACACAGAACAATTCACCCCCAAATGGAAAAAATCTCTCCTACAACATCCCTGTAAATAATTTTCTACCTCCCAATGACAGGAAACACATTCTTTATTAAGGATCTGTATTGTTGGACAGATCTAATTAAAACAATCTAGTTGGATAGAAATCATACACACATCCAAGTAAAGTGAGTGCCAAACAAGTGGTACCCAATTTTAGTACTGATTGAACAAACCACTTGCACAAACAAACATTAATATCCTTGAAAATATATTTTATGCCAGGGGTCAGCTAATTACCACTCAAGGACAAAATCTGGTACACCACCTGTTGTTTTGTTTTGGGTTTTTTTGTACAGCCTGCAAGCTAAAATGGTTTTTACATTTTTGAATACAGTAAAACTTTATTTTAAAATGTAAAAAACATTCTTAACTTGTGGACTGTACAAAAACAAGATGGGCTGGATTTGACCCAATGACTCACACTATAAGGCAGTAATATGCTGACTTTTGTTTTACACAACTATTCATAAGCAAAGTGTAGGTAATATCCTACTTATGCTGAATTTATGTCCAGCAAGTTATAGGTAGCTGCCTACTCATGGCCAGTGTTCATTTTTCCAATGCCTTTCCAATTACCTATAATTTTAAACTCATCTGAAATACACACACACACACACACACACACACACACACACACACATACACACATTAAGATTTTAAGCCACATAGCATGATTATTGGGATAATATTCAAGAAAGATTTTATAGCAATGAGCAGTCTGGGATCTTTCAAAGTAAGACATATTTCCCAAACGCTCTTCAGTCTGATCTAATACTCATTTCTGGGCCTTACTCCTCATTTATATGTATTATCTATTGAAAAGCTATGTACTAAAAACTAATTTGACATGCCACTTGCCCAGCTAGTGTAAACAATATTACTTTTAACCTACTTTAGATCATTTGTCAAATTTCTTTCACAATGCAGTGGTTTTCACTCCAGAGACTAATATTCTTGGGCCTCATACAATTATTACATTGGCCGTTATGAAAAAGCACATTTGTATAACCTCAAAAGCTCTAGAGAAGCTTCCATTTTTTTATGCAAAGCACTTTCCATGACACCAGTCAACATTTCTGGTTTTCATATATATATATATATATATATATATATATATATATATGTATGTATATATATATGTATATATATATATATATACACACACACACACACACACACACACACACCACACACACACACACACACACACACACACAAACACACACACACATACATATATATAGTTGTTTTACTTCTCACTTGATGTCAACATTTAGCAGGTCACTGAATGATTTACAGTCATGTATATCATAGTTCTATAACCTTAGTGTATGCAGACACTTTTCAAGGCTACATTTTGTTTTTCCTACTGAGTTAAATACCATTTTAAAATCACTGAAGCATAAACACAGTAGGATCTGTATTTTCTACATCCCTTAGTGAACTGTCTGATCCTAAAGGTGTGGTTTCATGTAGAAACTGCCAACAAAGCTCGTCTTACCTCCTCTCACATTTTCATAAAAAATGCATGTGAAGCTTGCAGAGACATTTGACATAAAGATCTTATAGAGATGATTGTATGATTGCATGCAGGTGTATGAGTTGGTAGTTACCTTTTTTTGGAAAGTTGGGTGGGGGTAAACACAGCATTCTTTTGGAATCTTCCCTTCTTTGAGCTATCTTGAGGATAGATCACAAATGTTTCTGAAATTGTATGGTTTACAATATGGATTTATTATGTTTTTATTCAGTCAGGTCCAGTGATTTTCCTGCCAGTGACTGATAACGAGAATAGTCACTATAAAAATGCCACTCAATATGTTCCAGATTTATATATCCTTGTTGTTTCATACTGATTTAATCTAAAAATACATATATGTGTGTTTCTGTGTGTGTGTATGTATGTATGTATGTATGTATGTATATCACTTGGTTTAGTTCCAAGGTCTCTTTAGCCCTCTTTTCTCAACTGCTTTTCACTCCTTTACGAAGTAAACTTCTGAATCCTTTTGTTTTCCTCTTCTATATGGTTATGCAGATGAGCTTGTACTCTAAACTGGTACTGTCCTCTACTTCACTGTCTTTCTGGGTTTGCTGACTGGGTTTGTTTGCTGGGTTTGGCATTTTCTGGGCTACTTGGGCCTCCTTGTGGCAACTGTTCTGTACCAGCTAAATCTGAGTTAATGCTTTTACTTTTGTCCAGTTCCAACTTCCTGGAGTTGCCATCACCTAAAAAGGTTAGGTGGGAGCTGCTGTAAATTCAAGGTTATCTTTTTATCTTTATCCTTTTCTTTTTTTTCCCTAATTTGGAATTTACTTTGACCTCTACTCTAACAATTTAGTGACATGACTATACACAAACAATTGATTCTGAAATGATTACTCTCTGTAAAGAGTTATTGCCCATCTGGAAATGATAAACAGTAAATTGATTTTTTATGGTTTTTGTGCTTGATGTGTACAAGGCCTATCAGGCTTCTAAATAATTTAGAAGTCTTGTTTATTTAATATCTTGATTTCAACTCATATTTCCCAATATAATTTTTATCATCCTTTCCAATACATACCTTCACATTCGTGTTACTGAGTGACAAGATAGATGTCAACTTCATCTCTGTGAGCTTCTTTATAGAATTACTCTATGTCATTCTCTTTAATGGATGTTGTTATATAAGCTATTATTATCATGATAATGGTCTGTTTATTTATATTCTCTGTGAACACCTGTTCAAGGCAAGAGCATCAAATATTCAACGAAATAATGGCTGCGTGTACCCAGAGACGAGGAGGAAATCTGTCACTCCTCTCTTTGTCTTTCCAAGAAGAATTTGGAAACTCTCTCTCCATTTAGCTGTAGCTTCTTCACATTTTTTGGTTCCTATATAGCAGGAACGCTTTTATGGATACGTTCCAGTTCCTACAGTAGTATATCAACTTAATGGCCACACATCAATCACCTACTGGAAGCATCAATGGTTAAATGAGTGTTTGTAGAAGGTCTAGGAATTTCTGAGCACTCTTTGCCTTTTCCGTCATTTTTTGCTATAGAAAGAGGTAGCACAGCACTTTGGTTCATTTTATACTCTCTTTAAGAACTCAAAATTTTTTGGTAGGATTTTGGTAGGAATGGTACAAAGAATAATTTTTATAGTTTCTGAGGACAAATTGAACATTACGAACTAGAATGGTCATGGTAATAACAGAGAAAGGAAGACCAGGGTGGGAGGTTGAAGGACCAGTTGGAATACACTTCAGAGGTGATCTACTCCAACTACTTCATTTTATATATATATATATATATATATATATATATATATATATATATATATATATATATATATATATATATGAAGTAAACTGAGGCCAAGGGAGGTCAAATGACTTGCTCAGGATTCTACACATCATAAGGGGAAAGGGTGTTCAAAAGGGTGTTCAAAGAGGGGTGGTGGTGGTGGTGGTGGTGGTGGTGGTGGTGCTGGTGTCACTGTTAATAACAGCTAATTGGAATCTAATTGGGGAATTGTGAAAGATGAAGCTTGAGTGGGTGGGAAAGCATATAATGGTTAGACTTCAGCAGACACTAAATATTGGGGTAAGAAGTAGGGACTTTGTTCTATAGCCATATTAAAGGTTTTTGAGCAGGAGTGTGACCTGAAAGTGATTTTAGTAAGACTAAACAGAAGGCATGTAGTGGGAAAGAAATGGGACAGAGAAAATCTACTTGGAGGTTATAAAGGTCAGGTTGTAAGCGCAGAAACCCTAAATTAGGGTTGTATCAGTAAAAACAGAAAGGAAGAAGGAAAAATGAAAGGTATTACTGAAGGAAGAATTCACAGAACTTGGTAATGGACAGGATATACAGAACAAGGGAGAGGGAGAAGTTAAAGGCGATTCTATAATCAGAAGCCTGGTTGTCTTAGAAAATGACAGTACTATTGATGGAAGGAGGAACAGAGTCACAATGGGCCATCTAACAGATATTAAGACTAGTGATTTGTATAAACATCATCTGATTTTTCTGATTATAATTGTCTTTGCACAGTGTCTGTATAAAGAATGCAATGGATAAATGCCTATTGATTGCTCTGAAAAGGTAATCTACTTGCATTGGAATTGCTGAGTTAAGTCAAGTGAGAAGGATGGACAACAAGAAGTATTCAGGGATCACAGGTTATAAGTGCAGTACTGTGAGGAACAACCACCAGCATTATGGTGGAACTAATCATATAAAAATACTCAGAAGAATCATTTAAGGCAACTCTACAGAAATAATGATTATCTGGAAATAACAGGAACTGGAGGATTATAGACATTGCTAGGACAGTCCAATTGAAGTCAACATGACCTTACCATGAAACAAAGAAGTCATGTCAAAAATAGGGGCAAACTAGTTGACCATGGCATTAGTCCCAACTCAGAGAATATACAGAATATTTCAGGATTATCTGGTAGGTTATTTGGTTGATAAGGGCAGGAAGTGTCTCACATTCTTATTTGTAACAGCACTTAGCATCAAGTTTGGTCCATAGTAAGCACTTAAAAAAATGCTGGTTGATTGAGAATATATACTCACTTAAAATGTACATTGCTGACTTACGGCAAAAAAGAAAAAGCTCTTATCAAAGAAGATCTTATCCACCCTCAGAGAGACAGAGGACAAATAAGTATAGTATGTGCTTGTACAGATGCATATGAATGCATGAGAATGATTATAGATATCTAAGTATATGTATATGTATGTGTAATTATATGTGTATATATATGTGTGTGTGTATAGGTCTATATATGTATGTATATACATGTACACACACACACATATACATATATATATATACACACACATATATACACATACACACACATGCAGCCACGCTTAATTTTAGCCTTCTTGGGGGACGGAGAGGAAGAAAAGGGAAAAAAGAACAAAGTAAAAAGAAAACTTACAAGGAAGCAAAGAAAAGATTGACAGCTCTGAACATAATGTGTAGTATTTATTATGTTGGCTTTCTTGAAATGGAAATTTATTGCTGTATATTTTGAATCCTCTCTTATTTTCTGCTGTGCACATGGCAATGCTTTTTTTCTTATTTTGTATTTAAGTTTTAGTAAAAAAGAAAAAGAAAGCTGTATATTTTGAAACTTCACCCAGGATTTTGATTTCCATTCATTACCTTACAAATCACTTCATCTGTCTGTGACAAAGTTTCCTCATCTGTAAAATGAGGGAATTTAATGAAATGATCTCTAAGATCTCTTCCACCTTCAATTGCTATGGCCCTAAGAATTAAATGAATTGCAGATTAACTGTTTTTCAGTGATTCTATAGCATTATGGTGACATGGTGGAGAAGGAGCATAACTCCTGAGTTCTTCTAAGGTGATGACAAATAACCTGTCGGTGGAAAACACCTCCTCCATTGCTACTAGTGTGTGGGGCTCTTGAATTGTCTTGTAATTAGTCTCTCTACCTTCAACCTCCCCTCACTTCAATCCATTTTCCAAGTTTAACAATATTTCTCCTGCCTCCCATTCAATAAATTCCAGTGGCTCCCTATTGCCCTCCGAATCAAATATAAAATCTTCTATCTGGCATTCGAAGCCCTTCACAACCTGACCCCTTCTTACTTTTCCAGTTATCTTACACTTTACTTCCCTCCATTCACTCTACAATCCAGTTACACCAAACTACTTCTTGTTCTTCACAGATGACACTTCCTGACTTTATATATTTGTACAAGGTATCCCTCATGGCTGAAAACCTCCACTCTTAACCTACAAGTCCTAGCTGTCTTGGCTTACTTCAAAACTTAGCTCAAATTCCATGTTCTCTAGCCCATTAGGATGTAAGTTCCTTGGAAGCAGGGACTATGTTTTTGCCTTTCTTTGCATCCCCAGCACTTAGCACAGTGCCTGTAACACAGTAAAGGCTTATTAAATAAATACTTGTTGACTAACGAACCCTGTTTGCTTTAAACAGGACAAGTGTGACAGTCCACTGGTGGCAACAGGGTTGGAATAGGATCTTTGGTTTCTAGTCAAACCATTATCTGATACTATCTATTTGTCTGTCTCTTTTTTGGCTAGGCAATGGAGTTAAGTGACTTGCCCAGGGTCACCCAGCTAGTAAGAATTATGTGTCTGAGGCAGGATTTGAACTCAGGTCCTCTTGACTCCAGGACCGGTGCTCTATCCGCTGCACCATGATACTATCTGGTTTCTTTTAAAATATAAATTTGTTTATTTTTAGTTTTCAACATTCACTTCCACAAGCTTTTGAGTTCCAAATTTTCACCCATCTCCCCCCTCCCCCACCCCAAGATGTCATGCATTCTGAATATCCCTTCCCCTAGTCTGTCCTCTCTTCTATCTCTCTCCCTTCTCTTATCCCCTTCCCCTTCTATTTTCCTGTAGGGCAGGATAGACTTCTGTACCCCATTTCCTATTTCTTATTTCCCAGTAGCATGTGAAAACATTTTTTTAAAAACACATGTTTTTAAAACTTTAGGTTTCAAATTTTCTGTCTTCCTCCCTCCCCACCCACCCTCATTGAAAAGGCAAGCAACTCAATATAAGTTGTACATGTGCAGTTATGCAAAACACTTCCTTAGTAGACATGTTGTGAAAAACTAACTCTTAATCCTATCCTGCCCTCCCATTTATTCTATTCTTTCTTTTGACCCTGTCCCTCCTCAGAAGAATTTACTTCTGATTACCCACTTTCCCAATCTGCCCTCCTCTCTATCATCCCCTGCTCTTGTCCCCTTCTCTGCCTATTTTCCTGTAGGGTAAGACAGATTTCCATTTCCAATTGTATGTGTATGTTATTCCCTCCTTAAGCCAAATCCTATGAGAATAAGATTCACTCATTCCCTCTCACCTTCCCCTGTTTCCCCTCCACTGTAAGAGACTTTTCTGTTTTTTTTTGTGAGATAATTTACCCCATTCTACCTCTCCCTTTCTTCTTCTCTGAGTATAATCCTCTCTCATCCCTTGATTTTATTCACCAGATATGACCCCTTAATCTTCAACTCACCCTGTGCCCTCTATCTATACATATAATTTTTTTCCTCCAACTACCCTAATACTGACAAAGGTCTCATGAGTTATAAATATCATCTTTCCATGCAGGAATGCAAACAGTTCAATCTTAATAAGTCTCTTATGATTTCTCTTTCCTGTTTACCTCATCATGCTCCACTTGAGTCCTGTATTTGAAAGTCAAATTTTCTATTCAGCTCTGGTCTTTTCATCAAGAATGCTTGAAAGTCCTCTATTTCACTGAATGACCATTTTTTCCCCTGAAGGATTATACTCAGTTTTGCTGGGTAGGTGATTCTTGGTTGTAATCCTATCTCCTTTGCCCTCTGGAATATTATATTCCATGCCCTGCAGTCCTTTAATGTAGAAGCTGCTAAATCTTGTGTTATCCTGATTGTGTTTCCACAGTACTTGAACTGTTTCCTTCTGGCAGCTTGTAATATTTTCTCCTTGACCTGGGAACTCTGGAATTTGGCTACAATATTCCTAGGAGTTTTCCTTTGGGGATCTCTTTCAGGAGGAGATCTGTGGATTCTTTCAATTTCTATTTTGCCCTCTGGTTCTACTATATCAGGGCAGTTTTCCTTGATAATTTCTTGAAAGATGATGTCTAGGCTCTTTTTTTGATCATGGCTTTCAGATAGTCCAATAATTTTTAAATTCTCTCTCCTGGATCTATTTTCCAGATCGGTTGTTTTTCCAATGAGATATTTCACATTGTTTTCTAATTTTTCTTTCTTTTGGATTTGTTACTGTGTCATGATTTCCTCATAAAGTCACTAGCTTCCAATTGCTCTATCCTAATTTTTAAGGAAGTATTTTCTTCAGTAATCTTTTGGACTTCCTTTTCCATTTGGCCAATTTTCTTTTTAGGGCATTTTTCTCCTCATTGGCTTTTTGGACCTCTTTTGCCATTTGGGTTAGGCTATTTTTTAAGGTGTATTTTCTTCAGTATTTTTTGGGTCTCCTTTAGCAAGCTGTTGACTTGTTTTTCATGATTTTCTTGCATCACTCTCATTTCTCTTCCCAGTTTTTCCTCTACTTCCCTTACTTGCTTCTCAAAATCCCTTTTGAGCTCTTCCAAGGCCTGGGACTGATTCATATTTTTCTTGGAGGCTTTGGATGTAGGAGCTTTGACTTTGTTGTCTTCTTCTGGTTGTATATTTTGATCTTCTTTTTCACCAAAGTAAGACAATATAGTCTGACTCTTTTTGCGTTGCTTGCTCATGATCCTGGCCAATTACTTGAGTTTTAAACTCTTTGTTAAGGTAGATCTGCTTCCAATGTGGAGAATGTACTGTCCCAAGCTTTGGGGGGTTTGTACAGCTGTTTTCAGAATTACTTGTAGGGCCCTGTAAATTTTCAGTTCTTCCAAGGTGGTATGATAAGGGGCGAGGTGTTTACTCCTTTCCTGGCCTGTGACACAAGTACTCCTTTCTGTCCTGTGACTGTGAGGAGGGGTTTCTCTCCACAGCCACTACAAGTTCCACCATGCCAGCATTCCTCCTCATCCCAGCATTCCCGCCCAGAACTGTGACCCAGATCCAAACACGGGCAAAGCAAGAGATTCCTGCCTCAGCACTGGCAACGAGATCCCTGCAATCCCTCTCTGATCAGCCACTGTATTCCCCCTCAGTCTGTGGGCCGGAAGCTCGGGAAGCAGCTGCCCCCCCAGCACCACACTCTTGGGGAATGGAGCTGAAACCCCACCTTCCTTTCTCAGCACTGACAGAAACAGACTTTTCCCACTGACCTTCTAAGTTGTCTTTGGCATTCATGGACTGAGGAGTCTGGAAACCTCCACAGCTGCCCACGATTCAGTCTTCTGAGGCCTGCTCCAGGTTTGCTGCGGCCTGCGTGCCCACGCTGCGCTCCCAGCCCTGCGCGATACACCTTTCTGATCAACCATCCAGGTTGTCTTGGGCTGGAAATTTGTTTCACTCGTGTCTTTTTGTGGGTTCTGCTGCTTCAGAATTTGTTTAGGGCCATTTTTTATGAGTATTTGGAGGGGTTTGGGGAGAGCTCAAGCAAGTCACTGCTTTCACTCCGCCATCTTGGCTCTGCCCCTGATACTATCTATTTGAAAGCATCAGGCAGAATCTTTTATTCAAAATTCACACTTATAAGTTTCCTTTATTCTCAAGAGTCTATTACTTACTTCCGAACAGCTCATCTACAAAATGGAGGGATTAAAGATTTAAAGGTCCATTGCAAAAACCACTCCCTCATTTTTCAGATTAGGAAGTTGAGTCACAAAGAAGTTAAGGGGCTTGTCCAAGGTCCTGTGGGAGTTAAGCATCAGAGCCTGGAATCAAACTGGGGTCCTGTGCTTCAAAATCCAGTGCACTAATATACCAGACTGCCTCTAAAATAAAGTAAATCCTTTTGATCTCCATCACTCAGAAAAGGATGAAAGACCAATACAAATTGTAAATAAGAGAGGTTGAAAGTTTGAGGAGTTGATGACAAAATGAAAACCCCAACCCTTTATACATGTTTGAAATAAACAGAAATCATTATTGTGGTTACCTGAAAACTTCTGTCTAGGCTGAAAGCCCATTAGAGTGTTAAAAGCTCCTTTTACATTTCAGAGTGTCTTACACAAACAGACAGAGATGGCACACTCTTTCTTTGAAATGATACAATGTTACGAATCATGTCACCCTTTCTAGATTCAAGATAGTGACAATACTCAAACTCCATATTCATATATTATGGCCTCTTCAATACATTAAACAAACTCCAATTCATCAAGTGTTAGGTATTTTGCTTTTTTCCTTGTTTCATAGTTTCCACGGTCAAAAACTTTATCACCAAGCAGCCAGTCTATTGGTTCTAAGGCTCTCCAGACTCAGCTAGCTCAGCTGGTCCTTGGAAATCAGATATCCTTTGTCTGGAAGTCTTTCCAGCATGGAAGAATCTGCTAGATCTGGCAGTCTGTTGGGAAAGCCAGCACCATCTCTACGCCATGATGAAATGTTGGAATAGGACTTTGTAGTCCGTGGTCCTATACAGCTCCCTTCTGCTTCTGGCTTGGAGGTGGCCGCGGGCGAGGAGGGGGGGAAGAAAGAGAGGGCTAAGAATCACAGCATTAGACTGTCAATAAACATTAACTTAGCTCTTGGTACTCTGAATGTGAGCCCCTTGTCTGGTGATTAAGGAGTAGACATACTACTGGAGGAACTGGATCAGACTGACCTTGAAATTCTCACTATCAATGAAGTAACACAAAAGAAAATTATAGCCAAATGGAGGAAGCATGGCATAGTGGATAGAGGACTAGACCTGCAATCAGAGAGATCTGAGTTCCAAAACTGTCTCAGGCAATTACTAGTGCAAATCACTAAACTTCTCTTAATAGCAGTTTCTTCAGCTGTAAAATGGGAATAATAATAGTACCTCCTTCACCAGACTGTATAGTTGAATCCTAGCTCTAGAACTGGGAGAGACTTTCAAGTTCATCTAGTTTAATCCCCTCAGATGTAGAAGCTGAAGCCCAGAGAGTTTAACTGACTTGATTTAAAAAAACCCACAGGTAGTGTCATTATGAAAATAAAATGAGATAATTTGTGTAAATCACTTTTTAAAACTTAAGGCACCATATAAATGTTAACTAAATGGAAGGATAGCTTCCAAAGATTCTCTTTGTTGAGACAAAAGAATTGGGAAATTAGGTTATTATCATGTGTCCAAAAGGCAGTAAGAACATTATTTTGGGAGACTGTAGGCTATTTCATCTTATATTGCTCAAGACAAGAATTTACAAAAAAAGACTACCATCAGGATTCCAGCTAGAATCCCACCTTCTACAGAAATTAAATCCCCCTTTAATTCTAGTCTTCCCTCTGTTGATTATCTCTAATTTAACCTGTATATAGCTTATTCGTACATAGGTTTTTACATATTGCCTCCCCCATTAGATTATGAGCTCTTTGAGAGCAGGGGCCATTTTTGGCACTTATTTGTATCCCAGTGCTTATTAGCACAGTGCCTGGCACATAGTAGGTCCTTAATAAATGTTATTTTTTATTGATTGAGATAACTTCCATTTTTCCACCGCAAAATATACAGAGGTAAAGATATTCTATGAGGAACTTAGCAAGATTCATCAAATTAAATCAATATATACTTGACTTTTAATGAAGTGTGTATATGGTGGATGAAGAGCTAGGGTCAGCATGACTTGGGCTCAAGCCTTGCCTCTGACATATACTGGCAAATCATGCCCTAGGCTAGTCACTCACCCTCTCAGGGCCCTGTGCATTTCTCTAAGAATACAAGTCACAGAGCTCTTGCTGATCTGCACTGGTAGAGAAAGTCTCCTGACCCCAGAGTTCCCCACAGTGGTAAAACCACAGTGGTAAAACCCCTTGCCATAAATCCCAAAACAAAAAGCCTTTAACGCTTGATGACTTTAATGCAAAGGTTGGTGGGAGAGAAGTACATTGGCTATGGAGCAAGGGTTAACTGAGTGACATCCTGTATTCCTCACTGGTATTTGTGCAATTTTAAACAATCTAGACAGCCCCAAGCATATTTCAGAAAACCCTTATAGAAGATTATAGAAGGACAAAGAGGAGAGTTTCCCAAAATGAGAAGCCAGAGGTGAAGTGGGATTGGCACAGTTGGTAGGTATACCAAAGACACTGGTGAAAAAGACAGAAGCACTGAAGTGCCATTGTGTTTGCAATCTTTGACAGTCACACATGTCAACATTCTAGACATTCAAAGCATTATATATTCAATATTCTATTAGACAATATTTACCAATAGCTCCATTCAAGTATTTTACAATTGGTAGCATTGGTGATGTCTTCCTTACAATGTTCTAAACATTAGTTTCATTTCTACATCACTACAAGTGGCCCACATTCTCCTACCTCTACATCAAGTTCCTGATTATTCTAATACCTTTCAAATGGTGACATTCAAAACAAACACATTTAAGGTAGATAACATGTTTTTCTGGCAAATGTTGATATATCACTCGGAGCGGTTATTCCTGATTAATTTCTATATCTCTCTGGTCTTTCATTCCTTTCCTTTTGACTCATGGTTTTCTTCTACCATTAGTTGATTATAATTATGTGGATTCTAAAAGTACTTTGATTCAATATTTTTAAAAGAGAGATTAGACACAAGATCTATCATTTCAGGGGAAGGGACAGGAGGAAATAATATCTAGATCAAATGTTATGTTTCCTGACCTTTATCTCCCACCAAATTGTCATTGCGTCACCAAGTGGCTCAGCTGCCAATAACAAAGAATCAGAATTCTGACAGAAGATGATGATGTCCAGTCAGTTAATAGACAGTAAATATTTCTTAAGTGCCTGCTATACTGGGATAACTGCTGGCATACAAAGAAAGGCAAAAGACAATCTCTGATCTCCTTAAGTTTACAGTATAATGGAGGAGACAACATACAGACAACTATATAAACAAGATTATCTACAATTGAAAAAAAAATCAATAGAATTAAGGCATTAGAATAAAAGGGGATTGGGAAACTCTTCCTTTAGAAGGTGAAATTTTAGTTGGGACTTGAAGGAAGCCAGAGAACTTCTTCCAGGAAGCATAGATGAGGAAGTAAATCATTTTAAGCAGGTGGGATAGCCAGTGAAAATGCCAGGAGGCAAATATCAACAGACTGAAGAATATGTGGGGGGTGGGGTAGGTTGTAAAGGGCTTTGAAGGATAAACAGAGGATTTTATATTTGATCCTAGCGGTAATATGGAGCCACTGGAGCGTAATGAGGGGTGGATGGCTGACATGGTTAGATATCTGCTTTAGGAAGATCACTTTAACAGCTAAGTAGAGGATGGACTGGAGTGGGGAAAGATTTGTGACTGGGAAACCCACCAGCAGGCTATTGTATTGGTCCAGGCATGAAGTAATGGGAGCCTGCACCACGGTGGTGGGATTGTCAGAGTATAGAAGGGGGTATAAGTGAAAGATGTTACAGAGGCAAAACCACCAAATATTGGCAACAGATTGGATATGGGAAGGCGGATGAGAGAGGGTGAGTAATCGAAAACGACGCTTAGGTTGTGAGCCTGGGTGATTAGGAAGGCAGTGGTACCCTCTCTACTGTAATAAGGAAAGTGGGAAGAAGGGAGGATTTAGGGAAATAATGAGTTAGATAATCATTATATAATATATAATATTACATATAACTAGATAATGGGTTCAGTTTTGGAGCTGTTGAGTTTAAGATGTCTTCGACATCTAATAGGCAGGTGGACACAGAAGGCTGGGGGTCAACAGAGAAGTCAGGGCTAGATTCGGCTGACTCAACAATCATCAGCATAGAGCTGATCATTGAATTCAAGGGAACTAGAGATCGCCAAATGAAATAGCAAAGAGGGAGAAGAGAAGACGTGGGCCAAAGTCCACAAGACACCCGTGCCCAGGGCTTATGTCTTGTGGCAGAGCTGTACTTCCTTGCTTTTCTTCATGATAGAGGGTACAGGGATGTCAACATCAGATGTAGAGTGCTGTCCTGACACCTTTTAGTAGCTCTTTGTCAGAAATTCTTGGAGGGTTGTGGTCTCCGGCCAGGTTAACAAGTAGATCTGGCTGACTGGAATTCATGAGTCCTGATCAGGCAAATCATACAACTATATTTTTTATGTGACAGCAATTTCTCTGCTCAATGCTAAAAACATTCTCAAAATCCTAATACTGGGGAAATAGCTCTGGCTTCAGGCTTTGCAGTAAACCATAGCTGGATGTGGTATATTTCTGTTTTAGACAATATATCTAGTAGTGCTGGGAAAGGAAATTTACTTTCCTTGAGTCCCATGAAATGGCTAGATTATGCAACATCAACTCATACATCTATTCTATAGAACTACTAGAAACTGGGAGAAATTGGTTATATTTAGTCTGTATAGTTCCTTCCCAAACTGGCCTATAGGGGCTTGGTCTCCTAATCCAAAGATCTTTATCGAAGAAGGTACTTTTATTCTGATTATCATTGGGGTAGTGAAGATTTGCAGGGGCGTTTACTTTTATCAAGAAAGAAAAAAAGCTCACAAAGTTTGTAGAGGTCTCTGAGGTCACTTAAAGCTGGGCCTCACAATATACAGTAAAGGAACACACAGAACATTGATTCACCTAAGAATGCACAAGTGGGGTAGACTGGCCCTGTGATAAGACGGCCTTTGTTTCCTAAATAACAAGGATGAGTCAGATTTCACTTCTAAACTACAATGTCTTTCCTTCCTCTCTACCAGTAGAAGGTTGGTGGGTTCATTACAGCTTTGGCTGCAACAGAAAGCATGACTTGATGTGGTAGGCTGGTGGCTACCTCTACATTAGCTAACTTATTGGGAGATATATATATATATATATATATATATATATATATCATATATATATATATATAAAGCTTCTAAAATTAACCCAGTAAGACACGGATATTCTCCCAAGTTATGGACCTGAGGAAGTTGGCATAAATTTGTCTGCCTGTGTCAGCAAATCCAGGGACCGGCAATTTTGGAGTTAAAGGTACTGTTAAAGGTATGTATCCTTGAGTTTATAGAAGAATCCTTCCACATAGCTCAGCATGAAATTGTTTCCTGGTGAGTGGGGTTTGGTTCAGCAGATGTTCAGCAGGTGACCCTGACCACCAAGCATTGTAGGACAAAGGTTATGTTGTCTGGGCTCTAGGTGATGCTTAGGGGGTAGGATTCCATAAACATAAAAAAGGTTTCATTAGATCAGAAACCCAGAGACCAATGAAAGATGGTGGGTGATGAATGGTGCATCCAGGAGGCAGAGCAGCAGACAGCTTGATTTTACATTCTCCAGTTTGCTTCCTGTAAGGCTTCAAGAGATCCTTGGAGGGTAGCAAGTTCTACCTAAGTCTGTTTGAACTGTTACTGTCATACCTCAGATGGAGGGCTTGCAGTGTGATGAATGCTTAGCCAATGTATGAGAAAGGATTAGAGAACTATGATAAGTTGGTCTGGGTCTCTTAGAAGAAAAGGCGGAACAGACAATGATTAGGGAAATGAACTGACTGGGAAAGTACTCTCCTGAAAGAGAGGGTATGGTCCAGTACAGAGGGTATGTGGCCTAGAAGAGTAAACAGGATGTCTTGCACAATGTTGTCAAGCTAGAAATCACAGAGTAACTAAATCCAAGAGTCTTGGAATGAAGCTACACAGATGTGCAAAGTGAAGGTCCAAGGAGAACACATTACAAAGGCAGAAAAAGGGGGATCATCTCACTGGGGTGATAATAATAGAATCTTTGAATTGGAAGATAACCTCAGGCACCTTCTAGGTCCATTTATAATTTAACAACAATCTCACTTACAATTATCTGGTGTTTGCCTGAAAACCTCTCATGATGGGGGATTCCCTGCCTTGAGAGGTAATCCATTTTCCTTTTGGATAGCTCTAATTGTTCATTGTTAGGATAGCTAGGTGATGCAGTGGATAGAGCATTGGGTCCAAAGTTAGGAAGACATCTTCCCGAGTTCAAATCTGGCCTCAGAAACTTAATAGCTATGTGACCATGGGCAAATCGCTTATCCCTGTTTGCCTTAGTTTTCTCATCTATAAAATGACCTAGAGAAGGAAATGACAAACTACTCCAGGATGTTTGCCCAGAAAACCCCAAATGGGTCATGATGTTAGACACTACTGAAACATTTGGACAACAATAACAAATTGCTCTTTGTTAGAGACTTGTTTCTTTTTTCCCCTTCACACCTATAATCTCACTCTTCAACTTCTATCTAGTGCTCCTAAGGCTGCCCTCTGGGGCCAGGAAGAACAAATCTAATCCTAATACTGGTCAGAGCCAGAACTAGCACAAGGTCACTGGCATTTTGTTCTGGACACTGAAATGTCTATGTGGGTGTTTCCCTTAGCAAAGCATTGGACACAAACTGGCCCAGCTCCCTAATACAACTCCATGTGACTGGTGGTCATCACACCTCTCAGAGGCCTACCCACAGAAACCCAGAGACTGATATCACATGGACAGGATGCCCAGCATCAGCACAGGATCAGCAGCAAAAGCAAAATGCCCTGGTCGTGTCTACCCTCCTCACACCACACAGTAAACTCAGACATAATCTTCCGACGCCCTATATGTCTTTATCTTCTGGAACCCTTCTCAACTGTTACCCTATCATTCATCTTCCTCTTACATTCCTTCCATCTTCTGGCACTTGTTGACACTTAGCTTTTTCCTGATGACAGGTCTCTTAGTACTTTCTGCAAGTCGAGCTGCTCCTACTCTCATACCCACTAACACACAGGGCCAGGAGAAAGAGTTGGTATACTTCTTGCTTCTTTTTGCCACCTTCAGTCCCTCCCCCTGCCATGTTACTGAGAAGGCATTGCTCCTCTTTTAAAGTTCATGCCATCCCAAACAGATCCTTGTTGCTGTCATTTATGTTCTTCTAGGTTATTCTCCAACCTCCCTGATAAATTCAGTACCTGCATCATAGTTTTCTTCTCTACCCAACCCTTTCCCTCTCTGAACCCCTTAGTTTCTTAGTCTCTCAAACTTCCATGAATTCCATCTACAAATTACATTAACCACTAATGTAAGTGGTCATCAGACTTTGACACCTTACATATTCCCCACTACTGTAAATCATCCCAGCAGGTCCTCCAACTCCTAATAGTTGTTTAAGGCCATGGTCTTCACTGTATTATTTATTGTATCACCCTGATCTTATGGAAAGACGTTAAAGCATAAGAATGATTTTACATTTTGGATTTGGGGAAGAGATCACAAAATCAATGTATTTCTTCTCTGGGGGGAAAAAACATGCGAAAATTGCAAATCCATGAAGTACTATCCAAACAGTGAAAAGTTATGTCAAGTGATAGTAGGAAGGAACAAAAGATGAAATAGAGGAATATAATTTAGAGCATTCAGAATCCAGGCATGTTACATATGCACACACTCTGTGTTCTTCTATATTGTAATCCCATTTCCATCTCAATATCTAATTTGCCCAGCAAACTATGTTCATTTTTTTTTCAAGTGGCAAAGTCTGAGAAAAACCTCTGAGTGATGGTAGGTGTTTCAGAGCATGGAAGTTGTTCTGGTGGACCTAATGTTTAATTCTCATGCATTGAGAAGTTCAAAATGAATCAGCAGTATGTAATGACAGCCAGAAAAGCTACTGTGATGTTAAGCTGCATCGAAAGAAGTAGTGTTGAGTGGCAGGGAAGGGATCCTTATTTTGTTCTGTCTTGGCCAGATTATATCTACAATATTGTGTTAATTTCTCAGTACAACATTTTAGGAGGGGCACTGATAAGCTAAAAAGCATTCAAAGGAGGATGATCTCAGTTACCTGCCATATAATGATCAATTGAAGGAACTGGCACAGGTTAGACAAGAGGAGATTTTTTTATGTATATGTATGGGAAAAGGGAGAAGGGGAAAGAATTATAACTGCTTTCAAGAATTTTGAAGGCTGTTAAATAAAAAAAGAAATAAATTTGCCTATTTGGCATAACAAGGCAGAAGTAGGAATAATGACCAGAAGTTAGGAAAAGGGGAATTTAGGCTTAATTTGAGGAAAAGCTTCCTTAACAATTATAGTTCTCTAAAAGTAAAAAGGGAAGCCTCAAGAGGTAGTGGGCTTCTTTCTGTTCTCAAGAAGTCTGTGGGGAAAGCCTGGATGTCCCTCATTGATTATATTGTAGAGGGTAGTCTTCATGTTTGGACTGAATTAGTTGGCCCTCTGAGGTCCCTTCCAACTCATATTCTGGGCTTCTTAGAAATTGCGTTGTCTTTGTAATGAATTCTTCTGGAACTGATCTTCTGTTCCGGAATCTTAGGGAAGACTGCTCTGGGCCCACTCTCTGGAAGACCCCTGAACATTTGGTTCTATGGACATCTCTGGGGTTTTAATCCACTTGAGAGGGAGGTACGTTATTTTAGTACAGACTACCCAGCACTCTCTTCAACCTTCTTAGGCAATAGGCTCGTGATTCCAGGAGGGGAATAATTCTTAGAGCTGATGCATCCACTATCAATCCTTCTATGGCACCATGATGTCCAGTAATACTTCCTGATTTTGTCATGCCAACTGGTGTGAGTGAACATAATAACTATTAATTACTCTCTTGGTTTGTTCTACTCACTAAAATATAAAAGCTACAGTAAAGATATGAGAGGCAGTCCATTGGACAGGAAGAAGAAAAAGAGGCTGTGTAACTAAACTGTGATTCTCCTGAGGTACCCGCAAAAGGCTAAAAAATCTAGAGACAAGCTTCCAATCCCTTGGGAAGATCCTCTTTGGAGAAGTTACATGAGGATATGGGAAAAAAAGAAACCAAACCAGGATGAGGTATGAATGAGTTGCAATCTGCCCTAATGGAAGAAATGTTTATATAAAAGAGATCACCAATCCATCAAAGCTTAAGATTTACTCATTGTTTCCCCTACATCATGGTTATTATCCCTTTTCAAAGATGAGGAACTGAGGGGCAGCTAGGTTGCGCAGTGGATAGAGCAGTGGCCCTGGATTCAGGAGGAACTGAGTTCAAATCGGGCTTCAGACACATACCACTTACTAGGTGTGTGACCCTGGGCAAGTCACTTAACCCCACTGCCTAGCAAAAAAAAAAAAAGATGAGGAACTGAGGCTCAGAGAGGTTAGGAGATGTCTAGGGTTACAGAGTCAGAAAGTGATCATAAATTGGTTTAGAACTAATTTTTTTATTCCAAGACTCTTTCGACTATATCCTACTACCTCTTCAATATCAACCTATATTTTAATATGAGCCTCATTTTGGATGAAAGCTGGATTTTTCTAGCAGGCACAGGATCCTTTCCTGCTTTCCAAGTTTCTAGAATTCTGTCCTAGAAAGAAGGTTCTCATAGAAAAGCATTAATCTAAAGAGCAACAGACTATCTGCCAGAGCTTCTGAAAATCGAGAGAATCCCAACATTAGAGCTGTTTGAAAACAATAGTTCTGTGGTCTCCTAATTCCATAGTTACCTCTGGGGCCTATCTGTTTAATGACCCAGTCATTTAAAGTAACAGTATCAATTCATTCCACCTTGGAATTAGTCATCCTAATGATATTGTGCTTTAGCATAATTGTTCTGTGGTCACAGTCAAATTAACAACTTTACCTGGATTACCTCTCATGTCAAAGGCATTTCTAAACCACTGACCAGTTATGGCGCGAAGGGGAATCAGCCACTAAGGTATAGGCCAATGGGAATAGTACATGATCCAAATTGAGCAGTCTCTATAAGCCAATATAACTAGTGACTATCCAGCATCTAAGGATGTGAACTGTCAGGTTTATATGAAGTGAAGAGATTTCATTACCCCTCCTCAAAAGATTCCTTTAAAAGACATATAGTTTATTTTCAATTTCCTAAAATATGGGAAGGTGGTGGTTAAGTTACAAAGAAAAGGAATTATAGAGTTGTATTATATTTTTATACTGTGTTCTCTTTCATAGACCCACAGATTTAGGGCCGGAAATGATCTCAGAGGTAATCAAATCCAACCTCCTCATTACACATATGAGGACACTTAACGTGACTTGCACAAGGTCACACCTGGAATAAATGAAAGCCTGTTTTTGAATCTAGGTCTTTTGGCTCCTACCCAATGTTCTTTCCACTGTGCCATGCTGCCTTATTGACATCCAGGGTCAGAGGGGGTGAAGGGTACTCCATCCTCCAAATCTGCTCAGTATATTCTAGAACAGGGATGTGGAACCTGTGTGGCTCTTTGACTGAGTCCAAATTTTATAAAACAAATCCTTTTATTAAGGGGATTTGTTCTGTGAAGTTTGGACTCAGTCAAAAGGCTGCACCCAAGGACCTAGAAGGCCACATGTGGCCTCAAGGTTGCAGGTTCCCCACCCCTGTTCTAGACCATTTCTGCCAGGAAACTTCCTTAATTTGCTGAGCTGGATGTGATTTTTCCATTCTTAAACTGCTTGTCTAATGTTTTAATGTTTAATGCTTAAACTTTATCACATTCATTAAACACATTCTGAATTACCTGGAAACTTTTTTTTTTGTGGCTTTTTTTGTTCCAGACCTAGGATTTCATCTTTGTAGGGAATACTATGTGTAGAAACTCCATCTACTAAAACAGTTGAGCAATTCTTGCTTGGGCCACTGAGTGATTAAGTAACCTGACCAGGATCACACAGGTGGTATGAGTTAGGGGTAGGGTTTGGTCTTCCTGCCTCAACGATGGCCATCTCTTCACTATGCTGTCTCTCAATTTATTTGTGTCTCTGTCTCTTACCACCAGACCATAAGCCCCTTGAGAGCTTATGATTATGTCATGTTCAATTTATTTTTTAATCACATATCCCCATCTCTCACCATTGTCTCATATAAAGTTAGCACTCAGTGTTTGCTGAATTGAGGTGGAATAAAACTCTCAACTCTAAGGAGAACAATGCTTCAAAAAGCCATGACCAGGCTGCCAAGTGTGTATTCTTCTAAGTAATTTAAGCAGTTTTGCTTTGATCTTATACTCCAATATTCTATTGGGATACCAGAAGTTTTTCTTTGATCTTTAGCTAGATTTAAATATCAGTGTTAGCTAAATGAGTACCACTGAAATTAAAGATTACTTTCCTGACCTAACTGGTCTATGTGTTTGTTTTCAATTTTATAATTCTAATTTATAACATATTTTCTTCTTGTGTTGTATGCATGCATATGTATTTATGAGGGAATCAATTTATTTCTATTTGGCTGCAAATTAAGAAGATGTAATCATGATGATATCCATCAGAATATAATAGTAATAATCCATGCCAACACCCAATATACTTTATGCTCAAGTTCTTTCTCTTCCATTTCTAATTAAATCTCCCCAAATCCACTTCCCTTCAAATATTGCATTTTTGTGTAAAAAAGCTTAACACTGATCCAAAACTGATGCACACAGTTGTCTTATAAAAAAAATACACATGTAGAAAGAAAAATGACACAGGAAGCCTTGGATCCAAGTGAGGTAAGGCCTAGAGAATTGTCAGGGGTACAGGTGGTGAATTAGGAAGTTGGAGGTAGGGAATTGTGTACCCAGAGGACTCGCTAGTTAGAAAACTAGCTAGGTGAGGAGAGGATTCATGTGCAAGGCATTAGGAAGTAAGATATGTGATAACATGAAGCATGAATACAATGGGTAGGCTTCAGCCTTGAAAGATGACTGAAGAGATTTTCATTCTACAAAAATGTCTTTTTTTTTTGCCTTTATATGTAATCACAACCTATTAGGCAAACAATATAGCTTTCAAAAAATATTCATAAGATTGTTTCAGCTTCATCTCTGTAATAATGAAAATGTTTTTGATGTGCGGTAACTAACTGGATTTTCAGAGAGAGGCAGGGCAGTATAAAGACTGCTGGTATTAGAAAACCCGAGGTTCAAATTCTGTTTTCCACATTGATGAGCTGTGTGACATTGGGTGAATCTCCCTGTTCCTCAGTTTCTTCATCTGTAAAATGGCGGATGATAATATTTGTGCTACCTGCGCAGCAGGGATGCTGTGAGACATGGGTTTTCTTAATCTTCCAGAACTAGATAATTGAAATTCACTACTGTAATTTTTGTAGGGTTTTAGTGCCATCTTGAAAGTTTCTTGTTGTCCAGTCTTTTTCAGTCACGTATCTTTGTGATACCATTTAGGGTTTTCTTGGCAAAGCTACTAGATAGAGCCTTCTAGGTTCCAAGCTCCCAATCTTGGAGGTTATGCATGACCTATAAAGCCTTAGGTTTGTGAATCAATGCTAGTTTGTATATCTGGGAAGCTAGGAAGTACAGTGGATAGAACACTGGGCCTGGAGTCAGGAAGACTCTTCTTCCTGAGTTCAAATCAGACCTCAGATACCTATTACCTATGTGACCCTGGGCATGTCACTTATCCCTGTTTGTCTCAGTTCCTTATCTGTAAAATGAGCTGGAGAAAGAAATGGCAAACCACTCCAGTATTTTTGCCAAGAAAACCCCAAATGGAGTCACAAAGAGTCAGACATGACTGAAAAAACTCAACAGCAAAAGCCTGTGTGTTTACTTTAGTGCTGTAGCACATAGATGGATGTCCAGCTATCAAGTGATTTCTCTATAGATCATTCTTTTGAAAAATAAATTCTGAGGCTTACATAAAGCTTCAATTAGTCCCTTTCACTTAATATGTGAAGCCTATTTGTCCTTTCAGTTATGGTCCACACATGATGAATCTACTAATTCTCAAACTAAATTCATTTGCACTACATTTAAATACTTCTAAACCCTCCCAGCTACACAAGTGCAGAAACACTGGCTGTCAGTTTCCATTACATTGTATCAGTCAAATGGGTAGAGACATTTCTAATGCATCTATGCTGCTCAGATTAACTAGGTGCTGTAGGAGACAAGCTGCTGTGTGTGTCACCAAGTTTATCTGTTGACACCTTTGAGTAAATAAACAGAAAGTCATCATCCATTTTCAACTGTTTTTAGACAATGACAATAAGAAAGAAAAAAAAAGACTGCTGATGGAAGGATATTTCAAGTATGCATTAATCTGTGAGCCACATGCAGACTGTCTAAAAGAAGGGACAAAGTCAGACACTGCTAACTGAGCTGAGCAAAATGACATCTTTGCTGAGACCTTTTGGTGAATAGGTGACAAGCACTTGTAATGAGATTTCCATGTGTCTGCATAGTAAGCACGTTAGATTAGATCAGGAGCTGTTCACTGCAGAAAGGGAAAAGGTTAGTCTAGGGAGTCATTCTCTGTGAGAAATATGCAAGTGCTGAAAATATACCCAGAAACAGAGAGAGTAGTATAAGTGCTTTGCTTTTTCCTGGGCTGTCTACATCTGGACTTAAATGGGCAGCTGTTCACTGCGAAGATACCCTTTGGAGGTGTGAAATTTGAGGTTGTGTGGATCTTAAATATTGATTTAAAGCTACTGCACTTTGCATGAATAGGGCATCTGGGACACCGCCCATTAATATTTCAGTGTATTATATATGGTAGGTGTGTCATATTATATACTTCAGAAGCCTTTTGCTTTTTCTTAAGACCTGTGAAATCTCATAATTCATGGAATGGCGGTCTTAAAGGCAGGAAACCTGAGTTCAAATTGTACCACAATCAGGGGTGACCGGGGCAAATCACTTCACCTCTCAGAGATTGTTTCCTTGCCTGAAAATTGAGGATAATGTTTGTGCTATTTACCTCACAGGTTTATTGTGAGGTTAGCATTTTTCAAACCATAAAGTGCTTTCTCCTAAGTATATACATGTGCATCTTTTTCCTCCCTATCATTATATATGTTTATGAGCACATGGATGTACATTTATCCAAAGCTGTGATTCCAGTGATGCTGGGAACTGCTCATGAGAAAACTGCTTTCTATAGGTGACTCATTAACATAAAATTATGGGCAAAATGTGCCAAAACAACATAGCATAATAGGAAAACTATGCTGTTCTGGTTAATGCAATTTATCTCAACCCATGGGAAGAATGGACAATGGATAACTCTACACAGGAAAAGAACCTCTTATGTCTCAGAGGAGAGCTGTGATTTGGAAGACAGGAGAGCAGAATATCCAGAAGGAAGTGGTAGCTAACAATACCAAATGTGGCAGAAAGTTCAAAGGAGATAAAGACCAAGGAAAGACCACTGAAGGGATCATTGATCACTTAAGAGAGGGCAGTTTCAGTAGAATGGCTGGACTTGCAAGTGTTTGAGATGTGAAGGGGTGGTGAGAATATAAAGAAAGTGGAAGTAGACTACTCTTGAGAAATTTAGGGATGAATGTTGGACAAGACATAGAATGATAGCCTGAGGGTGTACCAGGGTCGAGGAATTAAAAAAAAATTGCAGAGATCTAAGCATGTTTGTAGGCAGAGGGGAAAGAACCAGTAGAGAGAAAGAGACTGGAGACAGAGGAAGGGGATGATCAAAGGAGCAAGGTAAAGGAAGGAGAATGAAGAGGAGAAGGAGGAGATAAGATACTTTTCTCTGCTTTATTTTCTTACCTATGACACCATACATTCATTGTATTTATCAATATATTTTGTTGGGTATTCAATAAATATTGTTGTATTAAAAGTAGAATTAAATCAGAATGACTGTAAAAAATATTCTAGCTCCAGTAGGTTTTTTAAAAGGACAGCCAAAGGAGCTAGAAAATGTAAAATCAATTTGAAGGAACCTGTCAAATCTTTTATTTTTGCTTATTTGTCACTTTTCTTGAACTTCACAAATACAAGTATCCTTATATTGTAAGGGACCAGAAAGTTTTGCGATAAAACAAATAGTTTTCTGGTTGCTAACACTAATAATTTCCACGTCTGTTAAGAATGGAAAACTTTAGGAGGCAGCTAGGTGGCGCAGTGGATAGAGCACTGGCCCTGAAGTCAGAAGGACCTGAGTTCAAATCCGACCTCAGACCAAACACTTAACCCCAATTGCCTAAAAACAAAAAACAAAACAACAACAACAACAACAACAACAACAAAAAAGAATGGAAAATCTTCGGGTCAGTTAGGTGGCACAGTGGATAGAGCTCCAGCCTTGGAGTCAGGAGGACCTAAGTTCAAATCTGGCCTCAGACATTTGACTACCTGTGTGACCCTGGGCAAGTCACTTAACCCCAATTGCCTCACAAAAAAAAAAAAGGAAAACTTTCAGCTCTTATTTCAAATAAAATGCATTAGAAGGAACATGATTATTTATCTATCTTCAGTCTGATCAATTAATGAATGACCAAAGTTTTTCCCCCTTATCATCAGCAAATGATTAGGAATCCTATTACAACATTTCTATGGAGTAAAAATCTGCCTATATCCTTCCAAATAAGTGACCAAGTGGATAGAATGACCGACTTGGGATCGGGAATGCTTGACTTCAAAATATCCAGCCTCAGACCATTACTAGTTGGGTGATCCTGGGAAGTCACTTAGTCTTTCTCAGTCTGTCTTCTCATCAGTAAAAAGGGGCAACAATAGTGCCCACCTCAGACAGTTGTTGGAAGGATAAAATTTGATAACATATGTAAAGGGATTTGCAAACCTTAAATTATGATTATAAAGCAATTTCACCTATGTTTTTATTTCGTGGATTCTAAAAACATTATTATAATGAGGCTTCAATAAATTTCAAGAGTCCATCATTAAAACTTCCTTTTTCAATATATTCCACATTTTTATATGGTGATTAAGTTATACTTTGGTTAATTCAAAGAGAGCAAATTCCAAAAGTGAACTTCTATTTAATGACTTATTTTAGGTAAAGTGTTTTTGCCCATGTTATATAATGAGCTCTTCTAATTTGATGTGTTTAAATTTGAATTAACCTTTAAAAAACTTGTTTTCACTAGAGTCTCAATAGAATTCTACTTTAGAAACAAATCTTTTTGTTTAATAAGCATAACAAATACGCCACTAGGACAAATAAAATGGGTAAAAGTGTTTCTCCTCATGCCTTCCATTGACTTTTCTGTTGGATGATCATCTGAGTCAGTCACAACCTATGACAAGCAGCAGGAGAATACTGCTAATTGTGTCAGCTAATTAGAGGTACACACAAAGCCTTTGAGGGCACATGTAAAGGCCTGTCATAGTACAGGCAAATAATTCCTTTTTTTTTTTTTGCTTCTTCACTTAGTCATTCCTACAATTCTTATTTAATTCTACTGTCCTAACATGAATGGAGACATTGAAGATGCTTTCCATTTCTGATATCTTCAAATCACAAGTCTCAGGACACAGCATTTACCATCCTACTTTTGCCATGGATGAATTCTGATGACCTTATATAGCTCTAATAGGGAGGAAGAAAAGGTGGCATGGGGCAAATATACAATCATATGTAAAGGAAAACCTCACCTATTTCCAACTATTATAAAAAGGCCTCTGAATTAGTAAAAACTACAACTCACGAAGTATTTCTAAAAAATGCAGTTCAGATGTTCTCTTTATACACACATGTCAATAAGACTAGACTAAAAACCTCTAGATAGAGGTTTTTGAAGTGTCTTTATAAATGATAGGTAAAAAGAATAATGAGCATTTTAATTATAGATGTGCAAATGGTAAAGTACAAGCCCATTGAAAAAGCATGTGCTGTCATGTCTTTTAAATATTTCTCATGCTACTTTTACTTATCAAATGTCTGTGCTATGGATAGCACAAAAATTGACTTTAACTTGGTCCTTGTGCAAATTACTAAGCACTTCAAATGGGCAGAGTTCAAATTTTATTGTAAAAGCATATCTTTCTTATCAGACTTAGGGGGTTGTAGTGCCAATACTGTCACTCGCTAGCCTGGGTGACTTTGGATAAAGCATAATGAGCTCTCTAAGCCTCAGTTTCCTGGTTCCTCCAATTAGATGGTTCCCCCCACAATTTTCATTTAAGGAAAATGCCCAGGCCAGTCATGTCTTCATCTTCTCCAGACTTCCTTTACAATGCTCCCCCCTTCCTGCTTTTTAGCTTCCTGTATGTGTTATCTTCCACCATTAGAATGTAAGCTTCTTGAAGGTAAGGGCTAGCTTTCTGCTTGTGATTGTATTAGTATTCCCAGAAGTTAGCATGAGGCCTGGCACACATTAAGTACTTAATACATGCTTGTGGACTTGACTTGTCTCAAATCACAAATGAATGTCAATAATTTGCTTAGTCCTCTCCTCCAGGAGACAATGACATTTATTTTCTCCAGAAGCCAAAACAAAGATCTCTTGTTTGCAGAGGGAGTAATGAAGCTTATGCTTTCAGGCCATGGTTCTGTCTTGTAAACCTAGGCATCTGTCTCTGTGACACCTGAAATGAAGTTAATTTTCAACTGGATGCTCTTTGAGGTAGGGATTCTGGTGATTTTTTAAAAAATCATTTTCCATAGTGATAGGGTCACATGATACTGATCTTTTAATTCTATTTCAGAAGATTCCCTAAATATATGGGGAGGCATAATATTTATGAATATTTATAATCAAATTTCCCAGAAGAAACTTCTGAAACTTTTGCATGGTAAGTGGTAAACAAATAATATATCCTTATGTTATTATTTTAGGAATGTTAATAAATTAGCCACTTTCAGAAAAAAGCAACATCATTTATAGGACAGCATGTGATTTTTGAGCTTTTGGATTTGCTAACACACATGCTAAGTCTTAAGCAGAACAGATATTTATTTTATTTGAATTTTATGTTCCTCATTATATTCTGATAATGGAGTACTAAGTTAAAGTGTTATCCAGATTGCAAACACATCTAAATGATGTGAGGGCAGCTTACTGTTCAACTTCTACCCTTAAAGAAAGTAAGCATGCACAGCCTTCTGGGAAAGCACTCTATATCCAGTTCAACTGAGACACTGGGAAAATGAGAGCACTTGGGGGTTAGACCTGGGAACCTGGCAACCAGAGTGCTGAAAAAGATTCTTACCACACAAAGAATTTGCATGTTCACTGTGTGGTACCTTTTGTCTAGGGCACCTCTGCATTTCTAGATTGATAATAAGCATAGATTCTAAATCTATGCAAAAGATCACAGTCATGGCAAGCTCTAAGGAGCAGTCTTCCTTCTTTTATTTTCCGTCACAATATGATACTCAGTGTTTGGAGGAGGAGGAGGGGGAGAGAAAGCAGTGAATTAATGTGTGTTTTTATGATTACTGCTCTCATATACATGTAATTCTCTTAATTAAAAATAAGTTATTTGCACTCCAAAAAACGATGGATGATTTTTCACCCATAAGGTATGTGGCCCAGAAAACATGGTTATAAAAATAAGTTTGTTTCAATGTGCAGTTTAAGCCCTTAATTAAAAATAGAGTAAATGCAACTAGTTTCTAGTCTCTGTACAGTTTTACAAAACAACTGAAAGAGAAAGTAAATTGTCTATTTTTGTAATATTCTAAGTCAACAACCAATTTCCTATTTAGTAACAAGGAAAATTTATCTATATTCACTCCACAGGAAATAACATCACAACTAAAACAAGTGTGACAATAAAACACATGTACATGCTGTATGTTCTCCATATCTTGCTCCCAATATGGCGTATTAGTGTTCTTTGTACATACAAATAAGACCCAAAGGGAGATAAAGAGGACAAAAGAGCAATGAGTTTATGTATAAGAATTTTTAAACCCATAAGCTTTGTTAATTTGTACTTCTACTGAAGATTTTGCATAATGGACAAGGACTGAATAAAGGCATAAATGGGTGAAAATGGAAAGCTGACTTTGAGAGACATCTGAAATATGCAGCAAAACTAAAGGTACAGTAGACTGATGAGTCTTTAGACCGACTGTTCCAAGTTTTGGGTCTCTCGAATCCTGCGCCATTCTATTGCTCCACGCTTTGGACATCTCCTTCAAATTCTGGAAGAGCAGCTAATTTTAATCTGGCACTATAATTTGTAATCCAGTTACCTGTTGCGTCAAATAAGTAGTAGAAAAGTTTCAAAAAAAATTTTTTTAAAAAGAAAGGTTTCAGTGGGGGAGGTTTGAACAATCCTTTTTTAAAACTCATCTTCCTATTTCTGAGACAGATGTTCTCATTGGCTATATCTGGGATGACATACTAGTGTGTTATGAGTCAGTCTGTATCTGGAAACAGGTCACATCTAGAGGTTATCTTATAGTTAACGAAGCCCTTTTAATTCATTATATCACTTGATACAATGTTTAGCACAATGCTTTAGCACTTAATAAATGTTTCTCAAGTTCCTCACAACCTTTTCTTCCCACCCAGACTACCCCCTTTCCCATAAAAAGAAGAAACCAGTCCCTTACAAGGGAAAATGGAAAATGCACTGGATCTCTAGTCAGGAAGTGAAGATGCTAGTACTAATCCTGTCACCAGCTAGGCTAGGTAACTTTAAACGAGTCACAAGCTCTCCGAGTCTCAGGTTCATCAGAATTTGAGACATTTCTGTTACTTGTTCAGGACAACAAGGAGCTGTGTTAGAAGTAACTGCCAAATTTGAATTACTCATGGAAATGTGAACTGGCTTAACTAAAAGAGATGAATCAGATACGACACCTGAAAGCCTACAGGGAGGTGGGAAACCAGTGATTTCACCATGTTACGGCTCAGGGACAGGGGAACAGGAAGAGAGGCCCCAGGTACACTGTACATATATTGTCCCTGTAACACAACTCTAGAATCTACAGTAAAACCTCATTAGCTTGGGTTCTACCAAGTAGGGTTTCTAATAAGCCCATCGGTGCTGGGCTGAACTTCTCCTTTCCTTGGCAAACTCTTTCTTCCTAGCTAAAGTTCACGGCTCAAATAGAACTGGAGAAAAATGTAAAATGTTCAAGAAAATAAATCGTTTTAAAGCATTTCTGAATATGTTAAGAGCTCTTTAATGTACTATTAACATCTTTGTTTCAAATAATACTCATTAAAATATTTAATTTAACAAGATAGTCTCATAAATCTTTCTCCTAGGGGATATTTTGCTAATAAGACTGCAGGACTTTAAAGTCAGGAAGATCTGGGTTCAATTCCTGCCTATTCCACTTACAAGCTGTGAGATCATTGGGAAGTTATTTAAATTCTCTGGCTTAGACTCCCCATTTGTAACATGATGATGATAAATCCTATAGTATCTACCCCAAACGGTGGTTGGGAAGCTCAAATGATGGCGTGTAGGTAAATGCTTTGCAGACTTTAAAGCACTATGTAAATGCCAGTTATTATCATCGCTGTACATGGAAATAATGCACCTGCATTTATTTTAAAATACTATAAAATCCAAAATTTTCAGTAATCTAGTCTGGTTTCCCTAGACAGTTAAATGAGTGAAGATGAACTGTATTTTCTTCTTTATTTCTAAGGAGATAGCCCTAATCAATAAAAATTATTTTGCTTAAGTTTCTTTATTTGCTAGTTAGTGAGATTTAAAATACCTATGGCAGAAAGGCTAGGGAGAAGTTAAGCAAGGGATGAGGGAAGAATACTCTCTTCCTTGTAGTGGAAAAAGAGAACTACCACATGGCTGCTGTGCTCCACATTTTAAGGAGGACTCATCCTCACTTTCACATTGAGAAGGTGCAAGCTACTAGGGTGCCATAGATAGTTAAGGAGTCAGAAGACCTGGGGTTCTCATCCTACCTCTGCCACTAATTCGTTGTAATCATAATTCATTGGTAGCTCAATTTCTTCAGCTATAAACAGGATTGATAACTACCTGTTCCACCAACTTCAAGAGTGATGGGAAGATAAAATGTACAATAGATTTTGAAATAGTCATCTAAGAAGGAGCTTCACTGTGGTACAAAGGTGACCCAGGATTCTTAAAGGCCATGCCATTTACTGATGAGCTTTGACAGGACCTACCAAGTTGGAAAGGCTTTGAGTGGAATCTGGTTGATTGCCTGTGGTCTGTGGATTAGTCTATACAGAGATGCTTATCATCAGAAGATTGGCCACAAAGTTTTATGATTGTTATTATTATTATTTTATTTGTTTTTTTATTAATTATTATTATTATTATTATTATTATTAATTATCTGGAAACAGCAACTCAAGAAGACTATCTGCTAAAGTATATGGAGATTGCTATCTTTGTGAGTATAGGGAATACCAACACTGGTGAAATGAAGACTTTTTGAAATATTGAGATAAGATCTTGAGGGAATGGTTTAAAGTACCACACAAATGTAGGGAATTTTTTCATAGAGATTACTTGGTCCAACTTCTCTATTCTGCTGATAAAGACAGTGAGGTCTAGGGAGGTTAAGTGGCTTGTCTGAGGTCACAGGGCTAGTAATTAGCATCATGAGGATTCTTGACTTCTTGTCCTGCACATTTCATAAACAAAATGGGTTGTTATTGGACACTCATGGTTCTTACTAGTCCACATATTCTAAACCATATTTGGCAAGTATTGACAGTAGTTCCTCTTTCCTGCCTCAGTTTCCCTTTAACTCTGTTGTAGAAAACTAGGTAAACATGATAGTTGGTTGCTGGAAAGAAGAGATAACTAGAGAAAACAAAAGATGAAATTTTATTGGAAACCTTCAGTTAGAAATCTAACTAGTTACATGCAGATTTTACTCTAAACTCAGAAAAACAGGGCAAGAAAGACTCTCTGGAGTGCCTTCAAACAAAATTGAAACCTACAGTGTCCTGGATAATTTTTTAAACTTCCTGAAAAAACAAGCCTCACTCAATTACTGATTCCCATTTTTAACAACCCTAACAAATGCTAAAAGATGTAGACGATGGCTTCCAGGATGTTAAGCAGTAGATAGGATCTCAGTGGAGGATTTATAGAAGGACGTGGACAGGAACTGAACATCATAGTAAGGTACATACGGGTCATCATCGGCACTGATGTGTACCCCCACATCCATAAGCTCACAAGTCCAACCAAGTATTCAGTATTAGGAAATATTTTACTTTTCATTTAATATAAATCTCATGTATTGTAGTTTAAGCCCATTCATTTTCATTTTTATCTTCAGTGGCAATAAAAATCTTTCTCCCTTCCTCCCTCCCCTTCCTCCCCTCTCTCCTATGTGTGTGTGTGCGCAAGAGCTCATGCTTATTGACTCAGGGTACTCAGGTTCTCACACTGAAATTCACATCTTTTGAACCTATAGTCTTTCTTCCCTAACCCCATAATGAAAGGTGGTATCAATTGCTGAACTTTGTTTTTGCACCGAATGCTCACTCAGCTATTATTAGCTCATGTACCATCATGGTCTTCTCTGTATTCTGGCCAAAATGGTATAATTTTAAAAAAATCAAAAAGGAAGACATTGGTACATCAACACTACAACATCATCACACCACATGAAAGACAATGGCATGTGCATGCAGGGGGTTGGTTAATCACCTGTTTCCTTTTCTGCTGGGCCTAAAACATAAGCAAAGAGAATTTAGAGGGAAAAAAAATGAATATTACTCCATATAAAATTGCATCAGTATAACAGTCCAATCTGGTACAGAAAAAAAAAATGGACTCATTTTCTATCGTCACTAGAATGTGATTTGATTTTAGGGGTAATCCAAATATAATTGTAATGACTCTTTTTCCTAAAAAGCTAAAACCAACAGAATTCAAGAGCATGGATTTTTTTCCCTTTGATAAACAGGCATTTCTTATCTCTGAAAGTGGAAGGTCTGTTATTCCCATTTGACCATTTTTTAGGAATGATCCCATAATTGACACTATTATCTTATCAATGGTACCAGTAAAAGAAAGAAAATTAGTCTGTGCATTGTATTTTGTCTCTATTAGGAATATATGGCAAAGAAACCATAAACCTTCATTTAAAGGGGTTAGTTTCATACTTCAAACATGTAAACAGGTGCTGTTTCTTGTCACTACCTGTGCTCTAGGCCTAGGATTATGTCTATTTCACCAGAGAGGATGTCTTTCTTAAATGTATATGGAATAATATTTAATTTAATTTAAAGTTTACTTATGAGAAGGCGTGCTATAGCTCAGAAATAGAGAAAGAGATTGCAAGATATAGGAAGGAATATAAAAGTCCTTGCTCCCTTTAAATACTCTTGGATAAGCCAGTGATCCAAATGAAATTAATTACACGGATTTTAATGGAGAAAAAAACATTTCCTATGAGTTTTTGTATATAGAGTTCTGGTCATTTCTTCAAGATTATTTTTTATTTACTTAATTTGTCTATGGATGCCCTTCCCTCTACTCTACTTTCTACCTTACATAGTTTTAAAAGGTTATAAAGTCTATTTTTACATTCATTCTCTTTATCAATTTTCAGAAAGCCCAATATCCCCAACCCATCAAAATTATTTCAGTGAGTATTCAGAAACTGAATACTAAGATATGTCTTTCTCATTTTTTCCAAATGATCTAATATTCATCACTTTTGCTTTAACACAACATGATATCATAATTAATGATGTTAAACTGGTAACTAAGGAGATTTCATGTTGTTACTCTTGTGATATAATATTGGTTGCTATAGTGACGGGATGGCTTTTTTTGTTAATCACTCAGGAGGTTGGTTAACTCATGCTTGTCAGAGAGCTTGACCAGATTTGGAGAGAAAAAGAATTCATACTACAGTTAATCATATCATCCTTATTTCATTTTCTATGATTCTGACAGCAGTTTTAAAATTAGACGATGCTCATATACCAACTCCACAATGAGCATTTTAATACTGAAAAGTTATTGAGGATTTTCAAATGCTGATTATTTGTTAGAAGATATAAAAATATGTGTATTTGAAAAATCATTAACAAAAAGCTTTTCATTCTCCCAAAGTTAATTCTATATGTACATTATGAAACAATATTTTATGCTTATTTAAACAATCACAATCCACTGTCTCCCCTTTAAATTTAGTTTATGCATCTTAAGAAAAAAATTTAGTTCTGCGCCCATGCCACAAGTTTCAATATCCTTTTAAAATTATTCTAAAGATCATTATCCTTAATGAATAAAATCCAAAGAAAGAGAAAAAAATGCACAGTTCTCTCATGAGATCTAATCTTTCAAATGCATTAATATATTGCAAGTAATTAAAAGCTCTGGGTAGTTCTATCAGTTTATTTCGGTACTGACGATATCAACAAGTTTCCCATTTCTAAGCATGAGTACAGAACATCAGAAAACAATCTGGCATGACATTACATTGTTATTGATCAAGACAGAATACACTGCCAATAGTTTAAATGTTAGACATACTTACAGTAATGCTAAAAAATACAACCCATGAAAACACCTTCTCGTTTCTTGAAAACTCAAAATAAGAACAAAGGACAACTTAAGCACGAAGCCTGGGTCTTTCATTCAAGCAAAGTCCCAGGAGGCATATTAAAGCAATGAATAGGAAAAAGCTCTACAGTTCACCAGCTGAGATTTTAATGAGACATTTCCCCTTGCTATGGTACAGGTTTGTTCAGGAAAAGGAAAAGACTTCTCACAGAATAGTCAGTTAATAGGCATTGCTGGCTCCCACAGCCACTTTGGCAATTGCTCACTGTACTGACCTTCTATTTTGGCATATTCTGTAAGTCTAGTGTAATTGATCAAGGCAGCCTTCTCTAGACACTTTCTGACCACTTTCTTCACCTCTTCTGCTGGTATGGGAGTGGCAATATCTTTCATTAAAACCTACCAAAAAACAGGAACAAATCATATAAAGCATCTTCAATTCTAATATTTATAGTAAGCAGTGTTAGACAACATCAAAGGGAAGGATAACTGGTAAATGGGCTATTGTTTCTCATCTGAAACATAACCCATTCCTCTTGTCTGAACCATCATTTATTAAATGTATCAAAACCTTTCACATGCCATGGCAGCATTCTGCATCACTAGTCAGTCACTCTCCAGAAACACTGAAGACCGTCCAATGTAGCAGCAATTGTAGATCAGCATTACGATGCATGAGAAAGGATAAAAATGAAAAGTTTGAAAAGCACACCCTAAGTTCAAAGCCCAGCTTTTCTGAGTACTGCACTAAGTAATATGTGAGAAGAAAAACAAAGCAACAACAAAAATTCTCCACAGATGAACAGCGTGAATTGCTTTTGAATTAATACCTTCCTTTCTCCCATGAATGTATTCTTAATTACTGTAACCTGCTATTACTGATAAGACAATACACTGCAAGTAGAGGAAAAGCTCCATGTTATTTTATTGACGTTTTCAATGCCATGTGTACATTTAACCTTTGTCTGAAAGATTAAGAGGGTATCTATCTACTACTGTTCGCTGGGCTCTTAAATCATGTCTTCCTTACTTCTCTTATGAGATAACTAAGTGAAAATTAATTTAAAAGATGAATGCTTAGTTTTCCAAACTCTAAGTAAACTTTATCCTAAGAGAGATTTCATGTCATAGCATCTACTTAAACAGTTAAATAATGACCATGAATTCTTTCCCTTAATACTTAGGGATAGATGCATATTTCTCAATGAAATGTTACAATACATGTCTGAATGCTTGTTAAGACAGCCCCAACCCTTTATAGCTTCAATAAGGTTTTGTTATCTTGTTTTTAATAAAGTTTTTTTATTAAGCAAATAGTAGACAGTGTGGACACAAAATTAAAATACTTGGTAATTTTCAAATACAGCATTTGTTTAGTGAATAGTGTTCTATTAATAGTTTGTCTTAGTGTAAGCACTATAGGAACACGAAAGACCCAATTTCTATATTATTCTATTGATTACCATACCAGCTAATGAGAATATTTGAAAAGGGTAGAGTAAGTAGCCTCAAATATTTCTCCCTAATTCTCCCAGAGTCATGGAGTAGATCCAATTGGGACAAAGATCGCCTTTCATCACTGGTCAGAGAATATGATTAGAAGCAAGTTTCTTATTGCCACTTTTTCTACTTTGTGGACACTTAGCGGAGGAATGGGGCTTGGAACAGTGGGTACCTCCAACAGACCATCAGTTCTAAAGGTTAAAAAGCTTTTCGGGATTTCCTTGTCCCCATCTGTATTGCTGTTGTTGTTAACTCAGTACGTTCTTACCCAGACTTTTCAAAATTTACAGCTTGAAGCTCTTCAATATAAATTTCCAATATTATAAAAATCTAAATCAAACAAGGAACTACTACACCAGCCTTTTCAATTCCAGCATGCTCTGGATGAGGTAGAGTACTCAGGGATGAGGCAATGGAGAGCAGGGTGAGAATATGAGATCTGTACAGAATTCAAAGATCTTATTTTTTCAATCAGTTTCAGCTCCTCTTTGCAATCCCTGGAATGAAGTTTGCCTCTTTTTCCTATTGGAAAGGTACTAACGTGCAACGAAGTATCTAAAATGAATTTAGCATAAGAAGGGAAAGGAGCTGGCAAAGAAAGCCAGCCAGAGCTATGAAATCAGCCCATGAGCTATTGAAATTCTCCAATGAATTCTTAATGGTAATATAGAAGAAGCAGGACTTATCTTATTTCCATATACCTATTCCCTTACTAACCCTCCCCCCCCATGATTTTTACATAATTTTATTGGTATAAGGAAGTCCCAATGAAGAAATTCCCTTTGCTCATATAATATAGCTCCTCCTCTGGGACTGAGAGTTTGGAGAGTTGCTTAGAACACTCCCAGATCAAATGAGTAGCCAGGAGTTATACATTATATTGTATACAGCTTATGGGTCACAGGTGGGGTGAGACTCGAACCAAAGTCTTTCTCATTCTGTGGCCAGCTATCTAGATGCTATGGCACACTGATGCGCTAGCTACTCTAATTGTTTGTAATACATAAAATAGCTTCTTCCTTTAAAATTTTTGTATTTTGCATGAGACACAGAAGTATACTTCTAGAAAAATGTTACTTTTAATATGCAAGGATGGAATCCTGTTTTCTTTTCTCTTATTATGGGAAAATGGATTTCTACATGTTGAACAACAATTGACGGTGCATTAGATTAGGCATCATTGGAGAAATGAATCTCCTTGAGGTGAGTTTTGGATGCAAAGAAAGAGAAGAGCTAATGGATATTGGATGGAAAATGAGGAGAGATGGAAGAAAAAATGGGAGATACAAGAGGTGTGGTGGAAAGAAACATACCAGTGGAACATTGTAAGAGTGAGGAGGAAGTGAATGTGTAGAAAAGCGAGAAGGGCAGAATGAAGGGATCTTTGTGAAGGTAACTGAGCTATTCAGAATGGACAGAAGACAAGAAAGATCATTGTAGCTTCATGGAGGGAGAATAAACTGGATGACAGGAGGCCAGTGAAACCTCAGGTTTACAGAAGACAGGATTGCAGATGCAACAGAAGCAGAGGAGAAGGATTTTAACGTGTGGGGAGAAGGAACTGAAGATGGAGTATAATGGACACAAGGAGAAATATCATAAAGACAAAAAAAGTAGTCAAGAAATACATAACTCTCACTAGCTCAATAATAAAAGGACACGGCACATGAAAATTCAAGTAAAAACTTACCCTTTCGAGTAATGAAAGTGTAGCTTTGAGAGCACCTTCAGGCCGTCCAAAGGGAAAGCAGTACCTTTAAAAACAAACAAAAAAGGGACAAGAGGTCAAACATCTTATATCTAATTTAAAACCTCCTATATTAATTCCTTGTTCAATTATTCATAATGGAATTCAGTGAAGGGAGGACAATTTCACCATTTCAACACAAAAGCTTTCAACTGCATGTATTTTTGTTCACTTTCATAACATAAATGCCCTAAATAGTAAGAGAGCTTACTGCAGTGAAGACTGAAGTATCTTATGTCTTTTTGGTAGTAAAATATGCACTTTAAGAAATGTAAAGGTGGTATATGGATAATGATGGGAAAAGCAATAAAATGCATTTTATAATAAATTCTTCCATTCTTTTTAAAAAGCCTTATTATACAACGAAATCATACATATACATCTGCAATTGAAAAACAGAAGCCCTAGACACCCTCATGCTAGCTATTAGGCGAGGACTGTAGTTCTCCAGCTCCCTGTCAGTTACCCTCTGTTCAGTATCATATTCATAAACCTTCCCATATAACATACTTAAATCCTCTGCTTGTCTTTCACCAGCCAGTAGCTGCTTGACCTGAGTCCACGTACCAGCTCTTTGGTATGTTACATAGATCCTCTGAACATACAAGTGCATGGGGAGAAGAGGGAGGAGAGACCAGATTGAGAAAGGTGTGAATGGGTTGCACAGAAAATTCTCATCACAAAGTGGTAATATGTTCTGGCCGCTCTTTAGAAGGAGGTCCTCTTCAGTCCCCTTTCCACTTAGAATGTAGCATGTTATGGACACTTCTATCCTGGGGATTTTAGGCTGGGTTCTCCCTATTTTCTTGAGCTATGTTCAGCAAACCTTTCACAATGTTACAGGGGCTATACTGGCCTCAGAGTGCCACCTTGCTATGACTTATTCATCTTTCAAATGATAACTTGAAACAAGAGAAATAGGATTGATTTTTTTCAGATTATTCGTAATCAAAAGCACTTTTACTTTAAAACACTTTTAAAAAGCAAACATATTCCTTTAGGAAACATAAAGAAATGATACCAAAACTCCTTATCCTTAAAGATACTGGATTAAATGCAACTCCTCATATAAACTCACTGTTCCACTTAAGAATTCTTGATTTTTAGGATTAGAGTTAGAGTCATTGTGGATTCCAACCTTTTCATTTTACAGATTAGGTGAACTGTCCCTAGTCTTACAAGTAAGGAGAGGGCCAAGTTTCAAACTCAGATCCTTGGACTCCAAAATCCAGCATACTTTCCCTTATACTAAGCTGCTTCATTACTATTTAATCCGGTCATAAACCTTTATCTCTGGGGTAGTATCATTATATGAAAAAAAAAAGTTATTTTCTACTTTGATGTTATTTTTAAATTCAGATAATTTTATAAAACTAAATTTCAATAAAAATAGTTCATAGCTTTTTAAAATAAAAGTGCTTATGCTGTCACAAGTTTTAGCTTTGCTAAATTTTTATTGATCTCATATACAGCCTACATTCACAAAGTCACATAAATATGGTGGTAGAATGTTTTAAAATTGCCTTGAGAAATTTATTTGCCTTTCTCCCACATTTTTTCTCTAACACTCTCTCCCAAAGACTCCTTTCCCTCCCTTCACACTTTTTTTGGGGGGAGGGGGTAATAGGCAAGGAGACATTTATTAAGCTGACTGGCTTCTTTCTTTCTTGGTGGGGAGGGACAGTGGTCTTCCTTCTTAGTAAATCAGCAACACGTTTCTAATCATCTTGTATACCCACAAACCTTAATCCATTTTTAAATAAGACACAAATTTGGCTCTTGTACAGTATTTCCCTCCTCCTGCCTAAATCTTTTCAGAGTATTTGCATAATCCATTCATTGTTCTCTCTATTGTTTATTCCCATTAAACTGCAGGTAACACACTTTATGAATGGAATGCAACTGACCTCTTGATTACTTTTAGCATTTCAGGTCTCTGAAGTCCTGCTGGGTATGTTTTAAATTAGCATTAGTTACCATTATACACATATATGTAAATACTTCAACACACTTATGGAGTAAAAGTAATCCTGAATCAATAAGAGATAGAAACTACTAGGGCCTTTTACATATTCAGGGTGTCCCAAAAGTCTTAGTGCAGGGTTAAGCTATTAAGGCTTAAAATCACATTAAGACTTTTGAGATAATGTGTGTATATACAAACACACAAAAACATGTATATTTATACATATGCATATATTTTGCATATATACATATAAACCCATTCTTTTAAAAGATATATATTGTATCTTAAGTGTACACATATTTACATACATAAATATTTAAAAGGAAAAAATTCTTTTCATCCAACTTTTTAACATTAATATTGGCTTGACATGATGAGGTGGCTGTCAATTGTTTTCAGGATTGCTTAACATTTTCTTGAATAATTTAGATATCAGTATCTGTATATCTAGATAGATGAACCATAAGATTTCTTTTTAACAAAAACTAATTTTACTGCTGTAGCTTTTTTGATATGTGTTGACTAGTAATGAATATCTGAACTGTCATTATGTCAAGATTCAAGGTACACTGATTGCACCTTTGTGCTGGAAGCAATAATTGGGTAATGGAGTTAGCAATGGAAGTGACTTTAGAGGACATCCTTATTTTACAGATAAGGAAACTGAGGACTGAGAGGATAAGTGTCTTGGCCAAGATCACACAACGATCAAATAGCACAGACTTCAACTGGTCATTCAGTGGAGGTCCTCTGTTTTCATAAATTTGTCTGAGTAAATCCCTAGGACAGTTTTAATAATTGTATTGTGATGAGAAACAGTTAAATAGCTGTAAATATGTCTAATGGAAATGGGATGAATACAAAAAAGAGAAAATAAATATGCAAGAAATAAATGCTCAGGGCAGCTAGGTGGCACAGTGGATAGAGCACTGGCCCTGAAGTCAGGAAGACCTGAGTTCAAATTCAGCCTGAGACCAACACTTGACACTTACTAGCTGTGTGACCCTGGGCAAGTCACTTAACCCCAACTGCCAAAAAAAAGAAAGAAAGAAAGAAATGCTCCAGGTTTATTTTTTTTTTGGGAGTAGACCTCTAGATTGTATCAACTCCCTGAGAATTACCCCTAAGTTATTCCAAACGTCCAACTGAAATCTCTTCTATTTTAATGTAAGTCCTTTTCCTCTTCTATAATTATACAGAAAAAACTGTTTTCAAACTAGTTATAAAATCTCTCATATACTTGAAGGTTATAATCAAGTCAACCCATGACTTTTTTTCTTCTTTTGACTAACTAGCTTCAATTTCTTCATATGACAAAAAGTTAGTATTAGCACAGAAATGAAATCATGTCATTTAGAGCTTGAAGAAACACTGAATCTTATTTTGTGATAAAACAGGTAAAATTGCTTTCTCATGGTCAGAAAGTTAGTGTTAAAACAGTGAAATAAAAAATTGAGTGAATTGGAAATTTCTTAAAAAGACACTAACTCAATTGAGTAGTGAGCCCATTCATATTTTTGAGTCACAAAAAATTCACTCCTTCTTTGTTCCAGTCTTAGGTAGATACTTGTTTTTTTTTTTCTTGCCAAGGATAAGCCTGCTTGTGTCTTTTATCCCAGACCCTTTCCATCCATGGTTCAATTCTCTCTAATATTTAATTTGTCTCTTTAGGTGCAAGGTACATGGCCACAAAAAAAGCACATGGCAAGGTCTTTGTCCTCAAGGAAGTGAGCATATAAAGATAATTAGCAGTATAAGGTTCTATATGATATACATCAAGTGTGTGGTATGGATTGCAAGTAATAAGGCCAAGGCAGAGGAAGAAGCAATCACTTTAGGAACTCAAAGTGTGATCAGCTTCGAAGAGGAGGACTTTGAGTTGAACCTTGATAGATGGGCAAGATTAGTTACCAAGACAAAAACCAAAGGAATTTCAAATGAAAGAAGGAGCCCTTCACTGTATTCACTGAAAGGTAGATTGAAATGATATTGCAGAAAAGCTTTGCAAGGCTAAGGATATTGGATGTGATCCTGTAGGCAATCGGGAAGCCACTGTAGGATTTTAAGCAAGGATGCAATGTTATGAATAATCTTGTGGCCCTTTGAATGATAGATTGGAGAACAGGACTCTTGTGAACACAAGGGAAACCATACCTGAAATGGCTAATTTGGTTTTCTAAAAGGGAAGACAGCCTTTCTTTAATCTCTTCAAATCTTTCTTTTTCTTCCACTGAAACGGTTCCAATTCCATCAGGTCTGTTAAAAAAAAAGAGAGAGAAAAAGTCATTTAATTACAGACAACAGATTTCTTTTATATGCTGCTTGGTGCTATGTAGCCAGTGTAGATCTGCAAAGTATTTTAATGTCAAATCCATACAATTTCAATAATCTACATTATCTAGACATTTTCTGACCTTGTTTTTGTCTTGAAAAGCCCCTACAACAAAGGTTATTAGCTTGAATTATACAGACTGGCTTACTACATAAATAAAACACATTGGATAAATTTACAAACATTCCCTTCATATGATGACCTAGAATGAAAGGCACTAAACTATTTTCTTTTAGCCAGTGTTCAAGGTAATGGATTATGAGAAATATTTTCCAGATTTAAAGAAAACAATGAAAAGTCCTTGAAAATGCCTGTGAATAGTATTTTCTAGTAGTACCAAACATTTAACCAAAGAAGTGAACGTTGTACAAGTTATAATATTATAAAAATCTACTGAATGCACTTTAAAATATATTAACTACTTTTATACCAAATAAGAGTAACAATTTTATATTTTTATTTTTACCTGCAAGAAATTTTGTGGGGAAATGCATATTATGCATACAATTAGAAACTCCCACTACTGTCAAAGATTGTATTGCTTCTTTAATTAAAATATAAATGTATGTATATACACACAAAAGGAAAAATGTCTAAAGAAAATTGGAGTCTGAATATAATTCTTCCTTAATTCAGATTCAGAATGAAAGTAAAGATACATCTATGTCAGGGGAATTTATACTTTTAGCTATATCTTTCTACAATTTGATCACCTATAATTCCCCTACTGAACTCTGACTCTCTGAATATAAAAATGTTTTTGGTCATAGAACTAGATATAAATCATACTGAACCTATATTTACCTCTTAACCTGCAATATGTTTGCATAGCCTAACTATTAATTATGAGAGCTGTCCTTGGTGATAATTAGTAATTCCTGCCTTTATTAATTCTATTTTCTAAAGATTCCATTTTTAATTCTTAAAAGATTAGAAGCAGGAGATTGTTTCCCATTATTTCTTTTTTTCATTTTAAAATGTGTCATTGTATACAAAAGCTAAGAAAGGAATGCACATTTCATGAGAATTAAAGAAAAAAAACCAGTTTGTATTAACTTTGGACACAGATTTATATTTGATGTGTTCATTGTGATATACATGGAGATGTATCTTTGATGCTTGTTAACTATAGTCAATTAAAATTAAAGCAATTAATTTTAAAAGTTGCATTTTAATCACAATGACATAAAGACCTTTCATTCAGCAATCAGATCAAAAGCATCTCAAGTGGAATGAATTTTTCCTACGTGTAGATGAATCATTTAAGTGTTTTCATATAAACTCATAAATTACCTAGGTTTATTCTTTAAAAATATTTCCTGCAATTATATCTCATCCTTAATTTATAAAATGCCAAAAGTTTGATTTTCTACTCTGGATAATTCATCAGTAACATTTATTCTATCAGAAAGAATTTTAAGTTAACCTTTCACGGGAAAAAAAAAAACCCAAATGTCAAAATATTGGTCATTCATGATTTTTTCAGAGAATAGAAAAGAAAGTTGATCTATAATGAGAGAAAAGTATAAAAAAGCATAGCAATTAGGTATAGCTGATGATGAAAGTTGAAAACAGTTTTATAATAATGAACTCAAGTAATACTTTGACAAATCAACCTTCTTACACTGAGCGGCTGCTACACGCCAAACATAGATATGCACAGGTGTTTTCCTGGTCTTAATATTAACAAGCATAAAATCGTTCATGGAAGATTAGGCAAAAGAACTAATGGGAGCTTAGCTTTATTCACGCAGGGTAAGACTTATGGGTCCAGGGGTTCATGACATCATTACATGAAGCAACTTTTTTTTCCAACTGAATGATTTTTTCTTTTCACTTGGGTCCAAGTAGAGAACTTTCCTGAATTTTCAAATATTTCAGAGACAGCAGTAAAACCAAGCGTACTAAAGACACATGTAACTATTTCCTATTTCTATTGCTTCAGTATTTCACAAACTTGACCTGAAAGAGCAAATAACTTATCTCCCTTGTTCTGATAAACTGCATGACACTTTGCCTCAGCACTCTGACAGACACAACACGGTTGTATCTGAGTGAATTTCACTGGTAATGCTCGGGGTTGTCAGGTGAGATCATCACCCATAGGATTCAAATAAAGAGTTCTGTCATATTAAACCTCACTGGGGCATGTCATATATATGACAGATAGGAGGCAGGGGTCTACAAAATGACATGTGAGAAAGGTAAACCAGGACGATGTCACATCGGTCAGCCTTCGCCACAACAGGAATTGTCTTACATACTGAGGGGTTGTCACTTTGACACATGTATTACCAAGCGAGGTGTCAGCCTGGCATGTTAAATAAAGCACCTAACACTTAGACTTCTTCACACGTGTTGATTCTATTCCAAGTAGTTAAATGAATATGTAGTTCATGATGAATGCACGAAATGCCCTCCACCCTAAGTTATTAACACATGTGACTAAGTGTATATATTATCCAGGGAAAGGAGAGCCTGTGTATTCATCCAAAGTAATCCTCTTAGATAAAGACTTGTTTTCTACGGCAAGCTTACCAAGGAAACTCTAAAGAATTTCCAACCAGAAATGAGGAAGTATAATTGGTATTAAAACAATATAGCTGCAGCTGAGACACACGGATAGTTGACACTATTCAAAATATAACCTTTTACCAGAAACCAAAAGCTTAAAAATCCATGAGAATTTCAAATGAAATTGACATATTTCATGTTAGTATGACATAATATCAATATGTCAATTATCACATTAGGATTTCAGCTGAAAAAAACCAATACCTTAAATATGAAATAGAGACATTACTGAATGGCTCATTTTAAGTTATGAACTATCAGAAAGCCTTAAATGAATATAACAACCAAATTGTAAGTATTGGGTTCATTTGATTGATCTATTAAGTACATGGTATGTACAAGACATTCTGCTAGCTGATAATAAGAAATATATATATATAACGTGTATATATATATATATATGTGTATATATATGTATATTATTTTCCCCAAAACATTAATTTTTAAAAATTTTGAGTTCCAGATTCTCTTTCTCCCTTTCCTCTCCCCAAGACGGCAAGCAATTTGATATAGGTTATACATGTGCAATTATGCAAAACATTTCCATACTCATACTATATGTTTTTTAAAAATATTTATATACAGATCTAGATCTTGTGCATTTTAGCAAAAATAAGTGTAAAAGATAGAAAAAGATCAGTTAAGCCAAGTTTTGTGTTGTTGATTATAGCAAGCACTAAATTATTATTAACACTATTATTAATATTAATAAAGCATACATTATTTGGAAACTTTTATGATCTAAAAGTAGAAAGAATAGGAAATTAAATAAAGAATGGAGGAATTGAGATTTTAATTTGTTAATATGGGTAAAAAGGCTTCCATATCAAAATATAACATGCATCTTATACACAGAATTAAAAATTAAAGCAAAATTTTATGATTGCTAATTATGACTAATTAGTCATGCCTTTTGGGTTTCCATATAAAAGAAGTAACTAGGTGGCTCAGTGAATAAAGTACAAGACCTGGAGTCTGGAAGACTTATCTTCCCCAGTTCAAATCTGGTCTCAGACACTTACGAGCTGTGTGACTCTGGGCAAGTCACTCTAACCTTGTTTGCCTCAGTTTCCTCATCTACAAAATGAGTTGAAGAAGGAAAATGGCAAACCACTCCAGTATCTTTGCCAAGAAAATCCCAAATGGGTCAGGAAGAATCAGATGTGACTGAAAAACAACTGGCAACAACAACAACAACATACAAGAAATAATTCATTCAGCAGTTGAAATATCCCAGACTGAGAGTGCACTGAGGAGGTAGACCGTTCACCTGTACAGCAGGGAGAGAGAGGCATTCTCTCTTCTCCTTCTCTGTTGGCCATGCCATCAGAGCTATAAGAACTGCATCCATCCATCCAGCAGCAGAAAGCAAAGGACGGACACAAAGAGAAGAAGCAACTTCAAGCAGGGTGGCTGCTTTACAGCAGTGAAGAGACCAGGTTATTGTCGCAAGAAGAGAAGGCAACAGCTGAGCGGCCCTTCTAGCAGAGAGGGGCCTATGTGAAGATTCTACAAAGCAAGAAAGCACTTCCAGGTCATGGAGTGCCATGACTTGTGACTTATCCTTGGCCACACATACATCCTTAACATGTGACTCCTTACCACTGTCCCTTAAGTCTTGGTCATGCACTTCCCACGAGCGCTGTGTGTGTCTGAGGGAGAGAACACCCCCAAGGCTTTTGGGGGGAATGTTTCTGTTAACTATTCTTACAATATCATCTAAGTAAATTTCTTCTCTAAAAGCGAATTAAGTTTTCTGGCTTACTGTTCACAGAAATAACATATTAGTGGGGACATATAAACTACAGGAGTAGGAGTAGCTACCCACAGGGTTACTGCTAGAACTGGAGGCAGCAACTTCTCTCTGGCGACCCAACCAACCTCTGAGTATAAGTTTATGTTGAAGGATTTACCCAGAGAGGGTGTGACTGTACGATGCTTTCTATCTTTCAAAATATTTTCATGTACTCTAGGAAATAATCATTAAACTTGAAGAAGAATGGAGTTAGGGGGAGAATTAACCACCATTTTCAAATATTTGAATGTCTGCCACTTGGATGTACCATCTTTATCTTTCTTAGCTTCACAGGACAGAGAGAGAGCAAATGGGTAGAAATTAATGGGAGGAAGAGTTTGCCTCAACATAAGGCAAGTATTAATGATAATTAAAGTTGTCTAAGAACAGGATTGTTATATCGGGAATCAGGGTAAGGGAACACTGAGTTCCATGACACTAGAAGGGTTTAAGCAGAGGAAGGACTATCCCTTATTTTGGAAGTTGTTATAGACAGCCATGTTTCAAATAGAAGTCCCAGTAATTTACTTTTTAGGTCCTTTACAACAGAGAGATTCTATGCTTCATTATCTCATCTAAAATTCGAAGCAAGCACATGCGGGCACGTGTGTATGTGTGTGTGTGTGTGTGTGTGTGTGTGTGTGTGTAGAGGGGAAGCAAAGCTGGGGAGAGGGTAAACAATTAGCTAAACATGATAATCCTCATTTTAAAGACTAGGAAACTGAGTGTCAGACAGAGCATGTGACACAGCTAGTCAATGACAGAATTTTGACTAGAATCCAGTTCCTCTGAGCTCTATGCTCAGGTACTGCTTATATCTCCTCGTGTCTTTACTGCATATAAATTGTAAAAAAAAATTAAAAATATATATTAGAAATCATTTAATCTGCTGTTTAATTGAGATTGCATAAAAAAAAGTATATATTTTTAGAGACTGGAATACAGCCTTCTGTACCTAACTTCATTACTGATAGCTTAGTAAATGAAATCTGCCACCTTTAGTTTCTTTAAAGTCTCAACTAAAACAGAGAGGAGGAAGTGACTCTGAAAATATGGCACTTTTTGGCTTCTTTCATTAGAGTTAATTATGCATTTGCCATATGCATCAAAGATGTCAATGCAATTCAGCAAATGTTTATTGTTTAGTTTTTGGATGCAGGACATTGTACAGGGTGTCATGGGAAATACAGAATTTGGATTAGACATGATCCTTGCCTTCAAGAGTAGGGGAATGTGGCACACACACAAATAACTATATGACCTAATTTTTTGGACCAGACCTTTAATTTCATTGGCATACTGAACTCCCAATGAGGAAACTCCATTTATCAATGCAGATAGGCATCTACACTGCCACTTACCATCTACAGTCTTCCAGGAGGCACTGAGTTAAGTGAGGACCCCACAGCATGTATGTGTCAAAGGCAAAACTTGAAACTGGGTTTTCTTGCCTCTCTATCCACTATGCCATGCTTTCTCACTAGCTTAACAAAGAATGCATGATAAGTGTACATAGTGCTCAGTTAACATGGGATTTCTACCAGTGAAAAGTCTGTTACTGATTTTTTGGTCTTTTTATTTTGGCAGGTGGTGGGGGATCAGGTATAGCTTCACGGAAGGGTTAGCATTACCTTAAGATTTAAAGGTTTTAAAGACCAGATAGGAATTCAGTGTATGAAGAAGGGAAGACTAGAATGTGAGCCAAGGTGGGAAAGCTCAGGACCCATTCAGGGTAAAGAGAAGAGTCCAGTTTGGATGGAGCTGAGATTATGTGGGGTAAGAAGCATACAGTAAGCCAGGAAAGCTGGGTGCCAAATCATGGAAGGCTTTGAATATCATATAAAGATCAACCTGTAATGGAAAGAGCAATACTTTTGGAGTCAGAAGACTCAGGCTCAAATCCTGGCTCTGTCCCCTTTCATCTCTGGGATTTCTTTTTTTTTTCTTTTTTATTAATTTATTTTGATTTGTTAATAATCACTTCCATATGCTTTTGAGTTTAAAATTTTTCTCCCCCTTCCTCCCCACCTCCCTCCCCAAAATGGTGCACAATCTGACATAGGCTATACCTTTACATTCCTATTAAACATATTTTCACATTAGTGAAGTTGTAAGTAAAAATTAAAACCAATAGGAGGAACCATCAGAAAGAGGAAACAAAACTCAACAGAAGAGAAAAAAAAAGATAGCGATTCAACTTTCACAGTTATGATTACTATCTGTGTCTTTTTCTCCATCCTTTTACCCCCCTGTTCATGCTTTTCTTTCTCCCCTCTCACTTACCCCCCTCACCAATACTTTGCTTCTGACCACCGCCTCCTTCAGTCTCTTCTCCCTTCCATTTTCCCCCTCTCCCCTCTTCCCCTTTGCCCACTGCTTCTTCCCTCCCTTCCATCCCCCTCCCTTTTCTTTCCCCTTTTCCCTCCTACTGCCCATAGGGCAAGTTAGATTTCCATACCTAACTGATTATGTTATTCCCTTCTTGAGCCAAATCTGATGAGAGTAAGGTTCAAACAATGCTCACCCCCTCCCTTCTTTCCCTCTGCTGTAATAGGATTTTCTGTCTTTTCCTGTAATGTAATTTACCCTTGTCTGCCTCCTCCTTTCTCAGTACATTTTCTAAGATCAGACTAATCCACTTACTTGGATCCATTTAAACTTGATTAGATTTTTTTTTATCATTACATCAAAGTTAACTAATATCCACTCCTTTATGTATACTCCTTTAACATGGTGTAATAACAATACAGTTCTCAAGAGTTGCAAGTGTCATCTTCCCTTGTAGGGATGTAAACAGTCTGCCCTTATTAACAACATTTTGTATCTTTCTGTCCCATTTACCTTTTTATGTCTTTCTTGAATCTTGGACTTGAAGATCAAATTTTTTGTTGAGCTCTGGTCTTTTTTGTCAGGAAGGTTTGGAAGTCCCCTATTTCATTGAATATCCATCTTCTCCCTCGAAAAATCATGCTCATTTTTGCAGGGTAGTTGATCCATGGCTGCAATTCAAGCTCCTTTGCCTTACAGAATATCATCTTCCACACCCTGCGGTCTTTTAATGTAGAAGCTGCAAGGTCCTGTGTAATCCTGACTGTGGTTCCATGATATTTAAATTGTTTCTTTCTGGCTGCTTGCAGCACCTTCTCTTTCATCTGGTAATTTTGGAATTTTGCTATTATATTCCTTGGTGTTGTCAATTTGGGATCTCTTTCAGGTGGTGAGTGGTGTATTCTTTCTATGGTTATTTTACCTTCTGGTTCTAGGACTTCTGGGCAGTTTTCCTTTATGATTTCCTGAAAGATACTGTCCAGGCTCTTTTTTTCATCATGATTTTCAGGTAGTCCAATGATTTTTAAATTGTCTCTCCTGGATCGATTTTCCAGGTCGGTTGTTTTACCGATGAGGTAGTTTATGTTTTCATCCATTTTTTTCATTTTTCTGTTTCTGTTTGACTGATTCTTGCTCTCACATAGAGTCATTAGTTTCCATTTGCCCAATTCTAGTTTTTAACAGATTGTTTTCTTCTGTTAGTTTTTGTACTTCCTTCTTCAATTGGCCAATTGTATTTTTAAGGGATTTGTTTTCTTCAGTGTACTTTTTTTCCAGTTTGCCAATTGTGTTTTTTAGGGACTTGTTTTCTTCAGTGTACTTTTTTTCCAATTGGCCAATTGTATTTTTTAAGGACTCTTCTACCTCTCTCATTAGACTTTTAAAATCCTTCTTGAGCTCTTCTAAGAAGGCTTTTTGGGCTTCAGACCAGTTCATATTCCCTTTTGATGTTGCAGATGTGGGTTTGTTGACAATGTTGTCCTCTTCAGAATTTCTGTCTTGATCTTCACTCTTCTCATAATATGAATCTATGGTATGTTTCTTTTTACTCATGGTTTCTTTATTCCCTGGCCTTTAAAGAGACTGAGCTCTCCTGCTGGGGAACAGAGGGCACTGACCCAACCTTCTTGTGTTGGGAGCCTAGGTCTTGGTCACTGGCTTTGTGTGCTGGGGCCTCTTATGTTGGCAATTGGAGGCTGTAGGGTTTTGGCAGCTTACCTCATGTTGGGCTGGAATCAGCAAGGCTGGAACTTTCAGGCAATTCTAGGTTGCCTGCTTTTCCTTTCCTTTAGCTTTCTTCAGCTCCTTTTAGATGGGTGCTGCAGGGTGTTTATCTGCCTGGGGCCCCTTGCAATGCTGCCTCTCTCCTTTCTGCTAATGCACTGGGAGATTCCTTTGAGGTATAGTGCCGAGGCACCTGGTGGTTTTCTGAGCTGGTTTCCACCAGTTCCCCTGCCCTTGCTGAGGCACTAGGAGGTCTAGGTGTTGGTGTTTGCCTGCTTTACCACCTGGGTTTCAGGATCTCCTCCTGGTTGACAGTTGGGTTGGAATCAGCAAGGCTGGGACTTTAGGAAGACTCTAGGTTGTTTTCTTCATCTCCTTTCAGATAAATGCTGTAGCGTGCTTATCTGCCTGAGGCCCTTTGTAGTGCTGCTTCCCTTATTTTTGCTGAGGCACTGGGAGACAGGTTTGCTGGGTTGCTGCACTGTTGTTCCCCCATCTTTCTTCTAGTTCAGCTGTCCCAGGGTTTTTTTTTTTTTCTGGGGTGATATTTTCCGGGTTTTCAGAAGTTGATAGGGGAGGGTGACAGCAACTACCTTTTCACTCTGCCATCTTGGCTCCCAGAAGTGGAAGTCCCCATCTCTGGGATTTCAAACAAGTCACCTGGGGTATGCCTTGGGGTATCAGTTTAGTCATCTATAAAATGAAGTGATCTAAATGGTTTTTCAGTTCATCGTTTTCCAGTTCATTTCTGGTTCCAAAATCTTATGTTATTTTTTTTATAAGAGAGAGTGAAAGAAGGAAGGGAATGAGTACATAGGGCCTACAATATGCCAGGCATTATACTAAAAGCTTTTTACAAATATCTCATTTGCTCCTCACCACAATCCAATGAGGTAAGTGCTATTATTATCCTCATTTTGCAGCTGAGAAAACTGAGGGAAACAAAGTTTAAGTGACTTGGCCAGGAGAAAGAGCTAGTATGTGGCTAACGCAGTATTTGTACTACACTTGCTGACTTGAAGATCCAGCTGTCTATCCAATATGTCACCTAGCTGCCTCTATGAGCTTAAGGGTTTTTTTTTTGTTTGTTTGTTTTTTTATGAACTCTACTTAGTAGGCAATAGGGAGACAGTGAAGACTTCTAAGGAGAGGAGTGACATGACCAAGGTGATATTAAAGAACCCAAATAGATTGGTTTCCCTAAACCCAATTAAGATCAGGATCTCAAAACAGGTTAAAAACTTGTTTCACAGGTCAAGAAAGCTCCATAATAAGTTTGGACCTTCAGAGAAAGTTGCAGCTACAGGTTTTATCCTACCCAGTTCATATAAGAATAGTCTATAAATCATATGTCATTATAATAATAATTATAATAGCTTACATTTATCTAGGGTTTTAAGGTTTACAAAGTGTTCTCATAACTGTGAGGTAGATCATGAAGGCACGTATAATGAGAGATACAGCTAGTGATATCTCTTAATTGCTCTATAAACAGGGACAGGGAAAGATGGATCAGCTTAATAAATGCACCTTTTTAATCTGTCCTTATTGATTATGATGATAGTAATAGCAACTGAAATTTATGTATTGCTCCACCGACATTATTTCATTTAATCCTCATTATGACCCCTCCAAATGGCCTACAGAGTTCCCATAACCTATGCTTGCTAACTATTTCCTTATTTAATTGTTAGACCCTTGCAATTTGACTTCTATCTACTTCTCTCTACAGTGACTACACCCTCTAGTCACTAACTTCTTAATTGCCAAATTCAACAGACTTTTCTGAATTCTTATTCTCCTTGTTCCACCTGCCTCATCTGACACTCCTGACTTTCTGCCCTCCTAGCACTTCCTATTGGCCTGTGCTCTCCCCTGCCCTACACTGGTGGTTCTACCTCCCCCATCTCAGTTGTTTCTTTTACCTCTAATCATTCCTTTAGTGTCAGCTTTCCCTGAGGCTCTGTCATCGTCTCTTCCTTGGCAATTTAATTCTCAGCCATGTCTTCAATAATAATAATAATCCTTTTGTATGTAACTCCTCCCTCTCGAGCTCCAGTACCACATCCTCCTCCTCAAATGCAATGTGACGCAAATGGATCTCAGTCTTTTCTCCAAAAATCACCCCTTTCTAACTTTAATTGAACAACTCTCCTCCCAATCAACTTTACTTCTTTCCTTTGCTTTCCATGTGATCAGTTGCCAAATTCTTTCAATTCTACCTCCATAATATCTCTTTCATCTGCCCCTAATTCAGGCCCTCATAACCTCTTACCTGGGCCATTCTAATAGCTTCCTCAATGGTCTCTCTGCCTTCTTTGATCTATCCTTCATAATATTTGTAATATTTGTAATGAGGAACAATCATCATCATTATTATTAAACATTTATTTAGTCCTTCCTAACACCTGCGAAGCACTTGGGGAACAAAGAAACAGAAAGCCTAGCCCTTGTCGTTACACAGAGATGAGAAGGAGCTGTGCTCTTTTCTATTTGTGTGGAGCGTATTGTAGTTGACTTGGGTGAATTCCTGTACATTTCTTTTCCGTGTTCATCCCTACGTCTTTGTTCTGGAGATTATCCTAATGTCAGTCATTCCAAAACTCACTTAAAAAACAAACAAACCTTGCTATTTATTTAGTCTTTCACAAGAAATCCTTGTTAATCTCAGAGATAAATTTCTTCCTAATTTAATTGCTCTCTTTAATTCATTAGTGTCTGTGTGTTTGTTGGCAGGGGAGGGAAAAAAGGAAACAAGCATTTATGAAGCACCTAGTATGTACCAGGCACTGCTTTAAGTGCCTTACAAATATTATCTCATTTGATTCTCACAATAGTGAGAATCTCACAACTATATGATACTTGTTTGATTTTGTAAATGACCAGTAGGTAAATGGGAACCTTTGGTCTTCGTTTGTCTTTTACAGGATTTTCCCCCCCCCCCCCCAACTTACCCTTTCCTATGAGGAATGTATGACATTAGCCAGCTTCCTCTGGAGAGAGTGAGAAAGGGAGACATACCTAGAGGGTGGTATTTTTGAACTGGCAATTCAGCTGGCAGCACAGCGGGAAGAAGCCACTTTGCACTTCATGTATTTCCCACCAATATCCATTTGTGAACAAGAGGGAAAGAATGGGAAGTCACAGCATGAGAGTAATATATCAGGGAAGATGATCAAAAAGAAAACAAGTATCTCCTTTCTGTTTCTGTTTGTTTCTTAATCTACACTACTTCCTGGTTGTTTAACCCAGAACGACATCTTTCAGGAGTCTGTGGCCATTTAGATAAGCAGTTTTCTTTCCTTTCCCTGAAATTCCCAAGTTCTCAATCCTGGAAAGCAAGGAGAAGAAATTCTGTGCCTGTAAATTTCACTGAGATGAATCACAATTTATCTGGTGAGAGAAGCTTATTTTGGAGAAGAGATCTAAAAACACATTCTTTGATCTCAAAATACAGCTCTCACTTTAGTATTTTCACTTAAAAAATAGTAGTATAGTTATTTTGAGGGGTTTGGAAAAGAACACAGACACTTCTGCAAAAAACGCACTCTCCTGACTCTATGAATAGATGCATTTTTGGTAGCATAAAGTAACAGAGGCAGAAGAGGCAGTATTGAATAGTAGACAGACAGACAGAGATGGAATCAGGATGGTCTGCTCTTGTATTACCCTTGACCTTTATAGACTGTATGACTCTGGGCAAGTCACTTAACTTTTCAATGCAACTCTCTGGGACTTCATTTTTTAATTTTTATAATTTAATATTATCATGATTATGATTAATTTATTATTAATTATAATTAACATACCACACTATAACATATTAGTTAATAATTATAATTGACATATTATATAAGTATATATTAATTGTTGACTACTGTTATTAATTTATTATATTATTTTCTTATTGAATACAGGGGGAAGCAGAAAGGTAGATATAATATGTAAACAAAAGAATAACATGCAATTTAAAATGTGATGGTCCCTCAGCAATCCTATTTTCCAATTCTTTTTTTCCTCCCACTTAATAGTATTTTATTTCTGCGATTTTGTGTTGAAGAAAAATCACCTATGTTGGAAGAGAAGCAGAGGACAGAGGGAGTTTCTTCATCAGATAACATTCTATACCCATGAAATCACAAGTCAAGGAAGAAAAGAAAGATAAAATGTTAGGAGGATACAGTTGATTCTCTGAGGAGAAAGTTAAACTGAGCTGATTTTGCAAAGATCCTTGAGTACATAGTGGAACCTGGACTTGAAATGAAGACACATGACAAGTCAACCTATTCCCAAAGAATAAAATGAATTCTGAAAAAAAAATCTACATGGAAATAATAACACTCAAATGGGATGTTAATAATTTACAAAACAGGCAATTGGCAGAACAAAAGCATCATAAGCCTTGAGCCAAAAGTTTTATCCATAAATGCAAAGCAAAATTGAGAACTGAGTTCATTATCTGCATAATTCAAAGAAAATTTCTCTGTATTTGAGAAAAAAATATTTTTGAAGAGTGTGAATTATCCATATAATAAATTAATTCTACAGATGATTCTTTGTTAGGGAGGACATAGCTCAAAGAACTTGTTACTAATACACAGGGCCTTATATATATTAGATAGTTAATAAATATTTATTGATTCGAATGACTAAAATGTGAATCCATTTTAGGGTCAATATTTTCCTGAATTGAGTTTTTTTTTTTTGGTTAGACAACTGGGATTAAGTGACTTGCCCAGGGTCACACAGCTAAGAAGTATCAAGTGTCTGAGGCTGGATTTGAACTCAGGTCCTCTTGACTCCAGGACCAGCGCTCTATCCACTATACCACCTAGCCATCCCCTAAATGGAAAATTAAGAATGAACAAATCTCCCAGTAAAAACATAATCCAAAAATCTTTCATAGAATTAAGCTCTGTATATAATGATGTTTTTTTAAAAAAATAGCTATCATTTAAGCTCTTAAATATCAGTCTATATATACATTCATAAAACACATATCTATCTATCTATCTATCTATCTATCTATCTATCTATCTATCTATCTATCTATCTCTGCTCGGGATACCATTTTGGCTGGATGGGACCTAAGAGGACAATTAGTCTAATCTGTAACATACTAAATTTCTTTTCTTTAAGTAACTGCCTGAAGTTAGGGGAAACCCACCACTTCCTGAGGCAGCCCATTCTGCTGTTCGATAGCTAACTGTTAACAAGTCAGAAAAAATATCCTATTGAAACATTTACCCATTCTTCCTATTTTTGCCTTTTGTGACCAAGAAGAACAAGTCTAAATCCTCTTTCACTTCTGCCTGGGACAGTCTGTGACCATTTTGAGTTTGTAAAAATGTTATTCTAATAAGCTTTATTCTTTTTTAGGCATTACATGCCTAATTTTGGTTTAGCCATATGGTAAATATTTCGTTGGCTAGAAAGGGGATTTGACAAGAAATTTTGGACAGATCAACAGAAATCCATTACCAGTTCTGGAAAAACAATAGTCTAGGTCAGTAGGGTCAATTCATAAAAAGGAACAACAAGAAAAAATTGACTTTAGGAGAAGTCCTTAAGTTCTAAAAATTACTGAGTAACATACAAATTAATTATAGTCTTAAGTGGATTGTAGTCTAATTTGTGACATCTCTAAGAAAACGTCCCATGAATTAGATGAGTTTTTTGATATTCCATAATTAAATATCATTCTTGCCAATTAAAAATTTTTTCATGATAATTATCATCTTGTGGTTGTCTCTCAGTTGAAAAGTAACCTATCACATGAAAGGCTAATCTTGATATTTATGATCTACTCCAAAATAGATTTCTTGATTTATTTAGTAAAGTTCTAGTGCTAGACATATACTAAATGCTTTATCATTGATAATTAGTCTTCTAGAGAGATGCCAATACTTAATATAATAAAATGATAATTTAATAATTCATTAATAAACTTATAAATTTATAAATAATTTAATAAATACTTTTTTGATCCAGCATTTAATGGAAAACCAACAGCCTAACTAACATGATGTTACTTGAGCCAGAGAACAAGCTCAGATGTTACATATTATTACTGTGAGCAAGCTGAACATCACTAAATTTGAAGTTTGATATAAATAAGCCTCTTTCTAGCAAACTGTACTGAACATTGTCATTTAGGGACTACAGATCCAGATACAAATAAAAAAAGGGGGCATGAAGTTTGCTGGTAATAAGTCAAACTTCCATTCCATGGGAACTGGGCAAATATTAGCAACACCAAACAAAAGGGAAAGTGAAGATTCTTTAAGGATAAACTCTTCTCCTGTATCTGCTCTGTGATCAGAGAGATTCTTTGCAAGACTCAAGTAGCCCTTTTGGTCACAGGTATACATTATGAATGCATTTTCTCTGTCTCTCTCATTAAACGTGAACCATCAGGATTTTAATGCTTTGGAGGATCTCAGGAGGACACTGAAGCAGCATGCTATGGTGAAGAGACAGCCAGCCATGGAGTCTGAAACACCTGAGCTGTTCAAGTCCCTCCACTGACACATACTGGTGGTGAGACCCTGGAAGGCACTTAACCTCTTAGTTCCCCAAGCAACTTTCTAAGAACTGATTGCAGAACAGTTACCCATCTACAGGGATAGCAAGAATTCCACTGACTAATGAAATCATAGATTCTGACTTTATGAAGAGCCAGGTGCACAATCAGATTTTAGTTTCCCTCTGGGTCTTCTCTATGCATCATGAGTCTAGCAGCTGGCTGATAGAGGACAATTACAGATTAGAGTCTCTGATAAAGTTCACCCTAAGGGTTGACAGTCCTCTGCTGGAAGGCTAAGGAAAAGTAAAGGCAACTGTAGAAAGGCAAGTCTCGTTCTGGTTGGCTATCTTCCTAGGTACCTCGGTGACCCTAAGACAAAGAAAGGAGTAGTATTTGTGTCCCCAGGTTCATGATGCTGCTGTTGTCCTTCTATCACCTCTAATAGCTCCTTGGTTGAATAGTTATTGACAAAACCAAATTAAGCAACACCACACGCTGAAATAAGGATGAACTCACCGACTTACAAGATCTACATTGCTGTCAGAGACATTTGATTTAAACCATTTTTTTCTATGAATTTGTTTTTGGGAGAAGGAGGATTTTCTAAACCAAAGCAGAGTTCCACTCCATAGTAGTCTGTCATTATCTTTAAATTTTCAGGGACATTGTAACAGTCTAACTACCACACTTATTTATGTGTTGTCTTGGAGTTATTCTCTCTTTCATGTAGGTAGACCTTACTTCTCTAAAAGACATGTTAAACTACTTAACACCAGAACCTGTGTATCTTTCACGGATCCATGCATGCTGTAAGCCAAGGGAGGGGAACCTGCGGCCTCGAGGCCACATGTGGCCCTCTAGGTCCTCAAGTGCAGCCCTTTGACTGAATCCGAACTTCACAGAACAAATCCCCTTAATAGAAAGATTTGGTTTGTTTTGTAAAACTTGGACTCAGACAAAAGGCAGCACCCAAGGACCTAGAGGGCCACATGTCACCTCGAGGCTGCAGGTTCCCCACCCCAGCTCTAAGCAATTAATAAACTGCTTTTTGAAAGACTTACATGAACTGATGCTAAGCGAAGTGAGCAGAACCAGGTGAACACTGTACATAGTAACAGTAAAATTGGAAGATGATAGACTTAGTTGTTCTCAGCAAAACAATGATCTTGGACAATTCCAAAAGACTCACGAAGGAAAATGCTATCCACATCCAGATAAAGAACTACGGAGTCTGAATTTTCACTGTTTTTGGTTTTTCTTTCTCATGGTTTCCCCCCTTTGTTCTGATTCTCCTTTCACAGCATGACTAATGTGGAAATATGCTTAACATGATTGTACATGTATAACCTATATTAGATTGCCTGCCATCTTGGTGAAGGGTGAGGAAAGAGAGGGAGAGAGAAAAAAATTTGGAACTCAAAATCTTATAAAAGTGAATGTTGAAAATTATCTTTACATATGACTGAAAAAGAATACTATTAAGTGGGAAAAAATGTAAAAATACAAAAAACAAAAAGAAAGAATAGGTGGTTGTCTGTCCACAATACAGCATTTGCCAAATCCCTCTTCTTCTCTCCTTTCCTTCTTTCTCTGCCTCCCTTCCTTCCCTCCCCCCTTCCTTACTTCTACTCCTCTAGCCTCCACTGTAGTTCAGATCCAAATCACCCCTCATCAGAACTCCTGAAATAGTCTTCTGGTTAGTCTCTCTCTACACCAATCCATCCTACATATAGGGGCCAAAGTGACTTTTTTCTTCTAAAGCACAGGTACAACAATCTCCCTGCCCTACTCAAACTCCAACAACACACTATTACCTCCAAGATCAATTACAAATTCCTCTGGCATTTGAAGTCTTTTGGCTTGGCTCCACCTTACCTTTGCAGCCTTATTACACATTATTCCACTTGACCCACAATACAGGCCAAATTGGTTTTTGTTTGTTTGTTTGTTTGTTTGTTTTGCTGTTCCTTACTGTGACAGTTCATTCGTTATGTCTGTGTCTTTGCACTGGCTGTCTTCCATATCTGAAATGTACTCCCTCTTTCCATTAAGGTGAAGCTGGGGCACCAGCATCTATTTAAAGTCTTTTCGATTGATTTCTCTAGCTGCTAATCCCCTACTCCCCATTACCTTGTATCTATTTTGTATATATCTACTTATGTGCATGTTGTCTCCTTGAATGGAATGTATACTCCCCAAGGACAGGACTTGTTTTTCTTTTGTCTTGGATTTCCCAGTACCTAGCAAAGAGAAGGGACTTAATAAATTCTTGCTGATAGACTGATTTCCTCAACTTTGTCAGTGCATTGAAACGTCAGGGAAGGGGGCATGCATTGTGTACCTCAAAGAGGGAACCCTTCTCTTTTACAGAACTTGAAAATTTAAGGACACTGAAGAGCTACTTTAGAGTTATAGGGAACGAAGAATACATTTAGATCTAGCTCCTAACTTTAACTCAAGAGAAGAGTGGAAAATTTTCTAGCTACATACAGAGATTGGAGAAAGCAGTACACTGGAAGCAGTGATTAAAGAGGCAGTGACCACAGAGCATGGAAAATCATGGTAGGCCTGCCCTAGAATTAGAGCAACATTAGATAATAAATTACTGCTGTAGGGAATATGACTGCCTGAGATGAAGGTTCCCAGCTACTTGCAATTGATAGTGATGACAGCTACCATTTATAGAATGCTTTAAGGTTTGCAAACCTATTATCTCAAAACAACCATGTGAAGTAAATGCTTATTGTTATCTTCATTTTACAGTTGAGGAAACTGAGGCTAAGAGAGGCTAAATAATTTACCCAAGGTATCCAATTACCAAATGTCAGAGGTTGTATTTTAACTCAAGTCTTGCTGATCTTGAGCATAGAACCCCACACACGTCTTCCATAGGAGATCTATCCAACATGCTGGAAGCCTTCATCTAGGTTTCACAAGTACCAGTACACTGCTTGTGCTAGCCATCATTTTTCCTTGTTCTTATTACAAAATGTATCTCCTTTTCTGATCATACATATCCTGAATAATATCTTTTACATTGTCACTACTGTACAGAGCTCTCCATTAGACATACAATGCAGTATACTTGTACCCAATATATATCTTATATTATTTTATGAGAAAAGGTTCCCTTTCACAAGTAAATAAATTGAGGTTTCTGAGGTCCAAGGAAGTTAAATTACTTTCTCACCGTCACACGAACACTATGTGTCAGAAGTCGGGTTTGAACCAGATCTTTCTAGCTCCCAGTCACTCTACCAAACCACATTTTCTCTCATGGCTTCCCTGAGTTCTTCAGCTAAAAGCTTTCTCTCCTTCCTCTTATTTTCCTAGCATACTTTGGATCTCTCATTTGCCCCTATGACTGGCACCATCATGATTCCTCAGCTGCCCCTTTCTCCCACTGTTGAGTCCTTCGAAGGGCCTCTATTTTGGGGAGGGGCCTAGGCTGGCCAACTTTCACTTCCTGGCACTGTGTCTAGCCTTCTGGACTTTGTCACCACGATGCCTCTGATGCTGTCTTATACTGGAACTACCTTAGCTCTTCGGTTTGCCTTACTCTGGAACATCCATGTCTTCTATAGCTTTTTCACTCTTTTCACTCTGCCATGCTGGCCCTTATTTCCCTGGTTGTGTTTCTCCAAGGGTCTCCACTGTGAGAAGGGACCCAGGCTGCCCAACTTTCATTTTCCTCATGATTCTGCTTCTGACCTTCCCATCTTTGACACCATATCCCTGCATGAGGAGGTTTAAACCTCCACTTTTCTACTCCCTTTTTTGTGCTGTCTTCCCTCACTAGAATTAATTTCCTTGAATTAAGAGGCTGTCTTTTAAAAAAATTGCTTGTATTTGTATAGCCAATGCTTAGCACAGTGCCTGGTACACACAGTAAGTGCTTAGTAAATGTTTATTGCCTTGACTTACTTGGGATTTTACTTATTGGTGCACATGTCATATACTCAGTAGAAGACTACAAGCTCCTTTAGGGCAGGGAACAGGGGGTATTTTTCATTGTAGCCTCCTCAGCTTTTAGGTGGTGTGTGTGTGTGTGTGTAATGTATGTATTTGTATATGCATGTATACATACACATGTGTGTAATGTATGTATATGTATATGTACGTATACATACATGTGTGTGTAATGTATGTATATGCATATATACATACACTTGTGTGTGTGAGTGTGTGTGTGTGTGTGTGATGATGGGGCTCCAGATCTGTAACTTCACTGATATGGTATGGAAACTCCCTTTACTGTTACAGAGCAGCATCAAGTCATCTGTAAAAGTCTTTGAGGATTGCCTGGGGGCAGTGAGAAGTAAAATATCTTGCCTGTGGTCATCCAGTTAGTATGTGTGAAAGGAAGGACTTGAAACCAGGTCTCCTAACCTCAATGCTAGCCCTCTATCAACTATGTCATGATGCCTCTCACATAACATATTCTTAATATATGCTTCTTAAAGTGTTTAGAGTAGTCACACTGGGGAATGCTTATGGATCACAATCATCTAATATTTGGGAAATTGTGCAGGGTTTTTATGAGCCCAAGCTTCTCTCTGATAAAGGACCATTTTAAAAATGATGCTTTGTATGACGCTTCTGTATGAAAATCATGGATTATCACAGTTTCTAAAGAAGTAAAGTTTTAGGTCACCCAAAGGTCAATAGAGAAGTACAGGTTGGATGTGAATAAGCTTTAAAGTGTCATCAATGAAATATTACACAAAAAAGTTTGTTGGACTCCATGTAGAGAATTTAAGGGGGGAAGATCAGGGATAAGAATTACACAGGACAGGATGATGTACATTGATTGTGGTTTGTTCTGCAAGAAGTACCCACTTTGATGAAATCACAGATACATCAGAATATGTGTGTGTGTGTGTGTGTGTGTGTGTGTGTGTGTGTGTGTTTGTGTGTGTGTGTGTGTTTAATGAATAAGACTCATATTGCCCTATAGGATTTTGTTGCTAACTAATTTTAAGGCAATCGATTTATGATATTCAACACATAATTAACGTAGTTTGAGTACTGAACTAGGGGCTGAGTAGGTATGTTTGTTAGTGTTGGTTGGGGGAGGGGTTGGATTAAGTCACATTTGTGGCTGTGAGCCAGAGGAAGTTTGCACAGTCTGCAATTGTGCACATGCATGCACAATGAAAAAAAAATAATAAAGGAAAACCCTCAAAATGAGCATTTTTCCATTGGTAGAATGTCAAGTCAAATGAATAAGCGTTTATGAAACACCTGCTACCAGACCCTGAACTAAGAGCTGGGGATAAAAACAAAAGTGGGGGACAGGGGGAACCAAACAGTCCCTGACCTCATGGAGCTCACATTTTAATGAGGAAGACTAGACATACACAACTATGTACATACAAGATATGGCTTCTTGTAGAAGGTAGGGTTTTAGCTGAATCTTGAAGGAAGCTAGGAAAGCCAGGAGGCAAGATAAGAAGGAAGAACAGCATCTAGTTATGGTAGGCAGCTCATAAAAAGACAAGTTGGGAGATCAGAGTGCCAATTATAAGGAGCAGCTAGAAGGCTTATGCTGCTGGATTACTGAGTACTAAGCATGGTAGCACAGGCAAAGATGAATGGAAACATAAGAAAGGCTGGATTGTAAAGGGCTTTACAAGTCAAACAGCATTTTATATTTGATCCTGGAGATAATAGGGGGCTACTAGAGATTAAGGAGATGACATGTTCAGTCAGACCTATGCTTTAGGAAGGTCAATATGACAGCTGAGTGAGGTTGGCTATTATAGTTCTGGTAAGATTTGCTGCATATAGCATAGGGATAACCTTGATTATGGAATTTAAGCTGTTTTTCCAAAATGTTTCAAATATAAGTCATTTGAAGCAGGGCTTTCCTTTTATGTTCTGGGTAGTGTTTTGTTTAACTCTAATGAGAGTCATCTCAATGAAGGTAACAGGCAACATGGTATAGTAGATAGAGGGTTTTCCCTTATAGTTAAGAAGACATGGGTGCAAGTCACACGCCTTAGGCAAGTCACTGAAACTCTTAGCACCCTCTAGGACCAGAAGATACAGACAAGTTGCAGATTAATGCTGGTGGAATTAGTTTCCACACCAGAAATTCCTGACATGGATGAAATCCAAACCCAGACCAAGTGAAAGAATAAGGATATAATTTATGCTATAATACAATTAATTGTTTGTGATTAGTTACATTTATTATCATCAACTACAATTTTACTTCATAAATCCTATCAGATACTATAGAATGAGAGTGTAGCCCCAAATTCTTGTTGACAAATAACAGGTAAGTGAAAAGATTAGCATCCATCAATGGTAGGGACCACTGATGAACTCATCTCATGGATATCATTAACCTTACCTAAACACTCTGTGAGATTATTTTGTGTACCACTAGTTGTGATGACATTTCTGCACCACACACTCCAAAACTAGTCAAAACCTAGCATGGCCTTTGTTGGACTAGTAGGAGTTCTAACACGATCCTCCTAACACATTTCCCTCCCTACCTCTACCCCTGCCCCTACTCCCTGCCAATAACTGAATACTCTGATAATCCATCCTGTAGGAGGTACTTAATTGGACCATAAAAATCATTTTATGTTGGTGCTTTAGTCTTTCTTTTCCTCAGTCTGACTTATAAAACCAAGATATGTAACAACACATATCAACCTAGAACTTTGCCCTATCGTGCATTGTCTGTGAAATCCTCTTTTTTTTTTCTTTACTGTCATTCCTTAGTGGTACTGCAGATGAGTGAGTACATGCATTATCTCTGGATGTGTGTGGCTATCATCCTACGTGAGTGTGTCTGTTTCTGTCCTTGACTCACTTTTTTCTTTTCTTCCTTCCCCTCTCTCTCTCTCTCTCTCTCTCTCTCTCTCTCTCTCTCTCTCTCTCTCTCTCTCTCTCTCTCTCTCTCTCTCTCTCTCTCTCTCTCTCTTCCTTGATGTCTTAGTACCAGTCAGACCCTTTCTGTTTAACTCTTTTCTTTTATTCCAAAAACACTCAACGAGCTATTCAGAGTATGAGTCTATACAGAAGGCACACGCATGGAGTGCTCGCCACTATGGGAAAGGATGTGCTCCCTGAAAATTGTCACATCCAGCAAGCACTGCTGTCCTTCACTGAAGTTAATAAAAGGTAGTCTTTCTTTCCTTAGAATTTGTGAAATAACAAATTTGAACAATGATCAATAAGATTTTACTGAAAATGCATCTTGAAAGATGCAAAAAAAAAATCATGAAAAAACTCAAACTATGGACAGCATTGCAGAAAGGCAGATATAACGGAACATTTATAATAGAAAGCCTATGTGAATGCCAGGTGCTTCAGAGATGGATGTGCTAAGAGCACTCCTACATAAAAAAGGCTAGTAAAAGGCAGAAAACCTGTATGACTTAGCAAGAAGTTAAGTCTGTAATTGAGATATATATACATATATATATATAATATATATAGACATAGATATATATAATATATGTAATATATATGTATATATCCTGATACTTTTCTAATTACCATGCAATATAGCCTAGCCTATAATGTCTACATTGCTCATACAATCTACAAATCCCTTAGTTGCATAGCATTTTGGAGTGATCATTGACAAAATGTATGGAATGTAAGAAATGGTAGCCTATCTTTACTTTCCTGAATAAACTGAGTTACTGCATTCTCCCCACAAATAAAATATCTTTAAAGTTGTGTGTGTGACTAAACCACCTGTAAATTAACACTAGATTTAAGTCTGAGTTTTCTAGCCCTCTGTCTTTACTACCACAAAAAGGGATTTGTAAATATACACATATACACACATAAATATATATACATACGTAAATAAAATCCAGGCAAATAAATAAAATTAACACCACAGTGCAGTACAGTGAAAGGATATCAGCTTTAGAGTCAGAGGACTTAGGTTCAAATTCAGACTTTATTATTTACTACATATGTGACTTCAGACACAGAAGTCTCTTAACTTTTCTGAACATCAGTTTCCTCATCTATGAAAACAGGGGTGGTATGGAGATGGACTTACTTGGCTTTTAATACTCCTTTTTGGCTATAGATTTAAAATCCTATGATCTACAATCTTATCACCTTATTTTCAACCTAACCATTTTAATGGAAATACAGGTTTTACAAAGTGAAAGTAAATGTGGCAACTTCTAGTTTCTAGTCTTGTACCTAGACAATGGCATTAAGTTTTCATTAGGCAGTGAGGTAGTGCAGTGGATAGAGTGCTGGACTTAGAGTCAGGAAGACCTGAGTTCAAATGTGGCCTCAGATGCTTACTAGCTCTGTGACCCTAGATTAGTCACTTAATCTGCTTGACTCACTTGCCTCAAATGAAGGAACAGAGATAATAATTGCACCTGAGACCAAGGTTTTGTGGGGATAAAATGAGATAATATTTGTAAAGGATTTAGCATAGTGCCTGACACATAGGAGGCACCTAGTAAATGTTTCCTTCTTTCCTTCCATTAATCCTCTTCAAGAACAAAGGGATAGATAACAGTAACAACCACCATTAAAATGTGCTTTTAATTCAACAAACATTTTTTAAGCACCTACTATGAGCTATGCCTGGGGATACAAAGGCAAACATTAATTAGTCTCTGCTCTCAAGGAGCCAAGTATTTACTTGGGAGTTAATACTTTATATACAAATAGGCAAATGTAAAATTAATACAGAATAATTTCAGCCTCTGGAAAGGGCTTGCAAAAGAGGTGTCAATTCATCTATGCTGTGAAAGAAGTTAAGGGCGGGACAAAAACAGAAGTGAGGAAGGAGTGTGTTTTGGACACTGGAGGGGAGGAAGAAAGGGGCCAGAGTGCTGTGAAAAAGCTGAATCAGGAGACACAGTGTCATGTAGGAAAGAGGTAGCAGGCCAATTTGACCCGAGTGGACAATTTATGATGGGGACTAATATGAAATACAACTGGAAAAGTACGTATGGGCCAGGCTGCTAATGGCTTCAAGTGCCAGGCTGAGGATTTTCTGTTTTGTCCTAGAGGTATAAAAATAGCATTGAAGATTTCTGACCTGGAGATTTTATGGTAAATCTGTGTTTTGGGAATAGCAATTTCAAGGCTATGTGTGGGACAGAATAGAGGGGGATGAGACTGGAGGCAGGGACATCATTAGAAAGCTACTTCAATAATTGAGGAAAATGCTGATTATTGCAAGTGGAGAGAGACAGTGTGGATATATGACATGTAGAACTGACAAGCCTTGGCAACTGACTGGATATGAGGGTTGTGGGAAAAGAAAGAATCAAGCATAACTCAGAAACTGGCTTTATACTTGTTCTATTTTCTATTTAAAATTCTTATTAATATGGCCTTCTGATACTTCTTTGATGTGGCAGGTAACTAAAAAACTTACTCAGCTGGCTTTTTCTGTTGGTGTCTATCTATAATCAACGTTCTTCTTGTCACTGATTGGGATTTTTTCTTTTCTTTCATACCACTTCCTCAGAAGAAAGTAAGAGGTGTGGGACAGCTAGGTGGTACAGAGAATAGAGGTCTGGCCTTGGAGTCAGGAGGTCCTTAGTTCAAATCCAGCCTCAGACACTTAACACTTATTAGCTGTGTGACCCTGGGTAAGTCACTTAACCCCAATTGCCAAGGAAGGAAGGAAGGAAGGAAGGAAGGAAGAAGGAAGGAAGAAAGAAAGAAAGAAAGAAAGAAAGAAAGAAAGAAAGAAAGAAAGAAAGAAAGAAAGAAAGAAAGAAAGAAAGAAAGAAAGGAAGAAAGAAAGACAGGCAGAAAGGAGGGAGGGAGGGAGGGAGGAAGGAAGGGAGGGAGGGAGGAAGGAGGAGGAGGGAGGGAGAAGGAGGGAGGGAGGAAGGAGGAGGGAGGGAGAGGAGGGACGGAGGAGAGGAAGAAAGAAAGAAAGAAAGAAGAAAGAAAGAAAAAGAAAAAAGAAAGAAAGAAAGAAAGAAAGAAAGAAAGAAAGAAAGAAAGAAAGAAAGAAAGAAAGAAAGGTGAAAGAAGTGGGGAAAAAGGAGGGAAGGAAGGAGAGAAAGTAGGAGAGAGAGAGAAAGAGGAGAGAGAGACTATATAAGGTGAAGACAACCTGTTGCTGCCTAGCAAAATGGATGATAAACTGATAATATTCTTAGACCAGCTGAGTATGGTGCTACTCTGGTTAGAGGGTATGTCACAAGTAAAAAGTATTTTCCTATTGTGGTATGGGAAGGGGAAGGGGACACACCAAGAATAAAGCTTATTTAAACTAAAGCAATAGACTGAAAGGCCTTACTTCTCCTCCTTATGCTTTTCCCCTTGACTCCAACAGTTAGAATTTCTCTAAGGTAGAGATGAAAATATTAACAGTATACACACAAACACACACACACACACACACACACACACACGAATCAGTATATTTAGTGAGCACTTACTATGTATAAAACCCTTGTTGGGTGCTGTGAAGAATACAAAGACATATAAGACAACATCCATACCATCCCCATCTATACACACACACACACACACACACACACACACACACACGCATGCATATACACCATGAACACTTACTAAGCACCTCTATGTGCCAGGTACCATTAAACACTGAGGATAGTTCCTGCCTTCATGGAACTTACATTCTAACGGGGGAGACAAAAAGTACACAAATAGGCATATAACTAACTATACAAACATACATGCAAATTGCTTTAATTTAAAAATGATTCTCTAAATCAAAAGGCATTTCATACTAAACCCAATACAGCCTACCTAAAGCCAGAAAAATCAGTAAGTAACTTTTCCAAGGAATTGCTTCCCATTTAAAATGTTACTAGCTGATAATGGAAAAGTGTTCTCTCCCTCCCTAGGGCAAACTCAGAAAGCTCACTGCGTGAATGCTATGCTTTCCGTTGTGATACCTGTTGCCGTGCACGTGAGAGGCGCAGAATGCAAAGCTGTAATGGAGCAGGGTTGGGTCAATGACAGCACCGCCTTCTGAATGTTCCATCAATTCTGTAAGGTAGCAGAGATGTCTGTGACAGCCTCTTACTCCATAACGAGCACAGTACTCATCTAATACAAAGACTTGGCCAGGGCTAAACCAGCCCTGTAAGAGAAAAGAAAAAAAAAGAATTAAGACATATTTTCTCATCAGCACTTTCATTTAGCTTTGTAGGCAGTTGAATTGAGATTTGTAACACTTGGTGGTGGTGTGTTTTGATAATCTTTTCGGCATATGGATCTAATTTTGTGGTAAACTTTGAAAATGGCTTAGAACAGCCAGTCCCTGATGTCAACTGTACTCATTCCTATGAAAAGGCATTCTGACCTTGTCATTACTCTCTTAACAGGACTCAGAATTAGCAGAGAGCGTTTGTCAAACCTTTTGTACTATTAGTTTCAAACCAAAATTATTATATATATTTTAAAAAGAACATTAAATTTTTTAAAAAGATAATGCTAAAGTATATGTATAATTGGAAATACTAATAGAGGACTACTCAGAATAGAACTAAAGGTGAATTTTAAGAAGCTTTGTCAGTGATAAAAATTAAAATTTTAATTCTCTAAGCAAGCAGTACATGAATTCTCTATCTTCATCTTTCTAATCTCTCTCCTAAAAATGCTTTAATTTTATATTCCTTCCATAATTAGGAAGTACTTACCATAAAATATTTACCCATTCTACTGGGAAGAGACAACATGTACATATAGAAGCAAACACAGAATAAAGACCAGGAAGAGAGAGAGGGATCAAAAAATCCTTTAGATAAAAGAAGGCACTTGTGCTGCGTCCTAAAGAAGGTGAGGGATTCTGCAAAGTTGAAGTAAGGGGGAAGTGCTTCCAAGCATGGGAGCTGACCAGTGCAAACGCAGAGAAGGGAGACAGAATTTCATGTGTGAGGAATAGAGAAGTCAGTTTGGTTAAAGCAGAAAGTATGAGAAGAAGAGTAATATATAATGAGACTGGGAAGATAGATTGTGACCAGATAGTGAAGGGCTTTAAAAACCAAGCAGAGGGATTTAAATTGGATCCTTAGAAAGAAGAGGGAGTCACTGGATTTGATTTTATTTGACTGAAGAGAAGAGTGGTGTGGTGAGATCTATGTTTAAGGAAAATCACTTTGGCAGTTATGTGGAGGATGGATTGTAGTCAGGAGAAACTTGAGGTTGGGAAACCAATTAGGAAGCCATTGCAACTGTTTGGACAAGAGGTGATGATAGCCTGGTAAGAGCAGAGTAGGGCTCTGAAAGGGAAAATGTCTTCAATGAATGAAATGAGTCAAGAAGGTACAAAGAAAGGATGGAAGAAAAAAAGAAAGAACACAGATCATAGAATTTTAGAACTCAGAGGGACTTCAGAGGAAAAAGGAAGAAAAAAACATGGGATGAGATGAGAAGAAAAAGAAAAGTGGTACAGAAAGAAAGAGACAAGGATAAAGGACAAGTGAGCTATTTTGATTACCTTTGTAAGTACACTTGGCATCTTAGTCTAATGCTGTCTTCATATGCATACCATGAGGCAACCCGACTAGAATGCAAACAACAACCAAAAAAACCCAACAACACCCTACCTCATTTAAAAAAAAAAAAAGGGGCAGCTAGGTGGCACAGTGGATAGAGCACCACCAACCCTGGACAAGTCATTTGACTCCAGGAGGAGAAGGAGAAGGAGAAGGAGAAGAAGAAAGTTCTTTTAGTACTTCTGAAACTAAACGTACTTGAATAAGGTCCAAGAAGGATCTCCTTTTACTGAAACATACTTTAGAATGAAGAGCATTTTCTTGAAGGTCTTGTCTTTTCTTTCTTCCTTTCTTTTTCTTTCCTTCCTTCCTTCCTTCCTTCCTTCCTTCCTTCCTTCCTTCCTTCCTTCCTTTCTCCCTCTCTCTCTTTCTTTTCTCTCTCTCTCTTTCTTTCTCTTCCTTTCTTTCTTCTTTCTTCTTTTCTTCTTTCTTTCTTTTCTTCTTTTTTTCTTCCTTCCTTCCTTCCTTCCTTCCTTCCTTCCTTCCTTCCTTCCTTCCTTCCTTCCTTCCTTCCTTCCTTCCTTCCTCTCTCTCTCTCTTTCTTCCTTCCTTCCTTCCTTTCAACAAACTGTTTCTATGCATGGATATATAGTGCCATTTTGGGGGGCTCTGCCCACAGAAGCTTGACCTTGAGGCAGGGAAGAAGAGCGAGGAAACTTTCTGATGGCAGGCTTTTTTTTTTTCCCTAGCTTTCCTCAAACTCTCTTGGCCTTGGACTTGACCTGGGGGGGTAAGAAGGGGAAGAATACCAAGAGTGATTCAGAAGTTGCCCTTGAAATGGATGAGGGACCCTTGGAAGTCATCTCAATGGAACAGCTGAGGATCCAGGTGATCCAGGATATGCCATGTTAGACTAGAGGAGATACTGGGACAAATTACTCCTGGGAGTTTTTGTTGAGAATCAGGACTCAAAAGATTTGGCTAACCTGTTCACTGTTAATCCCCCATACTTTTCTACTCTAGGGAAAACTGAGTTTCCCCAGTGCTAGTTAATCTCTTCAATGTCTGATTCCCACTGTCCCATTCTGGCTGTTTGAAAAGTGTATTTGGAGCCTTGGGGGGCTTGTTCCTTTCCTTTAAAAGTTCACTTTTACTCCTAAGTTTTAGTATGTGATTAAAATGTTGGCCAACATAAACCCAAGCTGTTTGGTATATTTTACTTATTGCTCAGATCTAGAAATAATAAAAAGGAGAGGGGATTAGAAATAGGAGAGAACAGGAGGCCATCAAAATGCTAAAGGCCTTTAATATATCAAAATGTTCTGTAACTTAAGCATTTCCCGCACATTTGAAGTTTTAGCTATTTAAAGAGATGGGTGATTTCCTAGGAAAATGAAAATTCTGTTACAGATTATACAAAATTCTAGCAAAATGAAAGGAGACAGAGGATATCTTAAGTAAGTATAACAAATTAATGTTATTTTGAGTCTTAGAGACCTCATATAATCTTTGTAAAGGCAGTGTATTCATTCAGAGTGAGAAAAAAAAATACTGAGAGAAAGAAATCCATACCTTGAAATTTAAAGAAAGTAAATTAACTATTGTTGCTAACATGGTTATTTTTTCGGTGAGGGGAATGCCTAGCCATAAAATTACAAATAATTTAGTATCTAATATGGAGCTTTGGTATTTATCCATCAACTCTTTTCTTCTACCCATCCCACAGTGTTGTATGACAAAAGTATGCCTCTCCATTTGCTTCCCCCTTATTTAGACTGAAGCCCCATCTTCAATCTGTCAACAAACATTTATTAAACATTTTTTATATTTCAGGCACTTTCTAATTGCTGAGGACACCAAGAAAGGCAAACTATTCCCACCTTCAAGGAGCTCACAGGCTAATGGTGGAGACATCATGCAAAAAGTTTTGTACGTATAAGCTGCAGAGAAAACTGGAGGTCGTCTCAGAGCTAAGGCACTAGCATTAACATGGACTAGGAAAGGCTTCTTGCAAAAGATAAGATTTTAAGTGAGACCTGAAGGAAGCCAAGGAAGTAGTGAGGGAGAAGTGACAAGACAGAGCATTCCTCATGGACTCAGCCAGTGAAAATGTCGAGTTGGGAGATGGAGAGTGTTCTATGAGGAACAGCAAGGAGGTCAGTGTCAAGATCTGGAATGCTACAAAATCTTAAAGCCAAATCTCTTTAGGATTATGGATTTAGAATTGGACAATACCGTTAGAGGTCATGTGTAGTCTAACTCTCTCATTTTACGGAAGTACCTGAGAACTGGAGAAGTGAAATGACCTGTTACACAAGAAGTAAGTGAAAGATTACCTATTGAAACTTAGGTCTTTTGACACTGCTCCCTGGCCATCTTTCTATCTGCTTCCTCATCTACTCTGTTATGGATATATCTATCTTACCTCACTGAACATGCAGAATAGTTACTCACCATTATGGCAAGAAAATCTATACATAGGTTATTATCTACTGAACTAACATGGTAATTTTAATATTTACATATGAAGTATTTAAATAAGCTATGTAAATTAACAGCAGCTTACCTAGACAAATCTTAAATCAGACTGAGTCTAGAGGAAATTAGGCAGCTGGTCTAAAATAAATAACTCATTCACACCCCCCCCCTTCTTTTAACTAGTAAAATTTGGAAGCAGATTAAGGCATTTGGTGTTATGTAGTATAGAGTTTTTGCACATATTTCTTCTAAGGAGGATGAAACTCAGATTTTCAATCAGGAGGTAAAGAGCCTGACTGACATTTGTTACTGTGGACAATGCTGAAGCATGTGAGCACAGCAGATTTTATGAACCTATCTGATTTAAACTCTAAATTTAGACAACAGTACAAAGAAATTGGAATTAGGATAAATAAACAATGAACTTATAGATTATATACATATATAAAAGATATAATATATATTTATATAAATAATGGACTTATATAACATATACAAAGTTAGAATGAAAAGAGGGAGGAAAAGAAGAATGGAGAAATTAAAACACAAGTCAAAGATTGGTACCAAAAAAATTTTTTTCTTGTTCCAGTGCTTTGAACAACTGTCTTTCCTTTAATTTGATCATTTAACAGGCTTCAGTAGATATGAGAGATAATGACTTATTACAGGTTCCATGACAGAAGTCACCTTTGAAAGGTCAGAGTAGCCTCTAATTTGTAACAGTGAGGGTTGTTTTGCTCTTGTTTGACCTCTCTGATGGGTGCTGTTCCTCCTTCCCTCTACCATCACTCTCAAATCAGGAATGGGCTGTCCTTGTCAGCGTATGTAGAAACTGAATGTGGTGGTGGTATTAAGTGATCATGGAAGCTGTAGTTGACAAAACCAAAAAGGAGTGACTTGCTTGCTCACCCTCAATGTTAAAATTCCTTAGTGAAGCTAATATGATAATATGAGTGAACTACTTTGGTTATCCATCTAAAGTGTTGTTTTACTGATCCCTACATTTTACCATGCAGAGTTTAAAAAAAAAAGTTTAGCTCAAACATAATATGGACCAAAAAACTCCTCTAATGTGTAGATATGCCCTAAATGCCCTAGAATACAGCTGTGTGAAATAATCACCTGCACCTTTGAGTCACTAACAAAAGCCTCTCAGTTCCTCAAGTGGAAATTACTTTGTATAGATTTATCTCCAGAGTAACTCTGGAATATATAATTTCATTTCAATTCAACAAACATTTACAGAAGAAAAAAATGCTAACTTTCTTCATATTTAAATCACTATCTGCAATAGATGACCCCAACGACACAAATTCAAAAGAAAGACATTATTGCTTTAATTTGAAACAAAGTAACATCTAATTCAGAAAGTTTAGCTTCGAAGGATTTGTCCTTTAATTCTGGTAAGGGCTGACATGATTATACATAACCACTCTGGTAACAGTAAAAGACTCACATATCAGAGGATGCATATTGCTCATCAGTTCGAGAGGTGTTCTTAATTTATCAATGAAATATGAAACAATTTCAATAATGAGTGATCAAGCAATTTTCAAATGTGAGAAACTTGATCCTAAATAAAATGATCCTTATTCCAGTTTTTCCTATTTTTAAAAGCAACCTATTTCAGATGACAACTTAGTCTTATTTTTAATAATTTTTTCAAAAGGTAATTCAAATGACCTTCTCCTATAGCTCATGAATGAGATCCGCAAATGAAATTAACCTTGACTCTGCTTAACATAAGCACAGTAATCCTATCTGCCTTTCATCTTTTCTCCGTGGTTGGCATGATTTGCTTCATTTCCCTCACTCTCACCCCATGTGAAACAATAGGGGGAATTACAAGATAGATGACAAAATGTCTAACATCTGGTGAGCTGAAGGTGTACCTTAAAATGCCTGTACAGGTGTTAGTAAATCCTACCACAGAGGTTTCTATCTTTATTAAAGCCGTCTGTTTTCATTCAGACCTCTCTAGAGGAGCTGATAAACTACCGACCAGAGTCCGTTTGAGTCTATTCTCTTCACTATTGAGTGACACAGCGGTAGTCTTCAAGTGTATAATTTTCAAATTGGAAGCCAATCGATTGGAATCCTTTATCCTGTCTTGAAGCACAGTTATAAAATGAGTTGGGAATAAAAGAGCCCTTCATAAAAACTACTTCTCACTTTTCATTTTTTTTATTCCAACCTATACGGAAACCAAGTAGACAAATCTGTACTCACCAAACAAGAGTAGGAATCGTTCAGTCTATGATCCAAAGTCTGTCTCTGAAGTAATCTAAAGAGGGATGCATGGTCAAACTTGCAGGGATTAGCAGAAATAAACTCATCCATACCATGTTTCTGAGAACGATCTGCATCTGTAAATTAGGAGAAACACAGACACATACATATGTGTGTGCATATATACGTGTATATATAAGTGCATAGATATATAAACACATATATATATACAAATTATTAAATGGGTAAACATGGCTTTTGCAGAGCATATAATAGTTACAGTATAAGTACAGAAGACTCATGAGGAATGCTGCATCTACCAAAAATGCAAAACAATAACAGAAATTGTAGTCATTCCACTGTTTCTACTGTTTTTTTAAATCCCATTCAAAATTATTAACAGAAAGGTTATAAGAAAACACAATTATTCCTCCTTTTTTCTTTCTCCACAAACCCCTAAATAAATGTAACATATTCCAAATGTAACATCTGGAATTAGGAAGCTAATTTTTATGAAAAGCTACTTCCAATGTTGAGAACATTCTTCCCCACCCCCCATCCCCAATTCTAGGAAGAGTTAATGGATTTGGTTTTGGCTTCTGCTAAAGAATATGACAAGATATCTAAGGATCACTCATAATAACACATTAAAAAAAAACCCAAAGAGAAATCATGACTAGAAGCCTACTTTCCAAATGGCAAACTGGGGCAGAAATGAACACACAAGGCTTAGCTGGATCATTTCCAGCCTTCTTTTTGAATGCAGCTTTTAATGGGACAAATCTTAATGTAGAAATGGCAATGAATGCTCTCAAGCTTCAAGCAAAAAGTCTTGAAAAAGGGAGCGGCATTTTTGTGCAAATATGTAGACAAAGCACAACTTCCCAAATGGCACTTCAATCAAAGGCCCAAATTTATTGTTCTTTACAGACTGTATCTTTCAACGCCTCTAGACCCTGCGGGTTTATCAAAAGACAAGCTTTTATGATTGCTTTTGTTAATGGTACGTTTTGTCAAAGTCTTCAATGTGAGTTATCTACCAAGCATGGACAGAAAAAGCCATACGATGTCCACGACGATTGGTTGTATATTAGCACATTTGCTCTGTTAGATACCATGGTCCACATTGGGACAAATAATCAGTTATCAACATAAAAATGGACTTCCTTTTACAATGGTAATGTTCAAGCTCTTTTGTTCCTTTAAATTCACATAAAGGCCTTTTCATGTTTGTTACAAGAAAAGTACAGCCCTAAATGTATTCTAGATGCAATTTTGAAAACAGGCAATAGCACAAACCAAAAATTTCTAAAGAAAAGGAGACAAAAGTTTATTGATTAAACTCAATTATAGAGTCAGGTTCATAACAAAACTCAATATTGATCTGTGGGCACTGATGCTAACATAATCAGTCACATTTAGAAATTTAGCCCCAGATCATATTGATCCATGTCAAGTTCAACTTTCAGCTGTATTTGTGGATGGAAGAACTATTTAATTCGAGCTGAAGGATCTTCAGCTGCATCTTGAAAAGATACACAAACAAATTTAGATCACTTCGCTTTGCACTGTCAAAGCAAGAATCACATCCATGTGACAGATATCACCAAGGTGGATATAACAAGTAGGCAGTGTGACAGCTCATTGATGGCTTAAGGTATGGGGCTCTCAGGAAAACTACCATATGTATTTCTTAGTACTGTACTGAATAACAATAATAAGGAACAAGCTTTTAAGATACTAACATTAGACAGGTTTAACATAAAGGTGGTTTGTTTCTATTTGGCTAACATATGAGACAACCTGCCATAATTTGTCTTCCATAGATAGTTTGATATTCATTTAAAATACATAAATATAAAACAAAATGTTCAGTATATAAATTTGACATGGGATATTTATGTCAAGGTGAAATAATGTATATGACAGTGCTGTGAAAATAGAATGTGCAGTGAGATGGAGGGATTTATTTTACTAAATCTGAACTATAATACAAAATTTTTTTTTAAATTCTACTTGGATCTTTTTTTGTTTCTTAGTACAATTTATCTTAATAAGGAAAAAGAAATCCTTTCAGTTTTGGTTTTTTGTGAAATTAAACATCCCTCTTCCCCCCCCACCCAAATATTTGCTGCATGAAATCATCATTTCTTTTGGAGACAGAGATTTTTACAGAACAAAATGTTTTATCTCTCTTAAAATTATGATATGTAATAATCTTTTTTGGGGAAAAGGTCCTATAGCTTACTTTTAGTGGTCTAAGATATGAAATATTTTGTTGAGCGTAATCTAGACAAATACGTCTTTCAGTGGAATAGGTCATTTCCCCAAAAGGTAGCTGAACAGTTAATTTCTTTAGATGAAATTCTATTTTATATTGATTATATTACAGAATTGGAGATAGCTTCATATCAAATACTTTGGTTCTATGAACTAAGACATAATTAAAATGCATCAAATGTGAAATTATGAGGAAAGAAGAAATGATTTTTTTTCTGAAGAATAAAATATCAGTAACACTAAATACTTTCCAGATTAATGGTTTTCTTGGAATGGGTAGTTTCTCCACCAACCCAGACTGCAGCTTCTCCATGCCCTCTCAGCAGCTTATCAACACTGGTAGTCCAGGAAAAAAAAAATCATCAGCTGGGGGTCAGCCTTTTAGTGATAAATCTTTTTGCACTATGCTAGGCTGCTGCTTGGATAGAGTGCCTTTCTGGGCCAACATTTCAAACCTTTTCAGGTTAATGGGACCTAACAAAGTTGGTGCACCACTGGTGTTGCCTGAAAAAACCCAGAGTCACCACCATGCCATAAAAAGGGCTTTAATGAAGAATTAAAAAAAAATCCTGAAAATACGTTGCCAAATACAAACAAATGCAAGCCTGGCCAAAACAAAACCGAAAAAGCTTCACTAACAATGGCATTCCTTTGGGAACTAAATGAACTTGGGAGAGAAATGAACTCTACGCACTTCTCAAATATTTAAAACGCTGCAGAGATAAAGAAGTTCTATTTCTAATCAGGCCAGGATGCTATCTGTAGATTACAAATATGCATTATAATAATATCATTCTTTATAGGTCACAGAAGTATATTACCTTATCTGATCCTCATAAACCAATGAGGCAAGAGGAGCAGGCATTATTATTTCTATTTTTCAGATGAGGAAAATGAAATTGAGGAAAGTTGTGGCTTAAGTAAGGTCACACAGGAAGGAGAACAGCCAGGTCTCAAAATTAGTTTTTCTGGCTCCAAGTCTAGCATACTTTACAATACAATGTGGTGTCCCACAAGCATTATTCCTAATATTCAGAATGAAGAACTACTGGCTATGTGTAGTTTATTGATTTGTTTATTTAATGATGAATTTTAAACCACAGAGATCTAGAATCTTAAAAGATGCTGAATTGCTCTGTTCATATATGCAGTCTTTTGTGTTCCCACTGTGAGCTAGGTTTCCAATATTCATTAGCAGGATAATTTTATTTCCTTAAGGGCAGGCTTTTGTATAGTGACAATCTTTAACAATGGTATTCCCTGGTCCAATTCCTAGAGAAAAAGAATTCCATTATAACTCTAGTATTAGGGGACACAGGATGGATCATGGTCTGTATCATGGCGATAAGAGTTATCTTACACATTTCTATATTCATATTTTTATCCATACTACAACTAAATCCAAGATAGAGGTATTACTTTATATTTAAGCCATTGTTCATTCATTCAATGACCATTTATATATTAAGCATATGCTATGTGTCAAACTGCAAACCACTGGGTTCAAGACTGACCTCCTTGAATTCAGTTTACTCGGGGGAAACAATGAGTACATATACAGATATAAAAACACAAACTATATGCAAAATAAATATTAACATTCAACATATTTATTTATTGAACACTTACTGATATGTTTTGGGGAAGTTACAAAATTTAGCTAAGACTTCATGGAATTAATATCACAATAGACGGATAAGCTCTGAATATACATACTACTATCTTTTTCAGTTTTATTGATTTTTTTTTGTTTTTACATTACAGTAATTCTCACCCCTACCATAGTAAGATTGCCCTCCAACAAAGAAAAGAAAGTTAAGTAAGACCAACTCACTTTGGCTGAATCTGTCATTAAACATTTATAGTCTTTGACTTCTCCAGTGAAAGAAGGGAAGTACATTTAAAAAAATCTCTTCTCTAGGGACATGCATGTATGGGCATGATAATTATATAGCATTTCATTTCATTTTGTTCCTCTTATAATTTACATTGTTGCAGTTGTGTTTATTCTTCTCCTGGCTTCATTCTGTATTAGTATATACTAGTTTTCTTACATTTCTCTAAATTCTTGATATTTATTGTTGTTACAATCCTGTCATATGCCATTATATCCATGTGCCATAGGTTATTTAACAATTCCCCAATTAATGGACACCTACTTTGGTTTCTACTTATTTGTCTTGCCTAGATTAGCTAACAGGGAGGTACCCTGTGCTGGGTGCCTCTGCCTCATGGATGAGGGCAGCCTCCTTTGATTAGCTGTGGATCTTTCCTGCTTACTCTTTCTTGCTGCTGTCCAGAGGGTAAAGACCATATTTCACTTACAGCATGGTCACCATGAACTGAAGTGATGAGGAGAGAAGGAAGAATTCCTTCCTTCCCCTGTGCCTGTGTGTTAGTGCTCTCCTCTCTGTCTTTGTCTCACTTAAATCCTGTGCCTTCAGTGTTCATCTTTGAATGAACCTCAGTTTTAGGCGCTGGTAAATCACTGGATTGGCAATATGAGCCATGGTGTCCTTGAGGCCAGTTTTCCAGGCAGAATGTTGCAGTCAGCACATCAAGCAGGAACACCCTGAGAAACCAGCCCAAGAGACTTGGAACTGGACTGTGCTCTATAGGAACTGATCTAAACTATGAACTAAGCTAATTCTTTTTTCCTCCCCAGAGAGAGAGGTGCTATAGAGAAGAGACTAAGTTCCATGTACTGGAGAAGTCAGTTTGTATATTTGTTATTACACATTTTGAAATAAATATTCCTTCGTATAAGCTAATTTAAATGTTAGCGGTTATATGGAATTGGGGCAAAAGATCTATCCTTAAAATTGAGGAAAAACCACTGCTGGGGGCTGGGGTCTTAGATACCCTAAATAGATACAGAGGGCTTAGATACCCTAAATCCCTTAACCAGAGAATCCTTGACCTTCAGGCAGTGGGGGCCAGGATAATCAGTGTTTACTACCACAGTATTTACTAGCACAAAAAAAGTACTGCTATGAATATTTTGGTGTGTATAATACTTTCGTTTTCTTCCCATGACCTCTAAGGGGTATATGCCTAACAATAGTATTCCTGGGTCAAAGGGTGTAGACATTTAATTCATTTATTTTCTAGATACAATAGTGTGTGAATTACTATGGACTAGTAAAATTTTTGCTCTGTTTTCATTTTGTGATAGCAATGGTCATGTGTGTATGTATGCTTCTAACACCAAGGTAATTCAGAATGTCCAACCTAAACCAGATGAAACTAGATTGAACTGGTTTCCCCACCTTTAATTAGTTCTGTCAGCTGAATGCTGGATTTGTGTTATTATTACACACATATTTCATTGTTCTTTTTTATTGCATTTTAAATTCCCTGATTTTTAAGAATGAGTATTTTTTCCAAGGAAACACACAAAAGTTAAAAGTTCATGAAGATTACACTTCAATGACTGTTAAGAGTTACTGCAGGGGCAACTAGGTGGTGCAGTGGATAGAACACTGGCTCTGATTCAGGAAGACCTGAGTTCAAATCTGGCCTCAGATACATAACACTTACTAGCTGTGTGATCCTGGGCAAGTCACTTAACCCCACTGCCTAACTAAAAAATTAAAAAAAAATTTTTTTTTAAAAAAGAGTTACTGCAATGGTTGTTGGTGTGAGGAAGTCATACATTTCAATACAGTGAAACAGATCCTTTGTTTTGAAATGCAAAAGAAAGTACAGTCAAAATTGAAAAAGAATATCAGGACCTGACAAAGTATTGTAATGAAACAGCTTAACTGATCCACAGAAAACCTGGAGAGCATTTTGTTTATTATAGTATGGCATATGGTTCTTGAATTTGGAAGAACAGTAAGCAAAGGCAGGGGGAGAAGGAGGAAGGAAAGGAAGAAGAGGAGGAAGAGAGGGAAGGAAGAAGGAAGAAAGGAAGGATGGGAAGAGGAAAAGAGCTGATAACCACTGCTGTGAAGAAAAACACTTGTCATAGACAAGATGATACAAAGACTGGAGTACTTAAGACTGGTAAAAGACAATTTTTGCTGATGAAACATTTCCCCCACCCCACTCAAGGCTATACCAAAACCACTATCAGAAGAAGTTAGGGTGAGCCTCTAAGATCTGGGCATCATCAATATATTATATAACATTCATTCTCCAAGAGCATTTTGGGGATTTTTAATGTCCAGTGGACCTAATATTCTTGTCCCCAGTGACAAAATATATAATTTCATATAATTTTTGAAGTATATTAATATACTGAGAAGCAAAATTTTTCCTGAATTTTAGAAAATCACAAAGATGGAATATTACAAGACCTTGCTACATGTTAAATAAAAGGTTAAATACTTTTTTTTCAAAGATGGAGATATACTCCTTCATCGACCCTCAATGGAAAGTCAACTCATTTAAATATCATTGAAAACTTAAGTGCTATAATAAGGGTTAGACTTGGAAAAACAAACTGTTTGCCAAAGGCATACTTAATATCAAATGTAATAAAAGTGCAGCTTCACGACAAAGAAATAAAGAATATGTGTCAAAATCTTATGAACTCAAGAGCAAATCATGTAAAACAAGTGATTGTAGAAAAAGGCAGATATTGCATTTTTTAAAGATGTAAAAAACTGTACTGTATTGTGTCAATAAATTTAATTATTCAACTTTGTCCTAGCTAATTTGAACATCACTGTAATTCCAAATTGTTGGACTAATTAATTTAAGGCAGATAGGTGGCCCAGTGTGTGAGAGTGGTAGACTTGGAGTCACAAAGACCTTGGTTTAAATATGGCCTTGGACATTCACTAGCTGTGTGGCTCTGGGCAAATAATTTAGCCTCTCCACCTCAATTTGCTTATCAGCAAAATGGGAAAAATAACAACACCTACCTCACAGGGTGATTGTGTGGATTACATGAGATAACATATGTTTAGCACTTTGCAAAACTTAATATGCTAAAAAAGAGCTACTTATTATTCAGAGTGCCTGCTTTCCCACAATTCTTTTTCCCACCCCAACACTGGTTATTGTCATCTTTGATCACATCTGCTGGTTTGCTAGGTATGGGTTGAAACTTCAGTGTTGTTTTGATGTGCATTTCTCTTAGTATTAGAGATTTGAGGTTCTTTCATATGATTGTTATTAAATACCTTGTAATTCTTTTGAAAACTGTTTATTTATATCCTCTAACTATCTATTACAGAGTAGTTCTTAGTCTTATATATTCATGTTGACACCATATACAACTTAGATAATAGATCTTAATCTGAGACATTGATGCCCAGATGTATTTCCCAACTGAGGATTTCTCTTCTTAGCCCAATATACTGACTTTATTTCTGCAAAACCTTTTCATTTTCATAATCAAGATTGTCTATTATTTCTTATAATCTATACTATTTGTTGGGTATCTTAAGTTGTCTATTTTGTTTCATCTAAATCTCATCCTATTATCTTCTTTTATGAATTTGAATGCTAAGGCATTTGGAGTATATAAGTTTATTACTAATATTGGTTTTAGCATGATATAGTTTCCTTGTTTATCCTTTTTATTTTTTGAATGTTTGTTTTTACCTTATCTGATAGCATGATGGCAATATTTGATTTTTTTTATTTCATTTGATGCATAGAAAAAAAATTTTCCATTCCTACCCCCCCACCCCTGCCACCCTGCCCCTAGTTTTATTTATCAGGGTTAGGGTTATAGCTTATTTTTTTTTAAAGTATTTCTTATAAGCAATAGATTGTAGAGTTTTTTGTTTTCTTATCTAATACATTACTTTTTAAATTTTATTGGGTTGTTTGATCCATTTACATTTAAAGCTATAGAGTTAGTTTTATATTTTTACCTAGCTCTAAAATTGTTTTTTTTTAAAAGGTAATCATGTTCTTTCAGCTACTTTACTTTGATCTTTTTTTAAGGCGGCCCTGTTCCCACTGGTTCTTTCTTCCTCTTCCCTGATTCCTTCTTTTCACTTATTCCTCCTTTCCCTTTAGGGTTTTGTTTATTAGTTCCTTTCTCTTGCCATTATCTGGTCATATATTTATTTCCCCTCTGTTTTTCCTCTCAGGTAGATTTTCCCTCCCTCTCTTCCCCTTCAGCTAGTTTTATTAGTATTTTTAGTTTCATTTTTGCACCCTTTTCCCAAAAGGATCTCTTTCACTTTCTTCATTATCTATCCTCTCTTTCTGTTTATTCTAGATCCTCATTCTCTGATTCATGATCCCTATTATCCGGTCTCTCCTTTTTTCTCTATGTTCTTCATGAAGCCAAAGTTTCCAAGGCATTGGAAGACTCTGCCCTCTAGGCACTTTCTGCTGCTGACTTGCAGGGCTCACCCCATGGATTCCTCTTTTCCATTGTTACTCATTCTCAGAAAAATGCCTGTTCTTGCTATGTCAGAGAAGACACTGCCCCATGGTAGCCTACTTCCCCCACCCCTACCTGGCTCTAATCTATAACCTTTCTTGTTGATTTTCCCCCCCCTACATTTTTCTGGAAATCTCCCTGTCTCCATGCTCTCCTATTTCAACTACTAGCTGTTCCCAGGGATCTACCTCCCCTGCCTCCCAGGACAAGTAGACTTTTCAGGCACTAAATCCTCCAATTCTCATCCAGTGTAAGGTCCTTATCTTCATTCATCCATAAGAACATTCATCAGTGGAACCCTCTCCTGCATTCCAAGTAAGGCCTCCTTCCTTTTCTCCTCTTTTCCATCCCCCCTGATGTGAACTCCTAAAAGGAAAAGGCTTTTGGGATTGGACCCCAAAAAAGAAAATCTCTGAACTTTTCCCAAATCTCTGGCATTTGCCTGAGGCTACAATTCACTCAACTGACCTTTCATTGTGGCTACACCCAATCTCCCAATTCTGTTCTGTTACCTTTTGATTGCCCCTGGTCACTTCCCACCCTTTATCCTATCCAGACTCCATTCTCCCTTGGCCAAGTGATCCAGGTCCCTAGAGTTCTGTTTACCCCAGTTTACTGGCCATTCAAATCCAGATCCTCCTTAGACCCCTCCTCCAGTCACGCCAGACTACTTTGCCACTCCTAGATCCCTCCCACAGTCTTTCTGTATATAAGATTCATCTTGTCTCCATTAAGGTGCTCAGATTCTTATAATCTAGCCAATAGCTCACAAATGTTCAGATTCCTTAAGAGTCTGGCCAATATGGTGGATCTTTAATAAATCTTATCTTTGGCTGAAAGAAGGCTTGGGTCAAATTCATTTGGACAGGACCCACGTGTTATGATTTTGTGGTCCCAGCAGTCCTAAACCTCAACCTCCCACCCCTAAGAGCTTTTCTCTTTCTGAGACCACATCTCCTCATTGCTAGCCCAGTGCATCTCTCACTCCTCTGCTCTCCTCTTCCCTTTCAAATACCCTCTAATGATATCGTGTAGTTCCACAAAAGAAGCAGAGGGTCACCTGCAGGCAAGGCATCACCAAGTTCTATCTGTCTTTCTCTTCACTGCGACCTGTACCAGATTTCCACAATCACCTCTCTCCTGGTGTACTTTTAAAAAGAAGTTTACTACTAGCCTTTCTGTTGTCACTAGGTTATTGTCTGTATTTAACCACTCCTCTTGCATTCCTGTTATTTGGGGTGTTTGAGAAGCAACTGATCTCTTCAGTTTTGGTTTTCTTTCTAAAAATGTTTCAAATTACTTTAAAATTATTAAATGTCCATCTTTTGTCCTACATAGTTAGGCTCAGATTTGTAAGATAGGTCACTCTGGGCTGCATTTTGAGCTCCACTGCTCTTTGGAACATATTTTTCTGTTTCTTTTTGCTTTTTCTAGTAGGTGTGGAATAGTATTGCATTATTTGAATGATCTTTCCTTTACATTTGAAGGTCTTTCTCCTGATGGCTTGCAGAAATTGTTTCTGAATTGAATTGTTAAATTTTACCACTATGTGTCTTGGAGTTTGCAGCCTTCAGTAACCTCCTGGAGACAATCTGTGAATTCTTTCAATTGGAATTTCATTTTCTATGTTTAGAACTTTGGGGCAGTTCTCTTCTATTTTTTTCCTTTATTATGTTGTTAAGGGTTTTTTTTTGGGAGGGGCTTGTTTTGGGGTTTTTCAGTTTTTGGTTTTTTTTGGTCCTGTTGGGCTCTTCTGGGAGACCTATGATTTTTATGTTTTTGAGTTCAGTATGCTTCACTTGCATTGTTAGTATATTCTCCTTTATGTTATTATTATTATTATTGCTTCCTCTTCTTCTAGGTTGTCCTTCAGTTCTGTGCTGTTTAATTCCCAATCTGTTGTTTTTTCTTTTGTTTCTTTAGCAAGGTTTGGCATTGCATATTTAAATTTTTCTATTCTGTCTAATATTTGTGTTGTGCAAGACATAAATTCTACACTCATAGTTCTATTTCTCTTTTAAATCACTCAGGAACATTATGCTTTGGTTCATGTTCTTTTCAAGGGTTGGATTATTTTCCTTCATTTTTAAATATTTATTCATAGATGTCTGAACTCATTTACTAGATCTAGAGGTCATATCTTCTCCCATTGTTACTGTTTTTCCTGCTGATTTACCTGTTTATATTTGAGAGTTCTTCTTCCTGGAATCTTTGGTATTTTCAGCCTCCTCCCACCCTCTCATTTCTTCCTCATCACTCACTACTGATTCCCTCCCCTCTGAGTATGGCCTCAGCCTCCTTCCACACTGGGCAATTCACCCTAAGTCTCTGCCACCAACTGACTTTTGAGTCATCAGAACTGGCCTCAGCTGGATGCTGTGATCTTTCCTCACACTTAGCAGAGTGTTGCACAGTATCCTGTGTCCTGGTGACCTGTCTCATTCCATCTATTCCTTAGTTCTTTGGACCAGGACAGGCAGTTCAGAGCCAGCTTTCTCTGGCATTGATGTTGTTACTTCTGGGTTGCCACTCATGACAGGCTTTTGCTATGGCTAAGGTGGTTGTTGAGGCTTGAAGAAAACTCCACAGCCTGGAGTTAGGACTCCACAGCACTGGAAAGATGGAGGGAGGCCAGGGAGTAGGGGTGGGTTTTGATGTAAGCATATCTTCTATCCTTGGGTCTGCTAGTGCAGCCAGTAGCATGAGAGGTTGGGGAGGGGTGCTAAGTGATGTCAGGGTCACTGATCATCAGTTGTTGGGTTTTTTTTTTCCCTCGAGCTTATGAAGGACTTCGAAAAAAAATTCAGTATTTTATTTTCCCCCAATTACATGTAAAACCAATTTTCAACATTCATTTTTTAAACTGAGTTCCAAATTCTCTCCCTCTATCCATACCCCCCTCATTGAGAAGGCAAGTAAATTGATATGTTATATAAGTGTAGTCATTCAAAACATATTTCCATATTAGTCATGTTGCAAAAGAAAACACAGATCAAAAACAAAAAACAAAACAAGAAATATAAAGTAAAAAAGTATGCTTCCATCTATATTCAGACTTCATCAGTTCTTTCTCTGAGGATGGATAGCATTTTTCATCTTAAGTCCTTCAGAGCTGTGTTGGATCATTGTCGTGTGAGAACAGCTAAGTCATTCATAGTTGATCATTTTGCAATATTGCTGTTACTGTGTACAATTTTCTCCTGGTTCTACTCATTTATTTTACTCTGCATTAGTTCATGTCTTTCCAGGTTCTTCTGAGAGCATCTAGCTCATTATTTATTATAGCCAATAGTGTTTCATCACAATCATATGCCACAACTTGTTCAGCCATTCCCCAACTAATGAGCATCCCCTCAATTTTCAATTCTTTGCCACCAGAAAAGAGCTGTAAATATGGCTATATACAGCTTTGATAACTTCATCTGAACACTACTAACTTCATATTTTATCATTTGGAGAATTCCTCTTATTCCCATAAATCTGACTCATTTCTCCATATATTTGAGAAACGAGGACTTTATCAGAGAAACTTTCTACAAATTTTTTTTCACAGTTCTGATTGCTAACTGTATTTCCCTCCATCCTATCCCCCCCCCATTTATTCTATTCTCTATCTCCTTTCACCCTGTCCTGACTCAAAAGTGTTTTGCTTCTGACTACTACTTCCCCTTCTCTGCTAACAGAACCACTCTCTTCCCTTATCCCCTTCCCCTCCTGCTTTCCTGTAGGGTAAGATAGATTTCTATACCCAATTGAGTGTATATGTTATTTCTTCTTTCAGCCAATTCTGATGAGAGTAAGGTTGAAACCTTGCCTGCCAACCTCTCCCATCTTTCCCTCCACCATAAAAGCTCTTTTGTACCTCTTTTATTTCAGATAGTTTACCACATTCTACTTCTTCTTTTCCTTTTCTCCTACTGCATTTCTCTTTCTCACCCCTTAATTTTATTTTTCAAGATATCATCCCATCATATTCAACTCATACCTCTGTCTGTTGTCTACATACTCTCCTTCTATCTGTCCTAATAATGAGAAAGTTCTTATGAGGTACAAGTATCATCTTCCCATCTAAGGATGTAAACAATTTGGGGCAGCTGGGTGGTGCAGTGGATAGAGCACCGGCCCTGGAGTCAGGAGGACCCGAGTTCAAAATCGGCCTCATTCACATAACACTTACTAGCTGTGTGACCCTGGGCAAGTCATTTAACCCCATTGCCTAGCAAAAAAATTTTTTAAAAAAGAAAGAATGTAAACAATTTAACCTTATTAAGTGTCTTATGATTTCCCTTTCCTGTTTACCTTTTTATGCTTCTCTTGAATCTTGCATTTGAAAGTCAAATTTTCTATTCAGCTCTGGTCTTTTCATCAGGAATGCCTGAAAGTCTTCAACTTCATTGAATATTCATTTTACTCAGTTTTGCTGAGTAGGTGATTCTTGGTTATAATCCTAGCTCCTTTGTCTTCAGGAATATCATATTCCAAGCCCTTCAATCCTTTAATGTAGAAGCTTCTAAATCTTGTGTTATCCTGACTGTGGCTCCACAATACTTGAATTGTTTCTTTCTGGCTGCTTGCAATATTTTCTCAAGCTGGCAGCTCTGGAATTTGGCTATAATATTTTGGAAGTTTTCATTTTGGGATCTCTTTCAGAAGATTGCTAGATTCTTTGAGTTTCTATTTTACCCTTGGGTTCTAGAATATCAGGGCAGTTTTCCTTGTTAATTTCTTTAAAGATGATGTCTAAGGGTCTTTTTTTTGGTCATAACTTTCAGGAAGTCTAATAATTTTAAAATTCTCTCTCCTGGACCGATTTTCCAGTTCAGTTGTTTTTCCAATGAGATATTTCACACTGTCTTCTATTTTTTCATTCTTTTGATTTTGTTTTACTATTTCTTGATGTCTCATAGAGTCATTATCTTCCACTTGCTCAATTCTAATTTTTAAAGAATTATTTTCTTCAGTGAGGTTTTGTACCTCCTTTTCCATCTGGCCAATTCCACTTTTCAAGGAGTTTTTTTCCTTCAGTGAATTTTTGTGCCTCTTTTTCCATTTAACTAAGTCTACTTTTCTTTTTTCCTGAAGCAATCAGGGTTAAGTGACTTGGCCCAGGGTCACACAACTAGTGAGTATCATGTGTCTGAGGCCAGATTTAAACTCAGGTCCTAATGACTCCAAGGCTGGAGCTCTATCCACTGTGCCACCTAGCTGCCCCCAGTTCTATTTTTCAAGGCATTCTTCTCCTCACTGAGTTTTTGTACTTCTTTTACAATTTGGTCTTTTACCATTTTACCATTTTATCTTCTGCTTGTTAAGGTATTATTTTCTTCAGTATTTTTTTTATGTCTCCTTTACCAAGCTGTGGACTCATTTTTCATTACTTTCTTGCATCATTCTCATTTCTCTTCCCAATTTTCCCTCTACCTCTCTTACTTGATTTTTAAAATCTTTTTTGAGCTCTTCCATGACCTGAGATCAATTCATATTTTCCCTTAAGGCTTTGGATCTAGGAATTTTGACTGTGTTGTTTTCTTCTGAGTGTGTGTTTTGATCTTCCTTGTCACCATAGTAACTTTCTATAGTCAGAATTTTTTTTTCTTTTGTTTGCTCATTTTTTCCATCTACTGTTTCAGCTCTTTGCTGAAGTGGGGCTCTGCTTCCAGGATAGAGAGCACACTGTCTCAAGCTTCAGGGGTTTGTGCAGCTGTTTTCAAAGATACTTCGAGGGACCTGTAAGTTTTCAGTTCTTCCAAGGTGGTGTCATCTCAGGAGAGGTGTGTTTACTACTCTCCTGGCAAGTGCTCTTGTCTGTGAGCAACAAGCATTCTTGTTTGCTCTGGAACTCCAGTGATGAGGATCCCTGTTTCCCTGTGGCCACAAGTCCTCGTGTGCTACTGCTCCTCCTCACCTGGGGACTGCCACCCAGAACTGTGACCCAGATGTACAAAGCAACAGAGTCCTGCTCCTAGTGCCAGCACAGAGACCCCTGTAATCTCCTTCTGACCAGTTCAACTCCACTACCATCTGTGGGCTGAGAGCTCTGAAAGCAGCTGCTGCTGCTATTGATTTAGTCACTCTCAAGGCCTGCAGCTGGTTTGTTGGGCCCCAGTACGCGCTGGTAAAGCCTTTGCTGGATTGCACTTTACTCTCAACCCAGTGTGACAGACCTTTCTTACCAAACTTCCAAGTTTTCTTGGCCTGGAAAATTGTTTTACTCTGTCTTTCTGTGGGTTGTACTACTCCAGAATTTGTTTTATGGCATTATTTAAAGGTCTTTGGAAGGGTGTGGGGGAGAGCTCAGGCAGAGTCCCTACTTTCTCTCTGCCATCTTGGCTCTGCCCTCTGGATTTTTTTTTTTTACCCTTCTTTTGGATTCTGGTTGCCATATCTTTTGTTCATAGTTTCTGTTTTGAAGAAGCTTGAGAAGTCATGGGGGTCACAGAAAATGTCTCATTAGCCATCTTGTTGCTTATGTGACCCAAAACCTAGTATCTTCTTCAAATGGTTTTATTTCTCTTTTGAAACATTCTGGAGTTGCTTACTGTTCTATAATCCCTGAGGAATATTCAGAATTCTTCTTCACTGGGGTTTTTTTGGCTTGTTTTTCTTCATAGCATATTACTGATACAATATATTATGATCATTTAAGACACTTTGACTAATTTTTCTTTCCGTTTTAAAATTTCACTGTTGGTGTATCATCATGAGGTTAGGTTGACAGTTGACTTATCTTCTTTGGAATTTTTGTTTTTTAGTCTTTTTTTTCTAGTCCATTCTCTCAGGTTTTCATTCTTTGGTCTTCTCCCTTCCACTACCTGTTGTCTCTTGCACAGACTTCCAAGTCTGGGAATCCTCGACTTCCTTGCCTTACAGAGTACAAAGGTCCATAGTTTTATGGCCAGATAAACTTCATTTCCTTAGGCATGGAGGCTCCTTCTCTCCTTTTGGTCTCACATTCAATTGCTACAGAATAGTCAATAACATTTCCTTCTTTAGAGTCTGCCAGGTTGGTGAGTTATGTAGGAAACAACTCTGCATTCTGTGATTCTTATGCGTGATTTAAACATATGCTGACTTTCATTTAAAAAAAAAGTGAATGAATTTTAACTGAAAGTTTATGAGCAATATATTTCAAAGACTCACTGGTAAAAATAGATTGGCAAAATTCATTTCTAAATATTTTAGAAATGTTAAGAGGAAACAATAAAAACAAGCCATGGAGAGACAGTCTGGAATAATTAATCACAAATCTGTCAAAAACTACGATGATTAATCTCTGGACTAGCTATAAATGTGGGACATTATAATGGAAGACGCTGATGATGTTTCCCTGGTAACAGTGGGATGCAAGCTCCCAGATTCTTTAGGTACTACCGTCACCCAGTTGAGGTGATAGAAGTAACGATAATTAAATAAAACCCCAACCAAAGAAAAACATGACTGTTTGCCTACACATTTAAAGAAGCCACAGAGTCTGGTTCAACAGAAACAAGCAACTGAAATTTTTCAACAGAAAAAGTAGTACTTTCCTAACCGCTGCTCTGTCCTCCACTGGCCTAAGCAATGTTTACCACCAAAGAGCCTTCCTTTTTAAAAGCCACACATGTACAAAAAAAGTGACTACTCCTCGTTTTTGCATTTGCTTCTTTTACTGACAGCTCTGGATCCCTAACTCCTGAGACATCATATTGAAGGTTCAAGGAGATGAATTAGTCTGAAGTGGAGAATTTATCCATTTCACTCTTTTGCAATGTATTCTGGATCGGGAATTACTAATTCTGGAAGGCCTTCTAGATCTTGCCCCCTCACTTCATCCTTGAGGATAGATAAATCTGCCTTGGTGGAATAGAGGAATCCACCAAAGTGCTTCCCAAATTTGTACTTTCTTTCATGGGTCTGGTTTCACTTCCCACTTGTATATGAGTGGCTTAGGACATGTTGCTTGTAGCTACACAGGCAGCTTCATATACCTTAATGTCATGGAGAGGAAAGTTGTGTGTGTAGGGCATAGGGAGTGGCAGGGGCTGTAGCCACACAGACCCTTCTTCTGTTATACTGTAAGAGAGCAAGATCTATATATCTATCTTTATCTCTTTAACGCCTAGCATAGTGCCCCACGTACACTACAATATTTCAAAGGATCTGTTTTTGCACATAGATTTGCTAGATGGTACAGTAGATAGAGCACTGGCCTGTGTGAATCCTGCATTACATGCCTAATACCTATGTGTCCAAGCAAGTCATGTAATCCCTCAGCCTCAGTTTTCTTATCTGTAAAATGGGAATAATAATAGGATAGTTATGATGATTAAATAAAGTCATACACGGGTAATACTGTGGGTTGGAAGTTTATACTCATTGTTGTGACACACTTTACACTGGGCAGGTAAACACCTACTCATTTCTTGGGTAGGCTTGATCACTTCAATCTGTCCTCAAAATGGCAAGTCTGGGTTTCCAGAGAGGGACCACCACCATGTGATTACATTTAAATTCTCTCAGGGGCCTAAGCTTGTTGTAGGGGAGTATACTTTCCTTATTCACCACTTTAATCCTTAAGCCCCCACCAGTGCACTGTCATTCACACAAACAAGATACTCATAATGATGATACTTTTAGATCTTAAACGTAATGTTATCATTTACTTAGCAATGAGATAAAAAAGAAACAACAATAACATCACAAATACTCATATATTAAAATAAGTGCAGGAATAAAAAAAAAATTACAGTTGATACATAAACCTGGGTCTCACTTTCCCACAAATGCACTCAGTATCTGTGGGAGAGAGCAAGAATAAACAGAAATCTGACAGGCAAGCACTTGGGAGAGTAAAAATCATATGGTAAAATCCTGGACTGTGGCCCTGATGGCATTGCTGCATTCAAGAACATTGGCACCATAGGAAACTGATTCTCTGATAACTGCTTGCATGCTGGTCCTCCCAAATGCTCTCTGAGTAGGCAACTTTATTTTCCTTCTATTTTTGAACTGATGAAGCATTTATAAGATCTTTCAACTCATAATCACCCTAAAAGGAGCACTAAAAATTGTTACTTCTCAATTTAGATAGCAGTTCTCTTTGGCTAGCCAAGTAACTGCAAAACTCATCAAACTAGCTTCTCTCTAGGCAATACAGTCCAACTCAAAGCAGCTATTTATTCACCAGGATGCTGTATCACCCAAATAGAATTTAGCAGACAGTCTACAGAAAAATAGGTCAAATTGGTCATGGTCAAGACAAACCAGTCTAACCTGTTCTTAACTCATCAGGATATTCCATTGTCCAATTAGATCTCAGCACTCCTTCCCACACAGCAAAGCTATAAAATCATTTTCCCTTATCTGCTTTTCTCGCTAAAACTGGAAGGGGAAGCAAAGAAGACCATTTCTGAATGTTTTCATCTCTCTTAAGCTCTGAGTGCCACTGGGAACTGAAGCTGTCTTCCAATGAGTTTTAGTCATTTTTCAGCCAATCAGGAACTAGCAGCCAAAACCTTTTTCTTAGCTGACTACTTCTGCTGTTTTCTTTCTCTTAATTTTTTAAAAACAACTCCTAAAAGGCTGCTTTTCAGTCTTCTGCTGACTCTTTCCTCTCTGATATGGTCTTCAATCTCTTCTTCACTTCTTTGCTTTAGCCTCCCACCTCTCAATGCCTTAAGTCAGAGCCTAATAGTGCTTAATGACTCACCTTTCACTTATAATGCCAAAACTCACCAAGTTTCCCTTATGGAATCCTTACTTAATTCTCCCTCAGTCTCCAGTCAGATGATTTTTTAAAAACTTTTTGAGTTTTACCATCAAGTCTCCAAAGTTACATGCAAATGAGATGAGGGACCACAATGCTCTCTGCAGCTTCAACCATTAATCGGCTCTCACCACAGTCTTCCATCATATTCTGTGTTCTCCAAAAGTGTGATTTTTTTTCATATAACTTTTTTATTTCTTTAATAAATAAAAGATTTCCTCTGCTTTCTTAAACAATGCAATTGTTTGCATAAAGTAAAACGACTATATAATTTACAAGATGATTTGAGCCTTTATGCCACAGTTAATTTTTTGTTGAAAACTGCTCACATGCTATCTGAAAACTTTCTTGCCCATGCACCTTATTTTAATAAACAAATGTGACCCCTGTAACAAAGTTCATTGGTATGGCACTCTTTCCTTATTGATGCAGAAGACGGCCCTGCTCTCATGAGAAGAAGCAGAAGTGGCAAGTGGTTAGAGAACTCCTGCCTTCACAAGATTTTTCTAGTCTTTTTAGTTGCCATTCCTCATTGGGCCTAACTTCTGGCTTCCAGCTTTGAGAGAAAAGATGAAAGAGGCCAGTCTCACTTCAGATTGCTAAAAGAAAACACTGGGATGATATGAAAGGAGCTAGTAGTCTCCATCATGTCCCCATTCCCAACTTGCTGCAAGAGAGACTTTGAGGAGGAGTTTCCCCTTGAGTAAGATCCAGAATATTACCTCTTGGATGAGCCGAGTTATCTTACTCCCAATGAGAGTGCACATTCACTTTGTATTGTTTGGTACACATTCTTCTACAGCTATGACGTGGATAAATGGGTTTCTATGCTATTTGTTACTGATGAGGATAGGATCTAGACCCAAAAAAGGAAAAACCTGGGACTTTCCCACTTGGCCAAATCTCTAGCACTCCCCTGAGGCTATAATCCCATCAACTGGCCTTTCACTGTGGCTATGCCCAATCTGTTACCCTTAACCTAGCCTAGACCTCCCTCTGTCCCCATGCCACTTCCCATCCTATCTAGGTTCCATTCTCTCTTGGCCACCCCTGGAGTTCTTGGCTACTTGGCCACTCCTAGATCCCTCTCATAGTCTTTCTGTATATAAGGTCCATCTTGTCTCCATTAAAAGTATCTGATTCTTATAATCTAGCCATTGCTCAGATTTTTACAATCTAGCCAATACCTCACAGACACTCAGATTCTGGTTAATATGGTGGATCTTTAATAAACCTTGTCTTTGGCTGAAAGAAGGCTTGGGTCGAATTCTTTTGGACAGGACCCATGTGTCATGATCTAGGGGTCCCAGCACCCCTAAACATCTAGACCTCTTCACTATGTGCGTTCATTGTAGAACTGGTATTTGGTGAGAAAGGGGTCAAGCCTTGGATATGGGGCTTGGAGTTCCCCCTTTCCCCAAAAAAACAAAGCAAACAGAAGTTATATTGATCTTGATCACATCCTTTGGACTAACAATATTTAAGGGAACAAATATACTCTAGCCCATACCCTCTCTCTGAGGATAGCAGTATGATGGACTCTGGCTCTAACTTTCTACTTCCCCTCCTAGCATGAATTAAAGTCTCCCTTGGAGAAGGGGTGAAGGAGAAGAGGCTAATGATGTCTTTTCCTTTTTTTCAAGCCACACAATGATAGCTCTCTTCTCTCTACTCATGGGCCCCACTACACATGAGCTGGGCTAGGTTAAGGGTAACAGAGAATTGGGCCTAGGCAATAATGAAAGGCCAGTTGAGAGGATTATAGCCTCAGTCCAAACACTAGAGACTTTGATTAGGTGGGAAAATTCAAGGAGAGTTCAGGGTTGAGGAGGGGGAAGAGTTCCAGAGCCTGTACCCAGTCATTCATCTGTTGGGGCTCACATGCTCTCTAGAGACACTACACCACCCAGGATCAAGTTTAGAAACTTTGGTTTGTTTTTCAAAGCCCTTAAATAACCTGGCCCCTTCCTACCTTTGCATTCTTCTTATACCTTCCTCCTCCTGATGAGGTTTAGGGGTTCAGGGGTTCTGGGACCCCAAAATCACAACAGGCAGGTCCTGCCCGAAATTATTCAACTCAAGCCTTCCTTCAGCCAAAGACAAGGTTTATTAGAACATCTGTCATATTAGGCTGACTCTAAACATTAGTAAACTATTGGTTAGATTATAAGAATCTGACCAGTGGCCAGATTATAAGAATCCCAGCATCTTAATGGAGATGAGATGGACCTTATATACAGAAAGACTACGGGAGGGATTTAGGAGTGGCCAAGTAGTCTATGAGGTAATAGAACTCCAGGGGTGGCCAAGGGAAAATGGATCTTAGAAAGGAATAATGACAGGAAGAGGCTGGGGCAGGGCATCCTACGGAAGGTAAGACAAAGGAGGGCCAGGCTAGGTTAAGGGCAACAGAGATTGGGCATAGCCACAATGAAAGGCCAATTGATGTGATTATAGCCTCAGGTGAATTCCAGAGATTTGGCCACATGGGAAAGTCCAGGGTTTTTCCTTTCTGGGGCCCAGATCCCAACTCCATCACTCCCATTTAGTCTAGTGACATTGGCCAGTAATACTGGCCTCCTTGCTGTTCCTCACACAAGACATTCCATCTCCTAATTGCATTTTCACTGCATGTCCCCCATGCTTGGAACTCCTTCTTCATTGCTGAAGGTTAGGAGTGCTGGAACCTCAAAACAGAGACATGCAGATCCTGCCCAAATGAATTCAACCCAAGGCTTTTTTCAGACAAAGAAAAGGTTTATTAAAGATCTGCCATATTGGCCAGACTCATATGGAATCTAAGCATTTGCATCACTAATGTACATGGGCCAGATTTAAGAATCTGAGCACTTGGCTAGGCTCTTAAAGAATCTGAACATTTTTGACCCTCCTGTGAGAAGCAGGCTAGACTAAATCTGAGCACCTTAATGGAGACAAGATGGACTTTATATACAGAAAGAATGTGGGAGGGATCTAGGAGTGGCCAAGTAATCTGGGGTGACTAGAAGAGGGGTATAGGGAGGCTCCTGATGGGAGTGGCTATTATACTGGGGTGACTAGAGGTCAAAAGCCAAGACCAATAAAATAGGGTCTAGATATGAAAAAGGGCAGCAAGTAGCCAGAGGGGATCCAGAGGTAACAGACAATGAAGGGCTGGGCTAGGTTAAGGGTAACAGAGAATTGGGCCCAGGCAATAATGAAAGGCCAGTTAAAAGGATTATAGCCTCAGCCCAAACACTAGAGACTTTGATCAGGTGGGAAAATGGGGAGGGGAAGGGGGGGGTCTAGAGCCGGTACCCAGTCATTCATCTTCATCTCCTTCTGGCTTCCTTCAAGTCTCAGATAAAATTCCCTTTTCTGCAAGAAGCCTTTCCTGATCCCCCTTCATGCTAATGTCTTCCCTCTGAGATCATCCCAAGTTTATCCTGAACATAGGTTGTTTAGACGAAATTGTTTGCATGTTGCCTCCCCCATTAGATTGACAGCTCCTTGAGGGAAATGGTTGTTTTTGCCTTTTTTTGTATTCTTTTAGGTATCACACTTTTTATCTATTTAAGAGGCATTATAAACATATTACATTATTTAATAGTTGGCCTACCTCCTTTTCTTTATGCAAAATACTTTTTCTTCCCCTTTGACAAATTGCTCCATATGAAAGGGCAAATAGGCAATATCTTACATGTTAAAGCACACTGCATAACTTAAAGCACTACATGACGTTAGTATATCATCATCAGTGTGGGCACTCTTCAAATAACAGTGCTGATCCAAAAGTGTAGATCATAACCTATCTATCCCTTTTCATCCTGTGTGACTCTTGTCCATATCCTAAGGACAATCTTCCACAAGGTCTTTACCTTAAGTGCTAAGGGCCTTTCTGTAGTTCTCCTGACACGTGGCAACAATGCTGCATGTGGAATTTTCATTTCACTCTTGCCACATGACTGGACTGCTTCCTTTTCTGATAATGATACAATAAAAAGAGCATTGCTTCTGGATTCAGAGGACTTGAGTTAGAATTTGCTGTTTCCTGTGTAACCTTGGGACAGTCATTTAACACAACCCAGCCTTCAATATCTTCTCCTCAAAAAGGAAAGCATTGGACTAAACGGCTTCTGACGTCCCTTTCAGTTTTACATCTATCATACCATAATTCTATTTGGGATTTGTTTTATGGGACTTTCAAAATGCTGTTTATTGCTGGTAATACTTGATAGCCTTTATTTACCCATCATGCATCTTACCATTGTCCTTTTGGGTGACCCTTTCCTAGGAAATTCAGATATCCCCTTATTTTCAGTCATATAATATCATTAGAAGAATACTGATCTTAAAAAAGATATTTTTGGTGGTTTTAGGAAAAAACCGGGGAGTCATACTGCAGTTTCCTAAATGCTATGTAGTCTGCTTTTCCTCTAATTCTGAGTACACCTGTTTGTTTAGTTGCTGTTTGTTCAAGACGTATGTATACTATACTAATAGACCAGTTCTATACAAAGACCATCCAATTCAAGTGCATATCATAATTAGAATAGGAATCTTTCATTCAGCTGATTGTTATGTATCATTTAGAAGGTTTTGTAATGTTCTGGGGCTTGATACAATCAATACAATATCATCCCAAAAGGGATGCATTTCTATAATTTCATGATCTCAAAGAATTCCTCTTTGGTTTGGACTCTGTAATGGGCATCCTCCATAATGGTGGAAAAAATTGGCAAGCATATAACTATCTGCTTTATGTTGTGTTGCTGTGGTTTAGTTATTTTCAGTCATGCCCTACTGTTTCTGTCCTTTTTTGGAGTTTTCCTGGCAAAGACACTGGAGTGATTTGCCATTTCCTTCTCCAGCTTATTTTACAAATGAGGAAACTGAGGCAAATATGGTTAAGTGACTTGTTCAAGGTCATACAGCTAGCAAGTATACACGGCCAGATTTTAACTTAATTGCCAAATTGCTCCACATGAAAGCGCAAATAGGCAATACCTTACATATTAAAGCACTTTGCATAACTTAAAGGTCTATCCACTGCACCACCTACTTAATAGTAATGATTAGAGAATATCTGAACAAATTTTATCTCGGTAATATCATTCAAGGAATCTTTTATGATGATAGGACCACTGATTCAAAACTCAAAGGGACCTACGAGGACACCTAATCAAACTGCCTCATTTTAGAGATGAGGAAATTGGGGCCTGGGGAGGCTAACTGATTTTCCCAGGGTCAGACAGGGAAGTCAATGAAAGATTTGAATCCAAGGTCCAGCTTTCTCTCAAAAGCTAATGTTCTTTCCCCTGTATCATTCTGCCTCTTTCATTTTTTTTTTAGTAGACATAGATGTAAAGTCCTTTATTTGAGTTTAAAAAAATCAATTTTACAAGTACAAGATGAGGGAAATATGGTGATAAGGTTAGACAACTGTTTGAAAAATATCTTGGGGTTTAGTAAATTTCAATCTCATCATGAGTCAACAATGTGACATGATGGCACCAAATTTTAATTGGTAATTAACTATAATGACAAAAGTATATTACTATATTAAAAAACATAATGGTCCCACCCTTTTCTGTCCTGGCTTGATGATCTAGAGTTCTGGACACCACATTTTAGAAAGAACATTGATAAGCTGTAATATGTCCAGGCAGAATCTTATGTGAACTTGAAATTTTGCCATATAAGGATAACTTAAAGGAGCTTGGAGTACTTAGTCTGGATATGAGAGGACTTCGAGGTGTGGAATGGAAATCTTTTCTGTCTTTAAATATTTGAATGGCTATTTATGTAAAAAGATGCTTAAATGTAAGAACTATGAACAATTAGTTGAAGTAGCAAGCAGATATACTGTGATCCAATGTAAAGTAAAATTTTCTAAAAATTAATGACACAAAGGAAGAAAGGACCACCTTTAGGAAGTGGTGAGTTTTTTTTTTAATATAAATTTATTTATTTTTAGTTTTCAACATTCACTTCCACAAGTTTTTGAGTTCCAAATTTCTCACCCTTCCCGCCACCCCAAGATGGCATGCATTCTGAATACCCCTTCCCCTGGTCTGCCTTCTCTTCTATCTCTCCCCCCTCCCTTCTCTTATCCCCTTCCCCTTCTATTTTCCTGTAGAGCAGGATAGACTTCTGTACCCCATTTCCTGTATTTCTTATTTCCCAGTTGCATGTGAAAACTTTTTTTAAAACACGTGTTTTTAAAACTTTGAGTTCCAAATTTTCTCCCTTCCTCACTCCCCACCCACCCTCCTTGAAAAGGCAAGCAACTCAATATAGGTTGTACATGTGCAGTTATGCAAAACACTTCCATAGTAGACATGTTGTGAAAAACTAACTCTATTTCCCTTAATCCTATCCTGCCCTCCCATTTATTCTATTCTTTCTTTTGACCCTGTCCCTCCTCAGAAGTATTTGCTTCTGATTACCCTCTTTCCCAATCTGCCCTCCTCTCTATCATCCCCCTGCTCTCTTGTCCCCTTCTCCCCCTATTTTCCTGTAGGGTAAGACAGATTTCCATACCCAATTGAATGTGTATGTTATTCTCTCCTTAAGCCAAATCCTATGAGAATAAGATTCCCTCATTCCCTCTCACCTTCCCCTGTTTCCCCTCCACTGTGAGAGACTTTTCTGGGTTTTTTTTGTGAGATAATTTACGCCATTCTACCTCTCCCTTTCTTGAGTATCATCCTCTCTCATCCCTTAATTTTATTCTCCAGATATGACCCCTTAATCTTCAACTCACCCTGTGCCCTCTATCTATCTATCTATCTATCTATCTATCTATCTATCTATCTATCTATCTATCTATACATACATATAATTTTTTCCTTCAACTACCCTAATACTGACAAAGTTCTCATGAGTTACAAATATCATCTTTCCATGCAGGAATGTAAACAGTTCAATCTTAATAAGTCTCTTATGATTTCTCTTTCCTGTTTACCTCTTCATGTTCCACTGGAGTCCTGTATTTGAAAGTCAGATTTTCTATTCAGCTCTGGTCTTTTCATCAGGAATGCTTGAAAGTCCTCTATTTCACTGAATGACCATTTTTTCCCCTGAAGGATTATACTCAGTTTTGCTGGGTAGGTGATTCTTGGTTGTAATCCTATCTCCTTTGCCCTCCGGAATATTATATTCCATGCCCTGTGGTCCTTTAATGTAGAAGCTGCTAAATCTTGTGTTATCCTGATTGTGTTTCCACAGTACTTGAATTGTTTCTTTCTGGCAGCTTGCAATATTTTCTCCTTGACCTGGGAACTCTGGAATTTGCTACAATATTCCTAGGAGTTTTCCTTTGGGGATCTCTTTCAGGAGGAGATCTGTGGATTCTTTCAATTTCTATTTTGCCCTCTGGTTCTAAAATATCAGGGCAGTTTTCCTTGATAATTTCTTGAAAGATGATGTCTAGGCTCTTTTTTTTATCATGGCTTTCAGATAGTCCCAATAATTTTTAAATTCTCTCTCCTGGATCTATTTTCCAGGTCAGTTGTTTTTCCAATGAGATATTTCACATTGTTTTCTTTTTTCATTCTTTTGGATTTGTTTTACAGTGTCTTGATTTCTCATAAAGTCACTAGCTTCCAATTGCTCTATTCTAATTTTTAAGGAAGTATTTTCTTCAGTAATCTTTTGGACTTCCTTTTCCATTTGGCCAATTTTTCTTTTTAGGGCATTTTTCTCCTCATTGGCTTTTTGGACCTCTTTTGCCATTTGGGTTAGGCTGTTTTTTAAGTGTTATTTTCTTCAGTATTTTTTGGGTCTCCTTTAGCAAGCTGTTGACTTGTTTTTCATGATTTTCTTGCATCACTCTCATTTCTCTTCCCAGTTTTTCCTCTACTTCCCTTACTTGCTTCTCAAAATCCCTTTTGAGCTCTTCCAAGGCCTGGGACTGATTCATATTTTTCTTGGAGGCTTTGGATGTAGGAGCTTTGACTTTGTTGTCTTCTTCTGGTTGTATATTTTGATCTTCTTTTTCACCAAAGTAAGATAATATAGTCTGACTCTTTTTGGGCTGCTTGCTCATGATCGTGGCCAATTACTTGAGTTTTAAACTCTTTGTTAAGGTAAGAGTCTGCTTCCAATGTGGAGAGTGTACTGTCCCAAGCTTCAGGGGTTTGTGTAGCTGTTTTCAGAGATACTTGTAGGGCCCTGTAAATTTTCAGTTCTTCCAAGGTGGTATGATGAGGGGTGAGGTGTTTACTCCTTTCCTGGCCTGTGACCACAAGTATTCCTTTCTGTCCCGTAACTGTGAGGAGGGGTTTCTCTCCACAGCCACTACAAGCTCCACCAGGCCAGCATTGCCGCCCAGAACTGTGACCCAGATCCACACACGGGCAAAGCAAGAGATTCCTGCAGTCCCCCTCTGATCAGCCACTGGATTCCCCCTCAGTCTGTGGGCCGGTAGCTCGGGAAGCAGCTGCCCCTCCCCCCCAGGGCCACGCTCTTGGGGAATGGAGCTGAAACCCGCCTTCCTCTCTGACCACCGACAGAAACAGACTTTTCCCACTGACCTTCTAAGTTGTCTTTGGCATTGTGGATTGAGGAGTCTGGAAACCTCCACAGCTGCCCGTGATTCAGTCCTCTGAGGCCTGCTCCAGGTTTGCTGCAGCCTGCATGCGCACGCTGCGCTGTGCCCCAGCGCGCTGGCTCCCAGCCACGTGATACACCTTTCTGATCAATCATCCAGGTTGTCTTGGGCGGGAAATTTGTTTCACTCTGTCTTTTTGTGGGTTCTGCTGCTTCAGAATTTGTTTAGAGCCATTTTTTATGAGTATTTGGAGGGGTTTGGGGGAGAGCTCAAGCAAGTCACTGCTTTCACTCCGCCATCTTGGCTCTGCCCCCCAAGTGGTTGCCTCTTTCATTTTAACATATAAATAGAGGTCAGTTTGTTGGAGGAAGGCTTAGAAGAGGACATTTTACTCTACTCAACCCAAGGCCTTTTCCTAATCAACAAAAAGTAATCACGGCTGGATTTTGAATAAACTGCATCTTTCAAGTAAATTATGTGAGTATTAATATCTGGTCTGCTGCAGGCTATTGTCTGTCAAAATTCGCTTATACCTTTCTCGATTTTAATCAAGAACAATCCCTTATGTATGCATAGATTGTCTTTTTTTTTCAGTGATGAGTGCCCCTGTAATTTTCTGCAATCATTCAGTCTTTTTCAGTATTGCCCATAGAATATGCTTAATAAATATTTGCTGAATTATGCCAAATTCATATTATATAAGCCCAAAGGAAACAGATTCTGCTAGGAATTAAGACCAGGTGGATCATTAAGGAAACTGAGTCAGTATAAATTGAGGTATAGTAAGTGGTGAATAGGGAAGAAGATATGAGAAGTATGTTTATATCTATTATCTGTGCATTAACATAACTGTTAGGTTATAGCACTGAGAAGGCACATCTATTAGTTGGTACTTTACACATTCCAAACATTGCTAGTGAATGCAAATATCCCGAAGAAGAGGTAGACGAGGTTATAGGATAAGGAAAAAAATTAAGTACCTAGAATGTTTTGTCTCTGCTGCCTTTCTATTAGTTACTGAAGATTCAGATGCTTTGGGACCTTCATTGATGGGATTTCTCACTATTTTGACTGCTTTGGTCTGTGTCTTTCACAATCAGGTTAATTTTCAACATTAATTTAGGAAGCTGGCTATTGTTCAATGTTAATAGAGATGAGAAGTTTTGTTAGTTCAGTTAGGAAAGGTAAGACTAAGAAGTTGCAGTGAAGTTTATACTTCAATTGAGAATTTTTTTGAATTCTGCTTTAAATTGATCTCTTGGAAACCCTTTAGGTTAATATCAATCAAATCAATCCACAAGCATTTATTAAACAACTTCCTACATTCCAGGCACTGTTAGGCATTGGGGATACAAGTACAAAAAGATGAAACAGTCCTTGCTTTTAAGGAACTTTCATTAAATTGGTGAGATAAAATTTACATATATAACATTAAAAAAAAAGACGAAGTAGCTTGGAAGAAGATGTTACAAGTAGCTTGCAGGGATCAGAAAAGCCTTTGTGTAGAGGACAGTGTTTCGGCTGAGCTCTGAAGGAGCTTCTAATAGAGGGAGGTATTAGTCTGTTCCAGGCATGTGGGACTGCTGTTGCACTGTACCCAAATCAGCCAGCTTGGAAAGCTGTTGGCTCAGTGTCAGAAATGTAGGCTGTCCGTTGGTATGTGCTGGTTTTCGCTCAGCTCAGCCACAAAGCAGGGTCTCCTTTTCAGCCCAGCCTGCAGCTTGCTTCTTCTGGTTTCTGAACTTCCTCCTTTCCTTGGGCATGGGCCAGGACCTCCTTACCAGGGAATGTAACTCTTCTGCCCAGGTTGTCTTCTCTCTCCACTTTGGATCTATGACATGGAACTGTAAGCAACATCACTGCCTGTTCACACTTGTCCCTGTCACAATGGCCCATCTAGCTCTGGTACCTCCTCCTGCCCAGGTACACTGCCTCTACCTGGGCACCCAAGTGCTCTGGATGCTTGCTCATTGCTTGACCTGCCCCAGTGTGCACAGACCTCCTTGTCTGTCTCCCCATGCTAAGCTGGGTTGGACAAATGACTCACTGTGACTTTTTCTGAATTTCTCCCCATCAAGGTTTGGTCTGGTGCATTTTCTAGATCTGTCTGGAGTAGTTTGGGGAGGAGAGTTCAGCTGTACTGCTTCCTTTCATTCCACCATCTTGGCTCCTCTCCCTTGTTCTGTCTTTAACAATGACCCTTCACATATGTTACATTTCAGTCAGATAAGGCTACTAGGTATTCCTTCTATTAATCTGTTATCTCCTGATTTAGAGCCTTTGTACAAGCAACTGCCAAATGCCTAGAATGCATTGCTCCTCTGAGAAGCAATCCTCTGAATCCTATGGTTTTACCTATGACAGCCCAATACTATAACCTCTATAAAGCCTTCCCCAATGTCCCCAATACTTAATGTTCTTTCCTTTCTTTTCTTCTTCTTCTTCTTCTTCTTCTTCTTCTTCTTCTTCTTCTTCTTCTTCTTCTTTTGGCTAGGCAATGAGGATAAGTGACTTGCCCAGGGTCACACAGCTAGTAAGTGTCAAGTACCTGAGGCTGGATTTGAACTCAGGTCCTCCTGACTCTAGGGCCAGTGGTCTATCCATTGTACCATCTAGCTGCCCCGTGCTCTTTCCCTTCTTAAATCACCCTGCTATTTTTGTCTATGTAAATGTTGCATCCCTTAAGCTTCTGAGAGGAAGGTACTGATATATTTTTCTTTGTGTTCCCAATGACAAGCATAGTGTATTCCACATTATAGGAGGTGTTCAATAATTTTTAAATAAAATTAATTGAATGGTATAAAATGCATAAGAATTAGCAATTTTTCATCTGGCTCAAAACATGTGGAAGAATATTCTTGTATGGCACATTTTTATCATAATTTTCTTTTGGAAATCAAACTTCTTACTTAAAAAAAGAATGTGTGATATTTAAATAAGGAAACATAAAGATACTTACCTTTACCAGCTGGCAGGTAAGCAAAAAATTAATGAAAAATATAGTGGGTTTAAGTTATCAAATTATTGTTCTATGTATTAATTACCATCTTTAATTTAATTTAATTTAATTCCTGTTTCCTAACATCCTCTAAACAACCATAAAAATTGCCCTTCCCTGAGGTACGAGTCTTATAGGAAAGCGGAGAGAAGAAAGAAGAAAAAGGTTACACGTAAAGGCAAACATCAAGAGATTATGATTACTACATATGCTTCAAATTCTAATGACTTCAGTTTGAAATAGATTTATAGCAATATTCTCGTTTTTCTAAGCTAAGACCCCAATTTTTAGTGGGAATCTGCCATTTGAGGAAAGCTGAATTTTTACGGCTCTGTCCTACCTGTGGTTGAAATAGATTTATCACAATAGTTAGAACTAATCAACATGTCTGTTGCAAGGTCCAGTTCCACACTGCTGATTGTCAGTCTAGTGAATAGGCTGAAATAAAACCTTTAAATATTTTGTATAAGGATCCCAGAGCTCAGTGAATCTGTTGGCTCTTTGAGTCTCTAATGTATTTGTTTTGCATTATCTAACCACACCCTCATTCTAGTTTCTAGCCTATCTCACTAGGTTTTTTCTTTTTTTTTTTTTTTTAATTGCAGGAAATCAGAATAAACAGATGGGGAGGGTAAGAGTGAAGGGGAAAAAAAAAAACTAAGAGCATTTCATTTGGAAGTCTCCTGCAACCTAGAAAAGAGTATTAATGAATTTAGGTGGTTAGCAAAAAGTGGTTTAAAAAAAAAAGCTTGAATACCACTTGTGCCATTATTTTCACAGAAGTTAGAGTGCCTTGCCTTCCTTTTTATTGTTGTTGTGTCATTTCAGTCTTGTCTAACTCTTCATGACCCCACTGGGGGTTTTCTTGGCAAAGATTCTGGAGGAATGAGAAAACTGAGGCAAAGAGGGTTAAGTGACTTGCCCTGGGTCACATAGCTAATAAATGTCTGAGGCCTGATTTGAATTCATGAAGATAAGCCTTCTTGATTACAAGCCCAGTGCTCTATCCACTGTGCCATGTAGCTGCCCCACCTTGCCTTCATGGAATTCCCTAAACGTCTGAGTTTGAAAGCATTATGTTTAGTTCTAGAGAGAAGGGAGTTAATACCATCTCTAGAGGTACTTCTATTTTGTGTGGGGAGCTGGTCCTTTAAGGTCAGTTTATGTGAGCTAGTTATGACGGGTTTAAGGACATTGTCCTAAAGAGTTTTATTTGCTTTGAGTTATTCTGTTGACTAGGTTGGTCTTTTCTCTTATAAACTGATTTTCCTACTCTCATGTTACTATGCAAAGAACACAGCACTGAAGTAGTAACTTGTTGTTAAAGTACTTTATTTATTAAGAGATGGAGTGGGAGGAAGGGCATTAGATTTCTTTTCTGAAGAGCATCACCACCAAATCATTGCCTGAATCACAGAATAAAACCCCTAAAACACTAGGAAAGGAGTATACAACAGTGTCTGATGAAGAGATTATACAAAAATTTATTATTCCTGACTTTTGGTCTGCTGTTTGTATTTTCTTTTTGGCAGCCAAAAAAATGTGTCTATCTACCACATGCAGAGACATTAATGTGTGTGTCTCTCTGGGTTTCATGCACTCCTTCAAAAATGCCAGGCTAGAAATTAAACCTATCATACTTCCCTCTTTTCTCTCCCTCTCCCTTTCTGCTAATCTCCCAAGTGGCCATAGATGATGTGACCTCTGGGATCCCAACACCATGAAGATAGGAGCTGAATTCTGACTGGCTCTGACTAGCCTTTGATACCACCTATAGCTAGAAATCACCACTGATGGTACGCTTTTCTGTACTGTTTCTAATATTCACTCTTTTCTCCTACCAACAGATATGCTACCTACCTCATGGGTATTATATGGGTTGCTTTGCAAAATGAAGACTGAGACATTTCTTATGTCAGTTGATGACTTCCTGTTGGGAGTTCATCATCTGCTAAGAATTACTGAGCACCGACAGTGTACATGGCACTGCCTCAGAGCTCACGCAAGGATGTTGCAGGCTTCTCATAAAGCAGGTGACAGGAAGAGTTGAATTGTCTTGCTGTAAGCATTCAAAGGACCAAAGGTAAGACCACTCACTATTATTTCAAATGAGAGGCAGCATAGTATGGAAGACCAGATTTTGAGCTATGGAGATCTGGGTTCAAAACCTACTTTTGGTACATATTATCTATATGACAGTGAGGAGGTTGCTTAATTTTTCAGTGCTCCCAGGCAGCTGTTGAAGATTAAGTTAAGAATGACTTGCTCATCTACATCAGAGGAGGGAATTTTCACACCAGAGTCCCCCACAATATGAAACTTCCTTGTCTGCTCTCCTCAAATTTCAACTATTATAATGGGCAAAGTCCTCTAACTTCTTTTTCCATATATTTTCCTATCATTCCAGTCATTTTCTATCATCTTTTTTTTTTACTATTTAGTTGCTCTATTAATTAGCCCTTCAACATACATACATACATATATATTATATATAACTATATATCTCTATCTATCCATCTAATTGCTTTTATTTGCCTAATTGCCCAATCCTTGATTACTTCTGGCTTTGTTGACTTGGCTTGATAATGGTAATTTCTTCAATGTCATTCTTTGTGCCTGAGGTTATCAGGTTAGAGGCAGCGAAATGGCAGACTTGGAGTCAATCAGAACTGAGTTCAAATCCTGCCTTAACACTTATTGGCTGTGGAACCCTGGGAAAGTCACTTAACTTCTCTCTGCTTCAGTTCCCTCATCTGTAAAATGGGGACAATAATAGCATCTACCTCCTAGGGTTGTTGTGAGAATCAAATCAGATATTTGTAAAATGATTTGAAACTTTAAAGTGCTGTATAAATGCTAGCAATTATGTTGCCAATAACTACTTCTGTGGTTTACAAAGAATTCCATGTCCTAATCTGAATACTCCACAGAGGTTCCCACTTCTTGTGATAAACTGGGACCAGTGAGTCATATTCTAATCACCATTTACTTAGGACTCATAAAAGAAATTATTCGAAGCAGTTTAAAGACACAAAGCTTAAGAAGAAATTAGAAAACCTTATTTTTGAGATGATTACTCAAACATTTTTTATTTTATTGATCGAAATACTACCTTTAATGATGTAGTTTAAAACCTATCCACGGAGTCCATCCAACACAATGAGGGCACTTTTAAAAGTTCTCCTCCCATTGTGTGGATATCTACAGAATTTGTGGGTTGTTGATCAGCTTTCTCTTAGTTTTGGCAAAGAAGAGTTTATGTTTAAAAATTAAATTTTTTTTCCAATCAACAAAAACCAAACTTTCCCCTTTCCAAATGCATAAGAAAGAAAAACACTATAGCTATTTTACACACACACACACACACACACACACACACACAAATTCTTGCATTGGCCACGTCAAAAAAATGCCTCAATCAGTACATCAGTAAATCAGTAAGAGTACATCACCTCCTTATAGGGAGGTACGTATCGTGCTTAATGAGGAGTCTTCTGGAATCATTGCCAGTTGTTCTATTGCTCAGTTCCTTAGATTTCAAAGTTATTTATCTTTCCTACGTTGCTATCACTATAAAAACTGTTCTCCTAGTTCTGCTCACCTCATTCTGCATTAATTCATACAAATCTTCCTAGTTTTTTTTCTAAAACCATTCCCTTCATTCTCATAATACAATAGTATTCCATCACATTTATATTCTATAACTTGTTCAGTCATTTCCCAATTGTCAGGAACCCCCTTGGTTTCCAAATCTTTGCCACCTTTTATATATCTTCCTTATTCTCTTCTCCCCTTTCCCTCCTACTTCCCTGTTGAATATTTTTTCAAAAATATTTTTTGGTATTTTTCTACCACATTGTGTATTTTCCCTACTTTGTCCAATCCAAGTGAGAGTTATGTTCAAATATCAACTGTTCCTCCCCACCCCTTCCTCCTTGTATGTATAGACTTCTATTTGTGCACCCAGTTATGCTAGATATTTTTTCTCAACTTTTTCCCAAGCCCCTCCTAGTGTATTTCCTCTTCCTTCTCTTTCCATCCTTCTTTTTAAATAATCAAACCAGTACAACCACTCCAAGGCTTGCTCTTTAATTAGACTCCCTCAGTGACCCCCTGATTATGATATGTTTCTGAGGGGACACATGTTATCATCTCCCTAAATTAGAATGTAAACAGTTTATCCTTGTTTTTTCTATTATGATTATTCACTCATGTTTACTTATTTGTGTTTCTTATGACGTGTGTTTGTACTTCAAAGTTTTTCAGCTTTGGTCTTTTCATCAGGAATGCTTAGAAGATCTCTATTTCATTAAAGACCCATTTTCTCCTCTTAAATACATACATACATATACATATATGCATAAATATATGTGTGTATATGTGTGTGTGTGTGTGTGTGTGTGTGGTGTGTGTGTGTTGTGTGTGTGTATACGCTTTCTGTTCTGGAATATAATATCCCAAGCTCTCTGCTTCTTTATATTAATGGCTGTTAAATCATGTGTGATTCTGCATATGGCTCCTTGGTACTTGAATTTTTTTCTGTCTGGTTGCTTCCAGTATTTTTTTCTTTGACCTTTGGAAGCTCTGGATTTAGTCTATAATGTTCCTGGGAGTTTTCATTTTGGCATTTCTTTTAGAAGGTGAATGGTGATTCTGTTTGTGAATATTTCTTTCTGTTTCTACTTTGCCCTCTGGTTTTAAAGAGATTTGGGAAGTTTTCTTTTAAGGGTTCTTGAAATAAGATGTCTAAGATCATTTTTTTTTAATGGCTTTCAGGTAGTCAAATGTTTCCTAAATTTTCTCTCCTTGATATGTTTTTCAGGTCAGTTGTTTTTGCTTTATCTTATTTTTTTTTTCCCATCCACTCCTGGAGTCAAAACCACACAGCTGCTTCCTTCTTTTGAACACGCCCTTTGTTTGGAACACAGCCTACACCTGCTGACTTCTCCTTTTGCTGGAACACCATCCCAGAAGCAATTCACCTTGAATCTGTCACCTGGAATGGACTAGGAAGCCACATCACTGCCAGTTGGCATCTATTCCTGCACCTTGACAAGGCGGTCTCCCTCTTTGCTAGATCTGGACCCTTTTTTTTTTGCTGTGGTACACAGCTTCTCTCTGGAGATCTACAGACCTCACTTTTTCCCTGTGATGATGTAGACTGGGGAAAAAAAATGACTCACTGTGAATTTTTCTTGGATTTCCTATTCAGGATTTGATCTGGCACATTTTTTAGATCTCTCCGGAGGTACTGGAGGGTGGTTTGGGGAGGAGAGGCAGAGCTTACCTATATTTCTTTCTGCTATTCTACCTCTTGGCTCCCTCAACCTAGCCCATTTCTTCTTCATAATTCCTTGTTATTACTGTGTTACTGTTCATAACTACTGGCTACTTGTCCAATGGCCTTCTGCTGCCTCATGGTAACTCAGATGAATAATCACACATGCATATGTCTTCTTCTTGTGATCCAAAATCAGTGTATTCCTACTCTTTCTCATATGTGTTCTTTTTCTTTATGAATATGTCAAATACAGCGACCAAAATCTATGTTTAGTTTTGTGTAGGACATAGCACTCAATTACTGAATAAATTTGACATATATTGTTTACTTATTAATTTTCTAACACGGTGTGTTTTCCTCTAAAGAACTCAAGGCACAGTGTAATATTCTAGAAGGGACACCTTTAATATCAAATGTAAAATAGGAAAGACAGAAATAGAATGGAAACATTAAAAAAGAGGGAAAAGCACAAAGTAAAAGACAAAATGGGAAGAAATGATGAGGAATACAATTCCAAGAAGAATGTCTTATTATTGCTGAATGCTTTAGGACAGCCCAAGGAAAGCAGTGGGTTAAGACGCAGGAGTGTGCAAACATAGCGGATGTTAGAAATCCTTAGATTGATGCAATTGATTTTCTGCAGAAAGTAATACATTTCACAAAGTAAAAAGACACCCTGCTTACATCCCTCAACTTTTCTTTTAGGAGTATTATTGTTTCACACTTCAGCAAATCTTCAAAATCATCAATATGAGTCCTTAGGCAGCTAGATGTTACAGTGCCAGGCCTAGAGTCTGGAAGAACTGAGTTCAAATTCGGCCTCAGATACTTATTAGCTGTGTGACCTTGGGCAAGTCACTTAACCCCAAATGTACATGGGGATAATAACACCTACCTCCCAGAGTTGTTGTGAGGATCAGATAAGATAATATTTGTAATGTGCTTAGCACAGTGCCTGGTAGATATTTAGTATTAAATAAATATTGGCTATCATATAGATCTATGCATATGTATATGTAAAGTATATTTTGGGAGAATCCAGGTTCAAAATTTAACAGTAATGAAACTTCAAGATAGGACTTTAACTGAGGTTGCTGATGTTAATTTTAAGAGTAGGAATATTTGCACTGTTCTTAACATGCTTTTGATACATGAGGGCAGTGTGGTATAATAGAAAGCATACTGAACTTGGAGTAAGTCGGCTTTGGTTCAAATTCTGGTCCTTCTACTACCTTGCTGACTTGATGAGGATAATTCACTTAGTCTCTCTGAACCTCAGTCTATTCATTTGCAAAATGGGGATAATAATTTTCTGTGCCATCTATCTCACAGGGTTGTTGTTGGGAACATACTTTGTAATCCATTCAACCCTAAATATGTGATTTTTCTATTACTGCTTGTTGCTTATACTTCAACTTCAGCTGACCTATTATTTCATGAGGGTGGACACTGACAATCTACAAGCCACCTCTTCACAAACAGCTTAATCACTTTGTGTCTAACCTCTGCTGATGAGTTTCTTAGTTGTCATATTAGCACATTCTGAGTGCTGGATGTTCTTTTTTTATTTTTTATTTTTTAAAATTTTATTAATTTATTTTGATTTATCAATAATCACTTCCATATGCTTTTGAGTTTAAATTTTTTCTAGTGCTAGATGTTCTTCAAGTATAATTTGTTTAAGTTGACTTGGTTTAAAGCTTCCTCAAAAAAAAAGATTCTGAAGAATGGGGTCTTAGGAGAAGAGAGAGAAGTTACTTGATCAATTAGAAGGAGGGAAAGGGAACAAAATGGGCAAAAGCTATACACACCTGGGTAAAGAATGTCTAAGAGTACATGAAGATGAGAGAAAACATAGGGGGGAGGGGAGAAGCCACAGGTTAAAGGCAGGATGAACAATCACACATATTCTGGGAAACCCATCAAGTCTTTGAAAACATTCAAGAAGAAGAACATGATTGAAAATAATGAGATTTTGCTATAAAAATTTAACTTTCACTTGAAAATGGTTCTACTAATTGGCATTTATGCTTTTTGTAACTAATTATGGTAATACGTGAAATCTAAGTACACAGTTCTTGATGATGTATAGAAACATACAGTAAAACAAAAATGACTAATAACAAAGGATTAAAGAATTGGTATTAATGCAATGACTTAGGGCTCATGAAACATTTTTTAAATAATTGGTATGATAATGTAATTAATAGTATAATACTGCTAAAACACCTTAGGAGAGAAAGAAATCTTTTAAAGCTCATCTACTTTTAACAGTTCAAAATAATGACTCCTAGATTTTTGGTATGAGGTATCCAATCACTATTTGGTTTTGTGTCATTTTTCAATACCATTAAAAATTCCTCTCTAGCATCGATTTATCTTTGAAATTATGGAGAATTAAACTGAATTTTGCCTTGATAGTTTCTGAAGACTTTTGTGACACACTCTTGAAATTACTGGAGACACCCTGGTGTGTTGCTGAACCAAGGTTGGGAATCATTAGTCTAAGATTTATGTAAAAAAAATTAGATAATTGGTTGCATGTGTATTAAAATGAACTATTTTTATTTAATTAGGAACCAGTTTAACTGCAAAACTGTATAAACTATAAAACTGTACAAATTTACATTAGACAATTTTATATCACATTAAGCTTATTAATTGATAATCAAATTATTTTTAAAAAATAACTTACAAAGCTGAGCAGCATCTGCATGGACAGTTCCTCCTTTGGGATTCAGCTTCTGGGTCTGAGTTGCAGGAATAGGTTTATATGACTGACCTGTTGCCCTGTACATAGCCTGGACCCATAATATCCTATCTTGATCATCGTCGCTGGCAAATATTACAGTATCTCCTTCTTTAACAGCATTAAAGAACATCTGGCCACCCTGAAGTCCTGAAGAAATAAGTATAAACATGATTAAAATAAAACTCCTACTTTGAGATATGTGTAAAATTAAAAGATTTTTATCCCCTTTATTAAACTCTCTAATAGAAAATTACTGACTACTGATGGAGAGCTATATGAGTAGCTTATCACTTATAATGTTTATAGGTAAGAGCTACAGAAAGGTATGAAAGGAAACTAAAGAAAATTTTCATTTATCATATCACTTAAAAAATATAACAACTCGAGGAAACTGACACCCTATGGGCAATGACCACTTGAAAGCCACACATTTATTCCCCTACTGAAATATATCTTATAAGTTTCTTGAAATATTTCTTATTAGAGAAGACAGTCTCACTCTTTGGAACACTTGCCATTCTATTTGCAGGTGAAACACATGATTGAATTTCTAAAGAGAAAGTATCTTTTTATTATTGGGCTCTTTCTTGGTTAGCCCAGGGAAATCAAAACTGGTAGGGAAGATAAAGAACTGACCATGTTGCATTAATTCAATCAACTAACACACAGGCTTTTTTTTTTTAATGTTTGACATTAACTTTCAAATGAGACCAAAAAGAACGATTTATGGTCTTTTTAGAAGAGAACTGTCCCTCCTTCTTATGGTCTTTCTTTCCATTGATCAAAACCACCAGTACTGTTAATAAGCACTGCTCAACCACAGTAATTGACTTTTATTAGTTATTAATTCAATAAGCATGTTTTGGAGCCTTAAAATTTCACATAGCTGTGCTCTAATTCTTATTGGTGGAAAGATGATAAGATCTGAGGCGGAAAGAGACCTTGGAGGTTACTTAGGCCAACCTCTTTGTTTTACACAGGAGCAAACCAGGCTGATTAGAAAGAGCTCCCAGCGAGTAAGCAGGACTGGGCTTTGTTCTCGGGTTCTCTGGTTGAATCTAGAAAGAGGATAAGGAGGAGAGTCCTTGTCATTAAGTTTATTTCTGGGAGTTTTTCCCCCTACCCTAAGTTACTGTAGAGTTTTTTGGATTTTAGAAAGAAAGTGTCTGTTGCTTATTTTCCAGAAAATCTTTTTTGTCAGTCAAGAAATCTGGAAACTCTTAAGAGGCTAACACGTTCTTCTTAAAGTTCAAATGAAACAGCTGTCATAGAAAAGATATCTAATGTAGTCATATTTGAGAAAATAAAGGACAACCGAGGCTTAAACAAACATTGAATAATGCACAGAATGAAGGGAATTACATACTGAGATACATATGCCGGTGAAAAAAAATATATGAATGGAATAAATTACCTGAGTGTGGATCTGTGTAGTCCACAGTATAGCCTTCAAGCTGCATTAACTCCTGTGGTTCAGACTTCTTTTCTCTGTAACTGCACATAGCAAAGGTGTACTGGCTGACCTGCTCAAGAAAAGCATTCGTGGATGTGTTGCATTTTATCTGTCAAATTCAAGTTTCTTCATGAAAATAAGGTTAAATCACCCAAAGGGCAGCAAGGTGGTGCAGGGGATAAAGTGCAGGGCCTGGAATCAGGAAGGCATGCTTGTGAGTTCAAATCTGACTTCAGACACTTGGTAGATGTGCGACCCTGGGCAAGTCACTTAAGTCCAGTTTGCCTCATCTGTAAAATGAGCTGTACAAGGAACTGGCCAACTACTCTGGTCTCTTTGCCAAGAAAATCCCAAATGGAGTCACAAAAAGTCAGACACAACTGAAAACAATGGAACAACAATAACAAATACCCTAGCAAGTTGTAACATGTAATGCACATATTAAATATTATGAGTCTGTCGTTTTTCACACTTGATCTTTAGGCAACACAGTGCTATAAATACAGCACTACAGATGCTAACAATGCCAGAATATAATGTATTGGCACCAGTGGCCACCTGCCCATTCTTCAATTTTGTCTTCTGTTTCCAAAAGTACTTTCCATAACTACACCTTTGGTGAGCCTCAAAATGGATTTGCAAATGATCAAGGAGAAGTAATAAATAGCAACATTTCTTAACTTTTTATGCATCAATCTATGTGCCAGGCACTATGTCAAACACTTCAAAAATAATATCTCATGTGATTCTTGCAACAACTCTGGAGGTAGGCGCTGTTATTCCCATTTTATAGCTAAGGAAATTGAGGCAAACAAAGGTTAAATGACTTGCTCAGGGTCACATAGCTAACAAGTGTCTGAAGCTGGATTTGGACTCAGGTCTTCCTGACTCCTATTGAGCTTTCCCAAAGCATATCTAATATACTATGTCCACAGTCTGGGATGTTGTTCTCCCATTCTTTTTTTTTTTTTTTAAAGGCAATTGGGGTTAAGTGACTTGCCCAGGGTCACACAGCTAGTAAGTGTCAAGTGTTTGGTCAGAGGCCGGATCTGAACTCAGGTCCTTCTAACATCAGGGCCGGTGCTCCATCCACCTAGCTGCCCCTCTTCCTTCATTCTTGAAGAGGACCAATGATATCATGAGGGTGATGTCTTGACTTGTCAATGAATTGGGTTTGAGGCAAAGTTGTCAGCCTCACCTTTCAGAGTCCAGTGGCAAGATCTAAGTCAAGATGACTGGTGATGGCCCCACAGCCTGGGCCTGGGCAGCACCAAAGATTACCAAAAGAAACACAACAATTTAGAACTGTGTACAATGTGAAGTTAAACAAACTTTGTACTAGAAAAGCCAGGGACTGGCTTAACTTCTTTCATTAGAATCTTCTTCAAGAGCAGTCCCCATTTGAAGACTTTTAATGAAGCTTTACAAAATGAATTTATTTTATCAAAGTGTCCATGTTCTGATTTTTGGTTCAGAAAACAACTTCCCAACCTGTGGAGTAACAAGTACAGGCTTTGTGGAAGCCATTTTGGGGCACTTAGAGGGTTTTTGTCTCTAACTCTCAATTAATTTCTAGGTTCAAGACCCGTTAAAATTCATTTATTTATTTATTTTTTTTTTGGTGAGGCAATTGGGGTTAAGTGACTTGCCCAGGGTCACACAGCTAGTAAATGGCAAGTGTCTGAGGCCGCATTTGAACTCAGGTCCTCCTGACTCCAAGGCCAGAGCTCTATCTACTCCACCACCTAGCCACCCCCTGTTTAAAAATATTTTAAAAAGGAATGTACCAAAAGGATGAATTTATAGGAATTCTGACCAGTGGATAAGTAGAGGATTACTGATCTAATGAGTCCTCACAAATGCTTTCGTTGCTCCAAGGAACTGAAGGCCTGACCACATTTTTTGGTTTATATTATATTCTGGCATTATGTTATATTCCATGACCTTAACATCCTCCCCTTCCCCCAGGTCTGATAAAATGAAGAGATTAGAAGAGATATCCTCTAAATATTTTGCAGCTATTTTTCTCCCTCCCTCCTCCCTCTCCCTCCAACAGTGGTTGACCCTTTTCTGGCACCAGAAGAATTCTATCTCTTCTTCTACTAGATCCCAAACTAAATTAATAGTGCCTTCCATATTAAGCTGCCCATATTTGGTTTTCTAGCAGTCCTTCCAGGGATTGGGGCACCATGAATTAGTGAAAATAGAATCACAGGGCAGTCAAGAGACTTGTGGCCACCTGATGCTTTAAAAGAGTAAAAATGGAAATATTCAGTCCACTTTTAGTATGTAAGGGGTGAAGAGAATGTTAGAACTATAATCAGGAGGGCTTTCATTTAAATTTTGAATCTACCACTTCTTGCAAGGTGACACTTCATTGAGGCTCATTTTTCATCTGTAAAATGGGGATAATTTTGTACTACCTAAATTACAAGTTTAGAAAATACCTAATACGTATATTAATTCTTTGGTTAATGCCACAGAGGGCATACATGACAAATTTTCGGATGTGAGAAAGACAGCTAACTCAGAGAAAAATATTACCAGGCTAGAAGGAGAAAGATGAAATGAACTGGGTAAGATAAGTTTTTTTAAACAGGTTTTACTCAAATCTTTTGTTTTTACATTGCTTAGATTTCTCACTATATCTCTTTCCACTACTAAAGAGCCATTCCTTAAAATAGTTTAAAAAAAATGAAAGAGAAAAAAATATTTAGCAACACCAATCAACACAGCAAAGAAAATCTGACATCATATGCAATATTCCACACATATGGAGACCAATTCTTAAAACAGATCAAGGAAGAGGTGTCTTCTCATATATTTTCTTTGGGGTCAAGCATTTAAAAATTATTTTGCAATATTCCATCTTGTTTATTTTATTGCTGTTCTTTGCATTTAATTTTTTGTAGTTCTATGTGAATGCATATGTGTGTGTATGTATATGTACATATGTGTGTGTATATGTATATGTGTGTGTATTTCTTGACTTTGCTTACTTTACTTCATATCAATTCATGAAAATCTTTCCATGCTTCTCTGTATTTATCACCTATATAATTTCTTATAGCACAGTAATATTCCATTATATTCATGTACCATTATTTGTTTAGCTATCCCCTAATTTGTGGGCATTTACTTTAATTTCTTTGCTGCCATAAAAAATGCTGGTATATATATGGTATCCTTTCTTTTTGTTAATGACCTCCTTGAGACATGCCTGGCAGTAGAATCTCTGGGTCCAAGGGTATGGACATTACAGTCATTTTTTAACCCAAATTCCTTTCTAGAATGGTTGGGCCAACTCACAGCTTCACTGACAAAGCATTAGTGTACTTTTCTTTCCAAAATTCTTCCAACACCAACTACTCCTGTCTTTTGTAATCACTGCCAATTTGTTGAGGTGGACACATTGCCTCAGAGTAGTTTGGATTTTTCTTATCATTAGGGATTTGACAGATTCTTTCATATGATTGGTAACAGCTTGCAATTCTCTTTTTGAGAACTGTTTGTTCCTCTTTTTTGAAGTTTTTGGTCTGAACAAGATGAAAGTTAAAAGAGATCAATGTAAAGTTTTATACTCCATTCCATAAAATCAACTTCACAATAGCCACATTGGAGGAGGAATGGCTAGAATCAGTTTATGTTCTTTCTATCTGCTCTACTGTTGCATTCTTAAGACTACTAAACCCCCAAAGACCATGCCCTGGGGGGTTTCATTTACTCATCTTTGGAATTCCCACCCTGGGGTCTGAGCTGTCTTGATTGGTGAATGAATATGAATTGACACAGTCCACAACATCTAGTCATCTCCAGACTATATTTATTATTCTATTAAGTTATCTACTTCTACTGGATGAGTTATCTCCACCCTTCTCTTTTGACTTCTTGTTCAGGGAATTATAAACAAATCAGTACTCTAATGGCTTTTGATAAAGGTATTTTGACCAACTCCTCCTTGACAATACTTGCCATTTTTGTATTCTTCTAACTTCCCAGATTAAGAGACCCCTCACTGGTCCTAATTTTCCTACTGTCTTTCCCTATTAGAACATGGGTCCATTGGCAGCAGGTATTGTCTCTATATTTTTGAATCTGTATCCCCACAACTCAGCACAGTGTTTGGCACTTAGTAAGCATGTAACAAATCCCTCCTTCTTTCCCTCCCTCCCTTCCTTCCTTCCTTCCTTCCTTCTTTCCTTCCTTCCTTCCTATCTCAGGAGGTATTTTTACCTCATTATAAGTCTTTAAGTAGAGGCTAGATGTCCAGTTATTAGATATGATGTAGAGGCAGAGGTTAACCTCCTTTCCAACTGTGAGATCCTATGATTTTCTCCTTCATTTTCTTTGACTGAAGGATCTGCAGGCCTTCCACAATCTGATTCTAAGCACTTTATAAGATTAATTTTATATTAACTATATCATTATTATTATTATTTTTATTATTACTCTTCTTTAAAATCTCTACATTCTAGTCCAGCTGATCAGCTATTCCATAAGCTCATCATCCCATGTTCCACTTCTGTATCTTTGTATTGACTGTCTCTCCTTTCTTCCATCCTGGAATTCACTCCCTTTTCATTTCTATCAGCACCTCCACAAAACCTTTCCTAATCCCCCAAACTGTGATGATGTCTCCTTTCTCAAATTAGTTTGCATTTATTTTATCTGTTTGCATGTTGTATCTCTCTTCCTCTTCCTATAAATATAAGTTCCTTGAAGCAGGGGGCTATTTAATTTTAGTATCTGTATAACTAGCTCCTAGTACATACCGGTACTTAATTGTTAAATTTCAATTGACAAGATGGTTGGGGGTAAGGGGAGAAAGAATCCCAATACAATATAATTTCCATGGTTATAAAAGGTAACCTCTCACATTTATTTATGAGAAGACACTCAGTTGCTCCCTGCTCAATGCAATAACTTATTTTTCTCTCCCAATTTTTTTCTCTCTTCCTATGATTTTTTAAAAAATTTCCTTTCTCTATCTCACAGCTTGTCAGTAAGCCTCTAACCCATATCTGTACAACTTGGCAGTCAGCAGGGGCCAAAATTAAAATAGGCTAAACTTCTCCAGGCTGCAGGTAGGTTTTCAGTGGCTCACTTTCTAAGTAAAGGTATAATTAATGATTAAACTATTTTGCAAATAAACTATATTAAAAAAGGGAAATTTCAATTAATATCAATTAATTACACTTCCTACTTAAGATTTTTACCATGAAATCATGTTAATGTTAAAAATATTATTTTGTCAAGTGGGACATAATCCAGAAATTGCAATCAGCATACACTTCTTTATGAAGTCACATTCAGTAAAAGACTTCCCTGCAGCAGCAATTTCCTTAGAAATCTGAAAACTAACCTTAGTATCTGCCTCATTTTCTGAGTTTATTTTCTTGAAAAACCATTGCTCCCCACTGAGATTTTTCAACAATTTGGATGCTTAATTTGTTTTTCATTGGTGTCCAATTTGCTTAAGTAAGGATGTTTTGATGTGAAATGGCACTGAAGATCATATTCCTTCAAAACGGCTATTACTTCTCAGCAAACAAGGTATAATATTTTGTCTCTTGTGTAAGTAAACAAGAATCTATTTGTCCACTCTAAACATTCATGTTCTGACTCAAGCTTCCATTTTTTTATCACCCATTTTACAAAGTCACCCCAAAAACTTTACTGTTAGAACCAAAAAATCTCCACAGAAACTGCTTACACATGAAGAAATACTGAACTGAATGTCTGACCTAGGAGAGAGCGCCAAACACTCATGTAATTTGGAGGGCAGCCATGCAGCAAGGGCGAGGAAGAAGCCCTCAAGTTATTGACACTCATCAGACAGCAGGCATCAGCTGCAGTTGGTGTGAGGCTGTATTTACTTTGTCCCTGTTTAATGCTAGTAATGGCCAAAAACAGTGAAAAGATGCAACTCTCGCTCCTCTCAGGCTAGAGACAGACTGATGATGGTTGGTTGTATCATGTGACATGTGACATGTGACAAGCAGGACAGAATGCACAGTGGCAATCCACCTGCCAAGCTACATGATGGGCACAATAGTGACTAGGAAGGCAGGTTAAGTGGGACATGGACAAAAGATTCATTACATTTTTACTTTCTTTTACATCCTCTACATTTTTCCTGGGCTTCCCTAAATCCTTTGGGGGGCAGTAAGCACCCAGCAGGCCCCAGGCCTGCTCTAATCCAAAGACATTTGCTTAGCTCACAAAAAAAAAACCTATCTATCTCTGGACCTATGTAAATGGAATTTTTGCCATATTACTTGGAAAATGAACAAAAGATTATTCACTTTATTGTGCTAAAAAAGAATCCTTTTCATAGTTTTAGGGCAAAATTTCTTTGTTTAGCCATTAAGGCTTTTCAACTCCTGAGGCTGAGCTTAGAGTTTTCTAGGTCTTCAACTTCTACTTCATTAGATAACCATTAAATCCTAATGCATTATAGGATCTTGGTCATGGTGAAGATTTTGTAGGTGGAGGAGAGAACTCCGCTCCAGAACATCTGAATCATTTAGGGATTAGTTTGCATTAAGGCAACTTATAGCATTAAAATGCAACTTATATAGGACTTCAGTAAAGTTCTTCACATACCAAAGATTTCTTATGAAACATTGTTCTTTAAATTAAGTATAACTAAATCATGAAAATATGAAGAAATCTCTCTTAAAATCAACATGGATTTTAAGTCCTTCCTGAACTTGTTCATAAGAGTCTTGGAAAACTGGCCTGAAAGTCTTCTGACATATCACCACATGAACAATCTGGCCCCAGCTGAGAGCGAGATGAGGACGGCAGGAATGTCTATCTTCCCTGCATGGAGAGCAAAAATCTCCAGCAATTATTATTTGAAGCACACAACTACCGCAGTGAAACTTGCCTTCGCTAGAAAATCCAGCAAGTTTCATCCACTTCTTTTCATTTATTTACCTGAACTCAGAAGTAGGAAAACATCACCTTCATCTTGAGAATCTCGTTTCTTATTCATTTCACAACCTAGTAAAAACTTTGCCCCTGTCTTCAAGATCCTGTACAAACTTGCCCCCTTCACCCTCCTCAGCCCATTTCTTTGTTGTTCATTTCATTCACTGATTTTGTGGTAAGTGAATGTGATTTTACCTTTCATCTTGGATTCTCCTTCCATGAAAAATGGATAAATGTATTTGCCACAAGGAGAATTAAGAGTTATTTTTACAGAAACATTCAAATATATTTATCTTATTCAGAAAGAACATTAATAGTTTCTGTTGCTCCAACTTCTATCTTCCCATCTCAAGTAATCATTTCTTGTCTTTCAGAGTAATAAATATTTTTCGTTATGAATCAATTTCAATAGCCCTTCAGCCATGTTCACAGGCATGTTTTGCTTTCAGGCAAACCATTAAAAAAACAGAACTCAGAAAATAGCTAAATTATGGGGGCAATTAATCTAAAAATGGTAGAAAAGATATTTCCCTTCATGAAAGATGTAGAGTTATTGTAAATTGTGATATCTCTTGGTACACTTAAGTGCTTTATGAATCATTAAGTAATTGCAAGGAAGCTAAAGGCTAAGTAAAGTTATCTGTGAATTGAAGAGCAATTAAAAATTGAGAGAAAGCATGCTAGTCAATTGGAAATACATTTTTTTTTCATTTATACATGCTTCAGTAGAATTGTAGGTAGATGTGCCAGTTATCACTTTCTTCTGTCAACATATTCATCTTAGCATTATAGTATGATTTAATTAGGATGGATGCCTGTATTGAAACATGGTTTCAAAAATATCCACAAATTTCAGAGTTTGTTGAAATTTGCCATTATGTACTTGAGGATTTTGAGAAGGGGAATGATTTGAAGATGCGTGGATTGTGAGACCTACAAAATTTGTTTCCCGGGACCACTTCATGAATTGATTTGGATTGGAAGGAAACTATGATATGTTACATTTCTGAAATATCAGATCTAAAGATGCTGAATTAGAAGAGTTTCTAATAGTGTTATTAGCACATCATAGATTCACAGTATTTTAGATCCTTAAGGGAACTTAGAGGTCAAATGCTTTAACTCCCTCATTTGACAGAAAATTCAGGCAAAGTTATTTGCTAGTGGCCAAACCAAATTTAGAACTCAGTTCTTCTAGTATACAGTATCTTCACCCTCCCTCCTTTCCCCACAAAAAAACAAATCATACTAACTCTTATCGTTCTGAACTATTAAAAAAAGAGACTTGTATTACACAGAAGAAAGGCAACTATATCTATATCCTATTATGTCAGATGTTCATTTCAATGACTAGAAAGTTAACGTTAATTATTCAGTTTGGCATTTGGTAAAAGGATGTTGGAGGAAGAGCAGGGGTTAGAAGCATTGGTGCTGTCTGAATTAATCAACACTTCTAGTTAACTAAGATTTAATTCCTGGTACCCTAGGTGATGGAGATCTTTACAATTCCTCTAGCTTTCCCTACTTAGACTTAGAAAGTGAATAAAAGAGCAGTGTTTTGCATGAAAATCACCATTGTTTGTGAAACCACCAAGAGGCAGTTCAATTTGTACTTCTTTCCTCAAAAACAATAGTAACAACAAACACTCACTAACCCTAAACCAATCTGAGAATATTCTAAATTAACCTGGGCAAGATTACTAGATTTAAAATGTATACAAAAGGATAACAGATATTTCTAGAGCTTCCCAACTGGAAAAATGCCAGATAAAACAGCTTTTTCTGTAGCTTGAAGCATCTGTTTTCCAATGGGATTCAGCTAACTCACTTAAAGATCCCCTACCTTATTTGTATTAGACTTGGAAAAGTCTGTTAGGAAAACTAAATAGAAGCCTATGATCCCTATGAGCTACATCACCTCCATTTACTCCCAGATTTGAATAAATTTTTATTAACAAAAAGCAGTGCCTTACTATTTTAAAATTATTTTAGTTAAATTTAAAAAAAGAACTCTAACACCAAAGATACACATTTTAAAATAACAAAACAGAGCAGAAAAAAAAACCATATGCAAATCTATGCATCTGTATTATAGATGGCTTGTTTTTCTCTTTAAGCAAATAAGAAATTCAACATGTTATTTACCAAGCTGTCCTGTTTGTCCATATTTCCTATGGACTTTCATTCTGTTCTCTCTTATGCATTTAAAATTATTTATTAACTGTCTTTTTTATTTAAAAAAATTGTAACATTATGTTAAGTCCCCTTCTCCCTTCCAACTCTCTCCTCATTCCTCCCCAATCTAAAGAAAGAAAATTTAAGCCCTTGTACAAAGTATACATAGTTAAGCAAAACAAATCCCCTCATTGTCTAAAAATAGAAATGTATCTCTTATTTTGTACCTTGAGTTCATCACTTCTCTTAGGAAGTAGGTAGCATGTTTCATCATCAAGTCTTTGTAATTGTGGCTTACCAGCAGACCAGAGCTCCAAAATTTTTCAAAGTCATTTTGCTTTAGAATTTTGTTGTTTGTATAAATCACTCTCCAGGATCTGCTCCTTTCACCCTACATCAGTTGATCCAAGTCTTTGTAGGATGGCTTGAAACCATCTCTTTTTTATTTCTTATGGCCCAATAATATTCTATTAAAATTATACGCTACTATTTGTTCAGTCAAACCCTAATTTATGGGTACCCCTGAAGTCTCCAGCTCTTTGTCACTATAAAACAGCAGAATTGCACAGAAGAAACCTAAGGGGCCAGATAAGAAGTTTATATTTAAAAACAGACACCATAGATGATATCCAAGGGCTAGGGTTGGCTCTGGGCATTTAGGCAATTGTCATATTGGGAGCAATTACCAACAGATGGAGTAAATGTGGTCTGAATCTCATGGCTGTTGAGTTCTTTGTCAAGGAAATCTTTGAGGATGGGTTATGAGGACAGGAGTATGAGTAAGAATGTCAGGATTTAGTAAACATAAGGAATCAAACTCAATCAGCAATACCTGAGTACTTTGGCATAGTATTATTAGCACATGATAGAATCCTTTTTAGATCCTTAAGGGAATTTCACTCAAGGGCCAATAGATTGGCATGTTTGTTTTTTATGTTTACCTTTCTATCTAGTCAGGGCCATACCCCTTAAAGAACTCCAGGGATTTTGCTTTTGTGTGTAGGTATGGGGGAGAGTTGGGGGTGGGATCCCTACAGTTCTAGAGAAAGAGTAAGTTGGACAGAAGGAACTGACATTTAAAAAAAATAAATAAAATCTCCTACTCTACCACTATATATTCCAAATATCAAGTTCTCTCCATTATTAGAACTTTCCTAGAAATTTCTAACCTTCTAAGGAACATTTTGAAGGAGTATGCTTATTTCTGATATCTTTTCTGCCGTAGCCCTATCCGAAATCAGAGAACTCATGGGTATTCAGGCAGCTGTATTTAGTGAACTTGGAGTCAGAAGACTTCATCCTGCATTCTGCCTTAGTCATGATTAGCCATACAACACTGGGCAAGTCATTTAACCTTTTTGGTCTCACTGTCTGCAAAAGAGATAATGATAATTGCCTAGATAACAGGGCTTTTATAAGAAATGACACATTGTAAAGTGAAATGGAAATATTAGCTAATGTTATTGCCTAAAACACATATTTGATGTCAATGCTTTATTGTTGTGGCATATATATTAGGGTAATACATTTTTATTTTTCAAGTTAAGTAAAAAAAATATTTATTAAATACTTACTATTTGCCAGGCACTATGGTACATGCTAAGGATACCAAGAAGGGCCAAAAACATAGCTGCTACTGTCAAAGAGCTTACATTTTAATGGATAAGTAGGCATCTAAGCAACTAGATACAAAGCAGATATACACAGAATAGACACAAGGCAGTTTGAGCAGGGAGGACAGTAAAAGCTAGAAGGGCCTAGAAAGGCCTTCTGGAATAGGTGAGGTTTGAAGAAAGTCAGGAAAACCAAAATGTGGAGTTAAGAGGGTAGAACAATTCAGATATGGGGGACAACTAGTGTGAAGGCACAGAGAAGGAATATTCAATGTTATGCTCAAGAAACTTCAAGAAGTCCAGATGGAATATAGAGTTCTTGGAGGAAAAGAAAGTATGAGGAGACTAGAAAGGTGGGAAGAGACCACGTCACAAAGAGCTTTGAATGACAAAAAAAAAAATAAAAACAAAAACAAAACTATATATTTGATCCTAGAGATATTAACGAGTGACTGGAGCTCTTTGAAGAGGTGGAGGGAAGATGAAGTGTTCAGATCTATACTTCTTTAGTTGATGGTGGTATCTGCTTATACTGTTAGACATAACATTATGTAAAGTACTTTGCAAATCTTATAACGTGACATAAATATTAGCTATCTGTGCTAAGACTTTTGCGACAACCAAGTTTATATGTTCAGACCTGGAGTTACTCAGTATAGGAAGCTCCTGGTGTGGAAATCTCTCTGTAAATGCAGATAGGCAACTCAGTATCTTTTAGGTTTTCTCAGACATTGAAAATTAAAGTGGATTGCCTGTAGTCAAAAGGCTAATGTGTTTCAGAGGAAGGAAACCCAGGTCTTCCTGACTTGCAGGTCAAGCCTCTCTCTAGTATGCCATTCTCTCTCTCTCTAGAAGGATTTGTCATCATAATGGAAGATCTTGGTTGTCTAAAAAACAAATAAAATAAGTTACTCACTCCAAAAGATTCTTGTAAATCTTTGATCCAGTCTATTTGTCAAGGGCATGATGCTATTTCACGTGTACTGAAAATATACTTGTGTTTTAAAACCATTTAAAATTGGCCTTGCAGGTGAAAAGCCCTGTTAAGTTTATCTCCCATTTGACAAAGAATTTTGTTGCATAAATTGATGTTTCTGTTTTATTTTTTACTCTCAATCTCTAATTGAGCATTTGAGTTTGAAATCTGAGCTTATTTAGCAAAGGGTAAAGCTTAACTTTTTAAAGTAAAATAATTTTGAAGCATTAAGTATGAATGAAAAGCTGTGCAAAGGGGCGAGCTTTGACCAAATCATCCTGTTTCTAAAATCCCAACTCCTTCCTAATCCAATAAAAGTAAATTAAAGTTGATAGTGATCAAGTAATTCTTGATCCTTGGTGTTATGCTTTTTTTTAAAGTTTTTGTTCATTTTGATGGCTCAGTCTCAGCCAACATAATCTGACAAAGTTAATTGGGTCTAAAGAAGTAACAGGGAGTGCAGATGGGACAGTAATAAAATACTAACTACCATTAGAGTTGTCACGAGCAATTAGGATATTTGACCAGCTTGATAACAGAAAATGGTGCATTTTGGTTTTCAGCATGCTTATATATCCCAAAGGCGGCAACTCAAGACCATTCCAACTTCTATTTCCCTAGCAACTAGGGCCAAACCACCTCCACTTTTATTGTGCTTCCTATAATCTTTTGGGGGAGCGCTCTTCCACATCACCTTTTGGGTTCTGCTCTTACTCAAACAAATTTCTACAGCAAATGCATCAGCAGCATCAATTCATATACATCCATCTAGACTGCAGTTTTGAACTTGAAACTATTAGCTTTCCAGCCAAGGAGGCAAAGGTTTTTTGGGGGTAGATTTTCTATAGTTGGTTCACACAGACAGAGTTGTCAATATCCACTGGCACTGATTATTATAATAACCCTCCTACAAGAAAGACTCAGTATCAAAGCCAGAGTCACAACTGGTTCTCTCTGCTCCTATCTATGAGTCACTCTCAGATTCTCTACTCTGCCACGCATCTAGGTGGCAGATTGTTGGGGCTGGGATTAGACTGAAACAGGTGGTACCACCTGTTCTGAATTCTTTAGCCTTGTATTTGTTTTCACTGTGTAGCTTACTGATATAATACTCAACAAAGCTTAACCAATTTATTATTTTTTTGCAAACAAAAATCTCTGCAAGAGAAAGACATAGCTAAGCTGAACATTTAATATGCCTAATCCAACCTACCTTTACTCTCTCTGTAAAAAACGCATTCACAGTGAAAGAGTGCACATTGACCTCAGATCTATGGATAGAGTATAATCAGCCCCCTCTTTGCTTTTTATTGATCTTAGCAGGACCCCTTAGGTTGCTGTGGTTTCGTAAGGTTTCTGCATCTGGCAAGGGAAACCTATTTTGCTTTCAACTGTCAGCCTGTTCAACACCTGTCCCCTAGATCTACACTTTTATGTGCTAACTATAAGAGAGACCACAATTTTCAAGACTCTATGCTATATCCCTGCTCCAGGAACTGTGTTAACGGCTGGTAGCTTGGCCACTCCCACTGGCTCATTTCTGTAAAGATTAAGGCTTAAAGCAAATCCTCAGCTGAAAACAGTATTGGCAGAAGTCAAAGCTACAGCTAGAGATATTAGAAAATCAGAGCTGCTCGTAATCCAGGAAAACACAGTTCTCCCTCAAGGCCAGGATGGATGAAAAAGAAGTATGATCTTATCATTTGCTTGCCAAACACTGTTAATACCATTTCACAAGAGTGCAGAGTTACAGGAAATTTGATACTTGACTAATCAATAACAAAGATGCTTTGCATGTATTTCAAAGAGTCAAACAGAGAATTTGTTTTTAGGACTGAAATGTTCCTATATAAGTCAACTTCAACATTCACTTAAAATCTTTTGCTAATACAAGTTGCTTTTTTAAAAAAGCCTCAGAAAACTAATAAATGTGTGTATCCCAATCATTACTTCTTAATATCATAGATTAATATCTTATAACTATATTATATATTTGCTGATTATCAAAGAACAAGCGTTTAACAAATATTTAATGACTAATAAATACTTATTTATTAACTGCCAGCCACATAGTTACTTTCCAAGGAAAACCAGAAATTCTAAAGAGAGAACTTTAAGATTGAAACAACATGATAAAAGATGTTTTTCATCTTCACCTGAGGAAACGGGGCAGTGGCAAGGAAAAGGAGCTTGTCTCTAAGAGGGTCTGAGAAAAGGCTCAAACCAAACAATTTATTGTAAAAAGAGAGGACAGTATCATTCTCCTTCATTCTACTTTATGCTCTTAATGCATGTTAATATTCATTTTATACCTGCAAAGTAATCAGGAAGAGTTAAATATAATTCAGTTTTTTAATCTTCTGAGGGTAAATACTATAGATTAATAGCATTTATTATTACACACTGTCTGTCATCCTACTGTGCAATGAGGTGCTTTCAATACAGCAGAGTATCTGTGACTTTATCAATATATGTATGCTTTCTGACATTTAAAAATATAATTTATCCATGCCTTCTCCTCTTGTGTAAATCTCAGCTAAATACATCCATTAGTCTTCCAGGGGCTCCACCTAACCTGCTTGAGGTTTTGCCTAGTATCTTCCCACACTAAGGGAGCATGCAAATTGTCCATCCTTCAGTCTCACTATATATGACTGACATCTCATTTTTGTTTTACTCATTAGAGATCTTTTACACTACTTTGCCTGTAAAATTCTTCATTAGCAATGAAGACCGCTCATGTGCACCATCTACCTCTCCTTTACCTTTTAGGTGACCACAGAAGCAACCCATGAAATGTTCTCACAGAAACACCAAGAGATGAAAGTACAAAATATCTCCTTGATGTAATTACGTAATTCTCCGAATCTCTCTACCCCTCCTGCTTCCTTAAACTGCACTGGTTTTGGCATATTTACTACCTGTTTTTCTACCTTCAGTCATATTTTCCTGTTTGGGTCTCAGCTATATCTTTTACTAGCTATGTGGGTGTGGGAAAAATCTCATCACTTCCCTGAGCTTCAGTATCATAACTTGTAAAATGAGCATAATGATACTTGCGCTGCCACTCTTTGACAGCTGGGTGGCACAGCGGGCCGATCACTAGTCTTGGAATTGGGAATATTCATCTTCATGAGTTCAAATCAGACACTCTCTTTGTTACCCTGGGTAAATCACTTAACCCTGTCTGCCTCAATTACCTCAACTGTAAAATGAGCTGGAGGAGGAAATGGCAAACCACTCCACTATCTTTGCCAAGAAAACTCCAAAAAATGAGCTCATGAAGAGTCAGATGACTTAAAAACGACTCAACAATTGCCACGCTTACAGAGTTCTGAAGGAAGCACTTAGTAAACTGTAAAATATTATATAAACCTGAATGATTATTACTATTTCTAAAATAGAACTTTGATAATGTCATTCCCCTTCTCAAAAATTTTTCATTGACTCCCCATTACCCAACAAATTGAACTCTTCATTTTGGCTTTCGAGGCTTTCAATAACTTTCACAGACCTATTTCCTAGTGGTTTCTTTGTAAGAATTCTATATCTAGCTAAAGTAAACTATTTGCTTTTCCCAATGTTAGTGGCAAATAGTCTGCTTTAGTGTCACTGTACCATTGTTAATACTTTTCCTTAAGTGTAAAATCCCTTCTCCTATCATCTCTGCTTACTTAGAAACCTACTCATCCTTCTAGGTTCATTTCAAACCTCTTTCACGAAACCAACTGAGGACTACCTATTGCTTCCAAATGGAATATGAGGTCGAGCCTCTCTATTGGAAGTTCTTACTCTTTGAGTTATGGCCTCCTTTTTCAGTCTGGTGAAAATCTATGTATTCCTTCTCAGAAGACTGTTTTTTAAGTGCATAAAATAAAATACATGGTATTACAAAGGAAACCAATTATATTGAAATAATTATAAATTTTTTTAAAAATTCACAAACCCCAGGTTAAGGATTTTTGCAAATCATCTCCCCCTATTTTTCTTAAAAGCATTTATATTTTGCTTTTTGTATTACACTGATTTGTATACTTGTCACTCCTTTTTGTAAATTCTAATGGCAGGGGCATGTAGCATCTATTACAATGCTTGGTACAGAGCACACAATTAATGAATTTAAATAAATTTCCAATTAGAATTTTTAAGTAACCAAGAATTATGTCACATTTTACTAGTCTTCATTTTCATTTTAGCTAATGTGTTTGGAAGAGTTTGTTCAGTTTTAACAAAACGTTGATTGGTTCCATTTTAACCTTCCTTTTTCACCCCAAATTTTCTTTTTCTCTCACAGAAACTTAGCCCTCACTTTATTAATTGGTAGGTGGAAAGAAATAAGGATTTATATAGTGCCTACAATGTACCAGGCACAGTACTAAGCACTTTACAAATATTTTCTCATTTGATTCTCGTAACAACCCTGGGAAGGAAGTACTGTAATTAGCCTTATTTTACAGATGAGGAAATGGAAGTAAACTGAGTCTAAGATATTTGCCCAGGCCACACAGATAGTAGTGTCTAAGGCAGGATTTCAACTCATCTTCCTGACTCCAGACCTGATGCTTTATTCATTGTACCACCAAGCTGCAGTTAGAGAAATATTTTAGTTCTGGCCATAAAAAATGACTGGCTCAGACCATGTTTACATATGTACTCTGCACAGCAACATCTCTATACACATATATACATATATGTGTATGTAAACACACACACACACACACACACACACATATATATATGTGTATATATATATATACATACATATATATATATACTCATCTCTTAAGTAAATGATATGGGCTATGAATCAAAGAAGGAAGTTTCTGTGAAATCTTTAAAAAAAGTTAAAAAAATCTTACAAAATTTAACCCAAAACTCAGTCAGTGAAAACTAAGTTTCTACCTGGAAGTTTGAGTCCTAGTTTTAAAAAATAAATAACTAAATCATTCTAAGGAGAAAGATCATTTTAAAATGAAATCTGAAAAACGAAAATAGCATTTCTCCTCCCTTGCAGGGAAATCCCATATCATTCTCTCTCTATATAAGAGGAACTGTATGAGAAGAAGTGCAGCAGGGTGGAAAGAGGGTTTGCTTTTGAAATTAGGAATTTCTGGATTCAAGTCCTGTCTCATCCACATAAGCTATGTACCTTTGGCAAACTGCTTTACTCCTCAATGCTGCAGACAAAGCTTTAAAATGACAAATTACCGATAAATGGCTATTGTGTACCACAGTGAGGAATTCCCTAGTCTGATGAAAGCCCATAGCCAGACCTCCACTACTACTGCATCTTCTAATTCTAAATCACAGTGGATTCTCTATTCTCTTTTAAAAACAGAGAATGAGACAGTAAAAAGCAGAGGATCAACTGCAGAAAACTAGACAGAACAGTTCTGGTAATTTCCCCAAGCATTTAACTATTCCCTCTCAGTTTTCTATTCTTAATGACTATGGAAAGTGTTAAGTGCAAACCACATTGGTGAAGCAGACAGCCACTCTCCCAGAAGCTCCTTCTTGCACTGACAGCATTACATGTCTGTTAACTTCACACCTGTGTCAGTTATTTCATTACCATGTGTAAACATGAGCCTATCTATATCCTGTGACTGAATTTCATGTTCCTTGCATATTAATGATATTCTCCAACTGCCTCCAATGTGTGACAAGAGTATGCTGCAGGTGATCATCAGGTGTGCTGTTAGCGAATCTGTTATTACTATTACTCTTATTCTTATTATTTTAGTTTAAAGTAGATCCTGCCTGTGTCTCACTGACAGCGGGCTTGCAGCATATCTGTAAAGCACACAGATCACTTCAATGGCATGGGCTGACTGTTTACATCTTGTGCCAACTCAGCTGATATTTAATTAACATTATGTCTTGATAGCCTGCTGTTGTTTGCAGCAACTTGGAGTCATGATTCTGACGCACTGACAACAAGCACTGAACACTTTGATACAGGGCCAAAATAAAGTAGGAGATGTCTATTTCTGTGTCTGGTGATGTCATACAACAAGCCTGCTTCATTCAGGTTGGACTTTTTCTCTAATCACAGTAGGCCATGCCCCCAGTAGGGCTCAGAATCATACAACTGCCCAGGATAACATTAAAGTAACTATTTTGGTGCACATGACAGCCTCCTATATCTTCACTGACAATTATCTTTAAAAAAACTTTGGTTTAATTTAATTTTATAAACAAACATTTATTAGGTGCGTACTATGTGCAAGACCCTGAGGTAGGCACTGGTAACACAAATATGGGGAAAAATATATTGGCCTTGCTTTGAAGGTTATCACCCTTTCTTTCTGGCAAGGATAGGAGACTGTGGATATGGAATATTACAAACACCTGTCAAAATCAATGGACGTATTGATTAGTTTTTCCAAATTATTTTTCTCCCCTATCCTTTCTTTAACTTTTTTTTTTGAGGCAATTGGGGTTAAGTGCCTTGCTCAGGGTCACATAGCTAGTAAGTGTCTGAGGCCAGATTTGAACTTAGGTTTTCCTGACTCCACACCTGGTGCTCTATCTGCTACACCACCTAGCTGCCCCCTCCCCCCCTCATATGTTTAAAAATATTTTTGTTACAAGAAAAAGGTTCACTGGGTAGGGGAAGAGAAGTGATATATTAAAAAATGGAAGTGGTATAAAAAGAAAATATAAGCATAAGAAGTAAAAATTTAAATAAAAAATTCAATCAAGTGATCCAGATACACAAATAGTTAAAAGACATACTAGAAAATGACTAAGTATACAAGAGGAGTTAAGCTGACCTACGTAAAAGAGTTTAGAAATGAAGGAAGAAGGGATCATGGAGAGGATGACAGATGAGGTATCACATGAACTGGACCTTGAAGGAAAAGTCAGGGATATATCAGTCGGGGTAGCAATGTGTCCATGGAGGTATGAAGGTAGAAGTAGGACAACACAGGGAAACATTAAGTTTTGCAGTTTGACTAGAAAGTTTATTTCCTTCAAATTCTCTATGCCAATGAAATCACAGGTCCGTTTTTCTTCCTCCCCACCCACCAGAAAAAAAGCTTACATTTATATAGCACTTTTAGGCTAACAAAGGAACTCACCTGATCCTCACAACAGCTCTGCGAAGAAGGAAGTATAAGTGCTGTTATCACCATTTTATAGCTAAGGAAAATGAGCTTCAAAAATCAGAAGTGAGTTTGTGGTGGTCCAAAAAACCTATTCACATACATACATACATACATACATACATACATACATACATATATGTGTATGTGTGTGTGTACGTGTATATAAGATATGTGTATGTATGCATGTTTATGTGTATGTGTATATGCATACATATATTTTGCAGGGGCAAGGGGGCAGGGTACAGTTCCTCTTATGACAGACTGCCTCTATCTCCTCTTCCTACCTCTGGATCCTCTCTACCTTTTCAAGAAATTGTAAAACTTCATTGCCTCACATCCTAGTTGGGATGTGTTGGCTGATTTACCCTAGTTGTCCTAGTTTTAACAACTCTATATCTCACACTAATTAGGAGTGATATGAAATGGAGTACACCACCCAGGTTGAAGAGCTGCCTTTCCTCAGGACTATCACTGAAGTTCCTTTTTCTTTCTTGTCAAATTCTTCAAGACCATTAAGTCTGAGGTCCAGTAAACTGCCTTTGTTGTAACTTCCCTTAGTCAAGTCAAGTCAATGAGCACTTCCTAAGCATCTACTATGTGTTAGGCACTGTGCTAAGCAATGAAGATATAAGAAAAAGCCCAGAAACAAACAAAAATAACCAGTCCTTGCTCTCAAGATGCTCATGGTCTAACAGGGAAGTCAACATGCAAACAACTGTGTGTACAAATAAGATATATACAAGATAAACTATAAGTAATTAATAGAAGGAAGACATTAGCATTAAAAGGAACTGGGAAAGACTTTTTGTAGAAGATGGAATTTTAGACAGGAAGCCAGGGGGCTAGGAAATAGAGATGAGGAAGAAGAGAATTTTGGCACAGGGGACAGCTGAGGTAAACACACAGGTTGGGAGATGTAATCTCTTGTTTGAGAAATAGAAAGAAGGTCAATGTCATTGGATAGCAGTGTATTTGGTAGGGGTGAGAGTAGGACAGATGGAGGAGTAATGTGTAGGAAGGGGCTAGATCATGAAGAGATTTATATGACAAATTATCTCCATCCTCCTCACCTCTCCATCCCCTCCTCCATATTCCACGTTCCTCATGTTAGACTTTGAGTCTTCCTTTGTGTAAGTAAAAACATGCTAAATAAAGGACAAATGCTTTCACTGCCTTGATGTCCCAAAGCCATTTCAAGGGATACAGGCGGCTGCCAGAGGTGAGATTCAAGCTCCCATTCTTTGACTTCTAATCTAGTACTTTTTCTACTACATCTTTTGCCTTCCCTGAATGTGCTTAGGGACCTTGTTAAATATGGATCAAAAAAGCAATTATCATTAGGAATTATTCTTCTTGATCAATTACAACTATAAAAAGAGGATATTGAGATATTTTATGACTGTTGAGATGAATCCAAATAAATTAAAAATCTAAATTTTAAAGTATATATTTAAATATTATTAAATTTAAAATTATCATAAGTGATATCAGGGTAACTCGTTCTCCTCATCTGCTCTAACTTTATTATTATTATTATTATTATTATTACACAAGCACATTAAATCACTGCTAGAAAAATGAATAAGCCTGCTAAAATGTCTTGGAATCTTCTCCATCATAGTATTTACTATGGAAAAATCAAACCTTTGACTCCATTTTAAAGCAAAACTCTTATTCTCTATTTATAATTTTCTGATTTTAGTTGAAATACTAAAATACACTTCTTAATACTACAGTATATCTTCAGAATACATGAGAAATAGGGACAAAAGATAGGAAGAAGCTGTGGTTGTATCTACTTTTATTTAGGAACTAACTGCATTGACTTAAATTATAGGTACATTTCCCACACTCATAAATGAGAACATTCCCCTCATTCTCTCCCTCCCCTATTCTAGCATTTGCTTTTAATTTAAATGTTTGTAGCAGAGAGTATTTGAAAAGTCTACACTTTCTTAGCTCTTAGAGTTCACTTCGAATAACAACTGTGCAGCAGGAAGATTCTTACTCTCAATCAATTTCTAGGGGTGCAAAATTCTTGGGCTGATGGCTAGGATCTCCAGCTATATCACTCACATAATACACACTCACAAGTGGTGATGAGATTCACATTATCACTAGAGCACCATCCTGCCGATGGCAGCAGCAGACACAGCAGGGGTATACTGTCCTCCCTACTAAAAATGACTCCTTCACCTTTCAATAATGCAACCTGCTAGGACGGCCTCCAAGCTGTGTGCTGATACAAGGAGAGTTGTCTTTAAACACGCTAATATAAACTACCCAGTTTCCCCAATGGGCTATTCTAGTTAGACCTGCATGCATTTATACCCTGGTTTTGAAAAAGTGTGTATTCAATTTGGTTTTTCATTATAAATGGAATTGTGGGGAAGTTTTCAATTGTTCTTATAACTTTAGCAAGTTTTCTGATTACTGTCTACTGACAACCTCAGTATATTTAAGCCCTGTTCTATGTGTATGCATGTGTAAATAAGATCTACATATGACCCAAATATGATTCAATTATTTGAGAAAGATATCACCCATAGGCATGTTTTGTTCAGTATTGTGATGTCTAAAATGGAATTACTGGATATAAAAGTACATTTAATTTCATATGTATGTATACACATATATGAAAAGCAAATTTAATTTCACACATATAACTTTTGTATATTTGGAAAAATGTTTTAGTATATCAATAATCAAGAAGAGAAAGAAAATTTCCCATGGACATGGACTATTCTCATTTCTAAGTTATCTTTTAGTAGGATTCTTCAAGACATCAAGAATCTATGACTTAATCAATGTGGGGACTTATTCTACTTCAGCAGATCACAAACCAGCTGTAATTCAAAGGACAGCCTTAGAGCGTTGTCAGAGGATCAAAGTGATGGTAAATAAACCTCAGAGGTAGATCTGAATGCAGCTCTTCCTGAGTCCAATAGTCTAGCCACTATGCCATACTACTTCTTTGGGGTTAGACAACATAATAAAAATTACTGCTTAAATTTCATTTCTTCTGATGAAATATTAGAAAAAACAGGAATAAGACAGGGAATCAATGTGAACTATAATGTGGTTAGATTTATGACTTAGTAATCAGTACATTCCACCCTCATCTTCCAATGTGAAGTTAAATGACATGATAGAACAACCAGTCCGTGTATTGAGAAAAACCAATCAGGTTGTAAAGCACTGTATAACCAAACTACTCTTGATTTACTGAGTTTTGTACTTTTCAATCAACTGTTATAGGGTCAGGTAGAAAAAGACCAAATCATTTTTCTTGGGGCAGTCACAAGATGGTATAAATGTTGCCACAGAAAACAATATTTCTTCCTTTCTCCTTGTTTGCACTAAAGTGATATCTATATGATACAGATGACCAGTAGCATGGGAATAAACATGATTTTTGAGGTTATGTAGTTAAGCTAGTAATTCCATATGTGATTCTTCTGAAATGTATTTCCTTTGGGAGCCGTAATGTTCAAACTTTACCACAGAACGGTAATTTAGACAACACTATTTTGATAGAGACCCTTCCTATAAAATGAATTAATTTCATTTAAGGGGAGTACATTTTAGAAAAGCAAATAAAATATACAATAAAATAGTAAAATCCAATACATTCAAGTATTAAGTATGCCTTCAGAATCCTAAAACACTACAGTCCAAAATATTTTCCTGTCACTAAGAAGCTGAACAGACTGTCTTGGGCATGTTTAAATGAACATTTAAAAAAATGTGCCTCTTTAAAAACTTGACTAAATAAGTAGGGTTTTTTTTTCATTTTTTAGTGTTGTTATATACTAGGTTACTTAGAAGTAATTGAAACATGAGAAAACTTTACTAACCTGAACAAGAACGAAGTATCGTTTTTTCCACCTTTTCCAAACCTTTTGTCCAAGGGCATATAAATATCTGCCAGGAAAAACAAGAGAATGTATGAATGATTTATACATTTTCAAAGTTCAATTTAAACTGATTCTTGTTTTTCTTGTTACTGTTTTGGTGACACTTTCAACATTGTACAAAGTCACTTCCATTCATTCCTGCAAGTTCTAAAGCAAGAATTAACTAAATGCAAAAGTTGATTCACTTGGAATCTTTGTGAAATAAAACAGCTGAGCCAAGGATAGGTGATTAGAAAAGCACTGGTATAGGCTGTTCACCATCATGTCAGTTACAGCTATACACAGAAGGGATCTGGATTTGGAAAGCATCTAACATATAGACAACTCCTATGTCATTAATTGTTTCCATTAAAATACGAATTTGGGTGAAATAACACCATAGAAGCTCTACAGAACTGGTTGGTATGTACTCACATTAAGCAACATGGTGATGTGAAGAAGATATGCTAAGAGGACAAACTGTTACTGATTCTTTCCAAATACTAGCTCAGATCAGTGCTAAACATTCATTTTGTGCCTTTGGCAAATGCCTGAATGATGTTACATTGGGCTTTTACATAATTATTGTGTTTGGTTATAATTATGATCGTCATTATTATAAAGGGAGTCAGAATACTGTAGTGAATAGAGAACTAACTAGCCTCAAAGCTAGAAAGACTTGATCAGGTTCAAATCTCTTCTCTGACACATACTGGTTTTGTGACCCTGGGCAAGTCATTCTACTTTTAAGTGCTCTAGGTGACTCTCTTAAGACACTAAGTAACAGGGAAGGTGTAGGCCTTTATTGTGAGAAGGAATTTTGTCATCCAAGAGTTTCCTATACTTCTTATCCCAATCCTATTATTGTAAAATTATATAATCAATGTTATGCTCAGTATATCTACATGAATAATAATATCTTCAACTTTAGGAAGTCATTATGTGCCATGACTGATGGTGTTATGATGATAAATTGTAAAATTACAAAATGATTAAGATACTGACTTTATAGGGATATCATACTTTTTGCATCTTGGTCAAAACTACTTTTCCTATGGTCAACAAAGTGGTGCAGCAGATAGAACACTGGGCTTGGAGTCGGGAGATCTGAGTTCAAATCTGATCTCAGATACAAGCTGTATGATCCTGGGCAAGTCATTTAACCCTTATTTGCCTCAGTTCCTCATCTGTAAAATGGGGGCACACTAGAGGTGGAAATGGCAAACCACTCCAGCATCATTGCCAAGAAAATGTCATGGACAAAAGTCCACGCGGTCGCATAGAGTTGTACACAACTTAACAACAATAACAAAAACTTTTACAATGGCTATTATGGAATTTTGATCAATCAAGATTGCATTTATTTGCTAACAGAGGATCCATTTATTAATGAAGAGGTAAGAGAATAACAAACAGAAAATGACAAAGAATTTATGAGAAAGGATAGTAAACAAGATATATTCTCATTTCAAAAATTAAGTAAATGTGAACATAGTGCATATTTCCCTTCTGATTCAGTTTCATGCATTCTGACATTTGAGAATAATGGAATGAAATTTAAAATCGGAAACACATTTCTACAGATTATCAAGAAACAAATAGGACTGAAAATCATGTAAGAGGGGGATACGACATTTTATGATGTATTATTAAACAATCACTTTTACAAGATAAGAATTTATTTTTATCTTGTTTTTATTGATATCTTTTGTTTTTTTAATATTACCTTCATTTCCAAATATTTGCTTATTCTCACCTTTACCCTGTGGCCCATCCCTTTAAGAAACAATTAAAAAAGACAGAGAAAGCAGGTCAGCAAAACCAAACAATAGATTGACCATGTATCTGAATATTTCATGCCAAGAGTTTCCCATCTCTGGAAGGAGAAGGTGTATTTTCTCAACTTTTTCTTTAGAGCCACGCTTGACACTACAATTATATAGCTTTCAATATCTTTTTTTTGGGTTGTTTTTCCATTTATATCATTGTAGTCATTGTGCATATTGTTTTCCTTACTCTGCTCACTTCACTCAGATCCCTTCAAATAAGTCTCCTCATGCTTCTCTGAATCCTTACTATTTTTTTATTTCTCATGATACACTAATATTTTATTGCATTACATATAAAATTTATTTAGTCATTCCCCAATTAATATACACCTATTTTTGTTTATAATTTTTTGCTACCACAAATAGTACTGCTGTTATATATAAAAACTTTTTTTATATTTCTAACTTTCCTGGGATTATTTGACTAGCAGTGAAATCTCTGGGCCAAAGAGTATAGGCATTTAAGTTCAAATTCTAAATTACTTTCCATCACGACTGGACAAATTGAAAGCTCAGTGAATTAGAGTGCCTTTTTCACAGCTCTCCAATAATGACTTTGTCCATCTTTTGCCAGTTTGCTGGATTTGAAGTGAAACCTCAAAGCTGTTTAATTGCATTCATTTCTTTCATTAGTAGTGTAACTAACAAATGGTTATTACTACTCTGTAATTCTTTTGATAGCAATTTGCTCATGTTCTTTGACCACTTGTCTTTTGTATAATTGCTCTTGGCCCTATATGTTTGTGCTACTTCTCTAGTAAAAGGCAGTGTGGCATGGAGTATGGAGAGCTCATCTTGAAGCCAGGAAGCTTTGAGTTCACATACTGATTTTGTGACCCTGGGGAAGTCACTTAATTTCTTAGTGCTCTAGATAATTAAAACTTCCTGTACTTTTTGGATATCAAACCCTTAGAAATAACATACAAATACTACTCCCAAATGACAGTTTCAATTTTTATTCTAGTTCCATTGATTTTGTTTGTATAATAGCTTTAATTTTATATAACCAAAATTTATCTCATCTTTTGTGTTCGCTTCTATCCTTGGGTTAACATCCCTAGCCACATCTGTGAAATGTAACTGGTTTGATTCTCTTCCATTTTTTAATGGTGTGTACTTTTATATACATGTCACGTACCCATTTTGAGTTTATTTGGTATGTGGGCAAAAAATATTGATCAAAAATAATTTTCTAACAAATTACTTTTCAGTTTTCCCAGCTGTTTTGGCCAAATAGGGAGTTCTTCTCCAAGTAATTTATATTCACAAGTTTATTAAACATTGGGTTATTGAGTCTGATATAGAATTTTCTATTTATCTATTTTTCTAATTTCAGACCACTATAAAACATTTATTTTTTTAAAAAACCTTATTTAATATTTTATTTTTCCTAAATTACATATAAAAATGATTTTAACATTCTTTTTTATTTATTTTTTTTTTAAATTTTGAGTCCCCTGACTCTCCAGCCCATTGAGAAGGCAAGCAATTTTATGCAGGTTACACACATGTAGTCATGCAAAACACAATTCCATGTAAATCAATCTGTGAAAGAAAACACAGACAAAAAAACCCAAGAAAAATAAGGTAAATAAAAAGTATCTTTGAACTACGTGGAGGCTCTACCAGTTGTTTCTCTGGAGATGAATAGCACTTTTCATGATAAGCCCTGTCTTGGATCATTGTATTGTTGAAAATAGCTAATTTATTCATAGGAGATCATCATATAATATTGCTGTTATTATATATTATGTTCTCCTACTTCTGCTCATTTCACTTTGCATCAGTTCACATAAGTGTTTCCATGCAAAATATTTCTTTTGATAAATAATTTAATTTGAAGTCTGAAAGTTCTATTCTCTCTACATTCCCACTTTAAAAATTATTTCCCTTGAGACTTTAGCCCTTTAATTCTTCCAAATTAATTTTATTTCGTCTACTTTTATAAAGTGCTACATCATAGTATGGTTATAATAACATCAGGTCTACATTCAAGTGCCATTGTCACCTCTGTTATATGAACATGGCCTAAGCACAAGCATTGTATATCTCTCCAATTATTTAAATCATCCCTTTTTTTTTAAAGGTGTGTTATATAATTGTACATATGTACAACTTGAGTATATTTAGGTTATAACCATTTACTTTTAGATAAGACCTGTATTTGAAATTCTGAAGAAGACATAATTATCCATAATTATATTTAAATTGTAACATTGTTTCTTCTTTTATTTTAATGTGATATTAATAAACCAATGTAATACATTTTTGAAAATGCTCAGCATACCACCATTTGAAATGTCAATTATTCTAACTCCAAAAAGAGAGATAATTGTAGAGGCTGGAAGCAGTGGAAAGTTCTTTCTGGATCCTTCACTTAGAGAGAATGCAGAAGGCAGCAACTTAGAGCTTCCCAGATGGCTGTACTTCTCCTGTCTTGTCTCCCTCCTAAAAATGTGAACTCCCATGAACATGGCAAGGCAGGGACTTTACTCCCCTCCTCTTTTATACGTATACTTAGTACTTAGCACAGTGCCTGGCACATAGCAAATGCCTAATAAATATTTATTGATGATTTCCAAGAACATGCCAGGTTGAAAAATGAGTTAAAACGGAGGCATTTTAAAATTACGCCACAAAACTCATAAACATAATCTCTGACTTGGTGACAATTTATTATTAGCAAAATGTAAGAATTTTGAGTCATATTCTCTTATTTTTGAAGCCAAATATACTATGGAATTTTGATATTTTAATATTTTCATGGTCACCAAACCTTTTTTTTTCTTAAATGAAGGCTTCACATTTAGAATCTTATTACATTGCCCTAATTTATTCATGTTATCTTTAGATGTCAAAATAAAAATAGTACCTATTAATTGAGCAAACATTTTATTTTAGCTAGGTGGTACAAGAGGCCTGAAGTCAGGATGACCTGAGTTCAAATTCAACCTTTGACATTTACTGACTTATTCTTGGCAAATCAATTAACTGCTATCTGCCTCAGTTTCCTCAACTGTAAAATGGGGATAATAATAGCACCTACCGCTTAGTGTTATTGTGAGGATCAAGTGAGATAATCTTTGTAAAGTGCCTTGCACATAATAAGCGCTATATAAATGCTTTCCCCCTCCACTTCCCATTTTATATAAAAAACATTTAGTTTCTCAAGTCTTTTAATAATAAGATTTTTTAAAAACAGCATCAAGATTATGTAACCTTATAGCCTTTAACTTTTGTTGTGTTGAAACTGGGCACCAACATTGGGATTCTGATCATCTAATCCTGCTCGATAACCTTCAAAGGTTCTCCAAATTCCTTCCCTGGAATTGAATAAGGGAGATGCCAAAGGTTATCATAGATATGAGGAGGTTGTTTAAGACTGGGGAATCATGGAATTTCATGGAGATGATAGAATATGAACTGGGCCTTGAAGGACTTCAATAGGAAGAAATGCAGTCAGAAGAAATACGCAAGTGTCTACCATAATCTGGTTCCAATCTCCTTTTCTAGTCTTCTCTCTCACTGCTCCTTTTTGTCACCTCTATGTCCTAACCACATTGGGCTACTTATCATTCCTTGAACTTACTCATTCTCCTCCAGTTCTGTGATTTTTACTCACAGTATCCACTATACTTAAATGCATTCCCTGACTGCATTTCTTTCTGACGAAATCCTTCAAGACCTGGTTCAGATTCTATCCTCTTCATAAAGTTCCATGATTCCCTTGTCTTAAACGACCTCCTCATATTTATGATAAACTTTTGTACCTCTTTTATGCACTTATTTATCTGTGAATCTATCTTAACTGCTAGCTTGTTGTAGGCAGGGGTCATATTATAATCCATTTTTTCACTGCCTGTGTCTTTCTTTTACTGTATAAACATTGGCTGAATTGTGTCGAATTAGGAAGAGTTGACTCCAAGATCTATTTTAAATTTTCTTTTATCATTATGGCTTATTTCTTAGAGTGCTTTTCTACTTCCATCCTATCCCTCACACACTTCTGGTCCCTTCCTCTCTGAAGCTGGAGGGAAATGTACTTAATGACAACTAGTGGCATCTTGACACGCTAGATGGGAAGAAATCTCTTCATAGCCATCGCTGATGCTCTCACTTATTGAGTACTTACTCTTATGTTCTTCCTAATTGACCCTGGTTTTGTTCTATTTTCCAAATATTACATTTTTTCTACATTTCTATTGCTCTGTGTCTGGTTTTTCTTTTTTTTTTCTTTACCTTGTGATTTTCCCCTTTTAAATGCACAGGCCTATCTAAGCTTCAGTTACAGGGTTAAAAGCAATAACTTTGACAGCTGAATGCAGGAGACATGAGGGATGCCCTCTCCAAGCATATGTCACCAGGCTCATTGCTGACACAGAGGACATTCAGAGCAATCTCCACGACCACAGACTGCTTCCTAACTCCTACAAGTCTGTTTCCATGTGTCTGGATAACTGGGTCTCGTGAAAGTGGAAGGCAGTGGTGTGACATAAGCCATCAACACTATAAACAAGTCAAGGGTAAGTCCTGCTAACAGTGAGTTAAGTACAGCATTGAAAGCAAGACTTGTTAGAAGCAACACTGGATGAACAGAGATGGAACTGTAGTTGCACAGGTTAGAAATGGGTAGACCGAAAGTAGATGAAAAATTATAATTAAAGCAAAAGCTCAGGCAGCAGGGACCTCTGGGCTATTTGGGGATGACATACTATGATTCATGTAATTAATCACATGGAAAATTCTTTCATTTAAGCATTTATAGAACAGGTTGCTATGTTCAGTGACCACTTCTGACACTTACTAGCTCTTTAAGCCAGGGCAAGTCACTTAATCTCTCTGACCCTCAGTTTCCTCATCAATATGTAGCATGTATCCTCTCCTTTCACTGCTTCTGATCTTTTTTAGATGAAACCCTCCAGGTGACAAGATGCGACAGAATTAAGGAGCAAAGAGAAGAATGACCTCGAAAGGAAGGGGTTGGATCAGACAGCTTCTAAGGTCACATTCAGGTCTAAATCCATGATTCTATAATCCTATGAATTTGCTTCTAGGGAGAAACCTGACATAAGGGCTTTATTAAGGCCCAGACAAGTGGGTTTAAAATATCACTATTATAAAGTGAGAGTAAGTGCTCTCTCCTAAGTAAGGTACTCCCTAAGTGCTGTACTGAGTTAATTATATGGCTCTCATCCTCTGGGAGCACAAATACTAATCAAGTGAAATTAATTCAAAGTTAGGAATTAATACGTAATTTCACCATAGAAGACTGCAACCAGGAAAAGAACAAATTAAAATAATAAATTTGAGGCTATTTACATGTTGTCTTAGTCACGTTTTCTGGATTGCAAGTGTGAAAAGTAAGTTCTGACATTACACGTTAGGTGCCAAGGTCCAGTTTTCATTTTATCAATATAGTAGTAATTCTTATGCACTAGGAACAGCTCTTAAAAATGAAAAAGAAAGTTAGAGCCAGAGGGGGAACAGGTGAGGACAGAGTAAGAAAATAGAATTATATTAGCAAGATGAAGTCTTCTGAGTTGACCAAATAAAAGTTCATGAGAGTAAAGAGACTGTCTCAATATTGACTGCACTGGCAAATAAATCAGTACTGGCTTTAATTAGATGAACTAGGTTTCTAGTTTTCTAGATGCTCGAAAGCTCTGAAGTTTGAGGAAAACATTCACAAGTCACTTTTATTTCTTGATGGAGTTTCAGGCTCTTGCTAGCAATAATGATCATAACAACTTCTAGAGGACTGGGTGGAGAACAATTATTTGGAGAATTATTCATTGCTTCAGCATCCTCTGATTATCGGCTTGTTAGAAAGAGCCTCTAAACAGAACTCATTATCTCCACACACATTCCACATTCACCTTTCTTCCTGACTTCTCTATTACTTTATAGGGCACTACTCTCTGTCCACTTACCCAGGTTCACAATCCTCATGTCATCCTCAACTCCTCTTCTCATTTATCCACACATCTAATCAGTTGTCACATCTCATCGTTTCTACCTCCAAAACATCTTTCATATGGTGCCCTGTTGTTTCTGCTCTTTAGAGCCACTATCATAGTTCAGGCCTCTTATAATCTCACATTTGGATTATTTTAATAGCTTCCTAATCATTTTCCCTGCCTCAAGTCTCTCCTCCACTCACCTGCCAAGTACAGGTCTGATCACGTCACTACCACTGCCTCCTCATCCCTCCCCCCAACAAAGTTCAAGGAACCTTTATTTCCCCTAGGATCAAGTATCAACTCCTCTGTTTGGCATTTAAAGAGCTTTACAACAGAGCTTCTTCCTATCTTTTCTTCTTTTTTTTTTTTTTTGGTGAAGCAATTGGGGTTAAGTGACTTGCCCAGGGTCACACAGCTAGTGACTATTATGTGTCTGAGGCTGGATTTGAACTCAGGTCCTCCTGACTCCAGGGCCAGTGCTCAATCCACTGCCCCACCTAGCTGCTCCTCTTCTTATCTTTTTAATCTTCTTGCACATAAACTCTCCTTGATGTTCTCCATGCTCCAGTCATGTGAGATTTCTTGTTATTCTTTATATATAAGATGCTCCATGTCCCGTTTCTGTGTCTTTGGGTTAACTGTTTCTCAGGCCTGGGATGCTCGCTCTCTCTCTCTCTCTCTCTCTCTCTCTCTCTGTCTCTGTCTCTGTCTCTCTCTCTGTCTCTCTGTCTCTCTTCACTTTTGCCTTTTAAAGTCCTTGGGTTCCTTCAACTAGCACCACCTTCAATCAATCGATCAACAAAATTTTTTAGGTTCCAGGCACTATGCTAGGTGCTGGAGATATTAGTACAAATAATGAAACAATCCCAACTTTCAATGACCTGCTATTCCAATGCAGGAAACAAGTTCATATAAAATGACTTTTTATCTACTTTGTATGTATCTTGTATATACCTATATATATGTACACTCAGAATCCTTGAGAGTAAGAGCTGTTTTTGGCTTTTCTTTGTAGCTTCAATACTTAGCACAGTGTCTGGCCCATAATAAGTGCTTAATAAATGTGTTGATGACAAAATATATATTCTCTCTTAAATCATCTTCCTTTTATTGAAGCTTTTTTGGAGCTTTCATCCTTTAATTTGCAAGGTGGGCTTCTAGGTCAAAGGTCTGCAACTGTGGTCTGTGAGCCAATCCTGTCCATCACCTGTTTCTGTAAGATCCATGAACTAAGAATGGGTTTTACAATTTTAAATTTATTTATCTGTCTATCTTTCTTGGTACCCGGGATAGGTGCTAATAATGGTTCTTACATTTATGAAATCTAGTTGTCTTTGTATCTCCCTTAGCATCTAGAATAGTGGCAAACTACAGTTTGTGGGCCAAATCTGGCTCACTATTTTTATATAGTCTGTAAGATAATAATGGTGGCAGTTTCAGGCCATAATGGTCATAAAAAGTTCAAGAAAACTAGGCGAAGAGTAGAATTACTGGGACGATTCCTTATAGCTTCAGCATCTTCTGATCTTCAGCTTGTTAGAAGGAGTCTTCAAAAGAGAACTCATTCTCTTTCCCCCTCCCCCACCTCTCTAAGAATGGAAACACCATTCTTAACTCATGCGATATATGAAAACAGGTTGTGGGCCATATTTTGCTCATGGTCTGCAGTCTGCCAATCCCTGTCCTAGGTGCTAAGGGAGATATAAAGATAAATTAAACATGACTGCTGCCCTCATAGAGATTACTTTCCAGTAAGAAAGGTAAAATGTACACATAGCAAGGGGCTATGAGAGTTCAAGGAAGTCTTCATGAAGAGACAAAAAAAATTACAAGAAATGATGTCATCAGGGATTTCCATCATAAAAGTAACTTCCTGACATCAGCACAACTATTTGCCATTTGTCTAATTCTCACAGAAGTGGAAGGCAGAACATGTAAAAAAGAAAAGGGATATATCAGAACTTTCTCATTGCTTGAATTTTGTACAAGTGAGAATCTAGTACAGTGTGAAGACTGGTCCTTCCCAATGAATGCAATATTATACCTGTTCTTGGGAGCTTGGCTTGTGTTCTATGGATCTGTTTGTTAACAGGTCTTTGTTTTTGTAAGAATGCTAGGTATTCTCCCTAAATACTTTGGAAGCTGCAATGTAATCCTCATCTACTTCTTGACTGTATGATTAATCTAAATTCAATAAAAAGGAAAGTTTTTTTTTAAGAGTGTGCAAATCAGACCTGTCAAATACCAGACAAACTGAGTTTTATGTGACAGTTTATATTTTTATTCAATAAAATAAGTATTTACTACACAGCAGGAGAGAAATATACTCTAATGTGAGATGTGAATCTTTGTACTTTTCACCTTGTTTCAAAAAGGAAAGCATCTTTTCTTTAGCTTTCAACATTTATTCTTTTTCATCAAAGTTACATACCAACTGACTTTTGACTTCACACAAACAATATCTCCCCCTCTTGCTAATTTCTTAAATTTAAAAGATAGAGCAGATGGCTTGGACAGGATTAAAAAAGATTGATAATAACTCACAAAATAGAAATAAACAGTTACTTTTAATGCTTTACTATAATTCAAAGTGTAGCTCCTAAGGGGAAAAAACCCTAATTGAAATTTTTTTTTTCAGGGTGATAACTGTAATGGGGACAAAAAGATCTTGCATCATATTTTATAGGTGCATATTTCTCAGACTATCTCACCCTAAAACAAGGCTGTCTTTACAACCTGTCCCAGTCAGCAAAATGTTCCTTCAGCTGAAGTTGGTTTTTTAAGTATTTTTAAATCCCCTTGGATAAACTGTTTATGAGTGTTTTCTTTACCTCTGTCAATAAGTCCAACTTAAATAAAGTATTAAGGAGTTTCTCCTTTGAATAAAAAGTTGCCTGCTTAACTTTAAAAGCTGCTCTTCTTACATAGGATTAGGTAACAAAGAAATTAGTGCCACTGATACAAAGCTAGGATTTAACACAGAAAAGCAAAGCCTCACAGCATTTGGTTTTACAAATCACTATAAACACAGAGCCATAATCTTAAAGTATTAATCCTTCTTCCAGCGTTGCTTGTAATGGACAGTGGGAGAACATCCCAGAATTTGCTAAACAAGGCACGTAACCAACTAAGGTCCACTTCTCTGCACCTATACCATGAATATAACCTTTACATCATCAACATGCTTCTTTACTTTCTTTTAAATACCTTAAGCCATACTGAAATAGATACCACTGTCACTTTTAACAGCTTTGATTTTTGAAGAAAATGTCTGCATAAACTTTTTATGAAATGAATATGACTCCTCTTAGATAATGAAAGATACTTCTTGAAAAAGGATAATCATTAATAATTTGCTTTCAATTCAATTTTTTTTTGTTCCACTAAAAAGGCTATTGTCAACAGCATCCATCTTGAAAAGTACAGTTCATTAAATATGTCCAAACCCCAAAATGAAGATGTTTAAACAGACAATAGGCCAACACAAAACATAAATTACATTTTTGTTTATGAATGGTTATCATGTTTTAATAAGGGAGGAATTAACATTTCAATCATGTTAGCTGTCCTGTAATAAAGTCACTTTCAATACTTATTCATATCAGAATGAGCCACTGAAAGTGTTTTATAAAAATTAAATCCAAATAAAATGTCCTACGATTGCCCTCCCTTTCAAACAAAAAGTTAGGGAGATGGGAATCTGATAGTTGAGTTTCTCTAACAGATTAAGCCTATTCTATAAATACTATCTACTTTGCGTTAATGTATTTAGTTACAATTCACAAAAGTTAATGGGATTTCTATAATTAATTTTCTGATTAGAGTTTAAAGAGTCATGATTTAATTCATCCTCTTTAACAGAAAAGCATTTCAACCTCAACAAACTCAATCATTATTCATGATTCATAAAAGAAATAGTTAATGGGCTGTAACTATGATATAGTTAAAACGGAACATATCTTTATTAAGTCAGGATCAAGTTAAATCCCCACAATTAGATACTTATCCATCTAGATACTTTTTAAGTTCCCTTTAAACCCTTCATAACTTCCAAGATTTTGCAAGGTACACTTCAACACACACAAAATTCTCAAAACACATAACTAAATATTGTAGTTTCATTTCAATTATGGTGGTGACACACAGTTCTAATAGGAAGGAGAATGTGACAATTTATTTGCACTGAGTCCATGCTGTGAGAGTTCATGGTTTTACTTTGTGATAAAAAATCAGTACTAATGAATAGTTGAAAAACATAATTGTGTACTGAGAATGTAGGAATTATTCATTGTTTGAAAAAAAAACCCAAGGAAAATGGCTATTACTTTTTGCAGATCATTTTGAGTCTAGTTTTCTATTCTAAGAAATGAAACAATCAATCTGCATGTTGAATGATGAAACCTTTACTTTTACAGGCCTTCATTTATCACAAAGAAAAAAATACAGAAAGAAAAAAAAATCAATACATGGAGTAGTTTAGACCTGGAAAGGGCTTTCTTAAAGAGAAACCTCAGTCAAGGTTGAAAGAGCAATTAATGCAGGCTCAAAAAGCTGGGCCATTCTGATAGAGTTCGGTTAACATGTGGCAGAAGTAATCATCCACTTGTGAAAATGATTTTCGGTTCATTCTCAAACACCTTTCAGACACTCATGATCCCATTTAACTGACAACAATACAGGCTATCTATGGGCATCATTGCATTCAATGTGAGAACCAATAGGGACCACATGCCCTCAGGCACTTTCAGTCATCACTGCACCACATCCTATGCTGCTTGAATGAAAGGAACCTTCCCTTCACTACATTCCTTCTTTTATTTAACCCCACAAGATTAAGCCCTTTTTTCTTTTTCTTTTTTTTTTTTGTCTTCACATAGGGATAAGAAAAGACACTGATTCAGGACAGCACCACAACCTGAGTGATAAGAAACCTGGAAGTAAATAGTCCCCAGTTAATTTTTTGTACTTTTTGAGATGCGAAGGGAGAAGAGGGGTGGAAGCAGAGGGAAGGGGTGAAGAAGAGACATAAATCTTCACCAAATCAAAACACATCTATACAGAATTCAAGTATAATTATTACGGGAAGAAATAAGATGTAATCCAATTATTATTAACAAAGAATAGTTAAATTCACTCTAATAGGCTATCATGTGAGTTCTGTAAGTAATATAAACTCATAGATACTCATATTCAAAAAGGTCAACTTGCCTGCTTATTTATTTTTCAAACAATATAACCTTGATGCACATATCCATTTAGACAGCTCACTCACTTTTTTCTCAACAGACCTATCTACAACCTTTGTAGCTCCTGTTTCTTCTCAGATCATTTTAACATAAATCAATAAGGACAATGCTGTTTTCTTAGGTGTAAGGACATCTGCTTTTTAAAAGTGACCTCATAGAAAGGAAGCACAATCCAGAACATCAACAGAGGCATACTATCAAGATGAAAACAAAAACAAAATTCAAAATTCCAAGTGATTCCAGATAAGGCAATAAAATTAAAGAAGAGATGGGTGGAAAAATCTGTCTAAATTGTGCTACTACATAGCAGGTATATCAATGAACTCTGAAAACTATGTAAGCAGGGGTTTCCACAGATCAAGTGGACCTACACACTTATTGACACAAAAGACTTAAGACCCTGGGAATAGCAACATTCCATGCCACCCCTCCCTGAGACAACTGCAGCCATTGGCCATCATCTGGGGAGCAACCTTTATGAGATGAGCCTTGGCATCTATCTCTGTAGGTGTTGTAGGCCCTTACTTCTTGGCAGTCTCAGATTCTGAAGAACTAGAAATAAAAGCTTTCACCATCAAAGTCCTTGGCACTGTCAAACAGCTCAATGTAGGAAAGAGACATAGTTTTTTTTTTTTTAATAGAAATGATATTAAAGAAGCCTCATTACCCTCCATCTGGCTACTGCAATTCATACTTTTCCATCAGGACTTAAAATAGAAATCAGCTGCATGCATTCTCTTTCTCTTCTTGAATGTGCGCTTCTTGAGGGCAGAGATCCTCTTGCTTTACCACTCATGTACCGAATGCTTAGAGTGCTTTGTACATAGTAAGCACTTAATAAATGCCTTTCCATAATGTGAAAATATGTTTAATAGGAATGTATATGTAGAGCCTACATCAGATTGCACACCATCTTGGAGAGGGAGGTGGAGAAAATTTGAAACTCAAAAGCTTATGGAATTGAACGCTGAAAACTAAAAATAAATAAATTATTAAAAAACTAAATGCCTTTCCATCTATTCATTCATTTATTCAACAACAGATACTCAATTTTTAGGTGTCTTCTTGATTTGTTTCACCATAATGTACCTAGTTATCTATAATGGTCAAACTCACTCAGTATCACAGAGGCCACAACAGATTCCAAATATAACAACTTTTCTGAAAGGTAACCTTTAGAGATCCTCTTCCTTGCATCTGGACACATTTGAAATCTTTCTGAAAAGCCACAGAACCATACATAAAATCACTCTACAGTGGGAGTTGAGGAGGTAGAAGGGGTTCAGGGACACAGGACACATTTTGAGGAGGAGGCCTTGGTGATGCTATGCAAACAACAGTTTTATCAGTATTTTTTTTTTAAATTGCTCTAAAATAGCCCAGGAGTATGTAATCCATGGTCCAGCTCAAACTGAGGCCTTAGTCGACCTAGAAAATGGAAAATAAATCAACATTTGCAATGGTACCATATCAAAATACTCCAGACACTATATGTATCTGAAAATGCAAAGACATATCTGTGATATGTATAGTCTTTGGTAAGACTTGTGCATTGATTTAGAAGAGACTTTATTCCTCAAAAAAACCTTATAGATGGCATACAGGAGAGAAGATTTTTCTGAGAAAATATGTGTGTTGTGTATATGAGAGAATGAGAGGGAGAAAGCGAGGAGGCTGGGAGAGTGGGAGAGAAAAAGAATATACCAAAGTGGATACAATCTATAAAACTGAACTTATGTTCCTTAAATTCCTCTGGGTCTCAATCTCTCCACTGGTAAAATAAAAGGATTGTACTAGATACTAAAATTCTTTTCTTCCTCTTGTATTCAATGGCCTTACAACTTCTCATAGCCTATTAAAGTTTATAAACTAGTTCTTGCTCTTCTAAAACATTAATATTAAATTGAGAGGTTAATCAAGAGAATAGATTAGTTACAGAACATACAGAAGAAAGTGTACATAGCAGCTTAGTGTTCAATAAACCCAGTGACTCCAGTTAGTGGTGTATCAAGTTGTTATTTGACAAAAACTTTTGGGAAAATTGGAAAGCAGTCTGATAGAAACTAGGCATAAACCAATATTTCACATCATATATGAAGATAAGCTCCAAATGGGTACTTAGAGATGGGGACATAGAGGATCCCAGAATACAGAATGATAATTTTGATTACTTAAAAATTTTTTTTACAGAAACAAAATCAAGGAAGCTAAAATTAGAGGAGAAGCATATACCTGTAAATAAAATCTTTGCAGCAAGTCTCTTTGATAAAGATCTTATTTCAAAGACATATAAACAACTGTAAGAGCCATTCTCTACTTGATAAACAGTCAAAGGATATGAACATGCAGTTTCAGAGGAATAAATCCAAGACATCAATTGTCACAAATAACCAAAACACCAATAATTAGAATAACCTAATCACCAATAATTGGAAAAATACAAATTAAAGCAACTTTGAGGTTCCACCTCAAACCCATCAGATTGACAAAGTTGTCAAAAAAGGAAAAATGACAAATATTGGAGGTTCTGTAGAAAACAGATACATTAATACACTCTTGGTAGAGTTGTGAATTAGTACAACTTATATTGGAAAGCAACTTGACCTATATTCCAAAGGTTACTCAACTGCGTATATCATTTGACAAAGAGATGTACAAGTAGATTTATATTTCTAAAGAGAGCAAAGAAAGAGGAAAGCGTCTCATATTTGCAACAAAATATTTATAGCAGCTATAATTGTGATGACAAAGACTTGGAAATTAAGGAGATGCCCATCAATAGGGTAGAGCTGAACAAATTATGGATATGAATGCCATGGAATACTACTGTGCTATGAGAAACGAAGGGGACAGCTTCAGAGAAATCTAGGAAGACTTGTATGAACTGATTCAGAATGAAATGAGCAGAGACAAGACAACTTATAGAATAACAACAACATGGTAAAGACAATTCTGGAAGGCTTTAGAACTCTGATCAAATGGCCAATTATGATTCCAGAGGATGGATGATGAAGCACGCTACCCATTTTCTGACAGAGAGGTACAGATTAAAATATATTTCATTTTGGACATGGGCCAATGTGGAAATTAGTTTTGCTTCACTATGTATATTTGTTAACAAGGATTTTTTCCTTTTTTTTTCAAGTGGGAGGGGCAAGTGAAAAGAGAAAAATAAAAATAGATTTTTGTTAATTTTTTAAAATTAAATTAAAAAAGGAAAAGTATACCTAGCAATTAAAATCTTTTATAATTAAACTTAACGGTAATATGCAAAGAATCTCTGCTAAAGTAAGTTCCTTCTAAAATATAAACCAAAGTACTACTTAGCATCTAGCCCTGCCAAGGGCTTGATGTTAATTAATATTTTTTAAATGGGTCTGAAATTAGGTAAGTATTTTTTGCCTCTGTTGTCAAAGAAAAAGTTTCATTTCTATTAAGAGCAGCTATTGAAATAAAAAAAAATCAGTACCAAATTCTCTTCCTTCCTCCCCACCTCCTCTATCCACTGAGAAGGTAATAAATATGATATCCATTATACATGTGAAATCATGCAAAGCATATTTCCGCATTAGCCATGTTGTGAAAAAAAAAACAAAGTAAAAAAAATTGCTTCAATTTTCACTCATGACTTATTCAGTTCTTTTCTCTGCAAGCGGATAACATTTGTCATCGTGATGCTTTTGGAACGGACGTAGATTGCTGTGTTGATCTGAGTGGCTTAAGTCTTTCACAGTTGTTATCCTTACAATTTTGCTGTTACCGTATGCAGTGTTTTCTTAGTTCTAGTCACTTTACTTTGCATCAGCTCATATACAACTTCCCAGTATTTTTTTTTTCTGAAACCAACCCCTTCATCATTTCCTACAACACAATAGTATTCTGTCACAATCATAGACCACAACTTACTCAGCCATTTTCCAATTGATGTTCATCCTTTTAGTTTCCAATTCATTGCCACCACCAAAAAAAGCTGCTATAAATATTTTTGTTCACATGAGTATTTTTACTTTTTCTTTGATCTCTTTGGGGTACAAACCTAGTAGTGGCATTTTTTTTGGGTAAAAATATGCATAATTTTATAATCTTTTGGGCATAGTTCCAAATTGTTTTCCAGAATAGTTGAACTAGTTCACAACTCCACCAACAGTGCAATAGTGTCCCTATTTTTCCACATCCTCTCCAGCATTTGTCTTTTTCTTTTTCTGTCATCTTAGCCAATCTGATGGGTGTGAAGTGGTACCTCAGAGTTGTTTTAATTTGCATTTCTCTAACTGATGGTGATTTAGAGCATTTTTTTTTTTCATACAACTATCTAGAGCCTTGATTTCTTCTTCTGAAAACTGCCTGTTCACATCATTTGGTCATTTATTAATTGAGAAGTAGCTCTTGTTTTTTATAAATTTGGCTTAGTTCCCTATGTATTTGAGGAATAAGACCTTTATCAGAGAAACTTACTCTAAATCTGCATCCCCCATATTCCTGTTTTTCTTCTAATTTTGGCTGCATTGGTTTTGTTTTTGAAAAATAAACTTTTAAATTTAGTGCAATCAAAATTACTGATTTTGCTTCCTGTGATCCCTTTTATGTCTTATTTGGTGATGAAGTCTTCCCTTATTCATAGATCTGAGAGTTAAAATTTCCTGTACTCCCCTAATCTGTTTATTACATTCCTTTGTAGGTATAAATCATGTACCCATTTTGAGCTTGTCTTGATTATGTGGTATGAGACGTTGTTCTGTGCCTTGCCTCTGATATACAACAACTTTTAATTACTCTCTTCCCCACAAACACCTAGGGTACTTTAATGCTATCTCTGCCTGACACCTGAAAATTAATAATTCTATAAAGTTTAACATATAAATTTTATATATTAGTGTCCACTAATAAATGCAGGCACTCATATATGTGTGTGTGTGTGTGTATATACACACACACACACACATATATACATACATACATATATCTCAGACATACGCATATCTCCCATGCATCTCAAGAGCATAAGAAGAGGAAATACAAAAAATATTCAGGACATTAAAAAAACATATGGTAAATGACTGTACATCTATCTATAAGCAAACACATTAAATTATAACCCAGGGAAAATGTAATTGTTGTAAATGTGCTCTGTAGCTATCTTTCATGCCTGGAATATGCTTCTTTTGTACCACTACCTATTAGCAACTTTAGCTTATTCAAAGCTCAGCCTATGCCAGGGGTGGGGATCCTGCAGCCTTGAGGCCACATGTGGCTTTCTAGGTCCTCAAGTGCTGCCTTTTGACTGAATCTAAGTTTCACAGAATAAATCCTTTTATTAAGGGGATTTGTTCTGTGAAGTTTGGATTCAGTCAAAGGGCTGCACTTGAGGACCTAGAGGGCCACATGTGGCCTCCAGGACACAGGTTCCCCACTCCTGGCTTACTTCCTAACCTGTCTCTTGACCTCCTGACTTGTATCTGTAACTGCTAGTGAACCTCTCAAATTGGAGAGGTTACATATCTTAAACCGGACATGTCTAAAACTGAACTCATTTTCTTTCCCCCTAACTCCCACCCCTCTGCACTTCCCAACATTCTAATGTGGTCAATGCATCACCATGTTCCTCGTCACTCAGACTCACAATCTTGGTGCACCATATTTGACTCCTCACTTTTCTTCACACCCCATCCTCCATTCCAATATGTTCTTAAGTCCTATTGATTCTATCTTCATCACATCTCTTATATAAGCCCTCTTCTCTCTCTACTGCTATGATGTTGGTATAGGCCCTTCTCACTTCACTCCACGGCCTTTACAAATAACGTGTGGTAGGCACAGCTCTAATGCCAGAGCCCTCTTAGTTCAGGTTTGCTATTAGGATGAAATGAGGCACTAACAAGTCCTAGAACAAAAGAGGCTTACTTTGCCCAAACACAGCAAGGACAGATACAGAAAAGATACAGCGGCCTTTGACTTCCCTGGACATAGCTTCCCTCGTCTCCATCTGGAAAGAGATCTGGTCAGCATGTCATCAGGGTTTGGCAGCTGGGGTGGTCTCACGGACCCACTAAGTCTGACAGACTATTACCGTAGTCTGCTGGTTGGTTTCCTTGCCTCAAATCGCTCTCTACTCCATTCTATTTTCCACTGACCTGTCACACTGATTTTACTTAAATGCAAATCAGACTATATAATTTGCTAAATGTCAGTGATGCTCTCTTACCTTTAGTAGCAAATATGAAATACTCTGAAATTCAAAGCTCTCCATAACCTGGCCTTCTCACAATGTACTCCCTCCACCTCCATGTACTCTTTGATCGAGTGACACTGGTGTCCTGGACATTCCTTACTTTGGACACTTCATTTTCCAATATTTCTAGGAATGTCTACTGGTTGCCACCCATGCCCATGATTCTCTCCTTTCTCATCTCCATTGTTTCAAGTCCCAGATAGAAGCTCACCTTCTACAATAGCTTTTTCTAATCCCCCTTAATACCAGTGACCTGCTTCTCTTTATTTTCTCCAATTTATCTTAAATAGAACTTGTCTCTAAAAAGTTATTTGCATGTTGTCTCCTCCATTATACCAAGCACTCCTTATGAGAACAGGGGCTGTTTTTAGCCCTTCTTTGTTTCCGTGGCACTTAGCTCAGTGCCTGGTACAAAGGGGGAAGTTAATAATGCTTTTGAGGACCCAATGACTTCAGAGCCACTTCTTACACAAAACTTTTTCCTGGTTGCCCCAGCTGCTAGTGCCTTACCCCTCAGCAAAGTCACCTTGTATAGACTGTGTCTGTGTCATGTATATTTGTTATTTTACATCTTGTTTCTGCCATATAGAATGTAAGCTCCTTGAAGACTCAGATCACCACTTTTGTGTTTCTATCCCCAGCATCGTCCACAGCATGTGGCACAGAAACAGCTGTGATGTGTGGAGCTTACTAAAGAGTAAGCCCTTCATGAGCACAGAGAAGACCATAATTATTAAAAAAAATCATATAGGACATAGAGTAGACTTTTCTGAGCAAATGTGAGGTATGTGTGGAGAGAAAGAAAGAGAGAGAGGCAGACAGAGAGAGAGAGATGGGAGACAGAGAGAAAAGTTAGAAAGAGGAGGGAGAGGGTGAGGAAGAGAAAGATGGAGATAGAGACAGAGAAGGTGTATGTGAAAGATAGAGAAGGGGAGGTAGAGAGAAAGAGGGAGAGAAAAAGGAGAGAGTGAGAGAGAGATGTGGAGAGGGAGAGGAGAGGGAGAAATGAAGATGGAGAGATAGAGGAGAGGGAGAAAGGGAGACAGAGAGGAAGAGAGAGAAGAGGGAGGGCCTTAATAGTTCCCACATTTCCCTGATTTCTACTTCTTACTCATATAAAGTAATTTTATTCCTTGCTAAATGGAAGATTTTAAATAATCCTTTTAATAGAAATAGCCTTGCAGAAAGTCTAAAGGGTTCTGGAGCCAGATCCATCACTGATGGGCTCTATGGCACTGGGCAGTTCCCCATTTCTCTGTGCTTTTTATTTCCTATCTTTAAGAGAAATTAAACTTTAAAAAGCCTTAGTTTCCCTATCATTAAAAGAGATAAAACATAAGAAATCACTGTGTAACCTGTGAAGCACTATGCAAATGAAAGTGATAATTATTAATAAAGGGAAAATAAGTTTTTAAATGAACTTTTTCAGAGAAATCAAAAGATATCATCACTTGAATTCTATTCAAATATCTTTGATGTTTATAAACAGTATAATAAATCCTACCATGCCACAAAAATGATATTAATAGTGTTACTTTTTACTGCATACTTCATTGGAGGATTCTTTAAAAATTATGTTATCTTTAATTTTGCTTTTAATTCTATGATTTTGAAATTTCCTACTCTAGTCCATAGAGGTGGGTCTTGGGCTTTCGTAGATTGCCAGTGGAGGGCAAGCTCTAGGTGGTTCTTCCAAATTAGAAAGATTTTGAGTACAGTGGCTGCAACAAATTAATTTTTGAAACTAGCAGAGAACAGAAATGCTCATGACTAACAAGTTGGATGCTCGGTGATGAATTCTTTGTAGCTGGAGTGATACGTGGAAATCCTACACTTGGCATCAGATTTGGAGTCAGGAGGCATTTATTTTAGTCCCAATTTATTTAGTAAATGCTTCTTGACTCACCTCTGTCAAGCAATTTAATCTCTTTCCAGCCTCAGTTCTATCGTATCTTTTCAGTTCTCATCATAAAAATGAGGTTAGACTAGATCAGTGGTTTTTAATCTAGGATTCTTGAACTTAAAAAAATGAAAATTATATCAATAGAATTTGTTTCCTTTGTAATTCTATGCATTTTAAATATTATTCTTAGATAGGATCCATTGGTTCCACTGGACTGCCAAAAGGGCTCATGATAAAAAAAAAAAGGTTAAGAATCCCTAAAATAGATGCTGTCCAAGGTCCTTCCCAGTTTTAAAATGCTTTGAGATCCTGATCCCTTTTCCCCTAAGACATCACTAATGACAAAGTACTTTCCCCTTTTAGTGGACTGGGCTGTTGATATTTCTAATCTACCATTCCAAATATCTTGGAAACCTACCTGGGTACTAATCATGCTATACAAAGCTTCCTTTGGAGCAAAGACATACTTTCATACAAGCTAAAACAGGGGTTAATAGCTCTAACTCTAATTCAATGATATACTAGGCTGTTCGTAGTTATTTCAAATGGCATTGACAAAAAAAAAATTTTTAAACAAAAGTAATTTTAATTTGTTCTGTTTTTTAAAAGAGAAGCAACATGGCATAATACACAAAGAGCTGGCCTTGAAGCTGGGAAGACCTAGGTTAAAGTACAGGCCATAATACAAATTATGTGATACCAGACAAGCTGCTTAAACATTTGGGCCATATGCAACTCAGGTTATAAATTGTAAAGAAGGTACTGACCTGCACTGGAAAAAAAGGAGTTCCCTATACCAATGATTCTATCCCTCTTTCAAACTATTTAAAATATATGGTAGAATCCCACAATAACACTGATGAATATCATTATGATACTGATGTAGAGGTGACAAAGATAAAGTCTACATTGCAGGTTCTCCACGGAATGTAGAAGGTGGCAGTATGCATGACTCAAGTTAGGGGGATATTACTCATGATACAATTAAATCCATGAAGATTCAAAGCACTTTATACCAGAGTGTTTGTTTGTTTTTAACATGGCACAGTCATATAATTTTTGGAGTAAAGCTATGTGTATGTCAAAAGCAAACCAACAATCATAGGATCCTGTCACTTTAAAAATTGCATACACAAAATTCATATCTCATGTTTCTTTGCTTGCTATATAGTTTTCAAGCTGAACATATAAAACATGTGAATAACAACAACAAAAATCAATACAGCTGATAGAAACCATACTTCAATATTGTCAACATATTTTGAATTTTAAGCCTCAAATTTAATCCATAATTATAAATGTAATCGGACATATCTGTAATCCAGATCAAATCTTTAATTATTCATATACTGGTAACAGAAGGCAATGAGGCTTAATATTAATTTAATGAAGTGCCTTGACAAGTTTGACAAGTCCAAAATGAGCCACCATTTCACCTCCTTTTAACAATTTTTTCTACTTCTTTTTGTTTTGAAGTATCACAAGTTTTTCTGTGAAGATTTCTTCATCCTACTTAAAAAATGCTTCAATAGTGCCACCTTCATTACCATATGCTGTACTTTTTTTCAGCTACATATAGAAGGCATTTTGAGTCTGGGGAATGCCAGAGCCATCTACTGGACAAAGCACATTACTGCTGATTATATTTCCCTCTGACCTTGCCATTTTGGGATAGGGTTTGGTCACATTTATACAGTAAGGTGTCAATAAACAAATAGCAGGACTCTGCTGAAAAGATTGCAGAAACTAGGCGGATTGAGGATTGATTAAATATCCAGTACCAGCACTGTCAGGGCTCAAATGGCATCTTATGGTGCTTTAAAAAAATAAAAACAAAACATTTGGAGTTCATGATTAAAGGTAGTATTAATGCTAGATTCCTTGAAAACATGTCACAATCTAAACAATTCAAGTTTTTATATTTCATTTACAGTTACTCAAATAGCAAACAGAACAGCATTTTAATTTGAAGTTTCATGTTACATCCATATTAATACAAATCAGACCACGATCCTTTTAAAAATTAAGCCACCTTGTACAGGGTCTGAGTTATGGTCCCATTAGCTACATCCATCTTCAGAGCTGGTTGGTTCAAAATAAAATTTCTTTGTTGACTAAAACATTATATAGGCAATGGCATAATTATGCTCAAACAATACTTGTGAGGCATGGGTCCCAGAGGCAGAGGCTCAAGAAACCAAACTTGAAAGTCTTTGTTGCCAGGTGAAATCCTTTACTACCTACAAATACTAGCTAATTCAGCAAATAATACCGATAGTATCATCAGAGACCATAAAAGCTTTGTAAAAGAGTGTGCTTCATAACAGCATTTATATAATGGACCTGCTATACTCCAGTCTGTGTGGTTTACAAATATTACCTCTTTTGATGCTCACAACAACTCTAGAAGGTAGATGTTACCATTACTTCCATTTTAGAGATGAAGAAGCTGAGGCAAACAGAGGTTAAGTAACTTACACAGGCTTATACAGCAAGTGTCTGAGGCTGGATATGAACTCAAGTTTCCTTGATTCCAGATTCATTTGTAGATATCCTAAGTTCTACTAAATACTTTATATGAGCTATCTACTAAGATGTTACTCAGAATAACATGGAAAGAGAAAATGCTAGTTGAAACCCATTAATTAGTACAAAGTAAATGACCCCTTTCCATACCCTTCTTAGCCTTTTTCATAGTTGTAAAAACTAACCATATAGGAGAAAATATAATTGAATAGGATTGAAAAGCTATTCATTTTTCAATAAGAGAATTATCAAGTGAGATAATATTTGTAAAGCACATGGTGCTATGAGCAACATAGTAGGTGCTTAATAAATGTTTGTTCCCTCTTGCCCCCTTCACAAGAAGGGTAATTTTTCATAAAAGAATCTCTGAAATTCAAGACTGTGGTATGGGGCATAAGACTGCCAGACCTGGAATTCAAATCCTGCTTCAAAAATCTTCTAGCCATGTGACCCTGAGTAATTCATTTTTACTTTCTGGGCCTTGGTTTCCCATCTGTAAAAGGCAGGCTGGACTTAATGACCTCTAAAATGGCTTTCATCTTTAAATCTATGATGCCATAATCCAATGTTTGTTTGGGGTACCAGGATATAGACATCACTGAGGAGAAGGTACTGAGAAACAGATCAATCTGCTGGAACAAAACTGAACAGGACAACAAACTGCGTTTTTTAAAATTTTTTGTGCTTCGTTTTTAGGAGAAAATATAGAACATTAATGAAGCTGAGGGAGCTAGGGTAGACCCTCAAAATTCTGGTTTTTGGGCAGGGGACACTAGCCTTTCTGACAACAGGCTTTCTATACTATACAGATGCCTCCTTCTCCTGCTTGCTACCCCTGCCTTGTCTGATACAATAAATGATGATGATGATGATGATGATGATGATGATGATGATGAAAGAATAAAAGAAAGGAGAAGGAAGGAAAAGGAAGAGGAGGAGAAGAAAGAAGAAAAAGAAGGAATATTATATATGTGCATATATATGGTATATATATTTATACAGCACTTTAATTTTGCAAAGCAATTCACAAATATTATTTCGTTTTATCTTTACCACAACCTAGAGAGGTCGGTGCTAATTATCTTGATTTTATAAATGAGGGAAATGTGGCAGACAGGGATGAAGTGACTAGCCCAGGGTCCCATAGCTAATAAGTGTCTGAGGCTAAATTTGAACTCAAGTCTTTCTGACTCCAGGTTCAGCTGTTTATCCACTGTGCCAACTCGCTGTCTGAGGCTCTCAAACACTGGTAACTTAACTATTATTTATTATTTATTTATATTTAGTAACAACTATCAGATTGGTAACTTAACTATTTATTTATTAGCACCTCCCTTCTTGAGATATCAGAAGAAATATAAGTATTCTTATCCCTCTGGGTATCTTTGCTCACCCTTCCTTTATCTCCCTTATCCTTCCCTATCCCAGGCTAGTGCTTAATACTAAGTGCCTTTCTTTATGTGAGGTAAACTTTGTTCATTATTTATTTTTTTAAAGTCTATTGCTTTTACTTTATTTCATTAATAAGGTTTTAATTTCTCTCCATTCCCACCCTCTTCCCCATGGAATTTTTTAAAAGAGAAAAACTAAATACTTACAACAAATATTCATAGTTGAGCAAAACAAATTCATGTATTTGTCATATCCAAAAATGTATGTCTCTTTCTGCATCTTAAGTGAAGGTCTACAACAATTAATATTATTGGTTATTTGCTTCTCCTGTGCCATAATAATGACAATGACAATAACTGCTAACATTTATATTGCACTTTAAGGTTTCACCGTTCTTTAGATATATTATCTCATTTGATCTTCACAACAACCCTGTGAAGTAGATGCTAATAGTCCTATCTCTGTGGGGGATACAAAGGCTGGGAGCTGTTATGTGATTTGTCTAAGGTCACACAGTTAGTAAGTGTTTAGCAGGATTTAAATTCGGTCTTGTTGATTCTAAAACCAGCACACTATCCATTAGTTCCAAAACAGCTGCAACAGAGTGAGGCAGCAGAGATGTGAGGTCAGCAGCAGAGATGTGAAGTCAGCATCAGCTGTGATCTCTAGCTCTGAGGATGGTATCAGCCCTTCTTCCACACTGAGAGAATCTGTAGGCAGTAGTTAAAAGGGAGCTGATGACCCTGTGGACTGTGTGCCATCACAAAGAAGGCAGCTGCAAATATTTGAGCATATATGAGATTTTTCTGTTTGTTTTTGACCCTGTTTTTGTGTTTTGCCCACAGGGTAGGATTCCGGCCTGTTGCAGTAAGCAGATTAGGGTTAGGTGAGGCAAATAATTTTTAGGGGACTGTTTCTAGCCCCTTCCTCATGCCAGGAGGTAAGCAGTGTGGTCTTTAAGAAGGCTTCTCAGACACCGCAGGGGCTGCCAACCTTATAAGCAAGACTGCCGGTGGGTAGGATTGTGACTACGGCTCTCAATATATCTACACCTGATGCTTTAGTCACTAGCCCATCATCTTCGAGGTAGGTAAAACAGTAACATAGTCAAAAATAAATAATAAAATAGTTGAATAGCAAAATAACAAAATTATGAAACTATAAAATTATTAAATTGTAAAATAACAAAATAATGAAATAGTAAAATGGTATAGGTGATGCCTTTTGACTCACGTGTAATTTAAGTAAGGCAGAGCTGCCCAAAGTCATCAGCCTCACTCTCTCTTCCAGGGCCATTACAGTGGCAAGACAAAAGTGAAATCAACTGGAAATGGCTCCGAATGGATGTAGTGGGTGACTCTGGCATACTGAGTGTCACTCTAAGTGCTCCACAACTTTTGCCTCTGCTATCTTCATGGCCCGTTGAAACAAAACGTTCAATTCACATATTCTGCTTTGAAAGTCTTCACCTGCTTGGGGTAGATACCCTCCTAACTCACTGACAGGTTTGAGGCCTGTTGGTTACCTGGTTTAGCTTGTCTGCTGAGATGGTTTTATGGGGGTATGTGCATGCCACAGCTTCTTGGAGCCACAGGTGACTGCTAGATGATGGGTGGACACCAAAGGTAGAAAGCAGCCCTGAAAAGAGCTCAGCATGTTAGAGGTATCAGCACACCATACACCCTGACCTCCTTAGGCACGCCCATTGGTAGTGTCATTGGCTCAAAGAATACAAATACTTTAGTGACTTTTCTAGCCTAGTTCCAAACTGTTGGCCAGAAGGTTGGACCAATTCCCAGCTCCAACAATATATTAGTCATTGAGGAATTCTACATATTGCCCTTTTGGCATTTTGATGCCTGAGAGCTATTCTGCTTTGACTTTAATTTGCATGTCCTCTTTAGAAAACTATTTGCATTCTTTGTCTGATTCTCCTTGCCTGAATGGGAGGACTTGTGTTTCAGGCTGTTGTATAACTGCCTAAGTTCTTGGGCACAGAGAACAGAGGAGGGTTTTAGGGACAACACCTAAAGTCGTACCAAGGGTGGGGGAGGTAGGGATTTGCTCTAGAAGGCATTGCTTCCAATGTTTCATTAGTCCTCAACCACGAATATTTACGTAGTACCAACTACGTGAAAGGCACTGTGCCAGATGCTATGACTCTGAAGACCAAAAAGCATCAATTCTGGCTCTCCAAGGAGTTACTTCTAGAGGAGAGGGGAGGAATAGGACGCTCTTTCTTTGACAAGATCATCCAGGATGGTCAATCTTAAATCATGGCTGTGGAGATCAGTTAAAAGGTAGTATGACAGAATGATTCTACAGCAGTTTGAGGCAGACTGTAGTGAGCCTTGAATGTTAGCCCAAGAAATATCGACTTTATTTGATAGAAAATGGGAAGTCATTATGAGCTTATGTACTTCAGAAAATTGCTGTGAGTCATAACAAATAAAATTATTACAAAGTATGTTGCAAATTCAGTGCCACAATATTACTGAAATTAACTAAAGAAATGATATTAGATATTAATTAGCGTATTTATTTGAACTATAATATGTTCTATTTTATTATGAGAATCATTTTCTCCAGTTTCCATAAAGGCTCAGAAAAGAGGGACAAAATCTTTCACTTATTTAAAGCAGAATGTTTTTAATATAAATTTATTTATTTTTAGTTTTCAACATTCACTTCCACAAGTTTTTGAGTTCCAAATTTCTCACCCCTCCCCCCACCCCAAGATGGCATGCATTCTGAATACCCATTCCCCTGGTCTGCCTTCTCTTCTATCTCTCCCCCCTCCCTTCTCTTATCCCCTTCCCCTTCTATTTTCCTGTACAGCAGGATAGACTTCTGTACCCCATTTCCTGTATTTCTTATTTCCCAGTTGCATGTGAAAACATTTTTTTAAAACATGTGTTTTTAAAACTTTGAGTTCCAAATTTTCTCCCTTCCTCCCTCCCCACCCACCCTCATTGAAAAGGCAAGCAACTCAATATAGGTTGTACATGTGCAGTTATGCAAAACACTTCCATAGTAGACATGTTGTGAAAAACTAACTCTATTTCCCTTAATCCTATCCTGCCCTCCCATTTATTCTATTCTTTCTTTTGACCCTGTCCCTCCTCAGAAGTATTTCTTCTGATTACCCTTTCCCAATCTGCCCTCCTCTCTATCACCCCCTGCTCTCTTGTCCCCTTCTCCCCCTATTTTCCTGTAGGGTAAGACAGATTTCCATACCCAATTGAATGTGTATGTTATTCTCCTTAAGCCAAATCCTATGAGAATAAGATTCCTCATTCCCTCTCACCTTCCCCTGTTTCCCCTCCACTGTGAGAGACTTTTCTTTTCTGTTTTTTTTGTGAGATAATTTACCCCATTCTACCTCTCCCTTTCTTCTCCAGTATCATCCTCTCTCATCCCTTAATTTTATTCTCCAGATATGACCCCTTAATCTTCAACTCACCCTGTGCCTCTATCTATCTATCTATCTATCTATCTATCTATCTATCTATCTATCTATATCTATCTATCTATCATATACATACATAAATTTTTTCCTTCAACTACCCTAATACTGACAAAGTCTCATGAGTTACAAATATCATCTTTCCATGCAGGAATGTAAACAGTTCAATCTTAATAAGTCTCTTATGATTTCTCTTTCCTGTTTACCTCTTCATGTTCCACTTGAGTCCTGTATTTGAAAGTCAAATTTTCTTTCAGCTCTGGTCTTTTCATCAGGAATGCTTGAAAGTCCTCTATTTCACTGAATGACCATTTTTTCCCCTGAAGGATTATACTCAGTTTTGCTGGGTAGATTCTTGGTTGTAATCCTATCTCCTTTGCCCTCTGGAATATTATATTCCATGCCCTGGTCCTTTAATGTAGAAGCTGCTAAATCTTGTGTTATCCTGATTGTGTTTCCACAGTACTTGAATTGTTTCTTCTGGCAGCTTGTAATATTTTCTCCTTGACCTGGGAACTCTGGAATTTGGCTACAATATTCCTAGGAGTTTTCCTTTGGGGATCTCTTTCAGGAGGAGATCTGTGGATTCTTTCAATTTCTATTTTGCCCTCTGGTTCTAATATATCAGGGCAGTTTTCCTTGATAATTTCTTGAAAGATGATGTCTAGGCTCTTTTTTTGATCATGGCTTTCAGATAGTCCAATAATTTTTAAATTCTCTCTCCTGGATCTATTTTCCAGGTCAGTTGTTTTTCCAATGAGATATTTCACATTGTTTTCTTTTTTCATTCTTTTGGATTTGTTTACAGTGTCTTGATTTCTCATAAAGTCACTAGCTTCCAATTGCTCTATTCTAATTTTTAAGGAAGTATTTTCTTCAGTAATCTTTTGGACTTCCTTTTCCATTTGGCCAATTTTTCTTTTTAGGGCATTTTTCTCCTCATTGGCTTTTTGGACCTCTTTTGCCATTTGGGTTAGGCTGTTTTTTAAGGTGTTATTTTCTTCAGTATTTTTTTGGGTCTCCTTTAGCAAGCTGTTGACTTGTTTTTCATGATTTTCTTGCATCACTCTCATTTCTCTTCCCAGTTTTTCCTCTACTTCCCTTACTTGCTTCTCAAAATCCCTTTTGAGCTCTTCCAAGGCCTGGGACTGATTCATATTTTTCTTGGAGGCTTTGGATGTAGGAGCTTTGACTTTGTTGTCTTCTTCTGGTTGTATATTTTGATCTTCTTTTTCACCAAAGTAAGATAATATAGTCTGACTCTTTTTGCGCTGCTTGCTCATGATCCCAGCCAATTACTTGAGTTTTAAACTCTTTGTTAAGGTAAGAGTCTGCTTCCAATGTGGAGATGTACTGTCCCAAGCTTCAGGGGTTTGGTAGCTGTTTTCAGAGATACTTGTAGGGACCTGTAAATTTTCAGTTCTTCCAAGGTGGTATGATAAGGGTGAGGTGTTTACTCCTTTCCTGGCCTGTGACCACAAGTATTCCTTTCTGTCCCGTAACTGTGAGGAGGGGTTTCTCTCCACAGCCACTACAAGCTCCACCAGGCCAGCGCTCCTCCTCACCCCAGCACTGCCACCCAGAACTGTGACCCAGATCCACAGGGCAAAGCAAGAGATTCCTGCCTCAGCACTGGCAAAGAGATCCCTGCATCCCCTCTGATCAGCCACTGGATTCCCCCTCAGTCTGTGGGCCGGAAGCTCGGGAAGCAGCTGCCCCCCCCCCAGGGCCACGCTCTTGGGGAATGGAGCTGAAACCCCGCCTTCCTCTCTGACCACTGACAGAAACAGACTTTTCCCACTGACCTTCTAAGTTGTCTTTGGCATTCGTGGATTGAGGAGTCTGGAAACCTCCACAGCTGCCCGAGATTCAGTCCTCTGAGGCCTGCTCCAGGTTTGCTGCGGCCTGCGCACCCACGCTGTGCTGGGCTCCCAGCCCGGCCTGATACACCTTTCTGATGAATCATCCAGGTTGTCTTGGGCTGGAAATTTGTTTCACTCTGTCTTTTTGTGGGTTCTGCTGCTTCAGAATTTGTTTAGAGCCATTTTTTATGAGTATTTGGAGGGGTTTGGGGGAGAGCTCAAGCAAGTCACTGCTTTCACTCTGCCATCTTGGCTCCGCCCCAAGCAGAATGTTTTTAAAGAAGTTTCTTTGCTCTATCATAATTGGACTTGCCTGGGTTCTAGCTCAGTTCTGTCATTGACTGGGTGAATAACTCTGAGCAAGTCACTTAACCTCACTTTATTTCTGTTTCTATATAAATAATAATAAAGTAACATTAGGAACTTACTATATAGTGCTTCAAAGTTTGCAAATCACTTTTTGCACATGATTTCATTTCACAACAACTCTGTGGAGGAAGGTATTGTATGTATCATTAACCCTGTTTTACAAATGAGGAAACTGAGGCTCAGTCACATTATAGAGTTAGAGAATTGCCTGGAGGAACTGAGAGATTAAGAGATGGGACCTGAACCCTGGTCTTCCTGATTTCAAGACCCATTCCCTATGTACAATGGGCAGGTGGTGCAGTGGATGAGAGCGTCTGCCTGTAGTCAGAAAGATCTGAGTTCAAATCCAGCCTCAGACACTAGCTGGATGACCCTGGGCAAGTCTCTTAACCATTTTTACCTCAGTTTCCTCATCTGCAAAATGACCCATAGAAGGAAATGGCAAACCACTCCAGCATTCTTGTCAAGAAAACCCCAAATGGGGTCAGAGACACAACTGAGTCTCTATGGACTACATCATACTGCCTTTCTCAAAGAATGATTAAAAGTTTTTTTTTTAAATTAGTTAATTGGCTGAACAATCTACATGACACAAAGCAATTAGCTTTACTTAATTTTTCACCATACTGACTGATTTAGAGAGTAAGCTGACAGAATAAACTCTTCTGGCATATTGTAGACACAATCACAAATTCCATAATAGAGTTCCTCTAAATCAGCAGACTCAGGGCTATAGATGTATAGATGTTTTCTGGAAAACACATTTCCAAAATGATTCAGACACCTCTGACAAAATATCTGCTAAAACTTCATAGATCTAAAAATGTTTAAGAAACGTTATTTCAAAATGTTTACTACTATCTGAATTTATATAGTTACACTTCTCTGTGTATACATGGGTGTATACTAATTTTAATATACACGTCTTTCAAAAATTAAGGAAAATAGGTTTCATCTATACCAAGGCAAGGGAAGACATCTTGTTATTGGAATATCAAGTTATTAATCACAGTGTAAGTAACAGATAAATTATTCTTTTTCCTTTTGCAAATTTGACCATAGTGCCCTCAAGTGGATAATGATATTATCAACAAGAGAGAGAAACAGAACAATTCTGCTTTGTATCCTGACAATATTCATGTGTGGCCCCCTTTTTGTAGGGTTACCTGAAATTCCACCTGTCCCAAGGGATACAAGCAATTAGTGACAGAGTAGGGAATCGAGTTGGTTTTCCTGACTCCAAATCTAGCAATGTTTTTACTACATGATGATGCCTTTTTCTTCTCTGAGTGTCCAGATCTGTGATTTCATGACTAGGGATCTCCTAGTGAGGAAACTTCCTCTGCCATTCCAGATCAGTACCTGCTCTGTAGCATATCATCTGAGAGATGTTCCCAGGCCAATGAAAGGTTAAACAAACTGCAGTAATCCTTGAATGTTAGACTGAGTCATCGTTCACTGGATGCAGTATATATCAAAGGCAGGACTTGCTTAAACCCAGGTCCTCCTGACTCAGAGGTCAGATCTCTATCCACTACAACATGCTGTCTCTCATCATACTCAAGGGATTAAAATACATGCAAGTATACATGTAAACAGATATGCATACACACATGCCTATGTATATGCTTGGGTACACAAATATGTGCACATAAATATGGATGTATACATGCATACACATCCATATGCACTCTCATCAATTCTGCCTCTGCTATATACATACACAGCCTTTGCTAATTCTGTCCCTCACATAGAAGTAGAGCATTGATATATATGTATGTGTATACAGAGATACAGCAATCTATAGATACCTACAGATAATGAAATATAGATATCTCTAAAGAGATAGATATCTAGAGACAGATGCATAAAATACATATAAAATATTTTTCTACGTAGAAAATCTATATAGAGCCTATTTTTCTATGTAGAGAATCTACATAGAGAATATTTTTCTACATAGAAAGTCTATGTGGAGAATATTTTTCTATATAGAAAATCTATATAGGGAATATGTTTCTATATAGATACCTGTCTGTGTCTATAGATATCTATGTTCCATCTAGCTATAGCCCTAGATCAGTCAGTCAGTCTGTCTGTCTGTCTGTCTGTCTATTTATCTATCTATCTATCTATCTATCTATCTATCTATCTATCTATCTATCTATCTATCTATATCTATCTATCCATTTCCTTGTGTATAGTTATAGTGGTATAAGGGTATTATAGTATTATATGTGTGCATGTATATCTAAGTATGAATAGATAATACATATATTGAGGAATTTTATATTTTTAATCACAAAATAAGGGCTAAGATGAATAATGACAAGGTTATCATTTATTCATTTGTTACTATTAGGCATATTAACTAAATATATATAAAAATTGGCAGTGGGAAGTAATAGATACTCAGATTACTCTAAGAATGCTATTTTAATAGTTGAATATAGTCGTCTCTCATGATATGGGATCTGTCTTGAAGTTTCTTTATATTCAGATTAGAGTATAAGCTACATCAGAAATATGTCCATACTCAATTATAGATGTTTATGTGTATGTGTGGATAAGAGATTTCATTTTCTAGGTATAGTCAAATCCTATTAAAATACTCTCCAAGGCACTGCCCAAATTATTTTTCTAGTCTTGGAAGTAATTATCAAAATAAGTGGAACTTAATAATAAAATTAGTACATTTAAAAATTTTCATTACACCTGGACCCTCCGATCAATGTCTTAAAATTGCAGCAATTGCTCAAAAACACAATGCATGATATTTTTTTGAAAATCAATGAAAGCTAGAGAAAGCTGAAAGACTGACTTGAGGGTCAAGAGGCCTTAGATGATATCTGTTCTTTGTTTTCAGGTTCTGGGTTGTTTTTTTTTTTTATCCATTTCTTACTCAGTAACTCTCTCTGCTTCCATCTCCCTTTCTCATGCATTTAAAGTGTTATATTCTTTCTCACTACCAAGCATTCTTGTTCTGTAAGGCATCTATGCCTCAAATGTGCGTCCAAATCAACAAGCACAAATGACAATATTTAATAGGCACAAAATTAAGCTCTGTGGTATATAGGCAACAATACCAGCCAATATAACGTAAGTAGGTATGGGAAGAAATGTGCCTTTGTGACTTCTGTTCCTCAAACACATACATTTCTTGTATGGAATACTTGGAATAGTCACGTGCTATTTCATGCCAATTAACAAGCCACTAACATGTCATGTTAATAAAAAAAGCAATTGACCTGAATAGTGGGGCTAATTAAATGGAATAAGATAATTAAACGATTCTCAATATGTAATCAAAAATTGTGGCTGGAAGTGTTTCACAATGTTGTCTTTTTGTTTTCAAGTATCGGCTTATCTGCAGAATTCTAATCAGTGTATCCATATGCATGAAAGACAGATCCAGCACAGATGTTAATTTGTTACATGATAGAAATCAGGTGTTCAATTACAAATAATCGGGTGTACCAAGGAAAGTCCAAGATTTGCATTTTTCAGGACACACGCACTTCAACTGATAAGTGAATATAAAGCATTCATATTGGCATGACACAGCAACGTGCCCAAGTGCTGTGTGAGGCACATTCAGCTACTTCATTATCTTCATTAGGCAATGCTCACATCACTGGCCTTTGTATTACACAATTTTCCACTAATTTAGGAATGTGAAGAGCTACTGCTTTGATCTCCATGTTAGTGAAACTCAGGGTTTCAGAAAGATGCTTTTTGTTTTTTTCTCAATTCACACAATAACTTTCCAGCATTTTTATATAATTTCAAGACTGTTTACTGATCCAACATTTAAATAACCCAACCTTTTTGATTTTATAAAGTTGACATTTCCCTCAAATTACTTCTATCACAATAAACTTAAAGTTTTAAAATGTACATGTCTATTTCAGTAATGTTCTCAGGATAGTCCCTAAAGAGTCAAAGGGATCTCAAGTATTCACGCTACATGAAAGAGGCTCCATTGAGTTACATTTCCTGTTGTTAATATGACAGCACCACTTCAAAATGGTGCTATCAAAGTCATGTTTACCTGAGCACCATTTCTAGGGAAAATTCTTCAGAATTATGAAAGGAGGTACAAGATCAGTTTCATGCCAAGGTGATGCCAACTTTCCCAAATTTAGACTATCTTTATTTTATATATTCCATAGGATCCAGACCTTTAGGAGTCAACTTGCTTTTTTTTTTTTTAAAGGCAATTGGGGTTAAGTGACTTGCCCAGATTCACACAGCTAGTAAGTGTCAAGTGTCTGGTCTGAGGCCACATTTGAACTCAGGTCCTCCTGACTTCAGGGCCGGTATTCTATCCACTGCGCCACCTAGCGGCTCCAGTTAGTTTGCTTTTTAAAAAACAAATTAGATCTTTAGTTTTGGCTTCCCACACAAATTCCTCAAAAGACTTACTTCTTTACATGCAATATTTCAAGTTGAATCCTATACAGTACCTTTAGTGAAGACCAGACTAATTTTCACATTACTTTCTGGTCCCACCATCAGCATCAACAAATAAATATAAAAAGGTCCCATCTTGAACCTAGAACAACCCAAATTCAATCTTTCTTATGTAGCAACTGAAAGGGGGCCATGATCTTGGAAAGTCAGAATACACCAGAGCTATCAGCCATCATCCTGATAGGCATTCTTAAGAGTTATGAGTACACTGATGATTAAACATATACTTCACAGATTAAAGAAACTCAGAGCTAGAAGGAAACTCAAAGAGTACCAAATCCATTCTTCTCATTTTATAGAGAAGGATACAGGTTCAGAGAGGGGGAGTGATAGCATAGATGCTCATGGCAGCATAGATAGTAAGTGAGAGAGCTAAGACACAAACTCATATCTTTTGACTCCAAGTCCAGAACTCTTCTCACAATGTCATGCTCATTGTCTTACAATTGCAGCATAATCTCCCAATGGGATACTCAATAAAGGGAGGATGTTCAAGTCGTCTGACTGATGTGAGGACAGGAGACAACCTATAGCACTTCAGAAAGCCTATATCTATCTGTCTATCTATCTATCTATCTATCTATCTATCTATCTATCTATCTATCTATCTATCTATCTAGAATCTGTTTTGATGGTAAATGTAGTAGTATGGATACCCTAAATTATTTATGATTACCAGATTACTATATTCTCCAAAAAACTTCTAGTTGGATGCATCCACCTGGCATGGAGATGACTCTAAAGTCTCAATGAATATGCTAAGTATTCTCTTAAGAGAGACAAATAAAGGATCTGGAGGAACTGGTTGTATGTTAAAAAAAGAAAATATCATTAAATAGAGTATTTGGTGATCTTGTCTTGGAATCGATCTAGGGATCCAGGGGTGGTAGTCCACACCTGTAATTTATGCTTCCAGGGAGGCTAAGGCTGGCAGAGTTCATGGAGTTCCAAGTGACAGGGGGTTAAACCAATTGGGTATTCTCACTAGGTCTTGCATTAATATTGTGAGTCTCTAGGGAGCAAGGGGCGATCAAGTCTCTTTAGGCATGCAAACCAAGTCAGGTTGGAAACAGAGCTGGTCAAAGCTCCTGTGCTGACCATTAGGACCAGGCACATGTGAGTAACCCCTGCATTTCTAGCCTGGGTAAGATAAGATGACACAGTCTCAAAAAAAGAAAAAGAATAATAAAAAGAATATTCATAGGGGACAGATATTGGACCTGTGATTTCATTGGTGTAGGGAGTACCTGGTGAAGAACTTCCCTTGTTAGTGTGGATCTGTACCTTGTCTGCCACTCCTACCCTGAGTTGTCTAGAATAGTGAGAGGTTGCTCAGGCTTACACAACCAGTATGGGTCAGAGAGAGAAATACTTATGATGAGCATAAATTAAAAAGACCATTGTGAAGATAACTGCATTTGATGCAACATCTGTTTCAGATGACGGACAAGTAACTACATTTCATGAAGACCTTGACAAGAACTTCCACATAAAATTAACATCTATCTTGATACTTATTGATGTCAGTATGACATTAGGGACAGAAGAGGATAGAAAAGATGTAAAATATGGTCCAGGGATGAGAAATGAGAATTGCACAACCAGAAGCATCACACCCTCCTCATGGCACGAACACTTTCTTTAAGAAGAGAATCCGAAGGAGCAGCATATGGCAAATACTCAAGTCATTTTTGTTGCTGTTCAGTTGTTTCAATCGTGTCTGATTATTTATGACCCCATTTGGGGTTTTCTTGGCAAAGATACTGGGGTAGTTTGCCATTTCCTTCTCCAGCTAAGGAGAAAACTGAGGCAAACAGGTTAAAGTAACTTGTCCAGGGTCACACAGCTAAGTAAATGTCTGAGGCCAGATTTGAGGTCAGGAAGAGGAGTCTCCTGACACCGGGACCAGTGCTCCATCCACTGCTCCACCTAGCTGCTCACCCCAATCGTACATATACATAAAAAAATGAACCTGACATTTTAACGGACAGGAAACAACTGACTACAGGTATCGGAGTCATTTACTAGTAGCTATCCATGAGAAGTTAAGTTAATGACTGGCAAGAGCAAAGGTTAAAACCAACAGTAAATTAACAATGGATAGATAGTAAAGAGAGGAATACTGTGCAGTGGCAACAGTTCTGCCTCTACCTATTCAAACAAGCTACTGACTGCAAAATGGAGGTAGAAGGCAGGAGAACAGAAGACCTAAACTATAGTCCCACCTCCAGCCATGTGAACTCGGGCAAGTCAAAATCCCTCTGTACATCCATTTTCCTTAGCGTCCTGAGTTACTTGACTTGTAATATAGAGAGACAAAGGAATCTATGCTCTGCTTACATTATATAAATGTTGGCAGGATCAAGTAAAAAAATGAAGATAAAGTACCTGAAAACCTCTAAAAATGCTTTTCATTACCATTGTATTCTCCTAGAATAATTTTCCAATATTGCCCAGCTTCTACTAATAGGGTACATGGAAATTGGTGTAGACCTTGCTATATGGCTACTTTTTTTTTTTTTGGATGTAACAGTTGATGCAACAACACTTGTGCCTCTGTTAAGGTAAAACTCAAAAACATAAGCCTAAAAACCAACAACCATAACTTCACTTGTTTATTTCATTTATTTATTTATTTATTTGTTTGTTTGTTTGTTTGTTTGTTTTGCAATAGGCTTTGAACTTTGGAGAATCTTCAGCTGAGTCTAGTTGATAAATATATAAAGTATCATATCTAATATTAAATTCCTGTGTTTTCTTTATCATAACTTATTGTTCTAGTTCCTAAGCCAAATTAAATGAGATTGTACTTATAAAGTATTTAGCAGTGTCTAGTATAGAGTAGACACTTAATAAATGCTTGTTTCATTCCATTAAATACTCTAGAATTTAGAATATAAAAATATTCTAGATGAATTCTCAAATAAAAATAATTTGACTGAAATGATAAATATAACCAGCACATGTGAGAAACATTCAACCAAAACTGAACATGGCTGTCATGTTTTTCTCTAGCTATATTTTGAAGTAAGAGAAAGTAAGTTTTCTCAGAGTATGAACCTTAAAGCACCCATGTTGATAAAATATCAACACTTGGTATAAATGTAATTTAGATATTTAGCTAAATGCAGATGTTTATTTTTTAAAAATCACAAAGTTTAAATAAGTCTGTATTCATATTCCAAGTTCAATAACCCAAAAGAAATGTAAAATTGTATCATATTAAGGAAATGTACTACAAATAAGGGGAAAGAGCTTTAAAATCAATAAATATTAACCACAGATCATTAGCCACAGATAATTTTAAGAAAATCTATTACTGAGTTTAGATCTAAATTTATATCTCAGCTTTTACAAATATTCAAGCTAATTACCTTAGAATTAATGCAGAATGACACCTTAATTAGTAATGCTTTTCCTGTCAATTAAGGTTCTCTTGCTTCTTTCAGCAATTCAAATAACACAGGCATGTTATTAGGATCTTGAGATTACCCATGTCTCCTCCCTAACAATTATATATGGAGTATTAAAATCAAGACCATGGATATAATATACCAACAGGGGATATAATGCAAGGATAAATAATATCTTTTTCTGGAATATTTGCATTTATTATCCTACCAATAATGAATAATAATTTATGTGTCATTGGTTACAATGTGCAGTTTCTGGTGCTTGTTACTTTATACAGTAAGTTGATTTTGAAGAAATGCATAATATAGAAATAACTAATTAAAATGTAACTAATAATATACTTCATTATGGTATGAATTTGACATTCAAGACATTAAACATGTAGAACATACACATATCATGGCAGAAAATATAGAAGAAATAATACCGTGATGTACTTCATATTAAACATGTCATTTATATGACATACTTTTTGTCCATTTGCTATTGTTATAATACACAAATTACATTAAAACATATTCTATGATATAGAAACATATAATTTAAGCCAGTTTGTTAGAAGTTTGGACATACAGACATATAGAATTAAACTACATTGATATTTTATTACACATTACATAATAACGACAGTGTGGCATAGTGGAGAGATGGTTTTGGTGGCAAGAGGACATGGGTTCAAGTCCTGACTTCTCAACACACTGGCTTTGTGAATCTGAGCAAGTCACTAAACTTCTCTGGGCCTCAGGCAACTTTGTAAGACTGTGAATTATAGACAAGATGCTGATACACATCTTAAAGAAAGTTCTTCTTTGGGAGCCCCAGGTATTAATGAAAGCGCAGGTATGGGGGGTGGAAAGAGAGTTATCATTAGCTTACATTTACATAGTATTTGGCAGTTTTGGAACTGCTTTTTCACATCCTTCCTGTGACATAGATTGTAGAAACATGATTATTTCTATTTTATAGTTAAGGACAAAAGGGCTCAAAGGTCAGGTAACTGCCAGCTGCCAAACACCTTCAGTGCATTTTTTCACTATCATTGCATATATATGTGTGTGTATATATGTACATACATACATACACATATCTTTTTTGGGGGGAGGGGTTAGAGATATGTGACAATAGTCAAACATCAATAATCCAACCAAGTGATTGCTATATGGCTATCAAAAGGTAGGCAATGTAGGCAGTGTAGTATAGAAGGCAAAACATGTCAATAACTCTGGAGAGATTGTTCTAGCTCTAGCAGAATGTTTGTATTAGGAAATAGTGAGGAATAATCTACTTTGTCCAGCTGCTCTCCTGGAATTACAAAGATGAAACACACTATAATCTTTAGCGCTTGAGCAATCCAAAGGTGGGATAACATATGCACAAAGATGAAATATACTATAATCTACTTGAGGGCTTGGGCAGTCTAAAGGTGGGATAACATATGTACACAAAGAATACAAAACAGAATATCAGGGCAAGGGAGAGATCTGGACAACAAGCAATAAGAAATTTAAGGAGAGAGAGAGCAATTTCAGTGGAGGAGATCAGAGAATATTTAGAGAGGAAGTTGTTACCAGAGCTAGGCCTAGAAGAATCAAGAGATTTCAACAGAGAGAAATGTAGAGGAGAATCCATTCAGGTATAGAAGATGATGGGAGGAGGGAAAAAAAAAAACAAACACCTGGAGAGGAGGGCAGAAAAATAAAGAACTGAGATGGCAAATGTAATTAAGCTGAAATGTAACATGCAAGAAGGAGGTTACTATGATATAAGACTATAATTTTAACAGTTGTAGCATGGTGCTAAATGGTTAAAGATCTGGAATACCAAGATAACGATTTGAGGATAATAGATTATAAAACTGGAAATCACCTTAGAGTCATCTACAACAATCTTATCATTTTATAGATAGGGAAACTCAAAGAAGAAAAAAAAGTAAAGAGATTTTCCCAGGGAAAATCAGACAAGGTTAAGATCAATAGCAGACTGCTTAGGTAGCACTATGAAGAGGGCCAGGAGAAGGGGAAGAACAGAGGCAAGATACTCAGTTAATAGGTGAGTTAGATGAGGACTTGAATAGGGATCACTGAAGAAGGAAAGGAGGGAGAGAGGAAAGAGATCTTTCAAAGGTCAAAGTGTTAGGTATCCACTGGAACGTGGAAATGGTGAATGATGAGAGGAAAAAAAAAAGGAGTCCAAGATGTCTCTGATGTCTTTGTCCTGGGAGACTAGGAGGATGGAAGTAACCAAGAAAAAAGGTTAGACCTGGAAGCCTTTCATAAAGCACTATCCTAATGCTTCACAACAATGTGGGGGTGACCTTGGTTGCTTGAGAGCATGCCAATGGATTGTAAGTTTAACCATGCTAAAAAGAATTCATGTATGGTCCCAATGACAGACTGCATATGCTGTCTGAAGATCAGCCTAAGTTGGGAGAGGCTCATCCCCAGTACGCTGACCACTAGATCAATTTTTCAATAATTAAGAAGCAATGAAAAATTAAGATAATAGGATCATGGATTTAGAACTAGAGGAGACTTTATAGGACATCCAATTCAACCAATAATAAGAAGGCCAGGGAAGTTAAGTGACTTGCCCAAGGTCACACAGGTAGTAACATCAAAAGTAGAATTTGAATTCTGGTCCTAAGACACCAGAGTCAGTGCTGCTTCTACTGTTATCATGCTGCCTTTTGTATGATAGACCTCTTTGTTTATGAACCTCTGTGATCTCCTTCCATTTTTTAAGTCATGGCCATAGGGTATAAAAGAAGTGGATAAAAGTATACAGCTTTTACATAATGTATAAACATTAGTTTAACTGCAGGTACTCTAAACATGAGATCTTTGCTCCCTAATGTATTAACACACTTTTGGAAGAACCAAATCAATACTGATATTCTCATAAAAAACGCACCACTTCCATATTGTCTATGCTTTTTGCTTATATTCCCGATGAGTTAGAAAGTATTCAGTCAACTAAAATTAAGTGCCTACTATGTACCAGGAGCTGTGCTAAGACTGGGGATTAAAAGAAAGGCAAAAGATAATACTTTCTCTCAAGAAACTCACAACCTAATGGGAGAGACACAATGAAAACAATTATGTACAAACAAGCTACATACAGGATAAAAAGGAAATCATCAACAGAGGAAAGGGACTAGAATTAAGGACAGTTGGAAAAGGCTTCCTGTAGAAGGTAGGATTTTAGCAGGAATTTGAAAGAAGCCAAGGAACATAGGAGGCAGAAATGAGGAGAGTAAACTTTATGATCACGGGGAACGATTAGTGAAATGCCTGGAGTTAGGAGATAGAGTCTGCTTTTTTTCTCTAGGAACATTTTGTTACCTAGTAAATAAAGATTGCTTTGGTAAATCAACAGAATCCACTGTCCAGATATTCCCTCCAGTACTGCAGATCACAGTTCATCCCTACCCTCTCATCCTCAGGCAATTTTTTGTCATGTCTTCCCATCAGATTATTGTAGGGAATCTTACATTCTTTTTCCTCTTTCATCCATTTTGCATTTATAAAGATATGGTGTGCTACAGAATGCTGTTAGTGAAAGCCTCTTATCTCTTTAAGGGTACGCTCAATATGAGAGTAGATAATTCTGGTACGCATATGGGTAAGTAGTTATTAAGGTCCTCTTGGTTGCTTTTGGTAATGATACAATCTATCTTTCTGCTCCAGTCATTCAGCATCTTTACCTCTATTTGATATCACGAAAACCAATTCTTTAGTGCTTTTGCAATTGAATTTTCTTTTCAAACATAAATTTATTTCCTCTGCTTTTACAAGATCTGATCCAGCTGTCCTTTCCAACTTCATATTTACGAGGTCCATTTCCACTTTCTTGTATAGCATATTCCTATTATTCTACTGAAGATGCTCTCTGTTTTTTTCATATGCCACGTACCATAACCCTGAGGTTATTAAGACTCCAAATATGGTAGTTACCTGGTAGTTATTTCTATAAATGATGTTGGATTTTTCCACTTTTAAGCTCCTATTGACCTCCTTCCAATTCATTTGTAAATGTTTTGAAGATTACACCAGTTTCCTACTATATTTTGGATTCACAGAGCTATTAGGCACAAGGGTGGGGACCTGCGGTCTCAAGGCCACATGTGGCCCTCTAGGTCCTCAAATCTGGCAAAGGGCCACACTTGAGGACCTAGAAGGCCACATGTGGCCTTGAGGCTGAAGGTTCCCCACCCTTGTATTAGGGCATAATATGGAAGTATTTTGGATGGTTATGATTTGATGTACAGAGAGCTGGCCACTGGGCCAAAAAGATCTAGGTTTAAAAGTCATGTCTCTGACACCTATTGGCTGTATGATCTTGGACAAATCACTTAACCATAAATTAAGTGGCCTAAGTTGCAGTGAAATTCCTCACTAGTCTTTTAGCAAGATGTAGGCTAAATTAAAATGACCACGTGCATTTCTCAGATGAGATAAAAGGAATAGAGGCTGAATCTGTCATTGCAATGATATAGAAAACTCCCAAGTGAGGAAGCTGCCTCTGTGAATCCAGGTTGGCACCTACGCAGCTAAATTCAGCTTGCATCTTGCTAAAAAAAAAAAAAGGTCAGAAATGGCACAATCACCCTGCACCCACAAACACTGCCTAAAACAAGACTTTAAGTCATGGAATTGTTTATCAGATCTAACCTTTGAGGTCCTCAGCTTCATGGGAAATGAATGAGATCTTCCCAGAATATACTCTTGGGTTAAAGGATGCTTTTAACTAGCTGAGCCTCATACCAAGCTTTCTACTGATTGGTTTGATGTTCTTTGATATTTTATGAAGTTATGTTCCACCTCCATTTTTATTATCTTCCTCTATAATTATTTTACAAATGAATGTATATTCTAAACTGTTATTGCCCTTGACTGCCAAATCTCCCCGCTCAAGAAGAAGAACAAAGTTGTTTGTGGCCCAAAATGGTATCTGGGCTCTTTTGACTTCTTCACTATGGCAACTGCTTTCTATTGGTTAAACTTCTGAAGGAAAAGATAAAAATTGGAATCATATTTTTCTTTAATCCAAGTGGTAGTGCTGTATAGTGGATAGTACACTAGAACTTAATTAAGATTTGGGTTAAAAACCCCTTTCTGACACTTATTAGTTGTGTAATCCTTTGGCAAATCACTTAATCACTCTGAGCCTCAGTTTCCTCATCTACAAAATAGGAATAATAGTACCCATCTCACAGGATTGTTTTGAGACTCATAAAATAATGCATATAAAGCTCTTCAGAGGTTTTAAAGTCACTTAAATGTCAGCTATCACGATTACAAGCTTGCTTGGATAGGTCTAAACTGGAATAGTTGTAATTCTACACGTTATTTTTTAATCATTAGCCTTTCTTTTCATTCAATGTTGAGTCTGGTCCCCATTCTAACTATCTGATTATTTGACTAGACACAGATAGCCAAGTCAGAAATGACTCCTGCATCAGTAAGCAGCAGTTTCCTATCTATTAAAATAGAGTCAATTTCTTTCTTCTTTTTTTTTTTTGTGTGTGTGATGTACAGACCTCCTCATGTCCACTGACATTCTCTTCCTGAATAATGTATTCATGGTACACAAGCATGAGCCTTCTGAGTAATCTATAAATATTTAGCCTCTTTCATTTCTTAATCCTGAACTAAATGATCTCAAATTTTTTTCACTGACCTTCTCTATTGATACTGATATCTACTGATATTATTGAGTATCAGTGTAGATTGATTTTGAATGATCTAGTAGAGATTTTCATAGAATTTCTTTACCCTTTGCAACAGATGTCACATAAGTGACAATTATCTTCACTGTGCGTATGTATTTTGCTTTGTTAAAATTGCCATCGATCTCTTATTTGCCAAATCTAACGGCCTTTTTTTCATTTCTCACTGTCTTGAACTCTGCAGCATTTGACACCTTCTCCTGGATACTTCTTTTCTCTAGGTTTTTGTGACAATGCTCTCCTGGTTTTCCTTCTCTGTGTGACAACTCCTTATCAATTTCCCTGCTAATTCTTTACCCATGTCATGTTCACTAATTGTGGATGTCTTATAATACTCTGTCCTGGCCCTCATCTTCCCACCCCCCATTCTATCTCACTTGGTGATTGTTTTTAGGTAGATACTTCCCAGATCCATACATTCAATTCAGTCTATAGCCATGCATCACCAAGTGCTCTGTGGGCATTTTGAAATGGATTTCTTGAAGGCATCTTGAATAGAGCTTATTATCTTTTCTCCCAAACTCTCCCCTCTTCCTTACTTCTCTATTATTTTGGGGAATACCACCATCCTTTCAGTCACGCAGACACTCAACCTTGTGTCAAGTCATTCTTGACTCCTCATTTTCACTCACCCCACATATCCAAATAGTTGCCATATCTTGCTCTTTCTACTTAACAGCATCTTTTGTATGTGTTCCATTTTCTCCACTCACACAACCACCACATTATTTAGGCTCTTACCACTTCTAGTCGGTCTCCCTGACTTGAATGATTCTCTCTAGTTCAATCTATCCTGTACTCATCTGCCAAAGCTATCTACTAAAAGCCCAGATGTGACCGTGTCAGTCCCTTCTTAATAAACTACAGTGTCCCCTTACCACCCCAAGGATCAAACTTGAAATCCTTGTTTGGCTTTTCAAGCCCTTTATAATCTTGGCCCTTTCTATTTTTTCAGTCTTCTTGTACTTCTGTTGTTGTTCAGTTGTTTCAATCATGTCTGATTCTTGGCAAAGATACTGGAGTGGTTTGCCATTTTCTTCTCCAGCTCATTTTATAGATGAGGAAACTGAGGCATGGAGGTTAAATAATTTGCTCAAAGTCACACAGCTAGTCAGTGTCTGAGGCTGGATTTGAACTCAGGTCTTCCTCACTCCAGGCCCGGTGGTCTGTCTACTGTGCCAGTTAGCTGCCCCTTTTATATCTTACTCCCTGTCCCCTATACTCCACAATGCAGCAACACTAGCCTTCTTTATCTTCTCTGAACACAACATATCATCTGCCTCCATGCTTTTATCTTTCAACGGTTGTGCCTCATGCCAGAGATAAGTCTCCCTGGTCTTCTCTGCCTCTTTTGCTTCCTTCATGACTCAGTTCAAATTCCAATTTTTGCAAGATGTCTTTCTTGGTCCCCACAGCTACTACTACTTTCCCTTCTGAAATTTACAATGCTCTGTATATAGCTTGTATTTACTTCATTATTTACAGGCTGTCTTCCCTATTAGAATGTGAAGTACTTGAGGTCAGGTGACGTTTTTGCTTTTCTTTATATTCTCCGGGTTTAATGTAGTGCTTGAATTCAGTAAGCACTCAATAAATGCTTTTTGATTATTTTATGTTCTTCATGAGCTCTGCAAGGTAAGATAACTGTGAATCCCATAAAACGTTATTTTTGTATTTCTCTTCTGTACTAACTCTGATAATTGTTCTATCTTTCTCTCTAAGGAAGACCAGTAATCTGTCCATTCATTTACCTGTAACATCTTTTTGTCTTTTGGTTTCATTAATAATTAGAATGTCAATACTGGTGTTGTTCAATTCTTGAATCTACTAACTTTCTTGACTGTTGGCCTATCCTATCTGGATTATTAGCATTTAACTGAATATTTTTGTTTTCTTGTTTGTTTGGTTTGGGTTCTTAATTTCATTGGTATAGGGAATTCCAGCAAAGGAAACTCCCTCTACCAAGATATGTGAGCTACAGTCAGAGAATTTCCTAGGGCTACTGAGAGTTTAGGTTCAGTGACATTTCCAAGGTCACAGAGCTGGTGTATGAGTATCAGAGTCAAAATTTGAACTCTAGTGTTCTTGATTCTGAGGCTGGCTCTTTATCCACTCACTCTACTTTATTTCCTCTCACTTAATAAGTTATTTTTTTTAAAGCTTAAGATATGATTCTCGGCACTCTTTCCCACCTTTGCAGGCACTCTGCCATCATTAGTGCGGAAACAGAAGAGGGCAATACAAGATGGAGGGCCATTTTATATCATAGTTAAGGTTGTCCCTAAAAAGAATGCAACAGATTTTTCTGACAGTGACATAAAGCATGTGCTTTTTCATTATTTGTATATACTAGGCTTTCTCTCTCTGATTTGAATAGTGGCATATTATCCTTCAAGAGATAAATAAAGCATAGATGATTAGTAATTTTAACACTAGTGGAGCCTTTCATCTCTCTTGCTCAGACCATCAACACTGGAGTCAAATAGTGTTAAATTATGATGATGTTTCTTTTGCTAACTGGACACCCATCCAGTCTAGTGAAACAAATTCATTTCACTCTCCACCCAAATAGCAATTAATGTGTAATGGCTTTCAGGCAATTCAAATATTATCTGTATATGGAACTGTAACCTTGAGGCAAAAGACCATATTCTGCAACCAATGTATTAAGTCAGCAAATTCCAGCTATAATGACATAGAAAAGATTAAAAAGTACACATTGCATATTAACATTTATAGAAGTAATGAATCCATTCAATGGATTACCAGGTAGGCTAGAAGCTAAAACTACTTGAGATGTAATTCCTTTCACCAGTCTTCCATTTTGTGCCTGTGCTATCCCTTCTTTTTCTCCTTGTTGCCTATCCTTTTCACTCTCTAATCCTTTGCAATTTATCATATCTTTTTTTTTTCATAGCCACCAAATATATGAAGCTGAAGGACTTTTACAGTTTTTTATTGCCTAGTTTATATCACTGATTGATCATGCCTAATTGGTTCCTGCCTCCAACAGGAAATAGACATGAAACTTTCTGGCTAGAGTAAAAGGTAGCTTTGGCATCATTGTCTTTTTGCTGCTTGAGCCTACTTCTGACTCACAATTTCTAAGCTTCAGTCCTTGACCAGCTGTAGCTCAGCATTCTAACCTGAATTCTTGGATGCTTTCTTTGGCCTCTGATCTACTTTCTTGCCTTAAGGTTCTGTTTTTTCAGTTCCTGATTAACTTTGTATGGCACCTAAATATGTCTTATCTCAGTATCTTGGCTGAATAGTAATGTCACAAAGGGGTTGTTGTCCATCGGTTACCCTCTACTTTTTTCTATGTGTTTTCCAGTTGCCTAATCATAAACCTGAGAAACAAAAAACTTACAAATACAAATTTATCACAGAAAACTTTTATTTTTCTTTTGGGGACTCTGGAAAGGATAGTTGTATATCCTTATCCTCAAGGCACTCACTATTTTTATTATGAAGAAATGTCATAAATAAACATAAAAGAATAAAGAATGCAAACAATATCTAAGATCAAAATTAAAGGGAGGGTAAGGAATAAACATTTACTAAGCACCTACTAAGTTTCAGACACTGTGCTTATAAGCACTCTACAAATACTATCTCGTTTGATACTAGGTTTTTCAATATATGAAACTTATTTCAATCAGATGCAATATTGATCAGCCATCATTTAGATGCAGCAAAACCTATAAATTTTTATTTGAGCAAGAAAAATGAGCTACAATTAAATTAAATTGAGAAAAATTAATTATTCATTATTTTTCTTGTTTTGTTAGCAACTACAAATGATAGCAAAAGCTAGGATGAAAAGGGCAAAAATAAATAGAAAATGTTATTTTATTATCTTTTCATTTGCTAAGGGCTAATCTTGAAGTGATCTCTTTCAAAACTATGATTATTTTGTAAATAAAAGCAAATCAGCTGTTCAAACACAGATGATAGCTTCTCAGTCAATGAACTGTATTTTTTGCCCATGAAAGTAAAGACAAAAATAATTATAGCAATAAGGGAAAAAGTACACCCACCCTCATACATATATGTCCTAATAGCAAAATCAAAGGGTTGAAAAAAGTAATGCATTCCATTACTAAGTAATGATCAAGACAGGGATAAGGTCTTCCTTTTGTTTGTTTGCTTTTTTAGCACTGTTTTCCACATAAAGTAAAATTAAGTAGCTAAAATGACCAACAGGATAATTAATATAATTATTAACAGTTACTTATTTTGCCATTACATTACATTTAATTACCATTTACATTAAGGCAACCCGAAGGTAATTTAGTCTCATTTCCTCATTTTACAGCTGAGGAATTAAGGCCCAGAGAGGTTAAATTACTCTCGTAAAGTCACAAAGCTAGAAGGTCTCAGAACTAGGTACTACACCCACAAACTGAATCCAAGTTCTGTTCTTTCCATTATGTTATTGGATAATTTATTGAAATTCTCGTAAGAAAATAACAAAATGGTTAATATATGTAAAGCACTTTGCAAAATTTAAAGAATTATATAAATATGAACTATTACTACCACTGTTTCTACAATATTAGAGATTATTTACATTTCCTTCCTTGTAAATTTCTATGGATTGAATCGAGGTTTAAAAAGGGGAGCAAAAGGAATGTCAAGACACTTACTTTTTCATTAGATATTTTTTCACCAAAAATGTATTAGAGATTTATGTACAATTTGACTATTAAAAATAGGTTGGCTTTCTAATTACTATTACTGCGGGTGGGGGTGGGAAGAGGTGTTGTTATACTGGGTTTCTTTTGCTTTGGGTTGCTTTAATTCTATTTGTTTTTTTTCTTTTTTAAAAAGGCCCAGACCGCATTGGAACACCCCTATGGGTACCTTCATTGTCACCACTATAGTGCCTTCCTTTTTGTCTTCTCACAATACAAATCTAACATAAGGAAGAATATAGGGGAAAGAAGAGGGGCAGCAATGTAGTGAGGAAATGATTACAGTTTTTCTCCTCCATACTCACTCATGCACATTGAACCATTGTTCTATATGCTAGCAGGTATTAGAAAATGCCTTGACTTCTAATAGGCATTTAAATAACTGGGGTTCTAGAGGTACCATAACAACCAAATCATTGCATAATTAGGAGCTTAAGAGACTTATAACAAAATATTTGTTTAATTGAAATGGTCAAGGTATTCTAGTTATTAGAGATTTCTGGTAAAGTAGATTATGTGGTTGTGGTGGTGGCATTTCTCTTTTGGACAGAAACCCTGAAGGTCTTCCCTTCCTGATTAAGGAGATAATGTATCAGAAAAAAGCCCTAGGTTCAGCCTTTAGGGGATTAGGGGTGGAAATCTAAAAGCATATTAGTAAAATTCACTTGCCTCTGTGATGCAAGATCATCTTAATCAATCAATCAACAAGCATTTATTAAGTAACTATTATATGCTACACACAGTGTTCTAGGAATACAAAGGAAAGATTGAGACTGTCCCCACTCTTGCCATTTAGACTCATGTTCTAATGGGATACATATACAGGAATAGGATTAGGGAAGTGAGTCTCAGCAATCACAGGGCAGTAGATTGTTATATCCTTTCCACAAGCAAAGATATTATTAATTTGATTTTCCCCCTGATCAACAGCAAAAGGTAGGGAGATTCTAAGGTCCCTGTTCCTGATGGGGAGGAGGAAGGAGCACTGATAAAGCAGATGGAAAGACCAGGTAGTCAATGTCATGCTTGTAGATTGCTAGATGGGATGTGAAGCATTGTTTGGGGACAGCTTGACATAATGGGTGGAGATGTTTTCACTCATTTACTCACCCAAGTCCTTATTAGGAAAGCTCATCTCTAGAAGTAAGACGTAATGTAGAAAGAAGTCTACATGCAGCAGGCAAACAATATAAATCCGGGCAAAGGTAATCCTCTTATTAGAGGTTTTTGACAGGTATTCAACATGTTCTCACAGGGATGCTGGAATTCAGAAGCAGAAAACCCGGTCTTCCAGGGCACTGAGGTACCCTGGGATACCAATCAATGGCTCAGTTATAAGAGCAGTGTAAGGAGAACTGAAAGGAGTCAAAAGACTCCAGTTCTATCTTAACCCTGTTACACCTACTTTTGGGTTCCAAGACCATCAGTTTTCTCATTTGCAAAATTAAAAGCAGTGTTTGAACCTCATCAAATAATTCTAGAAGAAACTGCAACTGGAGGTGATGGGAATTTTAAAACCTGCAGGCATTTTTTCTCAAGACTTCTCAAAGAGAGAAAAATTCTAAAAGAATGGAAAAGATCAGGAATGGTACTTTTACTGGAAAAGAAAAAGCAATCAAGATACACTGGCAATCACTAACACAGAAGCTTGCATTTTTAATCTCTATCAAATATTTAGGAGAGAGAGAGAGAGAGAGAGGGAGAGAGAGAGAGAGAGAGAGAGAGAGTGTGTGTGTGTGTGTGTGTGTGTGTGTGTGTGTGTGTGTGTGTGTGTGTGTGTGCCTGCCTGTGTGCAGGCATGTGCATGTGTATATGTGCTCACCAAGGGCATACTGGCTGAAAAATAAGCTGTGAATAGACTAGTTTTCACAGGTTGTTTTATAAAGTGGATGACATCCTTAGGGTCACGCATCTTTTAGAAGTGTAAAGACTAAAAGATCCTTCTGTGTTTATTGTTTATTGACTTTAAGAAAGCATTTGACCTGGCAGAGCAAAACATAGCCTTGAAAGTTCTCCTCAGACAAGGTGTCTTTTATGTGTGCTTCAGATTTATATAAGACTCCATAACAGATATGACTGGAGAGCTTACTCTGTTCAACAATCTAATGAGTATTGATATTTAATGAGGTGTCAAACAGGAAGAAATACATTCTCTGGGTTTTTTTATCCGTGTCATGGAAAATTGTCTTGTTTAAAGTTTAAAATAAAGGTAAGATTCCCTATTGATAGTAATGATCTATAAATGCTCCCATTCATAGATAACCATATACTTACCTAATTTCATCCAACCCTGGAATGTTACAAAACCTCTTTAGCAACATACTACCTACTACTACTGGCAATAATAATAACTAGCATTTTTATAGTGCCTTAAATTTTGTAAGGTAATATATGCATATACATGTATATTTGATGCTCTCAACAATTACGAAAGGTAGGTGTTATTATAGGTTATCCCAATTTTGTAGATAAGGGAACTGAGGCTAAGAGAAGTTTAATGACTTGCCCAGGTACACATGGCTAGTAAATATCTGTGGCAGCATTTGAATTCTGTTCTTTCTGACTCCAAATCTACCCTTATATGCAAGATACTAATTTAATAAGGGTACTGGAAAATGAAAGTTGAAACACACACACATACACTCTCTCTCTCTCTCTCTCTCATACACAAACAAACTGCTCAAGATATTAAAAAGTAGTTGGATGGACAGCCTGGTTGCTCATCCATCCCCATGTACTTGATAAGTATTCTATTCAATTAATTAACATGCATATATTTATTAAGTATCTGCTAAGTTCCAGGTACTGTGCTTCATGGAGTATCAAGAAGTAAAAGAGGCCAAAAGCCTCTGCATTATATAGAAACCTGAGGTCTCTACAGTAGGAATACTTTCATCAGGAAGGGAGTTGAGAAAGTATGGGTAATGGTGAATACCGATACCATAAACATGAAATTGACTATGATCTATCATCATCATCATCATCATCATCATCATCATATCATCATCATCATCATCATCATCACCACTAACATTTAAATAGCACCTACCATGTGCCAGGCGCTGTGCTAAAGTGCTTTGATTCTCACAATGGCCCTGGGAGGCAGGTATTATTATTATTACCCCCATTTTACAGATGAGTAAACTAAGGCAAACAGAAGTTAAATGAGTTGCCTAGGGTCACGCAGCTAACACATTTCTTGCCATCATTTCAGAGTCAATTTCCTGCCAGAATACCAGTTGATTACAGCAAAGGTCAAAATAAATATCAAATTAGGAGAAAGAACAAAAATGTGAAAATGACATTGTATACCACAATTAAAGTTTCTGATTAAACAGGCTATTGACTATGAAAATGGGAAATGGTCAAAAATAAAGGTGTTAACTATCCACACCTTTCTCAGAAACATTTAAATGATGTAAACCAGTGTTCAAAAAGAGGAGGAGGCTGAAAGATAGAAGTCACCTCTATGAACCGATTTTCCATCTTCTTGCCCAATAAAGAGGCATGGCACTGCCTTTGACCACAAACTCCTTGGACAAAGCATTCTGAAGGAAGATCACAAGATCATCTATGGAGGCTTGAAGGGACCTCAGGGCCTATCTACTCTAACCATTCTACTTTACCTTTGAGGAAACTGAAGGTCATAGATATTAAGTAACTTGGCCAAGGCTACACAGGTACTAAGTTTCAAAAGTGAGATTTGAACCCAGGCTGTCTGTCTCCAGAGCCAATGTCCTTTTCATTGCACCTTGATTCCTTTTCTTTTTTTTTAATATTTTTTTATTAAATTTATTTTTAGTTTTCAACATTTACTTCCACAAGATTTTGAGTTCCAAATTTTCACCCCATCTCACCCCTCCCCCCACCCCAAGATGGCATGCATTCTGACTATCCCTTCCCCTAGTCTTCCCTCCCTTCTTTCTCTACCCCCCTTCTCTTATCCCCTTCCCCTTCTGCTTTCCTGTAGGGCAGAATAGATTTCTGTACCCCATTTCCTGTATTTCTTATTTCCCAGTTGCATGTGAAAACTTTTTTAAATACGTGTTTTCATCACAATTCTTAATGATGGAACACTGTGAGCAATTAGCACCTCACAAGACAGGTGAGGAGAAAACTCATTTTTGTAAGATACTGGTGTGGTTTAGTTAAGCCAGATCTGCCCAATTGTATTTATAGATGAAACCAGAAGGACAACAAAGACATTTGAAGTGGAGCAGAAGAGATGTAATTTCCATTAGCAATTTAATATCATTGACAAGGGGGCAGCTAGGTGGAGCAGTGGATAGAGCAACAGGCCTAAAGTCAGAAAGACCTGAGTTCAAATCTGGCCTCATACTTATACTAGCTGTATGACCTTGGGCAAGTCATTTAACCCTGTTTACCTCAGTTTTTTCATTAGTAAAATGAGCTGAAGAAGGAAATGGCAAACCACTCCAATATCTTTGCCAAGAAAAGCCCAAAAGGAGTCATGAAGAATTGGACAGGACAGAAAATAATTAAGCAACAATAACAAATCATTGAGAACAGTGAAGCTATCACATTTGAACCTGACTGCTTCAATAACCTATGTACCATGTAAGGGAGTGGCTATGCCATTTCAAAAATGTCAAAATATAGGAGAGTACCCTGACCCAAGCTAATTCATAACAATAAAAAAAAAAACTTACGCTGGAGGCAAAATATTTTTTTTTTTTGCTTTTTGGTGAGGCAATCAGGGTTAAGTGACTTGCCCAGGGTCACACGGCTAGTAAGTGTTAAGTGTCTGAGGCTGGAGTTGAACTCAGGTCCTCCTGACTCCAGGGCCAGAGCTCTATTCACTGCATCACCTAACTGCCCCGGAGGCAAAATAATTTTAAAGACATTCAGGGAACAAGTGCTAAATGAATGCTTGTTGAATGAAAGAATGGATTAATAAATCAAAGAAAATGCTCAATGAATGTTTTGGAGGAAAGTTTTCATCATTGCTACAAATAGAGTCAAAGGCAGCTAGAGAAGAAATCAGGGATAAGTGACAAACTCAGTGATGTGAATGGCTATTATTGAGCCTACTGGATGGGGTGGTACTGTACTTTTCAGAATCATATGCTATAGAAAAATAGGAAAAGAGCCACATGAAGCTTAACAAATATTGTTTTGGCCATGGTACACAATAAAAAATCATTTTGAAATTCCTATTTGCTTTCTACATGTAGATGAATCTGGAATGATATTAAAAAATCATAGATTCACAAATAACTATGATAAGGAAAAATGTTAGATTTATGCATCTCTGATTGTAGTGACTTTTTTTCTTATTATCTTTTGAACTCAGTCACACATACAGGAGAAGCTTTCATACTAATACTCACCAAAATTGCTTTGTACAACTTTTATTATAAAATAATCTACACGTATGTTTACATGACCAAGAATTTCTGATTTATATATATATGACTACATTATACACACATACATACATACATCTTGTTATACATAGTTCATCAAATTAAGTTATTTCTTTTTCCTTTTTTTAGCTTATATATCAGTAAGTCTCTTTATTTTAGCTTTTTTTAATTTAATTTTAATTTTGGTTGAGTTTTCTTTGCTATAAGACATAAATGCTATATACAACATATAGCTATGCTATGAGACATATAAGACATAAATCTGATAGCTCTTTTAAGCTCTGAGACAATACTAATGCTTAGCCACTAGGCTATGCTAAAGGATAGCACATTTAATGGAATCTACTTCTGTCTCAAACACAAGCAAACAAGCATAAACCAGAGAAAGTTATAAAATGTTATGGAATAGGTTCATTTATTCACTTCCATCAGTAGGTAAAGGATCATAGCACATACTGTGACTCCTTTAAAATTACTTTTTCCATATATAGGTTAGATAAGGCAATTGGTTTATATAGGCTATATTTATTACTACATTTATTTTATTCAGATGAAACATATATATTTGCTTACCTATATTAAAACAGATTTTAATTTTCTAATATCAAACTATTCATTCAACAATATTTGTACTGAGTGCCTAAAGGATACTTTTTAAAATTGCTTATTTATTCTGCTCTTTGTATGTATTTTTGCATTGGCTATCCCTGCCTCTCCCTCTCAACTCACAATGCTCTGCCCTCCTTCATTACCTCAGTTTCCCTAGCTTATTCCACAAATTCTACCTTCTACAGACAGCCTTTCCTAGTCTTCCCAACTGTTATTGATTTCTCATCTGAGATTACCTTCCATAGGTATATTGTATCTTATATATAAATAGATTTTTACACATTGTCTCTCTCATTAGAACTTATATTTCTTGAGGGCAAAAGTCAGGTTTTTTGTTTTGTTTTGATTGTCAGCTGTTTTTTGTTGTTACTGTTGTTTTGTTTTGTTTTAGCCTTTCTTCGTATCCTCGGCGCTCTTAATGGATGCTTATGGGCCAGCATGTTTTACAGCAAATTAGTTTTATTTTTTTGCTTTAAAGGAGTTAAAAAAATTGAAAGCAACATTTGACAACTGAACTTTGCCTTTTACTATTGAAATGACACTTTCTTTACTAGGCTAAATTAATAACACTGTTCAATATTCTTATGCAGCACTTCATATTTTAATGCGTTTTGCTTTCATTTATAATTGCTATTCACAACTCTTAGAAGCATACTGTTTATCTTCTTTGCTAAAATTCATTAAGTACAACCTGTTATTAAGAAAAATGGTAGAATAAATAAAGTGTGTGTGTGTGTGTGTGTGTGTGTATGTATATATCCCCTTTTATCAGGATGTTTACAATCTAACTGGAATTACTCATTTGTAAATGAGGGTACCAACATCTATAAATGCTGCCTCAAGCAGTTCTGGGAATCACATGAAACAATGTAGACGAGTACTTAACAAATCTCAAAGCACTATATAAATGCCAGCTATTATAGTCATAGGGACAAATACACAACAGCATAAACAACAATGTATGAACAGTGATCAAATATTTACTGGGTTATAACACAAGGTAACATATGCTAAATGTCAAAGGAGAGTTGCAAACCACAAAAGCAACCAAAAAATCAGAGAGGAAGGGAAATCACTGTGGACTCAGGTTATGAAGGGAAAAAGAAAAAAATGTTAGCCCACATTACGTAACATTTCAAAGACTAGTCCTTAACACGGGCTAGAACTAACGTACTTAATTTGCATTCTGCTATTTAACCCACTTAAAAACTCTGTAAGAAGGGTTTCCTATGTCTGAAATAAAAAATAATCTTTTTCCTTCCAAGGCTTGTCTCTCTTTTCAATTATTCATAGTCAGAAGTTAATTATTTATCACAGAACGAATTACTGACAGAACACAATTCCTACAGCCCAAAAGCAAAGTGCTATTAATCTACCATTCCTACTACATTACTACACTTTGGTTTGTAATAACAGGATTTACAAGAACAAAGTTAGTTGACTTTAATTCTTTTACTAAACTTAATTAACCCCAGAAAAACCCAATTCTAAACACTTTTTTAAATTAAACTGATTCATTTATGAAGTGTTACATCCTTATTGTTTTCTTCCCTTCCTCACTGCACTTACTGCTTCTCCCACTTTATAGTTGACATATTTCTTTCAAAATAGCATGAAAAGCCTACAATATCTTTATCTGATATCATAGTCATGATGGTGGGTATCTATTGTATCACCAAGGTATCACAGATTTAGAATTTCAAAGAACATTAGAAATAATCTAACTCATTTTACAGATGAGGAAACTGAGATTTAGTGAGATCAGATGATCTTCCCAAAACCAGGCGGTAGTAAAACTAGTAGATTTGATATGTGATCCCAAGTCCTCTGACTTCTAATCCACTGATATTTCTATTATATTGGATTGTGAAAAAAATGATTCTTAATTTAGGTAAAGAGACTAATATATCAATCTTGGTTCAACTGTTTAGGAACCAGAAGAATGACATTTTCAATGAGATATTTTCATCTTTGAAGTCTCTTTAAGCTTTAATGATATTTTTCAGACATTATTTTTGACTGATGGATAGGACTCTTCTGGGAAATGTGAATTTAGTTACTACCGATTCTTAAATATATAATCTTTAAAATGTTCTCCCTTTACATTGTTTCATAATTATCTGTAGTTACTAGATACAACAAAACAAACCATTCTTATCCTACATTGCTAAGTCTCCAGGGATTTATTTTCCTAGTATTCAGAGCACAGTACACAGACACAAGACATTTTAATGAAAAAAGAAAAAAAAATCTAGACTGAGAATCAGGAAGAGACCTTGGTTATAATGTTGATAACTGTGTCACTGAAAAATCCATGAGATTTGCACAAATAACTTAACCTAAACAGAACTTTAGGTTATCAGCATGTTTAAATAGAAATTTATTGCTTAACAATCTGGTACTGGAACAATCTGGTATCGTCATCACCACCAACACCATAAGATAATAGATCAATAATAACTCCCATTTATACAAAACTTATGATAACTTTACCAATTCTAGAGATTAGGAAGCCAAGTTTCAAAAAATTTCATTGTCCAGGGTCATGCATCAGATCGGGATTTTCTGACTCCAGGACCATTGCTCTTTCCACTACTACATTCTGCTGAAACAAACTTGAGCAAGAATTCCTTTACAAGGGCAGATACTGCAGTTGGTATTATTAGATCATAAAGCATTGTGGTTTGGGTATAGGGTTAGTTGCAGGGTTTCTAGTATTGCTACTATTCTAGCCTTACCACTTAGTCTTTATCCAATGACTTGACAGTCTCAACTTGTTCATATCTTATATCACTCCTTTCTTTCATAGCTGAATTGCTAGAAAAGGCTATCTACTGATGTTTCCACCTCCCTTTTTCTTACTTTTAACTTTGAAATCTGGCTTCAGACCTCATCACTTACCTAGAAATGCTATCTAAAAAAACATTAATAATTTCCTAATTGCCTAATCTGTTGACCTCTTCTCAGTCTTGATCCTTTCTGACCTCTCTGAATCAGTCAATATTACTGACCACCCTCCCCTCCTGGATAATCTCTCTTCTGTGAGTTTTTGTGAAATTGTTATCTCACTTCTTCTACCTACCTGATTGCTCCTTCTCAATCTCCTTTGCTATGAGTCATCTTCTATGTCAGACCACCTAACTAACCTGCAAACCTCTATCCTGGGCTCTTTTCTAAATTCTTGACTTCAACAGCTCTCATAAGCTTAATTACCAGCTCTATAAAGATGACTCCAAGACATATAGTAGATCTCTAGTGAAAGAACCCACTACTTCTTGAGACAACTCAATCCACTTCTGGACAGCTCTAAAAAGCTAGGAAATTTTCTCTTAAATCAATTATAGATTCACCTCTTTGTAGCTTTCAACCACCACTCATAGTCCTGCCCTCAGGCAGAATAATCCTAATATCTCTTCCATATGACAGCCTCTATCACGTCCTCAAGTCTTCTCTAACATCTTTACACTAAACTTTCTCAGTTCCTTCAACCAAATTCCATGCAGCATAACCTCAAGGATTTTCACTCCCAGGTGACATTCCCTCTGAATGATCTCTAGCCTATCAATGTACTTCCCAGAGAGTGGCAACTAAATACAATACCCTAGATCTGTCCTCAACAGAACAAAGTACAGTGGTACTACATCACCTAGTCCTAGACACTATTCGTCTCTTCTTTTTTTTTTTGCGAGACAATGGGGTGAAGTGACTTGCCCAGGGTCACACAGCTAGTAAGTATCACGTGTCTGAGGGCAGATTTGAACTCAGGTCTTCCTGAATTCAGGGCAGAAGCTCTATCCACTGCACCACCTAGCTGCCACTATATGCATTTCTTCTTAATGAAGGTTAAGACTAGCTGTGTAGGCTGCCTCATCAAACTGTTGACTCATGTTAAGCTTGAAGTCCACTGAAATGCTCAGGTCTTTAAAGATGGAATAATCAATCAAAAATAATGTATTAAACAGCTACTCTATGTCAGGCACTGTGCTAAGCACTGAGGATGCAAGTACAAAGAATAAAACAATTCCTACCCACAAGTTTATGTTATGATAGGGGAGATAATAAGACACATAAACATATATGTGTGTGTGTGTGTGTGTGTGTGTGTGTGTGTGTGTAGCACAAATAATGAAAACATATACGTTTATATTAAGTATTTAAATTAGAGCATATAAATTTATATAAATACTACTGTGCTATAAAAAAATTATGAGCTCAAAGATCTTAGAAAAACATGGATCTGAGGGCAGCTAGATGGCACAGTGGATAGAGCACTGGCCCTGGAGTCAGGAGGAACTGAGTTCAAATCCAGCCTTAGATACATGATACTCACTAGCTGTGTGACCCTGGGCAAATCACTTAACCCTAACGGCCTCACCAAAAAAAAAAAGAAAAAAAAAAGAAAAACATGGATCAACTTGGATGAAATAACAAAGAGCAAAATTAGCAGAACCAAGAGAACATTGTATACAGTAATAGCAATGTTGTTTTAAGAACAATTTTGAGAGAATAAGCCATTTTGACTATTATAAATACCCAAATTAACTACAAAGGATATATGAAGGAAGACACTATCTGCATCCAGAGAAAGAACTGATAAACAGAAGTATGTATAGAATGATTTTATACATATATACATATTGGTAGCCATCTCTAGGATGGAAGGAGTGTAAAAAAGAAAAAAAAAGAAATTTCTATGATAACTTTATTATATATTTAAAAGGAATAGCCAGGTGTACATAATAGATTTGCAGTTTCATGTGCAATCATCTTTTTATTACGCTATGTTATAGAAATGCTTTTTTATTTCATAAATTAAAAATAAGATTAATAAAAAAGAGAAAAAATAAAGTAGTTAAATGGTAACTAGTTGGGGAGGTAGAGTGTTAGTAGCTGGAGACAGAGGGAGAAGATTGGGTAAAGCTTCATGAGGAAACTTAAACTTGATCTGGTAAGGAGGGAGTATACGCCAAGCTTATGGGATAGCATGTCATGTGTAAGGAATAAAAAGAAGGTCATTTTGGCTAGATTATAGAAGACAGAAAGGGGAATAATGTCCAATGAGATTAGAAAGATAAGTTGGAGCTAACTGTTCAAAACCAACCTCCTCATTAAAATACTGATGTTACCAATCCTCTCAAGTCAACACTCACCCACTATGCTTCATATGTGGTGGTTTATCCATTCTCACGGCCAATTTGATTTTCAGATCAGAATCCTGGCTGTTTTTTGGAACGACCATTCTGTGCAATTCAGCTGTCTTTGAGCTGTTGGAAGTTGGATACAAAATTACCTGCAAGAAACAAAATGGAAAACTTTTCAGTGTATTTACACAGAAATCCTTCTTGCTGGCACCAAGATCTTTCTTATATATTTCCCAGTTTGAAAAAGAGAGTCCTCAAGGCCCAAATATGCCTAAGGTATTACTTGATTTCCTCCTGTCACAGAAGATGAGGATTCAGATGCATACTTATTTGTTTTCTTACAAATGTTCATTTTCATATTATAACATATTTTCCTCTTATGTCACATCATAGGGAATTAAAAACACAATGGGACTCAGCTGAAATGACAGCAGAAAAATGCCCTGTACAAGGAAATGGACACTTCGGATTTCAGTACTGTACTTTATAGGGAAGAAAAATTCTGAAATTGTGCTCTTTGAAACTAAATATATTGCTCTACAAAAGGAAAACTAATCTCAGGCAGCACAAACCATACTCATTTTAATATTTTCATTATAAAATTGATATACTAATGGAAATCAATTAGAAGTGGAAAAGACATTGTTAAAGTAGATTTTCTGCTTGTATCATAGGCTCAATGAAGGACTGATGCTGAATAATTTTTTTTGAACACCAGGAACATGTAGTCACAGCTCAAATAAAGTATTTTTGATCAATTTGTGAAAAAATAGAATTTATTTAACATAGCAACATGATGGCAAAACAACTGGCCAGAATTTTATCCAAAAAGCTAGTCTGCTTATTGGTGTTTCACAAATAAAAACAACAGGTCCTTCCTGCCCCAACAGAGCCCTCACCCCTGCTTTCGAACCAGTTATATGATTTAGACATAGTCCAGATTTAGTGATGACATCCTTTAGACAGAGTCTAAATACTTGGAATACTCTCTTTCCTCCACTGACCTTTTTTCTTTCAGGACACAGTTTAAATCACATCCCAAGGGATATATGCTTGCCCTCTTTTGCTTGACATTTTTATCAATGATTTACATAAAAGCATAGATCAAATCTGTGGATAACACAAAGCTGAGAGAGATGGTTAACACAATGAATGACAATCAGCATCTTAAAAGATATTAGCAGGCTATATGGCATTAGGTTGAACTAATAAAGATAAAATGTAATGGGGATAAATGTGAAGGCTTACATTTGAGTTAAAAAAATAATGGGTTTATACATAGGTCTGAAAAAGGTCTGTTGACTTTCAGTGGACTACAAACAGAAAAGGTGTGGTGTGGCTAAAAATAAATTAATGTTATCTTTGTCTGCATTAAGAAATGCATAGCATAGCTCTGGGGAATAAGGAAATGATCATCCCACTGTACATTGTCCTGACTAGACCAGGGCTTCTTTAACTTTTTCCCTTCATGACCCTTTTACCCCTTTTGGGCAGTGTTCATCGGCACTGCATGTCTCCAGGGCACGCACAGTGCAAAGTATGCACGCTTTGTATTTAGAACTAACACTGCAGTGAAGTTGCTCAAGCAAAATGGGTGAGCCCTGCCAGAAACACCTTGGATTCATTATGCACCTGATTTTGAATTAATTTTTGGTCACTGCACATTTAGAAACCTCTTACTGTTGCCAAATTTTTCACAATTCCATGGGATTGCAAACCACAATTTAAGAAGCGCTGGAGTAGACCACATCTGGAGTATCATGTTCAGTTATGAAAACCACCGAACATTGGCAAATGCACAATGTCCAGAGGAGAGCATCCAGGGTGGTGAAGTTTTTTTTTTTAATTGTATTTTATTGTTCTCCCAATTACATGTCAAGATAATTTTTATAGCATTCATTTTTATAAGATTTTGAGGTTGTTTTGAGTTTTTTTCTCCCTCTCTCCCTCCCCTCCCCTCTTCCTAAAATGGTAGGCAATTTGATATAGGTTGTAGATGTGCCATCATGTAAAACATATTTCCATATTAGTCACAGTTAGGAAAAGAAGAAACAGATCAAAAGGAAAAAAATACTTAACTTCCTTTAAGCCTCAGCTCTCAAAGCTTTTACTCATTCCTCCAGTTCTAAGTCCTATATGTCATTTGCTTCAGTACAATGCAAACTCCCTGAAGGTAGGAACCTTTTTTTTCCAATTTCTAATTGTCTAGCAAAGTAGGCACTTAAATGCTTGTGGAAAAGAAATAAGGCCATAGGAATCAATAGTGAGTTTATCCAGAATTTTAGACCTGTGATTTTAAGTAGGAATGTCAACTCTTCTGGTCAAATATTGTTGTTATTTGTCCTTTATTCTTAAAGAGGACCAATGACATCAGGAAGATGATGTCTTGACTTGCAAGCGAACTGGATTTACGTGAAGCAGTACATGTGCAAAGTCACCAGCCTTACTCTCTCCTCCAGAGCCATCTGGGTCCAGTGATAAGACATAGATCAGGATGACTGGGATGGCCCAGGATGCAGTGGGAGAGCTTGGCCTTTTTAAGCTAAGATCTTTCTCAGGTCTCAGTTTGACTGAGGCAAGGCCCATTTGGTGACTAAGGCTAGGTAAGAAATAAGGCAAAGAATGGCCTCTTTTACCTACTTAAAAAAAAAATCTACCTGGGAGGGGAAGACCCTCAAGGGTTTCTGGCAAGAACAGAAACAATTGCTATTTACACTCATTCTAATCTATCAAAACCCAAATAATGACCAAAAGAGGCTTGAGGTAGGACTTGTTATTGGCCAATCAGTGAGAGCCAGAGTGATTTAGCTTTAAGGCATAATCAAGTAGCTCCATTTGAATTTGACTGTATCTGGGGATATAAAGAAGATCAGGTACTTATGAGGTTAGTAGTCACGCTTTTTGACAGGGCCCAAACCCTGGAAATACTTAATCCTGAGCTAGTTTTATCTTTGGGACCTATTTTCTTCTCTCTTGTAAGCCCCTGGGATTGGCTTGCCTTTCATTTGATATTACTCTGCCACCTAGGTCTCTTTCTACCCAGGTACCAGGAAAGAAAGGACATATATCACTAGCTCTCCGTATTCTATCATTGCTGAAATAAGTACACACTCTTCTTTTAGTTTTCTAAGGAATTTTATCATTAGCACATAACAGAAAATGCAAATGAAACAATGGCACAAAGTTACTAGAATTCTTGAAACACTTAATAGATTAATAGGCAACCATGGGAAATGAATAGAACTAGGTTTGATGTTTTCTTTTTTCAATCTCTTGGACTTTTTCACCAACTCATATTCCCCATTTTTTGCCTTAGGGATCAATCCTCTTAGAGGGATCAGAAGGACAATCAAAAAAGAACCTTACTGGGCAAAGACTGGCATGTATCCAGCTGGTTATAAAACTCACTCATTCCTTGTTTCTATCCTTTGCCTCAACTCTATCAGGCTTGATGCTAAATGAAACTATTCAGTCTTCTGACCCAGGGAAGATTGGGATTGATAATGCTGCAAGATCTGATGGAATTGTCATTTTCTATCAGAACTTGCATATGAGTTTTCTTTACAGATGTAGGTATCTAAGTCAACTCCTCTGTCTCTGGGCTCAATTCTATTTCTGTGCCATAGGTGCCTCAAAATTCTTGTATCCTTTTTTGTTTCCTGGCTCCCTATGTGTCCTAAATGTGCTTCCTTTGTACTTCACACTTAACCTCCTTTACCCCTGCTGTCCAAATGCGAAACATCTTCCAATAGCCATTGTCATCCTACCTCTTCTTTCAAAGTGTATGTTCCTCAATGAACCTTCCTGCTTCTGTTCTCAGAGTGACAGAGTAGAACTAACTCACATGCTTTGAGTTCAATGGATCATCATCATTATTGTTGATGATTACAAAGTGCTTTAAAACATGATCTTGTTTGATCCTTACAACAACCTTTTGGGGTAGAGAAGAGGAAAATGAACACAGGACCATAGATTTCAAGTTAGAAAGGACTTTAGAAGCCATCTAGTTCAATATCTTCATTTTATAAACAAGCAAAGTAAGATTTAAGGAGACTAGAGAACTTGTCTATGGTCACACAGCTAGTAGGATGTGACCCATGTTTTCCTGACTTCAACTCCAGAATTCCTTTTACTATACTTGTCTACAGTCACATAAATGTTTGAGGTGGGATTTAAACAAAGGTCTTCCTGTCTCCAAGTCCAAAACCCTATCCATTATGTTAAATTGCTTTTTTTTGCTCAGTTTACTAGTTCTACCATATTCCCCAAGTTCTCTTTGAGTATTCACCCCTCAACAGCCCCTAGGCAACAAATTCCTAGAATCCTAACACCACAGTTTTATAAGAAAAAACACACTGAGCATGCAATAATAAAGTTAGATTAGATGACCTGTAAGAGCCCTTCTACAACTCTTAATCTATACTTTTTGATCTTAAACAACTTCTACCAACAGTAAAAAGAAGGCTATTCTCTCATAGAAGTCTACCTTTTTCTGTAACATCATTAGCACTCTAAGTTTGGCAAATAGGAAGTACAGGAACAGGAATTAAAGCAATTGTTGTTAAAGCAACTGAAATGGTGACACTGGGGAACTAGACGGCAACTAGGTGAAGGCAGGGGAAAAGGTCCAGCTTCAGGGTGTTAGTCTTTCCTCTGAAACCCTAAACAGCGTACCAGATCCCTTTCTTTGCAGTCTGATCATGTGAGGGCCTGGGCAAAACCATCATAAACCTGCCAAGATTAGGATTACTTATTGGTAAGTGTGCAAATAAGGTAGGAGGAGGAAAAGAGTTAGAGTTAGGGAAAATCCAGAAACAATCTTCCACAGTTTTCCCCCTGGCTTAAAAGGTCACAAATAGGAAGTCCCTATATCCACAGTCTTTTAGATCTTCCTTCAACAGCATTTAATAGAGATAAGAGAGACTTCAAGGAAGGATTGTGATGGCAGCCAATTTTATTTCAAAAGAATGAATTTCTTCTTATTGTTGAAAGTAGTGTGTTTAGTGTTTACCCTTCTAATAATTAAAATATTTTGTTTAAGACTCTCAAGCTTTATCAAGGATCCTTCCACAGTCAATCCTATTTCATTTGACTTTAATTATACACACACACTAATTACATCCTTAAATTTAACAAACTATTATGCTCCTTTTCTTACAAGGAAAGTAACTATTTCTCCTAATCTTCATATACATATTATTACTTTTTCTGGGCAACATGAAAAAAAATGTACTGCTATTTTCATTCTCTATATTTTAAACAACTTATCAGCTAACATGGTACTCAACAAAATTTATTTGTGAACATATTTCTTATCCTTCCTTTAAAACCAATGTTATCTTCTTCATAAATACAATAGATACCACTTGTCATCTTCACTAATGTAAATCAACACATTGAGCTGTTTTTTCCCCAGTTTTGCTAAAATTCTTAACATCCCAGGAGATGAAATAACGCTTTTAAAGAATAATGATTATAATTTTGTGTGAATAAGGCTTTAAAGAATATATACACACATGCATACATATACATATATATGTATATATACAAATTTCCTTTAAGAAATACAACACCAGTTGCCAGCTAGGCAATGCAGCAGATATAAATGCTGAGCCTGGAGTCAGGAAGACTCCTCTTTCTGAGTTCAAATCTGGCCTCAGACACTGACTAGCTATGTGATCCTGGACAAGTCAACCCTGCTTGCTTCAGTTTCCTCATCTGTAAAACAAGCTAGAGAAGGTAATAGCAAACCACTTCAGTATCTTTGCCAAGAAAACTCCAAATGGGATCATGAAGCATCAGATGTGACTGAAAAATGACTAAACAATGACATTTTATTTATTTATTTTTTTTACCACAGAAAGCCTCAAAGTTAAGTTGCAGAGGGATTGTGATCTGCCTTGGTGCAGGGGGAATTTTAGATCTTTATAGTACTGAAATATGAAATGAAGCAAAATAGACTGGTTGTTTTCTCCAATAACATGATGCCTTTGCAGAGACTATTTTATTTTATTTATATTATAGCTTCTTGCCTTTTTGGTTTCTTTCTCTGAGTATATTAAAGTAACATAGTATTTTCACATAGCAAAAGTTCCCATAAAGCCTTGCACACAATAGAGGCTCTCTGCATGATATATTTATTTGTAAGGATATAGGTATATACTCATATATAGAAAATACATACATATCTGCATGTGTGGACACATCTATCTATTTACATATGTAGCTATCTCTATGATTTCACTGTTATAAGGAAGTTTGGGTGAAAAAGCATTCTTTACCCATGCAGTTCTGTAACTATTCTGCAACTAGATCTTAGCAAATGGCTTGGGGCATTAAGAGACCAAGCTATTTGCTCATGTTCACATAATAATCACTATGTGTTAGAGGAGAAATTTGCACCCAGACCTTTCTGACTTTGAAGCCAGTCTATCTACTATACCACACGACTTCTCATTCAAATATCTGATTTATAATAGCATATAATAGCACAGTTATTTTCAAGGAACAATCACATATTGGGACAACTAAGCTTCATATTTCAGGCACAGTTATGGGGAAACAAGTCTTTAAATGTAGTATTTTACTTTTCTTCTATTTTTTGCCATTGGCTCCTTTAATTTTTTTTTCTTGAAATAAGTTCTATAAGAGCTGGCAGGCAGACTAACACTAGCATGAATATTTCTGCTGCTCTTAACTCTGAGAAGCAGGATGTACATTTGGAATGAATTTATTTGAACGCCCCCACAAGCCTGAGTCTGGTCCTAGGATTTGCTTTACTAAAAGTATTCCACATCCCTTAAATAGGCAACAGGCTTAGCATTTTTAATGGGTCTAACAGGGAAATTCTGTCATTTCTTAGGGCTTTATTACAGCAGCAAGTGGAGGTGAATATTGCAGTAACTCTGAAATTATAAGGCAGATTTTCAAAAGGATGGTGACAATTCAAGTGTCTGTTGAAGATACAAAACCTGAAAAATAAAGAAACTAAAGTGCTTTAGCTTTATGCCTTCCTGAAGGCACTGCAAAGCAGCTGATTTCTGGTAGAGGATTCCATGGAACCAAAAAGTTTAGTCAATGCTAGCAAAAGGATGAGAAGGAACAATAGGGTGCCAAGCATGCCCCATCTTTGACATTTCATTTTACCTCTGAAAATGTCAGTGACAATAATAGTTAAGGGGTTTATAGGGACAGTTACTACACTGGGAAATTCAAAGGCAATTTTTATTGAAACTACTCCGGGGTTCCTTCTCCCCTCCTATTCCCTGTAAAAAAAAAACCTAGTGAAACAGTCCCAAGGCCAGAACAATAAAAATATATATATATATAGTTTTAGTTAAAAACACACTGGCTATTTGTAAAAAGTAAAGGAAGCAAATTGGAATGCTTTCTTAAGCACTTTTCTGTGTCTGAATATTCTAAAAGCTAATTGCGGTAACATTTAGAGGCTGGCTGCTAGTATTCTGGGATCATAGAGTGCTTCTAGAATTGGAAGAGCCCTCAGAGGTCGGCTAATACAATCCTCTAATTTTTTCAGATGAAGAAACAGAGGTGCATGGAGATTAAGAGACTTTCCCAAGGTCAAAACTGTAGTTTACATCAGAGGCCAATGATTAGACCCAATCAGATTTTGTTTGTTTAGTTTAAAGAGGAAAAGTGGCAGCTCTGTTGTAGGTGTTGGCATCCAGAGCAATTTTCATCAGTTTGGAGAAATTGTGGAAATAATTTAATAAACATGTGAATAACAAAAACACTAAAGTCCATGAAGTTAGATAGATCAGCTATTCTATAACTTACAGGATGAGACAGTTAATTGAAGAACTGACAGGTTAACTAACTTGTCCACTGTCACAGAGCTAGTAAAAGCTTTGCTTTATGGGCCAATATAACAATAATTTCCAAGCTCTTGTGAAGTAAAACATATAACCTTGACCTTTTTTGTGTGAAGACTACAGTTACAGGAGATAACAGGTGTTGAAGAGATTATATCACAAAATTTATCACATTAACAAGAAAACTAGGATTATGGGTACAAATAAACCTACCACAACATTTGGTAAAGTATTATTAGCTTAGAAAAATCAACTTTCAGTAAGGAGAATCAGTGGCAATATATTGCTTAGTAAGGGACATCTTTTAAATTTTAATTAAAATTCTTGTATATAGTTGGACATTTTTAAGGCAATGGGATTACTAGATATAATGTGATGGATCTGTGATCTCATCAATGTGGCTATCTCCTGCAACAGCACAGATTCCAACTCACCCAGCTTTTATTGTGCTGACTATTGTCTGTGTTTTCCTTTAAATCTTAAACAGGCTATCTAACCAAAGTGCTGGAGATCTTCACCTAGGTCATTGTTCAGTTTCAATATGTGTACAAAATACTTGTAATCAGTGGTATGATGTTAAATGTTTAACAACCAACTATGAAAAAAAAGTGTGTATTTTATATAGACACATACATATGTAAGTTTATTATAATTTTTATTGATATAAGCCATGTTATATATAATGTATAAATAGCAAAATATGCAATATTCTTTATTACAAATTCTATATAGTTAATTGGTTCTCACTGAATAGTTTTTGTTCATTTTTCCGGAGTTCCTGTACTCTTTAGTTGCAGTTCAACTATGATTTAACAAGTGGAGTTGTATCCCAATCCATTAACTCCTTTCCTAATAAATTTACTGACATTAAATCTGATATTCGATCTACTGTTAAACTATTTATCACTCTTATACAAATTAAACTCCTTAAACTAAAACCTCTTTTAGCTTTAGCACTAGAGATTACAAGTGCTATCTCATTAGCTTACTGTATACTTGCAAGGATTAGAACACTGTCTGATTCTATGTTATTATCTGCCAAATCTCAAATATTTTTCAAATCAATTTAATGTTTTAACATTTCACTCAAACACTGTTTTCCCCACCAGCTATCCATCGTGAATTTAGCTCTTCATAAGGCCAAATAGAGTTCTAATAAATCAAAATAATTTTTTAAAAAGCTTTCATTGTTGTTTCTGTCCAATAAAACATAAGTTCATACATTGAATTATATTTTCTAGTAACATTCCTAAGAAGAGCATGAAATTTATTATTTTCCTAAATGTAATGTCTTTAAACTTATCTGACTGAAATCATCATCTTTAGATTTATGTTTTCCATTACTAATCTTTAAATTTTCCAAAGCTCTTTTGGTGTCTTTGATTAATTTTTTCACTTTCTTCATGTTAATTGAGCTTTATTGCAATGCAGCTGAAAGTAATGAAAATTTTTTCTAGAATATTAATCAATAAAGCAAGTTCTTACAAAAATAATACTAGCTAATATCTTTGTCAAATCAGAATATGAAAAAGAATAAGAAAAAATGCACATATAATACAAGATCTGTGCGTCATACAGCAGTAGTAGCTCTTAAACTACATGCTACCCATCTCTGCCTCAGTATTAACCTAATTATAATAATTTTAATTTCAAGTTCTTTAGTTACAGTTTCTAGCTTGATTTGTATCTTGCTTTTTATTTTTTTCTTATAATTTGTTATCAATTTTATCTTTGCACTGCCTATCTTATTACATGTAGATTATTAAAGATTATACCCATATCTGTAACAAATTATTTCCTGTTTAATATAATCATCTTCTTTGGGGGTGGGGTTATATGTGTGATGTACTTCTTATATCTAAAATCACTGAAATCTCTTCTTGAAGAAAATATTAATGACATATGAGTTAGGTTCTATAAAGTCTAGAAGCATTTGGTCATTTTCATTTCTTACTCCTCTACTCTGTTTTCCAATATTTTTTGTCATCCTCTCCTATTCCTGTCCATTGATGCAGTGATGTCACCCTGCCTCCCTTAAATACAATTCACTTACAAGTCAAGACTTTGCCTTCTTGATGTCATGGGTCCTCTTTGAGAACAAAGGACAAGCAACAGCAACAACAATATTAAAGTACAAGTGGATTTCATTGGAAGCATCTTTACTGAATTCTTCTATCTCCTCCTAATCTTTCTGTAAATCAGCAATAAACAAAGAGTCCATTTGCTGGAAGGTTCTATCTGCTGAGTGTCACTAGAGAAAGGTACTAAGACTGAGGGCAATCTGTGCAGACTCAGTCCCTGAACTTCTGCGGTAATTTAACATGTTATCTAATTTGAAAGCTTCCCTTTTCATTCATCTTTGGCTCCCTATCAAATGGCCACAGTGGCTATTTCAAATCTCCTCTAACCTCAAATCCCATACTCCAACCCCACCTTTCCTCATTCAGAGGAGGTTAAATTCCTATCTTCACTAAGAAGATGCAGGTTATCAGTTCTGAGTATTTTCATTCTTCTACTTCTCCACCTGTCTGCCCATCTCTTCCTCACTTCTATCACGGATGAAGTGACACCTCTGCTCGTCAAGGTCAACTCATTCTCTTGTGATCTTGATCTTGCTCATACTTCTAAAAGCATGCTCATTTACCACTATTTATTTTTTTATTTTTGATGAGGCAATGGGGTTAACCTGCCCAGGGTCACAAAGCTAGTGAATGTTACATGTCTGAGGGCAGATTTGAACTCAGGTCCTCCTGACTCCAGGACCAGAGCTCTATCCACTGTGCCACCTAGCTGCCCCCAATTTACCATTATTAAAAAAAAAAATCTCCACTGGACTTTGTTATACTCAGTTGATCCAACTCTTAATTTTCCATTTCATTTCTAATCTTCTAAAAAAAGAAACATGCTCTAGCTTCTTTCATTTCTTCACCATCTATTGATGTCTAGGTCAATACAACCCCATCACTCTGCTGAAACTGCTTTCCCAAATATCACCAATGTTAGCTTTTAATTTCCAAATCTAATGGCCTTTTCTCAGGTCTCATTCTTACTGGCCATTTGGTAGCTTCTGACACTACTGAGAGTCCCTTCTTCCTGGATACTTTCTCCAGGCTCTGTTCACCTTACTGCTTCTTGATGGTCTTTGCTGGTTTGTCACCTTCCCTCTGTCTAAGGGTAGATGTTCCCAAAGTGTAGATGTTCTTTGTCCTGGGCATTTTTCTCTTCTCAATGAACTTCAGTAATCCATGTATGGTATAATGTACCATCCTAAAGTCTAACTCTTAATTGAAAAGATTTTTTTTAATATTCAATGCTCTACCATTATCCCAAATTTTGTCAATATATCAAATATTAAGACTTCCATTCACATATTAGTCTTGCTACTGTCAGATGAAACGTAACCATTTACTCTCCACAACAACCCTTTGAGGTAGGTACTATGGGTGTTATTATTGCCAATAGTGCAGTGAGGAAACTGAGGCTTGGAGAATACCTATGTCTATACAACAAGTTGACTGTTAAAGGAAGGTTTCAGAAACATTTCTCACTTGACTCCAACTCTGGAGTCTTTTGCATTAAATCATGCAGCCTTTCTGCCTCTGTGGGGATCAAAGGAGATAAAGCAAAACTTCAGAAACCTTGAAGTGCTATATAAATACCAACTATCATTTTTATCACGGTTCATGATATAAAAATTGTCTTTTACTTTCATTTTTTCCCCTTCAGATCCATGTATGGGAGGGGAACAAGATTGTTTGGCAAGCACAGGACAGGTTGGCAGGGCTTTAGCAGTTTGGTTTATTCACAGACTGTCATTTCTTTACCTGTGTCACAGCATGATCTAGGATTCTTTCCAGCACTGAAAACAAAAAGGAACTGGATTTAGCCCAGCGAAGATGAGCCTGACAGGGGATGGACTTAATAATGATCTTTAAGTATATGAAAAGGTATTATATTAGTGACAGTGCAGCTGGTTTTTGTTTCCACTGAGGACAAATGGTAGTAAATCAAAACAACAAAAAAAGAGAGAGATAATTTAGATTAGACAGGGCCTAACATTATGAAATGCTGGAAAACATTACCAAGGAAAATCTTGCAGACTCAGCTTCTCAAGAAAGTCATCAGCTTCAATTTCCCTGACATTTGATCTTAGGCCCAAGTTTATGCCGTTTGTCCATAAATGCTGTCCCCTTGAACAGTAAGGATCTCTTGAGCTCAGGCATGCTTTCTGAAGGGCAGAGTTTCACAATGTTGATATTTATTTACCCCATTATGATTGTAGGTTTGTTAAGGGCAAAACCCATGTCATCTATTTATTTCCTTTTTGTCCTCTCATAGTGCCTATCCTAGTGCCACAAACAAGCGAGTGACATATCTAAAATTAAGCTGAGAAATGACATAGAAGTTATCTAGTGAAACTTCCTCGTCATATAGATGAGAAAACTGAGAGCCTGAGAGTCAGAGGGCTTTCTCAATGTCATGGCGAGGTTTAGGTCTCCAGGTCTCCTGTCCTGTGTTCCTGATGCTACAAATTTGCTGAAATGAACTGAACTAAGATGAAATCAGTTGAACATTTATTAAGCATCTACCTGTATGTCAAATACTATGATAGCCCCTAAGAATACAAATATAAATACAAGTCAACGCAAAAAGCATTTATTAAGTGCTTCACTTTATGTCAGGCATCAGGGATACAAAGAGAGGCAAAAACAGACCCTGCTCTGAAGGGGCTCACCTTCTAATGGGAGAGACAACATGTAAACAACTATGTAGATGCAACATGTATACATATATGTAGACACACATGCATATACATACATATGTACATATACATAAAACTAACCAGAGATAATCGCAAAGAGAAGGCACTAGAATTGGGGGGAGGGCTAGAAAGGCCTCCTGCAGAAGGTAGGATTTAAGCTGAGTCCTGAAGGCAGGAATCAGGGACAGAAGGAAGAATATTCTATGCATAGGCATCAGTAAAAAGGCATAGATATGTGATGGAGATGGTAGCCTTTTCTTTCAAGGTTAATTCTGGTTACTGGATTGTTGACTTACATGGGAAAAGATTACGTACAGTATTTTCTAGAGCTCTCTCTATTCTATTGTGCATAAAGATTTCCTAGCAAATTTCAAGTCCCATGAATATAAGGCTCCCCTTTGCCTTCACACCCATCTTAGCCAAATATGAGGTAAGCTTTTCTGCCACTGTATTTCTCTTGACTTAGATAAAGGCATGAGCTATTTTTCTTTTTCTTAAGTCAATTTAATGTACTGCAAGTTACCAGTTTCACATTCTCCCACTGAGGAGAGTAAAAGGGAGAAATGTATCCCCCCACAACTACAGACATGTTTCACTTATATGGGAGGAGAGAGCATCATTATTATTCTTCATCTATTTCTCTATGTCATAAATTATAAATAGTGGTAACCTTTATATATCCTTATAAATACAGTTCCTATTAGAGAACACTGCAATGGTAGCTTTATTGCCTTTTTTTCCAGTCATGGTTATAATAGTGTATGGCATTTATGGAGAGCCTTTCAACAGACCATCTCCAAATGCTTTGTACTATTCAAATTAATCCTCACAGTGCCCGTAGGAAGTTGGCATTGCTCTTGTTTTATAAGTAACTTGGCATTGAGGTTAGATGAATCTCTCAAGGTCACCCAGAAAACTGCTAAGGGACACTAAAAACTTCAGCTTCAAGCCCCCTGTTCATCTCAATACACATATGGCTCCCTAATTATTTCATAAACATTTGAACAACAACTTTGCTTGTCTCTTGCCCTTGTAATTAATTACTAATATGTCAACAACTGCACCACAAAAATGTGTACTACAACCATCTTAAGGATTGGTTTCAATATTTTAACTCTCTTTTTCCTCCAAGTAAGGACATAACACATTATGACAGGATATAGAACAGCAATAACAAACATTTATTAAGCACTTTCTCTGTATCAGACACTGTGCTAAGCAATGGGGATGCAAAGAAAGGGAAATACAATCTTTTCCATCAAGGAGCTCAAGGGATATAACATGTAAATAACCAAGTACATACAAGATACATACAGAGTAGATGGACTGTAATTTTGGAGCAGAAGTCTCTAGCAGATGGGGTAAGTTCCTTTCAAGTAGGGATTGTTTTATTTTTTGCATTTGTAACCCCAGCAACTAGCACAATTCCTGGGACATAGTCAAGTGCTTAACAAATCCTTGTTGATTGACTGACCAGGAAAGGCCTCCTGCAGAAGGTGGTATGAAATCATGTTTTATAGATTTAATCTGACAATTAGATCAATTTATTCGTACACTGATTTAAATTTGGCCACCCACAAAAGGGCCTCATAGCTCTTTCATACAGGACATGTGAATATGGATTCACAGATTCACTCACTCTAACCTGCCTTCACACTAATAGGTCTAGGTTCTCAGAGAAGGACCACCACCTACTGTTATACTTAAACTCTCCCAGAAAAACAAATGTAGTAATAATAAATCACAATCTATTCATAAACCTTCACACTTTCCAACCAATGTACTCAAATGCTTGGGGTTGAACAGACTCACTTGGAATTATGCCAGAGGCACATGGATGAAGAAAACCCATGTGCTTGGGGGGTAAATCAATTCTGGAACTGCCAAGATTGGTGTCCTCTTTCTTTCTCAGGAATGTCCTAAAAGATCTTTGACAAACAATTTCTGTGTTGAGCAGATACTTCCATTGCTAAGCTGAGTTACATTCATGCTATGCTTCACCAACATCTCATTGGGCACATGGGCAACCTTATATATCGCTTGAGTGTCTGCTCTGATTTTCTTCTTGCAAGCTGTTCCTCTGCTCTGCTTGACTTATTCTTCAAAAGCATCGGTAGTACCCATCACTTTCAGCTTCAAGATTGGCTGATGCAGTTCTGAAATCTGCCTTTGCAGCCTTCTCTTATCTTTCTAAGTTTAGACTGTAGGTCCTCTGAATTCTGCCCTTTTACCTCTCTTTCTCTTTTCTTCTCTTTCTGAGTCTACTTATGATTAGTAATCAAATTTTCATCTTCTGTCTATAATCAGACATATAAAATTTATTACAATTGCAGAATAGTTCTGGTGGGTAGAAGATTCTGGGAAGATAGTGGAATAGGTCAGAAAATTCCAGGCTTTCCAAATTTCCTCCAGAAAAAAATAAAGAACATTGCCTCAAAGTGAACACAGAGTGGCAGAAATAAATAAAAGTTGGGGTAAAGCAGTTGCCCTCCTAAGACAACTTAAGAGGATGTAAGGAAAGACTTGACCTCCAGGGGCCAAGCACAAAGTGCAAACATCTTTGTAGGCAGCTGGTTCAGGAGTAAGCCTTGGCCTTGGCCTCAGGAACTTTCACTTCATGGACAGTGTGAGACTTGGACAGCTGAGCAGGGGAAGACTGAAGGACCCTTCGCTATTGTGGGATGCCAGGCCCAGGTGTACTGACCAGATGTGGACACGGGCTGTAGCTGTAGGGGAGGAACAGCAAGCTCATGCCTGGTGAGTACAGGAGCAGTGTAGCAGGAACCCAGTTGGCTATGGGCACTTGAAGGAGACTGGAGTCCCTGGTTTCAGTTCGAGGGCAGAGCAGAGAGCTGAAGTTTGCAGCCACAAGAGAGACTGCAGAGAGCAAGAAAGGGACAGCATGGCTGGGGGCCCTATCCATGGCTTGGGGATGGAAAGGAGAGCCCAAGGTCGGGCCCCTGGACACAGCTCAGAAAACCACAGTAATAAGGACCTGAAGCATGTGGCACCATTCCCTACTCCTTGAGACGAGAGACAACTGTAATAATAAGCTGCTAGAATAAAACAAAACAAAACAAAATAAAATAAACATAAACAAGCAAAGGAAAAAGAACCTTACCATAGACAGTTACTAAGGGGATAGAGAAGATCTGGATTCATATTCAGAGGAAGATAGTAAAGTTAAAAAAGCTACTCTAACTCAAAGAGAAATATTAAATGGTCACAACCCCAAAGGGTTCTTAAGGAAAAGAAGGGAAAAAAAACTTTCAAAAATCAAATAAGAGAGACTGAGAAAAAATTAGGAAAAAAAAGAGCAATCCAAGAAAATCAAGTAAATTATGAGAAAAAAGTCAACCAAATGGAAAAAGAGATCCAAAAACTTAAGGAAGAAAATAACTCCTTGAAAACTAGAATTGGGCAAGGGAAGTGAATGATGTAATAAGGCACCAAGAAATAATACAACAAAATCAAAAGAACAAAAAAATAAAGGGGAATGCAAAACATCTTATGAGAAAAATAACTGATCTGGAGAGCATAATGAAGAGAAACAATGTAAGGAGATTACTGGACTACCTGAAAGTAACAACCAAAAAAAGGGTCTTGATACAATATTACAAGAAATTATTAAGGAAAATTGTCCTGACCTTGCTATCAGTACTCTTAAGACTGTTGTTATTACTTGGGTAGTTTGAAAGAAAGGCTTGGGCTGAGTATGATGGATTGATTTTAAAAAGTAAAACTGGGTAGGAAGAGGCAAAAAGGAGTAATTATCTCACATATAGTGGTGGAACCTTTACTCTCATCAGACCTTTGGTAAAAAGGGAACAAAATATACACGTAGAAGGGTAGAAAAGTCTTCTAGTGAAGGGACAGAATAAGGGAGGGACCCATTTTGGGGTAGGCAAGCTTAAAAATAGAAGGTTAAGGTAGCGGTTAGAAATAAATTAGATGTGTCAGGAGGAATAGGGTATACAGACAGAGAAGGATAAATAGTGAGGAAAAAAGGATGGAGGAAAATACACAACTAGTAATTACAACTTTCTGAATGGGATGAATTTATACATAAAGAGGAAATGAATAGCAGATTGGATTAAAAATCAGAATCTGACAATTCGTTGTTTACCAGAAACACAATTAAAAATGAAACATACACACAGAGTTAAAATAAAGGGCTGGAGTAGAATTTATTATGCTTCAGTTGATGTAAAAAAACCTGGGCTAGCAATTATGATCTTAAACAAAGTTAAAGCTAAAATAGATTTAATGAAAATAGATAAACAGGGAAACTACCCTATGTGTCACCAATATTATTCAACATTATTTTAGAAATGCTAGCAATAGCAGTAAAAGAAGAAAAAAGAAATGGAAGGCATCAGAATGGGAATTGAGGTTAATAAACTATCTTTTTAAAGGGACAATACAATGATATATTTGGAAAATTCTATGGATTCAACTAAAATTAGTTGAAAAAATTAATGATTTTAACAAAGTAATAGGATATGAAATGAACCCACTACACATCATCAGCATTTTTATGTATCACCAACAAAATCCTACAGGAAGAGATAGTCAGATACCCCATTTAAAATAATTGTAGACTGTACAAAATATTTGAGAATATATCTGCCAAAAAGACCCCAAAACTACATGAACGTAATTATAAAACACACATTATACAAATAAACTCAGATTTAAATCCTGGGAGAAATATAAATTGTTCATGGGTAGGCAAAGCCAATATAATAAAAATGACAATTTTACCTAACCTATTTATTCAGTGCCATCCCAATTAAATTACTAAAAAATATTTTACTGAGTCAGAAAAAAAATACAACAAAATTCATTTGGAAGAACATAAGGTCAAAAATTTCAAAGAAAATAATGCGAAAAAAATAATGGAAGGAGGTTCAGCAGTACCAGAATTGAAACTATATTATAAGACAGTAAATATCAAAACTATCTGGTCCTGGCTAAGAAATAGGTAGATCAGTGGAACTGAATAGACATACAATACACAATAGTGAACAAATATAAAGATTTAAGCTTTTGGGATAAGAATTTATTATTTGCTAAAACTGTTGGGAAAGTTGGAAAGCAGTCTGGCAGAAATTGAGCATAGACCAATATCTTAAACCATGTACCAAAATAAGGTCAAAATGGATATATGACTTTGACATAAAGGGGGATATCACAAGAAAATCAGAACATGGAACATATTATCTATCACACTAGGAAAACAATTTATGAATAAACAAGAGAAAGAGAGCAGTGTGAGGTATAAAATGGATAATTTCAATTATATTAAATTAAAAAGTTCTTGTACAAATACAACCAATGTAGCCAAAATTAGGAAAAATTTTTCATAGACACTCAGATTAAGATCTCATTTCTGAAATATATAAAGAACTTGGCCAAAATTATAAGAACATGAAGTTATTCCCCAATTGATAAATGGTCAAAAGATATGAACAGGCACTTTTTTGGTGAATAAATCAAAAACAAAATATGAAAAAAATGCTCTAAATCATTATTGATAAGAAAAATACAATTAACACAAATTTGAGATATCATCTTAGACATATCTGATTATGTAAAATGATAGGTGCCCTTCAATTGGGGAATGGCTAAATAAGTTGTAGTATATGATTATGATGGAATACTACTGTGCTATAAGAAATGATGAACTGGTTGCTCATAGAAAAAACATGGAAAGACTTGGACCTATGAAGGAAGATTCTATCCATCCTCCAGAGAAAGAACTCATAAATGGAAGTATGCCAGTGTGGTTCTGTGTGTGTATATGTGTGTGTGTGTATTTTATATATATATATATATATATATACATATATATGTATATATATATATATACATATATATGTGTATATATATATATATGTGTTTAATTATAGTCTTCTATAGGGTGGGATGGGGAGGGAGGGATAAAAAAATATAAAAAGTGCACAGCAGAAAACAACAGAAAACTTAAAAGGAAGCACAGAAAAGCTAGGTAAATTTGAAAACAATATGTAGTACTTGTTACATAGTTAAAAAAAAGTAAATAGTCTGAAATGGAAATTCATGGTTTTATAGTGAATCCTCTCTTTATGTTCTTCTATGTACATGGAAATGCTCTTCTTTATTTTTTCTCATTTTGTTATTTAAGTTTAAAATGAATAAAAAATTTTTAAAAATAACAGTTCTGGTGTTCATATTAATCCAGTCATAATACATATTATCTCATTCAAAATGAACACGTACTTTGCCTCAGAACTGAACAAATCACTTGGCCATAAACTGCTTCATGTGAAAAGTTTACAGATAATATCAGGTGTTTTAGATAAATTTCCAAATGTCCATTTGCCAAGTTGCAAAGGAGCCCTATGGTAAGAAATAGCACTGCACCGAGGGTCAAAAGATGTAGGACTGAGACCCAGTTATGATACAGGAAAGCTGTCACTAATTTTCACATTATAAACAATTGCTTGTAATGCTGTATCTTAAGCTCTCAATGGCTGGGCTGTAAGTAATCCCTGCAGAACCTGAAATCCTTATCACAATCAGGGCAAGAAATCTGAGTAAATTTTAAATGTTCAGGAAAATGGATATACATGCCAAAATGATAATATGCATGAAAATCTATAAAAAATCTACCATAGATATTTATCCTTTTTTCATAATATAGTACTTTACTGGATATTGATAGAGAGGGGAAAAAAAGAAAACAACAACAGCCAGCATGTGGGTGAGGAATCTGCCCAGCAGATGATGTCTAGATGGTGTGTGTGTGTGTGTGTGTGTGTGTGTGTGTGTGTGTGTGTGTGTGTGTGTATGTGTGAGCTCACATGTGTGTGTACATCCAAACCCTAATGAGAAGAATGTTTTCAGAGCCAGGGCTACTGTTGAGAGGAAAGCATGTTCGAGACAGGGGAAAGGGCTGACTGACAAAGTATCACTAAACTGAGGATGGTGGTGGGGAGGATTGTCATCATCATCATCATCATCATCATTATTACTATTATCATTATTATTATCATTATTAATTATAAGGTCTTATCATTTGACCTTGCAGGAACACAAATTCTAATGTTGAATTCCTAGAAACATTTCAAATTTAACATTTCCAAAACAACTCACTTTTTTCTCCCAAATCCACTCCTCTTTCACACTTGCTTTTCACAAGTCTCCTTTAATTCTCACAGTGCAATCAATCGCAAAATTTTGCCATTTCTACCTCTCTCACATCCAACTCTTATCTCTACTCAGCTACCACCTTAGGTCAGGCCCTCATCACCTCTTACGTAAATTATTTTAACAGCCTTTACACTGTTCTCACTGCTTCAAGTCTCCTGCTACAATCCATCCTCCACACAACTGCTAATATGACTTTCTGTAAATGTAGATCTCCCCATGTTACACCCTGCTCAAGCGCCAGTGACTCCTTATTGCCCTCCAAAGTAAAATATAAACTCTTCTGTTCAGTTTTTAAAATATTTCACCAGTCTTGTTTCAGATGCATTTCCCAGATGCATTGGACATCAGCTCTCCTCTTCAACCGACAAATTAGATTTTGCTTCATTCCTCACACGTGGTGCTCCATTCCCTGCCTCTGCCCCTTTGGGCCTGCTGTTCCTCGTGTCTGATGTGCTCTCCCTCCTGACCTCAGCCTCACGGAGTTACATTCTTCCTCCAATGATAAATCTCTAGCACTGCCTTCAAAATGATGCCTTTCACAGTCCATCAATAGCTTATTCTTTCTTACCCTAAATATCTTGTATTTGACTATTTCGTATTTACACTGGATATATGTATTCATTATATATTTATGTATGCATTTATCTCTCTTATTAGAATGCAAGCTCCTACAGAATAAGACTTGTTCCATTAATTTTATTTGTATCCTCCAATACCACGTTCCCTGCATGTAGAAAGCACTTAATTAATACTTTTTGATTGATGTTAGCAATGTCATGGACTTTATTAGTTAATAAAAGACTGGTTGGACAGATAGGTGGCACAATAGATAGAGCAAAAGACCTGGAGCCAGGAAGACTCATCTTCCTGAGTTCAAATCTGGCCTCATATACTTACTAGCTATGTGACCCTGGGCAAGTCACTTAAACCTATAAAATGAGCTGGAGAAGGAAATAGCAAACCACTCCAGTATCTTTGACAAGAAAACCCCAAAAGGGGTCACAAAGAGTTGGATATGACTGAAAATGACTAAACAACAAGTTGAAGCATTAAGTGTAGAAAATTTTTTCAAAAAGGCTGGTAGCAAAAGAGAAAAAAAATTATTACATTAACTTACTTAGTTTAATTAATTAATCCCTATTTAGGACATAAAAGACAAGGGAAGACTTTTTTTTAAAGGATTAAGGAAACTATAGCATGACTATAGCATATAATAGCATGACTATTAAGAAGGCAAGAAGTTATTAGAAAGGGGTATTACTGAAATGTATGAAAGACAGGATTATGCCTAGAGTAAGTTCAAATAATAAACAAAAAGAAATGAGATCAGGGGATAGGTAGAAGGTTTAGCTTTTTTGAGTGTTAAAGATACTTCTTTTTCTGTGACCAGAAATAAGTAAGGAAGAGTAGGTGATGACGGTGAGAATTTTTACAAAATGGAAGAGAGGAGTAAACTCCCATCAAATATTCTCCATTTCCCTCAAGGAGAGACTAAATCATCTGCTTTAAGTACATGCAGAGGTAGCACAGTTCAAAATGGTACCATTTTTTGTTGGCTTGTGAATGGGGAACAATATTCCCCTTTTTGCTTACCTTTGTAGCCCTGAATGATATACAGGGTTTTTTTGGGCAACACAATCTTCAGTTATGAATGTCCATTATTCAGTCTGTGCAAAGTTTGTAGAATTTCATGTTCTTTCTTCTCCCTCTTGTTCATTATATTTTATATCCTCTCCCCTTACTGTCAAATAATGTGTCTTCAGGGAATGCAAATTTTATTATCACAGAGCTATTCTCCCTTTGACAAATGCTATTAAAATAATATCTCTGTATATCTTAAAGATCTCCAGGCCTGAACTTCTCTTAATTCAAGAAACGTTTGACTCAGAATGTTTCTAGCACAACAACAACAACAAAATTTGGTATTCATTTCAATAGAATGTTAATCTCTAAACTCCTGATCTAGATATAATATAGGTCTTTTTTTTGGAAATAATTGTACATTTGAATGCCACAAATGTGTGATTTCTGGGATCATGTATTATTATACACTTCTCTGCATCCTTCTGACGGCATGAGTAATGAAAAAATATATGTAAAATACTTTAAAGCTATAAAATGATATAAATGTAAGCTTTTATTGCTATTATAATAATTGAGATTTGACTATACGTTAGGTGGGTGGTTTCTTATACTTTACAGGAGGAGAAGAAAAACACTTTTTAGTCATTTCAGTTTCACTTTGATTACTTATTAGAAAAATGTGCATGGTGAATTAAAGTAGACATTTATTTGATAAAATTAAATTTCATTCAATTTTGCATCAAATGTTACTAATACAATCACTAGGGCAGGCTTCTAGCAGAGACTATTAAAATAAAAGTAGATATTAACATTTTCTTTAAAATATGATGAAAAACTACATATCTATAATTCTGCCTATAGCCTGTGTTTTGAATTTTTACACATACCTCTCCACATCTCCACATATGTAGCTATATATGTAAACACATACAAAATAAATATACAATATTAATATTAAAGTTATCTAATTTGACATGGGAAATTTCTTAAAAATCACAGCATTTTAGATCTAGAAAGGACCACAGGGGTCATATGTGAACAGAAAAAATACTATCTATGCCTTTCCTAGCAAACAGTCATCAGGCCTCAACTGATGATTCCCCATTCTACTTTTGAACAGCTTTAATTGTTGGGAAGTTTGTTTGTTTGTTTGTTTGTATTTTTAAATTTTTTTTTTGTTAAGAGAGCATGTTGAATGAGAAAGTTCTAACATGTAGAATTAGGAGGATGAGGGAGCTCATGTGGGCCCTCAGGGGCACAGTGGATAGTGGCTAGAATGAAGCGGATAGATTGCTGGACCTAAAATCAGGAAGACCTGAACTCAAATTTGAATTTAGACACTTAGCTATGTGACTGTGGGCAATCACTAACTTCTGCTAGCTTCAGTTTCCTCATTTGTATAATGCGGATAATAATAGCACCAGATGAAATGAAATAATAATTGCGGAAACCTTAGCACAATGCTTGGTACATACTAATTGTTACATACATGTTAGCTATTATTATTATTATTAATATCCCTAAGGGTTGCTGTGAGGATGAAATGAGATAATTGCAAAATGCGTAGCATAAAGCCTGGCACATGGTAAGCACTATTTAAATGTTAGTGATGATGATGTCCAACTTTCATTTTCTCTGAAAAAAAAAAGGGTGGTAAAGGAGAGAAGATAGTCTTTTTCTTTGAAATACTCTAAGTTCTAAGGGTTAGTTGGGAGACGAGAGAAAGAATGCTCAAAAAAGGGGGAAAAAGAAATGTGTCAGGGAAAACGAAGGTGAGCCAAGGGTAGAATACACTATTTCTTTTAACTAGTACTCCAAAGGAGATTAGTCAAATGTAAAATGGTGTAGGGGAAGGGAGTGGGTATTTCTAGAGCCTCACTCTTGCCTAGTCAAATAAAGATAAAAAAATACAGTAGTAGTGGTAGCACTAGTACTAGTAGTAGCATGGAGTAGAAAAAAAGGAGAGTTAACTAGGGGAGATCATTATTTAAAACAAGAATTAAGAGAAAACTAAGTTTATATTTTCTTTAACGAGCTTTTGTACCTATTTTTCCACTTTGCCAATTCTACTGTTTAAGAAGTTCTTCTCTTCAGTGATTTTTTATATCTTTTTCTATTTCGCTAATTCTGTTTTTTTAAAGTTCTTTTCAGTGGAATTTTGTGCCTCTTTTACTAAGCTATTGACTCTCTTTTCATAATTTTCTTTCATAACTGTCATTTCTTCTTCAAATTTTTCCTCTACTTCTCCCATTTGATTTTGAAAATCCATTTTGAGCTCTTCCAGGAATATTTCTTGGGCCAGTGTCTGATTCACATTTTTCTTTGAGGCTTTGTTTGTAGATGTTTTGACACTTGTTTTATTCTAAGCTTGTGTCTTGATTTTCCCTATCACCACAGTAACCTTTTACGGTCAAGTTCTTTTTGTTATTGTTGTCTGTTCATTTTTCTAGCCCATTTCTTGACTTTTAAACTTTATGTTAAAGTTAGATTCTTATCTCAGGCTGGATAGGGTACTCCCAAGCTTTAGATTTTTTATGTGCCTGTTTTCTGAGTTGGTTCTAGGGATCTGTAAATTTTCGGTGCTTTCATGGTGACATTATCTAAGGAGAGGTGTAGTCACTGCTCTTCTGGACTGTGCTCCGGTCTTCACACAGGAAGGGATCTTGTTCCCCCGTAACTGCAAGTGCTAGTGCTCTTCTTGACCCTGGAACTGTGACTAAGTCCCCTGCTCTCCTGCAGTCACAAAGCAAATGCTCCTTTCTGCCTTGGGACTGAGATCTGTAGCCCTACTCCCTAGTGATAACCACAGGCACTCTTCTCTTTCCTGGAACTGTGACTGGGGCCGCTTCACATCCACAAGTGCTAGTGCTACTCTTTTCTCTTGAACTGTGACCCAGAATTGAGTATAGGCAATGTAACAAAGTCCTGAACACAACCCCAGCAAAGGATCTCCTTTAATTGCTTTATGACAAGCTGTCTGACCCTCTTACCACCTGTGGATTGAGTACTCCTGAAGCTGCTGCTGCTGTCATAGCCCCCTCTAAGGTCTGCTGTTAGCATTGCTGCAGAGTAGACTGTGCCCCAGGCCTACCACCACCTCAGTGTTACACAATTTTCTGCCAACCTCCTAAGTTGTCTTGAGCTTGAAAATTGTTTCACCCTGACCTTTTGTTGGTCCAGAATTTATATGAGGTGTTATTTTAAATTTGTTTGGAGGGAAATTTGGGAAAGTTCATATGAATTCCTGCCTCTATTCTGCCATTTTCAACATGGCTGAAAGCTATATTTATAAAGAAAGAAAACAGCATAAACCCCAGAGATGTGGGTCTCGGTTTGAAGGTTTCAGGAGGGGAGGCAGGGGGAATGGAAAGGATGAAAATAAGGGGATGACTAGTATAAGATGGCTCCAAATGCTGTAAATGAGAGTGTATACTCTTCTCCTTTGACTTTCTAGGTTCAATATTAATTTCCTTTACTGGTTCCATAATATCATGCATACAATGACTTCCAATCTACATATTCAGTCCTAACCTCTGCCTCCTGAGCATCGCTAACTTCCTGCTATACATCGTGACCTGGATGGTCTATCAACATCTCAAACTCACTACCCATCAGTCCTTCCTCCAAGCTTTCCTATTTCTGTTGAAGGTATCACCATCTTCTAGCCACCCCAATCCAGGTTCACATCCCTTGGAATCATTCTTAATAGATTACTGCTATCTTTAGAGAAAATATTTTCAGTTCAGTGCTAAATTTGGAAGCTAAATTGCAAAAGATTGAAGAGTGAAGTGCCTTGCAAATAATAAAGTGGTTAATAAAGGCATGTTGAATAAATAAAACTACTAGATCATCAGCAGTTAGTCATTTTCTGGTGTTCCAATTTAATTACTTTTTTAAAGTTTTTGATTTGTTTTGTTTTTGTCCACTGAGCTTGCATTTTAAGACTGACCAGCTTCTGATTTTCTCAATAAGAATGCCTGCGGGTGTCCAATTCTTCTCAAATCATTTTTCTGGATTTTGCTCAATTGTGTAGATTTATTTCTGGGCATAACCCATTTTAATTTTCTTGTCAGAATATCATATTCTAGCATTTATTTTTCCATTTTTGGGTGATATTCTAAAAATTCTTACTGGGGTTCCTTAGCATGTGATCTATTCCCATGTACCCACTTTTAGTATTATTTCTTTGATCTCTGAGTTACGGAGCTGGTAATCACATTTCAAAGGTGTACTTCTGAAATTTCTTCGGTAGTGACTCAACGGAATTCTATTTTACTTTGTCCTCTGGTTCTAATTTTTGAAGGTAATTTTTTTTTTGTGACGTCTAGGAAAATAGTATCTAGGTTTTGCATTTCATTTTGCCTTTCTGGGAACTCAATGATGCCTAATTATCTCTCTGTGTGCATTTTCCAGGTCGGCTTTTTTCTAAAAAAGAATAAATTTCTCACATAGGATCATGGGTCTAGAGTAGGAAGGGACCTTGGACAACATCTAATTAAATCTACTCATTTTACAGAAGGAAACTGAGGCTTAGATGAGTGACCCATTCAACAACCCATAAAGAATCCAAGTATGGAACCTAGTTCACTTAGTTCCAAAGTATGCAACCTAGATCACCAGATGCCAGAGAAAATTCTCTACGCTGAAACACTGCTGCACTTTGTATCACACAAATTTGTTCAAATTTTGCTTCAACACTTCTTGTACAATGTATTTTTTTCTACTTCTTCCTCTTTTTTTAAACAGAGTATCTGCTGCTTTTCTAAAGATTCCCTGCTTCTGTCCTGTCCTGCTTCTTATCTGACCCTTCATCTTGTGTATCAGATAATCTGCTCAATAAACTTTCAGAAACTCTGTGGCATTTACTGTTGATGTATTATCATCTATTGTTTCATCCTAGTATCCTCATCTTTTACCCTGCAGTATTTTTTCACTGAAGCAGTATACCACTGTTGATACAGTCAATTTCACAGTTTAGACCACCTGGATTGAAGTCTCATCTCCAATATCTTTAATTATTTTTAAATTTATTTTGAACTTAATAAAAAAGCACTTCCAAAACAGAAAAAAAAAGATGATTGTACATAAAACTACAAATATCTTGTGTACGATTTGCTACTCTTTTTAAATATATGATAGAGTTATCATGTAACTTTCCTTTTTTTCCCTCCTTCCCTCCATCCTGACAGAGAGATGGCTACCACTGGATTCAAATATGTGTGTGTGTGTGTGTATGTATGTAAAACCATTCCACACATACTTCTTTTTATCAGTTCTTTTTCTAGATGTAGGTAGCATCTTCCTTCATATGTCCTTTGTAGTTAATTTGGGTATTTATAATAGTCAAAATGACTCAGTCACTCAAAGTCATTCTTAAAACAATATTATTACAGTATACAACATTCTCTTGGTTCTGCTCATTTCGTTCTTTATTATTTAATTCATCTCTAATAAATACTGGCTTTGTGACCCTGGGACATTCACTTAGCCTCTGAATTCTCCAGGCCACCTCAAAGACTAAAAGTTGAAGAGGAGATGCCCATATACACTGGTAAAGGGACTTCCTGATTAGGAATTCCCCATAAACTGGGGGCATGATGGTAACAGCCTGAATTGCCTCAGCCGATTAGTACTGGCATTTTGTTGTTGTTGTTCAGTCTTTTCAGTCATGTCCAACTCTTTGTGACCCCATTTGGGTTTTCTTGGCAAAGATACTGGAGTGGTTCACCATTTCCTTCTCCTGCTCATTTTTTACAAATGAAGAACTGAAACAAACAGGGTTAAGTGACTTGCCCAGGGTCACACAGCTACTAAGTATCTGTCAGGTCTTCCTGACTCCAGGCCCAGCGCTCTATACACTGTCTACCCAGCTGCCCTAGTGAGGGCATTTACAACTCAGAAACCTGCCAACAAATATGTAACATTACTAATCAGGGCTTGTTTTACTGTTTGTTTTGATTGCCCAGACTCGAAGTGATGGAGAAAATGTTAATAATTCAGATTAAACTTACATTTTTTTCAGTGGGCTGGTTGTTAAAACATTTACTAGAGTATCACTGACCATACCAGTGAAATCACAGGTTCAATAGACATCTTGAAAATCTTGTTTGTGTTAGCAGTTTTTCTTTGCTTTCTCATTTTCTTCATCTCTGCTACCTCCCTCCGACACACACACACACACACACACACACACACACACACACACTCACTCACTTAGGGTGTTAAACACTTAAACTTGCATCAGCTAAGTGGTCTAAGAAATAGGATGAAGTGCGGCAAAAGTAACAGTGCACAATGTAATGATGGGTAGGAGGGCTGGTTTTAATGAATATCTACCCCGAGCTGCTGTTATTTTCAGCTTTTTAAACTCTCCCTAAAGTTACTGACTCATCTAAAGCTGGTAGCACAGGGCCCAGAGTTTGGGAATCGGGGACATGCCCAGAGCACATAATGGGTGTGGATAGTATACCCTTGCTGGTTTTTTACTGTCTGTGAAGATTACCTGGCAGGAACTCCATCTCTGTGAATGTTTTTTTTTAATTTGTGAGATTTCTTATCATTTTGCATGGTAAGGAGGAGTTAAAATACAATTCTTCATTCTGTCATCTTACTAGATGTTCCAAAGACATAGATTTGGGGGAAAGGAATATGAGAACAGAGGATGACATGTAATCCAATTTGGTTAAAGCTAATGCTGAATAAACTTTATCTTAATTGTAAGTAAGGTGTTTAAAGATGTTTACTGCTTCTCTGGGTCCCAAATAACTACATCTATGGCATACTTAGCCATCCTAGCATGGTTTAGTAATGAATTCAGGATGCCAAAAAATGCCCTATTGGAAGGCAACATTAAAGTGTTTTCTAAGGACTAAACATATATAGATATTTTGCTCCAGAATTTAACTCTGCATCAGCTAAAAAGTCAATACACATGGGACAAAAGTGCCCTATTTAAACTACACAAAAAAGACAGGAAAAAGTAGACTGTCTAATGCTTTTAAGTTTTTGAAAGTGATGGTTTTCCTCTCTTGGGTAGCTCCTTGTTGGAATATGGAACTATTTTAAATAATATCTTCCTGTCGTAAAAATTTAGCAGCAAACAATAGGAGGCATACTGTGATAGTCAGATGGTTATCCTGAGGTGCTTTCACAAAACAAAAAGAGGAAACAACTTGATGAAAATTATGACTATAAAAGCTAATTATTACTGCATTAAAATGTGTCAATCAGCTTCAAAGGACAATAGTTTATTTTAATGAAATAATCAGTGTAACAAGACTAAATTATCTATATATATTCAAAACTGTACCTTAATGAAACACTACCTGCTGTTCCCTCATGGTATTCACACATATGCAAAACAAACAAAATAGCTGTCATTTTGGATTATTAGTTTTAAACATCTTCATTCTTCTAATGAAACAGAAGTACTTGTTTTTCTTGTTCAGTTGTGGCCAACCCTTCACGATCCCATTTGGGGTTTTCTTGGCAAAGATATTAGAGCGGTTTGCCATTTCCTTCTTCAACTCATTTTACGGATGAGGAAACTGAGGCAAATAGGGTTAAGTGACTTGCCCAGAGTCACCCAGCTAGTAAGTGTCTGGGAGCAGGTTTGAACTGAAGAGGATGAGTCTTTTGGGCTCCAGGCCCAGCACTCTATCCACCGTGCTACCTCGCTGTCCAGAAGTATGACCTCAAAGAGCAAGACTAGAATCCAAAAATACACATGCCTTTCAGTTCTTCCTATTTCAAGCAAACACTTTATATTTGTGAATGTGTTTTTCTTCATTTTCACCCCTTTGAAAATGTCATTCTGATAAGTAAGAGTTCTTCTGTGTATCTCTCCCCAGGATTCAGCAATGCCTTCCTCTCAGTGGAACATACAAGGAAGGAAAATACAGTGGGTTGTTTTGTTTTTTTAAACACAGGTTTCAGCATTATACATCATACACATACAGCAATCTTCAAAGAACGTGGCACACTTTTTGGAAAGTTCTTAATCAGAGCAAAGAACAATTCTTTCACATTTGAGACCGGATGCTGTTTCTGGAAAAAGTCAGAATTTGTTCACAGCAAAATGTTGTTAATAAAGTGGGTAGTGCCATTTTTGGCAAAAAGAAACAATGAGGCGTGACTATAACGTAATAGGATCCACCTTCTTCTGCGGCTGATTGGCTTCTTCTGAAGGAAATTCTAAAGCTCAACAATTCTATGGTAACATGCTTAAACTATCCACAACCTTCCCAATATAACATCATTTAAGGGGCCTCCAATTTACAGCCTAGGAATCTGAGACCCAGAGAGTAAGTGATTCGGCTAAAGTTATACAGCTAGTAAGTTGTCTGACAGAGTATATAAATGGAGGTCTCTCTGACTCCAAATCCATGCTCTATCCATTGAACTATCTGAATATATAAGTTCCTATTTGAATATATAAGTTCTACTATAATTGTTGAAGGCTTTTTTTAATGTCTCATTACTATATAGTTATATTTTATAACAATAAGATTACTACTTGATAATAATATATCTAATATATCATTTATAGAGCCATTATTTCATAGCCAAGCATCTTATTATTATTACTCAAGAGACACAGTATTTAGCTATAATTAATTTGTTGTTGTTCAGTCTTTTTCAATTGTGTATGACTCTTTGCGACCCTATTTGTAGCATTCTTGGCAAAGATACTGGAATGTTTGCCATTTCCTTTTTCAGCTCATTTTCCAGATGAGGAAACTTAAAACAGAGTTAAGTGACCTACCCAGGGTCACAGAACTAGTAAGGGTCTCAGGCTAGATTTGAACTGAGGAAGATGAGTCTTCCTAATTCCAGGCTCAACACTCTATCCATTGTGCCACCTAGCTGCCTATAATTAATTTAGGTAACTTCTAAAACTGGAAAAATCATTTCCTAATTACTTCTATTGTAAGGAATAAATAAAGCTAATGACCACGTTATAAAACACAGACAAAAATACAATACATCTGCCATAATCTTTCTGTTGGTAAAGGAAACTTACAAAACATAAGGCTGCATTTTCATTTCAAAGAATTGGGGTATCCAGAAAGGAAAATGTGTTCTAACTTCAAAACAACCTCTCTCATTAGTCTTTAAATTTACTAGACTATAAAATAACATGAGTTTCATAGTATTATGAAATTCCTCAAAAGTCACTTCTTATAAGTCAAAATTATTTTACTATATTGATGTCACAGCTAAGGTAGACTCAGATGTGTTTTGTGTTAGGAAGAAGGTGAACTGGCAGACACATACGAGAAGGATACTAGCAGGACAGCATATTCAATTAAAAATGCATTTCATTTTTCCAAATTGCATCAAAATTTATCTGTTTTTTTAAGAAAAGGCCAAGTTTCCGTGTCAAAATATGAAGTTCCTACTGGGGCTCAAAAACAAGCAAAAAAATACATAATGAGTCATGTACCAAGAGAGGTCAGATAGGCAGGGGAGATGACAGATGAAGCAGAAATGTCCTTGTCACAGTATATTCTGAGATTTTTGGCAGCTACTTACCGACTTTGATGCCTTTGGGAACCTCCCTCATTGACACAACAAAGTTAATGCAATGTTTGCTAAATCTGTCCTATTAATTTGGGAACCAACATGGCCCAGGGCACCCAGGAGGCCGGGGAGAGGCAGTGAGAAGCGACAACAATATCACTTTCCCATCTTGCCTCAGATTCCAACTTGCTACCTACCTACTCCCCTCTACAAAAATTCTAAATACTTTCTCTGAATGCAGAATTTTCTTGCTTTTTAAGGGTACAATGACTTTTAAAGCTAGCTATATGTTACATTTAACACTCTTGTTTCCTTCTACTTATTTACCTTCCTTTCTTTTCACCTCTACATTTCTACTGTTAACATTTTTCTTACTCTTCATTTGTTAAATAAAGTACAAATTCAGTATTTACTTCTCCATTTTTTAAATATAGTCCTTAAAAATTAGTCCTCAATTCCTGGCTTCAGACTATACTGGAGTTACTGATAATACTCATTTATAGTACATAAGAAATCAGAACATTCATTTAGTTTAAAAAATACCATAGCATATATCAAAAGTTTAAAAAATGAGGTACATCAAATACTCTGGTAATATTGGTAAGCAAGCTTTCTATAACTCACACCTCAGAATAGCACCTGCCAGTGGTAGCGATGGGATATGGTCAATAACAGGTCATAATAACATCCGGAGATCAACTGACATTGCTCAGTCACTTCAATCACATCTGACTCTTTATGACCCCTTTTGGATTGTTTTTTTTTTCGGGGGGCAATTGGGGTTGACTTGCCCAGGGTCACACAGCTAGTAAGTGTCAAGTGTTTGGTCTGAGGATGAATTTGAACTCAGGTCCTCCTGACTTCAGGGCTGGTGCTCTATCCACTGTGCCACCTACCTGCCCCTTGGAGTTTTCTTGGCAAAGACACTGGAGTGTTTTGCCATCTCCTTCTCCAACTCATTTTACAGATGAGGAAACCGAGGCAAACAAGATTAAGTGACTTGCCCAGGGTCACACAGCAAGTACTTATCTGACGCCAGATTTGAACTCAGGAAGATGAGTCTTCTTGATTCTAGGCCCACTCTACCACCCAAATGCCCCTTCCAAAATACTGTTTGACTGTTCTTTCTCCTAGTATTGAAAAGGCAGTTAACTGATGAAACTTTGGAGTGAGGCAGAGAGACCAGCATCAGGCTATACTTGGAGTACGATGTTCAGTTCTAGGTGCCACATTTAAGGAAAAACTGATAAGCTAGAGTGTATCAAGAGGAGAACAAGTGGGAGGGTGAAAGGCTTTGAGATTCTGTCATGTGTAAATTGATTAAAAGATCCTTGACGATTCAGTCTGAAGTGAAAAGGCTTTGAGGTCAGTTTTCAAGTATTTGAAGGGCAATCACATAAGAGAGGGATTAGACATTTTCTTCTTGGCCTCAGGCAGCAAAATGAGAATCCAGAGGCTGTCATGTCAAAGAAGTAAAATAAGGCCTGATGCCATGAAAACTTCCTAACAAGTCAATCTCTCTGAAAAAATGAAAAGGATTGCCTCATGCCAGATTCCCTTCACTGGAGGTCTTTGCACAAAGACTGGATGGGGACCAGACAACTACTTATCAGGCATGTTTTAGAGAAGACTTTTGTTCGAATACAAATAGGCCTTTAAGGCCAAAAGTTGGATCCAAATCACTGTTTTATACCAAGGGAAAAAGAATGGAAAGGCATGGGATTTACTGCATGTGTTGTGACTTTAAACCCTGTAGAGTTCTTCTCCCTTTTCAAAATTCCTTATCTTACTGTTCCAATCAGCAGGACACTAGATTTTCAATAATATGTTAGTGACAAATACAGAGACTTGTGAAATGTAGACTTGGAAGAGATTATCTACGTGAAAAGACTAAGAGGGGCAGCTAGGTAGCGCAATGGATAGAACACTGGCCCTGGAGTCAGAAGGACCTGAGTTCAAATGCAGACTCAGACACATAACACTCACTTGCTGTGTGACCCTAGGCAAGTCACTTAACCCCCCTTCCTTAAAAAAAAAAAGACTGAGACAGTTTAAAATGACTAGTGCAAGATCACCCTTCTAGTCAGTAGGAGAGCTAAGAGTTCATTTTCTTTGTGCCTGCCCCAATGGGCCAAATAAACCCCTCCAGACACTGGCTTGGTGACATTTGAAAACTGATGGCTTTTCTATTAAAACCCAACAATCTCTTTAAAGGAGGAATGAGGAATCTGTTAAGTGTTCTCTACTGTTGGAGGACAAATCTTGTACTGGTAGGTGTCATTCAGGAGAAAATAATACATCATTGAAAATTTTTCATTTAAAAAAAAACAGTTAAGTGTTTTTCCTTTCATGATTCAGTGTCAGCAAAAATGAATGAAATTCATTTTAATGATAAAAAGAATCAGATTTAAAGGGAAAACATCTATTAATATAGCTCAGGGTTAAGAAAAAACATAAATCATGTTATTACTTTTCTCTAAAGACATGAGTTGTGGTCTCAGAACTTGTGTTACAGACTTATTCATCATAACTTTTTAATAGATGTAAATATGACATGCCAGTTTGCTTTTCACTTTCAAACACGTTTTTGATAAAATATGACCTACATATCTATTTATTTCAGGGACTTGAAAATAAATTCTTTATTCATCAACCATAGACTTGTAGGATTTTAGAATTGCAGACTGACTGTATGTGAGATATATACTCTCCTTATTTTGACTGAAGTACTGAATAAGGAAGACTGGGGTCTGAAGTTTCTCTTCTGGTAATAATGAGAACAGCACCCAGGGAGCTGGAAACATGCAGATAATACAGATAGCTTTTAACAGGTAAATTTCCTGAATTTGAAATTTATGTAATTGACTGAGTAAGGTTCAGTTTAATCTCATATAACCTGAAGGCTAAAATTCAAGAATTTTCAAGTTGTCGTGTCAAATAGGAACACTTACTAGTTTAATGTGATATAGCTCTATTACTAAGATAAACACCTGGACAAAAATAGCAGGAAGGGGAAATCTGTCTTCTGCAGTCGGAATGAAGCATCAGTAATTCCTGGTCTATGAGAAGGAAGGAGGAAAAGCCCAGAGCCAAAAAATTATAGAAAGTATTCCCAGCAGGCATTGTATTGTTGGTGTTCTATAATACTGGAGCACAGCAATGAATATCATTAACTCAATGCCATCCCCATCAAAAGTTATCAGTTTGGACTATAAAAATTAACATAGTAAAGTTCCAATAAATTCTAGTTGAGTGATGATCACAGGATCATAGATTTTTTGAGCCAGATACCACCTTATATATCATAGATAATATTTCCAACCCCATTATTTTATAGATGAGGGAGGCCCAGAAATATTACCTAACTCATCCAAGGTCTTGCAGGTAGTAACTTGCAAAAGCAGGATTTGCTGAGGTACTCAAAAAGAATGAATTAATTAATTACTGGGAGATTTTTCCCCTGTGGAACAATATTCTTTTTTTGTTTTAATAGTCAAGCAGGATGAGAAAGCATCTATAACTAATCTAAACCAAAAATAACAGATCCAGAAAAGAATAAGTTTAAGTAAAGGAAAACAACAGAAAGCAAGATTTACTTCAAGGAGACTTGCAAATGCTTATTAGAATACATCTATTTCACGTAAAGTTGTTAGACTATACATTACACAAAGTGGTCTTGGCTCAGAAAATCCACTCCAATTTTAATCTTGTCAAAACAGAAGGATAAGGAGAGAGGTAGGTATTGGGAATTTAGGAATAATATGTCAAAAATGAAGAAACAAAATATATTATTAACTTATTTTCATACGAATATGAAAATAAGTTAATTATATATTAAATCATTGTTAAATTGTGATTGAAGTGTATTTTTATAAGCAGAGAAATGAAGTGCTTAAGAATCCTCCTGCAAATACTCTTCTCACAAGAAAAAAAAAGGAAAGAATACCCTGCAGTATGCTGAATTTCACATGGGAAGAGTATGTTTATAAGACCTGAATTGTTTCTATGATAGATGCAAGGTGTTCGCTTGGGTCGCACCATTCACATTCTTTCATCCAGTCAAATTTGTGATGTGGCTTAAAGAGGCATTCTATGGCTGCGGAAACTGACTAAGACTACCCATCTTCTCTCACTTTCTAAAGAGGAAGTATGGTTACTTATACAAACTTACACCCCACATAGTTATTTTAAAATTTTTTGTCTTGCCAAATACACTCTCCAACAAACACCCAAACAAATCCATTTAGATGATTAAATTGTTTAATTTATTATTAACATAAAGGAGAGATGTGTGCTTTAAGTTTGGTAGTATGCTATGAACATTCAACATTGTATTTGGCGAGAGTTAATATGCTATGTTGCATTATTGAAACTGTTGTCATCATTATGTGTACTATTCCTTTGTCTATGATATTCTTGTTTTGCATCACTTCAAGTAGATCTTCACGTGTTTCTTCGAATTCTTCGTCTGTCATTCCTTAACAATATAGAGCTATGCCATTACATTTACATAACAATTTTTTCCAGCCATCATCCAGTTTGGGTAAATATTTTATTATCACAAATGACAATTAGATGCTTTGTGACATTATGACTAGTTATAGTATTTTAATTTTGCAAAGCTGATCATAACTCACCCTTCCTAATTCTTTATCTTCAAGGGCTAGAACTCCAGTACTTTCAGTGAAGAGCTTTACTTTAACTACAGGTCGAGGATGAGTAGTGGTAAAATCTCCTTGGGTACCCCATCTGTAATAAAATAGCAGAGATTTTCTTAAAATAAAGATTTAATCTTGTCTGGTATTTGATTCATGCTCAGAGAAGGCAAAGTTAAACCACATAGCATCTTCTGTGGCTCAAGGAGATTAATTTTCATATTTGTTGTGAACTGACAGATGGCATGATCAAGAAGAAAAAGTAACATTAAGAAAAAAAAACACTTTGAAAAGATCATCATGCAGTTATGGTCTATTAGAAATAAAAATGCATTACTTAATTATGTCAAAGGTATTCAAAAGTGAAAATGAAGGCCTCCAGATGCATAACTCAATTATGATTTAATGCATAGTCCAAACTAACTAAAAGTTTACTTGATGTTCATTAAAAGTAATTTGACTCTCCAGCTGTATGTAGTAAGAATCCATTGAGCAAGCACATAAAGCTGGGCAATGAATAATATTAATTTTAGAAATTTATTAGTAACAAACATTTGCAGGTATTTATCATATCTTCACAAACTAAGAGTAATGGTATGTTCAGCTCAGGTAAAGGTGGTAATTAGAGTTAAGATTCAGCTATTGAGCATTTGCTCGATATTTTTTCCATGTAAGACTAAAAAAAGTTGCTGTTTTATACATAACACAAATCTTCTGGGAAGACCTATGGATCTTTTTTTTTTTTAAGCCAACTGGGGTTAAGTGACTTGGCCAGGGTCACACAGCTAGTAAGTGTCAAGTGTTTGGTCCAAGGCCGGATTTGACCTCAGGTCCTCCTGACTTCAGGGCCGGTGCTCTATCCACCGCACCACCTCGTTGCCCCAAGACCTTAGACTCCTTAACATTTTTTTCCACCTTTTTCTTGGGGCATCCTTAAAAAATATATGTTTTATTCTTTTAAAATATTATTTTGAACTATTTCTATTGCACTGTTTTTTACAAAGTTTTTTTTTTAAATTCTGATAGAAAAGAAAAGATAATGCATTATCAATATATTAACGTCTTGCAGTTAATTTCCCAATATGCTCTGACAGGAATGAAGTAAGTCTGGCGACATCTGGCTTTCCAAATCACTGGAGGAAAATAACATGTTTTCTTGGCATATCTTTTAATTAGTAGCATCTTTCCTTTATTTCACACAAATCTATTTCAGCGTATTTGCAGGCTTGCATGACAGAGATCTAATTGTAAATACATGTCCTAAAAATCACTTCTATCACAAGACAGTTTATCACATATTACTTCTAAGTGTTCAGATCACAAGCTACATGAGAGTCAGCACAGCTTGAAGGGAAGATCATAGATCAAAATACCATGTTTTACAAGAGGAAGTAGAATATACATAAAGAAGATAAAATACATATGAAAAAGTCACCAGGTAAAAAGTTATGAATTTACTATTAGTTTATTAAAATGAATTTTATATCTTCCATGAAAACACTTTGAATCTTTATATTTTGAAAATATGTCTCAGAAATCTTTCCTGTTGCAATTCTAACAAAATGGGACCTACAATTATGTCTACCATGGTACCTTTTTGCAAGTTCTGTCACTTAAGACACAGAACTCATCATAAAACTGAATAAAGTAAATTTTTTACTTCTGTAACTATGTGAATAAGACCACATATTCGGAAAGCAAATCCATTTACCTTTGATAAAAGCAAAGTTAATGATGAGAAAATAGCACTACCCAATTGTGAACTTAGATTGGTGGCAAAAGGAATGAGTAATAAAGTACTGTTTTTGTAATTCTATAACATGAAGATATTCTTGAATAAAAATGGAGATTGCTAACCATAGGCTATGGATGGTAAACAAAATAAATGAGACATGGTGAATAACTTGGTTAAAAATTTAAAGAAGATCTCTATAATAAACTTCTATTAATCTATAACATATAGGTATTTCTACTAGATTCTATTCTGTTACTTCATTATGGGGTAGAGATTACTGTGTTTTGGTTTTTTTTAATTTGTTTTGTTTTGTTTTAAGCTATACCAGTGGAATGCAAGCCACAGTTAGTTATACCAATCTTAAAAAGGCTTTGAGTACAGTTGCAGTGATTAAGCAATTAAAGCTTAATATCATATTAAGACTAAGCAATTAAAACCAAAAACTACAGTAAGATTTTTGGGGCACTTGGCATATCTTTTAACTGCCTAAGTTTAGAGAGGCTCAACACGAGGCTGAACACAATTATTATTAATCATTATCATTATTTTAGACATATTAGGACCATTATACGGCACTGAAGGATTGTGCATTGGTGGTGGGAGTATTTACACTGATGAAATCACAATTATCTCTCTGCAAATAAGTCTCATATAGCTTATTACCCTGATCTCTCCCTTGAGTTCCAGTGCTACATATCCAACTGCATACTGGACATCTTTACCTGTAAATGGCAGCTCAAACTCAGCACATCTCAATTGGTTATCTTCCTGATTAAACGTCATTCTTTTATAAAATTCCCTATTTCTGACCCGTGGCCTTTCCGACCCTGGTTTGAGCCTTGACAACACAATAAAACATAAAACTAGTGAGGTGCTATTGACCACATCGCTCCTGATAGGTTCTGATGTCAGAGTCTCTGGAGAGTAAAGATTTAATTAGACACCAACTCAACTTAATAATCTCACCATTTTATTATATACTTGTTTCTCAGAGGCCAGAGGTACAGTAAGTCTTCAGACACAGAAAAGTGACCCTGATGAACCTCTTTCCTTTTTTCACTGCCAGCACAGAGTAGGCGAAATAGAAAGAAGTAGAAAAATAATCAAAATTTCTACTTCCCTCAACCTGACCCTTGATTTTTTTTTCTCAATTGCGCAAAGTGTTTCCTGAGTCCTCTCTATTTGCCATTTCTTGTCCACTCAGCTCACAGTAGTTCAGAGAGATGCAGATTTTCAGAAATAAAAAAAATAAAGTACATGGATTCATCCCAGGCTTTGAGTATAGTCCCAACAATAGAGAATCATCTAAAGACTAACATTTAAATTGGGAAAAATTAAATATGACATTTCTTTAGAGCAACTGAGAATTTATAACCATCACCAGAAGGAATCTTCAAGTCAACAGATATAAGGTAAAATGAATAGAATAAACAAGGAAAGATTCACTTAGACACCAGATCAACTTAAACACTGAGCTTTTTATTGCTGTCTGTTGCCAGCCCTCAAACCAGACTCAACAAGGCCATACATGCTAGCCATAAGGAATAGCTGCCTTCATCCAGACCTCTTTAATCCAACCACATTATGAAGCCTTTGAACATCCCCTAGACCTGCAATGACTTGGCCCTAATCTGCACTTGGTAATGAGAATGAATGCAGATTCATCCAGTGAAAGTTATGTCATAAAATTGTTATATTATGCTGAATTTCAGGAATTTGATTTACTTGACTATATGTATTTGCAATGGGTTTTGTTTTTCTTGCCTTCTCAATGTGGGGAGTGGGGATGAGAGAGAAAGAGAATTTGAAAGTTAAAATAACATTAATATTAAAATATTTGGATGTATTTAAGTTATTTTTAATAAAACAATTTCTCTAAAAAAAAAAAGTCTCTGTCCTTAAGGAGTTCACAGTCTAGTAGGAACACTGAGATGCATTGCCAAGTCTTGCACTTTCTATTTTCACATGTCTTCATATCTTCCCTTCTCTCCAATCACATAGCTGCCCCCTCCATGCAGGCCTTCATCATCCCATGCCTGGACTAAGGAAATAGCCTTCTTGTTGGTCTCCCTGCCCAAATCTCTCCTCACTCACATCCATCCTGCATTCTGCTGCTAAAGTGATACTCCTGAAGGGCAGATATGATTACTTCACGCTACTATTCAGCAAGTTTCAGCAGCTCCCTATTATTTCCAGGATCAAACATGAAATGAAAGGCATTTTAAAGCCTTTTAACTAGGGCCCCTTCCTGCTCTTCTAGTATAAAATCCTCCAAACCTGACCTTTTCCAGCCTTTCCAGTTTTCATATACTCTACATGTCCACCACAATCCAACAACACCAGCCTTCTTCTTGCTCCTTGAACATGACAGTCCTGGATTCTGAAGCTTTTCACTGGCTGTTCTCCATGTCTAGAATGCTCTCACTCCCCACTGCCACCTCTTGACTTCACTAGTTTTCCTCAAAACTCAGCTCAAACCTCATCTTCTCCAAGAAGTCGTTTTCAATTTCTCCCACTCCCCACCCCATTAGTATCTTTTGAGAATAACTCCCATTTTCACTGTCTATAATGTGTGTGTGTGTGTGTGTGTGTTGTGTGTGTGTGTGTGTGTGTGTGGTGGCCTGAATGCTGTTTCCAGTTGAATGTGTTTCTTGAGGTTGTTGTTCAGTTGTTTCAGTTGTGTTTTACTCTTGGTGACTCCATTTGGGGTTATCTTGGCAAAGATACTGGAGTGCTTCGCCATTTCTTTCTCCAGCTCAATTTATAGATGAGGAAACTGAGGCAAACAAGATTAAGTGACTTGCTCAGGGTCACACAGCTAGTTAGTGTTCCAGATTTGAACTCAGGTTTTCCTGACTCCAGGCTTGGACCTCTATCCACTGTGCCACCTAGGTGCCCATTTCTTGAGGGTAGGAACAATATTTTTTTGGTCAGTCATCAAGTATTTATTTAGCAACTACTATGAAATCTAAAATCATATTTCTTACTCTAATTTTATTAGGATTGCCGTCATTTGATAGGATAGCTTTATTTGTTTTTTTAAAAAATATTTAAATTTTATTTTAAACATTGTTATCTTTTTAACTTTCGAGTTCCAAATTTTTCCCTCCCTCCCAGGCCTTCTCCCACCCACTGAGAAGGCAAGCAACATAACATTAATCATACATGTGAAATCATGTAGGATGTATTTCCATACTAACCATATTTCAAAAAAGCAAGAAAAACAAAGTGAGAAAATTATACTTCAATTTGCAGAGTTCATCAGTTCTCTCTCAGGAGGGTAGATAGCATATTTCATCATCAGTCCTTTGGAACGATCTTGGATCACTGTATCGATCAGAGTACCCAAGTCATTCAAAATTGATCATCATTACAACTCTGCTGTTACAATGTATAGTGATCTTCCGGTTTTTCTCATTTCACTTTGCATCAGTTCTTATAGGTCTTACTATGCTTTTTTTTTTTCCTGAAAACATCCCTCTCGTCATTTGCCACACTACAACAGTACTCAACCACAATCATATGCCACAAGTTGTTCAGCTATTCCCTAGTTGATGAGCATCCCTTGGATTTCCAATTCTTTGCCACCAAAAAAAAAGAGCTGGTATAAATAATTTTGTATATGTGGGTCTTTTCCCTTTGATCTCTTTGAGATACAGATCTAATAGTATTATTGCAAGGTTAAAGCGTATGCATAGTTTTATTCCCCTTTGGGCATAATCAGGGACTATATTTTTGCCTTTGTTTCCCCAGAATTTAGCACAATGTGTGGCGCACACTAAGCACGTAAATGCTTGGAGAAATAATTAGCTATAGTGTAAGGCAATATGCTATAACACTGGTGCACACAAGGTACAACTCTAACTCCGATTAAAAAAAGCAATTACTTTTGTCTGGGTTCATCAGGGAAGGCTTCATGGAAGAATAGTCATTTGAGCTGAACCTTAGAAAAGACAGGATTTTAAAAAAACAGTGTTGGTGGGGAACAGGGAATTCTGAGTAGAAGCAAATCGTGGCAGAGTACATTTTGAAAACGGTGATTAGTCTGCTTTAACTATAATATATGTAAGAGGGCAAAGAGGGAGAAGAGTGAAGAAGGCAAGAAGCTTAAGTATCAGGCTAAAGAATTTACCCTTCAGTGGGACCACTGAAGGTTTTTAATTGTGAAATGAAATTCTTAGAAAAACATTTTAAGAAGAGTTATCATGGTGCTTCTGATGTTTACTAGTTTTGTATTAGGCAAGTCATCGAACTTTCTTGGTCCTCATTTTTCTTATCTGTAAAATGATGGGGCTGGAACAGATTAGTGGTTCTTAACCTGAGGTCCATGACCTTGTTTTAAAAAATATTTTGAAAACCATTTCAAAATAATTGGTTTCCTTTGTAACCCTAGATATTTTATTTTATGCATTTACAAACATTATTCTGAGAAGGGGTGCACAGACTTCACCATTCCTCAAAAGGTGTCCATCACACACAAAAAAATTAAGAACCCCTGGACTAGAGGGCCTCAGTGGTCCTTTCCAGGTCCTTTTTTACTCTACCACATAAAAGCCAATTTGATTAAAGATACTCCAGCTCCCCAGTTCAGGCACCTTTGTCTGATTCTCCCTAAACGTCCTGGTTAACTGTAGGCCAAGTCAGGTGTAGTGATAAAATCAGTTCCTACTTCAATGTGGCAATTCTCTACAGCCCTCCAGGAAGGAGGCATCCTGATGTAACCTCCAGGACATTCTGTATGGTTCTAGTCACGTTCTCTTGTTCCATGCACTCAGCCATGCTTTTTTTTTTTCCTAAGATGGGCCCACTTAGAATTTCCAGCTAATACTGTTCATGGTGGTTCCTACTTGCAACTTTCCTTTGTCTCTGTACTTTAAAAATAAAATGAGTATGGGAAATTCACCATGAGCAAAAAGAAAAAAACAAAGAGAATAGCAAGAAAAACAAAAAACCCAGAGAGGCTTTCTGCTCTTGGTTATTATGTTTTTATGTTTTCCATTTTATTTGGTCAAGCAAAGGCTTGCAAATACATGTTTGCAAATGGGGAAATGGAGAGTTTTCTTAGGGTTAGTAGAGCCTGATTATAGCAAAAACACAGTCAAGTCAAGTCATCAAGCATTAATTGTCTACTGTATGCCAGGCACTGTGTTAAGAGTGCTAAGGACACAAAGAAGAAAAAATCAGTCTCTATTCTCAAAGTGCTCATAGTCTAAACTTCAAGTGTGTTCTTACGAAGAACACGCAATTCACGAGCATACATGTGGAGGTTCACTATGGCTCCAATAAATAAAAACATTCCAGTATGAATATATGAACTCCGTGCTATTAAAAATTTATACATATATACTATAAATATAAATTACATGTTTACAATATAATATATATTATACATATGTATGTACATATTACACATATGCATATACAATGTTATACATATACACAATATAAATTGTGTGTATATATACATCTACAAATTTATACATATATATACATGTATATATACACACATATACACACATACACACACACACACATACACAGACATATATATATATATATATATGTATATATATATATATATACATATATATATATATATATATATATATATATATATATATATATATATATATACATATATATATATATATATATATATATATATATATATAAAACATTTCAATAATGCTTAATCAAGTTGCTATTCTCCATCATTATGCAAGTTCCAAACTTCTTAAGCCTGGACTTTTAGTTCCTATTTTCACCCACCACCCACCTTTAGGAGAAACTTTCTTAAGAAAAGGTCAAATGTATTTCATGAAGTTTGATGTCAGATCTTCCAAGAAATCTAAGCTGCTGGTGCTCCATGCTGGATATCCCCATCCTCTGATTCTAGCCAATCGTTAGCTCATTAACACCCTCACATTGCCATAGGTCACATCATTTTCTATTTTTGAGGTTCTTCTTTTATGATTATAAAAGAACTGCCTAGATTGCAAGAAGTGTCCTTGGCTACTGAGGAACCTTGGACCCCATTTGTTTGCAATTGCTAGCTTGGCTAATAAATAGATATTGCCTGGAACTGTTACCTCAGTTTCTCTTATTCACAGATTTCTACCTTGAAAACTGGTGCCACTTAAATAATTTGTATAGCATCTCACAATGAAAGGATATGCAGTTTTAAAAGCTTTTTTTAGTTCTACAACAAATTAATTTTTTTTTAAATATTGTTTTTGTTTTTGTGTTTGTTTTCATTTTTTGGTGAGGCAATTGGGATTAAGTGACCTACCTACAGTCTCACAGCTAGTGAGTGTTACGTCTCTGAGGCTGGATTTGAACTCAGGTCCTCCTGATTCCAGGGCTGGTGCTCTATCCACTGCACCATCCAGATACCCCTGCACCACCTAGCTGCCTCGAATTAATTTTTAAAACTCAGCACAAAAGGAAGTAAGTATGAGATGTGTAAAAATCTTTCCTATTTAATTGGAATGTTTGAATACTTTCTGGAATTAACACTAATTATCCTTCTATAACACTAATTATCCTTCTATTTTCAACATATTAAATACTAAAAGAATACATTATTCTTGCATAAAATTTGCTTTTATCGAAAATATTCTGTCTTTCTTCACTTTCACAAATGTATTATTTATGAGGATTCAGACTTGCAAAATAATTATTTAAGTGAATAAAAGTCCTTGCAATGCACCTTTACTTAGCAGTGGGAGTTGTTAGCTTTTAAAAACAAATGGGAAGCTAGGTACAGCAGTAGATAGAGCACCAGCCCTAGATTCAGGAGGACCCCAGTTCAAATCTGGCCTTAGAAAAATAGCACTTACTAACTGTGTGACCCTGGGCAAGTCAGTTAACCCCATTGCCTAGCCACACCCACCCCCAAAAAAGAGAGAAAAACATTCTTCTATCTTAGGGGCAGCTAGGTGGCACAGTGGATAGAGGATCTGAGTTCAAATCCAGCCTCGGACACATATGCTAGCTGTGTGACTCTGGGCAAGTCACTTAACCCCAACTGCCTCACCAAAAAAAAGAGAGAGAGAGAGAGAGAGAGAGAGAGAGAGAGAGAGAGAGAGAGAGAGAGAGAGAGAGAGAGAGAGAGAGAAAAGAAAAGAAAACACGATAGTTTATAGCAGTTCCAATACCTATTAAATGAAGTTGCCATAATTAGGCAGCCATATATAAAGATTCAGAAACCCAAAATAGGCTTTGTAGAAGTGAAAATAAAATAAGGTAGGAAAAATATTCTATATGTTATTTCATGTAGTTTGGCAGTAAATACATTAAATTGTACAAAAGTATTGAATCTATTTATTACCTTAAGATACTGGGGAAAATTATATTTTCATGTATTTAAAAAACTGAATTAAATTTCAGAGAAGCACAATAAGGAAATAACCTTCTATGGTTTTTCATAATTGTATTTTGTGTCCAGATTTACAAAGCACACCAACATCCCCTTTGAAACAACAAAGGGCATAAATTTTCTGAGGGCTACTCATTTTATAGGGTATTTTTCTCAAATTCCACCTGCTGTTCATAGGTTTGTACAAACATAATGTTTAATATTCAGGTTAGAGGTTTGAAGTTATATTTGGCAGTATTTCCATTATGATTCTTTGCCAGGTTATTGTCTTTAGCAGATCTGGCCTAAAATGTGTGGATATAACAGAGTACAGCAAAAACCACAAGAATATGGAGATTCATCCATATAGTTTCCATCAAGAACATTTTGCATCTGGATAACAGATTTTGAAATTAGAAAGAAACTTAGGCATCATTTGGTAGAATTCCTTCATTTTACAGAGAAGGAAACTGAAATCCAGATAAGTGACTTGCTCAAAGTAATAGGCAGTAGTAATCAAATCAAGCAATCAGTAAGTAGTAATTAAATATATATTAAATAACTACATATTGAATTATATATAACTATATACAATATAAATATATTAAATAACTATATATGGTATATAATATTATATACAATATATGACATATATATTAAATAACTATATCCTTGGTCCTGGGGACATAAATATAAGATTGAGACAGTCCCTGATATGAAGGAAACTGTGTTATACTTGCGGGCATTCCAGGATGAGTAAATACAAGATATAGTCAAAGAAAATACTAAGTGATGGATAACTTACATGGGGAGGCATTAGGTACTTGAAAGAAGCAATGCGTGAACAGAGCCTTGAAAGGAGTTAGCAGTTTCAAGAAATGGAGATAAACAAGGAGAATGTTCTAGTCAATAGGGAAGAGGGGAGTTTCAGTCTGTGTTAAGGCAGAGAGGCAGGAAATAGAATGTCTTGTATTACTGCAGAAATGTTAAAAATGAAGGCTAAGAAAGGCCCTTGGATTTGAAAATTAATGGGTGTAAGGTGATCACTAGAAATGATGGGGGGGGGTGAGGGAATCAGACTGCAGAATTCCCCCCAAAAGTCCTCAAGCGCATATTATCAAACCATTGGTCTACTTTCTCATCTCTATAAAATCTTTATGAGAATGATGTACAAACATGTCCAGCGGATATTTTGATGAAAATTTGAGAATGTAACTGGCAGGCTTTTTTGAAATAAGATTTCCTACAGAAGGCTATATCTAATAATCATAAAATTAACTTAAATAGGGAAAATAAACAAATAATAAAATGTCTATTTCTTGTTCCAAAACAAAATGAACCTCACATTTCACTTCCCAGGAAGAAACAAAGTCATTATTTATTTGTTAATTTATTTATTTTTAGTTTTTAACTTCACTTCTACAAGATTTTGAGTTCCAAATTTTCTACCCATCTCATCCCTCCCTCTACCCCAAGACAGTGTGCATTCTGAATACCCCTTCCGCTAATCTGCCCTCCCTTCTATCTCCCCCTCTTCTCTTATCTTCTTTCCTTTCTATTTTCCTATAGGGCAGGATCGATTTCTATACCCTACTGCATGAATATCTTATTTCCCAGTTGCATGTGAAAACAATTTTTAACATTTGCTTTTAAAACTTTGGGTTCCAAATCTTCTCCCTTCCTCCCTCCCTACCCACCATCATTGAGAAGGCAAGCAACTCGATACAGGTTATACATGCACAGTCATGAAAAACACTTCCATAATAGCCATGTGGTGAAAAACAAAATATATTTCCCTTAATCCTATCCCGCACCCCCCCCATTTATTCTATTCTTTCTTTTGACCTGTCCCTCCTCAGAAGTATTTGCTTCTAATTACCTCCTCCCCCAATCTGGTTTTGGGGGAGAACTTAAGCAATCACTGCTTTCATTCTTCTATCTTGGCTCTGCCTCCGAAAAACAAAGTTTTAAAAGCTCTTCTCCATCATATCTCTCAGGCATATGTTGAACTGATACAAGACTCCTTGACAGGTGTTATTACAGAGATATTTTGTTTAACAATGTACTGATTACCAGTATCAAGGCATAAAATAGAGAGATACAGGCTTGTCAAAGGACCTTATCATTAATCACAGAAGTCCCTAACAGAATTTCAGCTGTGAAGGGATTCTCTATAGATGATGAGGAGCTCTAGCTACTCATTTGTAGATGGCACTGCCCTGGTAGCCTCCAGAACTAAAATACTATAAAAGACTTTCTCAATGATATCAGTGGCCATTCAAATGATATTAAGGATAACAATCTCCACAGGGGAAAATCGAGAAAAATGACTTTTGTCCAGCCTATGACATGTTATGGAATAAGCGGTTCTTTGAGATAGCCCATTTATTGAACAGGCACTTATGTTGGATATGACTTGGGACCAGAACTGAATAGAAAAAAAGAGTGGGCTGGTTTCTACTCAGTGTTTTTAGTAATCGCGAGCTGCAGACACAATGACCTATATTTTAAGGTCAATATTCCATTGATGATGTTATATAGTTGCTAATCATGGATAGTTAAAAATCTCTGAAGAATCAAAATTATGGTTGAAGTAAAGGGCAGTAAAAAGGGATATGGGAGGGAGGAGTAGGCTGCAGAATACACTTATGATGATTGGAGTAAAAGAAGTGGCCAAGGGGATATTGCTTAGGAAATGTAAGACTGGAAGTCAGCAAATGGAAAACCTAAATTTTTCACTAGTACCCAACAAATATTAAAGGAACCAGGGAAAGACACCCACACCAAACTGGGCAAATCTATCTTTGGAGAATTTATGGGACAAGAAAGTCTAAAATTATGCAGCATGGGTCTACATTTGATGGGTTGTTATATGTCTGTTTTATTGGGAATAGAATAGAATAGAAAAGGAATAAGCATTTATATAGCTCTTACTATGTGCCAGGCACTGTGCTAAGCACATTTACAAATATCTCATTTGGTTCTTACAACATTCCTGTGAAGTAGGTTCTGAGTCCTTCCTTTTTTATGTTTTGCATAGGATAGAAATAGACACGCAGGATGAGCAAGCATGGATAAATTAATATAATAATATAATGAGATATGCAACATAGATACCAAGTTTATAAGAGGTGAAATTTTAATTGGGACTTCAAGGAAGATAAGGAGGTCAGTACGCAGAGAGGAGAGAGCATTCAAGGTAGATACCAAGGTTACAGGAAGTGAAATTTTAATTAGGACTTAAAGGAAGCTAGGGAGATCAGTAGGCAGAGAGGAGAAGGTAGAGCATTCAAGACATAGGGGACAGCCAGAGAGAACATCCAGAGCTTAGATTCGGAGTGTCTTATCTGTGCAAGAGCCAGGAGGCCAGTATTACTGGATTGAAAAGTACATGATAGAGAGTAAGGAATAAGAAAATTGGAAAGTTAAGTGGTGGCTAGATTATGAAGACTCTGAATGCCAAGCAGAGGATTTTATATTTGATCTTCAAGGCAACAGGGAGACATTGGAATTTATTGATTGGGGGTGACATGGGTAGAGAGGCGAAAAAAAATTTCGAGAGATTCATACATCAAACTTAGTAACAGTACTTGTCTGCAAGGAGTTACAGTTTAATGAAGAAGACAACATGTAAACTATGTGCAAATAAGATCTCTATCTAATCTACATACGCATATATGTATATGATTTTATATACATAGTCTGTGTGTATGAGTATGTATATAATTGGGGATAATTAACAGAAGGAAGGCCTGCTATATTTGCTTTCCACTGTATGCCATCCACCCTCTCCAGCTACTTTTAGCTTGCCTGACTTGCTCCTACCTGGTAACAGTTCATGCTCCTTCAACTCCTGAGTTTTCTGCCTAATATTCTGGGACAAATCCACATGAAAACATACCCCTGTGGACAATAATAACCTACCTGAACTAATCCTCAAAGACTAATTGAGGATAGAGAGCTTGCGGTGGGGGTAGGTGAAGGAGCCAAGATGGTGGATTAGAGGCAACCCAGTTGAACTCTGTCAACATTCCCCCCAAAAACACTTTAAAACAATGGCTCAAGTCAAAGTTTGAAGCATCAGAGAAAACAAAAGCTCAGATTGAGATACTTTTTTTTCAGCCTAAGAATACTTAGTTCAAAGTCAAGGGGCAGCTAGATGGTGCAATGGATAGAGCTCCAGCCTTGGAGTCAGGAGGACCTGAGTTCAAATCCAGCCTCAGACCAAACACTTGACACTTACTAGCTGTGTGACCCTGGGCAAGTCACTTAACCCCCAATTGTCAAACAAACAAAGTCAAGAAATAGACTAGAAAAATGAGCAAAGAACAACAACAACAAAAAGAATTTGAGCATAAAAAGCCACTATGGTGGCAGGGAAGACCAAGAATAAACTCAGAAAAAGATAACAATGTGAAAATGCCTAAAATCAAAGCCTTAAAGAAAACTGCTGATTGGAAACAAGCCTAACAAGAATTCCTGGAAGAATTAGAGAGACTAGAATGTTAGAGGAAAAATTGGGAAAATAAATGAGAGTGACACAAAAAGATTATGAAAAGAGAATTAACAGCTTGGTAAAATGGGCACAAAAACTACTGAAGAAAACGATATCTTAAAAGATAGAATTGGCCTAAAGGTAAAATCAGTAATTCACTGATAAAAAGAGCTCCTTAAAAAGCAGAATAAGCCACATGACACAAGTCACAAAATTTCCCTGAGGTAAATAATTTTTTAAAACTAGAATTGTGCAAGTGGAAGCTAAAGACTCCATGAAACATCAAGAAACAATAAAAAAAAAGAAATAAAAAAATGAAAAAAAGAAAAAGAAAATGTGAAATATCTCATTGGAAAAACAACTGACCTGGAAAATAGATCCAGAAGAGATAATTTAAGAATTCTTGGACTACCTGAAAGACACAATCAAAGAAAGAGCCTAGATATCATACTGTAAGAAATTATCAAGGAAAACTGTCCCAGTGTCTTAGATTCTGAAAGTAAATCAGAAATTGAAAGAATGTACCTATCACCTCCTGAAAGAAATCTCAAAATGAAAATTCCCAGGAATACTGTAGCTAAATTCCAGATCTCCTGAGTCAAAGAGAAAATACTTCAAAAGCAGCCAGAAAGAAACAATTCAAATACTGTGGAGCCATAGTCAGGATCACACAAGATTTAGCAACTTTCACATTAAAGGAGTGGAGAGAGAGCGTGGAATATGATATTCTGGAAGGTAAAGAAGTTAAGATTACAACAAAGAATAATCTACCCAGCAAAATAAAAATAATCTTTCAGGGGAAATATAGGTATTTAATAAAATAGAAGACTTTCAAACATTTGTGATAAAAAGATGAGAGCTGAATAGAAAATCTGATATTCAAACACAAGATTCAAGAGAAACATAAAAGTACATATAGGTAAATATGAAAGAATAACCATAAAAGTATCAATAAAGTTAAACTGTTTACCTTCCTAGATGGGAAGTTGATACATGCAGCTCCGAAGTACTTTTTCATTATTAAGGCAATTAAAAGTTCAGTTTACATAGACAGAAGGCATGGGTATAAACAACTATGTTGGAATGATCACAAAAAAAAAAAAATGACACCGTGAAAAAGACGGATCCTGGGAGAAGGAGAAGGGACACGTAGAATGGGGAAAATTTTCTCACATAAAGAAGGCATGCAAGCAAGAGTTTTTACAGTGGAGGGGGAAATGGGGGCAGGTGGGTGGCAAGGGATGCTTCAATCTCCTCATTGGAACTGGCTCAAGGTGGAAAGATTCATCCATCCATCTATTCATCTATCTATCTATCTATCTCCCTATCTCTATATCTCTCTACCTACCTACCTATATACACATATACACTTAGGTGTGTATAGAAAGATAACTTACTGAATAGGGAAATAGGAGGGGAAGGGGATAAGAAAAAAGGGAGGGGCAAAATAAGAAGGAGGGTAGATTGTGAAGACAATGGTAAGATGCAAAATAGACTTTTGAGGAAGAACAGGATAAAAAGAGAGAAGAAACAGAAGAAAATAGGACAGGAAAACACAGTAAACATAACTATGAATTTGAAAGGGATGAGCTCATCCACAAAATGGAAACAGCAAAATGGATTAGAAACTACATTATTTATAAGAGACATACTTGAAACAGAAAGACACAGGGAGTTAATATAAAGAGCTAGAGTAGAATATAATATGTTTAGGCTAAATTAAAAAAGGCAGGGGTAGCAATCATGATCAATCTCTGACAAAACAAAAGTAAAAACAGATCTAATTAAAAGGGATAATTGGGGAAACTATGTTTAACAAAAGGTAGCATAAACAATGAAGTAATATCAAAATGTTTTACAGCAAGTTTCTCTGAAAAAACCTTCATTTCTCAAATATATCCTGAGTATGGGAATGAGTCAAATTTTAAAAATAAGAGCCATTCCTCAGTTGATAAATGGTCAAAGGATATAAACAGACAACTTTCAGAAGAAGCAATCATAGCTATTTATAGTCACATAAAAATTCTCTAAATCACGACTGATTCGTGAAAGACGAATTGAAACAGCTCTGAGGCACCACCTCACATCTATCATAAATGACAAATGCTGGAGGGAATGAGAGAAAAATAAGTACACTAACGAGCTGCTTGTGGCCCACCACTATGGAGGACAATGATGAACTAAGCTCCGAGGGCTACAAAACTGTGCGTATCCTCTGACCCAGCAATGCCACGACTAGGTCTGCATCTCAAAAAGGGAAGAGAAAAGCAAAACTGTTTTTATTTACATTTACAGTAGTTCTTTTTTGTGGTAGCAAAGAGCTGGAAATTGGGGTGATGCTCATCACTTGGGGAATGTCTCAACAAACTGTGGCATAAATTTGTTATGGAGTACTACTGTGCTGTGGGAAATGATGGGGGGGGCAGTTTCAGAAAAAACATGGCAAGACCTACATGAACTCATACAAACTGAAGTGGGAAGAGCCAGGAGACTATTGTGCACAGTAACAGTAATGATGATCAACTCTGAAAGACTTGGCCACTGATCAATACAATGATCTAAGGCAATTCCAAAGGATTCATGATGAAAAAATGCTATCTACCTCCAGAGAAAGAACTGATGCACTCTGAGTGCAAACTGAAGCATAATTTTCTCACTTTATTTTTCTCACTTTATTTGAAATATGGCTAATATGGAAATGTCTTTCATGATTTCACATGTATAACTGATAACCGTATTGCTTGCCTTCTCTGTGGGTGGGGGGAAGGGTTGGAGGAAGGGAAAGAATTTGGAACTCGAAATTTAGAAAGAAAAGGAATATTAAAAATAAACAGTAAAAATTCTAAAATATTTTTTAAAAAGACTGAGGCATGAAAAGCAGTGAAATGCTTGAGCTCTCCCCCCAACCCCCTCCAAATACCTATAAAAATGGCTCTGAACAAATTATAGAGCAGCAGAACCCACAAAAAGATAGAATGAAACAAATTTCCAGCTGAAGACAACATGGATGGTTGATCAGAAAGGTATATCATGCCAGGCTGGGAGAGGAACACAGTTTGGTCTGGGAACACAGGCCTCAGCAAATCTAGAGCAGGCCTTAGAGGACTGAATCACAGGCAGCTGGGGTGGTTTCCAGACTTCTCAACCCATGAACACCAAAGACAACTTAGAAGGTCAGTAGGAAAAGTCCATGTCTGTAGTGAGAGTAAAGTGTGGTCCCAGCCCCAGTCCCTGAGTTTGACCTTGGGGCAGCAGTTGCCTCCTGAGCTTCTGGCCCACATACTGAAGGGGAATTAAGTAGCTGATCAGAGGGGGACTGCAGGGATCTCTTTGCTGGTGCAGGATTCTCTTGCTTTGCCCAGTGTTGGATCTGAGTCACAGATCTGGGTGGTGGTCTTGGGGCAAGGAGGAGCTTGGGCATGGTGGAACCTGTAGTGGTGATGAAGAAGAAATCCTCCTCATAGTTCCAAGATCGAAAACAGTGCTTGTGGTCACTCATACACCACAGCATAGACATGGAAAGGACTACACACCTCACCCTTTTGATCACAGCACCTTGGAAGAACTGAAAATTTACAGGTCCCTAGAAATATCTCTGAAAACAGCTGTACAAAACCCCGAAAGCTTGGGACAGTACATTCTCCACACTGGAAGCAGACCCCTACCTTAACAAAGAGTTTATAACTCAGGTAATTGGCTGGGATCATAAGCAAGCAGTGCAAAAAGAGTCAGACCATAGAATCTTACTTTGATGACAAAGAAGGTCAAAACATATGACCAGAAGGAGACAACAAAGTCAAAGCTCCTATATCCAAAGCCTCCAAGAAAAATATGAATTGGTGCCAGGCCATGAAGAGCTCAAAAAGGATTTTGAGAAGGAAGTGAGAGAAGTAGAGGAAAAACTGAGAGTGATGCAAGAAAATCATGAAAAACAAGTCAACAGCTTGCTAAAGGAGACCCAAAAAAATACTGAAGAAAATAACACCTTAAAAAATAGCCTAACCCAAATGGCAAAAGAGGTCCAAAAAGCCAATGAGGAGAAGAATGCTTTAAAAATCAAAATTTGCCAAATGGAAAAGGAAATCCAAAAGCTTACCGAAGAAAATACTTCCTTAAAAATTAGAATAGAGAGGGGCAGCTAGGTGGCGCAGTGGATAGAGCACCGGCCCTGAAGTCAGGAGGACCTGAGTTCAAATCCGGCCTCAGACCAAACACCTGACACTAGCTGTGTGACCCTGGGCAAGTCACTTAACCCCAACTGCCTCACAAAAAAAGGCTTTTACAGTGGAGGGGAAATGAGGGAAGAGAGGGAATGAGTGAATCTTATTCTCATTGGATTTGGCTTAAGGAGAGAATAACATACACACTCAATTGGGCATGGAAATCTATCTTACCCTACAGGAAAATATCTCTCCTCCCTTTTTTAGCTAAGCTCCCTGAGAAGGCACAACAGATGCCTCTTTTTCATTTCCTTCCCTTTGTTCTTAACTCTTTGTAGGCTGGATTCTGACCTGATCATTCCACTAAAATTGTTCTCTCCAAAGTTAATAATGATTTCTTAATTTCCAACTCCAATGGCCTTTTCTCAGTTTCTCAGTTATCACCCTTATGCAGCCTTTGACCCCATTAATCACTCTTTTCTCCATGATATTCTCATATCCCTATGTTTTCATGGCACTTCTCTCTTCTGGTTCCCTAATTTGACGCATCTTCATTCTTTTTATGCCATGAAGGTCTTCAAAGGCTCTGTCCTTGGCCCTCTTCTCTCTAAGTCTCACCTTCTGTAAGAAGCCGAAGTTCTCAATCTTAGTGCCTTTCCTCTGAGACTATCTCTAATCAATCCTGTGTATATCTTGTTTGCACATAATTGTTTAAGTGTTGTCTGCCTCATCAGACTGTGAGTTCCTTGAGAGCAAGCCCTGTTTTGTAATTGGTTTTGCTTGTTTGTTTTTGCATTTCTTTGTATCCCCAGCATTAACTACAGAACCTGGCACACAGTAGTCAGTTGACTAGAAAGCATTAATACTAAGGAGCTTCGAGAAAATTTTCTTGTAGAATGGAGGATTTGGGATTAGAAGGAAGCCAGGGAAGCCATGACAAGGAGATAAGTGGGAAGAGAGTCCCAGGTATGGGAGACAGCCAACAAAAGTGCATGAAGTCGTGAGGCGTTTCTTATTCTAGGAACAGCAAAAGGGCCAATATCTCTGGATCACTGAGTGTGTAGATGGGAGAAAAGAATAAGAAAACCTGGAAAGGTAGAAAAGGGCCACATTATGGAGGACTTTAAACCGCAAACAAATGACTTCATATGTGATCCTGGAAATAATAGGGAGCCATTGCAGTTTATCATACAGGCAGACCTGTGTTTTAGGAAGACCAATTTAACCACTGAATGGAGAGAAGAATGAAGTGGGGATGAGGTGGGGAAACCCACCAGAAAGCTATTACAATGGGCCAGGCTTGAAGAGATAAGGCCGGCACCAGGGTGAGCGCAGTGTCAGAAGAAAGAAGGGGTATATACAAGAGATATTACAAGGGAAAATCAATAGGACCTAGCAAATTATTACATATGAAATAATGAAAGACTGAGGAGTTAAGGTTGACATGTAGCTTGCAAGCCGGAATGAATGGGAGAATGGAGTAACAGGAAAATTAAGAAAAGAGGAGGGCTTGGTGCAGAAAGACACTGAGTTCAGTTTGGAGGTTTGCAGAGAAGTTAAAGCTGGATAAGTAGACCTGAGAATCTTAGCACAGAGATCACGATTTAATCCATGGGAGACGATGAGATGTCCAAGTGAAAATACATAACAGAAGAAAAGCAGACACCTCAGGGTAGGGCCTTGTGGGACCTCCATGGTGATCAGGCATGACATATATAAAGATCAGCAAAGGAGACAGAGGAGTGGTTAGATAAGTAGGAAGAAAATCAGGGGAGAGGAGTGTTCTGAAAACCTTGGGGGAAAAGTTATTGGTTATTTTGAAGACAGCAGTTTTATTCAATGAGGATACTGAGAGTCAGAAAGCATAACTATAAAGTGAGTGAAAGGAATAGAAGCAAAGCCACATAATTGTAGATGTTCTTCTCAAGGAGTTTAGCTACAAAAAGAGGAGAAATATATGAGGCTAGCTAGCAGGGATGGATGGATCAAGTTTGTAAGAAGGGAAGCAGTCAGTAGACAGGGAGATAATGAAGATTACAGAAAAGGGATGATAAAGAAAGAAATCTGCTGGAAAAGATTAGGTGGAATCACTTATGTATGTGAGGGATTTGCCTTGGCAAGGAGGGTGACCTTTTCACGTGAGATAGAGTGAAGAAGGAGATCGTGGCAGAATAAATCTATCTGATATGAGATGAGAAACAGGGAGAAGAGGGGCCTCTTGGCAAATGGCTTCAATTTTTTTCAGTCACTTTCCTCAGGTTAAGAACACCTGGACTAGAAAAATGAAGAAAAGATCCAAAAGAAGTAGAACTATGTGAGAAATGGAAGGATAAGAGATGATGGCCAGATACGAGAATTTCAATATCCTTGAGGTGGGGGTAGTACTCCACTCTACTGAGGTAGAATGGATATAGATGTCACAGAGCTGAGAACTATGAGGAACTAGCATAGTGGGATGTTAGGAATGTTCCTTTATTTTCTTTTTTGTAATTATTTTTGCATAGTGCCATGGGTAATTAGGAGCTAAATGAAAGCTCCCCAATCTTTCCACATAGATAAAATAAAATTATAACAAAAATTTCTGATTTTATATAATCCAACAAAACAGTCAACACTTTAAATTACTTCCTTAATCTGTTAAAAGTCAACATCACTTTTAAAATGAACTAAAAAAAGATTATATTTTCATCATCTAATTCAATTTATTCAGCTCAAGTTGGAAGAGAAATTACAGGTTTATTATGAGATGTAGATAGCTATTAAGAAATTAGAGATTGAAACAACAAATCTAAATAAGTAGTTCTTATGGTTTTTCCATGCATCAGTTTCCCAACTTAAACAAAATACTCAAAATAGCATTGAATTTTTTCTCATTTTCCTAATTTTGTCATATAACATTTTGTTAATAATATAATTAAGAATGCATATTTACTTACAGGCTAGTTTAGATTTTTGCCTCACCTGCCTTATAATCCGCTTGATAACTGGTCACCTTCTACGAAAACATTTGGCTGAACAAGTAATAGTTTACTTATACGCTCTTCAATGACCAATCCGTAAAGTCCTTCTGAAATAATGCCTGTGTACGTTACTAAGACTTTTAATATAAAAATGACAATAGAAATGGTACTAACTTGAGAAATTATTTTCTTTTGAACTAACTGAGACAGAAATTCTGCCAGCTAAGATGCTTTCACTGGGGATAGGGTAGGCATTAGAGACTAAGTAACTGTAATATATATTACAGTCTTCTCACTGCTGTGAATTTAATTCATACCTATAACATTATAAGAATGCAGCTGTGTAGAGTTAAAATTTTTTAATAACCTTCCAATTACTGATAGGGGAATTAAGCAAATAGAGACTCCAATTACTTAGGATTTATCTGAACATCATTAATTACACTAATAGTGACTCAGTACCAAACCTTCAGAAAACCATTAAGCAGTATTGTGAAAATGGTCCTTAACATTATCAAAGCTGATTAATATGAACAATGAGCAAATCTGATAGCTCCTATAACAACTGAAGTTCTTTTAAACAAGATAAAAGAGGTACTTTTAAGAAGGGTAACTTTTTGAAATCCAAAGAATGATTTCAAAGTTTCTAATTTACTTTACAGTGCCCAATTATTCTGGAGTTTTGTGTTGCTATTTTAGGACATAGGTTATAAAGAAAATCTTTACAGTCATCTCTCCATTATCTCTACAAGGAATCTTCAGTCTCTATGAGCTCTCATTTTCTTCCCTTCCTTCCCTTCTTGTTAACCTTTGAGTTCTTGGTTTCATTTTTCTCTACAAACTCTTGATTGTTTCTAGACATGAGAAATGTTCCTCATTTGATTTCACTTTTTATTTATTCTATTTGTCAACTAATATTGTGTTTGCCTTCTTAGTAATCTCACAGTTTGTTCTTTTTAATCTTGAAAGTAAAGGTAGCATAGTATAGAGAACTAGCCATAAAGTCAGTCAAATTTGGGTCCAATACATCCAAAGGGCTATAAAACTCTGAATTGCCTTTGATGTAGTAATACCACTACTAGGTCTATACCTCAAAGAGATCAAAGAAAAGGGAAAAGGACTGATTTGTACAAAAATATTAATAACAGCTCTTTTTATAGGGAAAGGGGGTGCCTATCAAACGGGGAATGGTAAAGTTGGGCCTGAGAAATAATTTCTAAAGTATGAATTATCATTGTTCTTCACATATTTAAGCATTTATATTCTGACAATAAAGATAAGCTGAAGCATAAATGATGTACCCATAAAAATACAAACAGAAGAGGAACTGCTTGATATGAAAACAAAAGACTTTCTGGATAACTACAATTTTTAAAAAATCCCCATAAAAGACAGTATTTTTTTTCCAGGTATTCATATAGGGAAGGAGTATGTGTGACAATAAATCAAATATAACTGTCTTGCTCAAAACAATTAAAATTATTACATAACTTTAAAATACTTCACTTGAGTTTTGTGAAAAACATAGAACTGTCAAAAAGGATGGAAATATAGAAAGTAACCACAATAAGATAATACAACAAGTAGACAGACCAGGGGAAGAGTGGCATACTACCTGGGGAAACAGAGTTGAAGAGATGAAGAAGATCAGTTTTACAATACAGTCACAGAAAAGGTAAAGTATCACAAAGTATAAAAGACAAAGACATCAACCGGAGGCAGCACAGGAGAGAGAAGACAGGCAGAAAAGAGCATAAATGATAAGAGAACACCAAAGACAGCAGGTGAAGAGAGCACATCCTAAGAGTCATTCTTAATTTTGATGTATTCTTGGATTGTATCCTGCCAATTTTCACTGCAGAAGAAAAAAAATCCCTGAACTGAAAATACCACTGTTAAATTTTGCACTGAATGCTGAAAAGGAATCCATTAAAGGGAGAAAAAGAGACCAATTAGAGAAAAATTCACTCAAGTAAATTAGTCTTTTATTACTCCTTGCATTTTCATTGGAAATTGCAAAAAAATTACATTCAATCTTTTTATCGCAATGAAAAAACACTGAACAAAATGCTGCTTTTTCAAGCATGGCAAGCAAGGAAAACACGCTAGTCTGAAAGAACTTGAATTTCAAGGCTATAAAAGTGCTTAGAGTGGATAATGTTACTTTTTGCATTAGGAGAAAAATCTCTGTAGACCTGACCTTCACCTTACTTCTTTTTTCTCTAATGGGAATGTATTCCTCCCACCTTCCCTTTAAGGAGATCAGCCACAATTTTTTTTCTTTTTAAGACGCTAAAATGATTAGCATTCCCTCAAGAATGAACAAATACTATTGCTCTGTGAAATACACAATTTTGTGTGTAGGATGTATCATTTTCAAACTTAAACCACTATATTCTGAGTGCACTGACTCACTATCATTTTCTTCTATGAAGAACCAAGGGAAAACACTAGAGCACAAATGTATAGTAGAATAAATTACATTATCTCTTACAAGCAATTTTTTAAAATCTATTTAATAGCAGGATAAATGGGAGATATTTAATCCAACCCAATTCAACAAATATTTATTCAAAAGTGGAAGCATCTTTTTTTTTTTTAAGGGAACAATTTGTTTTAACTTGCATTCCCATTTTATCTAGCTAGGACATTCAGAGAAAAACGTCTATGTTCTTCCATAGTAGAATGTCTTCAAGTAGGTAGCATAAAAAAACTATACGCTGAAAAGTAACTAAGACAATTTAAACACTGACATACCATGTTAAAAAAACAAACTAACAGAAGGATTCACAGAAGGCAAACCAAAATCTAGTTGATAAAAACAAAAACAAATCAGTGATCCAAGGGAGGGAGCTTGATTACCTAAGGATTCAAAGCTTTAACATACAAATAATGATTAGCTTTTGTTAGGTTAACCCAGCGAAAAAGCCATGAATCCCTAATTATGGAGTTTATGTGGGAAATTTTACATTATTTGGTACATATATACCTCACAGCTTGGCTCATTATTTCTTAAAATGAAACCAAAGCTGTGTGTTGTAAAATGTAAAACTGAAAATCCTCTAGAGAACAAAATAAAATAGAGTGTAAAATGAGTACTGTAATCATTTCAGATATGATGTGTTGTAGAAATGTTCAATTTAACAATGGTTTTTAATAACGATAATTAATATAACCATTGTATTATATAAAATTATATTCATAACATATAATAAATATAAACAATATAATGAAGTTAATCATAAAAATGCTCCTATGAAGCACAGGTAACATAATTTATCAGAGAACAGATCATCTGTTCACCAGAATATTTCTATGTGTTCTATAATGTAATATAATTTTGGAACGGGTCATATATTTTTGTTTATTTTAAGAAACGGGGGGTTTGAAAGCTGTAAAAGTGGTAGCATTTTATTAAAGAACCACATAATATCTCAGAATTGAAAGGAACTTTAGGGGAAACTACTCCATCAGAATCTGACCTAGAATCTTCTCTTTGTTAATAAGTGTTCAGTTAGCCTGTGGTGGAAGATTTAAACCTGTTACTTCCAATAGCACTTTAACTTTTAGGCAATGCTAAGTGTTAGGAAGTTTTCCCGACATCAAGGTCAACACTTCTTTGGCCACTTCTGTTCTCTGGAGCCAAACAAAACAAGCCTAATTATCCCCTGCACGTGACAGCCCTTCAGATCCTTTGAGACACATTTTCCCACCCCTCACTCTCCAGTCTTCTCAGTTAGAATAGACTACCAGTTCCTTTAATCTATCTTCAAATACCATGAACCTAGGTCTTTCACCAACTTGGTGCCCTCCCCTGGAAACATTTCAGCTTACTGATGTTCTTCCTAAACTGCAGTGCCCAGACTTGACTATAATACACCAGGTAAGGTTTGACTAGGATACGATGGAGAGGGATGATCACCTTATTCTTAAAAATTTTGCCTTTCTCAATGCAGCCTAAGATCAAATTTAGCTTTTTTGGCTGCCACATCAGACAGCCCACTCATATTAAGTTTAAAGTCCAATAAAATTCTAAGGTCTTTTTTCAAATAAACTGTTGTTTACCCAAAAGTCCCACGTCTTTTTATTTTGAAGTTGATTTTTTTTTAATCTCAGAGTAAGGCTTTAAATTTATCCCTCAATACCCAAGTTAAAATCTGGCCTCAGACACTAGCTATGTGACTTTGGGCAAGTCATTTAACAGCCTGCCTCAGTTTCCTCATCTGTAAAATGGGTATTATAATAATAACACCACCTACCTCCTATGGTTGTGAGGATCAAATGAGATAATACTTGTAAAGCCTTTTCAAAGTGTTATATAAATGTTAGTTCTTATTGTTGTTAATTATTATCTTGTTAGAATCAGCCCAGTGCTCTAGCTCAGATTCAGACTCTGTCATCCATTGCATCAGCTTTCCTTCCTAGTTTACTGTCATCAGCACATCATCTATGCCTTCATCCCTGTCACTGATTGGCAAAACAACGTGAAAAAGCAAAGGACTAAGCACAAAGCCCTGAGTCACTCCAATGAAGACTATATGGCATTGAATAGTAATGACTATTCTCTGAATCTCACCATTTAATCAATTCCAAATTTACCTAACTGTCCTTTTGTCTAGTTCACAACTCCATCTTCTCCATCAGACAGTATGAAATATCTAATAAAATACTTGGCTATAATCTTGGTAAACTTTATCAGAAACATTCTCCTCATCTACTGGCTCAGGCATCCTGTTAAATAAGGATATAAGGGTAGTATGGTTCTTTATACAGCCACACTGGTTTATAATCACTGTTTCCTTTCCAGGTGATCATCACCTCTTTAATCTTCCATTTTGGAATTATTTTTTTAAAAATCAAAGTTTACTGCACTATAATTTGCACTCAGTTCTCTCTCTCTCTCTCTCTCTCTCTCTCTCTCTCTCTCTCTCTCTCTCTCAATTGGAATAGTAACCTTGTTTGATCTTATGATACTTTTCATGTTTTCCTCGCTCTTTTGAATATTATTGAGTGGATTAGCAATCACATCTGCAAGTTTTTTAGGATCTAAGGATACAGTTCTTCTGGGCCAGGTGACTTGAATTCATCAAGGGTAAGTAGATCCTCTTTTATTATCTCCTTATGCATCCTGAATACCAACTCTTTGTAAGCCATTTTTTGTTGTTGTTGTTGTCATTTCCAGGGCAAAAATCATTCCCCTTTGCAGACAAAATGGAAGCCAGAAAATTACTGAAAAGTTCTGATTCTCTGTTTTCTGTTCCTATCGTCTCATCTGTCATAAGAATGGGTCCTCTCACTTATTTGATCCTCTTTTTTCTACCAACGTAGGTAAAAACAACATAAACCCTATCTTTTTGTTCTCTTTGGCTTCCTTTTCCTGAGCTTTAGAACTTGTTTCAATATTCACTTCACTGTACCATGCTCTTATGTCCATCCGTTACCTGCTCTTGCTTCCATATTTTTTTATATTTCTTTTAAAAATTATTTTGGATCCTGTGGTCATGTTCCACTCTCTTTAATTTATTCTCTCATTCCTTGGTTTCCATGTCACTCAACCTGCATTAGGTTTATCCCTCTCTACTAAGTCTTTTTATTTCTCTTTTGCAATCTCTTATTTTTCTTCCTATCATCGAATTCTAGGATGTTTATTAAAACTTAATCTTTAGTTACTGTGCTTTTTTTCTCTTTACCCTCTTTGTGAAGTGACCCTGTTTCTCACAGTTTCAATTATCAACACTGTGGGAATGAATATTAGGTCTTCAACCCTATCCTTGATGTGAGATACAGCTTTGTATCCAATTCAAATGAACAAAAATCAAATTAACATTTATTTAGCACCTAATATATGTAAGGCTGCTATGGATACAAAGATAAAATAAGACGCAATTCCTCCTCTAAAGAAATTTGAAATGTAAGAACTGTATTTCTTGTATTTTCATTACATTTTGATTTAGATGATGTTTCTCTATTAGAATATGAGTTCCTTGAGGGAAGGGTCTATTTTTGCCTTTTTTTTTTAATCCCTGGCACCTTGTAATTGCTTAATAAATGTTTATCAATTACCTGCCTAAAAAAACTGAAATCTTCTCTTGACTATCTTGCTGTTACCTCCAACTCAACGTATTCTAAATTGAACTAATCACATCTACCACCCAAATCCTCTATTTCTGGGAGCCAGAATAGTACAGTGAGAAGAAACTCAACTTGGAGTCACAGAACCCAAGTTTCAATCCTGGCTTTGTCACTTATAATCTGTGTGACTTTGGGCATGTCAGTTAACCTTTTTGGGTCTAAGTTTCCTCTCGTAAATTAAATGATGGTAGGAGGTGGACTTAATGACCTCTAAGATCTTTTTTTAGGTGTAGGTTTATGATCTTAACATCTTAGATGATTCAAGAATTTTTCCAGCCCTCTAGGCAAGATATTTCAATCATTTTTATTCTTGCTTTTTACTTTTTTCGTTATTGTTAAGTCAGCCACTAAATCCCACAGCCAACAATGATTAATGCTAAGGGAATGAGTACAGGGTTACTTCAGGATATGTCTGTTGGAAGACCCTGCTATAAAACTCCCTCCACTTGGCATTAAATTTGTACATTTAAGTACTCAGGAAGCTCCTTGAAATGACCCAAACTGCAAACCATACAGCTGGTTCATTAACTAGAACAACCTAACAGGTGTTTTGCTCTAGGTCAGGGCGAATCAAGTAAAATATATAGAAAATCCATGCTAAAACATCCCAATAGCTTCCCAGGATTGGTAGGATCCCACAGTATCCAGTCACTCCATTACCTTCTGGACTGCATGTGCTTCCATGGGACTAAGGGAACATTGGGAATCACAGACTCAGAATATTAAAGAAGCAAGAGAGAGTTGCATCCTCACCAGCTCTTAAGAGACCACCAGAAACACCCCTCATGCAAAGATCCTTGCTTCACACTCACACACACACACACACACACACACACACACACACACACACACACACACGCTTGCTTGAATAAGCAAAAGCTCTAGAAAACAAAAGATTTCTACCTAATTATTTCAGAAGTCTCAAAACAGTACAAAACAACGGTAATTCTGTCATTATTTTCTTCTGAGTTTGAATCTTGAGCTTCCCTGTCACCACTGTAACTTTTTAGGGTCAGCTTCTTTTTTTTGCTTGCTTACATTTCCAGCCTCCTTCTTGATTTTGGACTTAATGTTAGAATTGGGCTGTGCTCACCACTTGAGGGGGGGATAGCTAGCTTGTACTTCTGTCTTTTGTGTCCTTCTGCTACTTTCACAGCTCAGTCTAAGGGGCTCTAAGTTTTTAGTGCTTCCAACGTCCTGTAATCTGGGAACAAGTCTGTTCGATACCCTCCTGGTCTGTGCTCTGTTCCTTACACAGGCAGTACTGTTAATTTGTTTTCATTTGTCCAACTCTTTGTGACCCCATTTGGGGTTTCCTTGGCGAAGACATTGGAATGGTTTGCCATTTCCTTCTCCAGCTCATTTTACAGATGAGGAAACTAAGGCAAACAGGGTTAAGTGACTTGCCCAGAGACAAACAGTTAATAAGTATCTGAGGCCTGATTTGAACTCAGAAAGATGATTCTTCCTGGCTTCAGGCTCAGCATTCTATCCACTGCACCACCTTACACAGACAGAGCACCTATTACTGTGACTGCTCACCTCTGCTCTTGAAATATAACTTGGAATTAAGTAATGTGTTGCTAAATAGCACCTGTTCCTGTTCCCAGTACTGGTATAGGAGTCCCCTAAGAATTCTTTCTGCCCAGGTATTAAATACCCTTACTGTCACTGGGCACTAGGCCGTTCCACCCTGCAGCATACCATAATCCAGTGCCACTTCTATTCCTGCTGCACTACGGATTGTCCCCCATCTCGGAGTCTATAGACCTCTCTAAGAATTTTCAAAACTGCCCTAGGCTGGATAAATGACTCATTATGATTTTTTCTTTTGTTTTCCTGCTCAGAATTCACTAGCACGTTTTCTAGGCTGGCGGAAGTAGTTTTGGGGAAGCTGAGGCAAAGCTGTTATCTTTCACTTTACCATCCTGACTATCCCAACAACATTAATTCTGGACAACCGAAACAGTTTACAAACAAGTTTGTATGTCTCTAGGCTGTCCTTGTTATATAAAGGTTCCAAGCATCACTGCCATATTAATTTTCCTAAAACAATTCCAAATGCCCATCCCCTGTTCAAAACCCTCTACTTCCTTTAGAAATAAACTCCTAAATTTGACATATGAAGCTCTCTAAAATTTATTTTCTACCTTCCTACCCATTATCCAACTTTACTTGCTGCTATTCTAATAATCAAGTAGTACCTTATCCCCACATCCTCTCTACTTCACCCCACCTTTTCCTGTTGCCCCACCCTTGTCCTGCAAGTCAGATTGCTTATCTCGGTATCTACTGAATACATTACTCACACTGCCAACTTCAGAGCCTTTGCTCACACAATTTCTCCTTCCCCTCACTGGCTATTGTCAATGGCAGATCAAGAAGGGAGTGCTATAAGCAGGAATTGTGATAATCAAAGTAAAAACTAGGTTAAGAATAATTAGTGATTATGGTGCAAAGCCAGAGACCACATAAAAACCACTGTTTGAGAGAAAATGTTGTTAAAGCCACCTAAGCAAACAAAAGCAGTAAACCGAGGCAGAGCCTGGTTTAGATAAGAAGCTCTTTTGTTTTGTTTTGTTTTGTTTTTTCCTGACATACCAGGATCTATAACTGTCTTCCCAAGGAATGTTGTGCCCCATAGAAATTTGCTGATGCTGACAGTCTCTTCTACCTTTAATAAAACACAACCATCCTTTAAAATTCAGCTGAAATCCTATCTCTTCTATTATGCCTTCCCAAGCGCTCTCTACCATAAGGAAAGTGATATTCAGAGAATTCAGATTACCTGCTGATATTCTCACGCCTTTATGTCAGAAGTGGGATTTGAAAACAAATCTTCCCAATTCCAAGTTCAACACTTGCCTCTTTGCAACTTCTACCCTCATTATTAGTTTTTTTTTTGGGGGGCAATTAGAACAAATATATATGTACTCAACAGTCCATAAAATGCCTAAGATCAACTATTATGTCTACTCCAATCTTCTCTCCTCCAGGATAAGCAAAACTCAATTCCTGATATTACACATTCATCTAATATTACACAAAAAACAAGGCCCTTCTTCAAACTAATTACCATCCTCTAGATGTGCTCTAGTTTATTAATGACTTTCCTAAAACGTGGTACTCAGAAGTGAACATGGCACTTAAGAAGTTATCTGATCAGGGCAGGGTGCTGTGGGCCTATCAATTTTAATCCTATATACCATAACATTCTGAAAACGATAAATACTCAAAAATATCTGATTGATCCCTATACCTTGGATGTTCACACGCCAAACTAAATGACAAGATTTCTTTTGGGACCATACTCCTAACTTCTCCAGCCAATTTGAATTCCCCATGGGAGCTGTCCTATCTGGTTTTGGGGGGAAAACCATGAAATATATGTCTTTACAGAAAGTTTTGAGATGAAATAATAAACCAGGATTTAGTAAGCAGTGATTATGTGCCAGACACCATAAAACTTCAGAAAACTTTACCTTGAGCAGGAAAAGTGTTCTGAGGGAGAATGGCCTAGAATAAGTTTGGGGGTTTTACCACACTGGCTGTTGGGCCAGCATCATGTTTGTTTATTTTTTATTGTTCTTTGGCATTCTATAAGTTCACCGATACTCATACACTGAAAACATGCTGTAAGCGTGGGATTGATTTACTCTCACTTTGGTGAATTTAAAGCAAAACTATTTTCTTGTAGTCATGGCAACACAGACTTGAGGTGGGTATCATTTTTGGATGTTTTTCCAAACACTTAAATATCATCTCAGACATTTAGAACTCTGAAGAGTCTTATTAAGACTTCACAGATTATGTTTCAAAAGGATTCTGCAACTGAAGAGAACTAAAAATGTAGTCACTTGTAGTAACACAAAGATAGTAGCTTTCATGTAATCTTGAACTTATGGTGATTATTTCATTGCTAGTAAATCACTATGAGGCTAGCCTAGAGATATATCTAGCTTCCCTTAAATGCACTGTCCACAGTTTGGGTCTGTCCCACTGCACTGACCTGTGTGTGCTGAGGTCTACATGGATCATTTCTCCTCTAGCTGATTCAGAACCTGAACAACCACAATTAGCAATGGAGCCTATTCCTTACCTTCAGTAATACTGAGGCTATCCTACTAGTGCCTGGGTAACAGTTTGTCAGGACTGACCAGGATGGTCTAGAGTTTATCTACATATCCCATTCTATTTGGACTATGTTTGATTGATATAAAATTTTAGAGCATGTTACAAATATTATATGTTATATGAGTTTTAATGATTATAACAATCTGATCATTTTTCCTTCTTTTCAAAAATATGCCTGTAAATAAAAATACATTTCTATGAGACAAAAGCCAACTTTTCCTGAGTGTGAGACCCAAAAATCAACTTAGTTTCTTAGGCAATAGTTATAGACAATTCACTTTTAATGTCTGCCAAATATTACGTTAGCTTGTCTAATAACATAGTATGCTTGACATATTGATTCCCTTAAAAGAATTATAAAATTTAAGTATGCCTTTATATTCCCTTAAACAATTTTTCAATGCAAACCTGCATGATTTCTAAAGACAGTGTTGACAGATTTCCATGTTGTTATGAACATGGAAATCTGATTTCTAAAGGGAAAGGGGGGGAGAGAAACATTTTCTCTATTATTTAATCATCACATTTATCTGCACAAGCACATTAAGTTTAGGTGCCTTTCTGGGCACTTAATTATTTTGAAAAATAAAATTTCACTTTATATAGATTACCAAGACACTGGTTCTACCCATCCGTTTCTGAGCTCTCAAAGAAATGCATAAGAATTAAAAATGTTAAGTAATGTGACAAACTTTAAAGTGAAAGGAAGTATGTATAACTGTCCACTTAGTTAAATGTAATATACTACTTTTGCCACCCTGATACATACTCTTGAAAAACATCCTTTTATTTTATGACTACGATGTTACAAGAGTATTGAAAAAAATGTCAACTTGCTTTTAAATAATCCTTTGTCCAAGGTACTCTAAATGATTTATTGAAATGTTTTAAATAATCCTTAAAACACTCCTGCAGATACTCACATTTCATGGATGTTTAAAGGTGAATAAGAGATTAATATATTACTTTCACTTTGAAAAGGTGGAACTGGGACATAAAGCACTCTTTTGCATAACAAAATACAACATCTTCAGCCTTCTATAGCATTAAGTTCACCTACCATTTCAGTCTGATTTCATAATAACCACTTTTTTCTTCTCATCAAACTGGCTAGCTGTCTCTCACTTTGTCTCCACCCTATGTCTCTGCACAGGAAGTCCCCCAGGTCCAGAAAATTCTTCTTCCTTACCTCTGCCCCTCAGAATCCCTTGATTTCTTCAAAGTACAGCTCAGGTGCCACCCTCCACAATAGATTAAATCTTTCCTGATCCCCCCAGTTATTATCACTTTCTCCGTCTTGAAATAACTTTGTATATATCTTACATATACATATATATACACGTTATGTATGTATGTATGTATATACATACGTACATATGTATGTATGTCATATTCCCCCAACAGAAGATAAGCTCTTCCCAGGCAGGACTTGATTTATTTTTCTTTTGTTTTCCCCAGCACCCATCGTAGTGTATTGTACATAATAGGTTTTTTGTTGTAGCTCATTGGCATCCAGCCAACTGCCCTTAACTGTAGAGAAGTTTGGGAAAGTGGGAAATCATTCCATTCTGGTCAGTGCACGGGTGTGTGTGCACACACACATTCCTTGCTGGTTCATACACTCAAGTATGCTAGCGCACCCTTATTTTATCTACAGATTCAGAAACATAAGAGGATCTGTAGCTTTATCTCTAGGAATCTAGTTTTGGGATAAGAAGTTATTTTTTCTCTCAAGTGTTACTTTGGCTTATTGAACTTGATTGACAGATTCTAGTCAATGTGATTTCCCTCTTAAGCCAAAGCCTATCATTAGAATACATGGTATTTTGAATTTCTCTTTCTTATGTAAAAAGTTTTTAATGTGAGGTTGACTTTTTTTTCCTCTACAGGAATTGGTCCTATAAAGAGGAATTTTAAAAAGATGTACACTAGGTTACAAAACATTTTATGCGTGATTTCTTACAGTTGTTGTGTTGTTTTTTCAGTTGTGTCCAACTCTTTGTGACCCCATTTGGGGTTTTCCTGGCAAAGATATTAGAGAGGTTTGCCGTTTCCTTCTCCAGCTCATTTTACAGATGAGGAAACTGAGGCAAAGATGGTTAAATAACAGCTAGTGAGTATCTGGGGCCAGATTTGAACTCAGAAAAATGAGTCTTCCTGACTCCAGGCCCAGTACTCTGTCCACTGTGCCACCAAGCTGCCTGATTTCTTAACTGACTGATAAAAATTTACATTGTGAGTGATGTGTCATGTCTTGGTGAATAAACAATAATGATCCACTCCCTGTCTGGACTTCATTGTTTACCTATGAAGTATATAGAGTATTACTTTGCCAAATAAATTATCCTCTCAGAAGTGTATCCTAATTTATGTAAGTGGTGATATAAAATAGAACATGATTTTACTATCCATTGACCTATAGCTGTGATTGATTTTAAGAATTCATTGCCTGTTTAGTAAATGTCCAGAATAGTTAAAAAATTAATGATGGGAAAATAGATGGACACTCATATGCCAGACCACATTAGACCAACAAAACAAAAACTGAGCCAAACCCCTTTGGCCATCCAAGTGAAGTCATTAACATGGTTCTTTCCTCTCCTCATTCCCAAAGCGTATCAGTTTCCCCGCTTCGTCCCACACAGCAACAAAGCAAGCACTCAAGCCAGGGGGTCTTCTAAAGGTTCTACCAATTGGAAGTGGGTAATAAAAGTCACTAGCAAGCAAGTTTGGTGGGTTTCTTTGAAAAATGCTTATAAATATCCCCAAGATGATATCAAGAACTAAATGGGAGAATGCAATTTTGCCAGCCTATATGATAACAGAAATTAGTTCAAATGTCAGGAAGGTTACAAAACAAACTAAATATCTGCCCTGGGTACTTCTAATAGTTAACACCAACCTGTAACTTAGTATAGATATGACACAAAAATTTATTAGAGAGTAGGGACACATCTTTGAGCAGTGCCATTTATAATTCAAATCTTAAACAAAGCTTGGTGCTTATTATCTGAATTATGAATTTACACTTTAATGTACAGTACACAACTTTTAAAATCCAAGGTACTATTAGGATAGAATTTAGCCCTGGTTCTGATCTCAGGAATCTGCGAAATTCTGTTTCTCATGTCCTAAAATTACAAGATCGTTTCACCCACGAAGGAGTCTAATGTTTTTGATGAGGAGGGCAGACAAACAGTAGAATTCTGGCATGATCACATCCAGAAACACTACATACTGCTCTGAGAGAAAGAATGGAATGTGACCTCTTGCATTCAAAATGTTACCTTAAGTCTGAAGTGTTAGTTAAATGGTAAATTTGTTTAGAATTTATATTAACATTCAGTTACTTGTCTTAGTCATTTTTAATGGAAAAACTAAAAAAAAACTTCTGGGAAAAATTTTTAACTTGAGATTTAGAGGGTCAGTTTATAACTTTTACCAGGAAAAACTGACTTTCAATTGTACTAATATAATTTGGATACATAATCTTCTACATATTTTATGCTAGATATATATCTGCTTACATGTGAAATATCAGAAAATGTAGAAACTAAGGAAAACATAAGAGAATCATCTCCCACTATTTTGGCAGAGCTTTGCAGAACTTGTCATTTTTCACATGCAAATACTAAATTAAAAAAAAATCTTACCAGACTTTGCCAAATTTATTAGGACTCAAATGTTGCCATCTGTCAGTAAATGCTTTGATATGGCAAGGTGACGAAAATGAAACAGTGGAACACGTTGGGTATTGACCAGACTTGCTCCAGGTGAACTTTTACTGTAGATTACTTGCCAGCCAAGTTTATCTTGATTTTTTTCCTCAAGAAGGGAATCTGAGGCAGAAATGCTAATGCAATAACTTCCTTGAAATTGACCAATTCTTTATTTTTATTATGGTCAACAGTTGTATGTGTTGGTAGTAGCAGTCTCAATACAGTCTTTCTCTCTGAGCTTCAGAATAGACTTTTTGTATCTTTCTAGTCTGCTAAATAATATTGTCAATGTTTAAGGCCAAGGTCTTACCAGCGTGGCCATCAGGGCAGTCACAGTGAATGTCATCTGTGACTTGCTGGCACATCAGTGTCGGGAGGGGAACATAAGTGGCCATTATAAAACATTGAAGCTTTAGAGACACAAGTTGAGTCAATAAAATTGACAATGCCCATGGCCTGATTGTCTTGCTTTTTTATCTGTTACTACCCTATCTCAGTCTCTGTTCCTACAATTGCCTTCTTATAGCCTTGTCCTCTTGGATTCTGGCATCCCAAAGAAATCCTGGTACCAACCTGGTTTAGCTTTTTAGCTTATACTTGGTTGACTCTAGATTTGGACCCCGTTTCTACTCTCAGCAAGGAGGTAGGGCTTGTTTTTCTCCAATATTTGCCTAACTTGCCATTCTTCCCTGAGCAGGCTACAACACTGAGTTAGAAACTCTTTGTCTCCTATATCACACTGTCTTTTTCACTTTAGAAAAAAAGATGAATGGAACATGATGTCTCCTCATGTTTTTGTACATAAGGAAGCTGAGATCAAATCCTCAAACATCCTTCAAAAAAGTCTCACATAAAGAGAAACTATTGTAGAACAAGTTTCAACTTTCAAAAGCTGACTACACTTAAACTTTGAGGGAAGGCTTATTTAGTTGTTATTTTTCCTAATTGGAAAATACACAAACTAAAAGTGAATGGAAAGGTTAAGCATTAACTTTTCAAAAATGGTTAATTAAAAAAAATCCTTATTAGTTAATCATAAAAGTCTATGATATTGACAACCAACTATTCCTTGTGATAAAAAAAAAAAACAATTGATTTGTGAGTACTTGGCAAAAATCAAGTTGTGTGACCACAGGGGGATATGTGATCAACTAATGAAGAAACAAATATCACCTTAAAGTCCACAGTAGTTCAGTGATAATCTCAAGAGGAAAGGCAGGGAGACATCAAGGAGTATCAGATCAACTTACATACCATTAGAAAACCAAATTAGATGTTTATTTCATTTGCAAATTTTTAAAGTAACTCAAATTACCATTCCTCAATCAAGTTACTTTACAATAATAATAATAATAATAATAATAATAATAATAATAATAATAATAATAATAATAATAACAATAACAACAAGAACACCAACCATAACCAAAAGACCTTAGGAATCATGACAAGGATCATGAGATGAATGTGAAACTGAACAAGGGATGTGTGGTTTTTATAAAATCTTTTCAGCTAAAAATGTAACAATACTTCTTACTTCATACCAAAATCAACAACGTACCTGAGAAATTACATAAAACTAGCCACACTTAGAATACTTTGTATAGAGTAGACATTCCAGGGGCTGTCTCTTTTTCCCCCTGCCCAGGAACTTGACAGACCCAACTCAGTTGAAACCTCTTCCACGAAGCCTCTCCTGCCATTCCCCATCCCATTCCAAAAACGCAAATTACTTCTCCTCATATTTCCATTAGCAGTGTACCAGACAGCTTCTCTGCCCTTATCTCTTTTATCAGAGTTATTTGCATTTGTGCCTTTCCCGAGTTTACAATCTTACAAGCCTTGATGGCAGATCGGTGACCTACTGTTCGCCTCCAACAAAGTATTTACCTTGTACACATAACAGATGTTCTTTTAAAATTTATAGAACTGAATGGAGTATTGCAATTACAGAAGAAAAATTGTAGCTATTGAAACTAGTATCAATCAAATTTTTTATGTTATAGCATACAAAAAAGAAAACAAAAGATCTATTTTCTTTGTATCTAATGTCTGTACAACACCCGGAACATAGTAATCACCTAATAAATGCTTGCTGATTGACTGATTGTAAAAGCATGAATCATCTAGAATATAATTAACCACCTACTTTGTTCATATTTAACTAAATTTCCCATTCTCACAAATTTTACTTCTACAAGCTTGATTATTAACTATTTCAAAGCCAACCATACTCATGTGGTTAACATTTTCTTTAATTTGAGTTCAATGGGTTTAAGAATTAGGAAAATCGGGGCAGCAAGGTGGCACAGTGGATAGAGCACCAGCCCTGGATTCAGGAGGACCTGAGTTCAAATCCGGCCTCAGACACATAACACTTACTAGCTGTGTGACCCTGGGCAAGTCACTTAACCCCATAACCTAACCAAAAAAGAAAAAAAGAATTAGGAAAATCTTCATTCTATACCTTATTCTATACATTATAAATCTTATTTAAAATCATGTAAAAGAATCCTAATTGGAAACTATATCTTAATTGAAATCAATTATTTACACATTATTTTATAATGGATTTCATAGGTATACTCTCTGAAAACAGCACAACATACATTCTTTTTACTGACTCTAGACTTTCTGGATCTCTGATTTATCAAGGCTATTTTAAAGTTTAAACTCTTGCACAATGTAACTTGTCCACCTGTCTCACTGCAGAGATTCCCCAAGAGAAAGACATCAAGATATTTTTTTTTCTTTGTATTAGTCAAATACTCCTGGATCTGTGGAATACTGTGGCCCAATAGTTGTGCTGCTCACTTCTGAGCTCTTTTTTTATTTAGATCCACACATCAGTGTTCATAGGAGCTTTGAGCTAAAGTTCAGTTCGATTGGTCACGGAACAGGGCACGAGAGAATGGTATGCTGTACATCATGTATTATTAGCATACTGTGTCAGTATGGAGGATCCAGCTGTAGTGTTACTGTCAGCATTTGTAGAATGCTGCATCACACAAATCCTGCAATACTTTGACAGCCACGTTTTACCACAACCGATATAAATCTGTGCTGACATGAAGTACGAAACAAAACTGATCTTTTTTGAGTAAACATATGACAACTGTGGAATGTTTTCACTGATAGCTGACATTTGGGCATTATTCATGTTGAAAAACGTGACTTTCTTTGGGAAATCAACTTTTCAAGCTTAAAAGATGGTCACTGGCTTAGCCCTAAGATAAGAGTACAAAAGCATGGGACAAAATCAGTAGCAGAATACAGACAATGATTCACACAAACCAGGGGGCTGGTAAGGTAGGAAAGAAGGTCCTCGTAGTCTCAGGAAATTATCTGATTTTTTTCCAGTACTACTCAAGCTCAAATATAGACACCTCCCTGAAATTCCTGGGCTTTCAAAGGTGTGTGATAAAAATCTAAAAGAAAATAGACAAATGAGGACATAGTTTTACCCATGTGAAAAGTATACCCCCTCCAAAAAATCACTAGACAAGGAAATAAATTCTGTGCATCAGCAAATTTAGAATGAGAAATGACCTTAAGATCTACTCCAACCTATAATTTTCTACATGAGTAAAAATGATGCCCAGACAGGTTAACTGACTTCTTCCACCAAATTACACCAGTAGTAAAATGGCAGAACCAGGATTTAAAACCCAAGTCCTCCCGACTCTGAGTTCAGTGGTCTTCACATGATACCACAATGCCTCTTCTAACACAAATAAAAACATTATCAAAATATTAAGAACAGTGGCTAACATTTATACAGTACTTTAACAGTTGGAAAGCACTTTTATGTCTATTATCTCATTTGATCTGATCTCATTTAATTCTCATAACAGCTCTGAGAAGTAGGTGCTTCTACTTTACCCATTTTATCTATGAGGAACCTGAGTTTGAGATCAGTTAAGTGACTTGCCCAGGAGAGAATCTGAAAATGAAGATAAGAGGTAAGAGTCTTTACTAATGCCAACTAATTGCATCTAAATAAATATTTTTGTTCTTTTCATCATATAACATCTCTTTTACGCTCACTTCATTTCCCTTTGCTTATAACTGCTATGTTTGTGTATGATATGAACATCTCACCATCCCACCCAGGTTTTCAACTGGACTGAATTATTTTTTTCTGCTTTACTTATAACCATGCTATTTAGTTTCTTTCATGCATTCATTCAACAAGTTTTCAGTTCAACTTCTCCTTTTGTGACATGGACTCATGACCTTTCAATATTCTCGATGCTGTCCAGTTTATTAGTGTTCTTTTTAAACCGTGATGCCCCCAAATAAACAGATGCAGTCTGACTAGGGCAGAGAACAGAGGAAACATCACCTCCTTCTTCATGTGAGCTATGTCTCTCAAAGCAGAACAAGATCACATTAACTTTTGGCCAACCTCTCACACCTGAATTATACTAAGCTTGTTGTCCAGTGTACTCATCTCTGGCCCTTTTCTCAACCCCTTACAATCTGGTGGTTTTGGATCCCACCACTCAACTGAAATTGATCTCTCCAAAGATCTAATAACTGCTCAATTTAATGGTCTTTTCTCAGTTACTTCGCAATCGATTTCACCTCTCCAGTTTTTGTAGCTATTAAATACCTCCTCTCTCCTCTTGTACGTCCTATCCTTTGGGTTCTAAAACACCGATTCTCTTGGTTCCAATACCTGTGGAACAATTTCTTCTCAGTCTCCTTTCCCAGATCATCATCTTAGTCTAACCCATTAAGTGCGGACATTTCCCAAGGGAGATGATCCTCAAATTTATACGTGCAAACATCATCTCTCCCTGTAATACTCGTCCTGCATTACCCACCGTCTACTGAATGTGCATGCTGGTGTAGGGATATCAAACTTAAACATGTCCAAATTAGAGCTACATTTTCCTCCAAAACCTATCCTTCAAAATTCCCCATTTCTTTTGAGGACAGCATATTCTGTCGCAGTCATCCATTTATCTTGCCAGCCTGTCTCATTGTCTCAACTTTGATGTCAATTTTCGTTCATCCCTCTCTCTCACCTCCTATATCCAATCAGTTGTCAAGTATGCAATCACATCTCTCAAATGTCACCACTTTATCCAAGTTAACCTTCTAATTAGTCTCTATTATTACAGTTTCTTTTTTCTATCCTTCACATTGCTCCTCATTAATGTTCCTGAAACACAGATTTGACTACATCAGCCTTCTGCTCAAAAATGTATAGTGGCTCCCTATTGTCTCTAGCAGAAAACATAAAACTCTCAGCCAGGTGTTTAAAGCCATCCACAATTTGGCTCTAACTTACCTTTGCAGTTTTTCTACATTACTCCCCTTCATATATTCTTCGTTCCAATCAGAATGTACTATTTGCCCTTCCTTACATGCCACATTCCAGATCTGCTGCATATCTTTGCACAGGTGATCTCCCTTGCATGGGGAAGGGATTCCCTCTTCACTTCCATGTGTAGAATCTTTAATTTCATGTGTAGAATATTTAATTTCTTTCAAAGCACATGACCTTAGCTGTCACTTCCTAAAAAAGTCCTTTCCTGAAACCTCAAGATCAATCAATCAACATTTATTAAGCATCTACTATGTGCCAGGCACTGTACTAAGTGTTGGGAATACACAAAAGGCAAAGTTTTTCATTTTCCCTCTTGAAATTATTTTTAAATTATTTTATTATTACTTATCTGTGTATGTGTTTTATTCCTCTTTCCCTCTTCTACTTGGTTGAACATAAATTCTTTGAAGGCAAGGATTGTTTTGCTTTTCTTGTTTTTGTAGTCCCTGTATCTAAGAGCACACCAGCTTGCATATAATAGAGATTGACTAGATAGGTGTGCATCTAAGTAGAAAGAGCCAAAAACAATGCATAGTCTTTGACCTTAATGATCTTTTATTGTGAGATGCTTTTCTTCAATAGGTTCTTGGCTTTTGTTACCTTCTTTCTGGGATAGGGGTGGAAAAAAAAGGAAATAATCCCTTCCTCTTCCTCAAATTGTATTACTTCTGCATTACTCCAAAGAGAAGATAAGAAAATATTAAAAATGCAATTATTCCTTGAAAAAGACAGCACATTTCTATTATTCTTCAGGTCCAGAACGTGGAATACAGAAGGTTCAGTGGTATTTCCAAACACCAGGGCACGCAGAGAAGCAGGCTCCAGGAAAGAAGATACCTGTGCTTACATTAAGAACATAATTAGCAGGCAAGGTCTGGAGAACAGCACGTCTTCTAAGCTTTTCTTTTTCTACTCTTTTTCTTAGAAAGTGATAGGCATCATGGTTTCTTTGTCTTTCTGAAGGGAAAGCAGCAATACTGTATTCTCTCTGTGTCAGAAAGTGGGAAGTCCATGTGGTTTTATGTTAAGATGGGCCAAATTGGGTCCTGGAGAAGTAGAAGATTCCACCCTCTTTGTAAGGATGCTTATATGTCTTATAGCTTACAAGGGAAATCACAGATGGAAAACCAGGGCCTCAGAAGTCACTGAATACAAATTCTTAATTTTGTTTTTTCCTCCTATTTTAAATTTAATTTAAAATTTTTGTTACATTTTAAGTTCCAAACTGTCTCCCTCACTCCCTCTCACCCTTCCTTGTTAATGAGGAAATTAATGCTTCAAAAAGTTAAACAATTTGCCTAGGATCACATGAGTACTAAGTATGGAACCAGGACTCCTGGTTCCTTCAGCTCCTCTGACAACAGATCTTTTGTTGTTGTTGCTGTTGAGTCATTTTTCAGTTGTGGCCAACTCTTTGTGACCCCATTTGGAGTTTTCTTGGCAAAGACACTGGAATGATCTGTGGGTTTTTTTTTTCATTTTTCATTTTACAGATTTCGAGGAAACTGAGGCATAGTGCTAAGCCCAGGGTCACATGGCTAGTAAGTATCTGAAGCCAAATTTGAACTCACAGATGAGTCTTCCTGACTCCAGGCCTAGCAATCTATCCACTGTGCCACCTAGTTTCCCCAACATCAGATCTAGCATTTTTTTTCACTGCACAATATTGTTAAGGATATTATAAATTTATATAAATTATTTTTGAAGGATTTGTATGTTTCTACTGAATCTAAAAATTCCCTCAAACTCTGGTGTGTTTTCTAGTTCCTATTAGAAGAGAATTTGCTCACTTCTCTTCAGTAAACCTATCTGTTTATTCAGAAGGGTTCATTCTGCCAAACATTCTACTGGCCACTAACAAAAATATATCCCATTATAGGAAGCACTGGCCTTTAACATATGCAGTGGAAAAATTCCAAGCAGTGTCTTTAGCAACAGTCCCAGTAGAAGCTTACATTCCCTTGTAGTAAATTGGAAAACACACTGAACTTGAAATCACAAAATTCATTGCTGGATTTAAATACTATTTCCAACAACTTTCTAGTTCTCTTACCACAGGCAAGTCAAAGCCGTTTAAAGCCTTACTTTCCCTCATCTGCAAAATGGAATTACCTGAAAATGTAGTCAGAGGACAGTGCTTGGCAATTCCTAAACAGCCAAGTAATTAATATTAGTTATTATTATTCATCTGATAAATTCTATATGAGCCTTATTTCCACCTACATTTTTGCCTTACATAGGCAAAATAGGGATTTGATAACTGACCCTGGGATATGATACGGAGTTCTGAGGAACATGCATTCCTTCTCATTCCTTCTCAATTTGGGACAAATACAATTGATGAGCCAGAAGGTAAATCTGAGTCAGGCCCAGGAATTCTTTAAAGGAATACACACAAGGATGGGGACTATAAGAAGTAAGCAGCAGCAGGTAGCAGAGGGGAGACAGAATCCCCAGCCCTGCCCAGGATTTAATGAGATGAAAGAGAAAGCACCAATGGAATAAAGGCAACAGATGAAAGACTAAGCTAAAAAGAGAAACTGAACGGAAGAATAAGCGGCACTTAATAAGTGAGAAATCAAAGCTAGCCATCTGGCCCTATGAGAATCTCAGAGTAGAAGACACAGGCAGCAGTTATTTGATGCACCTACTTCTTCAAGGACTGAGGGAAGTTAAAAAAATTGCTCTTTCCCTAGTTCTCCTCCTCATATCTGTCCATTAACAGGTACTATACTCTGTTCACTTCTTTGGCTAAATGTGTTATTACTGTTGTTGTTTTTCCCTCAAACATTCAAAGACCACTGGTTAGAGATAAACAAAAATTTTAACTAGGGCAGAAAGTCAAATCTCTGCCTGAATGTTAACAATTGCCCTAATTGGTGGCGCTAATCTATGGTAATTGTATCAGTAACATTTCATCTGACATAAACTACATAAAATAGAGACGGGGCCTGCATAGATTCAAGGACCACTCAACTTTTCCTAGGCTAAGTGAGCTGATTATTATAACAAGTGGTGGACGATAAAATCCCCTAGGATCTGTCTTTTGATTTTCTTTGTGTGCCCAGCACTTAATACAGTGCCAGACACACAGTAGGGGCTTAATACTTAACAATCTTTCTGTTCTCTCCTGTGTAGCCAAATAAGCCTTTCCTCATATGAGACAATCCATTTCTAATCTCTGTGCCTTTTCTCTGGACATCTGCTTGGAATGCACTTATTCTTTATCTCATAAAATTCTTCTTTTTGCAGGATGAAGCTCAAACATGACCTTTTACATGACCTTTTTTGCTTACCTCCAATTGCTAATGCTCTTCTTCCCTAAATACCTTGTGTTTATTTTATACTCATATATGTATATGTGTATCTACGCATACATATATACATACAGACAGATGTTTATAAACACATATTTGTCTTCTCTGAAAGAACATAACATCTTTGAGAGCAGGGCCTGTTTCGTTCCTTGCACTTATAGTCCAAGAATCTAGCACAGTGACTGGCACTGAACAGATGCTTAATTAATGCTTGTTGGCTGACTGTAGGTGACCTCTTCTTCCTACTCTTGTGAAAGCACTTTCCCAGAAGTTTTAATCCCTAGTTCAGGACAATAATCCTTTATATGTTCTCTAGAGATCAAAGTTTTATTGCAGAGGATTTGTTAGCATGCACATATTGCCAGGCATAAAGGTTCCTTAGGATGTAGGCTTATATCACTGGGGTCACTGGCTGGACAGTGGCCTGTTATGAAGCTTATTAGCAGACTGCTAGCTCAGGTAGAATGATCTAAGGTCACACTTTCACCTGGAAGTAGGCAGGGACAGTGAGAATTAGCACCCCTCTCTCCTCCCCATGCAACATATTACACTGTATTTGTATTTTGAATAACAATAATAAAGTCTAGAATATGGGCAGCACAGTGTAGTGGAAGTCAAGAAGTTCTTGTTTTTGTTCAGTTTTGTCTGACTCTATCTGACCCCCATGGATTTTTTGTCCATGAGATTTTCTTGGCAAAGGTACCGGAGTACTTAGTCATTTTCTTCTCCAGTATGTCCCCATTTTACAAAAGAGGAACTGAGGCTAATAGGGGTCACACAACTAGTGAGTGTCTCAGAGCAGACTTAAACTCAGATCTTCCTGACTCTGGGGCTGGTGTCCTAGCCACAGCAAAATCTAGCTGCCACAAGTCAAGAAGACTAGGGTTCAAGAAGACCTCATGGCTATGTGACCATGGGCTAGTCTTTTAACCTCTCAGTCACCAAGGCAACTATCTAAGGCTCTATGTTGCAGAGTGGGCGGTGATCTGCATTGGCAAAAGGAGTTTCCTCACTGGAAGTTTCTTGTACCAATGAAAACACAGGTTTGGTTTAAAAAAATCTGTAGTTTAAAAAAATACATGCAAAATGGCAGGAACAAAGAAAGCACCTAATGTATCTTGTCGACTGATCAACAATTGTACATAAATATGGGGGGGTTTGTGTTTTTGGATAATTGTGGGTCCACTTACCCTTTTTTTTAATCACAAAAAACTAACAGTATGTGCTTCCTGTAACTATTCTACAACACAAGCTAACAAATGAATTGCTACTGGAAAACTAATTCTGATATAACACATTAAAATGAAAAATAATATATCTCAAATAAGAATAAAAAGCTCAGGTGAGTTTCTGTGGGTTCTTTATTTATATAGGCATGAATGCAAATGATCTGCCATTCTGAATTGCTTTCAGTTATAGCTGCCAAAACCTTTTGGTATCCTGACATATTGTTATAGTTGTGTTTCAGGCTTTAAATTTCCCATTTGAGAAGAAGCAGCAGCATTCTGTTTGGCCTACACAGTTACACAACAAAGGAATTAGAATGTTCTGCCCTCATGACTGAAATGTCTTCCTAATAAACATAGAGCTCTTCTGTCTGTTTTCAATGCTAGGTTCCAGTTACTGAATATCAATCTCTTATTTGTTCCCCATACTTACCTTTTAAAACTTAAAATAAGTCATTTTGCCAGGTACTCATTTGCATTAAAACGTCATCAATAAAACTCCAGATTGCAAACCTACAAATAATAAGGCTAGTTGTACCAGCTGATACTGTTTGGTGCATTGGCTTTTCAGAGGTGGAATATACTTGAAAAGTCAGCAAGCAGCTCACAGGGCTAGAGGGAAGTCAAGAGGGCTATTTGACCTGAGCTTTGAACTCTAGAAGAGTCTTCATTTAGTAATTAAAGAAATATAATTTATCTATGAAATGGCATTTGAACAGTCCTATCATGCTTAATATCAACTATGACAATGCACAAATCCTAGATTTTCCTTTCATAATCAGTGGATTTGCACAAAAAAAGACTAAAACCCCCCACATGTTAGATGAAATATAAATTAAATTCAGGCTCAATCTTTAGGGGTACCTTATTTTGTTTTTATGACTTTATTATAACTCTTTTTTTGGAAACTATATCTAGGAGTCTAAAAAACTCTTACCTTCCCTTAGAGATCTAGGAAGGCGAAAGATAAAGAGAATACACATTTATTAAGCACCTAGGATATGCCTGTTACTGAGTTAATTGCTTCACAAACATCTCATTTGACTCTACTGACAATTATACTGATTATTTAGAGTCATTTAGTTACTAAGTGTCTGCTCAGAATCCTATTTCCTATGGCTGAAACCAGCATCTTCTTGGGTAGCTGACTTTCTTCTAATCTCCATTTTGGCACTCATCCATTTTGTTTCATCCCTGTGCTTAGCAATTTCCCTCCTTAGGCTCTCTGGCTACAGACCATGTTTTAAAATTGGTAAGCACTTCCATCTTCTCTCACACGGCAGTCATTCCATAACCAAGCCCTAGGCTGAGGCCTGAATACTACCTTACCATACCCATTACTCATTATTTTCTCCCAATTGGTCTATAACAAAGTATTTCTTATAACATTTGGGGTGGGGGTGTTGTTTAGCATTAAAATGATACTCCCTGATTCCCCTTCCTTCCCAAAATCCCCACAAGGAGAAACCACCCTACATCCACCAAAATGGACTAAGCAAACAGTCACTAAAGTGATTTTTTTTAGAACAGTGGTGTTAGATTCAAAGAGGCATCTGACTGGGCATGTTGTCTTCATCTAAATGTTGAGTAGGCAATCTACATGACAGGAATGAAAGGTGCAATGGCTAGGTATCTTGATTAAATGTATTGGAAAATATGGATGAAGTAAGGCATTTTAATTAGTAACAGAGAGAAGACTGAATTGATCTCCAGCAAAGCCCAAATTGTTGAAGCAATAAAATGTAGAAAACGTGTCGGAGGCATGATTTGCTATGATGATAGAAGATAATGCAATTTCCATCCTGTAGAGTAAGATGAATTCAAGGATAAAGTAACTATATAATTGAGAAGAGCTGTGGTTGGTAAGCATTTCATAAAAAAAAAAAAACATTTTTCAACAATCGTCTCTAGAACACTTGTATACAAAGATAAATCGAAGTTTTTTGGGGGGAGGGGGTGTCAAAAGACTATATATCCCAAGGCTCATCACGAGACAGAGACACAACGAAACCAGATCTCCTTTTTTAAGAAGTTATTTACTATTCTAAAACCTCAAAAAATTGTATATGTTGCCTCCTGATTTTCAATGCATTTTAATTAATGTCAATGAATTCAATTTACATAATCATTAAATTACTTTATTATATATCCTTTAATATTTTAAAGCTGTGATGATATGTCCATGCTAATTGAACTGACTATAGATAGGTATATCATATCTGAAAAAAAATCTGGTGCTGAAGTTAAGTAATGCTTGCAATAGTGAATCTTGCATATTTAATGATATACATTATTGTTATGGTGCTATGGTTATGCTTGGGCATAAAAGGTAAGTCATTTAAAATATTCAATTAATATTATTTATACACAAAACAAGTAACTCTGGGGTGGGTTGATTCTGGGAGTATGAGAAGGGAGAAGAAATTTTGTGGCTACCATTCCTCCCTCCCCTGAAGGGAGAAGTCAGCCACAATTCTACTCTTCTCTCCTCCTCCAGATTTGATCTCATGAATAAGAATCAATTATCATTTCAATTTTCTAACACTCCAATTTGCTTCACCAATCTGAATTGATGACAATCAATTTCATTAAACGAATATTTATTGAACATCTATTCTAGGCACCATGCTAGATTCTGAGTGAAGATACAAAGAAAAATTAAAAGTTAATTCCTACCTTACAAGAGCATATAGTCCAAAAGAGGAGATCAAAACAAATCACTATAAACATAGGGCAGAATATGTTCTGTGGCAACAAGGGTTAGATGAGAAAAAGCCTGTACTTCCCAGAGCGCCATACAAACTGTACAGATCTGTATTAATAAGGAATGTACTTCCTATGAGGTCCCAGGCCTCAAGATTCAGTTCTAATGAACACATGGCCAAACCTTCCAATGAAGCGTTAGGAGTAGGAACTGTGTTGGTCTTGAATTCTCTGCCATCAGGCCTGACTTCTGGACCTTGAGGCCCACAGGAAAATTAGTTCCCAAGTGGATAGTCTTGAGCATGGCACATTGAAAAGTACAGGCTTCACTTTGCTGAACTCTTTCCTATTTGATTGGGATGTGTGGTGGGTTCAGGGCAAGATCCATGATGCAGGTGATGAAGGAGCTAGATCATGAAAGGTGGGTAAGGTTTCATCAAGCAGGGGTTGTAGGACTGAACAGAGAAATACACATTATCACACATTTAGTAATGTCAGATTCCCAAACTTGGGACATCCAGAGGTAAAAGACTGAACAAATCTGTAATGCCAAAGAGAACAGCAGAGGAATGCTACATCTTGCTTTAAAAAAAAATTACAGAGCTATCTCTACCTGTCAAAGTATTTCTCTTCAAAACAAGTGGAAAAAAATCACTGGAATAAAGGCCTTTATCACCACTCCCTGGACTCCTGCAGTAGTTTCCACATATGTGTCTTTGTCTCAAGTCTCTGGGTCTGCATTCCAATTAATGTCTCATTGCTAACATGCATTTCTAAAATGTAGTTAAGCTTTCTCATGTCACTCCTACTTATTAAACCCTAGTGGCTCACTATAATCACTATGAACAAATATAAAGTAAATATCAACTCCAGTGGCCCTTTTCTCAGTTCTCACATACATATATACACACATATATACATATATAGTATACCCATATATTTTCAGGTCCCCACTCAGCAGAATATAAGATCCTCTTAAGAGCAGATACTAGTTCACTTTCATATTTATATCTCCAGTATGTAACACAATTATCTAGTATAAATAACAGGAAACTAATCCATGCTTGTTCCGTGGATGGTCAAAACACCTAGATGTGACTAGTAGTGCTGCCATTTACTCATCAGGTTGCCTTAAGACGGTCACTTAAGCCTTCCAAGAATCAGTTTCTCTGTCAGTAGAGTGAAAGGGTTACACTCGATCGATCAATCGTGTCAAACTCAAACAGAAATGGAGGATACTGAATGATACATAAAGATCCCTACAGGCCGCATATTGACTTAGAAAACCACATATTAACATTTTCTGTGATCTATTGCATTTGTATTTATTTTGTTAAATATTTCTAAATTACATTTTAATCTGGATTGGGCAGCACTTATGACTATCACGCTCACAGGCTACATGCCTGACCTGTCTGGACTACATTATGTCTAAAGTCCCTTCAGACTCCAAGATTCTGGGATTCATTACAGCCTAGCTCAGGTGTCACCAAGAAACTTTCCCTGATCCTCCAACTGGAATTGATCTCTCAGAACTTTTGAGTCTTGAATATTACTCTTCATGACCTCTCCAATGTATTTAGGTCATTCTAACTTACATTATACTTATTTGTGCACATCTCTTCTCCCTCAAAACTCCAATATCCTGAGGGAACAGGAAACACTGCATTTTTAGTTTTGAAACCTCAGTTCCTTGTATACTGAGGGCACTTAAAAAATAAATATCTTTTGAAGTGAAGGCTTTAGGGAGACAGCATGATACAGTGACAAGGACACTGGACTGGGAATCCATAGACCTGGGTGTCAATCTTTGCCCTACTACTTACCATCTCTATGACTCTGGGCAAATTATTTAACTTTTCCTGAGTTTTCTGATGTAAAATGAAGAGGTTGGTTTTGTTGATCTTTAAGGTGGGATCCAGCTCTGAGATTTTATACCTTTACCTATCTGGACCATCACTTCAATCTTACCAGTTATCAGGCAAGAACTAAAAAAAAAAAAATTAAAAATTCTCATTCCTTTATGTCAGTCCAAGACACTCTTGCTTTTGCCACTATTGGGGTAGTCCGATAATTACTACGCTCCTAAATAACTCCCAGATAACTTTTGGGTCCACCAAGCACCCATCCAAATGAACACAGAGGTTTACTGAGACAAGGTGGTGGTAGCAAGGGAATTCTACCCTCTGCTGTAACATACACAGAGCTAGACATTGGAACCAGTTTCCCGTGTGCTAACACTCTTAGAGACTTGTTCCTCTTTGGTGTGACCACTGTAAATTAGTATCAGTTTCTGGTGACATGTGCCAGCCTCTGGTTGAGAAGATGTCTGCAACAAAAGCTAATATATTAGATAGCTAGAAAGTGAGAGTTATTAACTATTTGTTTTTCTTTGTCCAACCATGCTACTCTTAGCTGACTTGTTACTCTCTTCTTCCAAAAATCCATATTTACAGAACCTATAAATAAAGGTTGTTTGTTACGTCCTCATCACTGAAATTTCACCGATGTACATTTTATAGTAACACCAATGATATATATAATTTCTTACAATAATTTATAATATTTTATTCATTTATAATTAATTTCACATCTGCACATCAGATTCCCTAGTTATATCTCACAAGAATACAGCTATTCTCCTAATTAGAATGCCATCATCAAAAAAAAGTCAAATACAAATTCTCTGCACTTGAAACAAGCTATCCAAACAGTGATTTCAGAATGTTAAGATAACACACCATTCTGCAAAGAAAACACATTTCGATTAAAAGAAAAAAAAACAAAACACGGTTAATAGCTTACTGTGGCCTTGAGGCTTCAGCCTGATCTGTCTGAAGTTTTTCTCCGCCTTCCACTTCCATTGTGCAATAAACAATTCGATTTGGAGCAACCGATTTTAAGCCTTGAACTTCCATTATGACAATCTAAATATCAGAAAAGGTACAAAAAGGCATTGTGTCACATCTAAGACCAAAAGAGATGCAGAGATATGGTAATGTTAAGTAATTCTACCCCTGAAAAAGTGCCTTGGGCTTTCCTACCTATAGCATTTTTTTCATACTGCAACAATGGCAGTCCTGTCCCCAGATGGAAATTCTCTCCATCCATTGAAGCAGAACTCAAATGCCCCCCTCATTCATGAAGCAATTCTAAATCCACAAAGGTTTTGAAAAGTTTACTTCCTCATTTGGTTTTATAGCACTTTGTGATGATGATAGCATAGAATATTATTCACAGGAATAAACAGTTTTTGAATGAATCATTTACCACCTAGAAAATCAATCAATATGATTCCCTGGAAGGAAGTTATACCATTTATTTTCTTATAGTCTTCAATTTCAACTTTTAACAACTGAAGATATAATAAAGAATTAATCTCCCCCAAAGTTTATTTAAGCACAAACTCAAATATCTCTTATCAACTATAACCTCAAAATTATTTTAAAATATTTAAATTTAAGGAAAACTCTTTAAGAGACCTCTAAACTCAGGCTGCTAAAAATGAAAATGATTCAATGCAAGCATTCACTAATGTAATTCTACAAAATGATTCACAACTGAATCTCAAAAACTGTGATGAGAGGTATGTGCATGAAATATCATCTACCATAAGGCAATCTCTTTTTTATAACTGATGGACACTAATGACATTGCCCCATTGTACAGTAATAGAAGCAGAAGCTTACATGAACGTTTACGTACATTATCTGATTTCCTTAAAAATTTCCCATGAAGTAGACAGCTTAGGTATTCTTATCCTTATTTTATAGATTTGAAAAGTGAGGCATGGAGAGAGGAAGTAATTAGCTCAAAGCCACAACAACAATAACAAAAACATAAAAATAATAATAATGATAATAATGACAATAATAATAACAAGCTTACTATGTGCTGCGCACTCTGCTATACACTTTACAATTATTATCTCCTCTGATCCTCACAACAACCCTGGGAGGTAGGTGCTATTATTATCGCACTTTTACAAGTGAGGAAACAAGTCAAATAGAAGTTAAGTGATTTGCCTAGGTTCATACAGCTAGCAAGCAACTAAGGTCAAATCTGAACTCCTGTCTTTCTGACTCCAGGCCAGGTGCTCTATCCACTGTGCTAACTAGTAGTAAATAGCATATCTGGAATTTGATCCTGGGTCTCTTGATTCCAAATTCAGCATTTATTTGACTGTACCACACTGTTTCTTGTTATGATGATCTCAGAAATGTTTTAACATTTATTATTTTAGATTATTACTACCACTGTGAAACTGTAGGCAAGTCATTTAATCTTTATGTGGCTCAGGCAACTTCCTAGGTCTTGGTTATTATGTCGTAAGTTGTGGTCTATTTTAGTAGACTGATCTCCCACTTTGCCTACAATGACAAAATCAATGTGTGTTACTACCATTTGTCATTAATTCTTACTGTTTTCTATTTTGATATATTAGCACTGTATATTTGAGAAAGACAAAGAGAGAGAGAGAGAGAGAGAGAGAGAGAGAGAGAGAGAGAGAGAGAGAGAGAGAGAGAGAGAGAGTTATTAACATAGGTTCTATGGACTTGTTTTTAAAATAATTCGGCAAATATATTTCAATATAATTGGTTTCCTTTGTAATCCTAGGTATTTTATTTTATGCATTTTAATATGCAAGGATGGCTTTTTTATTTTTATTAAACACAAGTTGAATGCTCTTTATTATATCAAGTTCATACTATCATTCATTCTTATAAATTCATATCTGAAGCTTTAGGTATTATTTCGTGTGCATATCATTTCCTGGTATAAAAGCATATAATATTTTCATATTCAAACTTAAGAACACTTCATGGTATGCAGTTATTTATCATGAAAAAGCTCCTTCCCCAAATTCACCCTTTCTGGATTACTCAGTATACTATGCTATAAGTTTTGTTCTTTATAAGAATCATGAGATAATAAGACATATAAAGGCAATCAATCATCTTCAGAGTAACTGATTCTCCCTTTCAGATAATCCAAAATTCCAGTGTAAACTTCTAGAAAGCCACAAGGAATAAGGTAAGAGATATAAATAAGTAAATGGATTTGAATGTATACAACATTTTAATCGCTTCTTGTTCTGTATTTTTTTTTCCTAGAGGAAAATATGAGGACAATTGGTACCTCAGAAAAACGACCAACGCAATGAAATCTTTGTAGGTTCAAAAGATCATAGACTTACAGGTGGAAGAGGACCTGGAAGACATCCAGTTCAACCCCTCATTTGATGGTGGAAAAAAAAACTATAACCCAAGGAGATAACAACATACAGTTAAGTGCAAGAGGAAGGATTTCCACCCATGTTCTGCAGCTCCAAGAGTCAGAGTTTTTTCTCCCCCATTTTTAATCAAAACAGTTCTAAATTAAAAATTTTTTTGGATTTCTGTCATTTTGGCTTCTCTTCAACTGAAAACAAATGTATAGAATTATTAAAGATATAACTGAACAGATGTTTCCAGGAATTTATGGAAAATGGTGACATATTTCAGAAGCTTCTAATAGTTGAGGAAGATGCATTTAGCCATTCAATTTACACGGAAGCATACCTCTGGAGCAGAGCTCAAAGACTATTAATTAAACAAAATAAATACGTGTAGCATTCACCATTGAGGGATGTGCTGAATCTCTACATGAATGAAGCTCCTATACCAGCTGAGTTATTTGGAATATCTAACTTGAGTGCCATTTCCACTTACTTTTCATAAATAAAGGCCACATGCAAATCTCTGAATCGCTGTGATTTTAAGTACTTTTTTTTTTTTGCTGGGGGAATAGGGGGTGGGTCGGGGATCCTTTGTCTGCTTAATTCTAATCAAATGGTATAATTTTTACAACCTACATTAGGAATGAAGCATATTATACAATGTAAGATGATATTAAGAGAAAATGTGCTAACATCGGCCCACATTTCAGATTATTATCCATTTACATGGCATTTCCCTCTTCAGTCTGTCAAATAGCCAAAGTATAAAAGAGATGAAAGAAAGCATCTGCTAACATTATTTCTGTCACCTCCACGACAAGTTATTGTAATCAGGACCTCTTCAAACACCCAACTTGTAAAACAATCATTCTGTTCTCTACAACAATACTACTACCTACCATCTGTGCAGGGAATGCTTTACCCTGAAGAATTGCCAGTTTTAAAAGGTTTTATAAATAGAGTAAGAAGTTTATAACTCTGAATTTATAGAATAATATGCAATGACCCCTAAATTGTCAGGGAAAATGAAGGTCAAAGAGATCAGGGTAATTTCAGTTTTTTTCATCATGTAATACCAACCTAATTTTAGTCCTCTGTTTAAATGCCTCTCTATTAAGCTTCTTACTTGAGATATTGTTAAATATCAAAACTGATTCTGTCATATTCCCTTTTCTGAGTTATTTCTGATTTGTTAATGGACAGGCACAGGAAGATAGACAAGGTGCTGGCAAAAGGAAAAAAGAAAGCCAGAATATATGCTTCTGAACAACTGAGAAGTGACTAAAAATGTATAATATAAAGCCTATTTAAAGACTGAGTGAGAAAACGGAACAAGATGAAAATGGGGCAAGTAGAATAACAGGTACCTATAATGCTCTCCTTATAATCAAATGTGTAATTCTCAAATTACATCTAGTAATAGTGATATGTAGGTAGAGTAACTCACCACTGGAAGTCTTGAAAAATCATAGGATCACAGATTTTTAGAACCAAAGGAACCCAGGTTGGCACAGTGTTAAAAACTTAAAACTATTGTGTTTTAGGTTACACTGAAATCTCAGCAATTTAGGACCCAGATTGAGGGGGAAAAATAGAAGGAAAGCATATTAGACTTTCGTCCTGCGCACATTTCAGTCTCAAAGGACAAAGTAACAGAGGACAGAGGTTGGGAATAGGGGCGGATCACCATATTCTTACCTCTGAATTTCATTTACAGAAGATCACAAAGGGAGAGAAGACCAAAATGAGACTTTCCTTCCAGCTGCTTTAGCGTGAATAACCACTAATTTAACCAGTTAAGGCTTAAATATCATTAATGGAGAGATTAACGGCTGTAACATCTAAGAGCAGGCTTACACCTAGATCTGCACAGCTTCCAGGGGCAGCCATCAAGTTCAGGGAACATGTATTATATTTCATGTAAACATACATCATGTAGGGAATCAAATTATATGCAATTTTGTTACTTAAGACATTTGGATCTAGAATAAATTAAGACTCTAAACTCTGGTAACGGCTAAGATTGAAAGACAGAAAAAAGACAAAAGATTACCTTTAAGTAACAAAAAGAAGAGAGAAGCAAACAAAAATACCACATAAATTTCATTCTTTCTAGTTTTACTTTCAAAAAGAAAACTAAGGAGAAAAAAAAAACTCCCAAGAAATAAAACAAGCAGACCAAACACATTCTAATAGAAGACTCTGTGAATTCCAACCAAGAAGTAAGAATGACTGAAAAATATCTATACGTGTGCATATATATGTACACACATATATTCATATATTAAAATAAATCCTTGCAATCATTTTGGAGAGCAATCACAAAATATATGATTCATAACTTGTGAGCCAATGGTTCATTTACTAATACGTTGCTCTAAACCTATCATAAAAAAAGAAATCTATATATTTATTTAAAACAGCAAAAACGGAAAACTAGCTGAATATTCCATGACTAGATAATGGCTGAATAAATCATAATGCACGAATTTAATAGCATAACATGATAACTGTAAAGATAAGATAGATCATTATAAGGAAATAGGGTAAGGCCTACGAAAAATGAGGAAAATCAGGAGTATCAAAAGAAGAACTATATTCCTAGTGACTACAAATATATAATATAACATAAATAATATATGTATATTCATATACATACACACACACACACATATACCTCTCCCTATAAATGCATTTGAAGTGGGTGGGGGGTGTCAAGACCGCTGACTTCACTGAATTGAGCAACAGTAGGCAAACCATAACCAATGGGCCAAATCCAGCCCCATTCCCGATTTATAGAGCCCACAAGCTAAGAATACACAAGGAGGCAAGAAATAGAGTGGCATGCATGAGGAATATGAAGGCAGTCAGTCTTCTACCATACACTGCAAGAAGGGGAATCAATTGTAATAAGGCTGGAAAAGTAGGAGGGGACTAGGTTTGAAGTGCTTTTAATGCCAAATGAATATATTTGATCTCAGATGCAACAGGGAAACAAAGAACTGATTCAGTAAAAATTCAAAACTTTGGCAGTTGCTAGGAAAATAGAATGGAGAGGGGAGAGACTTGATGCAGGAAGCCCAATAAACCAAGGCAAGAGTTGACGAGAATAGCTGCATACGTGATAAGAGGACATGAAAGACGTTGAGGGAAAAGAAGTGACGAGACACTGCTTGTGTATATGTATATATGAAATAATCAAAAGTGAGAAGTCAAGAATAACGTGTAGGGGTGAAAGTGGGAGGTCTGAAGGATGGCACTGGCTTTGACACAAGTTTGGTGCCCTTAAGAAGTTTGGAACAAGGTGGATATGGGTTGGAAGATAAGGACTTCTATTTTGGATATGCTTCCTTTGAGAAGCCTAGAGGGCATCTAGTTTGCAAGATCCAAAGAAATGGGGGTGATCTGAGACCGAAGCCCAGGAAAGACATGAGCATTAACTAAATCGATCAAGGAGTAATTTGTATATTGAAGGTAATTAAATCCATGGGAAGTGCCGAAGTCTCTGAATGAGGGAGTAGATGGAGAGAAGAGTAAAAATTAGAGGGTGTGATATGGATGATGACCACCAAAGGAAACTACCAGGTGACCCAGGGAAGGCACACTATTTAATAATATTGATTTGCCACTTAAATCTACATGCATTTGCATATAATGTTTAACTAGGAATTTTCAGGTATAATTTAACTGATATATATGCGTACATATGTATGTACGCATATATACATAACACGAGTGTTTGTGTATGTATACACACTATATACACAGAGCTTTTAAGAATAAAAACCAGAAAATGTTATTTTCGCGGTTTCCTTCAAGCTGACAGACTGTCTTGTGAGAACTTACCTCTAATGTGAATGACAGCACCACGTCTGATTTTGAGAGCTGAATCTCATTTTCATCTCCCATATCTAAGAAAGCCGAATTCTGTGATCGCTTTAACTTCTGCAGCTTAAACTCAGGACCACCTTTAGATACTGGAAGACTTTCCAGATTGGCCATTAACAAATTCACAGAAGACCTCATCTCTTCTATGAACATGTTTTCCATTTCTTTTGCAACAAACTTGGGAAATTTCCTTTCCTTAAAAAAATAAAAATACAAATATTGCTAAACATTTCAAATTCAAAATGTTACTAAATATGTTTTAAATCACAACACAACTAATTCAAGTCATTTTAAAAAAGTGTAACAAGATGATAGATGTTTCCAAGGTGGTATTACCAAACAAATAAATTCTAAGTTGACTTTCTAGCACACCTGCTCTACAATTTAGCTTAATAGACTAAAGCTTCAGGTCTGAACAATTTAGAGTTTAAACATATTGACTCTACATTATTGAGGATCAGTATAATACACAAAAAGCAAGATATCATGCCAATCCACACTAACTTCTTCTGAAAAGGCAGCTCCTTGAGAAAACATACAAACATAATTATAAAAGTCAATTTAATTTTGTTTTATAGGTGATCTGATGAATCTCAATTAGCCTCTGATGGCCTTTTAAGTCTTGAGAACTAACTTTTCTTCAGGAATGGTATTCAGGACTTAATGTCTTTTATGCCAAGAGTCAAATATTTTACATTACCAAAGATATCCAAGGTTTCACAGTAAGAATTATTTTGTAACACATTTTTGTGAAGTTCATAGCAAATATTCAACATGACCCAAATTTTCAAGATATCACATCAGGTAATTTTCATACTTTAAAAAGATGATACTTTCATAAAGTAAATAGAGCTAAATATATTAAGACTTCACATTCTTAAACTCATATTCTTAATCATCAGGTTTACAAAATTATATCAAGACATTTTTTAAAAAAACAAAATTAAAAAGGGAAGACATTAAGAATAATTACTTGTTGTTCATAAATAGCAGATTTAATAATATAAATTTTGAAAGGTTATATGGGATCACAAATTGATGCAAAATATTAAATTATTTGTTCTCCAAGGTACTGTTAGTGGAATTATGCATTAGGGCAACCATTCTAGAAAGCAATTAGGAATTATGGGGAAAAAAGGAGAAAAATATCTATACATTTTGACCGAGACGTAGTAACATTGAGCATATACCCCAAGATGGTAAATGATGAAAAAATGAAATGTCCCACATTCACCAAAACTAGTAACAAAGAAGATGCCCATTCAGTGGGAAATAAACAAATTTTGAAACATTAATGTAATACAATATTATGACGATGTTAGAAACTATGAATACGATGAAAAAAGGGAAACATGGACTTATGTGAACTACTGCAAAATAAAATTAGAACAAAAAAACAACATACACAATCACTACAATAATAATATAACTGTAAATTCAATAACAAAACTACTGAAATTGAATGTTTTGAAATTATAATGATCAAGCCTGATTCCAAAGGAGAGATATAAGAACAAATTTCCCTCCCTTATTTGCAGAGATGGAGGACCATGGGTGCAGAATACTGTACATGATGCTGGGCTTCACTGATGTGTTGGTCAGTTTTAATGAATTGTTTATCTCAGTCTCCATTTTTTATTCTTTGTTACAAAGGATGGCTTTCTGGGAGTGGCTATTCAGAACTGTTAGTTTCACATTACATAGCAATGTGAAAATTTGCTAAGCACTTTTGTTACAAAACTCTATGGAGATAGCCAAGCAAGTGTTACCATCTCTCTTTTAATGATGAGAAAATGCAGTTCTGAAAGGTTAAGTAACATGGCCTTAGCTACACAGCCAGTAAGTATCAGGAGAAAGTTTAAAATCTCAGTTTCCAGAATCCAAGTCTAGAATTCTTTCCATCACACCATCATCCTGTTTTCATTATAGCATGAAAAATACAATTAAAAAATTGTCTTGGGGCCTGGAATTCTATTAAAATATAAAAAAAGGTTTAGAGACAATAGTGGCTCAGTGTAATTTCTGAAGAAATGTGCATTGACAACAATGACAACAACAATGATGATAATAAGTTTGGAGACTGAAGAAATCTCTCCCCAAATACTCCCCATCAGATTCTTGAAATGGTGAATGTCTTCTTCATAATTAATCAACAAACTTAATGCAAATGAGATAAAAGAAAGGGTGAAGGCTAGCCAAGAACAATTTATGATTCATTTTATTAGTGTGTCAGAAAAAGATTTTTCAATGCTGATGCCATGTCAAAGGTCACTTATAGTAACAACCAAGAAAGGTTTTGTTTTTGTTTTTGCTTTTTTCCTGAAGGGTGAGATCACTTGGGCAAAAGGCTACTTTGGCCTTGGATTCCCTAATTGATTTTAAATAAAGTCTGCCATGTTACACTGCCCTGGAGGTCATGTAACTGCACATATTCTAGTCCACCTTTATAAGAAAAATGCAAATACGCAAAAAGCAAAGTGACAACAGGGAATTTTTCAATAAATCAGGTTCCAGGGTAGATACTGGGGTCAGCATCTACTTATCATTGTGTCTCACACAAACTACATGTCTACTTCCATTCAGCTGTATGGTAATGTAACTGATTTTCATCTTCACCTAAGCCTTTTAGAAAGGTTAAACAAAAGGCATGAGAGGATATATAATGCTTTATAAAAAGCATTTTTAAAATTTAAAAAAAATAAACTTTTCTTTTTAATCTGCAAAAAAAATGAGGGGAATATACTTGTTTTGTTCATTTCTTGAACACTGGTCATGGCAGATGTAATAACAGTTACATTAAATTCCAAAATCAGTAGATTTTCCCAGAGTTCTATTTTAATTTTTATTTCATTAAGTCTAGACAGATTTCATCTTAACCTGTGGCCTAACAGGACAGTGCTTATTTTAAGTCTGAAAACCTGTACTGCTGTTTTATGATCTTATGCATTGTGGCTATATTTCTGAATTATCATAGCATACAAAATACATTATTTTTCATTGGCAATTCATTTGCATTCATGAAAAACAATATAGTTATATTAGGGGATAGGAATTAGACGTGTTATTTCACTGGTATAGGGTATTCCCAGTTGAGGAAACTCCATGACGAATGCAAGTCAGTAACTTTTCTGCAAAGCAGCCAAGAGGTGCAGTAGATAGAGCGCTGGGCCTGGAGTTAGGAAGAGCTGAGTTCAAATCCAGCCTCAGACACTTACTGTGTGACCCTGGGCAAGTCATTTACCCATTTGTCTCAGTTTCCTCATCTGTAAAATGTGAAGAAAATGGTAAACCATTCTAGTGTCTTTGCCAAGAAAACCCCCAAAGGGCTCATGAAAAGCTGGAAGGACATGATTGAAACAACTGAACAACAATAAACTTCTCTGCAATTTCTAGTAGTAGATAGCGGCCTAGAGCACTGAGAAGTTAAAGGACTGGGTCACATACTCAGCATATTTCAGAAGTAAGACTTGATTTGAGTTGCTTTCTTGTCTACTACTCTCTATTTTCACATTTCATTCATATATATATATATATATATATATATATATATATATATACACACACACATACAATGGTGAAATATATATATGTGTGTGTGTGTGCGTGCATATATGTATGTATATTGTCTATATGTAATACCATCTGTTAGTAAATATAAATTACCAAATTTAGTAATCCGTTATGTGCCAAATACTCTGCTGGGCACAATATTAAAACCAAAGTCCTTTCCCTCAAGGACCTTACAGTTCAGGGAAGGAGGGAGGGAGAGAAGGAAGGGGGAAAAAAAAGCAAAAATATATTAAGCTAGTACTGTGTGTTACATTGTGCTAAGCCCTATGGACAAAAATACAAGCAAAAAGAAAAGGAAGACAACACACAAAAATAAACAGAAAAGTGAGAGGTGAAGGTAATGAAGTATCTGATGTGGAGGCATGATTTTGAAGTCCAGAGAAAAGTCAGGAAGAGAAAAATAAATTAATGTGGGTTGGAATTGATAAGAGAAGACTTCATGGAAGAAATAAGGCTTAACCTGTGCTTTGAGGAGCAGATAGGATGCGGATAGGCGAAAATGGGAGGAAAATGGCATTCCTGATGACAAGATAGTATAAAAATGCACAAGGGGTATTTCTAGACCATATGGTTGTGGGACTGTATGATTTTCATATTGGAGAGTAGTTGGAGATAAATTTTTTTTGGGGAAAGGTTGCAACTTCATTTAGGATTTAGGATTTTGAATATCATCCTAAGGAATTTCTACATCTTCCTCTAAGAAATTCTGAACCCTTGGAAGTTTTTAAGCATTAAGAATGGCATAATAAAAGTGGTATTTAAGATTAATCTCATTGTAAAGTATAGAATGGGTTGGAGAAAGTAATACAAGTTATAAGAATATAAAATTAAGTTCAGGTTTGAGGTGATAAGATATTTTATTAGAACTGTGCAATTAAGAGTAAAAATTGAAGGCTGTATACCATAGATAACATAAAAATGTGATTTCTAATCACTGTCATCATGGAATTTATAGAGCACACACTATGTGTCAGGGTACTGTGCTAAGTGCTTTTTAAGAAAAAAACAATTATCTTCTTATATGATCTTCACAACAAGCCTGGGGGGTAGATGGTATTATTATCCCCATGTCACAGTAAGGAAATTGAGGCAGAAGTTAAATGATTTGCCCAAGGTAACACAGCTATCATGGGGCTGAATTTCTATTCTGGTCTTTTTGACTTCAGGCCCAGTGCTCTCTTTATTGTGCCACCCAGCTACTAAATAACTAAGTAGATGTCAAGGGCAACAAAAAGGAAAAAAATCAAAGTAGCTCCAAGGTTTCATCTCAGAATAATTGAGAAAATTTTGGTTAAAAGAGTTAATCAGGGTGTAGGGAAGCTAGTTCTCATGTGAAGTTAATAAGTTTGTTTTCATAAATATTGATGTTGAGGTGTCCCTGGTAATGCTCAACAGATAACTCAAAATATGGGGGTCAAGACAGGGTGAGACAGAATGATTAGGGGCATAGAACTAGAATTTATTTGTGCACAGTTACTAGCTGAAGGCTTTATAATGAAATCATTTTCAAAAGTAGAAAACTAGAAAAGACGGAGACAAAGAATAAATGGCTAATAAATGACCTCAGGCAGATACTCACTCTTAGGAATAGCTTAACCTAAATCCATAACTTCAAAGTCAAAGAAAAACATAGCAAGGCTAGAATATAAAAGAGTTCATGTACAAAGGCATATCTCACAACTGTCACGCAAGACTTGGCAGCTATCTCTATAAAGAAGAGGAAATCATGGCATATAATATTCCAGAAGGCCTAAAAGATAAAAAAGTTCCTAACCAAAACAACTCACTCAGCAAACCTGAGAAAAATTTTACTAGGGAAAAATGGATTTTTATTTAAACAGAGGATTTCTATGTGGGCCTGATAATGAAGACAAAGCTAAGTGGGTTCTCAGAAATGCAAACACAGGAATCAAGAGAAACATAGAAAAGTAAATACATTTGAGAAAATGGAAGTGATTATATGATAATGCAGTGCTTATATTTCTAATAAAGTACTTATGGAAAATCTAACGATTTCAAAGATCACAGACTGAGGAAATAGAGTAATTCTGTTATATTTTGACACTTTAAGTAAAAAAGAAAAGGGAAAGAAAAAAGAATACACTAGAGAAGAAACAAAGAGGAAGCTATTATACTCAGGATGCATGAGAAGAAAATTATATCCAAATGGATAAAGGGTTGGGAAGCAGGTAACAGAAGAACTTCACTGTCATCTGACTGAATATGCACATACCCACAGAGAGTTTGGAGTAGAAATGCATTAAACTCCACAGTGAATCTGATGGGGTCACAGAGAGAAATGAAAAGAGAATTAAGTACATGATAAATTTAGGGAGGGAACAGTCATGTGCAAAAACAAAATAAAAAAGTCCATCTTTGGAAAGTAGAGTACAAAGGGGTAAATAAAAGGACACAAAGAAAGTCTCATAGCCTCATACCAAGAAGGAGGAGAGTGAGAAGGGTCACTGAACAGAATCAGACTAAACAGCAGAGTGGAAGGAAACAGTAGAGCTTAGTTTTATCCTACTATACAACCTGATTAACCTGATTAACAAACAGCTTATTCCCCAAGACAAAGCAGTAAATGTGATCTCTATCTTCTAAAGGAACAGAAGTAAAGTTTAATTTTGGCAAACAGAAAAACCTCAGTGATAAGAAATCACCTGAGGGGTGAAAGTGAGAAACTTCAGTGCTCAGCCTAACTGGTAATAAAAAAAGTGTCAGTGGGAAAAAAATCCTTAAAGGGACTAAAATTGAACTAAAAGATTTTGGTACTAAGGGAAGAAAAAGAAATGTGCTAAGGGGTGGGGTGGGGAGGAATCAGACCTAAATGTGAGGAGAAAAAAAACAGAAAGAAAGAAGAAAAGGAGGTAAAGTAAGTTTTAGCCTACATATGTGTGTGTTTGTAGCATGTCTGTATGAGTATGTATATATGTACATATATTTATATTATACATAAATACATTTTATGTATTGAAATCAGTTCATTATCTATATTGCCATTCAGCAAAATATAGTTTCCCTCTTTATCTCTTCTCATAAACTTTATTCTTTGCTCTCTGAAGTCATAATTGCTACCCCTACTCTTTTGTGTTCAGTTGACACATAATATATTTTACTTCAATCCCTTATCTTAACTTTGCATGAATCTTTATACTTTAAGTATATTCAAGTAAAAACAGTGCATTACTGGATTTTTCTATTTTATTCCTCAAATCTTTTCTTTTTTATGGGTGAGTCCATCCTATTCACATTCAGTTATGATAGCTAATAGATTATTTCCCTCAATCCTATTTTCTTAAACTTTTTCTTTTCTATATTCCTTTTCTCATGTTTAAGTTGTTACTCTCTTTGAAAAAAAGTCTTCTATTTACTAGCCTTTCTCCAAATTTATGGTTTGTCATCCTTCTGACTCATCCTTTCCTGAATCTGTCCTTGGCCTTAGATTCCCTTTCTCCTTCTTTCTATGTATATATACATATACACATGCTCATTCAACATGATATGTATACATATATGTATGTATGCGCATGTACACACAAACACACACACATACCCACATATACACTCGGGGCACATAGGTGGAACAGTAGATAGAGAGGTGGACCTGGAGTCAGGAAGACCTGAGTTCAAATTTGGTCTCAGACACTTACTAGCTGTATGACCTTGGGTAAGTCACTTATACCTCTTTGCCTCAGTTTTCTCATCTGTAAAATGAACTGGAGAAGGAAATGGCAAACCACTCCAGTATCTTTGCCAAGAAAATCTCAAATGGGGTCACAAAGAGTTAGACACAACCGAAATGACTGAACAAAAACAACACACACACACACAAACACACACACCAAACAACATAGCTTCTAAATACTTAATACAGCATTAAATGAAAGGTAAAGACAGTAAACTATGATGGTGAAACTCTAATTTACCCTTATCAATACACTGAATAAAAGAAACAAGAAAGAAGTTAAGGGTCCGAATATTATGTTAGAAAAAATAGATATAACAGACATCTGACAATCATTGAATGGAAACATGTAAGGGGATACACAGGTGTATCCCAGTTGTTGATGACACCTTTACAGAAATTGATCATAAACAACAATTGAAAAACAGTATTAAAATTTGACTAGGGACTAAATAATTTAATCCTAAAGAATTGGTGGGGCAAAGAATAAATAAAAAAGACAATCAATAATTTCATTAAAAATAATGACAACAGTGAAACAATATGCCAAGATTTTGGGAATGTAGCCAAAGAGGTCCTTAAGGGAAAATTTATATCTTTAAACACTTTTTGGATGAAAGAGAAAGAATTAGATCAGTGAATTGGGAATGCAACTAAAAATAGCAGAATAAAAACAACTAGGAGCATTTTTTCAAATCAATAAAACAGATAAAGCTATTTTAGTTGACAAGAAGAAAGAGGAAAATCAATTCACCATTGTTCAAAATGAAAAGGGAAAATTCACAAGAAACGTGTAAGAAATAAAGGATAATTTTAGGAATCATTCTGCCCATCTACATGCCAATAAAACTAACAATTTAAGTGAATTATATAAATACATTCAAAAATACAAAATACTGAAGTGAATAAAACAAGAAACAGGGAATTTAAACAACTGCATCTCAGAGGAAAGCCATAAATAAACTTTCCAAAAAAAATCCAGGACAAGATAAATTTAAAAGTGAATTCTATCAAACATTCAGAGAACAATTAATACCAATGTTATAGTAGCTGTAAAAATATCAAGATGAGGGAATCTACCAAATTCCTTCTGTGACACAGCTACGATTTTGATGCGTAAACTAGGGAGAATTAAAATATAGGCTAAAATTCTTAATGAACATTGATGTAAAATTATAAATAAACTATTAGTGAAGAGAGGAAAACAACATATCACAGAGATTATGCAGTAGGTGGAGCTTCAGGAGAGGACAGTTGCTGTGATGAGTGGGATAGTGAACTGATTAGAGATATGTAACAGAATTGCTTAACTGCAGGTAATGCACAGTTGAGATAATGTAATATAAATTCTAGTGCACAAATCATCATGGTTTCATTAAACAACACTTGAAAATAAAGACAGCATATAGTGGAAGCAATGCAAGATCTAAGTTGGGGGGGGTGAACATTGACACAAGAGGGAAAGGGATTTATGCGCAGAAATTAGAGTTGATCTGATTCAGCAGGGAATCATGATAAGAAAGGGAGAAGTAAGTAGCCAGTATAGAACTGAGAGATACAGAGATTAAAAGTGATTGTGAAATCAAAGGAAAGGGATGTAGGGGTGGGGAACTTGTGGCCTTGAGGCCACATGTGGTCCCCTAGGTCCTCAAGTGCAGCCCTTTGGCTGAATCTAAACTTCACAGAACAAATCCCCTTCATAAAAGGATTTGTTCTGTAAAACCTGGACTCAGTCAAAAGGCCACACTGAAGGACTTAGAAGGCCACATGTGGCCTCGAGGCTGCAGGTTCCCCACCCCTAGAATAGGGTTTACAAGGCATAAGCAAATTTGAAATGATGAAAGATTATGATTAGATAAAGGAATTTTGGAGTTCATGAACAGGGAAGTAGAACAATTGTGGATAATGGCAAGATCAAAGGTATAACAATTTGTGTGTGTGTGTGGCTGAAGTACAGTGGCTGAACAGATCATGAGAAAAGGGTCTCATGGCCAAATATGTTTGGGAAACACAGATTCAGACCATACACTGGACTAGTATAACAAAGAAGGAAACTGAAGGGAAAAGAATTATTTAAAACCACCCAGCTAGTCAGTGACAGACTGGCATTTGCACTTTCTGATGGCCAGGCTCATGCTTCATCTCAGTTCTTTAGCCTTTTCTTGTGTACTAGCTTGACAATCTATCACCTATTTTCTTTCTCCTATTAGGCAAATTCTGGTTCATTCTAATGTTAACACTCTCAAAAACCACACACCTAACATTTACCTTTGCCTACCTTTGTAAAACAAGAATTCACTGGACATAAACAATCATCTGGGTTGGAGGTATGCATCATACCATTCAAAGTTACTAAGGGCCAGAAACAGGTAAGCTTTCCAGAACTCAAAGGTTTTAGCTGGAGTACCACAAACACATACACCCAATTCTTTTAGCGAAGGCTAACATTTTCACTTCCTACAAATGAACTGATTCTTTCAATTCACCAAGGAAATATTCACTAAATTGAGGTCCACTCTCTAGCAAATTGGTAACTACTTAAAAGACAAGACATGACTCTTGTCACTATATCAACCCTGAATAATTCATGCTTGTGACAAAAAAAAAAACAATAGCTAAGATGATTCAGAATTCATTCACATTATATCTCACTTGGAGATGTATAATACAATCTTTTGAGTAGTAGATTTACCTTCATATTTGTGTTCTGCTAAGTGTCATATTAAAATGAAATTTGCACGTTCATCTAAGGGAATGTCAGCTGTAGATTTAAAATATTCACTATGAATAGTCTGAAAAATGAAAAGTATGTAACTTCCATAGATTACTTCTACATGGAGCAGGGCATATGTAATCCACATAAAGCTACCTGAGAGTTGACTATATAAAGAAAGAGGAAGATATTAATTATTTATAGCTAGCCTAGTTATCTTACAGGAGAACTCTGAAGTGAGTCAAAACGGAAGATTTACTAGTCAGTAAACAAGCATTTATTAAGCACTTGCTATGTGCCAGGAGCCGGGCTAATCAAGCTGGGAAAAGAGTTCCTATGTTCAAGGATTCAACATTCTCAAGGGAGAAAACAACACATACATGTATATGTTTATGTGTATGTACATGTAAATGAATATGTATATATAAGCTACACCTGGAGATGGTACTACCAGCTGGGGAGCTGAGAAAAGTCAAGAAGCATGAGCTTTCAAGGTGACATTTCAGCTGAATTTTGAAGGAAGGCAGGGACTCTGAAAGGAAAGGGAGAGAAAGGAAGGCATTCTTTCCAATGCAAAGGCAAGGAGGCAGGAGATAAAGTATTATGTCTGAGGAATGGCAAATAGTCCATTAATGCTGGACTTAAGAGTGTGGGAGGGGAGTAGTGAAGTCTAGAAGAGGTTGTGATTGTGAAGATTGTGAAGACATTTTAAAGCCAAACAGAAGAGTTTATATTTGATTCTAAGAACTACTGGGGTATATTGAATAAGGAAGGTGTGTGACATAGACAAATCTATACCCTAGGAAAATCATTTTGGCAGATATGTAGAGGACTGACTGGAGTATGAAGAGACTTGAGGCAGGGAGACCAATTAGGAGGTTCTTTCAACAGACAAGGTGCAAAATAATGAAGGTCTTCATAAAGGTGGTAGTTGTGAGTGGAGAAAAGGGGACATAATATAAGAGATGTGGAAAATGAAATGATATTTGGAGTATGTGAGAATTAGCAGTTAAGGATAACACCAAGTTTCAAAGTTGGGTGACTAGAAGGATGATCGTGCTCTCAAAAATAAAACAGTTCAGAAGAAAGGAAAGACTATCTTTTCATAATGAGTTCTGTTTTGGGTATGATGGGTATGAGATGTCTTGGGGACATCCAGTATGAAATTTCCAATAGATAGCTGGTGATGTGGGACTAGAACTCAAGAAAAAGACTAGAGTCAATATGTAGATCCAGGGGTATCCACATAGAGATGATAATTTAACTTGGGTGACAGGAAGTGATTACTAAGTGAGAGACTATAAAGAGAAGATGACCCAAAGACAGAGTGTTTGGGTGTACCATCAGTTAATGGGTATGGCATGAAGATGCATCAAAAGAGATTGAGGAGTGGGCAAATATGTAGGAAGACATCAAAGAAGAAAAAAAATGTCAGGAAAACCCAGGAAAAAGAAGAGTATTTAGGAGGAGAAAGTGGACAACAGTGTCAAATACTTTTAAGAGGTAAAGAATCATGGGGATTGAGAAAAGGCCATTAGATATGGCAACTGATCATTGATATTTTTGGAGAGAACACTTTCATTTGAATGGTGATAGGAAAAGTCAGACTGAAGGTTTAAAAAAAAGTAAAGAGAAAAAATGGAGACAGCATATAGAGATGGATTTTTGAAGGAATTTAGCTGAGAAAGGGAGGAAAGACAGAGGATCATAGCTAGTTGAGGACATCTAACAAGGGTAATTTTAAGGATGGGGAATACTTATTGACAGCAATGAATTAGTATGTATTGAATGAATTAGTACATAGTGGGGAACTGAAGATTTGAGAGAGAGTGGGGATGAGAATATAAACAATATTCTGGAGAAGATGGGAGGGGATAGGATTAATGATACATGCAGAAGGGATGGCTTTGTCAAGAATAAGGACCCTCATCACTAGAGACTAAAGAAAGAGATTATAGATGATGATGTGAGAGAGATCTTAGATGAGGAGGGGGTGACTGAAGAGGTATAGTAAGAGCTTTGAGGAAATAAGAGACAATTTGACATAGCCAGTGTGGTCACTGGAATAAAGAAAATCAGGGAGGAGCACAAGGAAAACCCTACTGCAATATGGGCCCAGGTGGGATAGGTATGAGAAATCTACACTGGACCAACTAAACAAGGTTTCATGACTTCCTCTAAGTATGTCTACATTCAGCAGCATGTCAGTAGGAACAAAAGAGGTAAATGATGACAGCAATGCAAAGCTGTAGCTCAGCAATGCAATAAGCATACAGGAGCAAGGGATTTGAGAGTAGAGGACATCATCTAGTTGAACTTGTTCATCAAGTGACTAAGATGTAGGAGGAAAGATAATATAGCTAAAGCTAGTGTGATGGCCTGGGAAAGTACTGAAAGATTGAGGGTTTGAAGGTTACTATGAAGAGGAAAAAAAGACTCAGAAGTAATAAGGCATAGGGATAGATGGAATAATAAAAAAGATCACTAATACACCAAAATCAATATATCACTGATAGATAATGGAATTTTGGAGTTCCTGATCACGGAAATGGAAAACTAATGGGCAAGAACAAGGGGATGACCATCCCTGTCAGCAGCTGAGGTAGAGTAGAGGAGTAGATCTTGAGAGTAAAGTAGATGAAGGATTTTTAAGTTAGGGTATTTGAACATCAACAAGAATGCTGAAGGCCCCTAGAATGAGGGAAGGAATTGAGATGGAGAGGGAGACTGTGAGCCATGCACTGAACTCATTGATAAAGTAGTGAAAGTGGTCAAGGATGTCAGTAAATACAGGCTACCAGGATCCAAACTGATAAACTTGAAAAGAACAAATCTCAAAGGATGAGAAATTAATTAACGAGTGATGGAGGCAACTGGAGCACCGGAAGAGGCAATGGGGAGGAAGAAGTGTTGGGACTCCCCCATTGGGACCAGTGAGAGTCAGAGGGTATGAAAAGAAGATGTAACCAGTAATCGTTATAATGGCCACGGCTGCAATGTCATTGATGGGGAGGCAAATCTTAGCAAGGTCCAGAAACGGGAAAGTGCAAGAGTGGAAGTGGTTGAAATGAAAGGATGTTGATTGTAGAGTAGGAGTTCCTGAGGGCATAATGAAAGGGGGAAGAACATCTGGAACCAGGCATCAGTGGGCTAAATCTAAGATAGACAGGAACGAGAGACTGAAAAGGTGATGTTGGGGAAATGGGATCATGCTTCAGCAGTTTATATCACTGGCATAAGAAGAGAAAGAAGAAGTATGCATTTGTTAAGCACTGTGGGATGTGTGCAGGCAAAGTACCCGTGGAGAGTAGGAGCTCTTCTAATGAAGACAAGTGATATTGCAAAGTTCAAAGTCTTGCATAGGCCCTAGTCTTGTGGCACGTGGGCAACACCACTTTAACCAAGGGCCACAGGAAGCTTGGCCTCAGGTAGGAGGTGTTGATATTGAGGTAGGTAACTGCTGCTGTCACCAGGAGGTTTCCAGATTACTCGTTAGCAGGGCAATGTTGCGCTGTCCTGAGGATATCAAAAAAACAAAAACAAAAACAAAAACAAAAACAGAAAAGTCTCAATTTTCACACATGTCAAAGCTAACAATTTACCTTTGCCATCTTTTCTGCCAATTGTAGACGTCCATCAAGTTCCCTTCTGATCTGGGCTGCTTGCTCATCTGCATTGTCCAGCTTATAGGGGAAAAACACATACATTGAATAGATTAAATATAAATATATAGTTAGCTATTTATATTTGGAATGCTGAACTTAGAGTCACAGGATCTGAGTTCAAACCATCCCTGCTTTACTACTTATTAGCTGTTTGATTCTGAAGTAAGTCATTGAGCCTCTATGGACCTCAATTCCCCTCCTTGTACAACAAGAGGGTGGGATTAGATAATCTCTAGGGTGTAAATTTATGATCCTATGATACTATAAACAAGATGTGCTCATTCTATTGTTCCAGTGATAAGTAGCCAAGATCTATCCAATTGAAAAACAAAGAAAAACAATTTTGATTAGGCTATCAAGATTCCCAACTACTTGAGGAGAAGACAGTAATAGAGTTGTTTAAACATGTTCATCTGATTGAGTCTCTCCTCAATTTTAATGTTTGGTTTTGTACATACGCATATGTACATATTTGATTATGCATGCACATAAGTGAATCAGCCCAGAGAATTAGGTACTCCCTTACAATTGTGTCTCTATCTGTCATTACTTTCACCAACACTCTGGATTCCAAAACTTCTGAATATTCAAAGTGATCATCAACAGGATTTGGGTCAGGATCACAATTGGCCTTTTGGGGGACTCTTTCCTAGAATTACAGATTCCTAAAATTCTGGGTTTCGGTGGCTTTGGGCAGAATGACATCCCTAGGCAACAATTTGACCTTTCCTCCCCTAACAGACATACATAATTTCTGGTGTGATAAAGTGGAAAGAGCAATGGATTTGGGGTCAGAGGACCTGGGCTAAAAAATGAACTATATGACTTATTATCTGTGTGACCTTAGATAAAACATGACTTCTATATCTACAATAAAACTGGAGGCTTCTAAAGGAGTCTTGTGTTCCTAAATTATTATTGTGTGATGCCTGACAGGACTTTTCTATCTTTTTAAGTGGCCCTGGCCTGATACAGATTCCTCAGAGTAACTGAAGGCTAGAGTAGATTTCTAAAGTTGTTCTCAAATTCTTAAATTCCAGAAGTTACGGGTTTCAAAAACCCAGGTGAGAGATACCAATGCTATCAACTCTGGTTATCAAATTTCTAGCTACCCTGAAACAGATAATGACACTTTTACTGGCTGTACAAAGACTCATACTCTTCCATTAGGAAATGCTAAATTGTTATTCAGAGTACTCATGCCATTCTTCTAATCTATAAGAACAACAGCTGGGAAAGGTTTCAGAAATGAGATTTAAAAAAATTAATCCTCCTAAAGTTCAGATCTGACTACATCACTTCCCTTTTCAATATCGTCCAATGGCTCCCTATCATCTCCAGGATCAAAGTCAAAATCTCTTGTTTAGCAATCAGAGTCCTTCCCAAAATGGTGACCTCTTCCTACCTTCCAGTTTTTTTTTTTTACAACTTACTCCTTCCAGTAATACTGAGCTCTTTCCAGTTCTTGAAAAAAGAAAATTCACCATTAGTCTCCAGGCATTTTTCTTGGTATTTTATGTCTGAAATACACTCATTCTAGACCTTCACCTCCTGGTTCACTTTTCTTAAATTCCAATCAAAATTCCACCTTCTTTGAAAAGCCTTTTTTGAACTCCCTTAATGCGAGGATCTTCCCCTCTATTGATAACCTCTGATTTCTCCTGTATAAATCTTCAAATTTTCAAATATTCTCTCAGTGCTTGCAATCCCTGCTGTCAGGAAATCCTTTTATTATATTTAATTCCCTCACTGTGTGGTTTAATCCAATTTCTTCTTATACTAAACATGGATGAGATGGAGCACTTCATCATCTTTTAATTAATATTGATTTGGAAAGTTATTAAGTAATCCCTATATTTATTTCTCTTCCATTAGTTAAATAGTTCCATTCTTTAACATTTCCTGATAACACTAGTTCTATTTTCCATCCATTTAACAATCTCCATGGCCCTCTTCTGAACTTCCATGATCTGGTTATAGTATGATCACAGGAATAGGCAACACTGTTTTATTTAGTAAGGGCACTATTGAATATATGTTTAAAAATTAAGTTAGCACACACGAAGGCTCTCCATTTTCAAAAGCATAATTGTTTAACTATATTACATTAAAAAGAAAGTACTTGGTGTCTATATATAATAGTCATTCCAAACAATTTAGCCCTATGACACCCCTAGATACCTTTTTTTTTAAAACTAAAGCTGGAAAGCAGTTTTATTGAATGCAAACTGTAAACAAACAATTCAGGGCACATCTATGTGGTAGAGTGAATTAGAGCACTGGATTTGAGTCAACAAAACCTGAGATTAAACCTTGTCAGTCACTTACTAGCTGTCTGATCCTGAGAAAGTTACTTAACCTTTGTGTACCACAGTTTCCTCATCTGTCAAACAGCGATAATGATAGCACCTACCACCCAAAGTGGTTATGAGGATAAAAGCAGATAATACTTGTAAAGTACTTAGCAAACTTTAAAGCCTATGTAAACACTAGCTATAATTATCATCATCATTACTAAAAAATTCTCTATTACAGCTGAAATAACTTATAAAATAGATACTCCTTTAACTTCACTTTGCCTAAAAAAAGATAGAGTGATGCTAAATTTCATTCTCAAAAGTCAGCATCTTCATGTGGAAAATGTGTGTAACAAATAATGGCTTATTAGATATGTATGAAAGAATTACAAATTCTTAAGATAAAAGGAAAATATTTCAGAAGTGCAAAGATCCCTGCAACCACAATAACGCATCAAGGCATGACTTTAATGATTATGTGTACAATTAACGATACTGAACATCTTAAACTTTTTGCCTAACGTCTGATAAATATTTATTTTTCAAGTAGGAAAAAAGGACATTTTCAGTTAAGAAAGTTGTAGTTTTTCCAAAGCTTTACAAAAACACAACACTTAACATTTCTTAAATATTTATAAGTTCAGAATAGCAGCTTGTACTTAAACTTCAGTAGAATAATTTGAATTTAATTGGGGGTTTAAAAGAATTTTCTTTCACTGGAGAGGTTGTTACTATTTTCTAAAGTATAAAAGCAATAACTAATATCGCCTGAAAAACACAGTTAAAGAGCAAGGAACACTACTCTATTAAAATGCCTTCTAGTCTTTGATTCATCAAAATGATTTTCTCAAGGATTAAAAGTTACTAACTTTTATAAGACTGGCAAGGATGACAAAAATGGGAAATAAGAATTGTTGTAGAGGTGTGAGAAGACAGGTCCCTTAATGCACTACTGCTCGATCTGTGAATTGATCCAAATATTTTGGAAAGCAATTTGGAACTATACTGCAAAAGGAAAAAAAACTGCACATACCCACATATCTAATAATGATACTATTAGGAATCTACCCCACAACAGATCAAAAAAGAAAGGAAAAGACTCATCTGGACTAAAATATTTATAGCAGCACTCCTTTATGAGGGAAAGAACTTGAAACAAAGTAGGTGACCTTTACCTGGGGAATGGCATAATAAATTACAGTGTATGATTTTGAAGAAATATTATTGTATCATAAGAAATGACAAAAAGATGGATTCAGAGAAGACTGGGAAAATGCCTGGGAACAGAAGAACCAACAGAATAATTTATACAATAATGCCATTCATTGTAAAGGAAAACAACTTGGAAACACTTAAGAACTGTGATCAACACAATGACCACTTTTTCAAAAAAAATTATTTTCAGCTGCAAATTCTCTCTCTCTCAATTCCCTCTCCCATCCATTGATAAGGCATATCTATCTATCTACCTATCTCTCTCTCTCTCTCTCTCTCTCTCTCTCTCTCTCTCTCTCTCTCTCTCTCTCTCTCATATCTCTATATCTATCTATCTATCTATGAATGAAGTGATGTGAAACATTTCCACACTAGCCTTGTGGCAAAAGGGGAAAAAAGCAAGAAAAAATAAAGTAAAAGAAAACATGCTCCATTCTATACTCAGTTCATTTTTCTCTTTTCTGGAGGTAGATAATATTTTTCTTCATGAATCCTTTGAAATTGTCACGGATCACTGTACTGTTCAGAGTAGCTGTCTTCCACAGTTGATGATTGATACATTATTGCTGTTACTGTGTACAGTGTCCTACTTCTGCTCATTTCACTGTGCATCAACTCATATAAATCTTCCCAGGTTTTTCTGAAACTTATCATCACTTTATCACTTATTCCATCACAACTACATGCCACAATTTGTTCAGTAATTCCCTAAATGATGGACATCTCCTCCATTTCCAGTTCTTTGCCACCACAAAGAGCTGCTATAAAATAATTTTGTACAAATAGGTTCTTTTCCTTTTTCTTTGATCTCTTTGGGGTACAGACTTAGTAGCGGTATTGCTAGATCAAAAAGTATGCACAGTTTTATAGCCCTGCAGTCATAGTTCCAAATTGTTATCCAGAATTGCTGGACCAATCCACAGTTCCAACAACATTGGCTTGTCATACCTATTTTTCCACATCTCCTCCAGCATTTGTCATTTTCCTATTCTGTTATGTTGGCCAATCTGATGGGTATGAGGTGGTACTTCAGACTAGTTTTAATGTGCACTTCTCTAATTTAGAGTACTTTTTCATATGACTAGTGATAGCTTTCATTTCTTTTTCCAAAAACTTTCATATCTTTTGACTATTGGGAAATGTCTCTTGCTGTCATAAATTTGGCCCAGTTCCCCATATATTTGAAAAATGAGACTTTTATCAGAGAAACTTGGTGTAAAATTTAGTTCCCAGTTTCCTGCTTCCCCTCTAATTTTGATTGCATTGGTTTTCTTTGTGATCAATGAACAATTTTGAGTTAAGAAAACTGATGAGGAATCACACTTCTGACCTCTTGACAGAGAGGTGATTGACTAGAAGTCCAGAATGAGACTTATATTTTCAGACACAACCAATGTATGCATTTGTTTTTTCATTCCTATGTTTATTTCACAGTGAAGTGGTAGGGCTTTTAGTTTCTTTGGGGGAAGAATTATAGAGGGGTGTAAGAATGTGATAGTGGATCCTTCCAAAAAAGAAGAAAATGAAGAAAAGGCATGACTGAAACATTAAAAAATGCAGAGAAAAAGAAGAGAGAAGATGCTAATTCACTGGGGACACAGACTGTAATAGAATTAACCTGGAAAAGTGTTCTTATATTTTGTTTGGAATAATGCTAGAAGAGTAAGTAATAGAAGAAACAGCTTATTTCAAGGCAGGTATTTAATACCCCATTTTACATAATAAATGTCCCAGTTAAACTGGACTTTACAAAGTAACTCTATCTCCCCATTTACCTTCATTTTGAAACCAGAGATATATTCTCATATGGGGGGAAAATCTCTATGACATCAAGTAGAAAACTACAGGAAATGAAAGGGGTTTTAATTAACTAAAATGGAGTCAATAATGTGACTGATTTACATATTTTGATGGATGTTCCACAGGGCATGCCACTTAATGTGTTCTGTGTTTTTCACACTCAAATAACATTGGAGTACACATGAACTGTCCATACAGGATTACAAGGTTAGCTATTTAGAGCTAAAAAAACTCTTGCAGGTAATCTTGGAGGGAAATGAGCATTAGTGAGTTGCCCAAGACCACACATGTAGTAAGTGACAGGATGAACACTTGAACTCAGGTCTTCTCATTCCAAATGCAGCACTCTTTCCACACTATAATATTTCCTCCACCTAGTATCTAGTATTCCTTGCTCATGCTATGGAATAGCAGGGACTGGGTCTGGTTTTGTTTTCCCCTCATACATCTTTTTAATGACATCCTTTACTCAATTCCTCTTGCACAGTTCTTAATTTGTAACGTGCTATAGCCTACTTCTCTCTCACCATGTGTTTCTCCATTGCCCTTTGCCTGACTTTAAGTTTAATTCTTTGAAGACTATGTTATTCCAAGGCTCACAGCTATTCAGTGTCTCTCAAAAGAATACGTTTGTTAAACATAATGGGCCTTTATTACAGGGATAAGCTTGAGGACACTAAAGAGATTGTATCATTTTTTTAGAAACCAAACTCATTGCAAATAGAGATATTTTCATTCTTTGTACTTGGATTCCCACAACCTACCAAAATGTCTGGCACATAGCAGGCAATTAATAAATGCTTGTTGATTGATGGGTTGGTTAAAAACCAATCTAACCCCTTATTTTTTCCTAATAACCAACTCATTGTCCATTTGAGGTCTCTGTTCAACATATAAGCACTGATAGCCCAGTCTTATAGGTCATCCATACATCTACATATCAGAACCTGGACATTAGGCAATCTTCATTTACTTGTTTGCTTGTTTGTTTGTTTTCCTTAGTTGGGCAGATAGGTGAAGCTCTTTTGAGTGATTATGGATCTCATTAAAGAAGATCTGCAATATTTTACTTCTGATGCAATCAACAAAACATAATCAGCAACTGGGAATTTTCAAAGGACTTGTCTGCAGAGAATCCCCTTCCATCTGGACTCTGTATATCTCCATCATGGCTGTCAAATCCTTTTACTGAGTATATAATCTCCTGTTTTATACCTCATTTGATATTAGTAATCAGAAGGTCAAAAAGTTGTTGCTTATATATCTTTCAAGAAATCTCCTCGAGCTCTGAGTGTGGGGACTGTCTTTTGCCTTTCTTTTTATCCTTCATTGCTTATCATATTGTCTGGTACATACTATGCACTTAATAAAATGCTTATTGACCGACTGAATTTTGACATACATTTGAGGAAGAGCCAGAGGGCCTTTAAGGTAGAATTTTGTTTGACCAAATGTTATTTTTAATAGTAAAACAACAACAACAACAATCACAGTGAGATCTTATATTTCCCATACCTTGTACTCAATTGTATGACTGTGTGGTCTGCCCAAGAATATCATTTGCAGTAACAAGTCTATTCCCTTCTCACCTTTATCAAAGATGTCCTTATTGTACACATAGATAGATAATTCTCATAAAATTTCTAGAAGTAGTAAAGTAGGCATATGGATCAATCAGTAGTTACCAAGAGGCAGCTAGGTGGGATGGTGGATAGAGTGCTGGTCCTAGAGTTAGAAAGACATGAGTTCAAATATACCCCCAGACTCAGATGCTTATTAGCTGTTCAAGCATGGGCAAGCCACTTAACTGTAAAATGTGATAACACAATAGCACCTGCCTCACAAGAATGTTACAAAGATCAAATAAGATACTATTTGTAAAGTGCTTAGTATGGTGTCCGCCATATAGCAGGCACATAAATGCTTATTCCCTCTCCTTACTGATATTTACTTGGGAGAGGGGAGTAGAAGTAATTACATTTTCTTTCAAAAAAAACTTTTATTATCTTGTCTTTTAAAAATGTTGAGAACTGATCCCTCAATGTTTTCAGAATGATTATCTCCAGCATTTAGCTCCTTTGTAAATTCTTGGTCTAATCCAGCTATCCCTCTTTTTTTTTTTTTTCAAAGTCATTTCCACTTTTTCATACAGCATATAAAGGATGGTCAAATTTCAGTCCAACTGTAATAACTATATTTTGTCATTGATGGAGAGCAGAGTTTACTATAAACATAGTGATCTCTTCTCTTTCTCATCAGTTTCTTTTCCTCTATCCAGTAAAATCCTTAAATGCACCTGGGTATGACATTCTTTAGCTGGGTTTCTTAACTAAGTTTCTGTAAGCTTCTTTTACCCCAGCACTGATGCTCAGTATTTTCAAAACGATACTGTTTATAATCTCACAGGTAGGATTTTACAAATGAGTTTCTACATTAAACTGGTGTGGTCCTTGATCACTACAGCTTTCTGTTTGGCAAGGAAATCAAATACTTGCTGGCTGACACAGAGTAACACAGCAGCCAAAGAAGGATTAAGCTGTGGTAGGCTGCATTCAAGGACACACAACATCCAAAACAAAGGAGATAACTATTCTTTTACAATCTTCCCTGGCCAGAACACACTGGAGTATCACGTTTAGTTTTTGGTTGCTACATTTTAGGGAGAACATAAGTTGGAGTATATCCAAGGGAGAATGACCAGGATGGTAGCATGCTGCAAATTGTGCAGTAAGATAAAAGGATGAAGTGACTAAAGATGTTAAGCCTGAAGGAGGGATGACTAAGAGGGGAACAGAGGGCACATGACAACAGTCACATATTTGAAGAACTGCCACATGCAAGAAAGACTAGGCTTGTACTGATTGACCCTAGAGGACAGAAGGAACGGTGGATAGTTTGCAGAGAAGCAGTTTCAGCCGGATATAAGGAAAGCTGCCCAAAACTGGAATGGGCTGTCTCAGGAGACAGTGGCTTCCTTTAAGAAAGGGGAAAAAAAAAACCTGATGATGACTATTTGGTTGTCATGTTGTAAGAGAAGGATTCTAAAATCTCTTCTGAGATTCTCTGATTCTGTGGGTAAAGTAATGAGCAAATCTATTTTATGCTATGTTTTCTGGGAAACACCGTGCCACTTGGGATTTCTCTGTGGTTTCTTAAGAATTTTCTAAAATGACCATCTACTCATTCCACAATCTCTTGACATATCTTGGTTACCTTGTAACTATAGCACTGGGTTTGGAATAAGAAAGACTTGAGCTTGAGTCCTGCCTTGAATACTTAACTGACTCTGTGACCTTAAGAAAGTAACTTAATATCTCTCAGCCTCAGTTTCCTCATCTTTAAAATGAAGAAAATAATAATAATAGCTCTTATACCATAAGGTTGTCAAGAAGATTAACTAAAATCTGTAAACTACTTTGAAAATCTTAAAGCATTATATAAATGTTGCCTATTATTAATATTATTTGTTTATTTAGAGCATACATCTACTGTTCTCCCCCATGATGTTAAAATACATTTTTGAATAAGTTCTTTTTTTTTTATTGTTGTTGTTGTTTAATCATGTTCAACCCTATTTGGGATTTTATTGGCAAGGATACTGGTAGAGTGGTTTGCCATTTCCTTCTCCATTTGAATACTTAACAGTAATAGCCAGACACTAATGTGGCCATTTCCCAAACAATATTAACTATAGGTCAGTCACATCTACTATGTCCCAGGTCTTACGCCAAGAAGAGAGGCTATAAGGAAATATACAAACAAAACAAAACAAAAAAAACTTTCCCTTGTTCACAATCTAATGAGAGAGACAATTTTCAAGAAACTATGTAGAAATAAGATACATATAAGATAAACTGGAGATAATCAACAGAGTCAATTTACTGGCATTAAGATGGCTCAGGAAAGCCTTCCTGCAGAAGATGGGATTTTAGTGGGGACATAAAGAAAGCTAGAGAAGTCAGGAGACAGAGATGAAGAGAAAATAATTTCAGGCATGGCAGTTATATATTAGGTGGGTGGGTAGATACATATATATATATATATATATATACACACACACACACACACATATATATATTAAAAACCACAATAATTTTACTATATATATCATCTTACTATATATATGTATAGATGGTATATGGTATATATACACACTATATAGAAATATAAAATGTTATATGTGTATATATATAGTATAGACATATGTGTATATATAGCATAGATATAGTGTGTGAGTGTGTGTGTGTGTGTGTGTGTGTGTGTGTGTGCATAATGTTTGCAGTTATTTTTCCCACAAACCTTACAGGCATGCTAAATGTAGAGGTTATAAATGAAGGTAAACTGGAAAGCAGTAAAGCCAGAGGGAAGAGATTAATCACAGCCACCTGAAAAATCCAGCATCCTCAGGTAGCTCAAACCTCAGGTGGCCTCAGTATCCCATATTTCTTATCTATTAATCTAATCATTTTCCTTCATTATCTTTCTATCCCTAAGAGAACTTTAACATTAAACAGTATAAGATGTTATCTACCTTATACCAGATGGCCTTGTCTTGTAAAGAAAATTTCTCAGATTCCTTTAGAAATGTCATCTAGCCCTGAATATAAGAGATGCCCAAATTACTCACTTTCTTTTAATGTCCTCAATTAATGAGTTTTTTTTCAAAGTATTTAAGCTGTCTTCATTATCAAATTATTTCACATATGAATACTTCTAACCCAGATACTTCACTTTTTCTTCTTGATGGAACATTGTTTATTATTGTGTTCCTTGGTTCTCACATTCTAAGCCCTTTTGAATCTTTTCTCCAGTGAAGGCACTAATTTCTTTGTGGAATAAAGAATAGCTTGGTCAATGAATAAAGCAAGGGAATGGGTATAGTGGTCCTAAACCCATAAAGTGTCATTTTAAGGAAAACATAATAGTCCTAAGAAAGATATTTATTCATCATTTGAGGAGACAGAGCCTAAAATAGTTAAAGAAACAGTGTCTTCCAAGTTTCCCACTTTTGCAAAACTCACTTATGCATGATTTAATATATGCCAACTGTCTAAAGTATAATTAACTCAAATCATCTCTCATCTTTGTACTCTCCACTACCACAACACTAGTACAGGCATACTACATACTCTTTCCTGGATTATCTAATAATAGTTCAACTGGCCTTTAACACTCTTCCCTCTCCATTCCATTTTATCTTCCATAAGACTGCTTATATAATCTTTCTAACACAACAGCCTGAACAGACTTGTTCTCTGCTCAAAAATATTCAGTGGCTCCTAATTGCCTACTAAAGAATTATGAACTCTTCATCATTGCACTGAAAGGATTTCAAAAACTTTCTCCAACTTCTATTTGAAGCTTTATCTCAGAGGATTACCATGCAACAAGTTCACCTTCCAATTATATTGTACTATTATGATCCACTGATCTTTTCCTCTCTCCATTCCTTTGTTCACCATTCCCCATGCTCAAGACGAAAGACATTCTCTCTCTGTATTTTGAAATACCCATGTTCCCTCAAGTACCAATTCAGGTGACACACTTTCCATAAAGCTTTCCCCAATTTCCTTAACCAAAGTCTTCTCTCTATTCTCAAAATTTTCAGACAACCATGTTTGGAACTTGTGGCTTTTATATACTAGAATAATTACAAATACCAAAGTTGTGAGCTGTCAAGGAACCAAACTTTCTCCAGTGTCATATACCTCTTAGCAGATAGGATTTTGTGAGGAAATATCTTTCCAACTCTCATACACAGATCAAGCGTTGAGGCCCCTAGGTTAGCCCTCTCTTTCAGGTTGTAATGGGAAAGGTAGCTAAATGCCCTATACTCAAAACTCCCACTCTTTCTCTATCCAAGAAACAAAGGATGCATAAGAAAATGAAGTATTTTGATAACGTTTTTAAAGATTATCATTTTAATTTCATCCAAACATATTATCAAGATATCTAGAAAGTAAATTATTTTAGAAAACTCTTTGTGAACACTGTAGTATTGAGTATTTTAAGTGATCAAATCTTTTTAGGTTAACTATTCGATAAGTGAAACATTACTGTTTACTCACTGCATATCTTGAGAGGTTATAGATTGAAGTCATGTAAAAGAAGAAATTCAGAAAACAAAATTCCTAGAAAGTCATCCTATGACCTTAAAGATGCTACCTTTCTTGCTTGTTAATATGAGGGTTGTGCTTGGTTTCATTTGTGTGCAATCCCTTAACTGATAATTACAGTTATCCTATTCAGAGACTTGAGCCTAAAGGATTTATTTCTAGGATAAGACCAATTATCATCAGTAATGACTACTTATTCTCTGAAATTCTACTGTGGTACCTTCCAAGTACTTTGGGAAAATTACTCTTTGTTGGACTAAGTGAAAACTACAGATACTAACTGAAGAATTTGTTTTTTAACTTCAGGTGCTTGGTTCAAATAATTAAACTGTACTGCAAGTCAAAATCAAGAAAAGACTTAACATTTCTACCTCACACTGTGCCAATTAAGTCTCTTCATTTTATAATTTGGATTTCTGTTGGCATGTTTTTAGAATTCTAGAACTACCTAAGGCAATAATCTCATTTTATTGAAATTTCTACCCACCTCAAACACCGAAGAGGGAAATTCTCTTTAATTTCCTGATAAGAAATGACATTCTGTGTCAGACAAATCATCCATCTCATCCAATTTGCTGTCCCTGGAAGTGGCACCAAATCATGTTTTTGGGAAAAACACATTACTTTCCCCCATATGATGGTGTCCTCAAAAACTTAAAAGATATACTCTTACTACACATATCCCCAGTGACTCCTCATGCATCAGCTATCACCTATTGACTGATGTAAATTCTCTTGAAATTCTTGTATGTGAGATAATGCAGAACCAGTTGAAAAAGCACTGGGCTAAGAATCAAAAGACCTAAGTTCTAGAGATGATTTGGAGTCTAACAAGACCTTGTAAACCTAGACACCTCACTTAACCTCTCTTGTATCTCAATTTAATTCCCTCCTCAGTAAAAAAGGAGATACCATCTGGCCTCTACTCATCTCACAGGATTTTTTGAGAGAAAAAATAGAAAGAGCATTCATCTAGCAGTCAAAAAGATGTGGGTTTGAATTGTGTTTCAGATACTTAATGACAGTGTGAATGTGAGCAAGTCATTTCAACTTTCTGAATATTTCTTAATCTATAATAGAGGAATAAAAATAGCTCCCATCTTACAGGGTTTTGTGAGGTTCAAATGACATACTGTATGTAAAGTGCTTTATAAACCTCAAAGTATTATATAAATATCAGCTATTATTATGTTATTATCATTACTGTTGTTGTAAGGACCAAATGAAGTAATGAATGTGAAAATGCTAAAAATACTATACAAAAGGATCTCAGCTCTTCTCCCAAGCTCACTGCCAGGATCCACAGTTTCAGCTACATCCCTAGGACAAGATAGGGAAGGTTTGAATCAATGCATTTGGCTGTATTAGGCACATAGTAACCTGGGCTGCACTCAACTCAGTCAAGTAGACATTGTGGCTATAAATGACCCCTTCTTTGACCTCAACTACATGGTTTATATGTTGCAATATGATTCTACCCATGGAAAATTAAGAGAACTGACTGTCAAAGCTGAAAATGTGAAGCTAGTGATCAATGGAAATGCTATTATTATCTTCCAGGAGCAGAATATTAAACATTAATATTTAATGGGGAGATGTTGGAGTTGAGTATGTTGTAGAGTCCACTGTATCTTTACCACCATGGAAACGGCCAGGACTCACTTGAAGGGTGAAGCCAAGTGGGTTATTATTTCTGTCCCTTCCCTATATGGTCATGATGGGAAGGAACCATGAAAAATATAATCCCCTTAAGATTGTTGGTAATGCCTCCTATACTACCAACTGTTTGGTCCCTTGGTCAAAGTCATTCATGACAACTGTGGCATTGTAGAAAGACTCATGACCACAATCCAAGCTATTACTGCTACTCAGAAAACAGAAGATGGCCTCTCTGGAATGATGGGTGTGGTGCTGCCCAAAACATCACCTCTGGTTCCACTGGTGCTGCTGAGACTCTAGGTAAGGTCATACCTGGCCTGAATGGGAAGCTCACAGGTCTGCCCATTCATGTTCCTATGCCCAGTGTAACTGTTGTCAATCTGATCTGCCACCTGGAGAAAGCTGCCAAATATAATGACATCAAGAAAGTGGTGAAGAAAGCAGCAGAGGGACACTCAAAGGGCATTTTGTGCTACACAGAGGACCAGGTGGTATCCTGTGACTTTAACAGTGACATCCACTCTTCTACCTTTGATGCTGGCACTAGTGTTGCCCTCAACAAACATTCTGTCAAGTTAACTTACTGGTATGACAATGAACATGGTCATAGCAACCATGTAGTTGACCACATGGTCCACATGGCTTCCAAGTAGTAAAGTGGAAAGCCATGGATCTTCATCCCAAGCCAAAGTGAAGCTCCATCACTGGGGAGGCCATATTTCTAACTTATCTCCCTATACTGCTGATCCCTGCCTCATTTACATCCTTGTCCCAAAGCACCACTGTAATAGGGGGGAGAAACATACAGTCCTATATTGTGTATCATAAATAAAGTCACTGTATTCAGTACAAACCACCCCCAACTACACCAAAAATCCCCATTCTATTCTCAGGCAATTAACCACTCTCTTCCTGATAAAAGAAACTAACACAGCACTTCATTTATTTTTTTCCTTTTATTTAGTATTTTTTCCCCATTACATGTAAAAATAATTTTTAACGTTCACTTTTAAAACTTTGAGTTCTAAATTCTCTCCCTTTTTCCCTCCCTATCTTTCATCCTCCCTCCCCCACCATTGAGAAGGCAAGCAACTCGATATAGGTTATACATGTGTAGTCATGTAAAACATTTCCATAAGAGTCATGTTTGTAAAAGAAAACAGATCAAAGCAAAACTCAAGAAAAATAAAGCAAAAGCAAAACAAAGCAAAAAAAAATTCAAAAATACTTCAATATGTATTGACACCATCAGTTCTTTGCCTGTCTTTGTCTTTGTCTATTCTCTCTCTCTTTTCATGCTGTCCCTCCTCAAAAGGGTTTTGCTTCTGACTACTCCCTCCCTAAATCTGCTCTCCCATTACCCCCCTTCTCTTCTCCCTTTCCCCTCCTACTTTCCTATAGGGTAAGATAAATTTCTACACCCAACTGAGTGTGTATGTTATTCCTTCTTTGATCCAATTCTGATGAGAGTAAGGTTCACTCCCTCTTCTTCACTTTCCTCTCTCCCCCTCCACTGAAAAAGCTTTTTCTTGTCTCTTTTATGGGAGATAATTTACCCTATTCTACCTTTCCCTACCCTTTTCCCTCCAGTACATTCCTCTCTCCCCTTCAATTTTTTTTTAGATATCATCCAATCCTATTCAATTCATACCTGTGCTCTCTGTCTATATATACTCCTTCTATCTGCCCTAATAATGCAGTTGTAATTATCATCTTCCCATGTAGGAATGTAAACAGATTAACATTATTAAGTCATTTATGATTTCCCTGTACTGTTTAGCTTTTCATGCTTCTCTTGAGTCTTGTATCTGAAAGTCAAATTTTCTATTGAGCTCTAGTCTTTTCATCAGGAATGCTTGAAAGTCCTTTATTTATTGAATGTCTATTTTTTCTCTGAAGGATTATACTCACTTTTGCTGGGTAGGTGATTCTTGGTTGTAATCCTAGATCCTTTGACCTCCAGAATAACATATTCCAAGCCCTCTGATCCTTTAATTCAGAAGCTGTTAAATCCTGTGTTATCCTGATTGTGGCTCCACGATATCTGAATTGTTTCTTTCTGGCTGCTTACAATATTTTCTCCTTGACCTGGGAGCTCTGGAATCTGGCTATAATATTCCCGGGAGTTTTCATTTTGAGATCTGTTTCAGGAGGTAATTGGTGGTTTCTTTCAATTTCCATTTTGTCCTTGGGTTCTAGAATATCAGGGCAATTTTCCTTGATAATTTCTTGAAAGATGATATCTGGGGTCTCTTTTGGATCATGGCTTTCACATAGTCCAATAATTTTTAATTTGTCTCTCCTGGATCTGTTTTCCCGGTCTGCTGTTTTCCCAATGAGATTTTTCACACTGTCTTCTATTTTTATTTCTTTTGATGTTATTGTTTCTTGATTTTTCATAAAGTCACTAGCTTCCATTTGCTCAATTTTAATTCTTAAGCAATTATTTTCTTCACTGAGCTTCTGCAGCTCTTTTCCCATTTGTCCAATTCTACTTTTAAAGGAGTTTTTTTTTCTTCAATGAATTCTTGTGCTTTTTTTCCCCCTTGGCCAATTCTGCTTTTCAAGGCATTCTTCTCTGCATTGGCTTTTTGTACCTCTTTTACTATTTGGCCTAGTCTGTTTTTAAGGTGTTATTTTCTTCAATTTTTTTTGCATCTCCTTTACCAAGCTGTTTACTTTTTTCATGATTTTCTTATATCACTTTCATTTCTCTTCCCAGTTTTTCCCCTACCCTCTCTTACTTGATTTTCAAAATTCTTTTTGAGCTCTTTTTTTTTTTTTGCCTTTTTGGTGAGGCAGCGGTTAAGTGACTTGCCCAGGGTCACACAGCTAGTAAGTGTCATGTGCCTGAGGCCGCATTTGAACTGAGGTCCTCCTGACTCCAAGGACGAGAGCCTGTGCCACATAGCTACCCCTCTTTTTGAGCTCTTCCACAGCCTGAGAACAATTCACAGTTTTCTAGGAGCCTTTGGATATTGGAGCTTTGACTTTATAATCTTCTTCTGAGTGTGTTTTATTTTCTGTTGTATGTTCATATTCCCAGCCTGTTACCTGACTTTAACTCTTTGTTAAAGTAGGGCTCTGCTTCCATGGTGGAGGGTGAACCATCCCAAGCTTCAGGGATTTTGTACAGCTGTTTTCAGAGATACTTCTAGGGACCTGTAAGTTTTGAGTTTTTCCAAGGTGATATGATCTAAAGAGAGGTGTATTTACTACTCTCCTGGCCTGTGCTCTGGTCTGTGAGTGACCACAAGCACTCTTTTCTGCCCTGGAAATGTGAGGAGGGTTCCCCTTCCAATGTGGCTGAAAGTTCTAATGTTCTAGTACTGCTCCTTGCTCTGGGACTGCCACCTGAACTGTAACTCGAATCTGAGTATGGGCAAAGCAGTAGAGTCCACCCTCAGTGCTAGCAAAGAGACCTGTGTAATCTCCTTCTGACAAGGTGTTTGACCCCCTTACTGTCTGTGAGCTGAGAGCTTTGGAAGCAGTTGTCACTGCTGTTGATTCACTGGCTCCTGAGGCCTCCTCCTGCTTTGCTGGGGCAAGGACCATGTTCCATTCTAACCCCCGTATAACACACTTTTCCTGCCAACCTTTTAAATTGTCTTGGACATCTATGGACTGAGAAGTCTGGAAACAGCCACTGCTGCTACTGATTCAGTTGCCTTGAGTCCTGCTCCTGGTTTGCTGGGGCCAAGTCTGTGTTGGCATGGCCTGAGGCAGACTATACTCCTCTCTCTCCCTGGCCTTCCCTGCCGACCTTCTAATTTGTCTTGGGCTGGAAAATTGTTTCACTCTTTCTGTGGGTTCTGCTGCTCTATATTTTGTTTACAGTCATTATTTAAAGGTATTTAGAGAGGTTTGGGGGAGAGCTCAGGCAAGTCCCTGCCTTTACTCTGCCTCCTCATACTTTGATTTATTTCTACTAAAACTATCTCCTTGAAGCTTTAAGGACTGTGCCCTAAGGTCCAGTGACCTGGTCCATAAAAGCCAAAAATATTTCTTTAATGTTCAATGTCAATGTTAAATCCCAGAAACAAGCATTTCACAGTTCTCTCCAATTTCCTATCTCCCCAAACTGAGTCATATAATCAATATGAAAAAAGGAAAAAAGTAGTTCTAGAGGTCATTTAGTCCACAGTATCACCATGCCTCCTTCCTCTATTTTACATATCAACAAAATTATTTCTCAAACTTCTCTTCCTCTCAAATTTCCAGGATTAAACAAGAAAATCCTGTCAAAGCAAGTGTATATTTGGTTTTTTTTTTTTGAGACTGAATCACTGAAACACAGTGGTAATTCATCCCTGTTTATCTTCTGCCCTGTTCCCTATAGATTCCTGATTGGGACACACTTATTTTGAATACCCTTATCTTTTCCTTGACCTTTGGCTCTCTTCCTAAATCTTACGGGATAGTATGGTGCTAACTGATAACCAAAAGAAGAAAAGAGTTACTTTAGTTCTTATTTTTCCCTCAGTTTTCTCTGCCAAGAATGGCTAAGAGGACATTGATGCCCAAGATTAGCAAGGAGACAATAAGAGAGTACTTGGGTGTCCTTGATAAATTCAAATCACCTTGAACAGATGAAGAGATACTTGGGTACTCAATTAACTGGCAGATGTGACTGCTGCCAGTGATATCTGTAAGTGGAGAATAGCAGGGAGTACTGCAGGAATGGTGAAGGGAAAACATTTCCAATTTTCATAAAATGGGAAAATAAGAGGTCAGTTAGCTGACTTCAATTCCTGGGAAAATTTTGTACTGTATTACCAAAGAAATTGCTAATAAACATCTAGAAAGGGAAGTGGTGATCGTGAAGGGCCAACAAGCCAAACTAATATTTCCTTTTTTTCCCCCACAATGGTAATTTATCAAAATTTTGGCAAACACTTGATAAGCTGCCTAATGCTATTCGTTTGTGTGTGTGTGTGGCAATCAGAGTTAAGTGACTTGCCCAGGGTCACACAGCTAGTTAAGCGTCAAATGTCTGAGGCCAGATTTGAACTCAGGTCCTCCTGACTCCAAGGCCTGAGTTCTATTCCCCTCTGTCACCTAGTTGCCCCACCTAATGCTATTCTTATGGAAAAGATGGGGAGATAGGAGACAGACAAATGTAGAATTAGCTAGATTTGGAATTGATTGAATAGACCAACTCAAAAAATAGACATTAATGGTCTCATTTTATCCTGGAAAGAAGTCTACAGTTGTGGAATGTCTCAGGGACATTTTTTTCATGACAATAATACAGGCATCAAATTTACAAATGAGGCAAAGTAAGGAAGGGTAATTGATAAAAATGAGTGACAAAGTCAGGATCTGAAAAAAAGATATTGATGGAGTAGAACATTTAGCTAAATCTAATGAGATGAAATTTAATAAGAATAAATTAAAAATCTTATGATTGGGTTCAAAAAATACATCTTATAAATACAGGATGGAGAAGAATGAATGAACATCAGTTGAAAAACAATATGTTTACATTTTTATATTTTGGAGAGGAAGTGTGGTGAAGTAGATTAATAATTAACCTTGAAACTAAGAAGATCTGGGTTAAAGTCTTGTCTGTGTGAGGTTGGATAAATCATTTAACCTCTGAGAACTCTAGGCAACTCTCTAAAACTATTAGTAGAGAAGATGCTGACTACTTTGTAGAAGGATTTTTGTCACCTGAGAGTTCCTTATACCAATGAAATAAAATGCCCAGAACTTATCTCCATCTCAGTCCTGGGGTTTTAATCATTTACAAGCTTTAAGTCAGCACTGGGATGTCTCAGGTAAAAAAAGATAATGAAATCTTAGGCTTCATTAGAAAGACATCCAGGAACAAGGAAAAGCCAGTCCCTCTATGCTCTGCCCTGGTCAGACCACATATGGAGTAGTATGATGATTCTTCATACCATACTGGAAGAAGTACATTAAAAAGCTGATGAACATTCGGAGTATGGCAACCTTGAATTGTGAAGGACCAGAATTTCACATTGTATGAGAAACGGCTGAAGAACTAGGAATGTTTAGCCTGGAGAAGAGAAAAATGAAGGGAAAGTTAGGGGTGATATTGGCTGTCTTCAGGTACTTTAAACGGCTATCATCAGGGATTAGATCTGTTCTGTTTAGTACCAAGAAGTGTAACCAAATGCAATGAGGGGAAGTTGAAAAGAGACAAGTTTAGACTTGGAAGGGAAACTTCCTAACAATTGGAGCTATCCAAAAATAGAAAGGAATGCCATTGGAGATGGGAGGATCTTTCTTAAAAGGAGATCTTGTAAGTGAAATACAGGGACTACAATCATCTGCAACATCTTGAGGTTCTAACTATATAGAAATTCCCCAATCATCTGGTGGCCTAGTAGTGGCAAGTAAGAAGTAATAAAAATAAATTAATAGCAAAGCATGCAAAGGTATGGAAAAGCAAATGATCTCATCGATTGCTAGAACTATTTGCTGATCAGAGACCCTACAGTTTTATTTAAAAGGATTTCTTTCACATATTTAAAGTTTTTTTTTTCTCTTCCCTACGCTTCTTGCCCTTGTACAGGAAATGTTTCCTTATTCTGATAATAAATTCTGCCAATTAAATTCCAGATTTTCCCTTTTATCCATTCCTTCTTTCTCTACTCTTTAATTCCTGTAATATGCTTTACTTATCCATGCCAAGTTGTTGCAGAATACTACTGATTGGCTGTGTACTCTCAGTAGACTTAAAAGGTTGAAAAAAAAAAAAACGTAATCTGTACCCCAGGAATATGAATTTGCTATCAGGTAAGAGCAGATTTCTTAGCAAGCTTATATGTTTCTTTGCTTTAGTTTGGCCTCTTATTTTTTGACCTAAAGCTATTAGAATCCAACTGACACATTTGACTTTCCCAAGACGTGGAGTGAATTCCTTGACAATTTCAAGCAAATGTTAGATGACCTCTTGTCAGTTGTGTTATAGGGAATATCTTTTAGGCATGTGTTGGACATTGATGATTATTGAGGACCGTTCCAAATCTATAATTGTGTGATGCTGAAATTTCTCTGCCTCCTACGGCAATGGTGGATGGTGAGAAATGTGTGAAAATAACCATAATCTGACAATGCAACCGATAAATTGGCAAGAATTAGAAGCACAACTTTCGGTACAAAAGCAAACTTCAAAGTCAAATAGTTTTAATTAGAAATGTTTCCTTTAGAGGCATCTAGATGGCACAGTGGATTGAGCACTAGCCTTGGAGTCAGAAGGACTTGAGTTCAAATCCGGCCTCAGACACATAACACTCATTAGCTGTGTGACTCTAGGCAAGTTACTTAACCCCAAATGCCTCACCAAAAATGTTTCTTTTAAAGCTAGCACTGACTGACAAAGTTAGTGAGAACACACAGACTAGGCCAATGAGCACTGATGTATAGTTCTAAGCAAACTGTTAGATCTTTTCTACACCGAGGTAAAATGACAATTACTATAGGGAATCTTTCCTGTCAGCTCCAGATTCAAAAAGTAATCTCTCTCCTGCCTCTAATTTCTCATAGCAATTTGTCCAGGCTTCTTGGTACTTATCACATTCCATAATGCATCATACTTGTTTCTCTCCCATTATATTACAAACATTTGAGAGAAAGATCTGTGTTTTATATCCATTGTGACTCTATCCTTCAGCACCTTATTTGAACACAGTAGAAGCTTAATGTTTATCAAATTCAAGTTAAGAAAAAACTATCTCTTAATTTAACAATTTTTTGTAGATTTATAAATAATTCATACCTATTACAAAGTCTCTGCATCAACTATGTTTCTAAAATACGTCATAAAAGGAGGTGTTGTGTTTTGGAGCAAATCACGACCAAAGAAAGTACAGTGTTTGATGTAATCAAAATGTTTCACTGTTTGACAAGCTGGCCTGAGGCTGAAACTCCAAAACACAGCATACGTAGTAATGCATATCTAGGCTTCTCTCACCAATAATGCTTAGCAATTTACCATTGTCTATACTACATTATCAAAATGAAACAGAAGTCAAATTGTAAAAGTCCAGAAGTCGATGCAAAAGAGAGTATCTTTTTAAATTAATTTATTTATTTTTAGTTTTGAACATTCACTTCCATAAGATTTTGAGTTTTAAGTTTTCTCCTCACCTTTCTCCTCACCCCTCCCCAAGACGGTGTACAGTATGATACAGGTTTTACATATACATTCCTATTAAACATATTTTTACATTAGTCAGGTTGTAAAGAAGAATTAGAACCAATGGAAGGAACCATGGCAAGAAACAAAATGAAACAAAAAGAGAGTAAACAGTATGCTTCAATCTGCTTTCAGACGCCATAATTCTTTCTCTGGATGTGTGTGTGTGTGTGTGTATATATATGTATGTTTTTATGTATGTATATATGTATGTATATATGTATGTATGTATGTAGCATTTTCCATCATGAGTCCTTTGGAATTATCTTAGATCCTTGCATTGCTAAGAAGAGATAAGTCTATCAAAGACTGTCATCTCACAATGTTGCTGTTACTGTGTACAATATTCTCCTGGTTCTGCTCACTTCACTCAGCATCAGTTCCTATACGTCTTTCCAGGTTTTTCTGAAGTCTGCCTGCTCATCATTTCTTATAGCACAATAGCATTCCATTACATGCAAATACCACAACTTGTTCAGCCATTCCCCAACTGATGGGCATCCCTTCAATTTTCAATTCTTGGCCACCACAAATAGAGCCACTATAAATGTTTTTGTACATTTGGGCCTTTTTCTCATTTTTATAATCTCTTTGGTACACAAACCTAGAAGTGCTGGGTCAAAGGGTACACACAGTTTTATAGCCCTTTGGGCACAGTTCCATATTGCTCAAAGTATCTTTTTAATGACTAAATAAAAAAATCTTCTAGGAGCAGAAAGAGGCCCAAGATCAATAAAATACTTTTATAACTGTAATTCCTTAAATGGAATTTTAAGGAACATAATATACAATTTCAGCAAATCAACAAATGAGATACACTGAGCATGTAATGTACATAGAGCTCTGTACTAGACAAGGTAAGAAATTACAAGTCAATGACATGTAGGAGCTTATAACATTCTTACTGCAAGAGACTCAATAAACACCAACATGTGGATTAAAATAAGTAATAGACATTTAAATACACACAGAGTGCAGATATCTACATGGGAACTGAGTACTGTGAGAGTTGGGAACGTGAAATATCTTGCCTCTGACACTTGCAAGGTGTGTAAATGGTGATTAAGTCACAACTCCTTTAAGTCTCAGTTTCTTTATCTGTAAAATGTGGATGACAACATCCAGAACACTCCCTTTCACAGTGTTTTGTGAGGCTCAAATGTAATAAAGTATTTTAAGTGATTTGCAAACTTTAAGGAACTCAATAAATGTCAATTTTCTTACTATTTTTATGGGTAGAATGAAGGAAATGAGTGTTACTGAAGAAACTATAACTAGAAAGATATTATCCAAAAGGTCTCATAGAGATCTCTGAGTAAAATCTTATAATTTTAGAGATGATAAAACTGAGAGCAGAGGATAGGGGGGAAGAATGCATGAAGTAGGGAAGAGGGTAGACCATTCAAATAAAGTAGCAGTTTGCCACCTTCAAAGAATCTTGAACAGACAGAACAAGCTGGAGAATGGATTGGTTCTGGCACTGGGAAGGGGAGGGGAATAAGCAGAAGGAAGGAAGGAAGGAAGGAAGGAAGGAAGGAAGGAAGGAAGGAAGGAAGGAAGGAAAGAGAGAAAAAGAAAGAAAGAAAGAAAGAAAGAAAAGAAAGAAGAAAGAAAGAAAGAAAGAAAGAAAGAAAGAAAGAAAGAAAGAAAGAAAGAAAGAAAGAAAGAAAAGATTTGCTATATGTCAGGCACTGTACAAAAACATTTTTACAAATATCTCACTTAATCCTTACAACAATCTTGTGAGATAGTGCTACTATTATCTACATTTTATAGCTCAGGAAACTGAGACAAAGAAAGTGATTTGCTTGGAATCACACAGTTAGTAAGTTTTTAATGTTAAGATTTGAACTTAGATCTTCCTGACTTTAAGACCAGCTCTCTGTTCACTGAAGCACTAGCTGGAAGATAACAGAGTGAGAGATCTTAAACAGCTGGATTTCCAATGGAAGGAATGAAAGAAGAAAGAAAGGGAAGGAAGGAAGGAGAAAGGAAGAGGTAAAAGGGGGAAAGAGGAAAGAAAGGAGGGATAGAGGAGGAAGGAAGGAAAAAAGGAAGGTGGAAGGAAGATAAAAGGAAAGGAGGAAGGGAGAAAAAAAGGAAGGGGGGAGAGAAAGGAGGAAGGAAAGAAAGGAGGGAGGAAGAAAGAAAAAAGAAAGGAAGGAAAGGAGGGAAAGAAAAAAAGGAACAGGAGCAGCCAAACAGGCCCTAGAGTAAATATTTTCTCAAAAAAAAAAAAGAAAATAACCAAGAAGTTGGGAAAAACCCCAAAATAAAACAAAACCCATTTCTTTTTTAATTGATTAATTTATTTTTAATAAATTCACTTCCATAAACTTGAGTATTAAATTTTCTTCCCCTCCCTCTTTGACTCTTTCCCCAAGATGGCATGCAATCTGATACTCTACATATACATTTCTATTTAACATATTTTCACATTAGTCATGTCGTAAAGAAGAATTAGAACCAATAGGAGGTAACACAAGAAGAAACAAAACAAAACAGAAGAAAAAAAGAGCAAAGAGTAGGCTTCGATCTGCATTCAAACTCCATAGTTCTTTCTCTGGATGTGGATAGCATTTTTTATTATGACACTTTTGGAGCTGTATTAGATCCTTACATTGCTGAGAAGAACCAAGTCAATCAAAGTTAGTCACAACACAACGTGACTATTACTGTGTACAACATTCTCCTGGTTCTGCCCACTTCACTCAGTATCAGTTCCTGTAAGTCTTTCCAGGTTTTTCTGGAGTCGGCTTGCTCATCATTTCTTATAGCACAACAGTACTACGTTACCTTCATATTAATATATTCAACTTGTTGAGCCATTCCCCAATTGATGGGCATCCTCTCAATTTCTAATTCTTTGCCACCCCAAAAACAGCTGCTATAAATATTTTTGTACATGTGGGTCCATTTCCCATTTTTATGATCTCTTTGGGATACAGCCCTAGAAGTGGTATTGCTTGGTCAAAGGGTATGTACATTTTTATAGCCCTTTGGACATAGTTCCAAATTGTTCTCCAAAATGGTTGGATCAGTTCACAACTCCATGAACAATGTATTAGTGTTCCAATTTTCCCATATCTTCTCCAACATATATCACTTTCTGTTTTGTCATGTTAGCCAGTCTGGTAGGTGTGATGTGGTACCTCAGAGTTGTTTTGATTTGCATTTCTCTAATAAATAGTGATTTAGAGTATTTTTCTTTTTTAAAAAATTTATTTTATTAATTTATTTTGATTTATCAACATTCACTTCCATATGCTTTTGAGTTTAAAATTTTTCTCCCCCTTCCTCCCCATCACCCTCCCCAAGATGGCACATAATCTGATATAGGCTATACATGTACATTCCTATTAAACATATTTTCACATTAGTGAAGTTGTACGTAAAAATTTAAACCAATAGGAGGAACCATCAGAAAGAGGAAATAAATCTCAACAGAAGAGAAAAAAAAAAGATAGCAATTCAACTTCCACAGTTCTTTCTTTGGATGTGGATAGAATTCTCCATCACTAGGCCTCTGGGGATGTCCTAGATCCTTGTATCACTGAGAAGGGTTAAGTTTATCAATATTAGTCATCTCACAACGTGGCTGTTATTGTGTACAATGTTCTCTTGGATCTGCTCACTTCACTCAGAGGTTTATGGTTTTTCATCCATTCTGCTCTCTGCTTCTGTTTTATGGGAGAGTTCATCCCATTCACATTCACAGTTATGACTACCATCTGTGTCTTTTTCTCCATCCTTTTTTCCCCCTGTTTATGCTTTTCTTTCTCCTTTCCCCCCTACTAGTGTTTTGCTTTTGATCACTGTCTCCTTTAGTATCTCCTCCCTTCTATTATCCCTTTCCCTTTTCTTCCCCTTTACCCTTACTGCTTCTTCCCTACCTTCCATCCCCCCTCCCTTTTCTTTCCCCTTTTCCCTCCTATTGCCTAGAGGGCAAGTTAGATTTCTATACCTAACTGATTATGTTATTCCCTTCTTGAGCCCATCTGATGAGAGTAAGGTTTAAACAATGCTCACCCCCCCTTCCTCCCCTCTGCTGTAATAGGATTTTCTGTCTTTTCCTTTAAAGTAGTTTACCCTTGTCTGCCTCCTCCTTTCTCAGTACATTTTCTAAGATCAGACTAATCCATGTACTTGGATCCACTTAACCCACTTGATTAGATTTTTTTTTATCATTATATCAAAGTCAACTAATATCCACCCTTCTTTATGTATACTCCTTTAACATCGTGTAATAACAATACAGTTCTCAAGAGTTACAAGTGTCATCTTCCTTTGTAGGGATGTAAACAGTCCGCCCTTATTAACAACATTTTGTATCTTTCTGTCCCATTTACCTTTTTATGTCTTTCTTGAATCTTGGACTTGAAGATCAAATTTTTTGTTGAGCTCTGGTCTTTTTTGTCAGCAAGGTTTGGAAGTCCCCTATTTCATTGAATATCCATCTCCTCCCTTGAAAAATCATGCTCATTTTTGCATGGTAGTTGATTCTTGGCTGTAATTCAAGCTCCTTTGCCTTATGGAATATCATGTTCCATGCCCTGAGGTCTTTTAATGTCGAAGCTGCAAGGTCCTGTGTAATCCTGACTGTGGTTCCATGATATTTAAATTGTTTCTTTCTGGCTGCTTGCAGCACCTCCTCTTTCATCTGGTAACTTTGGAATTTTGCTATTATATTCCTTGATGTTGTCAATTTGGGATCTCTTTCAGGTGGTGAGTGGTGTATTCTTTCTATGATTATTTTACCTTCTGGTTCTAGGACTTCAGGGCAGTTTTCCTTTATGATTTCCTGAAAGATACTGTCCAGGCTCTTTTTTTATCATCATGATTTTCAGGTAGTCCAATGATTTTTAAATTGTCTCTCCTGAATCGATTTTCCAGGTCGGTTGTTTTACCAATGAGGTATTTTATATTTTCATCTATTTTTTCATTTTTTTATTTCTGTTTGACTGATTCTTGCTCTCTCACAGAGTCATTAGTTTCCATTTGTCCAATTCTAGTTTTTAACAGATTGTTTTCTTCTGTTAGTTTTTGTACTTCCTTCTCCAATTGGCCAATTGTATTTTTAAGGGATTTATTTTCTTCAGGCACTTTTTTTCCAGTTGGCCAATTGTGTTTTTTACAGACTTCTTTTCTTCAGTGTCCTTTTTTCCCAATTGGCCAACTGTATTTTTTAACTCTTCTACCTCTCTCATTAGACTTTTAAAATCCTTCTTGAGCTCTTCTAAGAAGGCTTTTTGGGCTTCAGACCAGTTCATATTTCCTTTTGATGTTGCAGATGTTGGTTTGTTGACAATGTTGTCCTCTTCAGAATTTCTGTCTTGATCTTCACTCTTCTCATAATATGAATTTATGGTACATTTCTTTTTACTCATGGTTTCTTTATTCCCTGGCCTTTAAAGAGATTGAGCTCTCCTGCTGGGAAACAGAGGGCACTGACCCAAACTTCTTGTGTTGGGAGCCTAGGCTTTGGTCACTGGGTTTGTGTGCCGGGGCCTCTTATGTTGGCAATTGGAGGCTGTAGAGTACTCGCAGCTTACCTAGTATTGGGCTGTAATTAACAAGGCTGGAACTTTCAGGAAATTCTAGGTTGCCTGCTTTTCCTTTCCTTCAGCTTTCTTCAGCTCCTTTTAGATGGGTGCTGCAGGGTGTTTATCTGCCTGGGGCCCCTGGCAATGCTGCCTCCCTGGTTTCTGCTAATGTACTGGGAGATTCCTTTGCAGTAGAGTGCTGAAGCACCTGGTGGTTTTCTGAGCTGGTTTCCACCAGTTCCCCCACCCACAATGAGGCACTCAGAGGTCCAGGTGTTGGTGTTTGCCTGCTCAACCACTTGGGCTTCAGGATCTCCTCCTGGTTGATAGTTGGAGGCTGTAAGGTTCTGACACCTTACCTGGTGTTGGGTTGGAATCAGCAAGGCTGGGATTTTAGGAAGACTCTAGGTCGCGTTCTTCAGTTCCTTTCAGATAAATGCTGCAGGGTGCTTATCTGCCTGGGTCCCTTTGTAATGCTGCTTCCCTTATTTTTGCTGAGGCCCTGAGAGACCTGTTTGCTGGGCTGCTGCACTGCTATTCCCCATCTTTCTTCTAGTTCAGCTGTTCCAGGGTGTTTTTTTTTTCTGAGGTGGTATTTTCTGGGTTTTCAGAGGTTGATAGGGAAGGGTGAGAGCAACTACCTTTTTATTCTGCCATCTTGGTTCCTGGAAGCGGAAGTTGAGTATTTTTCATATGACTATAGATAGCTTTAATTTCTTCACCTGAAAACTGCCTGTTCATATCCTTTGACCATTTATCAACTGGGTACAAAACCCACTTCTAAGAGGACTAGTTATCAGAAGTGGGGAAGTTAACAGACTAATTTCAATAACATCTGAAGAAAATAACTTGTACTTGACAGAAGACAAATCCAATTAAATAATAAACACATTTAAAGGAAAAAGAACATTTCTTTAACAAAAGATATATTATTGATAAAGACTTAGTATGTGTATAAAAATGGTCTTTGATAATACTAACAAAAAAGGATAAAAGTCAATAGGATTAAGAAAATGATGCAAAATCTAAATGAAGGAATGGATTCAATGGGAAATAAAATTATTTTGCTTGGAGACCAACTGATAAAAGTGACTGACTGGGGCAGCTAGATGGTATAATAGATAGAGCTCTGGCCTTGGAGTCAGGAGGACCTGAGTTCAAATCAGGCATCAGACACTTGATACTTACTAGCTATGTGATACTGGGCAAGTCACTTAACTCCAACTGTCTCACCAAAAAGCAAAAAAAAAAAAAGTGACTGACAGTTCAGAAAATAAAAGAAAATCAAAGAACTGGGAAATGGGTCAAAATTTCTACCAAGAAAGATGACAGAACTAGGAGGCAGTGGGGGCAGCTGGGTGGCGCAGTGGATAGAGCACCGGTCTTGGAGTCAGGAGAACCTGAGTTCAAATCCGGCCTCAGACCAAACACTTCACACTGACTAGCTGTGTGACCCTGGGCAAGTCACTTAATCCCAATTGCCTAAAAGCGAAAAGAAAAGAAAAGAAAAGAAAAGAAAAGAAAAGAAAAGAAAAGAAAAGAAAAGAAAAGAAAAGAAAAGAAAAGAAAAATAACTAGGAGGCAGAAATCAGAATAACAACATAAAAATTACTACTTTACCTGAAAAATACAATGACCATGTCTAACTACTATTTTAAAGAAATTACTCAAGGATGAGATCCAAAAATTCCCATGAATTTGCTGGATAGACTCATTAAATTAAACTCACCCAAACACCGTGTAACCAAATTTCAAAGCTTTATCATTAAAGAGAGAAAAATCAAATTAATAATCTAGGTAGCTCAATTCAATCACAACACTTAATCAATTCACCCATTATTAATAACAAAGAATAACTTAGAATATATTTTTGGAAGTCAAGGGAAATCATAATTGATCCCAGAATCTTCTACCAAGCTATGTAGAAGTATATATGATGATTAAAAATGCATATTTTCAATTTTCTAGAATATTTCAAAGTGTTTTAGAAGAAATAAAAACCTCTGGAAGCTTTAATAAGCAAATAAACCCAGGGGCAAATGTTTAAGTACTTTCTAGAAAGACCATGTTAGGAAGTTAAATTTGACATACAAATCAAAGGTAGAACCTCAGGCAAAATCCTGAATCGGTTAGAGAATTAAAAGGGATAACATGTAAATGCTACATGGTTAGAAGAAAAATACAAATAGTGGGATTAGAACTGGGTGAGGGAAATACCATAGAAAATATGAAGCAAAAATCCTGTGATATCACAGAGGAACCTTCTGTGTATAGAATTCAAATTAATTGTGCATTCTCTTAAATATTGTTGCATGCATAACATAATGCTCTTTATCATACATAATATTTGATGTGTGTGATAACCAAATGTAAAATGTATTGCTGTACTGCAGAAATAAACTAAACCGGTCTGAAGAAGCATCATAGACTAGAGCTGGAACTGAGGTTACAAATTATATAGTCCAACCTCATTCTTCTAGAGGAAACAAGCCTAGAGAAGCAAATTAACTTGCCCAAGCTTACACATGAAATAAGTAGCAGAACCCAGGAGATACTCAACAAGTGTTACATACATTTTGATACTATTATCTTAGTAACATTTAAAAATACATCATAAAGAAGTAATAAGGCAGCAAAGGTTCTGATTCAAGAAATGCTGAAAAGTAAGTTTATTTTGACTGATAATTAAAGGGTAACAAATAGCAATAGGGAGGAATTACCTAGAAAAGAGACAAAGAGCATTCATTTACTTTTTAAGTATAAGGAGAGAAGATTGTACTTTTTAGTCAGGATGGCATCCTGAATAGGAGGCTAACTGCTACCCACTCCAGGAAAACCCTGAAAATTAGTACCAGATTGAATAATGATCAATTAATCCAATGAGAAGTTGAAACAATTAACAACTTTAGAAAAGTTGCAGGATATAAAACAAACCTACATATAAGTCATCAACATTTCTATATATTACCAACAAAACCTAGCACAAGAGATAGAAAGATAAATTCCATTTAAAATAACTGTAGACATTATAAAATACTTGTGAGTCTACCTGCCAAAACAAATCCAGAAACTATATGAACACAATAACAAAGTACTTTTTACACAAAGACAGGTCTAAACAATTAGAGAAATATTAATTGCTCATAAGTAGAGTAAGCAAATATAAAAATAACGCGCCATACCAATCAAACTACCAAAGAATTACTTTACAGAGCTAGAAAAAAATAACAAAATTCATCTGGAAGAAGACAAGGTTGAGGATATCAAGGGAATAAATGGAAAAAGATATGCAGGAAGGTGGCCTGGCACTACCAGATTTCAAACTATATTAAAAAGTGGTAGTCATGAAAATTTACTGCTGACTAAGAAATAGAGTGGTACATCAGTGTAATAGATTGGTTATAGACTACATAGAGGCAAATGACCATAGTAATCTAGTGCTCGATAAACCCAAAGATCCAAATTTAGGGGGCAAAAACACCATCTGACAAAAATTGCTAGGAAAACTGGAAAAGCAGTTTGGAAGAAATGAGGCATAGACCAACACATCACACTATATGACAAGATAAAGTCAAAATAGGTACATGATTTAGATATAAAAGGTGATATAAGCAAATCAGGGGAACATGGAAAGATTTACCTGTCAGATCTACAAAGAAGGGAAGAGTTTGTGACAAACAAGAGATACATAGTATCACAGGAAGTAAAATGGATAATTTTGATTCCATGAAATTTTAAAAAAAAGTTTTGCACAAACAAAACCAATGTGGCCAACATCAGAAGAAAAGCAGGAAACTGAGAAAATTCTATAGGAAGCTTCTCTGATAAAGCCTCATTCCTCAAATACATAGGGAACTGAGAAAAACTAATAAAAATAAGAGCCATTCTCCACTTGATAAATGGTCAAAGGATATAAACAGGAAGTTTTCAGAAGAAGAAATCAAAGCCACCCATAACATGAGAAAATGCTCTAAATCACTATGGAATGCAAATAAAAACAACCCTGAGCTACCCCCACCCACCATCAGATTGGCTAACATGACAGAAAAGGAAAATGATAAATGTTGGAGGGGATGTGGAAAAATAGGGCATGATACTGGGCAGGCCCTTTGACTCAGCAATACCATCATTAGAACCATATCCCAATGAGATCGAAGAAAAAGGAAAAGTACATATATGTATAAAAATATTTATAGCAGCTCTTTTTTGTGGTGGCAAAGAATTGGAAACTGAGGGAACGCCCATCAGTTGGGGAATGCTTGAAAGAGAGATTCAGTTTCACACAGGATTCTCTTTTTATGTTCTGCTGTGTGAATGAAAATGCTTGGTGTTTATGTTTGTAAAGATTTTTTTTTAAATAAAATATAATATACATCGGAGATATAGCCAAAAAAACAGAAGAAGAAGAATTCTTTGGCTGTGGCAATTAATCAAAAATTCTGAGCAAACAAGACTTGTTCTAGATGGAAAAGGAGAGTGAGTAATATTAAATAAAAGCTATCTAGGAAAGGTAAGAGGGAAGGGGAGGGGTAAACACTTAAAAATGGAATGGACTGTCTAAGGTGGTAGTTTTCATGACATCTTTCTCACTATAGGTACTCAAGTAAAAGATAAATTACCATATGTTGTATAGGAGATTTTCTTCAGGTATACATATTGGATAAGATGGCCTCTTAGATCCCTTCCAATTCTCAAACTGTGATTCTGATATATTTGTTTTTGGTTTGGAACTGTGAACTCCCTCCACCAACTGCAGTTGGTCAACTCAATGAATTTAGATTCTTGGAGGGTTTCATGGGACACTGAGAAGCTGTGGCTGTCCATGTTGACAAAGTTTGTATGTGCTAGGAACAACAACTGAATGCAAACATTGTGGATTCCACGGCTGCCCCTATGATTCCAACATATGACTGCATTAATCCTTTTCTAGTTAACTCTCTATCAATGTTTAACCTCAGGTGGGGCTCTGACTGCTGCTCAGCAATTACAAATTCTCAAAGGTGTTATTGTAAAACTACCAGTTACAAGCTCCATACTCTAACCCTTCATTCCCTATCTTTCTCAATAGCCTATCTGACCTGATACTTGACTAGAATTGTGATCATTCATTGAGATCCCTCTCATCTCTTATACCCAGCATGTCTCAAAATAAATTCACCCAATGTGTCTTCCTTTATTTTGGTCTTAAAAAATGAAGTGGTCTCTCTCCTAGCAAAAAAAAAAAAAAGTAACTTTTCTATTGGTACCCTTGGTTTTATTCCTCCAGTAACTTACCTCATCAATCACTGTCCCTTCCTCATGTTCAACATCTCCCTATTTACAGATTCTTACCTCACTGCTTCAAATGTGCTGATCCTCCATATTCTCTTCTTTTTACTCCTACACTAGAAAAAGGAATTCATTCCTTCTTCTTCCAGCTATATACTCCTCAACTTCTCGCCATCTGGTTTCTGACCCTCATTTAAAATTGCTTCCCTTCACATAACCTTATGTCCCAGCCAAAATGGCTATGTAGCTATTCCCTAAAATTTCCTTATTATGGCCAACCTCCACATATGCATGCAGGCTGAACCCAAAAACTGGAATGCACTCCCTCATCTCTGTACTTCAGGGTATTTATCTTCCTTCAAGACTTAACTCAGGCATTACCTATGCCACAAAACTTTCTCTAGTGACCCCGCTTGAGAACATTGTCTTTATCCTTAGATTTTTCTTCTAGTACATTCTCTGGATACCATAAACTCTTTTAAAGGTATTTTAAAAATAATCCATGTATCTTTGGGTACCTGAAACAGGGCTTAATAAAAGTTTGCTGAATTGATTTTTTTAAAGTCTTGATCTTATTATAAGTAATACGCTTCAGACTACTTGTACCCATTGTATATCTTGCCTTTTTTCTCTGACTGAATCATAAAAATCTTATATTTCACCACTATTTAATGTAGTTTTTAATTTAGATCTTTATTTTATTTGCAGAATCACAGCTCTAGAACTGGAAAGTGGATATATAGTTCATTCCTCTTTCCCCCTTCACAGATAAAGAAACTGAGACAGCTAGGTAGCACATTGCACAGAGTACTGGGCCTGGAGTTAGGAAGACTATTCAAATACCGCCCCAGATACTTACTAGCTACGTGACCTTGAAAAACCACTTAACCGTTGTCTGCCTCAGTTTCCCCAATTGTAAAATGGAGATAATAACAGCAGCTTCTTCAAAGGGATGTTTTATCAAATGAGATAATACTTGTAAAACACCCAGCATGACATCTGGCACATTGTAGGCCCTTAATAAATGTTTGTTTCTTTCCCTCCTAGGAAGGATAAGTCACACCAGTGGCGACAGAGGTAGGTATTAATTCCTCTCAATCCTGAGCCAATGTTCTTTCAACTGTATGATTATACCTTCGTTCACCTTTTAAAATATCTTAATATTTTCTGCATTTAGTTATCTGGGCTGACTGCTGGCCTTTTATGGAGATTCTTCTTTAAATTTAATAAAGCCATAGGATTGTGGACTAAATAGAGATGAAGTATGATTTCCACTTGTGAAATGTATGAATTTTAGATTTACTGTTTTAAGAAAGGAAATTTTAATAATTTATAGTGCATATTAGTATGCAATAAATAAATGTTAAGTGTCATTTAAACATATAAGAGCTGTAACTAGAACTTCAGCATTTGGGCAACCAGGAAAAAATACAAATAGTCCAAGTTTAGGGACCCCTCAAATCAATTTTATAATTCAAGAGGCACAAATAATTTTAAGAGCAATTAAAACATTCAGTTGAGTGGGAATGGAAATTAGTTACTAAAGTGGCTTTGTTGTTGGTATTATTCAGTCACTGGAATTGTGTCCAACTCTTTGTAACCCCATTTGGGGTTTTCTTGTCAAAGATACTGGAGTGGTTTGCCATTTCCTTCTCCAGCTCATTTTACACATGAGAAACTAAGGCAAAAAGGGTTAAGTGATTTGGCCAGAGTCACAAAGCTGGCACATGTTTGGGGCCAGTTCTGAACTTATAAAGATGAGTCTTCCTGAGTTCAGGCTTGGCACTCTATCCACTCCATTATCTTAGCTGCCTCTAATGGCTTTGGATGCTCTTCAATACTTTATGTGTGATTTTTTTTGTTTCTTTTAAATTTAGTTGCCCTGGAACAAAGTATGTATCACCTTGCCCTGATTATAAGCTTGAAAGAAATAATGCATTAAAGAACAGGTCAGGTAGAAATAAGCATAACTGTTTTTATATAAACAGAAGCCTAATTTTCACCCAGGTGGTTGGTTACAGGTGGGATTTAAACCTAAGTCTTCTGGTTCCAAATCCAGTATTCTTTCCACTATATTATTATGCTTTCTCAAATGATCAAATAATATGCTGGTTTACTTAGAAAATCATGTATAATCAATGAAAAATATCAAAACATTTTAATAAAATGTAAAATATACCCATAATCTGTCAGTGTTTCTGCATCACCAACAAAATCTAATAGGAGTACACATAAAAATAAATTTCATTCAAAATAATTAGAGAATGCATAAAACATCTGGAAGTTAACCTACAAAGATACACTTAAGATTATATATATATATATATATATATATATATATATATATATATATGTATATATATGTATGTATGTACGTATGTATATATGAATATATATATGAATATCATATATATATATATATGAATATAAGTACAAAAAACTTTTTAAAATCAAAGGAAGGAAAATAACTGGATACCACTATTCATGGCCTGTGCCAACAATAAATAAAATATTATCTAAATTAATTTACAGATTTAGTGCCATAACTATACAATTACGAAGAAGTTACCTTTAGAGAACTAGACAAAATGATAACAAAATCCTCTTAGAGCAACAAAAAGTCATGGAGAAAGAAGTCTGGCATTTACAGATGTCAAATTATGATATAAAAGTGGCATTCATAAAAAGAACATTCACTACTTATTGAAAACAAGTTGTTTTTCCCCCAGAAAGAGAATATTGGAAAGGATTTTTATTTTGTTGCTCCAACTGCAATGTTCTACACTCCATCACTGAAAGCTTTTCATAGTTATTGATATGGATAAGCAATGGGGTATGTAAAAGCAGATTGTTGGGGTTTTTTAACTTTTTTATCTAAAAAATAAAATTAAGGGGTGAGAAAGAAGAATGCACTGGGAGAAAGGGAAAGGGAGGGTTGAATTGGGGTAAAATTATCTCACATAAAAGAGGCAATAAAAAGATTTTACAGTGGTGGAGAAGATGAAGAAGGTGGTGGAGTAGAGTGAGTGAACCTTACTCTCATCAAAATTGGTTCAAAGAGGAAATAGCATACACACTCAATTGGGCATAGAAATCTATCTTACCCTACAGGAAAGCAAGAGGAGAAGGGGATAAAAGAAGGGAAAAGGGGTAGTAGAAGGGAGAGCAGATTTGGGAAAGCAGTAGTCAGACGGCTTTTGAGGAGGGACAGGGTAAAAGGAGAGAAAGAACAGAATAAACAGAGGGGGGAATAGTTTGGAAAGAAATACAGTTAGCAATGATAACTGTGGAAAAAAATTTTTTGAAGCAAATTTCTCTGATAAAGGAAGGCCTCATTTCTCAAACATTTAGAGAACTGAGTCAAATTTATAAAAATAAAAACCATTCTCCAATTGATAAATGGTCAAAATATATGATAAGTTTTCAGACAAAGTAATCAAAGCTATCTGTAGCCACATGAAAAAATATTCTATATCACTACTGATTAGAGAAATTAAAATTTCAAAAACCTGAGGTACTAAGTCACGCCTATTAGATTGTCTAATTAGGTTCCCAAAGTAGGTGGTACCGCCCCCTGCGGGGCGTTGTAATGATGCAAGGTGGTGTTAGTTGCCTCTGCTGCAATTGGGGGGCACTGAATAAAAATGAGGCAGTAGAAGCATAAGGAAAGAAGAGAAGAAAATTTTGAAAGATCATTCATACATGTTTCATCTGTTATGCAACAGAGTTAAAGTCATAGTGATTACATTATTTTCCAAATAAACACAAAATGCAAGTTATAACCTATCAGTGGTCAAGTCCACCTACAGGTCTTAACAAGCAAGTATTGGCAGGTGAGCGTGGGAAGTTGAGCGTGCACTGGCAGGAATATGTGCATGCAATAACTTGCTTACAATAGATACTATACAGTTACATGATGCAATATTGCATCATCAAAATTTCAATGCAGGAAAAAACCCCACAAATTTATAATAAATTACTAAATTTAAATGCATCACTTAAATATTTTATATTTTTTGAAATGATACAAATTAAAAAAAAATTAAAGGATTAAAGAAAGTAGATTTCTAGGGGGTGCTGAATAATTTTTTTTTGAAAAGGGAGCAGTAGGACAAATAAATTTGGAAAACTCTGGTCTAATAAGACAGAACAGAAAAACAACAAATGTTGAGGGAGATGTGGGAAAAATAAGACATTAGTGCATTACTGATGGAGTTGTAAACTCATTCAGCCATTCTGTAGAGTAATCTGGAACTATGCCCAAAGAGTCATAAAATCATGTATACCCTTTTACCTAGCAATACCACTACTAGGTCTGTATCCAAAAAAAGATGAAAAAGAAAAAGAAAAAGGGCCTGTGTGTACAAAAATACTTATAGTAGCTCTTTTCTGGGGGTAAAGAATTGGAAATTGAGGGACGCCCATCACTTAGGTAATGACTAAACAAATTGTGGTATGTGACTGTGATAGAATATTATTGTGAAATAAGAAATTTTAAGCAGAATGCTCTCAGAAAAACCTGGAGAGACTTACATGAGCTGATGCAAAGTGAAATGTACTGTGTACAAAGAAACAGCAATGTTGTAAGATGATCAGCTCTGAATGATTTCACTATTTTCAGCAACATAATGATCCAATACAACTCTGAAGGACTTACGATGAAAAACGCTACCCATTCCCAGAGAAAGAACTGATTCTGTCTGAATACAGACTGAAGCAAAAGTTTTTCAGTTTCTTTATTTTTCTTGTTTTTGTTCTTATTTCTGTCATCTATGTCTTCTTTCACAACACAACTCTCACAGAAACATTGTGCATGACTACACATGTATAACCTATATTGAATTGCTTGCCTTCTCAATGGGGAGGGATAGGGAGGGAGGGAGAAAATTTAAAACTCAAAGTTTTAATAACAAATATTAAAAATTGCTTTTACATGTAATTGGAGAAAAATAAAATACCAAACAAACAAATTAAAAAAAAAACAAAGGGAAGACACTAGAATTAAGAGGACTTGGTAAATGCTTCCTATAAAAGATAAGGTTTTAGTTAGGCCTTGAAGGAAGCCAGAGAAGCTTGGAGGTAAAGATGAGCATGAAGAGCATTCCAGGCATAGCGGACAGTCAGAGAAAATGCCTAAAGCCAAGAGGATGGAGAGTCTTGTTCTTAGAACAGTAAAGAAGTCAGTGTCACTGGACTGAAGAGCACGTAACAGGGAACAAGGTATATGAAAACGTGGAAAGTCGGGGAGTGGGAAAACGGTAGGGTAGAGCTAGATTAAGAAGGGCTTTGGATGACAAAGAATTTTGTAGTTGATCCTGGAGATGATAGGGTGACACTGGAGTGGAGCTGACATGGTTGGTTGGACCTATGCTTTAGGAAAATCGCTTTAGTGGCTGAGGATTGACTTGGACACTCTCAGCTTATCAAAGTTCATCAAGCCATGGCACTCCAAATTTAACACACTACGCCAGTGGACGTCTAATGAGTTCAGAGTGCAATGCAACTGTCACCTCCCTCTTCCTAGAAACAATGCCCCTTGTAATGCGGCCTGATGTTCCATTAGCTTTTCCTTTGGACACCATGCTACACTGTTCATTTATACTGTAATTTCACTCCTTTAACCCCTTTGGCTTTCGGACCAAAAAAAATCTATCTTAATTTACGTTGTACTTAGCTTTAAATACATTTAGCCTACAATCCACCAAATCCTAATGTTATTTGCTTAAAAATGTTTCTTTTCATGAATGCAATGGGGGATAAGGACCCGTAGTAGTACTCAGAAACCAATGCAGAATTATCAAAAGTCTTATATGACCTTGGGGTGTTATCATTCCTGCAAAACAGCCTCAGTAAGTTCAGTAAAGATAGGGTGAGTGATTGGGAGATTCAAAATACTCAATAAAAGATAATTTAAATATTAAATATAATTATAACTTGATTTATTTTTATCCCCACTCCCCATGCCCAGTGCCCCATTTAGTTTTCTGTGATACTATTTCTCAAATTCTTTAGGGTCAACAAAGTAAGTGTCTTACCTGTAATTTTCTTGGTAACTTAACGAAAATCATCTTTCCAATTTAAAACAATTTCAAACTACTTTTAAATTTCACTAACCTCTCCATGTGATTTTATTTTAACAACATGGCATCCTGTCCTCACAGAAATTTTATGTCTAAAAAGCGGAAAATTAAAAGCTTTGCAGTTCCTATAATAATGCTTTGTACATATTAACCCTAATTATATTTTCTTTTGTTCCTTCAACTGAAGAAATCAATTCTAATTTCCCTAAATCCCTAGATTAATTTGTGACATTATCCCCTTCCAAATAAGTTAAGAATCACTTTCTTATTTCTTGTTTTTATTTCTAATCGTTAAATGTTTTGTATTAAATATCTTGGCAGGCTTAAGTCTGCAAAAAATTTTTAATTCAGCCTTTATCGCTAAACTTCATTTATACACTACTTTCTTCCTATTTCAAATCACAAATGAGAAGAATTAATAGAACCAAAACTAAAACTTATCTCCAAGGCATTCATAGCTTCTAAACACATCACTATTGATCATTTCTCTTCTCTGGCAGCCCTTCAGCTAGTTTCTAGTCCAAGTAAGAACACCAAACATCTGCAAGTGTGATTTCATAAATCATTGTATCAAATGTTCTGTTAATTATCCAGATACCATCAACTTAATTTCTTTCATATATGGGTTTGAATTACATTCACAAAATCTGAGTTGGGAAGGACTATAGTAACTTACAATTTTCACTCCCATTCTTACTGCCTCTTCCTCCCTTTTTCCTAATGGACAGGAAGCCGGATATCAATATGTGGACTGGGTCTCAACAGTTTGAACCTACAACTTTATCTATTCCTTTGAAATTCTGAGAGGTGACATCTTCCAAGAGCACATTCTAAGGCTAGCACAGCACCTTCTACTGCTACCCTGACTCTTAATATTGTCCTATTTTCTGCAATAAACTCACTCCCCTCATAACTTCATTCCAGCTGCAGGATGGGCAGGAGCTTTGCTCTACCACTAGCAGTGGCAACTGCAGGACTCAGATTGCGACAGCAAAATTCTCAGAGCTGACTCATAGCCTTCCATTTGATTACAGTCAAATACTTCTAATTTGAGCTCACTGAATTTTCTTTGTGCAGACATCTAAACCACTACTGAAACCTCACTCATCTCTTTCATCAATTTCTGAATGACAGGGTCCCTCTCCTTGCCAAAGCTAACATTACTACCTACAGCCTTAATCCCAGCATTTTTCACCTTCTCCACGACCTTCCTATTTCATGCATCTTCAGTTTGTTCCTTCCAACTTGCATGCATCTAAGGCACAAATATTTGTACTAGAAGCTGCTGCCAATTCTTTATCCCCTCTGCCCTTCCTTAAGATGCTGCCTGGGCTATTTTTTTTCAAGTTATAGATATTTAAAAATTAAACTATTTTCAATTAATTATTTTCTCTCTTTTTCACCTCCCTCCCTCTATAGCGAAAATTTTTTAAAAAAGGAAGGTGAACACTGAATAATTGGGTACAAAAAAGAGGGTTCCAGAGAACAGAATCAATCAATCAGTACGTATTTATTAAGTAGCTACCATGGCATATTTCAAGCACAAAACTGAAGATAAAAAGACAGAGTGCCTGCTTTCTAAGTGTTCACGATCTATCTGAGGGAAGCAACATGTAAAAAGGTATATACAAACTAGATACAAGGTGACTGGGGAAGGGGCATTTCCAACTGGAGGTATCAGGAAAAGCTTCATGTAAAAGCACTTTGAGTTTGAGCCTGAAGGACCCTAGGGAATTTTAAGAGGACACTAGGGTATTTTAAGTAAGGATGCACTGAATTCCAGGAATACAGAAAAGCCAAAGTGATAGCATGGGGACAGGAGACAGATGAAGAACAGAGAAAAGGCCAGTTTGACTGGATGTCCCATCTCCCTACCCCTCCCCCACTTCATAGCAGGCTGTTGAGATAAACTGTCAGATTCTGTTACCGAATGGGACATTTTTGCTTAATTATTTTCTTTGTCACAAGAAAGCATTCAATTTGTTAAGGAAGGGAGGTTGAACTAATGAAGACAACAAGGTAGCAAAAGATATATATGTAGAGAGAAAAAGAAATACACACACAGACACACACACACACACATATTAAGAAGGAGGCCCAGTGTCGTATAATGGATAAGAGAGCTAAAAGACAGATAGTGACTTTGTGACTCTGGACATGTCACTTAACTTCTCAGTGCCCCAGAGGTGACAAACTCACTGCCTGTGTGTTGGCAGGAAAACTCCTGAATATGACTGAATCAGATTAAAATGTAATTGAGAAATGTTTAACAAAATAAATAAAAATACACTACAACATAGATAATGCAAATTTGTGGTTTTGTAAATCAATATATGGCCCATAGGGATCTGTTTGTATTAGAGTTTGACACTATTACCTGGGCAAGAAGATACCTTGGAGTTTCCTCACTTGGGAGTTCCCTAAAACACTAAAATCACAGCATCACTCCTATGCTCCTCTTTCTCCCTCTTTTCTCCCCCTAAAGATTAAGTCAGGATGAGCAATTGGATCTGACCAAAATATAGGAAAAAATCTATGCTAAACAATTTCAAATTTAAAGGTACTCAGAGATCTATTTTTCAAGACATCTAAAAGAAAGGAAGATTCCAAGGTGTCAGGAAAATTATAGACAATACTGTTTCAAACACACACACGCACACACTTTAAAAAAGTGATTAAGAAGACAACAGCAATTAACTATCAACCATCACCACTTTCTCATAAATATAAAATCTTTCTGACAGTGGTAGAGGCAGGCATTTAGCTAGTATAACATTGACAGGAAAGAGCAAACCTTCAAATGATTTTCTATAGCAGATCACACAATTCGGTGGCAAATGGGAAAAGAGTAATAATATTCAGTGGGTCACTGAACATCAAACAAGGCATAAAACATAAATAAATAAACATTCCTTTCCTACAGAAGAAAAATGGAAAGATTCTCCAAATGCTTATAACCTTAGGTGACTTAGTTTACTATTTACTTCTTCAATAAAGTTCATAAATATTTGAAAGTGATCCATTTAACCAGCAAAAGCAGAAAAATAAAGTCAATGAACAGCACAGTCCAAATTATGACTTACAGATAGACAGACAGCTCACCAAATTATATGGCCAATCTAATACTGATGACGGGCAAGGAGCTAAACACAAAGTCGCTTACTTGACAAGATGATCAGACTGAATTACATATAGGAAACAAGGCAATGTCTGCAGCGATGTTAAAATTTTCTCACAAAAAAAGCCCATCATTTTAATGACAATATTCTGCCAATATATTTCTGTGAGTTATGCAATACCATGATATTGGAAAATTTAAATTCCACACCATTCAGAAGCAATGGAAAGATCCATTGGGGTTGTAAAGAAGCAGTAACATATAGCCAGTGACATCCTGAACGTGAAAACTGGCATTAAGGCACCATGGAACAGATATGCTATTGGAAAAGAAGGTAAGCCTATAATTATAGTGTGAATGAGAATCTGACAGTCTATACTGGTTCAGTTCAAGATTCCCTTTCTGTTAAAGGCCTTTAGGGGCTCATACTACACACACACACACACACACACACACACACACACACACACACCCCTCCCCTCCCCTCACTCCTGGGGAGTCAGTTTTCTCCAGAGGTCTATCATACCTAACTTTTCTAATGTTCTATTCGCCTCCTTAACTTCTTTCTTTTTATTTTGTGGTTAGACTTGTCTAGTGCAGAGAGGGGGAGGTTCAGGTCCCCCACTAGTATAGTTTTGCTGTCTATTTCTTCCTGTAACTCCCTGAACTTCTCCTGTAGGAATTTGGATGCTATACCATTTGGTACATATATATTTAGTAATGATATTACTTCATCGTCTATGGTGCCTTTTAGCAGGATGTAGTTTCCTTCCTTATCTCTTTTGATTAGATCTATTTTTGCTTTTGCTTTATCTGAGATCAGGATTGCTACCCCTGCTTTTTTTACTTCAGCTGACGCATAATATATTCTGCTCCAGCCTTTTACCTTTACCCTGTATGTGTCACTCTTTTTCAAATGTGTTTCCTGTAAACAACATATTGTAGGATTATGGTTTTTAATCCATTCTGCAATCCATTTCCGTTTTATGGGAGAGTTCATCCCATTCACATTCACAGTTATGATTACTATCTGTGTCTTTTTCTCCATCCTTTTCCCCCTATTTATGCTTTTCTTTCTCCTTTTTCCTTTCTCCCCTTCACTAGTGTTTTGCTTTTGACCACCGCCTCCTTCAGTCCCTTCCACCTTTTATTATCCCTTTCCCTTTTCTTCCCCTTTAGTCTTACTGCTGCTTCCCTTTCTTCTTTCTCCCCCTCCCTTTCCCGCCCCCTCCCTTTTCTTTCCCCTTTTCCCTCCTACTGCCTATAGGGCAAGTTAGATTTCTATACCTAACTGATTATATTATGCCCTTCTTGAGCCTAATCTGATGAGAGTAAGGTTCAAACAATGCTCCCCCCTTTCCCTCTGCTGTAATAGGATTTTGTGTCTTTTCCTGTAATGTAATTTACCCTTGTCTGCCTCCTCCTTTCTCAGTACCTTTTCTAAGATCAGATTGATCCACTTATTTGGATCCATTTAACCCACTTGATTAGATTTTTTTTATCATTACATCAAAGTCAACTAATATCCACCCTCTTTATGTATACTCCTTTAACAAGGTGTAATAACAATACAGTTCTCAAGGGTTGCAAGTCTCATATTCCCTTGTAGGGGTTTAAACAGCCCCCCCCCATTAACAACATATTGTATCCTTCTGTCCCATTTACCTTTTTAAGTCCTTCTTGAGTCCTGTACTTGAAGATCAAATTTTTTGTTGAGCTCTGGTCTTTTTATCAGGAAAGTTTGGAAGTCTCCTATTTTGTTGAATATCCACCTCCTCCCTTGAAAAATGATGCTCATTTTTGCTGGGTAATTGATCCTTGGCTGCATTCCAAGCTCCTTTGCCTTATGGAATATCATGTTCCATGCCCTGCGGTCTTTTAATGTAGAAGCTGCAAGGTCCTGTGTAATCCTGACTGTGGTTCCATGATATTTAAATTCTTTCTTTCTGGCTGCTTGCAGCACCTTCTCTTTCATCTGGTAATTTTGGAATTTTGCTATTATATTCTTGGCATTGTCAATTTGGGATCTCTTTCAGGTGGTGATCGGTGGATTCTTTCTATGGTTATTTTCCCTTCTGGTTCTAGGACTTCTGGGCAGTTTTCCTTTATGATTTCCTGAAAGATACTGTCCAGGCTCTTTTTTTCATCATGATTTTCAGGTAGTCCAATAATTTTTAAATTGTCTCTCTTAAGTCGATTTTCCAGGTCGGTTGTTTTACTGATGAGGTATTTTACATTTTCATCTTTTTTTCATTTTTTTGTTTCTGTTTGACTGATTCTTGCTCTCTCATAGAGACATTAGTTTCCATTTGTCCAATTCTAGTTTTTAACAGATTGTTTTCTTCTGTTAGTTTTTGTACTTCCTTCTTCAACTGGCCAATTGTGTTTTTTAGGGACTTGTTTCCTTCAGCATACTCTTCTGTTAGATTTTGTACTTCCTTCTTCAACTGGCCAATTGTGTTTTTTACGGACTTGTTTTCTTCAGTGTACTCTTCTGTTAGTTTTTGTCCTTCCTTCTTCAATTGGCCAATTGTGTTTTTTAGGGACTTGTTTTCTTCAGTGTATTTTTTTTCCAACTGGCCAATTGTATTTTTGAAGGACTCTTTTACCTCTCTCATTTGACTATTAAAATCCTTCTTGAGCTCTTCTAAGAAGGCTTTTTGGGCTTCAGACCAGTTCATATTCCCTTTTGTTGTTGCAGATGTGGGTTTGTTGACAATGTTGTCCTCTTCAGAATTTCTGTCTTGATCTTCACTCTTCTCATAATATGAATCTATGGTACGTTTCTTTTTACTCATGGTGTTTCTTTATTCCCTGGCCTTTAAAGAGATTGAGCTCTCCTGCTGGGGAACAGAGGGTACTGACCCAAGCTTCTTGTGTTGGGAGCCTAGGTCTTGGTCACTGGCTTTGCGTTCTGGGGCCTCTTATGCTGGGATTTGGAGGCTGTAGGTTTCTGGCAGCTTACCTTGTGTTGGGCTGGCTGGAACTTTCAGGCAATTCTAGGTTGCCTGCTTTTCCTTTCCTTTAGCTTTCTTCAGCTCCTTTTAGATGGCTGCTGCAGGATGTTTATCTGCCTGGGGCCCCCTGCAGTGTTGTCTCCCTCTTTCTGCTAATGCACGGGAGATTCCTTTGCAGTGGAGTGCGAGGCTCCTGGTGGTTTTCTGAGCTGGTTTCCACCGGTTCCCCGCCCTCACTGAGGCACTCGGAGGTCCAGGTGTTGGTGTTTGCCTGCTCTACCACCTGGGCTTCAGGATTTCTTCACAATTGGAGGCTTCAGGGCTCCTACAGCTCACCTGGTGTTGGGTTGGAATCAGCAAGGTCGGGGCTTTAGGAAGCCTTTAGGTTGTTTTCTTCACCTCCTTTCAGATGAATGCTGCAGGATACTTATCTGCCTGGGCCCCTTGTTTTTGCTGAGGCACTGGGAAACCCATTTGCTGGGCTACTGCACTGCTGCTCTGTGTCTTTCTTCTAGTTTAGGTGTTCCAGGGTTTTTTTCCTGGGGTGATATTTTCTGGGTTTTCAGAGGTTGATAGGGGAGAGTGACAGTGACTACCTTTTCACTCCGCCATCTTGGCTCCCGGAAGGAATCGTATTTTCTGATTTCAGAATCACTCAGTGAGGTCAGAGGATACAAAAGTACAAGAGCTGACACTCTTTTGTCATATACCTTTTTGACACAACAGTGTCATCCTTCACACCATACTTCTGCTCTGCCCCTATTTTTTTAAAGGGAGTCTTTTTTTGTTTTTAGGCAATTGGACTTAAGTGACTTGCCCAGGGTCACACAGTTAGCAAGTGTCAAGTGTTTGGTATGAGGCCACATTTGAATTCAGGGTCTCCTGACTCCAGGGCAGGTGCTCTATCCACTGCACCACCTAGCTGCCCTTGATCTGTCCTTTTAAAACATATTATGACTATAACCCCTGTAGGGCTATGGTAAGAAGCTTATCCTTGGCACAACCTCAATTCTGAATTATACTGCTACCTATACAGAGTGTCCCAAAAGTTTTAACGGAATTTTAAACTTGAATAGCTTAAAACAATACTAAAACTTTTGAGATGCCCTTTCTTTTTGTCTAAGGTAATAATTAACTAATCAACTTTTGGTCCATTTTTAACAAAAGGAACTTCATTCTACATTGATGTGATAGGATCTATAAAAGACTCAAGTTATATTTATGACCATCTTTTAAAATACTATATTTTTAGAGTTTGTTCATTAAAAGTGGGTAAAAACAAAAGTCAATTGAATGCATGAAGATAATGGTCATTTCCTCATTCCAGTCACTGGAAAGAACATGAGCGCTAACAAATTGCAACAATAAATATCGCTCTTGAATAGTTGCAAAATATTTCACTTAAATAATCTAACTTGACCATCACAACCACTAGGCATAGAAAATAATGGGAGAATTAATATCATCTCTTTAATGGATAAGGTAACTGAGTCTTAAAGACCATGGAATCATAGATGTAGAACTACTAGGGTCCTTAGAGGTCGCCTGCTCCATCCCATCACTTTTAGAGATAAGAGAACTGAGACCCACAGATATTCCTAAGGGAGACTTTGTGTGTGGGCAGGAGCCAAATAAAGAAATTTTCATGAGAAGCCCCCAATACTCAATTTGGTCCATGTAACCCAGAGCTTCCTGTGTGGGAGATGGGGGGGTGGGGAAATCTTTGGCCTTAAGGCCACATCTGGCCCTCTAGGTCCTTTGAATGATTCAGAGAGCCACATGGGGCCTTGAGGCTGCAGGTTCCCCACCCCTGGCCAATACTCTATAGGTATTTCTTGAACAGAGTTTAGACAATCCATTCCAATCCCTCATTTTACATATGTGGAAACTGAGGCCAAGAGAGGTAACGTGATTAGGCTGACATAGCTAGCTAATGAACAGTTAGGTGGCATGTGTGTAGGGCACCAGGCCAAAGTCAGGAAGACTCCTCTTCCTGAGTTCAAATCTGGCCTCACACACATACTAGATGTATGATCCAAGTCACTTAACCCTCTTTATCTTAGTTTCCTCAACTATAAAATGAGTTGGAAAAGGAAATGGCAAACCACTCTAGTATTTTTGCCAAGGTAACCCCAAATTGGGTCACAAAGAATCAGACACAACTGAAAAAACCACTAACAACAAATGGTTAATACTTGAATACAATTGTGACCACTATTTCAGTGCTATTTCTAAATGATAAATGGTGTCTGTTACCAGGATCTGAGAAACTTAGGTAACACACACATAACATGTGTATGAAATACACGAACATGTATACATGTGCATATGCATGTATAGGATATATGTAAGTGAATTATACAAAGTGCTTCAAAAACCTTAGGGGCGATTTTGAGATGTTAAAGTTTAAAACTTCATTAAGACTTTTGCGATGTGTGTATCTTTTCTCACACACACACACACACACACACACACACACACACACACACACACACACACACCACCCTCTCTGTTCCTATCTTTCTCTGTCTCTGTGTCTCTCTCTGTCTTTGTCTGTCACTCTCCATTGCTTCCTCCCTCTCCCTTCCTCAACTGAGTTTGATCTTTTGCCCTATTATCTTGCCTGGGGAAAATGGCTGCAAGTTATGGAAAACTCCTCTATATCCATACTACCTTACATATCATACATAGGAAATAGCACATGGATTCTGCCAGCAGGGTTTTAAAAGTCTTAATGAAATCATTCCCCAGGCCATGCTTTCCTTTGAATACTTTAAAGTAGGAAAAAGATGAATGAGTTAAGTAAATACAAGATTACCCTATGTGAACTGAACTGAACTATATTAAATAATGGATCAAAATGTTCAAAGACAAATACTAAAAAAGTTTAACTTAAAATCAAACACTTTGGAATAGAAGCAAGTATATACGTACAAGTAGAAAGATACACATACACACATAAAATATCCATTTACATAAAAGTAAAAAATGATACCTCTAATCTTGCAAATTTGTTTACTAAGGAATCTATTTTCTTTTGATTTATTCATTTCAACTTAGGATCAAAATTAATTAGCTTAATTTTAAAAGAATCACTCAGAAGTATACTTCTGTCATGGATAAAAGTTGATTCTAAATGCTAATAAAAAACTGAAACAAATACTAAAATTTAAGGAATTTAGGATCATGAAAACATTCTGTGCTAAGTGACAACTGAGAGAATAATGAGTTAAGCCCGTGAGGCTACCACAGGCTCCCTCTGTCAAAAAAGAGGCTGACATATGCTTCACCAATCCATATCTGACACGTATATCAGTCCTCTAAACTCTGCATACTCGCCTGACCATGCTAAAATGGCAGGAGACAGTGTGATTCAAAATCCACTTAGTAGAAAAGCAATTTAGATAAAGAAATTGGCCTCTGTCTTTTCTACTGCTATACTTTTAGCTGCCCTAAGATAAATACCAAGAGGGGTGAAATATATCACTCTATGACTACAGATCATGCTTAGAAATGTCCAATTGCTCAGATTAAGGTGGTACAGACTACATAATAACTAAGTTTTACAGACCCCACAGGACTTTAGTACCAGGTAAACCATTCTGTGAACTCTCAAATCCCATAAGATGACTGGCCAAACTAGAAATAAAAGCTCTCTTCCTTTGAAGATCTGAATATCAATTAATATCCCTCAAAGAGCTTCCTCAAAAGAAAATCTGTTTCCTGAACTCTAACCATAATATCAAACGCCCTTCCTACATTTTCTATCATAAACATATAGGATTGTAACTCTTGCATATTAGGAAACTTGGATTTTGTTGATATTAAAATCTTTTGTCCTTATTGTATTTATGCCTGGAATATAGTAAATTTTAGTTTATGATGGAGAGAATGAGCTTCTGTATCTTTTTTCCTTTTCTGCAAAATGAGAGAGTTGTACTAGGGGACCTCAAAAGTCTCTTTTAAAATTCTAATTTTCTTGTATTATGATACCAATGATGGGCTTAATAAGCACATTACATTCTTTGATACTATGTTTGACTGTTTCTATTGGAGGTAGCTAGGTGGCTAAGTGGATAGAATGCTGGGCCTAGAGTCAGGAAGATCTGAATTCAAATCCAACCTCAGACACTTATTAGCAGCTGTGACCATGGGCAAATCACTTGACCCCTGTTTGCCTTAATCCACTGGATAAGGAAATGGCAAATCACTCTGGTATCTTTGCCAAGAAAATCCCATGGACTGTGTAGTAGAGTGCCATTGCACATGAGGTCACAAAGAGTTGGACACAACTGAACACAACAATCTCATATATATGCATTAAAGGCACATTTCCAGCTTTAGGAATAGGGCATATTCAGATGGCAAAAACTGCCATAATACATTACTTTAAACATAATTTTTTCCTGAGCAGCTATAGAAAAAGATTTCTGTGTATATGCACGCGCGCGCGTGTGTGTGTGTGTGTGTGTGTGTGTGTGTGTGTGTGTGTGTGTGTGTGTGTTTTGGAGGAGGGGTTATGAGTCTTGAAGATCCTACAAGTTACAAACAATTTACTAGAAACTAAGGGACTATTCACCAAGTGGAAGAAAGAAATCATTTAAACATTTGGTGCTTCAGCATTCCTGGTCACTTATCATTGCTCCATCCTACTACAGTTAAATATAAAATCTGTTCTAAGAAAAGAGCAGACAGTTTAAACGGGTAGCAAGTTACATGGGTCTGCTTCATTTTTATTAGATGTTAGAGCTAAGCTGGGATGCAGGATGGGGAAAGAGTATACAGGCAGATGTTCATGGCAACAAGAAACTATGAGCTATTCATTAATAATAAAGGGATTAAAACAATAATAAAAGAGGATCCCAGAATACAGTTTTCAGGAATTTTTCCAATATCAGAATCAAACAAAATAAAACCCAGAACTGAAAGATCATGCCTGGTACCATTCTGCTGAAACAGCAGATTAAAAGTGAACCTTTTGAAGGAAAAAAAAAGTGAACCATTTGAGAGCGTTTTGCTTTTCCTCCTAAATGTACTGAAAGATGATTGGATCCTATTAAAATTTAAAAAAAAATAAAGAAACTGATAGCTAAGCCAGTAAACATTGGAGACTGTCAAAAAGTGAGAGGAAGAAAAAAGAAGGGAATATAGCTAATCAGTCATTTTCAAAGATGGATTCTTTTCTTTTTTAATCTCTAAAGGTTTGTTCCCTTCTAAGGCTACAAATATATAGTGACATGTGTTTGCATGTTCTATATGTAGTCTGTGTGTGTGTGTGTGTGTGTGTGTGTGTGTGTGTTATATGTGTGTGTGTGTATACATAAAAAGAGAGAGAGAGAGACAGAGAGAGAGAGAAAACTGTACTGGTATCCATTATATATTAAATCAATCAATCTGCAAACATTTCTGAAGTATTTACTATATGTCAGCCTCTGTGCTAAGTACTGTGCTAAACAAACGAAAAACGGAAAGGTTTTTCAGCATATCAGGTGGATTGTCTACAAAGGATTTAGGGAAAGACATGTATAAAAATTGCACAGAATTTTAAAAAAATATTACAGGGATGGCTTGTAAGTAAATTGACACATGTTTATACATGCATGCATGTATCTCAGCGTTATGTACATGCATATTCAAACGTTATACATGTATACACATGTGTATATAGGCACACGTTTGGGTGTGTATACACATGAGGACATATGCTTATACAAACATGCATGTGTGTATACATACATGATCATGGACTAAACCTGTCCTTTCTTTGACACTGGAAATACCCAGATGAGAAAACTCCTTCTACCAGTGCAGGTGGATGACAATACATACACACACACACACATACTCACATTCCACTAAAGTGCTATTCTGATACCTCATCATCACTACAGGTGACTCTGGGACTTCAAATATATGACAAAATGTGATGAGTACAAAGTTAGTTCAGAATGGAAAGTGTTTAAGGGGAAATAATATGAGATAATATTGTATGAACGTGGGGCTGGACTGAATATATCAACCATTTAAAGTAAGGGTCAACAGACTAAGCCCAGATACTTTAGATAAAAAATATTCTTGACTGAATCAGTCAATTAGAACCAGATGTGAACCGGTTAAGATTAGAGCTAGAGAAGATAAGGAGCTAGGTCCATGTGCTTCATAACTTTCCTTTTCCTTCTCTCTCAAAATCATTGTTGGAATATTCTCTCTCCTCTGCACTGGTTCTAATCCCCCATATTCTGAACCCATTTTCTCACTCAGTTGGAACAGACTTCCTGTTGTACCTAGGTGAAATGTCTTTGCTTGATACAAGGAGGTGCCTTGGTTTTATTCACAATTAGTTCTGATTAATTCAATAAAGACTTCTGTCTAGTTAAAGTATATGGTCTTTGCATTTGGATGCTTACTTTATATGAGGAGTGGGGGTCTGATGATTGTCGATTTGATTCACTCCACAGAATCCCATTTTAACATTTGGAAATGTAGGTGGAAGCCATATTATGGGAGACTTTAAATGCCAATTTGAGGATTTTGCATTTTATCCTACAGGCAAGAGGCCCAGTGAAGATTTTTTTTTAAAAGGCCGGTAACATCACCAGATCTGCAAACTTCAGTAATTTTTCTCTCTAGCTAAAGAATGTGTTTGTCCACAGATTGTCTGGAATTTACATACAGAGCACTTGTAAGTAAAGAAAACTTACTCTTACAGTGAAAATATAAAAATTTTATAGAGAAATTTTGGTCCTGTTTTATAATCACAGGCTTCTAGAATATTGTTGTTTAAAGTTCTTTGTTCGTGTAAAGAAATTTTCATCAAAGAATGTGAGAATTTTGTGTATTAGTAAGTCCCCCATGTGAAAAAGTCAGTGTTGTAGAAGGGAGAATGAAAACACAAACAACTAATTTGTCCAAAGGTCTTCAGCAAGTTCTCTACTCTGACCCTCCATTGTGACAAGGAGGTAACCCTGGGTTCTGCCTGATTCAACCAAACTAGACAGACTCCACTCATTTACAGGTATAGGGACAGACTAAGGAGAAACAGAGTTAATCTGAAGCTCATTAAAAGGAAAGCTACCCAAGGAAGGATCATTTTGTTGTTGTTTTCGTACTACAAGACTTCTGAGATTCCATCCAGACCTAACATATCATTTCAAGTTGCAAAGACAAAGATTTCAGCTTGATGTAAAGATGATGAGTACCTTCACAGTAAGGTTAGTCTTTTGCCACTATTTGTATCCTACATCTCTCAGCACAGTGTCGTATTGTAGGCAATTAATAAATGTTTATTGGCTAACTGCCTAACAACTAAAGGTATCCAGAGGTGGAATTTCCTGCCTTAGGAGGTAGTGGGTTCCTCCTTTCTGGAGGTCTTGAAGCAAAGGCTAGACTTCACTGAGTCTATTTATAGCAGAGTTTTCTTATTCAGGAACAGATCACTTCCAATCGTAAGATTATGTGTCTTCTAGTTTCATTTATAGCAAGAATGAGAATGCAGAAGTGGTTTAGTTCTTCCAGGAGAAGGGGTCAACAGTCATCCAACCAATATTTTGACATTTCCAATTAATACCCTTTCCAGTCTGGAGAGGCCAAGAAGGGTTTTAGGAGTACCAACAGTTCAACCATCTGTTGATGTTCAAACAAGTGTGTGAGTTTTGTTTTTATATACAGATGGTCTTATTACTATCAATTTATACATATAAACCATATGAATGCTCCTGAGTTCAAATGAAAAAATAAATTCGAAAAATTTATCAGTAAATAATGAATCACTAACTTGAAAACACTCATCTCCTTCTAAATATAACAGTTTTAGTCTGTGATTTTCTCATTACGTGTGAAAGGTTACTATGCAATCTCAACTGAACTATGAACATATAATTAAGACTTTCAACAAGAAAAAACTGAATAAAACTTTAAAAGTCAAATATTTCCATTTTAAACTCCAATAACATTAACGAAAGAACTTCAAGGATCCTGGAAGGCATCTACAATCATTTAACTTAACTAAAGGAAAATTAGGTAGCTGTAAAACTCAAAGATTTTTAAAGAGCAAAATATATACATTCTTTACTGTTAAAACTGCATGGTTATCATTGCAAAGCCATATGACCTATTTTTATAATTTTAGAAGCCTTAAAAGTTTTTATTACAACCTTTTAAAATAGAAATATAATGATCACTGCTGATACTTATCACTATATTACATAGATGTGTCAGTCTGTCTTCAAAATTCTTTTAGGAATTAATACCAGGTGTGGTAGATGAGATTTTTTTTTTCCTTCTCAATATACTATAGGACTAAGACAAAGCTATCATCTGATTGACTATGTCTTCACAAAAAAATAATTCTCCCTACTGTTATCATTTTTCTTTCTTTGGGATTCACCAGGATATTCTCCCTCCTTCCTTCAGTATGTGATTCAAAATTTCCCTGTTTACCTCAACTGCTGCTTTCATAGCAGGGGGCCTCAATATACATACTGTTGTTCCTAGAAATAATCTAACTTCTCAGTCCCTCAAACTACTCAGTTCCAATGATGTGCTCTACCACTTCTCTTCACTAACAGATGATGTTCAAGAACTTGACAATTCCATTATCCAATAATAATCTTCTATAAATTCACCTCTCCACAAGCCTAATTACTCCTAAATCTATTTGTCCTCACCTTGGCATCCAATCCTTGCACTCTTCAGTATTTTCCTAAACCATTACCCCTACTATGGTCATACTTTCCTACTTTTACTACCTTATCTTATTGGTCTTCATGTTTTACCACTCACTGTTAACAAGGCACTCCTATTCCTCTATAAGTGATTCTCTGTCCTACTCACTACACTAGCTGCTCCAAACCTCTCTTCAAGGCTTCCACAGAACCATTTCCCTCAACTCCCTCAGCTAAGGCCAACTGTCTTATAAGTCACCAAAAAAAGAAGAAAATAAAAAGAAAAAAAAGAAAGAAATTAAGCCCATTCAGTGAGAGCGCCCTCATCTAACCCTACTTTTCTCATGCTCCTCCCCCCTACATTCTAGTCTCTGAGTCTCTAAGAACAAGCCCTTCTCCATGCTGCAATCAACACCTCTTTTTGTCCATATGATCCCATCCTGTTCCACACTATACAGAAGACTATTCTCCTTCCCACTCCGACACCCATTCTACCATTCTACCGGTTCCATTACTGCTGTATACAAACATGGAAACATCCAAGTCTCGCCGAGTCTTAAAAAGTCATGATGAGATACTACCATCTGTGCAAGCTTTTGTCCCATTTCTTTCTTTTCCTTTCTCACCTGAACTCCTTGAACCATCTGCAGTCTGGATTCCAACTTCTTTATTCAACTGAAGTTGCTCTCTCCAAAGTTACCAATCATCTGTTACCTAACCTATTTGATAGCCTTTTCTTAAACCTCATGCCCCTGGACCTCTCTGTAGCACCTGATAGGGCTGATCATCTCCTTTCCATGGATTCTTTCTCTTCTCGAGTTTTTATAACAGTGCTCTCTCTCTTGCTTCTGATTACTCCTCCTCAAGTCTCTACTACTCTAACTATGGATATACTCCAAGGTTCTCTCTCCACTCTTTCACTTAGTAAGTTTACCAATTCTCATAAATTCATCATCATTCTCACTCCAATTATAGAATCAGCTGCCTGATTTTGTTATTTCTATATTCACCTCTCCCCCACATGTCTGTCCCCTTGCCTCCACTTATACATACATAATAGTAGTTCGGGCTCTCATCATCTTTCCCCTGAAAGATTGCAACAGCCTCTTGATAAGTCAACTTGCCTGAGCTCTCTCTTTACTCTAATCTTGCCAAGGTGGTTTTCCTAAAGTACAGTTTTACCACTTCATCTCCTGTCCCATCCCAATAAACTTCACCATCTCCCTATGCAAACTAGGATAAAATAAACACCCTTCTCTCTGGTATCCAAAGCTCTGTACAAACTGGCCTCTCCTATCTTTCCAGGCTTCTTACATATTAATCCCCCCTAAGCTTTCTCTGGTATTGCCATATTGGATGCTGATACTCTTGATGCTCTCCTGTCTGTTTATTCACTGGTTTTTCCCAATGTCTTGAATGCTCTCCTTCCTCAAGGTTTTCTTTTAGGCTCAGGTCAAGAACTACCTTCTGCAGGACACGTTTTCCAATCCCCTCCTCATCTCAGGTACTGCTGCCATTCCCAGTCCCCCACTGCTAGGGCCTTATCCTATAAAATGTATACACTGGTAATAACTTGTACGTATCTTTTCTAAATGTCTATATACATATATGTTGTTTCCCCCCTTAAAATATAAGCTCCTTGAAGGCAGGAACCTTTTTTGCTTGTATTTCTAAACTATTGCCTGGCACGTACTAAGTACATGATAAATACTTGATTGTTTGAGTACGTGATTTCTGTGAACAAGAAAGAATTCTCTCAACATCTACATGTCTCAGATCTTCCATAAGTAAAAAACATATAGTCTATTCCTACGTGATCTATGATAAAAATTAGAGACTAAAATGCAAGTTTTCAAACAGACAGATCTGACATAATCAGGGTATGTAAAAAATTTCTTCTTATTTGAAAACAGTCAAGGTTTATATTTTATTTAAAACATTGGTTTTAAAAATCTGTTTAAGAATAGATTAATTTGAGCTGCCAAACTAGAACTAGACATCTTCCTGATAATGGATTCTGGACGCTAATTCTCCACATATGGTGTGAGGGCACAGTTCTCCTATCTAGTCTATTCTCATGGAAACTTTCTCGTCCCAGACTACCCCCTATTTAACACACCTTTTTTTTTTCTTCCCACAGACTCTAGACTTGCATTTCTCTTTCTCAGTTTATCTTATGCATTAATTATTTTTTAGTAGGGTTTATCTTCTCTTTGACTGATCATGTAAAAGTAATACAATTATGTGGTGGCTACTACCCCTATGGCCTTCTTACAAGCAAGCACACAGGTCTGAGGTTTTCTAAAGGTTTTTACTTAAAGCAATAATAAGAACATATAGGCATAAGGAATGAAATTATAGAATTGTCATAAGTCTTACAGAAAAACGAAAAACATAAAAACCTAACTCTGTTATCTACTGCAACATAAATAAAATTAAGTCTTACTCATACTTCACATCCTCAATTCTGTTAAAACAACATTCTTTTGGGGGGGACAGAGCCAAGATGGCAGAGTGAAAGCAGTGACTTGAGCTCTCCCCCAAACCCCTCCAAATACTCATAAAAAATGGCTCTAAACAAATTCTGAAGCAGCAGAACCCACAAAAAGACAGAGTAAAACAAATTTCCAGCCCAAGACAACCTGGATGATTGATCAGAAAGGTGTATCATGCCGGGCTGGGAGCACAGCTCAGAGTGGGCACGCAGGCCGCAACAAACCTGGAGCAGGCCTCAGAGGACTGAATCGTGTCCAGCTGTGGAGGTTTCCAGACTCCTCAATCCACGAATGCCAAAGACAACTTAGAAGGTAAGTGGGAAAAGTCTGTTTCTGTCTGTGGTCAGAGAGGAAGGCAGGGTTTCAGCTCCATTCTCTCCAAGATCATAGCCCTGGGGGGTGGGGCAGCTGTTTCCCAAGCTTCTGGCCCACAGACTGAGGGGGAATCCAGTGGCTGATCAGAAAGGGATTGCAAGGATCTCTTTGCCAGTGCTGAGGCAGGAATCTCTTGCTTTGCCTGTGTGTGGATCTGGGTCACAGTTCTGGGCGGCAGTGCTGGGTTGAGGAGGAGGGCTAGCGTGGTGGAGCTTGGAGTGCCTGTGGAGAGGAACCCCTCCTCACAGTTACGGGACAGAAAGGAATACTTGTGGTCACAGGCCAGGAAAGGAGTAAACACCTCACCCCTTATCATACCACCTTGGTAGAACTGAAAATTTACAGGTCCCAACAAGTATCTCTGAAAACAGCTACACAAACCCCAGAAGCTTGGGACAGTACACTCTCCACATTGGAAGCAGACTCTTACCTTAACAAAGACTTTAAAACTCAAGTAAATGGCCAGAATCAAGAGCAAGCAGCGAAAAAAGAGTCAGACTATATTATCTTACTTTGGTGAAAAAGAAGATCAAAATATACAACCAGAAGAAGACAACAAAATCAAAGCTCCTACATGTACCAAAGCCTTCAAGAAAAATATGAATCAGTCCCAGGCCTCGGAAGAGCTCAAAAGGGATTCTGAGAAGCAAGTAAGGGAAGTACAAGAAAAACTGGGAAGAGAAATGAGAGTGATGCAAGAAAATCATGAAAAACAAGTCAACAGCTTGCTAAAGGAGATCCCAAAAAATACTGAAGAAAATAACACCTTAAAAAACCTAACCCAAATGGCAAAAGAGGTCCAAAAAGCCAATGAGGAAAAAATGCCCTAAAAAGAAAAATTGGCCAAATGGAAAAGGAAGTCCAAAAGATTACTGAAGAAAATACTTCCTTAAAAATTAGAACACAGCAATTGGAAGACAGTGACTTTATGAGAAATCAAGACACTGTAAAACAAATCCAAAAGCATGAAAAAACAGAAGACAGAATGAAATATCTCATTGGAAAAACAACTGACCTGGAAAATAGATCCAGGAGAGAGAATTTAAAATTTATTGGACTACTGAAAGCCATGATCAAAAAAAAGCCTAGACATCATCTTTCAAGAAATTATCAAGGAAAACTGCCCTGATATTAGAACCAGAGGGCAAAATAGAAATTGAAAGAATCCACAGATCTCCTCCTGAAAGAGATCCCCAAAGGAAAACTCCTAGGAATATTGTAGCCAAATTCCAGAGTTCCCAGGTCAAGGAGAAAATATTACAAGCTGCCAGAAGGAAACAATTCAAGTACTGTGGAAACACAATCAGGATAACACAAGATTTAGCAGCTTCTACATTAAAGGACCGCAGGGCATGGAATATAATATTCCGGAGGGCAAAGGAGATAGGATTACAACCAAGAATCACCTACCCAGCAAAAGTGAGTATAATCCTTCAGGGGAAAAAATGGTCATTCAGTGAAATAGAGGACTTTCAAGCATTCCTGATGAAAAGACCAGAGCTGAATAGAAAATTTGACTTTCAAATACAGGACTCCAGTGGAACATGAAGAGGTAAACAGGAAAGAGAAATCATAAGAGACTTATTAAGATTGAACTGTTTACATTCCTGCATGGAAAGATGATATTTGTAACTCATGAGAACTTTGTCAGTATTAGGGTAGTTGAAGGAAAAAAATTATATGTAGATAGATAGATAGATAGATAGATAGATAGATAGATAGATAGATAGATAGAGGCACAAGGTGAGTTGAAGATTAAGGGGTCATATCTGGAGAATAAAATTAAGGGATGAGAGAGGATGATACTCGGAGAAGAAAGGGAGAGGAAATGGGGTAAATTATCTCACAAAAAAAAACAGAAAAGAAAAGTCTCTCACAGTGGAGGGGAAACAGGGGAAGGTGAGAGGGAATGAGGAATCTTATTCTCATAGGATTTGGCTTAAGGAGAGAATAACATACACATTCAATTGGGTATGGAAATCTGTCTTACCCTACAGGAAAATAGGGGAGAAGGGGACAAGAGAGCAGGGGGATAGAGAGGAGGGCAGATTGGGAAAGAGGGTAATCAGAAGCAAATACTTCTGAGGAGGACAGGGTCAAAAGAAAGAATAGAATAAATGGGAGGGCAGGATAGGATTAAGGGAAATAGAGTTAGTTTTTCACAACATGTCTACTAAGGAAGTGTTTTGCATAACTGCACATGTACAACCTATATTGAGTTGCTTGCCTTTTCAATGAGGGTGGGAGGGAGGAAGGGAGAAAATTTGGAACTCAAAGTTTTAAAAACTGTTTTAAAAAAATGTTTTCACATGCAACTGGGAAATAAGAAATACAGGAAATGGGGTACAGAAGTCTATCCTGCTCTACAGGAAAATAGAAGGGGAAGGAGATAAGAGAAGGGAGGGGGGAGAGATAGAAGAGAAGGCAGACCAGGGGAAGGGGTATTCAGAATGCATGCCATCTTGGAGTGGGGGGAGGGGGGAGAAATTTGGAACTCAAAAACTTGTGGAAGTGAATATTGAAAACTAAAAATAAATAAATTTATATTTAAAAAAAACCTACATTCTTTTTATTGGTTCTTGTCAATTTCACCTAGCACTTCTACTTATCTTTTTTTCTTGAGGTTAATGTTCCTTGAGGTTGAGTTCCTCCTCCTTTTCATAAATAAATGCTATATTCTATATCTTTCACTATATTTGTTTTTTTTTAAAGTACTCTTTTGGGTAAAATGCAAGAAACTCATTGGCAATACTGTGATTTTTTTTTAGTTCAGAAATACTGAAATAAAATTTATCTTCATATCAGACAGAAACCCAAACAGATCTCTTTGGGATCTGGATTTCTGCCAGAAACAAAGACAGATCTTATTTCAGTATTTTCTCCCTGCAAAATCCATCATTGTCACCATTGAATCTTTATATTTTGAGGTATTCTGTGGCTCAGGAACTGTATTCAAAAGGACCAAGTCCAATTCTGAGTAAAATCCTTCCCAACTTGCTCTTATTGGCTTCTTATGACCCCATTCATTAATAGCTCAGATTTCAGAATACATCTGGTATCTATGTCTCTAGAGATGAGAGTATCAGGGTCCTCATCTCCGTAAAAATACTGAAAGTAACAAAAACATGTATCAATTTTAGGAGAATCAGTATATACCAAATGTGTGTGCATACACAAATATATGTATGTATGTATATATACATATATATGTATGAATGTATGCATATAAATTTTTAAATGTCAAAGACTTACAAGCAAAAGTCCATAAATAAATTCAGATATCAAGTAAATAACTCACACTGATCCATAACACCAATAATTCAGTTCTTCTCCCTCTCTGGCAAACCTTTAATTTTCTCCAGGCCTAAAGTCCCACAAACTAAAAGCACCATCCTATTGTTTGGAATCCTCTTAGATGCGAAATCAAACTTAGGATTACTAATAGGGAAAACTCCCTGAAATTCTGAGCTCAGTCCTACTTTTCACAGGGAGACATGCAGGCCCTCAGAATGATAATACCACCCTTTGGTTTCGTCTCTCCTCAAAGGGGAGACTTCTCTGACATTCAATACACAGACATCCAGCCTTATGGTACTACTCTGAGAGTCTGAATTCTCCAAAACTAGAAACACATTTGTGGATGCTAAGCAGCTTACTATCTTTCATCAACATTTCCCAAACAACTCATGATAACAGTGGAGGACAAGGACCATTTCCCTTGTTTCCCATTTCATTGCTCAGGTCCCTTGTCTGCTCCTTCTGGTGCTGGAACCACACCACTTCCTCTCGTCTCCTCCCATCCCCTCCCCTTCCCTCCCCTCCCCTCCCCTCCCCTCCCCTTCCCTCTCCTCTCCTCTCCTTCCTTCCTTCCTTCCTTTCCTTTGCTGGGCAATGGGGTTAAGTGAGGGTTGTGGGGGCAATGGGGTTAAGCTTAGGGTCACCCAGCTAGTAAGTGTCAAGTGTCTGATCTGAGACCAGATTTGTACTTAGGTCCTCCCGACCCCAAGGCCAGTGCTCTATCCACTGAACCACCCAACCACTTCATTTTACAGAAAAGTTAACTGAGGTCCAGAGAGGCAAAATTCATCCTAATTCTCAAACAGCAAATTCATATCCCTTGTCTACAAAATGTGTTTTAAATACATGCTCCTATTCTATCTATTTGATGAAATGCTTTCATAATGTCTATATTTTCAGGGCTATGCTATGTGGCAGTGAAGGATGATTTTTTACTGCTAAAAACAAAGTAACATACAGGGTAAAATAACAGCCATGGGAAAGTCAGAAATTAAGTTTTGGAAAAAATTAAACATTTTGGAAAATTAAAGAGAGAAATTTTTGGTTTTTTTTCCTTAGGATCAAAACTGAAAACCATTTATTGAGTGGTATGTAAAGACAAAGTCAGAGTTAGAGGTATACATTGTTTTGCTCTATTTTGACAATACTGAAGTATAAAATATTAGATATCAAAGTATGAGTATTGGAAAGCTTTTCTACAAGATGAAGACTGCTTTTAAATATAAAGGGAAGAAAAAAATCCTTTCAACTCAGAGAATTTACATTGCTTCATTATCTTGGATTCCGTGGATTTTTACACATCTTCTAAAAAGTTTTAATAATAGAATCACTTCTTTCTGAATGAAAGGTACTATTAAATTTTGGTCCTAAACACTTGATTGCATCTTGAACCTTAAAACTAATCCAGTTAAATAAAGTTAAATGCAAAATCTCACTTCTGCAATAATCCCCCACCACTGCTATGCCAACCCCAAGACTAGTTAACCCTAATACAGTGGCCAAATTTATGCAAAATTACAGATTTTAAACTGGGTTATGACACCTCACCCTGGGATCACTATTATATAAATGGTATTGAGGCAGTATATTCAAGGAAATGATTCAGAGACAAAATCAAACATAAGTGAGCAATCAATAAGTACTATAAATGCTAAATAAAATAGGAATAAAATAGATGTTTTTAAACCAATTTAATTTTTGTAGAACATGAGAGTAATAACTTTTGAAGCACTGGACTTCTAGCCACTTAGATTAAATACTTGGGCATCTTTAAAAACTTAAACAAATTATGTAGAGTATATGGCAAATGAAATAAATTTTCTGAACACAGAGGATTTAAAGATTAAAGTGGTCAAGTGCCACTTCAAGTTTAATCCATTTTTCCAACAAATGATCTTCCTAAAATGTTGCATATCTGGTTCAATATAGAACACATCACTAACTTAAAGAACTAAGTAACCATTTTCAGTTCATTTTTTTTTATCTGTATAGAAGCAAACATTGAACACAGAACAACAACCACCTTACCTGACATGCATTATAAAGCAGCTGGTGTTCCAATTTTTTTATACCCAGGATTTGCTGAAACATTTCATAAAGTTGTTCCTTGCTCAATATAAGTTCTGACACAGCACTGAGTGCCATTCGATTTGGCTGTTTGCACAGGTCCTCTTCACCTTTATAGATAGCATCATATTTGGCTATCCATGAACTCAGCACTGTCTCTTTGCTCAAACCATCAATTTCTGGCAAACTCCGTACCCTCTTCTCAATGTTTTTCTTGAATACATCTCTGAAGTCATTAGCAGAACACCCTCCACTGTGAACCATTCTGGCTACCCGATCACTCTTAAGGAAAACCTAAGAGAAAAGATAGAAAAAGGCACATAAAATTAAATGTGCATGCTAGTGCCACTGTTAAACAATAACAGAAAGAATTCAAAGAAGAGTCTGGCATATCATAAAAGTGTTTTATGATGATTACAGTTTGCTTGAAGATTTATTCAATGCATTTTCAGTTCAATTCAAAACAATGGACACTAAGAAACTATTTCGGGCAAAACTGCATGCAAAGACCCCACAAATTCATTTCATGAACAATTAGAAACATTTTCGTCCAAATTGTCAAAATCGTAGATAACAACTATGGGAATTTCTTTTTTTATTATTTTATTTTGATTTATCAATAGGAATCTTCTCTTCTGCATGTATATCCCTGAGCAAATGGAGTTTAAGGAAAAGGATAAGAAGCGCTATCAAGTGAATCCTAGCTCCAACTCTGGCACAATCAGAAACTTTCTCATGTAGGGACTTTCTTGTTGCTAGAATAATCACCTAAAAGATATAGAGGCAAATAGTAGAATATCCACATCTATATTCCCAAAATCAGCACAAGTATCAATAGTATGGGATCAGGAATCAAGATTTCTTCATAGATTAAGGGAGCTAACATGCATCTAGGATATACTTTTCATTTAGTCCTTTCAGTCATGTCCAATACTGCATGACTCATTAGGGTTTTTCTTGGCAAAGACACCAAAGTGGTTTGCCATTTCCTTCTCCCACTCATTTTACAGATGAGGAAACTGAGCCAAATAGCATGAAGTGACTTTCCCAGGTCACACAGCTAGTAAATAAGTGCCTGAGGTCAGATTTGAACTCAGGAAGATGAGTCTACCTGCCTTCAGATTCAGCACTCTAACCATTGCACCACCTAGCTGCCCCCAGGATATATTTACCTTCCAAAAATCTTAGGGAATATATGTTTTTATAAAGGCTAAGTACCTCTAGGTTCACTCTTGCTACAAGAAGTTGCCCGTAAACTACCCAGAAATAATCCAAAACAAATAATGACAGATACCATAGTGAAGCGTTCGTCCTCAGAAGCAGGAAGTAAAATACCAAGATAATCAAGTCAAGTCATGGATCACAAGACATTCGAGAATTCTTCAATTCAGTTCAAATCAATTCAACTCAGATGTTTCCTAGTTATCTATGTTCAAAGCACAGGAAGTCAGTACACATTTATCAAGCATCCTTTCTGCATTAAATAAACACTTCTCCCAACACAAAGATTATACAATGTAATGTTTATTCTCTCAACTCAAAAACTAATTTTAAATACATATATGTTAAACACACATACAATATCTACCATATGCAAGGTATTATTAACATGAAGATCAGAAAAAGTCTTTGCTCTAAAGAAATGCACAATAGATATGGGGGGGAGGGCTAATACATTTATCCAAATAAGATAAAAACTGGAAAGTAATAAGTAGGAAGGAGAGATATAAACAAAATACAATGAGAACTCTGATCAGAAAGGTGTCACTTTCAGGTGGGAGGCTCAGGCTTTGTGAAGGAGGTGGCACCTGAACTGGACGTTGAAGAACCAAATGATTTCAAACATGTGGACAAACAGAAACATTCCAGGCATAAGGATTGAGAGACACTAGAATGAAAGTAACGGATGCCTTAAAAGTGATTTGTTTGGAACATAGCATGCGTAAAAAGGTTATCTCTTGTTTCAGTCGTATCTCACTTTTTGTAACCCCATTTGGGGTTTTCTTGGCAAAGATAATGGAGTGGTTTTCCATTTCCTTCTCCAGCTCATTTTACAGATGAGGAAACTGAGGCAAACAAGGTTAAGTGACTTGTCCAGAGTCACACAGCTAGTGTCTGAGGCCACATTTGAATTCAGGAAGATGAGTCTTTCTGACTTCAGGACCACTACTCTATCCACTGTGCCATCTATCTGACCTGTAAAAGGATATAATATCAAACACTGCTAGAAAGGTAGGTTAAAAACAGATTGTGAAAGATCTTTAAAGTCAGAAACATAAGTTTGTATTTTATTCTGTAAGTTGCAGGGATCCCCTGGAGGTTTCTAAACAGGTTAGTGCCTTGGTCAGATCTCTGAATTAGAAAGTTTACATAGCAGTGTAAGGTTGAAGCCTATTTCTGATGATGACTTATACCAAAGATATGAAGCCAGGGATATCATTCAGGAAATGCATGATTGGAAAAGTAGGTGGGTATAATCAGGAAGCAAGAGTAAGGATTAACAGATGGATGACCTGACTGTTATCCTGATAAAACCAAAATATAAAAAGACCTTAAACAATTTATCCAACATATTGGATTGATCATTTGTAGAGGACCTATGGAAGATGACAGGCAAAAGTTATGGTACGGACAGTAGTGAGCTCCATCCACAGAGAGAATATTCAAATTGATGACATTACAGATAGTTTTTAAGGTATATTGCATATGTAATAAAATATGGCAAAGTAAGGAATTCTCAACCTCTTTCTCAGACTCCACACCACCCTGAATCAATAAGTAAAGTCATATGTTAACTTTGCAAGATGAAAAATATTCCCACACAAGAGACCTTCTGAAGTGACAGATAGAGGCTGAGTGACAGACTAACTGTCCTGGTCTGCATCCTATGTGACTTACTGTCTAGGCCACTATTTGGGACTCTGTCTGAAGTAGATTCTACTGACATTTCCTTAGCAGTGACCCAAACTGAACCCTCACATCCACTCCTTTAAAGCAGGCAGAGGGAGAGATTACAGCACTCATGCAGTCCAGTGAGCATGGACAGTGAACAACTATGGGGAAGGCCCAAGAGGAAGGGGAAGAAGCACCAATAGTACAGATACAATCTTCTCTACCAAGGGAAGGTGACAGAATATAAACCTAGCTACAGTCTTCCTGACCATCCCACCATACTTGTGAAGTTTTCCAAGGCAGGAAAGTAAAAAAGTGTCCCTTAACTCAACCCAAGGAGGGCTCTGGAATCATCCAACTTAGGTTGTCTATACCAAAGGCAGAGGTTGGAGGTGGGGGAAGATGACGCAGGCCAAAAACAGCTAACTCTGAAACAATGAGAATAGAAGAGGAAGGAAAGATGGCAAGAAGACTGAGAGAGAAAGCTTGGGAATGAGACAATAGACTCATATAAAACGGAACATGAGTAGAAAGCCAGCAAAGTCACAAGACGATGAAGAAATAGTATCCTGGAATGGGAAATAGACTTTCCAATCAAAACACAAATTCTGTGGATACATTTGTGGGGGGTGGAGAGAAGGAAACTATTATAAAGATAGTTTGGCACTGGCTGAAAGAGAAATAAAAATATTCAAAGGAAGCAAGGATGAAAATAAGATGGATTTGGGGTGAAAGCTGAGGCTACCAAAGAAGAAGTCAACAAGGCAAATGAGAAAGTAAGCGTTTAAAACACATAATGGAGAAACTCTCCCAGGCAATAGAAGCTCTGGGGGAAAAAAGAGGCTGATGTGAAACTCAAAAATACAGATGTAGAAGAAAATTTATCAAAAATGAGTAAAACAGCAAGAGCACTGTTAGATTTATACAAGTCAGATTAAACAATTTTGAGGATAAGAAGTGAAGGGCTAATTTAAAGGTAGTAAGTCTACCAGAACATATACACACACACACACACACACACACACACACACACAGAGAAATAAAAGGCTATATATCACAATGCAGGAAATAACACTCACAAGAAAATTACTCAGACCTCAAACTACATTGCAAAACAATATGATAAAGACTTTAGTTACATTTTTTAAAATGGAAAAAATAAATCAGAATAAATCAAGTAAGTATTAACAGAAATAAATTAAATACAGCAGTTTAGTGGTTAAAAGACACAAGAAAACAAACTACTATGTAAAATACTTTTGAACAAAAGGTGTAGGAAAACTAGAAAACAGTTTGGTAGGAATTAGGTTTAAATCAGAATTTTGTACCCTATACCAGCAAATTCTGAATGACCTGACATAAATATAAAAGCTACCATAACACAAAATTTAGAGGAGGATTTTGAAGCACCTTTCACAATTGTGAGTAATGGGAACATTAATATCCAGTTAAGGGCTAGAGATTTTTTAAAAATAGAACATTTTGATTATATGAAATTTTAAAAATTCATTGACAAACATAGCTTGAAAATAAATGAAATTTGTCAAATATGAAAAAAAAATACTTCGCATTAAATATAGGTAGAATCTTTGCCTAGATAGATGGCACAACAGATAGAGTACTGGGGCCTGAAGTCAGTAAGACTTGAGTTCAAATCTGGCCTCAGACACTTACTAGTTGTCTGACCTTGGGCAAGTAACAACTGTTTGTCTCAGTTTCTGCATCTGTAAAAAATGAGTTGCAGAAGAAAATGGAAAACTACTTTAATATCTTTGCCAAGAATACCCCAAAGGGGGTCATGAAGAGTCGGATATGACTGAACAACAACAACAGCAGAATCTCTGCTAGAACTCTTATATCAAAATATATGGGGATTTGACACAAATATATGGAGAGGGCTTATCAATCCATTAGAATATATTTCTTCATCTGTAGAACACAGACATGTAGATTGTCACCTAGTTAAGAGCGTTAACGGACAGTTTCTTATTAGTTCCCTGTAAACAGAGCTACTCTCAATTTGACTGCCTGGCTGGAACCTTGGAGTAAAGTATTTTGGTTCAAGAACCCATCCTATATCACAAGAGAGAGCAGCAAAATGTCTTCAATCTTTTGGCATTTCATTCTCACTGGGGGCGAGGGGGGAAAGAGATTGTAGAAAACTGTATATGCTATTTCTATTTCCTGTTCCATCAAGAAACTGGTGATGGCTTCCTTGGATGGGGCATAAGCACATGGCAGTGGAACCAGTTTGTTCATGTTACTTTAGAAGGGAGTTCACAGACAATGCTCCCTATCTTCAACTTTCTACAGAAAAGGGGGGGGGTATCTAGATCTCCAGAATCCAACCTTCTAGTCAGAAAAGAAGATTTCCCAGGCAGCACCAGTCTTGGGAATTGCCTTAGCATTCACTGATCTCAAAATGAAGAGTTCAGAGACCTGAACTTCTTCTAGAGGGAGATTTCCTGAATACCTTGATTTTTGGAGAACGAAAAGATCACCCCTTTACTCCTTTATCTACAGATAAAGGAAGAATGAAAGAAGCAAATCATTGGAGCAAGTGTAGAAGCTGGATTATAGATGAACACTGTGACATGTAAATTCTATTAGATTGTTGGTTTTACTTAAATGCTATTCAATATAAGGGAAGAGAGTGGTCAAAGAGAAATGTATGTGGTATACAAAAAAAGACAACAATAAAACTTTCAAAAAAGAAATAAAGGAAGACAAATTCTTTAAAATACTTAATGAATTATTTAGGAAAGATGATTGGACAGGTAAAAACATGAAGACAGAACAGTTCAAATATAAGTATAACAGTTCAGGCAAAGTAGCAAAGGCCTAAAAGTAGGGTGGTGAAAGTATGTGTGGGAAGGATGGGACAGATGGGAGAATTAATTTGGAAGTAAAATCAACAACTGATTATACATGTGAGGTAAAGAAGAATGGTATTACCATTTGAAAAAAGCAATGGAGAGAGAGAGAGAGAGAGAGAGAGAGAGAGAGAGAGAGAGAGAGAGAGAGAGAGAGAGAGAGAGAGGAACAGAGGGAGAGAGAGAGAAAAAAGAGAGGGGGGAGGGAGGGAGGGAGAGAGAGAGAGAGAGAGAGACAGAGAGAGAGAGAGACAGAGAGAGACAGAGAGAGAGAAGTTTTTCAGGAGAAATTTAAGAGTTTAACTTTAAGCTTGCTTAATTTGAGTCAGAATTCTGAAAAATATTCAGGTGCCTCTACAATGAAAATAGGAAAAAGAACTACCAAAAGAGATAGAAAGTGGGAGAATAAGAGGGCAACAAAGAAGAGGCAGCCAAAAACACAAATTCTGAAGAAGCTTAAAGAGAATGAGAACATTGGCTTTTTAAAAAGTCATTAGAGATATTCAAGACGACTGTTTCAGTAGAACGGTGGGACGATATTGTAATAGGTTAAGAAATGAGCTAGGTGGTGTAGTAGATAAAGTGCTGGCCCCCGAGAGTCAGAAAAACCTGAGTTGAAATTAGACCCCAAATACATATTAGCCGTGTGATCCTGGGGAAGTCACTTAATACCATCTGGCTCAGTTTCTTCACCTGTAAAAAGAGCTAGAGAAGGAAATGGCAAAGCACTCCAGTATCTTTGCCAAAAAAAAAACCCCAATTGGAGTAATGAAGAATCAGACACATCTGAAGAGACTGAACAACAAGGAATGAGCGAGTGATAAAGAAATATAACTAAGGCAAGTGTAGATTACTCCTTTGTGAAGCTTTAGAGGAAAGTGGTGGAGAGATAAAGGAAGTAGCTTGAAGGGTATGGAAAGGTCAAAATAAGAGTTTTTCTTGTTGTTACTATTAGTCGTTTTTGTTTTTAATTTTTTATGTATTTTTTCTTTTTTTTCTTTTTAAAATTTCATTAATTTATTTTGATTTATTAACAATCACTTCCATATGCTTTTGAGTTTAAGATTTTTCTCCCCCTTCCTCCCCACTACCCTCCCCAAGATGGCACACAATCTGATACAGGCTATACATTTACATTCCTATTAAACATATTTTCACATTAGTCAAGTTATAACTAAAAATTAAAACCAATAAGAGGAACCATCAGAAAGAGGAAACAAAACTCAACAGAAGAGAAAAAAAAAGATAGCGATTCAACTTTTACAGTTATGATTACTATCTGTGTCTTTTTCTCTATCCTTTTTTCCCCACTTACGCTTTTCTTTCTCCTTTCTCCTTTTCCCCCCTTACTAGTGTTTTGCTTTTGACCACCACCTCCTTCAGGCTCTCTTCCCTTCTATTATCCCTTTCCCTTTTCTTCCCCTTTGCCCTTATTGCTTCTTCCCTCCCTTCTATCCCCCCTCCCTTTTTTTTCCCCTTTTCCCTCCTACTGCCTGTAGGGCAAGTTAGATTTGTATACCTGATTATGTTATTCCCTTCTTGAGCCACATCTGATGAGAGTAAGGTTTAAACAATGCTCACCCCCTCCCTTCTTTCCCTCTGCTGTAATAGGATTTTGTGTCTTTTCCTGTAATGTAATTTACCCTTGTCTGCCTCCTCCTTTCTCAGTACATTTTCTAAGATCAGACTAATCCACTTACTTGGATCCATTTAACCCACTTGATTAGATTTTTTTTTATCATTACATCAAAGTCAACTAATATCCACCCTCTTTATGTATACTCCTTTAACATGGTGTAATAACAATACAGTTCTCAAGAGTTGCAAGTGTCATCTTCCCTTGTAGGGATGTAAACAGTCCCCCCTTATTAACAACATTTTGTATCTTTCTGTCCCATTTACCTTTTTATGTCTTTCTTGAATCTTGTACTTGAAGATCAAATTTTTTGTTGAGCTCTGGTCTTTTTATGAGGAAAGTTTGGAAGTCCCCTATTTCATCTCCTCCCTTGAAAAATCATGCTCATTTTTGCAGGGTAGTTGATCCTTGGCTGCAATCCAAGCTCCTTTGCCTTATGGAATATCATGTTCCATGCCCTGGGTCTTTTAATGTAGAAGCTGCAAGGTCCTGTGTAATCCTGACTGTGGTTCCATGATATTTAAATTGTTTCTTTCTGGCTGCTTGCAGCACCTTCTCTTTCATCTGGTAATTTTGGAATTTTGCTATTATATTCCTTGATGTTGTCAATTTGGGATCTCTTTCAGGTGGTGAGTGGTATATTCTTTCTATGGTTATTTTCTCTTCTGGTTCTAGGACTTCTGGGCAGTTTTCCTTTATGATTTCCTGAAAAATACTGCCCAGGCTCTTTTTTTTCATCATGATTTTCAGGTAGTCCAATGATTTTTAAATTGTCTCTCCTGATTGATTTTCCAGGTCGGTTGTTTTACCGATGAGGTATTTTACATTTTCATCTATTTTTTCATTTTTTTGTTTCTGTTTGACTGATTCTTGCTCTCTCATAGAGTCATTAGTTTCCATTTGTCCAATTCTAGTTTTTAACAGATTGTTTTCTTCTGTTAGTTTTTGTACTTCCTTCTTCAATTGGCCAATTGTGTTTTTAAGGGATTTGTTTTCTTCAGTGTACTTTTTTTCCAGTTTGCCAATTGTGATTTTTTAGGGACTTGTTTTCTTCAGTGTAATTTTTTTTCCAATTGGCCAATTGTATTTTTTAAGGACTCTTCTAACTCTCTCATTAGACTTTTAAAATCCTTCTTGAGCTCTTCTAAGGCTTTTTGGGCTTCAGACCAGTTCATATTCCCTTTTGATGTTGCAGATGTGGGTTTGTTGACAATGTTGTCCTCTTCAGAATTTCTGTCTTGATCTTCACTCTTCTCATAATATGAATCTATGGTATGTTTCTTTTTACGTGGTTTCTTTATTCCCTGGCCTTTAAAGACATTGAGCTCTCTTGCTGGGGAACAGAGGGCACTGACCCAAGCTTCTTGTGTTGGGAGCCTAGGTCTTGGTCACTGGCTTTGTGTGCTGGGGCCTCTTATGTTGGCAATTGGAGGCTGTAGGGTTTTGGCAGCTTACCTTGTGTTGGGCTGGAATCAGCAAGGCTGGAACTTTCAGGCAATTCTAGGTTGCCTGCTTTTCCTTTCCCTTAGCTTTCTTCAGCTCCTTTTAGATGGGTGCTGCAGGGTGTTTATCTGCCTGGGACCCCTTGCAGTGCTGCCTCCCTCATTTCTGCTAATACACTGGGAGATTCCTTTGCTGTAGAGTGCAGAGGCACCTGGTGGTTTTCTGAGCTGCTTTCCACCGGTTCCCCCACCCTCACTGAGGCACTCAGAGGTCCAGGTGTCGGTATTTGCCTGCTCTACCACCTGGGCTTCAGGATCTCCTCCTGGATGACAGTTAGAGGCTGTAGGGTCCTGACAGCTTAGCTGGTGTTGGGTTGGAATCAGTGAGGCTGGGACTTTAGGAAGATTCTAGGTTGCTTTCTTCAGCTCCCTTCAGATGAATGCTGTAGGGTGCTTATAGGCCTAGAGCCCTTTGTAATGCTGCTTCCCTTATTTTTGCTGAGGCACTAGGAGACCCATTTGGTGGGCTGCTGCACTGCTGTTCCCCATCTTTCTTCTAGGTCAGGTGTTCCAGGTTTTTTTTTTTCTGGGATATTTTTTGGGTTTTCAGAGGTTGATAGGGGAGGATGAGAGCGACTATCTTTTTATTCTACCCTCTTGGCTCCAGGAAGCAGAAGTCCTTGCTTTTAATTTTTTAAGGCTAGGTAATCCCCAATTATATTTGTGGGATCCCATAGAATGAAGAGAGTAAATATATAAGAGAGAATGTTTGGAATGAGGTCATTAAGATAGGATGAGATATAATCAGATATACAGGTGGCTTGTTAAACATTAGAAAGGGGATCACATCATCTGCTTTTACTAGAAGAAAGCTAAGGACACTGAAAGCAGCCAAAGAAGGATAGGGGAAAGAATTCAAACCAGGTGATTTAATATTAGTAAAATATTTGGCAAAAATATGTACTAAAAGTATTCATTTTTAAAGATGGAAATTGAGGGTTTGCAGAGAGAAGGGAAGTGGGAAGCTTGAAAGTGTCACTGTAGAAAATGTGGTAGAGTTAATAAGATAAAATAAAATGAATTATATATATAGTAGAGTGGGTCCCAGCTGAGGTTAGATAGCATAAATCTGTATCTGACTGGTCAAGATTATTTTGAGCTTTTGGCAGGTTGGGAGTAGATTCAGAGGAGAGGTGATAGTGTGAGTTTTCTAAGACTGGGGGTTAATAGAGTTCAGACAGAGAAAGATCAAGATAAAAGAGGATGAGGCAGGCTTGGAAAAGGTCTCTTTCCTTGCAAAAGATAGGGAATTCATGTCTAATAGCTAAAATGGCTAATGAATCTACTGTCACAGGTCCTACAATAAAAGGAATTTTACAAACTTCCATTTTTAAATTTTCTCCCCATCATTAATGCACTGAAAATTTTCCGGGAATCCAGTTACCCTAGATTGATGAAAGTACAAGAATGGTCATATCCCTTTGTTTATCTTAGTATAAAACTTTGTTCTTCAGTTGTGTTCAACTTTCTGTGACCCCATTTCAGGGGTTTCTTGGCAAAGATACTGGAGTGGTTTGCCATTTCCTTCTCCAGCTCATTTTAAAGATGAGGAAAGTGAGGTAAACAGGGTTAAATGACTTGCTCAGAGTCACACAGCTAGTAAGGATCTGTGGCCAGAATTGAACTTAATGAATCATGACTTCATGATTCCAAGCCTAGTGCTCTATCTACTGTGCCACCACCCAGTATAAAACCGCATAGCCCTTAATAGCCCTAGTTCATCTAGAATTAGTCTATAGCCTGGATAGAATTAGTTTCCTATGCAATTTTACATGCTGGACTTATTTTTGAATTTAAAAAATTTAATGAATAAAATACAATTCATTTTCTCTGTTTTCTACCCAATCTCCCTGCTATTAAAAAGAAAAACAAAACTCTTGTAAACAAATATGCATGGTTAAGAAAAAAAATTCCCGCACTATCTGTATAAAATATAGATATAGATAGAGATATAGATATATATGTACAGATCTTCTGCATCTTCAGAACATCATCTCTCTATCAAGAGATATGTAGTGTGCTTCATTGTTTGTCTAGAATCATAGTTGGTCATTGCATTGACCAGAATTCTTACTTCTTTCAAAGTTCAAGTTAAATTTTATTTTTTCAATGAATGAAAATTTATTTTATTTCTTTCCCACTTTATTTTCCAGAGTTAAACCAAGATTGAGTCAGATTAGCAGTGAGGCAAGAATACATGTTTCCTTATATCCTTTCTGAGTGTTGCACTACTTGTTTGGTGTATTATCAATAAAACTGTAATTAAAGCTGAGTGAGACTATTATTTCTCACCTGCATGTAATCTCAGACTTTAATGGCAGTGAGGGTATTATTTAAGCAGCTGACCAAAATATCATCAATAGGTAAAGAGGAAAATGAAGCCAGAAGCAGACCCACAGACTGGGAGAAGACAGAGGAATCAAGGGACCAAAAGTCATGATGAGGATGAAAAACAGACATGAGACAAGTAAGGAATAGGGAAATGTGCAATAATAGGCAATTGCGATCAGAGAGGAGAATTGCAGGGCTCAGAATATTGAAGGTAGTATAATTGTGGATGTGCCTTTCAGGGTCCTGGGAATATCAACAAACCTACTTGTGTACAGACCTTATAAGCATAGCTAGCTTAAAACTCATTCAGCCTCTGGTAGAAAGGATTAGGGTACCATTTGACCTACAATTTATCTGTTGGCACTTTGCCTTACTGGGACTACCAGATATTGATTAATGCAATGAAAATACCCTTTAATGTCATAATTATTAATGTAAGAGAAGTAGGTAGACATAGACCATATTCTATTTGAATTTTAACACCTGACATCTGAGTTCTACCAAGAATTAATCCTTTCTTTTTATATGCCAGAGGGCAAGTAGGTGGTGCAGTGGATAGAATTGCCAGTATGAAGTCAGGAATACTCATCTGTCTGAGTTCAAATCTGGCCTCAGACACTTATTAGCTGGGTGACCCTGGGCAACTCACTTAACCTTGTTTGCCTCAGTTTCCTCATCTGTAAAATGAGCTGGGGAAGGAACCACTTCAGTATATTTGCCAAGAAAACCCTTAAAGTGGTCAAGAAGCATCAGATAACTAAACAACACAAAAAATACATTTGTATGCCAAGACTACATGTCAATAATCATATGCCTTGTAGCTTAACAGGCAAAGGAAAATCAGTAATGATAAAAACTTGAACTAGGTAAAGTAATTACAAATAAGGAATTGACCAGGAAATGGATCTTTTGACTCCTCCAAATGAACATGTGAATTAACTCTGTAGCATGTCTTGTTCATACATGGTAGTTTATTTAGAATATATATTTTTTTCTGTTCATAAAGTCTTTTAAATAACAGATGAAAACTACTATCTGCATGCTAAATTCTGAGGCTATGCCTTAAATAATTCCTGGTAGCACTGCCATGGAATGTTCTAGCCAGAAACTCTTGAAGAAGTAGGTGTTGGCCATACTCATCAAAGCAGTCTTCTTAATACTGCCATAAGTATAGTCCTTTATTCATTTTCGCCTGTTGTTATCCTTGATAAAATCATTTTGCTGTCTGATATTCCTGAATCCTGGCTTTATCAGGTATTACTTTCACTTATTAAATTACTGTAAAGACTTCAGCAGTCAACCCACCTCAAAAAACAAAGAAAACCTGGGAAAGCTCAAATCTTGAGTCATTTTTTCAATATGAGATCAGTGGTAACAAGGAAAGGCCAATTTCAGTCAGTCAATCTTTTGAGAGTTTGAATATCAAATAGCTACCAGTTCCCCAGGGGTCTCTTCTTTCTCCCCTCTACCCAAGCAGCACGAACTTGCTCCAGTGATCTCACCTGTTTTGTATGTCCTCTCAATAAAGTTGGTTTGCCATACTGACTTGCTATGTGTTCCATGTTTCCTTGCACTGTACTTTAGCATCCCAAACTTACTAAACCTATAATAAGAAACTACTTAATAATAATCCATTCAGTATATGACTAAATGGTTTCCAATTTTCATGACAACCCCCCCCCAAAAAACCCTATAATGTATTATTATTTAATGATAGCATTACAATGCCCCAAAATCATGCAAGATAATTTGTGTCATTTCATATCTTTGGGCCATACAATTATGGCAAACACAAAACAGTCCTAACTACTATAATCTATTCTGCTTAAAAAAATATCATATAAAAAGACTATTTGATCATCCCCACCTTTTTTTTTTAACCTCCCCAACCCAGGAATGTTGTTCACACTAAATCCTTGTAACTAATTTATTCCCCCTCACAGTTCAGATCATTTTCTTTTTCTTCAGTGGGTATGATATGAGTTACTGTATATTAATGATGTGTTAAAGGTATGAGAAACCACAGAAACAAGTCATTGTACTATCATTATTTACAAAAGTGGCCTTAAGTGATTTCCTTCTGAAGAAGGAAGAATCCAATTAAAAAAAAACCTTTTATGCATCCACTATATTTTTCACCTCTCTATTCAGTCTTGTGTCTGACACAGGAAAATATATCTTCACACGCCTTCTCTATTCCCCACAATCTGAAACCTTACCCCTTTCACGCCATTTGCCATTTTCTGTTACTGCCTCAGAAGAAATGTTGTCAGCACCACAACATCCAGGCCAACCCTACCATCTTCCCTGTCATCTTCTAATCCATGCTCCACCAAAAAAATCAAAACCTACAGTTCTAGGCCAGAGAATTTAATAAGCACACCGTGAATCAAACAGGTATACTGTGATCTAGGATGAAGACAGGCTGCGTACTGAAAGAGAAAGTTCATGGGGAGATAAAACATACAAGGAATCTCAGAGAGTGAGAAGACTATTTCTGATTATCCTGAATTAGTATGAATGCTCTGGTCCTTTTAGTAGCAGAATATGAACTTAGTCAGGATAAAGTGTTTTAGTTTATCTGTATTGCAACTGTATCTTGGATTCATCTATTGCTGACTGGACATCCAACTGAAATGCACCATTAGCCCTCTGCCATTTTGGTCCATCTCTCATTTAAAATAACTTTATACTTCCCACAGTCCTAACTGTAGAAAGTAACATATGTGTTAGCATTTAGAGAGTATATTCAAGCATTTTGTATAATTGTGGGAAAATGAAGGGAATAGTGATGATCAAATACTTATTAAGCATCTATTCACCCTGTATAATATTGCCTGAGACCTAAAGAGCTGTAAAAACACACCGAGAAGAAACATTCACAGTCTAAAAGCACGGGTTAATCTGGTGCCAATGAGCTTTAAAAAAATTTTGGAAAACTGAATTTCAACGTAATTGTCTTAATATCAAAATATAATTTGCTTCCTTTGTAATCCTGGGTATTTTATGCATTTAAAATCATTATTCTGAGAAAGAGTTTCATATGGTTCACCACATAGCCAAAGGGTCCATGACACAAACAAGGGTCAAGAAACCATGATATACATTAAGAGAACATTTAGCACAGTGACTTGTACATCGTAAACAGTCAATAACATGCTTAATAAATATTTGTTAAATATTTAAAAACTCAAGCATCAAAAACACAGGCAGAAGGACTGGACCTATGATTTTATTAGTGTAAGGAGGAGCTGTTGGCAAGGTGCTTCCCCCTCCAGTACAGGCTGAAATCTTGCAATCCATAGTCTTAAAGAGCTTCTGAGAGCACTGATACAGAATGACTTCTCCAGGGTCACAGAGCTACTATATATCAGAGGTGGGATACCAACTCTCTATCTGCCCCACCATCATTGTGCTACCTCTCACCAAAATGTACTAATCTGTAAGTTGCAAGGAATTTCACATGGTACAGAACTGTCAGACTCACAAGCGTCAGGTCTCAATCTACTGCAGAACTCCTGAGTACGACCAGAACAAGATGAAAAATTGGGCAATATTTAACAAAATAAACACATAATGCAACATAATGTAATTTTATGGTTTTCTAAATCAATGTGCCGCCCTCAGAATTTTTTTTCTCAGTTTGACACCATGCTGTAAAACAATGGGACCACATGTACTTGGAATGCTATTGAGTAAGTTATAGAATAAGAAAAATCAATTGATAAGAATTTATTAAGTACCTATGTGACAGTTAGTGTTCTAGGTGCTGAAAACCATTTGTCTTCTACCTTAACCTATTTCAAGCCTAACAGTGCTCTATTCATTAGGCCACACTGCCAGAGTAGAGTCAGTTTCCCTAATACCATGACATACCCTAGAGGCCTTAGACCATTTGATATATATGTTTTCATCATTTTAGAGGCAGGCAAATTCTGCAGATTTATAGAGCAATACATTTTTAATGTCTGAGTTTTCAAAAACCTCAATTCCTCAATTCCACAAATGGTTTGGTCAACTTTTAAAAAACTTTCTAGTCCTTTAGCTACATTCAATGCAAATAAACATTTTTTAAATATCTGCCACGTGAAAAAAACTGTAATCAGTATGATGAAAAATCACCTCTGGCTGTCATTGACACAGATAACGTAGTCATATTGGCTACTTTTATCTTTATTTCTCAATTTCCTTTTTATTATAGGCTATTCAGCTACTCTATATGGAATAGTAATACACCTAATAATACACCTAACATTTCATTATGTTCATTCTAACCCACTGTCTTTTATCTTAAATTTTGTGAGAACGTTGATCCTTCTCATCTCAGCCCTTCGTGCTGTTTCTAATTTGTTTCTGATTAAGACCATTTGGCACCAGTTACAATCTGAGCAGCAGGTCCCATAGTTAGGTTATTCATGAGTATCACCCAGGACACTTTTTGATTGAGTTGTCTCAATCTCTCTTTATAGTTATAATGATATGACAAGCAAACTACTCCTACTTTATAAAAGAATGAAAGAAAATGAGAGAACATTAAGTTTGGAACTCATTAGTATACCCACATGCCTAGATTCCAAAATGCTTCTGAATAATACAATTATTGGTGGTAATGACTAAAGAACAGCAAGCCAAGGGCAGGCATCATTATAATCATGTAGCAGGGAACCAGAATAACACTTCCTACGTATGCATTCTATCTTATAAAAAGTAAATCCAAGTTGGAAGGAATTTGTGAGAAACTATCTAACTAAATATCCTCTCTCATGCACAAATATTCTCCACACTACAACATTATGAAGGAATTCACCTTAGCATTTATATGTAAACGTCAACCATTTGTGCAAATCAGGGTAGGGCAGTGGTGTTGAACTCAAATATAAAGAGGCCAGTAAAACTATACTTATGGATCCCTATGAAAGCATATTGACTATGTTTATTGCATTTTTATTTACTTTGTAAAATACTTCCCAATCACATTTTAAATCTGGTACAAGTCCACTTAAGAGTGTTGCCTGCTGTATGGGGCATGTTTAATACCTCTGGTATAGGTAGCTACTCCTGATATAGGAACTTTCTCCACTAAAACAGTCTTAGTAGATAAGTCCTGGGGACTTGTTTGTGGTATATACTTGTGACTTGCCCAGGATCTCATAATTTAATGTGTCAAAGATGGAATTTGAAGCTAGATCTTCCTGACTCCAAATCTTGAACTCTAATGAGATCAATATGTAAAAGACTTTGACAGTTTTAAAATGCTACACAAATGTGTGGTGGCAGTAGTTGTGGACTATACTACCCTGTCTTTCTCTTGGCAAGGTAGAGCAGTGGAGAGTATGATGGGTATGGAGCAGTATAGGAATTCATTGCTTTTAAAAAGTTAGCTATCATAAAAAATAGCTGCAGGAAAGGTCTATAATGCCACCAGAACTGGGGATCAAAAAGACACACCACGCTGAAGAATCATAGTATTGTCTTGAAAGAGAAGCATTATACACCACTAAGTGCACAGAAGATACAACCTACAATGTAGGGTGTCATCACAATGAATAATCGATTATATTCTGCATAATAATGTTATGTTCATCTCCTGTAGATATAACCCAGAGTAAGTGGGCTTTGTCAATCTGTTCACAACCCCCAAAAGGCAAGGCTTACAGGAAAGTTTTCCTGAGTCTTTTTATTTTGCCATGAAGAACTGATTATCTTAGATCTCCTCATCTTTTGCCATCACAAACATTCAAACTTCCCTTGAATGGTTCCAAAGAAAATAAATGATCCAAGACTTGAAGGAGTAAAGGAATAGAGATGAAGTTTATTTAAAATAACTCATTCCCCCCACCTTAGAAATCTTACTGCAACAGTCTGTGATCTCTGTACTCTTCATGACACCCAAAGGATCACTGGTCCTAGGACCAAGGCCTAGGCCTAAGGCTTAGGAGAAGGAGCAAAGAAAAAGGAAAAAATAAAAACAGGAAAGGGTGGATGGAGAGGGAAGGGGGAGAGAGAAAAGCTAGATGTAAGTAGCCAAACAATCCATTAAATACAGCAATATTTATTAAGCACTTACTATGTGCTAGGCTAAATGCCAAGCACTAAGGGGATACAAATTGAAAAAAATAAGAATTCCTGCCCTCAAGGAGCTTACATTATGAGATCACATGTAAAAATCAGAACATACAAGATACAGAGTAAAGGTAAGGTAACCTTACTGGAGAAGACACTGGTGGGAGGAGGGAGGGAGGCAAGGCCCATAAAAGCGCCTGATGGAGGGAGTGGCCCCTTCAGATAAAACTTTTAAAAATCCAGGGATTCTAAGAAATGAAGGTTGGGAGGGAGAGAAATAAAAAAGTGGAAGGCAAAGGGAGTCCCTGGTGTTTAACACAGCCCTATTGTGTTCAGAGCAGAACTGTATTGTCACCTACTCATTCAGTATAGAAAGAAAGACTAGGTTTTGTTTCAGCTTCAGCTTTCCGAAGCCTAGTTTCCTCATCTGCAAAATAAGAAGGGTTGGAGTAGTGATCCATAACATTTCCTTCAGTTCTAAGATCCTATTACCACTATGCTTACACTACTGCAGACAGGAAATAAATTTTTTTTTAAAAAAATCATCTTATTGTTAACAAAATTCCAGCACGGGAAAATAATTTTCATCACATTTCATGAACCATATGACTAGATTCATGTTCTATCAAAATGCCTTGATATGATTTTTTTTTTACTCTATTACCTTCTTATTTCTCGGTAAGATTGAGATTAAATTTTTTGTTTTCCAGATTGCTAAAAATATATATGGCTTTGGAAATGGTATTTGACATGTGACAGACTTTCATTTTATACTTTTTTTGTTGTTGTCATTTTTCAGTCATAGCTGATTCTCTGTGAACTCATTTAGGGTTTTCTTGGCAAAGATAATGGAGTGCTTTGCCATTTCTTTCTCCAGCTCATTTTACAGATAAGGAACTGAGGCAAATAGAGTTAAGTGACTTGCCCAGAATCACACAGCTAGTAGGGCAGATTTGAACTCATCTTCCTGACTCCAGGCCTGGCACTCTATCCACTGCCACTTACTGCTCATTGTTATCTGTCTCTAAAACAAATGAGGTTCTGACACATGTTGGTATTCAGTACTTTATTGATGAATTAACAAAAATTAGGAAAGGAATTTTTTAAGAAGGCATGTCTGTGTATCAGAGGAATTGTCTTTTCCTCACTGTAGGTATAGTTTCAGATTAGGAACCTTTGAGCATTTCCTCTAACAATATCAAGTAATGAAATATTTGCTGTTTATATGAAGGATCGATGTTTATCTCAAAATACTTTGTCATTATGTAGATGTAGTTTGCTTGAAATATAAATATTACTTGAATACAGCTTTATTAAAAGTTTCTTCTTAAGGTTAATTAAATGATGCATATCTAAATTTTAATGACCAAAATAGAAAATTATCATTCCTTCAACATAACCAACTGCATTAAAAATAGAAAAAATAAAGGAAAAACTGAATCTTAGTTTTAAAATATAATGTATGTTTTTCAACTTTCAGAATACTTCTGTACTAGAATCAATGTGTAAAACTGTATTAGAAATGTTCTTATCAAAAGGGAATTATACTTATGTATTATAAAATTATAACCCATATTCTTATGTATACAAGACTGTGAAATTGTGCACGGTTTAGAACAAAATAAAATCATAAACATTTCTTGATAAGCTGTTTCCCCCTCCCCCTTTCTGGGTGGATTATATTTCTTGATAAAGGGTAGAAATAATTACTAGAGAAACAAAAAAGAATGCAAAAAAAAACCCCAACAACAACACCTTCCCACTTTAGACAGACAGAACTGCTTGTCAGTATTTTGGACCTGATTTGATAAACACAAGTTTAATCCACTTCTTCAAAAGGGCATGCTGTCAAGGTGAAGGATGAACATCTACTGATACAGAACTAGACTGATTATCATTTCCTGAAGAAGAGGATTCTTCCCCATGGGTCACTTTATCTGATCTTCTTACAGAACGGTGGTCATTTCCAGAACTCTCTTCATTAGGTGATCTGGCAATAGGTGATTCATTTGACATTAAGACTTGGAAAGATTCAGCCCCTTCTTCAACATCCACCTCAATCCCTAGAGCTTTGAGAATGTCACATTTGCACATGGGGCAGTTGCCATGGGCCAGAATCCAGGGGTCAATGCAATTTTTGTGGAAAAAATGTTTACAAGTTAGTATACGCACGATATCATTGGGCTTGTATGCTTCAAAGCACACAACACAGCTGTCCCCATTTGGATTCGTTTCCTCATCCCCTTCTTTTAAAACACGCAGATGGAGCTGTCCAAAAGCTTTCTTAAGATCTGTTGTTAACCGTTGCCATCTTCTATTTCGAATCCTTGCTACCCAGAGTCTTCGAATATAATAGAAAATGAAGTAGGCCAAGGTAGCAGTTGTGATGATAACAAAAGACACAAAGTAGTGGTTCATCCAGATGATATGCTTTCTGCCCACCTCGATCATAACAGTTACATGAACTCCCTTCTGAATCAAATGCAAAATCTCTGTGCCTTTTAAGTTGCCAATCATTACTGCAACAATATCTCCAATTCCTTGGTGAGACATGGGAAACACTTGGTTGCCAGTTCCTGCAACATTGTAGATGATCACCCCATTGGCTCCTTTTTCTGCTGCTATTTTTATTTTCTGTGTGAAAGTACAACCACCCCGCTCTATGAGGGCAAGCCACATTTCTGATTCTTTGGGTTTGCTGAAATTGGTCAAGGGATTACAGGCATTTTGGTTCCTTCCCTCCGGTGGCACTACAACTCCAGCTACCCTCTTCAAAATGGAGCCTCTTCCAAACACCCCAGTTTCCCCCAACTCAGATAACATCCGGTTCCCCACATGAAATGATATGTTCATGTAGGCAGTCCAAATTGCACTTGCTTTGCAATAATTCTGACTAAGCAGCAGAAAGACAGTGAATTCCAAAAGCCAGGAAGCAGCAGCATTGGTTCCCCAAGTACTTGTCTTAACTAGATTCATTTCTCCCTTTGCCTAGAAACTTAAGAACCAGTGAAGCAAAAAGGAGTGGCTCCCACATCTGGTGGCAACTAACTTAAAACAACAGAAAGAAAAGAGTCTTCAAGGGGAAAACATATTCTTCTACCCTCCCACATTTTGGGGGGGAAATTTTTGAAGACTTCTTATGAGTCTGAAATGTTGAAGGTAAGAATGAGAAAAACTTTATATTGGAAAAAAATCTAGTCCCACTAAGTCTCTACAGACTGCTGTTGGGTAATGTGATTGTGACATCAGAGACAATTCAGCAAATCATAAAATATCTTAGCTCATACTGAAATTTTATTGGCTTGGTCAAGTGTTGTTAGGGGTGATTTCCATATTGTTATATAAAATGTTATTGCTTAGTTACATATATTACTGGCAGGTAGTTAACCTCCAAGGTCATTAACTGAAAATAAAAACAAAATGGGAAATCCATGCATATAACCTTACTTTTAAAAATCTGCTAGGCTGTGATGTAAGCCACAAAATTGTTAATAATATTTTTATGGGAGAAATGCATTCCTCTCTTCTTCAGCACAGTGGTAAAATCAAATGGGCTGAGGTTTTGTTTGCTTTTATGAACAAATGATCAAGCAAGCAATCTTATAATCAAATAGAATCAAGTTTAAGGAGATAGAGGACTCTTTTGGACCCAGCCCTGGACTAGACATCAACAGAAATAGGTAAAATCTTTTAATCATGTCTAAAAAAAGCTACATTCAAATATTTAACAATGTCCTCATTTTGTAGGAGTCAAAGGACAATGAAGGGATCCTTTTTGATTGATTATTCCTTTTTAGCGACTCAGTTTGACTCTCTGATTATATGTCAAGTAAAAGCAAAAAATATTTTTAAAAAGGCAAAAAAAATCTAAACCCATAGTTTCCTAGAAGAAATCTGATACATGGGTCATGAAAGCTATTAATTTTATAATGAGAGTGGTGGTGGAGGGTGGTTGCAAGGATAAAAAGGGCTAACATAGATTTAGCAGCATAGTATATTATCACATTAATGGAGAAAAAAATCAACCTAAATAAAAATGTACTAATTCTGTGTTAGCTAAACATAATTTCAACGTTGTTTAAGAAGAGGTGAGAGCCTAAATTGCTGTATTAGAAGTCAAAGGGAACAACAGCAAAGAATTTCCCCAAATGAAGCACTTCAGCAGCTGTCAGGCTATTTTTTCAATTTCCTTTATATTATTCTCATCAGGCTAAATTCTAGCTGGACTGATGCTGACTGCAGGGTAAGAATTAAAAATAAAAAGATGACTGTGAGGGAATTAAGAAAAACTTTATAATTGTTACTCAAAACTTTTCCAGGTGGCGATAGTCTGTGTTTTTTTACCTCCATAATGTTTTATGTTTACTGTTGCTTGTTTTGATGAGACTATACTAAAGCTACATGTTCTGTCACTGAAGAGGAATGTCACTGATCCACTTTCCTCAGTATATCACTTGACTTGGTACTGAATCCTCTGATAGGTAAGATTAAAATGACTTAATCAAATTAACAGTTTAACTATTCAACAAGGTAGTATAGTGTGATAACACTATCTAGTGTATGAAAGTGTGAAAAAGAGAAGAAGGTAAAAGGGTACCTAGAGATAAATAAGATTTTCATCTATGAAAACATTTATCATGATAAAAACTAAAATTCACAACGATCAGTTTTCAAAACAGGCCATGAAACTGTCTCATGCCTCTTTGCCCTTCCCCTAAAATATTTATTTGTGTAGACATACCAATAGGTAACGAAACCTAGGAATAGATAACTTATTTTATCAGTCACAAAGATAACATTCATATGTTAAAAGTAAGCTTAAAATTTCTCTCTTGTATAAATTCTATCTGGAAATGTACAGCTAGGCAAAAATGACACTCTGGGAAGAGGGCAAGATGAGGGGGAAAAAATCTTAGTTATTTGCGTGACAGTTTTTCTACAGTTGTTCTTAAATGGCTAGTGACCCAGAGACCGAATCAGCATTAAGGAACATTGAAGTAAAGCGATCCCTGGTGTACTTCTAGAAGGATAATTTTGGATTCTTGCTAAGGACTAGGGGCTATTACCATGGAACAGTAGTTCTGGTAAAACCAGCCTTAAGTAGCAACGGCTTTATGTATAGGACTTGAGTGACTGTATGTCTTCTGCCCAAGGGATTGACCTTGATCAATTAAGAGAAGCATGTTACCAGAAGAACAAGAACATTAATACATACACATGTGTGTATGTACCTATATCTCTTTATAGAGAGAGAAAGAAAGAATAAGAGCAAGAGAGAGAATGAGAGAAAGAGAGAGACAGAGAGAGATGCACAGATACAAAGAGAGAAACTGACACAGAGACAGAGCCACAGAGAGAGAGACATCGAGGATGAGAGACAGAGACTTCTTAAGGATTCTTTACAAAGAATTCGTCAAAAGTTGTAACTTCCCCCCCCCACCCCCCACTAGACCTAACTAGCTAGAAAACTCCCTCTACTAATGCCGGTCAGTAACTGTTCTTCCTGAGGCACTGAAGAGTTAGAAGGTTTGCCTAGGGGTCACACAACCAGTATGTAACAGAAATGGGATTTGAACCCAGATCCCTTTAAATCGAAGCATGCTACCTACTTGTGAACTTCAAGATTTTTTAAAGATTATTGTTTTGAAGGAGAGAGGATTGTTTTGTTTTGTTTTGGTTTTGGTTACAGTAAGTCACAAAGATCATCTATGTACTAAAGCAAGGAGGCACTTTGATTTTCACTGGTGTAGAAAGTATCCCCATCAATGAAACAGGATAATTCTAGAGGTGAAAGGGACTTCAGAGGTCACTTAGTTCAACCGTCTCATTTTACAATTAAGGAAAATGAGAGGAAAATTAAGTCATCTGCCCCATATTTACACAAATATCAAGAATCAGAGGTAGGTTTTGAACCTTAGTACTCTGACTCCAAAGCCAACATTCTTTCCACTGCACCTCTACTCCACCTCAGAATCTTGAAACATTGAAAACTAGCAGAGACAGTAATGTGATGTGTGCATGGAGGATAGGCAGAAAAGAAGGAGAGGACAGTGGTGTATGTATCACAGAAAAAGTTGGATGAATTAGAAACTAGACTTTTAAAAACTGTGACATCTAGTTCACTGGGTATGTTTTAGGGCTTTATTACAAAAAGAAGACCATCATAACACATGAGTTTTGATCCTTTTCTATGGAGTTTATGTTATCAAGACAGACAAAAAAATGGACACACAAATTTGACTAACTTTTTAGTGAACATGGTCTTAGTTTATAAGGAGTTCATTCATCTCTCTAGCTGAAGTGAAACAATAATTCATTCCATACTAGATTTTGTAAGATTCAGTGTCATCATGGAATGTTCCCTTAGTTTCTTATACTTTAAGAATGTCACATTTGCACATGGGGCATGTCCTACGGGCTAAGAGCCAGGGATCAATGCATGCCTTATGGAAGAGATGCTTGCAAGTTAAAATGCGCACTGTATCCTTGGGTTTGTACATGTCAAAGCACACAACACAGCTATCTCCATTGACATCAACTTCTTTGTCCCCTTCTTTTAACACACGCAGTTCCAACTTGCCAATTGCTTTTTTGACATCTGCTTTTATCTGTCGGCGTCTCCTGGTGGCGGCACTGGGCATTCTGGCCCTCCGGGCACAATACAAAAAGAAGCAGGAGACAGCGGCAGCCATAAAGGTAAACAGGGACATGATATGATGATTCAACCAGGGTATGTGTCTTCTCCCTACTTCAATTACAATTGTCACATGGACTCTCTTCTGAATCAAATGAAAAAGTTCCATGCCTTTCAGGTTGCCTATCATCACTGCAACGACGTTCCCCGTTCCTTGATGAGACATAGGAAAAACCTTGTTGCCAGTACCTGGATAGTTGTAGATGATTACTCCATTTGCTCCCTTCTGAGCTGCCACCTTTATCTTGTGGGTAAAGGTGCAGCCTCCCCGTTCGATGAGGGCCAGCCAGGATTCTGTCAGCGCAGGCCTGCTAAAATTGGTCATGGGTTTACAAGCATTCTGATTCCAACCCTCAGGAAGTACCACCACACCAGCCACCTTTTCCAGAGGAGAATGATTTCCAAATACTCCAGTTTCCCCTAACTTGGATATGACTCGATTTCCCACCTGAAATGTTATGTTCAAGTGGGCAGTCCATATAGCTTTTCCTTCCGCATCAGGAAGGCTAAGGAGTAGGAAGATGCTAAACCTCAGTAGGCAAGAAGATGCAAAACTTTGTTTCCAAGAAGTCATCCTAAATAGCCTCGTTCCTCCACTTGCCTGGCAACCACCGAACATGAAAAAAACAAAGTATTAACAAAATGCAAAAGGTTAAGTATTTGGCTTCAATTGCTGGCAACAGCTAATTAAAACAATGAAATATAAAAAAGTATACATGGAGCCAAGACATCCCTCCTCCCTTCAGTGTTTTTATTTTTAGATTTTCATAATGAAGCACAATAAAAAGGTCTTTTTACAATGTGATTTCACAAAAATTATGACCTACTAATGTCAAAATGGTGACATCAGATATACTTAAACCAATCCATGAGTTTATTTTAACTTTTTGCATACTGTTGTCCTATTGGCTAAATAGCAATAACTAAGCACCATCTTTTATTTTAACAGTTAGACCATGGTGTATTAGAACATGTGAAGGAGAAGAAAAAAGATGTGTGTCGGCTTGCCGTACACTGAGTATGACACTTAATCCTTCTAAACATTTGTTTCTCTATATCTGAGAGATAGAAATAATCATCATCTATTCACAAGACATCTGTATGTCTGTATGGAATTTATCATAGATCAACTGATCTAATGAATGGCTCCAAACTGTATTAACAGATGAGTGGCTTTAAACAAGAGAGGCATAAAATAGCCACTCCCTAACCCCTTTCTTTCTTTCCACATTAAGTGCTAATCATAGGCACAAAGATATCAAGATGATGAGAAGCTCAAGGAAGACTCACCTGTTTAGGCTGATTTACTGCCATTCTGTCAAGTAAATCTGCCTGTTTACTTACAATCAAGTTGGCCATACATGGCAGGTAAGCTGGTGGTGTGCTACTATGACATTGCTGCTAGCTACAGTAGTCTTCACTGGTTTAAAGTAGGACTGCTTTTAGTTTGAATCCTCACTTCAAGCCAGTCTGCTATGAGAGACCCTTACCAGGACTTCAGGTCTCCTAGCAACATTCATTGGATTATGAATGCCTCTCTAGTACATACAATGTCACAGTCCATCAGAGAGGATTGTAATAAGTGGGAAATACAGAGGCGTGGGAGTCAAGGTCACCACAGGGCAGTGGAAAGAACACTGACTTATGATATGGAGGACTGATGGTCAGTGCTTGAATTCCCACTCTGCCACTTTAGGCCACCAATTCTTCATCAAGAGAATGAGGGGATAGCACTAATTGAACCCTTAAGGTCCTTTCCAGTTCTAAATCTTATACTATTACCTGGGTTCTAGTTCTAGGTTAGAGACTAACTAGTTTTAAGACTATGGATGACTTACTCAGTCATTGTGGGGCCACTGTTCTCTTATCTGTAAAGCACTGGAACTGGATTTCTGACCCTAAAAGTCAATGATAAAACTTTTCTATAAGAATAATTATTGAGTAATTTACTCCTTACAGAGTATCACACCAGGCACCGAGTTACATACAAAGTTTACAAAATATGAAGACAATACCATGACTACAATCAGAGAACTCACCACGAATATGAAATAAGATTATTTTTTCCCAAGGTAAAGAACAGAAAGCTCCAGTTATTTGTCTTAGGTTGTTAGATTTCTTTTTTACATATTAAAAGATCTGGGGCACTTCCAAGGAATCATGTTAAATGACTGTAAACCGGTTTATTGGACGTATTCCTACCATATCCTTCATCCTGAATCAATCTCTCTCTCTCTCTCTCTCTCTCTCTCTCATACACACACACACACACACACACACACACACACACACACACAGTGTTTCCTCAAGATGAGTATTCCAAGATCAGGGTTTGAATCCTGACACCAACACTTATTTGCTTATGTGACCTTTTGAAGATCACAACTGAATCTCAACAAAAATCTAAGTCTTAATTTCTTCATATATAAAACAGGGATAATAACTTCTACCTGTACCTGATAGGGAATTGCTGGAGAATTTATTTATGTATATACAAATCAAGATTCCACTTTAATCTCCAAAATGTTCCCCTGATTTTCAGATATAGTGACCTCTGAACTCATTTGCTCCCTCCCCTCAAATCCCCTTATTTATCTTGATCAATCCAACTGCTAATCTACTAGATGAAACCTGTTGTGCAAGATCCATGGGTGGAGCTGGTCCCCAGAAAATAAAAAATAATAATTCAATTTCACATAAGAAACACAGCTCCAGTCTAGTTCAGTGAAGCCTCCATCCAGATCCAAAACATGTTTCTAGGAGTTTCCCATCCTAGGTGGCCCAACTCACAAAGATACTATTGGGCCGCCCCCACTGTAGAAAGTGTAACTTGTCTTTTCTATCACTTCAATAAAATCAATATTTCTAACTCTTGTGGCTCTCATTACCACAGTGTTCAAGTTCCTGAACTCAGATCCACGAGCACTCTTAGATTAAAACAATTGTGACTCATACAATTGTTACAAAGATCAAAGAAGAGAAATTCATGCAAGGTGATTTATAAACTTTAAAATGCATTAAATACTGTTGAAATTATTATTATTATATTTCAAATTTTAATTCAGATAGAAAAGGTTTTTGGACAAATGCTTATTCTTTTTATGTTTAATGTTTTTAATAGTATTATATTATTTTCCTCTGTTTTGATGGAGTTCAAATGGAACTGAGGATAAGATAGGTCTGAGGATTAATCACAGAACCCTAGACCTAGGGCTAGGACAGTCTATCCTGCTATTATTCCATGATTTTAAATATTCTGTGGACTACTGCACAACTGGATATAATGATTGCTTTTTCATAATTGAATAAGGCTGTTAGGTTGCAAGCTCATTTGTAGATTCCCTAAACACAATTCTGGAGTATCTCTAGTGGCAGAGTTATGCAACCTGTCCTTTTTGCACATGTCTTTAATTTCTTTCACTAGGGCTTCCTGTTTGGAAATTTTTTATTCCACATACCTTGGAGATTATGGTGGAGCTACTAAAATGTTCTTGAAAGCTTTGTGGATCAAAATTATATACAGGTAGCTGTGAGTAACAGTTATATCTACAATTCTGCACTGTGTTGTCCGATGGGTTATCTGTTGAAGTCCCGAGAATGTTTTGAGGTTTGGATGAATAGTAAGAAGACTTCTCATTTTTTAGTTTATAAAGGATACCAAACTTCTCACATGTGATTCTAGCTGCTCGATCGTGTTTTTCCAGGTACCCAGAAGATGCTAATTTTTTGCTAAGCACATTGATAGACAGATACACAGTTTCCGACATGTCACATAACAGGCATTAATTAATAAACCCAGGCTCTCTTTAAGGATAATCTTTCTGTTTTTTCTAGGAGCGATGATCTGATCCTGAATCATTGCATGAAATAGTTTCCATAAACAAATGAGCCTCAGCCATTTATTCAATTGCTTCTTTGTTGCCATACTGTTGTTCTAGTTCCTGTGGATGTTGACCATGGAGTGCCTTTTGATTCTACTCCTGAATATACGTTTAATAGGCTTTCTCTGGAAATAAAAGACTTGATTGGATCTAACAAAATCAGCTGTATACACCCATTTCAGTCTTTACTATTACTTTGCAAATGAGGTCTCTCTGTTCCATAAATATCTTTGCAACTTTTTAACCAGCTTATTGTGTTCTCTGAGAAGATCAATATTTTCCCTCATTTTTGAAGAGGGACTGTTTGATGAACCCTGTTTCCTAATATTGTACATGCTTTTATTTCTAATTCTGCTGTTCATATAATCATGCTAAAAGTATACATCATGACTTGTATTGCACTGGTATTAAATGCTCTTTGTCTCTTTTAAGTTTGAACTTCAGTATGCAAATCATACACAGTCTCAGCTTTCTCTTGGATATTTTTGTATTTGATACATTTCCTGGAGAAGTCCAAAGTATTTTCAAGTATTAATTACCTTAATACATATTTGTTCAGGCTGACTTCTATATTCACACTCAAGCCCTGTCCTAGGCATGTATTACTTACAAGTATTGAAACAAAATGACATTTTGATGTCATTGGAGAATATTTCTAAAAGATGAGGTTATTTACTATGTTCTCCACTGGAATCACATAACTTGATGGCAACTATCATTAAGTAATCAACACAATTTTATAAGTCATCAAATTTGAAAGTCATATTCAATACTATTTAGAAGTGATGGTGATGGATTCAAAGCTAAGCAGATCCAGAGGGGGCTTAGACGATCCCCCTGTAAGATATCCCTTTTCTAGCGTTTGTTCCTGGCATTAAGGTGTTGATGGTGTTTTAAATAAAGAACAGTTTCCATGGGGATATCAAATACTTTATTATTCTCACTATGCTTAGATCCTTTTTTTTTTTCAATTTGCAATATATCAAGTTCAGAAGGTTTTATTAAGCACCTACTTACATTGTGCCAGGTATTGTGCTAAGTCCTGGGATAGAAGCAATGACAATAGCTAACACTTATATAGCACTTAGTATTTTCTAGGAACCATACCAAGTGTTTTATATTACTGTTTCATTGATCCTCATAACTTAGTCATGGCTTCACTTAAGTTCCACACTCATGGTCTAGCAATTAGACTGTGAGGTTCTTGAAGGTAAGGACTCTTTTTATCTTTTTTTCTTGGGCAGCTGAAGTTAGGGACCATCTGAGCTCAAATCTTGCCTCAGGTACATACTGGCTTTGTGACCCTGAGCAAGTCACTTAACCTCTGTTTTCCTCATCTCTAAAATCCTGATAATAATAGCACCAGCTTCCTAGGGGAGCTGTGAGGATCAAATGAAACAGTAATATAAAACACTTGGTATAGTTCCTAGAAAATACTAAGTGCTATATAAGCGTTAGCTATTGTCATTGCTTCTATCCCAGGACTTAGCACAATGCCCTGATTTAATCAATAAAACATTTTAAATTTTACAGTGCTAAGTACTAGACATACAAAGAAAGGCAAAAAAGCAGCCCCAATTTTAAAGGAAATTGAAGTCTAATGGGGGAGATAACATAAAATAATTATGTATGAACAAAATATTTAACAAGATAAACTAGAGAAAACTGACAGAGAGAAGGCCCTAGTGTTAAGTAGGCTTTGGAAGGCTTCTTGCAAAAAGTAGCATTTTAGTTGGAACCTGAAGGAAACCAGAGAGATCAGGCAGCAGAAAATCCTTGGTATGGTGGAGAGCTCGTGGAAATTCCAGGAGTCCAGAGATGGAGTGTCTTGCAAGAACAGCAAGAAGGCCAGTGCCACTGGATGACAGAGTACTTCGAGGGATTAAGGTATGAGAAGACAGGAAAAGTAGGAGGTGGTCAGGTTATGAAAGATTTTGAACTCCAAAGAAAAGATTCTATATTGGATTGTATGAATGACTGGCAGCTACTAAAGTTTACTGAATTGGAGGTGTGTGAAGTGGCAGAGGGAGCTTTGTGTGTAACATGGCCAGACATGCAATTTAGGCAGATTAATCTGACAGCTGAAAAGAGAACAGACTAGAGGGGGCAGAAACGAGGTAGGGAGACCAATCAGAAGGTAATATTGCAATAGTCCAGGCATGAAGGAACAAGGGCTTCCTCTGCACCAGGGTGACAGCAGTGTCAGAAGGAAGCAAACTTGAGAGATTGTACACTTAAACTCTACTTTGTCCTTTGCAATTTGGGAAATGTGAGTAGAACTCAGGAAGAATGGGGAGGGACAATTGTCGGGAACTGTATTTCCTTCTACTTCTACATTTCATTCTACATTCTACTTCTAGCTTGTTTTGCCTTGTAAAAGGCAACCTTGACCTTACCCATGTATACTTAGTATACTTACTATATGTAAACTTTGATAAGCTAAGTCGGTTTTTAAATGGCTACCTCAGAAGTTAGCCGATCTAGGTAATAAGTGTAAATACAGTGTTGTCTAGTTCTTGTATTGTGATTTTCCAATTAATCTCTTATCTTTCCCTTCAAAATCAACCCCACCCCCTCCCCTTCTTGAAGTAGGTGCCCAAGCTCCTTAATTTTCACATGCAAAATCCACAGGTCTCTTAAGTGGTGAAGTATCACAGCTTAAACTTTTATTTCAATAATTATAAAACAAATTATAAAACAAATAGCAGGAATTCTATTGGACTTGCTTCTTCCCTGATAAGGAAAAGAACCTTCTCAAGAGATTCTTTTACCATGTATTCAGGATGCATTTCCATTAGGATGTTAAACATTAATTACCATTTTGAATCAACAGGGTTTGATTATGAAAAAGAAAATCTAAGAGATCTAAAAGAAGTCAGAATCACTAATTAGCCATTCCTACTGTAGCTGAACTTTGGACAAGCTCACAGCAATCATTTCTAAAAAGCAGAACAATAATAGAGGAAAAGCAGTAGTTCTGGGATTAAAAGCTTAAATGGTGAGAAAATATAAATTGTGATCAAAGAATGTTTGAATTTGGAGGTACTTTAGAAAATATTCCAGAAATTGCTCTATATTTTTATAGATTTCACTAAGAAATTTCATTAAATTATAGATCATAAACATTAATGAAAATATACACAATAAATCACATTTCCCCAACAATATATCTCATAAAACACTGTCATATTTTAGAAAATGTATTCCTTAAATGCTAAAAAAGTAATAGTTCCATAAAAATTAGTACTTAATGGGATGTTTTTTAAAAAAAAGCAAAAGTTAAGATCTAAAAAGAATTGTTTTCACAGAGAAATTTAAGGCATTATAATGGGATTTGGAATACAGCTAGTTCTTGTGGTTAAGAGGTTTATTAAGAATGTAAATGATAAATAATGTGTATGAAAAGATTATTCTAATTTAAGCAAATATTTTTGCTTAACCATTCCTTTTCACTGCCACTTCATTCAATTGCTAAATGACAAGGTCTCATAATGGTCTAATAATTTTGCCATAAATCTCCCCTGCAACAAATTGATCCTATTCCTTTATGTTCTTTCCTCTCTCAATAGACACACAGACAATAGCAGGATTTTTAAAGAAATCTAATTTTTTAAACTCCCCCTTCCCGAAACAACAGAATAAAATAACCCCTCTCTTATTCCTAAGGAGTCAGGAAAAAGAATTCTGTTAATTTCAAATACAGAGCCAGGTAATTAAAAATAAATAAATTATTAATTACCTTAGTAGTTACATGCTCTGATAACCATGACTGGGTTGACAATGGATAATATAGATTGCTAAAGACCTGGACTGGAAGTCCAGACAGACCCACAGAACAAAGCAGTGTTTATTGTCTATTATTTGGGTGCAGAGTTGCTAGGTTTTGAGTCCAGAAAGTTTATTTATAGTCACAGGATCAACGCAAGGGGGTTAGTATTCTCATCCAATTTACAGTATTACAAATTAAGGTAGAAGGTGTGCCCTAGCAGTAATGAACCAGCTGAATAGGTATAAAGTCTAAACAGCAGACAAAATAATTAGTCACCCTACCAACCAGCCAAACAGCAGACGATTAAGGTTGAGAGAGATGACAGGGCTAAGATTTAGCAACAGGAAACCGGACACTAGAGACCAGATTATAGGGCATGAAATTCAACCAAGGGAGAATACAGTACAGCACAGACAATCTGTTTACCAGGAGATCAGTTATAAGTGACAAGCACTGTCCTAGGCTTGGACGCCAGGGATACAAAGACAAACGACAACAACAACAATAACACAGTCTTCCTCTCACAGAACTTACATTCTGCAAGAAGAAACAACATATTCACCTCTAAGCACACACCAAGAACACAGAAGGTAAATACCAAGTAATTCTAGGGATACTAGCCACTAGAGAGATCAGAAAAGGTAGTAACAGCATCTGAAATGCATTTTGAAGGAATCTAGAGACGTGAAGAGGGAGTGAATTTTCCAACATGGACAACAGTCCTGGGCAAAATCATGGAGGAACAAGATGGAATGTTTTGTGCAGGACAAGTATAACAATTCTGCTGGAACACAGAGTGTGGGAAAGGAAATACTGGATGGTAAGCATGGAAAGGTAGGTTAGAGTCAGATTGTAAAGATTTTAGAATTCTAAATAGAGAAATTTGGCTTTATCGTAGTTACTAGAGAGACACTGGAGACTTTTTAAGCAGGGAGGTGATAAGGTCAGATCTATCTGTGCTTTAGAACTATCACAAGCCAGGAAACCTAGTCACTGAGAATTCATGAACCAAGGTCAGAACAGGAGCAACAGCAAAACTAAATCACTGCTCAGCCAAGAAGTTGCTGACAAAGTGCCCTTTATCTCCTGTCTTATGAATGCAGGGAAGGATTGAATCCTAAAATGGAAGGTTAAAGGATGCTTAACTGACAGCATTAGAGGGATGTATGGGCAGAGAGCCATTGGATGGTCTCAGTGTTTTCAAATCCTGAGACGTTTATTTTTAATATTAAATGTATTTGACACTACACCACCCTTTCATTATCACTAAGAACTCTGGAAATTCATTTATTTTTAAATATATTAGGAAAGAACAGCAAAAGGAGCTGGAGCTCCTGACCCAACTGCTAACACTCATCTCTTACCTGGAATGTCAACTCTCAGGGTGTGGCCTTTTGACTGAATCCAAGTTTTACAGAACTTTTATTAAGAAGATCTGTTCTGTAAAGTCTGGATTCGGTCAAAGGGCCATATATGAGGGCCTAGAGGGCTACATGTGGCCTTGAGGCCACACGTTTCCCACCCCTACCCTAGCATCTCTGTTTACGGCACAGAACGCTGTTATTCTGTGCTAACTGTAGAAATGATTAGGTTACATCATCCTGGGCACAGAAGGAATAGGTCACTTCTGAACTTCGCTATTTCACAACCATTTAGAGAAAAAACAGTTTCAAATAACACTTCCAACACACACACACACACACACACACACACACACACACACACACACACACACACACACACACACACACACCCCGGAAGAATGTGTTTCCTACAGCTCTACTAATGACAATACTGGTGTGGGGTCTAAAGATTTTCAGTTATTTTTCTCTATAGTGTTATCATATACACTGTCTAGCTTCAAAGTGGCAACCAGGTTCAAATGAGATGTCATACTATTTATTCCACCTCACAGACAAGTTCATCTTTACTGCAATTAGGGATCTCTACAATACGCAAGCTCTTTTCTCCCAACAAAAAGCAATAATGTGGTTCTAAGAATGTTGTTTATTCAGTCATTTTAGTTTTGTCCAACTCTATGTGACCCCATTTAGGGTTTTCTTAGCAAAGATCCTGGAGTAGTTCGCCATTTCCTTCTCCAGCTCATTTAACAGATTAGGAAACTGAGGCAAACAGGGCTAAGTCACTTGCCCAGCATCACATAGCCAGTAGGTGTCTGAGGCTGGATTTGAACTCAGGTCTTTCTGACTCCAAGCCTGGCACTCTATCCACTACACTACCTAGTTTCTTTGGTCTAAGAATACAGTTTTCCCTTTCACATCACAACTTTCCCCATCACAGTTTCAATATATCATGGGTAGGTATAAGAAATCAAATGGGAATTTTGGGGGAGTTTTGTGGAAGCTGCAAATGACACACAAAGGCCAGCAGATGCCACAGGAAAAGTTTAGAATCTCAGAAATGCATAAAGTATTATGTAATATAAACATGTTTTATCTTTTAATAATATAATAATTCAGACTTCTCTGGTACAAAGGGAGGGTCAAAAAAATTTTACACAGATTTTCCAGCTCGTCGGAGTGCTGCACCCCTACCCCCCACAATGTGGAAGGGATCACTATAGTATCTTTTAAACATGGCAGATGTATGAGTGGCAAATATAAAATGTCTTAAGGTTACTATTCAAGTTATATAGTATAACCATGGTATTCAATAAGGATGTAGAAAAACAGTATAATTTATGAAAGGTTACTGTTTGAATACTAAAATCTAAAGGCATTAGGCCACATTCTAGGTGTTCATTTATCTTATCATTCATGCATGACTCTCTTTTGTGATGCTTAGTTATTACTGAATCTAAAAAGAACTAAGGATTAAGAATTAATTTTGAGGTTATTAGGCATTTTTTAAAAATTAGGCATGCTTTAACTTTTTGCATTCATTTTGAATTGGTTATTCTGATACAAAAATAATCATACAAAGCAAAAATACTGCAGACTGAGGAAGATTATGTTTGATATATTACTATTCCAAATAATATCCATTATAATATGAAGTATGGAAGGCAGTAAAATACACAGAATTAGAACAGGTGAAATTTAAAGAAATGTGGTTCATTCTAAAAAAACTTCTAGTACTTATGTATTACAGGTAATAAAGAATATTTTAATTTTGTTTGCTTTCATATTTTTAAAATGTAACATACTATACTCTTAGTTCTCATATGTGACATTGTAAACCTGGTTAAATAAGTTAGATACTACATGAGAGGCATTACCTTTTTTAGTACACTGGCATAAGATAACAAAATGTTTTATTCCAGCCTAAGATTTAATTCTATGTATTTTAGATTATTTTTATTATTTTTTCATAAGTATATTAAATAACTACTGATTCTTTGGATACATGATGAAAATAAGTATACCTACAATGCTTGAGATTAAGGCTGTAAAGTATAATTATGAATAAGACGGAAAATAGGATGTCCATGCAGCAGACAGTACTAGAGACACAGTATATTTCTCAAAGTTTTTGTAGTACTAAATACACACACACACACACACACTCACGCACACACACACACACTCACGCACACACACACACACACACGTATTTTAGTGCCATTGGACTAAAGGACTGAATAATGACCTTGCATGTCATTATATATATTCCATGTTCATCTATTTATGGAGGACTATATTATTAACATTCTGATAATTAGTCCAAACACAATCAAGATATTTTTCCCTACATGATTTGACAGTGATAGAAATGGAATGCTAAGAGGAAGAGGGAGAAAGGGGAGAAAAAGAGAGTCTTCAAAGAATTCAATTCTAAAACAAATTATTAAATGGATCATTAGGGAAGATTCAAAAGGGAGGCTCTCTATACAGGAATTCCATGACTATCTACTCTTCCTCTACTGATAAAACCAACTGTTGGAGAGTGGACCCTGGATTTATGGGGGAGATGTTTTGTTGCTGCTTCTCTTATTAAACCATTTCAGTAAAGTCCTCTGGCTGCTAGCAGGAGGCTTATGATGTATAGTTCTAGTTCAGACTTGCTGATGAGCTTAAATCTTCTCCAGGAACCCAATCTTTAACTGTAAGTTGGGTGGGCATCCTAAAGAGACTGCCTTGAGAAGCAGCATGGTATAGCGGAAGGAGCTCCAAGCTTGGAGTTAGAGGAGCTGGGTTCAACTCTTGCTTCTGATCGTTACTAACTGTATGACTGTGGGCTAGATACTTTGCTTTGGGACCCAGTTTCCTCATCTATAAAGAGCATTAGATTTAACGGCTTCTTAGGTTCTCTTCAATTCTAAATTTCTGATCCTAAAACAAAACTTGGATTTGAATATATCAACCCTGTTACCTCCTGTGTGGCCTTAGGCAGTTTCTATAAAATGAGGGTCTGGAATTTGTTACTGTTGCTCAGTCCTAACTCTTTGTGACCCCATCTGAGGTTTTCTTGGCAAACACATTGGAATAGTTTGCCATTTCCTTTTTCAACTCATTTTACAGATGAGGAACCTAAGGCAAACAGGGTTAAGTGACTTGCCCAGGGTTAAGTGACTGAGACCAGATTTGAATTCACAAAGATAAGTCTTCCTGACCCCAGACCAGGCACTCTTATCTACTAGACTACCTTGTTGTCCAGGTCTAGAATTAGGTGTTTTCTAAGGTCCCTTATACTTATGGATGCTCTGATCCAGAAAAGGAAATAGAATTCAAAAATAGAATTATCAAAAACAAGTCACAGGGGAGGCAGAGCCAAGATGGCAGAGTAAAGGCAAGGGACTCACCTGAGCTCTCCCAAATTTCCCTCCAAAAACTTTAAAATAACACCTCAAGTCAAATTCTAGAATGGCAGAATCAAAAAACATTTGACCTGAAACAATCTTCCAGGGCAGGACAACTTCGGAGGTTGGAAAGAAAAGCCTGTCTTAGCAGGGCAGGGCTCCGACTTGGAGCCCAGTGTACACTGGGCACACAGGGCTGCTAGCAGTAGTCGTTTGAGGTAGTTCATCAGTGGCATCAGCATCAGTTTCTGGAGCTCTCAACCGGCAGATGTAAGAGGGTCAAATGACATGTCAGAAGATTATAGAGGACATTTTGCTGGCAGCATGCTCAAGACACTGTCACATTGCCCATACACAGTTCAGGGTCGCAGATCCAGAGCTGAGATCCTACACTAGATCATTACCACTTGCTGCAGAAGGGGTGCAGAGGTCCTGGTTATAGTTCCAGGACTGAGAAGAGTGCTTGTAGTTGTTCACAGACCAGAGCAATGGCCAAAAGAGCAGTGACCGCACCTCTTCTTAGGTCATACCACCTTGGAAGGACCAAAAACCTACAGACTGCCCAGAGCTAGCTCTGAAAACAACAGCAAGAAAGGCCTGAAGCTTAGGACAATGACCCCATGACTCCGGCGCAGAGCCCAAATTTAGCATAAAATTATGTCAAGAAATAGGGTGGAAAAATAAGCAAACAACAAATGATAACTTGACCATGGAAAGTTATTATGGTAATAGGGAAGATCAAGACGAAAACCCAAAAGAAGACAACAAAATCAAAAAAGCTACATGAAAAGCTTCAAAGAAAAATGTGAATTGGACAAAGGCACAAACAACTTCCTACAAGAGCACAAAAATTTTAAAAATCAAATAAGAGAGGTAAAGAAAAAATTGGGGAAAAGAAATGAGAATAATGTAAGTAAAACATGAAAAGAGAGTCACTAGCCTGGTAAAGGAGGCACAAAAAATACTGAAAAAAATAATACCTTAAAAAAACAGAACTGGCCAAATTGGGGGGAAAAGGTACAAAAAGCTCAATAAAGTAAGTAATTCCTTAAAAATTAGAACTGGGTAACTGGAAACTAATGACTCCATAACATATCAAGAAACAATAAAAACAAAGTCAAAAGAATGGAGAAAATAGAAGAAATATGAACTACATCACTGAAAAAAAACTGATTTGGAAAACAGACTGAAGAGAGATAATTTAAGAATTATTGGCCAACATGAAAGCCATGATTTTAAAAAAACAGCCTAGACATTATCTTTTAAGAAATTATAAAAATAAAATCGGTCTTGATGCTAGAACCAGAAGACAAAATAGAAATTAGAAGAATCCACAGATCACCTTCTGAAAGAGATTCCAAAATGAAAACTCCCAGGAATATTATAACCAACTTTCAGAGCTCCCACATCAAGGAGAACATTTTGCAAGGAGTCATAAAGAAACAATTGAAATATCATGTGCCACAGTCCGGATAACACAAGATTTAGCATTGTTTATATTAAAGAAGTAAAGGGCTTGAAATGTTATATTCTGGAGGTCAAAGAAACTAGGATTACAACCAAGAATCATGTACCCATCCAATATTAAACATATTGTTTGGAATAATAGGGAAAAATGGGATCCTACCAAATTTTTTTTATGAAACAAATATGATACTGATACCTAAACCAGGAAGAGTAAAAACAGAAAAAAATTATAGACCAATTTCGTTAATGAATATGGGTGTAAAAATCCTAAATAAAATACTAGCTAAAAGATTACAACTATATATTACAAAGATTATACATTATGATCAAATGGGTTTTATACCAGGAATGCAAGGATGATTTAATATACTGTAAACTATTAATATAATTGATTACATCAATAATATAAGTTTTAAAAATCATATAAAAATCAATAGATGCAGAAAAAGTTTTGATTGTTTACTGAGAACACTTGAAAGTAGAGGCATAAGTGGATTTTTCCTTAAATTGCTAAAAAAAAATTATCTAAAAACATCAGCAAGCATTATTTGTAGCGGTGATAACTAGAAACCATCCTATTAAGATCAGTTGTGAAACAATAATGTCCACTGTCACCAATATTATTCAATATTGTATTGGAAATCCTAACAATAACAATAAGAGAAGAAAAAAAGAAGAAATCAGAATAGGAAATAAGGTAATAAAACTGATTCTTTTTGCAGACACTATGAAGATGTGCTTGGAAAATCTCAGACTCAATTAAAAAATATAGTTGAAACAATAATTTTAGCAAAGTAGCCGAATATAAAGTAAAGCCACATAAATCATCAGTATTCTTATATGTCACAAACAACTATGCAAGAAGAGATAGTAAAAAATATCCCATTTAAAATAACTCCAGATAGCATAAAATACCCGGGGGTACACTTGACAAAGCAAATCTGGAAACTATATAAGCAAAATTATAAAAAAAAAAACTTTTTATATAAATAAAATTAGATTTAAATAACTGAAGAAGTATTAATTGTTCATGGGTAGGCAGAACCACTATAATAAAAATGACTATATACTCAATGCCATCCCAATTAAATTACCGATTTTTTTTTTACTGAATTAGAAAAAATAATAAAATCCATTTGGAAAAACAAAAAGTCAAGAATATCATGGGAAATAATTTTAAAAAATGAAAAGGAAGGAAGTTTAGTAGTATACCAGATCTAAAATTATATTTATGGCAGAAATTCACAAAACTATCTGGTACTCAATAAGAAACAGAAAGGTAGATCAATGGAATAGAGCAGATAAACAATTTACAGAAGCCAATAAGTATAATAACTTTGTATTTGACAAGTGTAAGGACAAGATTTTGGGATAAGAAGTCATTATTTGGTAAAAATTGTTGGGAAAACTGAAAGCAGCATGCTACAAACTGGGCATAGATCAATATCTTACACCATTAACCAAAATAAGGTCAAAATAGATACATGACCTAGATATAAAGAGATTTTACAACAAAATTAAAAGAACACAGGACATATTACTTATCAGGCTTATGGGTATGTGAACAATTTTTGAATAAATGAGATAGAAAACAAAGTAAGGTATAAAACAGATAATTTCAATCACATTAAATTAAAAGGTTTTGTACAAATAATACAACAAATGTAGCCAAGATCAGAAGGAAAGCAGAAAACTGGGGGAAATGTTTTATTGACAGTTTATCAGATAAAGGCCTCATCTCAAATATATAAAGAACTTTGTCAAATCTATAAGACTCCATCCCTAGTTGATAAATGGTCAAAGGATATGAACAAGCAATTTTCCAGTGAAGAAATAGAAACAATTTCTAGTCATATGAAAACATGCTCTAAACCATTATTGATAAGAGAAATGAAAATCAAAACAATCTTGAGATATCATATATCTCATACCAGAATAGCTAACATGATAGAACAGGAAAGTGACAAATGTTGGAAGGGATGTGGAAAAATTAGGACGCTAATTCACTGTTGGTAGAATTGTGAACTGATCCAACCATTTTGGAGAGAAATGTAAAATTATGCCCAAAGAATTATGAAACTACCTATGCCCTTTGACCCAGCAATACTTGGTCTATTTCCAAATATGACTGGGGAAAAAGAAAGATAACCTATATGTTCTAAAATGTTTATAGGAACTCTTTTTGTGGTGGCAAAGAACTAGAAATTGCAGGAATGCCCATCCTTTGGAGAATAGCTGAACAAGTTGTAGTATGTGATTGTGATGGAATACTACTGTGCAATAAGAAATAATGAGCTCAATGATTTTAGAAAAAAACATGAAAAGAGCTGCACGAAATAATGAAGAGTGAAATAAGCAGAACCAGAAGAACACTGTATACAGTAACAGCAATACTGTTTTAAAAACAACTTTCAGCAAATAAGTTGTTTCAGCAAGTTGTGCATAGCTTATTTGCAGTTTCATGTGCAACCCTCTATTTATTGTACTATATTATGAAAATGCTTGTTTTATTCCATAGATTAAAAAAAAAGAATTACCGACCTAGCAAAACTAAGTATAATGCGGGGGGGGGGGGGGAGACAGAGATGGATATTCAACTGAAGTAGAGGACTTTCAAGCATTCCTGATTAGAAGATCACAGCTGAATAGAAAATTTGATTTTCAAATACAAAACAGAGGAGAAACATGAAAAGGTTAACATGAAAGAGAAATTATAAAGGATTCAATAAGGTTAAATTGTTTACATCCCTACATGGGAAGATGATACAAATATTTGTAACTCTTAAGAACTTTATCATTATTAGGACAGAGAACAGATAGGTGGTGCAGTAGAAAGAGCACCAGGTCTAGAGTTAGGATGACCTGACTTTAAATCTGGCCTTAGACATCTACTAGCTGTGTGACCCCAGGCAAGTCATTTAACCCTGTTTACCTCATCTATAAAATGAGTTGGAGAAGGAAATGGCAAACCACTCCAGTACCTTTGCTAAGAAAATCCAAAATGGAGGCATGTAGACCCTGACACAACTGAAATGACTAAACAATACATAGAGAGCACAGGTATGAGTTGACTATAATGGAATGATTTTTAAAAAATAAAGTTAAGGAGTGAGAAAGAAGGATTCAGTCCAGAAATGGAGAGGTAAATGGGTTAAATTATATCACATTAAAAAGGTTCAAAAGGAATTGCTTTTACAGCGGAGAAGATGAGGAGGATGACAGATAACACTGAACTTTGCTTTCATTTGAACTGGCTCAAAGAGGAATAATATACATACTCAGTTGGCTTACGGTCCTTTTCCTCCAGGGAAGTAGTAGTAGAGTGGGATAAAAGAAGGGGGATGGGAATGGGGTAACAGAAGGGAGGGTAGTCTGGGAAAGGTTGAGGTCAGAAGCAAAACAGACTTTTGAGGAGGGACAGGGTAAAAGGACAGGGAGAGAATGATAAACAGGGAAAACAGGATGGGGGTAAATACATAGTAATCCTAACTGTGAATGTGAATGGGATTAACTCACCCATAAAATGAAAGTGAATAGCAGAGTGGATTAAAAATCATAATCTTACAATGTTATTTGCAAGAAACGTACTTGAGGGGGGCAGCTAGGTGGCGCAGTGGATAGAGCACCAGCCCTGAAGTCAGGAGGACCTGAGTTCAAATGCGGCCTCAGACCAAACACTTGACACTGACTAGCTGTGTGACCCTGGGCAAGTCACTTAACCCCAATTGCCTAAAAATTAAAAAAAATTAAAAATTAAAAAAAATTAAAAAAGAAACATACGTGAAACAGAAAAACACACACAGGGTAAAAATAAGGTGTTGGAACAGAATCTGCTATGCTTTAGCCAATTTGAAAAAAAAAACGGATAGAAATAATGATCTCAGACAAAGCAAGAGGAAAAATAAATCTAATCAAAAGAGATAATTGCGGAAACTACATTTTGCTAAAAGGTATCTTAAACAATGAAGTAATATCAACTCTAAAGTGCACCCAATGGCATAGCACAAAAATTGTTAAAGGAAAAGTTAAAGGAGTTACAGGAGGAAACAGCAAAACTATACTAGTGGGTGATCTCAACTTTCCCTTCTCATGAGAACTAAATAAATTAACCAAGAAGAGAGAGAGAGAGAGAGAGAGAGAGAGAGAGAGACAAGATAAAGAGATGAATAGAATTTTAGAACAGTTAGATATGATAGACTTATGCAGAAAAGTGAATGGGAATAGAAAGAAAGGAATATACCTTTTTCTCAGTGGTGCATGACACTTATACAAAAACTGACCATGTATTAGGTCATAAAACACTGACAACCAAATGCAGAAAAACAGAACCATTAAATGCATTTTTTCAGATCATGACACAATAAAAATTATGCTTAATAAAGAGCCATGGAAACATGAACATTAATTGAAAACCAAATAATCTAATCCTAAAGAAAGAGTGGGTAAAAGAAGAAAATATACAATCAATAATTTCACTAAAGAGAATGATAATCATGAGACAACATACCAAAATTCATGTGATGCAGCCACAGCAGCACTTAGGGTAAAACACATCTCTAAACACTCACCATCAATAAAATTGAGAAAGAACATATCAATGTACTGCTACTGCAACTAAAAATTAAACATTTTCACACAAACAGATCCAATGTAGCCAAGATTAGAAGGAAAACAGAAAACTGGGGTTGGGGGGAAGGAGGAATTTGACAGCAAATTTCTCTGATAAAGGCCTCATTTCTCAACTATGTAGAGAACTCAGTCAAATCTGTAAGAACACAAGTAATTCCCCAGTTCACAAATGGTCAAAAGATATGAACATGCAGTTTTCAGACAAAGAAATCAAAGCTATCTACAGTCATATCAAAAAGTGATCTAACTCATTATTGATCAGAGAAATGCAAATTAAAATAACTCTGAGCTACCATCTCCTACCTATCTGACTGGCTAATAGGACAGAAAAGGAAAATGACAGATGTTAGAGAGGATGTGGGAAAACTGGGACACTAATGATTCTGAAGAGCAATTTGGAACTGCGTCCAAAGGGCTATAAAACTCTGCATATTCTTTGACCCAGCAATACAAGTACTAGGTCTGCATCTCAAAGAACTTTCTTTTAAAAAAGGAAAATTACCTATCTACAAAAATATGCATACAGCTCTTAGTGGTAGCAAAAAATTAGAAATTATGGGGATGTTGATCTTTTGGGGAATGGCTGAACAAGTTGTGGAATATGATTGTGATGGAATATTGCTGGGCCATAAGGAGTGATGAGTAGGAGAGTCTCACCAAAACTTGAAAAGATTTATAAGAAAGTATGCAAAATGAAGTGAGCAGAACCAGGAGAACACTGTACATAATAACGATAACACTGTACAACTATCAACTTTGAATGACTTAACTATTCTCAGCAATTCAATGATACAGAATGATTCTCAAGGACCTATGATGAAAAATGCTATTAGATATCTCCAGAGAAAGAACTGACGGAGTCACGTAGATAATGGCATACTTTTTTTTTAACTTTTTTTTTTCTGGGGGTTTTTTATCTATGTTTTCTTTTGCCATATGGCTAATACGGAAATATGTTTTGCATGACTGCATATGTAAAACCTATATCAAATTGCTTGCCTTCTCAGGAAAGAGTGAAGGGAGGGTGAGAGAGAATTTGGAACTCAGAATTTTATTTTTAAAATGTTCAAAATTGTTTTTACATGTAACTGAGAAAAATAAAACATTATGGTCATGGCCAGACTAATGTCTAATCTGCTTTTTTTTAAACAAGTTTATTAAACTGATAGATTGGGAAAGCTCTACCACAGGGTGGGGAACATGTGGTCTTGAGGCTATATGTGGCCCTCTAGGTCCTCAAGTATGGCCCTTTGACTAAATGAGGGGAAGTTCTGTGAAGTCTGGATTCAGTTAAAGGGGCACATGTGGCCTTGAGGCCAAAGGTACCCCAACTCTGCCTATCATTTCACTTATAAGAGATTTAGAGTTGAAAAGGAACTTAGAAGTCATTAAATCAAATGCCTCTATTTCACAGTTGAGGAAACTGAAGGACAAAGATATAGTTCATCTAGCTCTTAAATATTTTACTACTTCATGCCAATATTATGGATAAGATGATAAGATATAACAACAGGCAGAACTTATACATTACTTAAAGGTCTCTAAAGCAATTTATAAATATCATCTCATTTAATCCTCATATTAACCCCGGAGGGTAGGTATAATTATCTCCAATTTACAGATGAGGTAAGTGAAGCAGACATAGGTGAAGTTACTTGTCCAGGCTCAAACAGCCAGTAAGGGTCTGAGCCTGGATTTGAGCTTAGGTCTTAGTGATTCTAAGTCCAGCACTTAATTCATTGTATCACTTGTAAGCCAGATGATAAGGCAATTAGTGTATGAATAACTGGGGCAGTGGCTAGATGCAGGCAGGGATCATTAACAGTTCAATGGGAAGATCTTTCATGTTGTGCCTCTGGGATCTGTGTTTGGTCATTCGCTGATTACCATTTTAATTAATCATTTCAATAAAGATATCAATCCCATGCTTATCAGTTCACAGATGATATCAAACTGGGTTACACAGTTAATACATGGGATATCACAGTCAAGAGCCAAAAAGATCTTGGCAGGCTAGGATACTGGCCTGAATCAAATAGGATAAATTAACAAAAATAACTGAATATTCTTACAAAAGTGTAAGATATGGAAGGCATAGCTAGATGGATTTTTTTTTCTGAAAAAGATATGGAGCTTTTATTGAACTAAAAGCTAAATGTGATCAGTAGCTGATAGTCAACAAAGCTAATACAATCTTAGGATAGATTTAAAGAGTTACAGCTTCTAGAAATAAGATAGTAAATAGCATACTTTGCTATAACCACAAGTGAAGTATGTGTTTAGTTCTGGGTTCCACTTTTTTTTTTTTGGTGAGGCAATTGGGGTTAAGTCACTTGCCTATGGTCACACAGCTAGTAAGTGTCAAGTGTCTGAGGCAGGATTCAAACTCAGGTCCTCCTGACTCCAGGGCCAGTACTCTATCCACTGCTCGACCTAGCTGCTCTCATTATTTTATAGTATATATGTGGGTTTTACTTATATAACAACTTTTCCAAAGTTGTTAATTATTATTTCAACTAGCTTTTTTTTTAAAGTTGATTCTCTAGGATTTCCTCTCTCTCTTTTTAAAAGGCAATTGGGGTTAAGTGGCTTGCCCCGAATCACAAGTTAGTAACTGTCCAAGGCCAAATTTGAACTCTGGTCCTCCTGATTTCAGGGCCACTGCTCTATTCACTGTGCCACCTAGCTGTCCTGGGTTCCACATTTTTGAAAGTATATTGATAAGATGGAAAGTCTCTAGAAGATGGCAACTGTGCTAACTGAAGATCATGCTAACTGAAGACCAGTTCAAAAAAATAGCAGGTAGAAGTTTGAGCAGGTAGATGAAAAGGATTATGAGAAACTCTGTGACTGTATGAAGGGCTATTACTTTCAAGAAAGACTAAACTTGATTTATTTGGCCCCAGAAAGCAGAACTGAGAACAATAAGTGAATTTTCAAGGAAGCAAATTTAGTCTTTATATAGGAAAACTTTCCTAACGCTTAGAGCTATTTCAAAGTGGAACGAATAAGCAGCCTTGGGAGGTAGTGGGTTCCTGACCTCATTGGAGGCCTTCAACTAAAGGCTAGGTGATTACTTGTCACATATGGTCCAGACTAGTAAAGATTCTCACACCCACTCTCCTTCCCACCCCTTACCACAGCAATCAGTTATTCTAAGTGGCTACAAAGGTCCCTTCCATGGATGAAATTCTGTAATTCTGTGAGATGGTGTAAGTTATCTTGGCACTGGCCCTTAAGAAAAATATGTAGTACTAGACACTGCTGATAAAATGCTTTAAAATTCTCATTTGAAAAGTGTTATATGAACCAGTTGTATAACCATGACCAAATGCTTTAAATCCCTTAGCTTCAGTTCTCTTATCTATAAAAATAAGATGGTTTGGCTAGATGATTTCTAAGTTCTAACATTCTAAATATGAACATCATTGCAAAAGCCCAAATACAAAGGATCTTCATATTCTGCATATCTGTTGTGCTCTAGGTCAAGTTATGTCATGTGCATGCCTACTATCTCTACAGAACCTGTCACTTTGAAGCCCCCAGGACTATTAATAGTATAAATCTATAACTGCAAATGGAGGAGAAATGGAGGATAGAGAGGGTTTATTAAGTCTCAAGTCCTATTAATTTCCCCTTTTAATTCACACAGACACTATCCTAGTTCAGTTTCCTTATCACTCCACAACAGAACTATTACAATATCCTAAACAGGTCATCTACCTCCTTCCAATTTTAACCTTCTAGTCCATTTAATCCTACTGCTAGATTAATCTTCTTAAAACATTTTTGCTGAAGAGCTAATCAATGCTGGAGGGGTTATGAGAAGACAGGGAAAACTAATACCAATACACCATTAGTAGAGCTGTGAATAGGTCCAAATATTCTGGAAAGCAATTTGGAAATATGCTAACAAAATGACTAAAAATTCCACACTGTTCTACCTAGAGAGCCCCCTTTTAGGAATATATGCCAAGGAGCTCGAGAACAGAAAGGCTCCACATACAGCACACCAAAATATTCACAGTAGTAAAGAAGTGGGGGGAAAAATTTTTTTTGGTACTCATCAGTTGCATAATAACTAAAAAATAATGGAACATGAATGTAATGGAACTACTGCACAGTATGATTAGTACGGAGAATTCAGAAAATTGGACAGATATATTCTGAAATGAATAAATAAAAAAATATTTTTTTCAAAAAATAGTAGAGGAAAAATAAGTTTAAATAAACTTGTCAAGATAACCAATAAAACTCAAAATAAAACAAGAAAAAGATCTGTCCAGATTATTTTTAACACAACATTCTTTCAATAAATAACGGTGGACCCACCTTCCAACATTTAGACTCTAATGTCACAATCCTGGATATGCTACATGAAAAAGTAAAAATGGAATTAAAGAAAATAAACATGAAAAGACCTATAAGACTGGATCAAGTTATATACCAAGGTGGGTCCATGCAGAAGACAACACAATTTTGAAGATATTGAGGGATCAATTCTAAACATGATGATAATGATGACAATAAAATAATGATAAATAAAATAACAATAACAATTATATATTATTTTACAAAGTGCATTATATTAATTTCAGCTTCAGAACAACCACCTGAGGACATCAGAGGATGATACAGTCTATACTTCTGTTCACACTCCATAGTATTTTTTTTATTACCATTATGTTCTTATTCTGACTTGTCACGGTAATGTACACAGGCCTCATGCTAATTAATTGTTTTAAAAAAGTGTTCAATTGCCCTGATTTCCCAGTTTCTCCATCTATTCAACTCATATTACCTACTCCTCCACTTCACTTGAGCTAAACACTGTACTGACCACTCCCTTAACCTCACTATTATCCACAAGTGTTCTATTTCTATGTTCAAATTACAGAATTCCTTTTATTCATCAATCTTTTTTTCAACATTCCATCTATCCTGCCTCTTACTACTCCTAAATTCATTCTCATCCTCACTGTAATCTCCAATCCCTCTACCTTTTGGAACTTTACCAGGTCATCACACCTGTAGCTCCCTTCTCGATCTCAATACCCCTTGAGGAATTAGTTCATCTGTGATATCCCACAGGCATTTCAAATTCAGCGCATCAAAAACATAATTCATTATATTTGCTCCCAAACCCACTCCTTTTTGAAATTTTTAATTACTGTCAGGAACACAAACATCACCTTAGTACCATCCTATGAACTCCCATTTTCACTCACTCCATATATCCAATCAGCTCAGGCCCATATCACTTTTCTCTTGGACACTGTGATAGCCTCCTAGTTGTCACTCCACTTTGCCTCTAGCCTCTCCCCCACTCCAGGCCATTCTCCACAGAGCCACCAAAATTAACTTTTCTAAAATGCAGATCCTACAACATCCCTCCCTTTTTCCCCTACCCCCTACTAAATGCCAATATTTCTATTTTCTCTGGATCAAATAAAAAATTCTGTGTTTTGCATTTAGAGTGCTTCACAACCTGACCACTTCCTACCTTTTCCAGTCTCTTAAATACCACTTCCCATTCTTTGTTCTAGCCATACTAGCCTATGTTTGTTATCAGCCTCAAATTTTTATATATTTACACACACACACACACACACACACACACACACACACACACGCGCACACACACACGCGCACACACACACACACTTAAAGCATCATGTGGAAGGGACCAAAACGACATACTAGAAAACTTAAGCAAATGACAAAGCATTCTGGCATTTGAGTTGTTTCGAACAGTAAAGTGTAACATAGGAGACAGGGAAGGATATAAATTCAGCCTAACCAATGTATTCATTTAAAATCTTCAGATCATTTAAAAAAATTCTCAAAGCCCCTGCAATTTACTTTACACAGCAGTAATTGCTGTAAATAAGTAATTCAATTCCTGGCAAATAAGCCACACAAAATTACTTCAATATATTAACATGTAATTTATAGTAATCCATTTGATCTACTGCTTAGAATTGTTGGACAAGAAATATTTTGAAGTATCTTGAGAAAATGGAGATGGAGGGTATGAAAACAATATTAGTTTTGTAGTATAAAAAAAGAAAAATATATAGATTAGTAAAGAGGAAGGATTATCACCCATGAAGCAGAAATGAAAAGGTATTTTAAATTATTTAGAAAACAATTACTCACCTGTACCCCGTCGACCCCCCAAAAATAGACCCGTGTTGAAAAAATTACAATATCAATGTACAGAAATCTCACTGGTTTACCTAGGAAAAACACGAAGTCCAAGCTGTACATAATTCACAAGAGCAGCCATCTTTAAGATTTCCAAAAGAAATTTTCAGACCTCAGACTCTGCTTGTCGACCATTATCTCTCTACAAATACATGAGAGAGCAAAGGGAAAAAAATAATTGCCAGTGCTAGCACATTTTCTTTTATCCACAATGCTTATTTTTCTTGTAAAATAGGTTAAATAAGAAATATTCATCTTAATCTTCCTGTAAAAGAAACAGTCCCTTTGTCATATCAGCAATCATTGCCTGATATATAATTTGTAAATTCATAATATATAGCTAGAGGCAAAGCAGAGTGACAACTAGGAGGCTATCACAGTGTCCAGGAGAAAAGTAATATGGGCCTGAGTGAGTGAAATAAGGAGTGAGTGAAAATGGGAGTTCATGGGATGGTACTAAGGTTATAAAGCTGAAGAACTAAGGTGATGTTTGTGTTCGGGACAGTAATTAAAAATTTCAAAAAGGAGTGGGTTTGGGAGCAAATATAATGAATTACGTTTTTGATGCGCTGAATTTGAAATGCCTGTGGGATATCTGAAAGTTCTCATAGAAAACTACCTTATAATAATAAAAGTGAATTTAAATAGTATAATATATAGCACAACGTAATTTCAATTCTTCATTTTCAGATTGTTCTTATATGTAATAAGCATCTGTTAATGAAGAATACGCCAGTCACAATCTCAAATATGTGTAGTTGGATATAAAAAAATATTTTTAAAAGTCCATGAATACTTTTTAGAAGAAGCTATAAATGTTTATGTAAGAAACATGAACTGTTAATATTAATCCTATAAGAAATGTCAGCCAAATGATTTTACATTAAAATGAATGTATATATATATATATATATATATACACATATATACATATATATATATATAATTTTTATTATTACTTTAAAAAATAAGCTTTCTGCATCTTAGTCTAATCAAACAGGAGATGTTCACTGTCTAGTCCACATAGAAAATTCAACTCTTGACACTTTTTCATTTATTGCTTAATTTTTAAAATTATTCCTGAGAATTCCTCTGGGGCGGAGCCAAAGAAGGTAGAGTGAAAGCAGTGACTTACTTGAGCTCTCCCCTAAACCCCTCCAAATACCTATAAAAAATGGCTCTAAACAAATTCTAAAGCAGCAGAACCCACAAAAAGACACAGTGAAACAAATTTCCAGCCCAAGACAACCTGGATGGTTGATCTGAAAGGTGTATTGCGCCAGGCTGAGAGCAGAGCGCAGTGCAGCCGGGGAGTGCAGGCTGCAGCAAACCTAGAACAGGCCTCAGAGGACTGAATCACAGGCAGCTGTGGGGATTTCCAGACTTCTCAACCTACAAAAGCCAAAGACAACTTAGAAGGTCAGTGGGAAAAGTCTGTTTCTGCAGTGCTGAAAGAGAAGCGAAGTGGTCTCAGCTCCATTCCCCAAGTGCAGCCCAGGGTAATGGCTGCCTCCTCAGCATCCAGCCCACAGACTGAGGGGGAATCAGGTGGCTGATCAGAGGGGGATTGCAGGGATCTCTCTGCTGGTGCAGGATTCTCTTGCTTTGCCTGTGCTTGGATCTGGGTCACAGGTTGGGGTGGCAGTCCTGGGGCAAGGAGTGCTGGTGTGTTACAGCTTGTAGTGGCTGTAGAGAGGAAATCTTCCTCACAGTTTCAAGGCAGAAAAGAGTGCTTGTGGTCACTCATAGACCAGAGCAAAGGCCAGGAAAGGTGTAAACACCTCACTCTTGATCATAGCACCTTAGAAGAACTGAAAATTTACAGGTCCCTAGAAGTATCTCTGAAAACAACTGCACAAAACCCCTGAAGTTTGGGACAGTACATTCTCCACACTGGAAATAGACTTCTACCTTAACAAAGAGTTTAAAACTCAAGTTAAGTGGACAGGATCATGAGCAAGCAGCACAAAAAGAGTCAGACTATGTTATCTTACTTTGACAAAGAAGATCAAAACACATAGCCAGAAGACAATGAAGCCAAAGCTCCTACATCTAAAGCCTCCAAGAAAAATATAAATCAGTCCCAGGCCTTGGAAGAGCTCAAAAGGGATTTTGAGAAGCAACTAAGAGAAGCAGAGGAAAAAGTGAGAGTGATGCTAAAGGAGACCCAAAAAAGTACTGAAGAAAATAACACGTAAAAAAATAGCCTAACCCAAATGGCAAAAGAGGTCCAAAAAGCCAATGAGGAGGAGAATGCCCTAAAAAGAAAAATTGGCCAAATGGAAAAGGAAGTCCAAAAGATTACTCAAGAAAATACTTCCTTAAAAATTAGAATAGAGCAATTGGAAGCTAGTGACTTTATGAGAAATCAAGACACTGTAAAACAAATCCAAAAGAATGAAAAAATTAGAAAACAATGTGAAATATCTCATTGGAAAAACAACTGACCTGGAAAATAGATCCAGGAGAGGGAATTTAAAAATTATTGGACTATCTGAAAGCCATGATCAAAAAAAGAGCCTAGACATCATCTTTCAAGAAATTATCAAGGAAAACTGCCCTGATATTTTAGAACCAGAGGGCAAAATAGAAATTGAAAGAATCCACAGATCTCCTCCTGAAAGAGATGCCCAAAGGAAAACTCCTAGGAATATTGTAGCCAAATTCCAGAGTTCCCAGGTCAAGGAGAAAATATTGCCACAAGCCAGAAAGAAACAATTCAAGTACTGTGGAAACACAATCAGGATAACACAAGATTTAGCAGCTTCTACATTAAAGGACCGCAGGGCATGGAATATAATATTCTGGAGGGCAAAGGAGATAGGATTACAACCAAGAATCACCTACCCAGCAAAACTGAGTATAATCCTTCAGGGGAAAAAATGGTCATTCAGTGAAACAGAGGACTTTCAAGCATTCTTGATGAAAAGACCAGAGCTGAATAGAAAATTTGACTTTCAAATACAAGACTCAAGTGGAACATGAAGAGGTAAACAGGAAAGAGAAATCATAAGAGACTTATTAAGGTTGAACTGTTTACATTCCTGCATGGAAAGATGATATTTATAACTCATGAGACCTTTGTCAGTATTAGGGTAGTTGGAGGGAAAAAATTATAGTATGTATGATAGATAAGATAGATAGATTATGATAGATAGATAGAGGGCACAGGGTGAGTTGAAGATGAAGGGGTCATATCTGGAGAATAAAATTAAGGGGTGAGAGAGGATTATACTGGGAGAAGGACAAAGGGAGAGGTAGAACAGGGTAAATTATCTCACAAAAAAAACAGAAAAGAAAAGGCTCTTACAGTGGAGAGGGAACAGGGGAAGGTGAGACGGAATGACTGAATCTTATTCTCATAGGATCTGGCGTAAGAAGAGAATAACATACACACTCAATTGGGTATGGAAAGCTGTCTTACCCTACAGGAAAATAGAGGGAGAAGGGCACAAGAGAGCAGGGGAATGATAGAGACGAGGGCAGATTGGGAAAGGGGGGATATAGGAGCAAACACTTCTGAGGAGGGACAGGGTCAAAAGAAAGAATAGAATAAATGGGGGTGGGTGGGATAGGATTAAGGGAAATAGAGTTAGTTTTTTATACCATGACTACTATGGAAGTGTTTTGCATGACTGCACATGTATAACCTACATTGAGTTGCCTGCCTTTTCAATGATGATGGGTGGGGAGGGGGGAAGGGAGACAATTTGGAACCCAAAGTTTTAAAAACACATATTGTTTTAAAAATGTTTTCACATGCAACTGGGAAATAAGAAATACAGGAAATGGTATACAGAAATCTATCCTGCCCTACAGGAAAGCAGAAGGGGAAGGGGATACGAAAAGGGGGGGATAGATAGAGGGAAGGCAGACTAGGGGAAGGGATATTCAGAATGCATTCCATCTTGTGGTGGGGGAGGGGCGAGATGGGGTGAAAATTTGGAACTCAAAATCTAGTGGAAGTAAATGTTGAAAACTAAAAAAAATAAATTTTTTAAAAAACATATCCCTTCCCTTAATCTGCCCTCCCTTCTATCACCCTCCCTCACCCATACTCATTGAGATGGAAAGCAACTCAATACAGATTATACATGTGTAGTCATGGAAAACACTTACACAGTAGTGTTGTTGTGGAAAAAATAACTATATTTCCCTTCATGCTATCCCATCCTCTGTTTATTCTATTCTCTCCTTTGAAGTGTTTGCTTCTGGTTATCTCCTCCCCCAATCTGCCCTCACTTCTACCATCCCTTCGCTCTCTTATTCCCTTCCCTCCTATTTTCCTGTAGTGTGAGATAGATTTCCATGCTCCACTGAGTGTTATGTTATTACCTCCTTAAGCCAAATCTGATGAGAATAAGATTCACTCATTCCCCCTCGCTTTCCCCCACATCCCTTCCACTATAAAAGCCTTTTCTTATCTGTTTTATGAGATAATTTACCCCATTCTACCTCTCCCTTTCTCCTTCTCCCAGTATAATCCCATCATCCCTGAATTTTATTTTTCAGATATCACCCCCACATCTTCAACTCACCCTCTACCCTCTATCTATTTATCTACCTATATATACATATTTTTTCTCTCCAACTACCCTAATACTGACAAAGGCCTCATGAGTTACAAATATCATCTTTCCATGTAGGAATGTACACAGTTCAACCTTGATAAGATTTCTCTTTCCTGTTTCCCTTTTCATGCTTCTCTTGAGTCTTGTATTTGAAAGTCAAATATTCTATTCAGCTCTGGTCTTTTCATCAAGAATGATTGAAAGCCCTCTATTTCACTGAATGACCATTTTTTTCCCCTGAAGGATTATACTCAGTTTTGCTGGGTAGGTGATTCTTGGTTGTAATCCCATCTCCTTTGCCCTCTGGAATATCATACTCCAAGCCCTCTGCGTCCTTAATGTAGAAGCTACCAAATCTTGCGTTCTCCTGATTGTGTTTCCACAATACTTGAACTGTCTCTTTCTGGTTGCTTGCAATATTTTATCCTTGACCTGGGAACTCTGGAATTTGGCTACAATATTCCTAGGAGTTTTCCTTTGGGGATCTCTTACAGGAGATGATAGGTGGATTCTTTCCATTTCTATTTTATCCTCTGGTTCTAAAATATTAGGGCAGTTTTCCTTGATAATTTCTTGAAAGATGATCTTTAGGTTCTTTTTCTGATCATGGCTTTCAGATAGTCCAATAATTTTTAAATTATCTTTCCTTATCTATTTTCCAGGTCAGATGTTTTTTTCCAGTGAGATATTTTATATTGTCTTCTATTTTTTCCATTCTTTTGGTTTTGTTTTATAATGTCTTGATTTCTCAGAAAGTCATTAGCTTCCATTTGCTCCATTCTAATTTTTTAGGAATTATTTTCTTCAATGAACTTTTTGGACTTCCTTTTCCATTTGGCCAATTCTGCTTTTGAAGGCATTCTTCTCCTCATTGGTTTTGGACCTTTTTTGCCATTTGTGTTAGGCTATTTTTAAGGTGTTAATTTTCTTCAACATTTTTATGGGGGTCTCCTTTAGTAAGCTGTTGACTTGTTTCTCACAATTTTCTTGCATCACTCTCATTTCTCTTCCCTGTTTTTTCTCTACCTCTCTTACTTGCTTCTCAAAATCTGTTTTGAGCTCTTCCATGGCCTGGGACTGATTCATATTTTTCTTGGAGGCTTTGGATGTAGGAGCTTTGACTTTGTTGTCTTCTTCTGGTTATATATTTTGATCTTCTTTGTCACTAAAGAAAGATTATATGGTCTGACTTTTAGCGCAATTTGCTCATGTTCCCAGCTAATTACTTGAGTTTTAAATTCTTTGTTAAGGTAGGGTTGTGCTTCCAGTGTGGAGAATGTACTGTCCCAAGGTTCAGAGGTTTTGTGCAGCTGTTTTCAGAGATACCTGTAGGGACCTGTAAATTTTCAGTTCTTCCAAGGTGGTATGAGCAAGTACAAGGTGTTTACTACTTTCCTGGCCTGTGCTCTGGTCTATGAGTGACCACAAGCACTCTTTTCTGCCTTGGAACTCTGAGGAGGATTCACTTTTCACCACCACTACAAGCTCCACCACGCCAGTGCTCCTCGTCACCGCAGAATCGCCACCCAGATCTGTGACCCAGATCAAAGCAGTGGCAAAGCAAGAGAATCCTGCCTTAGCACTAGCAAAGAGATCTCTGCAATCCCTCTCTGATCAGCTGCTTGATCTACTCTCTATCTGTTGGCTGAGCTCTGGAAGCAGCTGCTGCCAGGGGACTGTGACCACATTGGGCCTGGGACCAAGGTTCTTTCTCACTGAGGTCAGACTTTTCCTACTGACCTTCTAAGCTGTCTTTGGCCTTTGTGGGTTGAGAAATCTGGAAACTGCCACAGGTGCCCATGATTCAGTCCCCTGCTCCAGGTTTGCTAAGGCCTGGTCTTTCCCTGCACAGCCCATGCTGAACTGTGCTTCTCTCCCAGCCAGGCGCAACAGACTTTTCCTGCCAACCTTCCAGGTTGTCTTTGGTTGGAAATTTGTTTCATTCTGTCTTTTTGTGGGTTCTGCAGCTCTAGAATTTGTTTAAAGCCATTTTTAACAGATATTTGGAGGGGTTTGGGGGACAGCTCAAGAAAGTCACTGCTTTTACTCTGCCATCTTGGCTCTGCCCCAACTCTGACACTCTTATCAGAAATCCTACAATCCACACAGTGTTAACTATGCTCACTAACACTGTGTCTTTAAACTTCATTAGAAATGCTCCCAATGAAAAGAAAATTATTAAATTCCTAGTCATTCTGTTATCCCTCCATCCTTATAGAGGACATCAAATGAACATATCCTGTCTGAGATTATTCCTCCCATTCTAGAAGACATCCTTGAAATTCTAAAGTAAAAAGTTTCTTGAAGGGACATATTCATATGCTTTGTCCTATAAATGAGAAAGCATAGTATAGCATAGTATAACATAAACTCTGAAGTATTAGAACTCATTTCACTCAGAGAACTGGACTAGATGATCTCTGAGGGACATTCCAGGTCTATGATCTTGAAGAATTTCTGTATACTTCCTCAACATACCATTCATAATGCAAGTTTTTATTTTAACAAAAATATAATAAAATTTAATTAAAACTGACACAACAGAACTTCTTAAAAAATCAGAATATAAAATATGTCCCTAAACATATCTCTCTTTTTTTTTAAGTTCAAATTCATGATTTCATCGATATAAAGAATTCCTGGTGAGGACCCTTTCTCTACCAAGTGGGAACTGCAAATGTTTTATACTTTATAGCTTTACAGTTATCTGGGGGCACTGAGAAGTTTCATCAGCTACCTAAAGTTACCCATCCAGTATGTATCAAAGGCAGGAACTGAGCTCAGGATTTTTTCTGAATATGAGGATGATTATCCATGATGCCATGATGCCTTTCTTAAGCCATTACAAAAATTCTTCCAATGGACCAAAACAACACAAGAAATTAGTCCCATAATGAATATATTTCTAGATTAGGCTACTGAATTTTTTTTGAATTAAAATGGCAACATATTCTAAACAGTATTCAGACATCTTAAGCGACAATCCACTGCCAACAAGAAATATGGAAAGAACACATTTCTTCTGAAAAGCCTACATCTTTTCACCAAGAACCAAAAGGTCCAGGGAATTAGGTTCAGCTGGTTTTACAACAATGCTACTTAAGTGTACTACTTTGAAGTTACATTTAAATTGATGTGGTAATAAGCAGCTTTCAGATCCTAAAGGTCTAAAGCAAGTCCCAGAACATTTTCCAGAGTCTATCAGGGACATTCCTATTTTGGAAACAGATCTTCTTGTGGAACATTTAGATATTGAAGAATTCATTCACTTAACTGCTGGCTATTGGATCTAAAAGGTAAAAATATACATGGGAGAAACATGATCACCCTCCTAATCACAAAAAAAGCTACCAGGCAATAAAGTACTGAAGCAATACTCAATTATCTTAGGATATATTTCCTTCTCACATCCCTTATTTAAAATGCAAAATTAAATTGGGAATTCATTTCAGTGGAAAATGAATACTTATCATACATCAGATTGGGGAGGAGAGAGGAATGGAATTTTCCTTCTATAATTTAAATGGTGCTTCTGAATTCTAATAACCAAGTAGTCCAGGAGCAGGAATATTTGTTGGTATTGTGAAAATTTTAATGCAAAGTTAAGTTCTATGACATGGATAATTATTTAGTAAACATTCAGATGAGACCTACAAACTCATTATTTCTAAAAGATTTCATTCAGCCAATGCAAGTCTAATTAAGTGAGAAATGATAAACCAATCATCACATTTCAAAAAACAATTATCAAGAGTGCCTATTGCTCCCCCAAAATTATAAAACAGTGTATATACACCCTTTGACCAAGCAATACCACTATTAGGTCTGTTGCCCAAGGAGGTCAGGGAAAAAGGAAAAGAACCTGTATGTTCTAAAATACTTATAGCAGTGTTCTTTGTAGAGGCAAAAAATTGGATATTGAGGGGATGCTCATCAATTGGGGAATGCAGAGCAAGTTGTGGTATATGATTGTGATGGAATACTACTGTGCTGTAAGAAATGATGAGCAGGTTGATATTAGAAAAATATGGAAAGACTTGCATGAAATAATGAAGAGTAAAAATGAGCAGAGCCAAGAGAATGTTGTATACAGTAACAGCAATGTTGTTCTTAAAATAACTTTGAACGACTGAGCTATTCTGAGTATTATAAATATTCAAATAAACTACAAAGGACTTAGGAAGGAAGATGCCATCTACCCCCAGAGAAAGAAATGATAAATAGAAATATACATAACATGGTTTTACATATATACATACATATCTATGTATCTACACACATATCTGTGTCAAATTATGGCCTTCTCTACTGTGGGGTGGGGAGGGAGGGAGATAGTTCAGAACTTAAAATGTAACCAAAAAATAAATTAAAATTTTAAAAGTGCCTATACACATATATGCGTGTATATATGTATACATATGTGTACATATATACATACACATGCATATACATATACACATATTTTTGTGTGTATCTATATATATCTATATAGCTACATCTATACATGTATATCTACATGGATATCTATCTATCTATCTATCTATCTATACAAAAAACAGTACTTTGTGATTTCATAGGTTTTACAGCTATCATCTAAGCAAATTCTCATTTTATAGACATCAATTGGTTGGCTTTGGTGCAGGGAAACAAAGAATGTTTTTGTCCCTGACATTTTGTATTCCCCTATCACATGGATGCCTCCATCTTTGCTATCTGGGCATTTGTCAAAGCCAGGCTACAGAGGAAAGGAAACTGATGACAAAAATGGAAAACTGATTTGCCATTAGGTAGGAAGCAGTAAGGGGCAACTAGGTGGTATTGTGGATAGAGCAGGGTCTGGAGTCAGGAAGAGTTCAAATCTGGCCCCACACATTTTGCTGGGTGACCTTGGGCAAGTCACTGAACCCTGTTTGCCTGTTTCCTCATCTGTAGGCAGAACCATTCCAGTATCTTTGCCAAGAAAACCCCAAATGGAGTCAGGAAGAATCAGACATGACTGAAAAACAGCCAAACAACAACAGAATTCTTACTCTAGAATTAATGGTCTGTTGGTTATGTCATGGAAGTATTCTTACCTCTGTAACTATGAAATGACACTTCTTTATCAGGTTTCTTCATTTCTACTTAACCTATAATCAAACTTTTTAGTGTAAAGACAACTGAAATCCAACAGAATACTGTTATACTATGATACTGGGTATCAGCTAGATAGAGTTAACAATCAAAAGCTAGTTACGGGAAACAACAAAACAAACAACAAAAATCCTAGGCAGTGACAGATGGTATCACAGGTAGATAGAGTGTTGGGCCTAGAGTTAGGAAGACCCAAGTTCACATCCAGCCCCAGATACTTACTAGCTGTGTGACCCCAGACGAGTTATGTAACCTCTGTTTACTTCAGTTTCTCAACTGTAAAATGGAGATAATAATAACACCTACCTCGCAGGGTTGTGAGAATGAAATGAGATCATATTTGTAAAAAAGCACCTAGCACTGTTCTTGGCACGTAGTAGGTGCTATAAATGCTTATTCCACTCCCCTTTTCCATTACTAGAAAATATTAGCAATACAAGAGCCAGTGGTACTCCAATGAGCTAAGAAGCAGAAATAACCAATGTAGTCTCATAATTAATTTAATTATTTTTAGTTTTCAACATTCACTTCCATAATTTTTTGAGTTTTACATTTTCTCCCCCTTCTACTCTTTTCCCCCTCCCCCCATGCCCAAGCTAGTGTGCAATCTGGTATAGACTCTACTTATATATGCATACTAAGTAATGATGTAAAGAACAATTAGAACTAATGGGAGGAACCACAAGAATGAAGCAATAACATAAAACAACAAAGGAAAAGGAGAGCAAATAGTACGCTTCCATCTGCATTCAGACTCCATAGTTCTTTCTCTGGATGTGGATAGCAATTTCCATTGTGAGTCTTTTGGAGTTGTCTTAAGATCCTTGCATCGCTGTGCAACCAATGTATTCTGAACCAGTGGATCTTTAATGTAGAAAGGAATGACCAAGTCTCAAAAATAAGACTGGCAAGAATATAGGATCTGAGAGGTCAGAATTTGAAAGAGAAATAATAGAGAAAGTAGACAGGTAGGGAGCCTGATTCTGAGAACATGGAATATTTGCCCTTTGTTCTCTTTTGTAGATCCTGTTAGTCTTGAGGAAGCCTGCATCTAAAGGAGTGTACAGGAATTATTTGGAACCAAAGGAAAGTCAGAGGTTTGCAAGTATAATCTGATTCTGTCTGAAGCAGAAATATGGTCATAGGAAGGTTATTACATACATGTACAGAAAAGCCACAGTGGAGACAAAAGGGATCACAATTTCAGACAGAGGGACCTAATACCAGCATTTGCTCCCTACTTCATGTTACAAAAACAATTTAGGAATCAATAGGATCAATGATCTCTAACAGACACTGTACTATGGGTTGTGAATTCCTTTTGCTTACCACCAGAGGGACTCTGAAGCCTTATACCCCTGAAACTAAGAAAATGGATTAAGTGTTTTAAAAACTGAATATCAAAACCACTTCCATCTCACCTTATTAAGTGACATAATCTCTGTAAGAGGCCAGGACAATTTGTTATTGATAAAACTAAAATGCATGCTATTAGGGAAATTCCAGATGAGTATAAAAATGTGAACTGATAAAAAAGAAAAAAAATCTTTATAGAGAATCTAAATTTTAATATCAAACCCTAAATGACAGAGATTTTCAGGCCAAGTGAATGATACTAGACTGTATGTTACCATAAATCATAATGTATGCCTTAAAAATGTTGAAATAAATGATCAGACATTAGCCCTAAAAGCTATGAGGCAAGCAATGGCTGTCCTCTGTCACAAAGTGAGGGTGCACAGAGAGCATGCACAGATAGCCATTATTCACAATGTAAAAGGCACTGGCCGGTTTTTCCATTTTTCACCTTCCTCCTTCTGCAGCAGCCAAGCTGTATAAGATGATTATTTCTCAATATCACTAATAATTCCAATCTATCACACAAGGAGGATTGCATACTCTGGTTTTTAGAGTTGATTTACTCCTCAGCCTTCATTCATTCTCTAACTACTAGGAACTAGGAAGCTAGGGAATAAACTATATCCTCTTCTAAGTTGTACTAGATGGAATCCAGATTTGGGGAAGATACTGCTCCTGAAGGGATGTATTAGCTTGTTCAACTTCACAAGCTAAATTTATTAACTGTTTACCATGTACAATGCATAGTGCTAGGAACAGGAGATAAAATGACAAATTAAAAAACAGTCACTGCCTTCAAGGACTTTACATTATAGTGGGACCAAAGAGAGCCCCTCTCTATTACAAATAAAATGTCAATTTCCTCAATCCTGTTACACAATATAAAGCACTCCCATTTATGAGACTCTAGACTTCCGGCAAAAGTTGACCTACAAACCACTGTGAAGTAGAAAATGATCAATAGTTTCAAACCTGAGGTAGTTAATACCTGAACAAGCAGGTCTCTAATGCCACTGTCTCACTGAAATCAGCAACATTGCCTGAACACACATAATTCAAAAATGAGATGATCACCATCAGTACAGCAGCAGGTTCTACAGAAAGCAAGACTCACAGAGGCAGCAAAATCACTAATTTTCCCACTGTGCTTATTCACTCAAGCTGTCCCTGCCTTGGAGCATGGAATAAAGCCAATTTGGAAAATAAAAAGGCAACAGAAAAGACCAAAAAGGAAGCCTATTTACCTTTTTTCTTAGGATTTAAAACAGCAGAAAGGTTATTTATCTAATCTGATGCTTCCTCCCTAAAGAATCATTAAAAATTCATATCTACTAAGGAATTCACACAAGTAAAAGATTAGCTAAGGTGTAAATTCGTCCACGGGAACAGAAACTTTAGGAATAGTATGACACTAACTATGGCATAAACATACATATATATTTTTTAAATGTTCCAACAAGGACAGGGAGAGAAGAATCAATCAGTAATCATCAAGTAGCTACTATGTGCCAGGAAGGATAATATAAGCACTGGAAGAAAGGAAAAAAACGAACAAACCTGTCTTTGCCCATGAGGGGCTCATAGTTTAATGGGATGAGTACTAAATTCAGAGCCAGAATACTTGTGCTCAGTTCCAATTCTATGTGACGGTAGATAAGTCATTTAACCTCTTTGAGCTTCAGTTTCTTCACATTATCAAATAAAGTTAATAATACTGGCACTTCCTGCCTCCAAGGGTTTTCACAAGTAACGAACTTTTTCAAATGTACAGTGATATGAAAATGTAAACTTCTGTCATCATCATCATCATTGAGTAGCCAATCTGAATTCTAGGAGTTTTTAAAGAATTAAAGCATCAAGAGAGAAGGGAGGAAATGACTAAAGAGAATATGATCACTTACTGGCTCATCAAAAATTCACAAGGGTAATAGGCCACTAGAAGTGTTTCAATTTACCGCTTTGCCAAAATTTATGGGGAATTTAAAAAGTACACTCATAGCACACATAAACTCTATCAAAACAGAAAATGCTTCCATAAAAAGGAACATAGTTTGTGAGGCACAACATGAAAGCATAGCATAAAAACTAATTGGCAAACCAATCCCCCCTTGCTGGCAGTTGGTCCTTAAAACTCAGGTGAAATAACCCTTGCACTTTGATGAAGCATCTTCTACAGGCTTCCTACTGAGAAGATTAAGGTCGATCCTCTATAATTTTCCTACTGATCCTATTTACAATTAACTGATTTTGTCCTGTAACTACTTAAGTCATGGGTTCTCTGACTCTGAGCTTCGTTCAGAGTTCAGTTGGATTGTAATGCGTTAAGTTTAACATGTAGCTTTCTTGTCTCAAGGAATTTTGCTAACCTTGGGGAATGTCTATGAAAGAAAGGGAATTGGTCCTGATATCTTTACTCCACCAAGCTATCCTTCAAGGATGTCTGGTTTGCTGTCCAAAAGTCTGGGCCGCCATCTTGCACCTGAACTCAAAGAAAGAGCACTTCTAAGTCTCATGAGAGAAGGGGGGGGGAAGGGGTCATTGCTAGCCCTCATTACCAAGCTTCCAAACAATCCTGTTTTTCCCTATGCCTCAACCCCCAATCCCATGATGTCATCTATCCTGTTCTGTTCTTTGCTCTGTACTCCCCAAAAACCTATATAAAGAGAACTGTCAACTTGCTCAGGGTCTTTTGGCATAAATGGAGGCAATCCATTGACCCATTTATTGATATCATGCCCCTACTAATATATTTTATCTTGCTCAAAGATTTGTTTCAGTTTACCCTCTTGTCAAATTCCAATTGTGCCGCTAATTTTAAAGCAATAAAACATATGCCACACAGTAAGTGGGCACTCAGTACATGTTTGCAAAAAGTAAAGAATATGAATATTCCATGAAAAGTGTCAAATAGGCCTTATGCTTCCAAGTAGACTAGAAACAGATTCACAGGCTTTTTTTTTTAATAAAGTGAGAGGACAAATATCTACCACAGCAAAAGAAAGCATGATACATTTCCTAATGCCAAAATAGTATGGTTGAGCACAAGCAATGTGTTTTATCAGATAAATTGCCAAACAAATAATGGGAAAAAATAAAACTCTAAAAATACTGTGATAAAATATCATTAATATGGTTTACAAAGTTTTATCCTTTAAAATGAAAATATTCATTTACTTTCATGTAGTTACATCCTATTCTGTATTATGATTTATGTATATTACATCTTCTTTATTGACTGTAAGCTCTTTAAGATCAAGGATCATGTACTGGTATCTACCACTATGCTCAATGAAATATTTCTGCACATAGTCACTTCATAATTGCTTACTGAACAAATCCTAAATAATAAAACATTAAGTATGAAATTAATTTAAAAATACAGAAATAGAAGGAATCTTGGAAGTTATCAAATCCAATATTCTACTTATTATAGACATCTCTTTTATATCATTCCTGACAGTCATCCTACCTCTGCTTAAATAATACCAGAGATCACTTTTTCCATAATATATCCTATTCAAACATTAGATAACTCTACTGCCATTATTAGAAAATGTGTACAGATATAGCATTCAACCAATTCCACTGATTTATTAAATGTGCAATACGTGTAAGGCTCTGTGGCTTCTGCAAGGTTCTGAGGATACAAATGCCAAAAATTCAAGTCCTTGCCATCAATCAGCTTACATTCAATTGGGGAGATACAACCTATTGTTCAATGCTTCAGTGAATCAATAATCTCTTTGTTCTCAATACTAAAAGGTTCATACAATCATAGATCTAGAGCTAGAGGAGAGTTGAAAGGGCAGTTGGTCCAAACTCCTCATTTTACTGATGAAAAACTGAAGTCCAGAGAAGGAAAATGACTTGCCTAATTGACTAAACTATTTCATCCCCTGTGATTGTTGGTCATGTTCTTTTATAGATACTTTGCAAAGGCTTGTCAAGTTATTTATAGAATTTCTTTACCTTTTCATCTTCCTCAAGAGATACTGGCACATAAACTATAACATCTCTCCATGGTGGTCTTTTTTGCTTATGTTTATCATGAAAACCTCACTGTAAGCATCCCATGAAAGGATACTTCTTATTGCCTTGGAGAATACAATGAAATAAACTTTGCTTTTTCTCCATTTGTCTCTTCAAGAAGAACCTGTGAGCCAGCCTTCTAATCAGTTGCAAATTCTGTTTCCTCTTGTGGTTAAATTTATGAGAATATCAATATTAATATGTTTCAGTTTTTCCAATAGTATGTAAATTCATGGGTCATGGAACAAAGATCTCACTCTTAAGAGTACCAACAGTTAAATTAATGTTGATAGATGATTTAAGAATTGTGAATTCTCTCCCTTTTGTCCCACGTCCACCACCATTACTGTGGAAGTTGAAGAGGACTGGCTTCACAGGGCTGGGAGTTATTTTCTTTGTTTCACAGGTTTCTATGGCCAAACTTACAATGTAGTGATGACCCTATGAGTGATTAAACATCTCTGCACTTGGCAAGGCTGGCTCCCAGACAATAGATCCAACCTGTCCCCAGAATTATACTCAAAAGGCTTTGAAGCATAGTAGAATGTTCAGAGACTATGCTCCAATGGCGTAGTTTTCCAGAACCTAGGCTCGACCTTCATGCCACAGTAATATTCCTTCCAATAAAAACTTTAGGAGCTCTGTTGGGGCTTGCATTTCATTATGTAATGTTTTTTTTTCCCCCCACAAAATTTCCAAGCTTAAAATTTTGTGTCTACAAAACACTTTTCTCACAATAGCAAATCTAAACTGGAGAAATATTCATTGTTCACGGGTAAGTTAAGCTAATTTAATAAAAATTACAATTCTACCTAAATTAATTTACTTATTTAGTGTCATACCAATCAAACTACCAATGAATTGTTTTATGGAGTTAGAAAAAAATAACAAGATTCATCTGAAAAAACAAAAGGCCGAGAATGTCAAGGGAATCAAAAGAAAAAATGTAAAAGAATGCAGCTTAGCACTACCAGATTTCAAACTATATTACAATATGGTAATCATAAAACCAATTTGATACTGGCTAAGAAATGAACTGCTTAATCAGTACAATAGATAAGGTACATGATATATAGAAATAAATGACTACATTTATTTAGTTTTTGATAAAATCAAAGATCCAAGTTTTTTGAGGCAAAAACTCACTATTCAACAAAATTTTTTGGGAAAACTGGAAAGCACTGTGGCAGAAAGTAGGTATAGACCAATGTCTCACACCATATACCAAGACAAGGTCAAAATGGGCAAATGATTTAGACATTAAAAGGTGAAATAATAAGTAAGCATAGAAAAATTTATCTGTCAGATCTACAGCTAAGGAAAGAGTTTATGATCAAACAAGTGATAGAAAGGATTAGAGGAGGTAAAATGGTGAATTGTGATTAATGAAATTAAGAGGTTTTTGCACAAAAAACTAATGAAGCCAAATTAGAAGAAAAAAAAAGGCAGGAAACTGGGGGGAAATTTCACAAGATAAAGATCTGATTTCTTAAATAAATAGAGTACCAAGCCAAATTTATGATACCAAGAGCCATTCTCCAATTGCTAAATGGTTAAAGGAAACAAGCAATTTGTACAAGTCAAAATTATCAATAGTAATATAAAAAACTGCTCTAAATCACTAATAATTAGAGAAATGCAAATTAAAGTAATACTGAGGTACTACCTCATACCCATCAGATTGGCTAACATGACAGAAAAGGAAAAGGACAAATAATGCTGGAGGAGACATGGGAAAAGAGGGACACTAATGAACTGTTGTTGGAGTTGTGAACTGGTCCAATTATTCTGGATAACAATTTGGAACTAAGTCCAAAGCACTACGATATTGTGCATGCACTCTGATCTAGCAATAAAGTACCAGGTCTGTATCCCAAAGAGATCACAGGAAAAGGACCCATATGTACAAAAATATCCACAGCAGCTCTTTTTATGGTGGCAAAGAACTGAAAATGGAGAGGATGCCTGTCAATTGGGAAATGGCTGAACAAATTATGGTATATTATTTTGATGGAATACTATTGTGATATAAGAAATTACAAGCAGGATGGTTTTAGAAAAACCTAGGAACATGAACTGATGCAAAGTGAAGTGAGCAGAATCAGAACATTGTACACAATAAAAGCAATATTGAAATGATAATCAGAAGCAGTCAGGTGGCACAGTAGATAGAGCATTGGGTCTGGAGTTTGGAAGATCTGAGTTCAAATCCAGCCTCAGACACTCATCAGCTGTGTGATCCTGGGCAAAGTCACTTACCCTCCCACATGCCTCACCATCTACCGCCACACCACCCTGAACTCACTCAATCTCTTCTGATCTCAGAAGCTAAGTAACATCAGACCTAGTTAGTACTTGGATAGGAGACCACCTGGGAATACTGAGTGCTGCAGGTAAAATATCAGAAGCAGCTAGGTGGCTCACTAGACAGAAAACTGGGCCTGGAGTCAGGAAGACCTGAATTCAAATCTGGCCACAGACATTTACTAGCTGTGTGACTCTGGGCAAGACACTCTGCTTGCCTTAATACATTGGAGAAGGAAATGCAAACCACTCCAGTATCTTTGCCAAGAAAACCCCATGGACAGTACTGGTATCCACAGGGTTATGAAGAGTTGGACACAATTGAACCACAAAATGCTAACTAGTTGTGAAAGACTTAGCTACTCAGATCAATGCAGTAATCCACAATTCAAAGGACTCATGCTTAAAAATGAATACTATCCACTTCCACTGAGAGAATTGATGAAATATGAGCGCAGGTTGAAACATTTTTTTTATCATCTTTTTTTCTTTTTTTTAAACCAGCACGGCTAATATGAATATTCTATGTCTCTCTGTCTTTCTCTCTCACCCTCCACCCAGTATATATACACACACATATATGCACATATTGTTGTTTGTCCCTTGTTTTTGAAGAGGACCATGACATCAGGGAGGTGGTGCTATGACATGCAACTGAACTGAATTTGAGTGAGGGCTGACATGTACATATACATGCATGTTTACTGTACACACACATACAAAATCTCATTTGATCCTCACAACTACTCTGCGTGCGTGTGTGGGAGAGCTCATTATTATCTTCATTTTTCTTTTTCTTTTTCTCTTTTTGGCAATTGAGGTTAAGTGACTTGTCTGGGGTCACACAGCTAGTAAGTGTTTAAATGTTTGGTCTGAGGCCGCATTTGAACTCAGGTCCTCCTGACTTCAGGGCCGGTGCTGTATCCACTGTGCCTCCTAGCTGCCCCCAATCCTCATTTTTCAGAGGAGAAAACTAAGGCTGAGAGGGGTAGAATGACTTGTCCAGGGCCACACTAATTTAAATATCTGAGGAAGGATTTAAACTCAGATCTTCCTGATTCCATGCCCAGTGCTGTCTTCACTGGCACACCCAACTGCCCATTGAATACCAAAAGAAAAGCAGCAGCTGGGCAAAAACCAGCAAAAACCAGTTGATCACATCTAAAGTGGGTTACATCTGCCACACCTTTTGGATATCTATCCTACAAAATTAATAGAACACAATTGCTAACCATTTGCTTTAGCCCATTCCCATGACTTTTGTTTAGACCACCTAGACCAGATAAAAAAGTACACCTGTAATCTTTACTTTATTTTTTTTGTCATGGACCCCTTTGGTAGTCTAGTAGCACCTATGGACCCTTTCTCAGACTAATGTTTTTAAATGTATAAAATGAAACACATAGGATTATAAAGAACATGAATTATATTGAAATAAAATATAACTTTTCCTACCCAAATTTGTGAACCCTCTGAAAATCCGTTCATGGAGGACCCTTTGGGAGCTTATGGATCTTTGACCTAGTATCTAAGAAATGGCCATGACTGAGGACATGGGTCTCTTTTCTATCCAGTCTAAGCTAACTAAATATTATGCCAACCATAGCATCATGGATTTCAACAAGTAATTACTAATTAAAACCTTCTTGATCTTCTACATGCACAGCAGTGATTAAGCCTTGCTTCTTTTTTCAACAATTTTTTTTAATTTCTGCTACACAGTTACTGCAGCTAACCTTAATTTCCATTTTGTCTTAAAAAAACAAAACAAAACAAAACACTGCTTTAGTAGGAAGAAGGCAGGAGCTTGTGAATGCTCCACTTGAGTTTTTAAAGTTTTTACTTGTGCTTCTTATCATCTGTAACTGTTTGACACCTAAATCTTTCTTCCAGGTCACTTTTTATTGTCCTTGACACAAAAATCACTACTTTGCAAAAATGTTTATTCTTCAAATAACTTGTCTTACAGGAATCATCAGACATAAAACTATCAGATTTCTAAATGCACTTTCTTCTTCCTGACTCATTTTTGCCAATTTGTTCTCTTGGTTAGGTGTGGAGCTAGCAATTCTTGCCAACAATGGTGATTTCTTTATCTCTTTTTAACAATTTTGAATTTCCTTTTGGGTACTCAAATGTTTACATCTAGATTCAATACAGATTTTCTTTGGATTAATCAACAATTCAGTTCAACCAAATCACTCATTCCTTCAGACACATGAGTCCATACATAGCCAGGTAAGTCAAAACACTCCCACATTAAAAACAGTAGGTAAGGAGTCTTCTAAAACTTAAGATTTTAATTCTAAATAGAAGAGAAAGAAAGAGAAGAGGGAGCATGTATCCAGGGCAGGTTTCCCAAGGGCAAAATAGCTGCCTCTGCTTCTTTTGCTGATATTTTTCTAGATCCAAAAGAGAAAGGCACAACAGAATGTGGCTATTCTGCAGTACATATGGACAAAAATGTCAAAACCTCAGAATAAAACAATTAAACACTTCCCTTTGAGCTAGGAGCCACAATGGACAGAATGCTAAGTGTGGAATGAGGGGACAGCAGAGAGAAGATACTTGGCATGGGGGCATGATGAAGTCAAGTCCAAAGGAATGCAGGTGGATGGGACAGTAAGAGATACAGGCCTGGGTGTCTTCCTTATATGGAGCTCTGGAAGGAGGTCCTTGGCCTCGAATCAGGTGGCAGAAGAGCAGGGGATATGGAGAGGGTGCGACTTCCAGGGCTAATGGGATGTTGTTAGGGCAAAGAGGTTCCTGGGGCATGATGAAGAGAAGCCCAAAATATGTGCAGCTTAGTGGGAAATGAAGATTACAAGAAAAACATTATATTGAAATATTTAAAATATCCACAGACCCAAGTTAATGACTTCTGTACTAGAAGAACTAATGCAAAAATGCTCATTGGCAACTGTAAAAGAAGGACACTGACTTTTTAAATGCCATTTTTTGACCTTGGAACCTAATGTTTTGTTTTTTCCTCCAAATCTTCCTTAATGACTAAAGCAAAAAACCTTCCTAATTTTGTCCAAGAGTTCAAAACAGCAAGGCCCTCTGAAATAGTAAATCTGGAGGATCCCTAGAAGTCTGGGAATGCTGCCTCCTCATATCATTAGTCAACCTGCTCCATCCCAAATTTGCAAAAGGTCAGGATTCTTTTCACCATCCTGTTGGTGACTAATAGAGCAGGACCTTAGAGATCATATAATGCAATAGCTTCATTTTACAGATGAGGAAACAGGCCCAAGGAAGCTAAGTTACTGTCCTGAAGGCCTGTAGGGTACTAAGTAGCAAATCTGGGATTCAAATTCAGATTCCTTGACTCCAAATTGTTTTATTTCTATTCTATTACAATTCCACTCCTGCTCTCCCCAACAATAAGAAATACAACCAGGGTCTGCATTCTGTTACTTCCTTGGGCTTGGAGTCATGAAGACCTCAGTTCAAATTCAGCCTGAGATACTTACTTCCTGTATGATCCATGGTGAGTCACTTAATCTCTGTTTGCCTCAGTTTTCTCATTTATAAAATGGGGAGAATAATAGCACCCACCTTCCAGGACTGTTGTGAGGATTTAATGAGATAATAATTATAAAGCACTTAGCAAAGTGACTAGCACTTAGTAAGAGCTATATAAATGCTACTCTCCTCTCCCTCTCCAGATTGTACTATCTAACAAACCTTCTCTGATGTACATTGGTGTCAGCTCCCAGGGGTCCAGCCTAAGTTGAGCTCTGCCCGATGAGCTCATTTAGGCTAAGTACAATAGTTTCTATGTCAGAAATAGTCTAAATGTCTTCTTTAGATGGTAAAAGTGTAAAGGATGGAGACCTTGTTTTTTAGATTATTGTATATCTTATCAAATTAAAAAGAGCATTAATGAATGTTTTTGATGCTATTACAAAGGTAATGACACTGTGTAGGAAAATGTAAGGGGCAATGGATCATCAATAATTCTTAACTAATTGTTCACTTGCATAGGAGATATTTTAAAATGCCATTCACTTCCCAACTGAGTGCTTATTCTGTCTAGTTTTATAAACTGTACTATAATTAACTATCACAAAGGAATTATCATACCCTTCTTATGCTAATTATCATACCCTTATGCTAAGGACACATTTGTGCCCTTTCAAATTCTAAGAAAACAGAGTCTGAAGAAAAGCATCTAAGTGGGAACCTTAAAGTAAGGCTGACAAAGACTAAGTGAGCTATGGGAAACAAATTTGCAAGGCTTCTAAAGGACAAGTAAGCAAATACATATGTTCAAGCATCTTTTAGGTTAATAAAGTGAGGTAGCAAAGCGAATTGTTTACACTTGATGTCTTTCAGGAATCTAACAGAGGTCCCCAAGTTAATAAAATAAGAATTCCACTCCAAAAGGAGGTAGAACTTACTGATGGGAAGGGCTATCAAGCTAAAGGACAGTTTGCTTAATGAGGGACATAACTAAGTCTTGGTGTTTGCAGAAATGCTATTTAAACTAAAGTAGATTAAAGAAAGATAAAAATAAATGAAATTAAACAACAATTCAAAGAGCAAGCTATTTCAAGTTAAGAAGCTTCCTCTTTGATCAATGAAGTGTTGATAATCTAGGTGGTAAAAGACAGCCCACTAGATGAGAGTGAAAGTGGGGAATGGTAGGCACAGCAATGACTATGGGGATCACATTTTTGTTCTGGAACTGAATCTGCCATTGCCACTTCCCTCTGTGGATCTGGAGAAACCATACAATGGTCCTTAGTTTTCTCATCTCAGAACTGAAAGGGTTTGATAAAGCATCTTAAAATCTTTTGCCTCTACCATTCCATGATCAATGATCTATTGTCTTACACATAATCTTTTGTCTTTATGTCAATTCATTTCCCTTTACGTGCCTCCCTCATCTTCTACCTTGAGAACTATCCTTTATAACAGAGAATAAAAGGGGGAGGGAAAGCGATTTAGCAACACTAACCTACACATCAGTCACATCTGACAATATATACTGCCTTCCATTTTTGGAGTCCACTCATTCCCCCACTTCTACAAAGAAGGGAAAGAGGCAAATTCTCACTGTTTTTTTTCTTCAGGGTCAAGCCTGGAAATATTTGAATGCGCAAAATAAAGACCTCAGGGAGGACAGACATTTTAGAAATCATAACTGCTCTTTCTAGCTGATAAAGTTTCTACTAGCTTTGTTTGTACAAAAGCTTTTAAATTTCACGTAATCAAAATTATCTCTTTTGCTTCCTGTGATTCTATCTCGTTTGGTCATCAGCTCTTCCCTTACCCATAGATCTCACAGGTACATTTTTCCATGTTCCCCTAATTACTTATGACATCACCCTTTATACCTAAATCACGTACCCATTTTGGTCTCATCTAGGTATACTGTGAGTTGTTAGTCTACTCCCAGTTTCTGCCAAACTGATTTCCCTAACCCTAACTGCCTAACTACCAAACTGATTTTCCTAGCAATTTTTATCAGATGTGGAATTCTTACTCCAAAGCTTGGAGTTTATCAAACACTAGATTACAATGGTATTTACTACTGCATATTGTATACTAATCTATCCCACTAATCCATTAATCTATTTCATTCATTCATTCATTCATTTATTTATTTGTTTATTTATTTATTTATTGTGTTCAACACTCATTTTTATAAGATTTTGAGTTCACAATCTTTCCTCCTCTCTTCCTCCTGTCCAAGATGGCATGCAATCTGAAACAGACTATACATGTACAATCCTATTTAACATATTTCCACATTAGTCCTGTGCATCACTACTTCTCAGCCAGTATCAGACTGTTTTTGATGATTTCTGCTTTGTAATATAGTTTGAAATCCAAAACTGCTAAGCTGCCTCCCTTCACATTTTTTCATTAATTCCCTTGATATTCTTGACATTTTATTCTACCAGATGAATTTCAGTATTTTTTTTTAGCTCTATAAAATAACTCATTGGTAGTTTGACTGGTATGATGCTTAACAAGTAAATGAAAACTTTGTTAGAAATTAATATTTCTCCAACTTTTTAAATCTGTCTTTATTTCTGTGAAAAGTGTTTTATAATTGTGTTCACATAATCTCTGGGTCTGTCTTGTCAGGCAGGCTCTCAAATACTTTACATTGTCTGTGGTCATTTTAAATGGAATTTCTCTATCTCTTGATGCTGGGTTTGTTAGTAGTATATAATAAAAATGCTGATGATTCATGTGTTTATTTTATATCCTGCAACTATGCTGAAGTTAATATTTTAACTATTTTTTAGTTGACTCTCTGAGGTTGTCTAAGTATAGGTCATATCATTTGCAAAGAGTGATAGTTTTCCTCACTGCCTATTTTTATTTTCAATGTTTTTGTCTTATTGACATAGTAGCATTTCTAGTATAATATTGAATAATAGTGATAATAGGCTTCCTTGCTTTAACTCTGATCTCATATGGAAGGCTTCAAGTTTATGCCTGTTTCAGATAATGCTTGCTCTTGGTTTTCTAACTGATAAATCCTGTGGTTTTTCCATACTCTTCTTAATGTTTGTGCATCATGACATTACCGTCAACCTCACTCCTCCTAGATACCCTCAGTTTGCAGGACGTTGTTCCCTCTTGGTTCTCTACCTATCTAACTAATCAATCCTCTTCATTCTCCTTTTGCAGGGTCATCATCTATGTCCCAACTTTTATATATGTTTATATCCCAGAGCTCTCTTCCTCTGCTCTTCTATTGATACTTCTCATGGTGTCTTTTCAATGGTCATGAGTACCACTATCATCATTATTCATATTATTCCCAAATCTATATATCCAGACCTAATCTTTAACCTGAGCTCCCTTCCCATGGCACCTACTGTAAACTGGATATCTTCACCAAGATATACCAGAGGTATCTCAAACTCAACATGTTCAAAGCAGAACTCCTTATTTTCCAAACTCAACCCAGCCCTTTTCACAACTTCTTTTTTTCTTTTCCATCCTTCCTTCCTTTCTTTTATACGCCAATTTCATCCTTCCAGTTACCCAGGTTCACAACCTCAACATTTTCCTCTATGGACACTTTCATTGTTTCATCAAATCTGCTGTCATGTGTTGCTGATTCTATCTCCACAATATATTTTCTCTGCCCCCATTTCCCTAGTCTCACAGCCACTATCCTATTTCAGATCCTTAACACCTCTCACCACAGTTGTTCTGTATAGTCTCGTAACTGGTCTCCTTTCCTAGAGCTTTTCCCCTACTCTATCCATCTTCCACACAACTGTCAAACTGTTATATTTGAAATGCAAGTCTCATTATGTCTGCTACTCAAGAAGCTTCACTGGTGCCCTAGTGCATCTGCAATGAAGGTCATTTCTCTGCATGGCATTTGATTTTTTTTAAATTATTTATTAATTAATTTCCCTTTAGTTTTTAAGATTCACTTCCATGAGATTTTGAGTTCCAAATTTGCTCCCCATGTCGTCCCTTCCCTCACCCCAAGATGGCGTATATTCTGAATACCCCTTTCCCTAATCTATTCTCCCTCACCTTCTCTCATCCTCTTCCCCTTCTATTTTCCTGTAGGGCAGGATAGATTTCTATACCCCATTGCCTGTATATCTTATTTCCCAGTTACATGTGAAAACATTTTTTAACATTTGTTTTTAAAACTTTGGGCTCTAAATTTTCTTCCTAACTCCCTCCTCATCTACCTTCATTGAGAAGGCAAGCAACTCAATACAGGTTATACATATGTAGTCATGCAAAACACTTCCACAGTAGTCAAGTTGTGGAAAACTAATTATATTTCCCTTCACCCTACCCTGCCCCTTCCATTTATTCTCTCTTTTGACCTTGACCATCCTCAGAAGGGTTTGCTTCTGATTACCCCCTCCCTCGATCTTCCCTCCCCTTCATTACCCCCTCACTCTCTTAACCCCTTCCCCACTATTTTCCTGTAGGACAAGAAAGATTTCCATACCCAATTGAGTGTGTATGGTATTCCCTCCTTAAGCCAAATCCAACAAGAACAAGATTCACTCATTCCCTCTGACCTTCCCCCACTTCCCCTCCACTGTAAAAGCCTTTTCTTGTCTGTTTTATGTGAGATAATTTATCCCATTCTACCTCTCCCTTTCTACTTCTCCCAGTATAATCCTCTCTCACTCTGTAATTTTATTCTCCAAATATCACCCCTTCATCTTCAACTCACTCTGTGTCCTCTATCTATCTATAACATTTTTTCCCCTCCAACTAACCTAATACTGACAAAGGTCTCATGAGTTACAAATATCATCTTTCCACGTAGGAATGTAAACAGTTCAACCTTAATAAGTCCCTTTTGATTTCTCTTTCCTGTTTACCTCTTCATGCTTCTCTTGTTTTGTATTTGAAAGTCACATTTTCTATTCAGCTCTGATCTTTTCATCAAGAATGCTTGAAAGCCCTCTATTTCACTGAATGACCATTTTTTCCCCTGAAGGATTATACTCAGTTTTGCTGGGTAGGTAATTTTTGGCTTTAATCCTGTCTCTTTTGACCTTTGGAATATTATATTCCAAGCCCTCTGGTCCCTAATTGTACAAGCTGCTAAATCTTGTGTTATCCTGATTGTGTTTCCACAATACTTGAATTGTTTCTTTTGGCTGCAGGCAATATTTTCTCCTTGACCTGGGAACTCTGGAATTTGGCTAATATATTCCTAGGAGTTTTCCTTTGGAGTTCTCTTTCAGGAGGTGATTGGTGGATTCTTTCCATTTCTATTTTATCCTTTGGTTCTAGAATATCAGGACAGTTTCCTTGATAATTTCTTGAAAGATGATGTCTAGGTTCTTTTTTGATCATGGCTTTCAGGTAATCCAATAATTTTTAAATTCTCTCTCCTGGATCTATTTTCCAGGTCGGTTGTTTTTCCAGTGAAATATCTCACATTGTCTTCTGTTTTTTCATTCTTTTGGTTTTGTTTTACAATGTCTTGATTTCTCGTAAAGTCACTGGCTTCCAATTGCTCCATTCTAATTTCCAAGGAAGTATTTTCCTCAGTGAGCTTTTGGGCTTTCTTTTCCATTTGGCCAATTCTGCTTTTGAAGGCACTCTTCTCCTCATTGGCTTTTTGGACCTCTTTTGCCATTTGGGTTCGGCTATTTTTAAGGTGTTAATTTCTTCAGTATTTTATTGGGTCTCCTTTAGCAAGCAAATGATTTTCTTGCATTACTCTCATTTCTCCTCCCAGTTTTTCTTCTACTTCTCTTACTTGCTTCTCAAAATCCGTTCTGAGCTCTTCCATGGCCTGGGACTGATTCTTATTTTTCTTGGAGGCTTTGGATGTAGCAGCTTTGATAATTTGTTTTCTTCTGGTCATATGTTTTGATCTTCTTTGTCACTAAAGAAAGATTCTATGGTCTGACTTTTTTGCACAGTTTGCTCATGTTCCTAGCCAATTACTTGAGTTTTAAATTCTTTGTTAAGGTAGGGTTCTACTTCCAATGTAGAGAATATACTGTCCCAAGCTTCAGGGGTTTTGTGCAGCTGTTTTCAGAGATACTTTTAGGAACCTGTAAATTTTCAGCTCTTCCAAGGGGTTTACTCTTTTCCTGACCTGTGCTCTAGTCTATTAGTGACCATAAGCACTCCTTTCTGTCCTGGAACTGTGAGAAGGATTCCTTCTTTATCACCCCTATAAGCTCCACCATGCCAACACTCCTCCTCGCCCCAGGACCACCACCTAGAACTGTGACAAGATCCAAGCAGAGGCAAAGCAAGAGAATCTTGCCTGAGAACCAGCAAAGAAATCCCTGCAATCATTCTCTTATCAGCCACTTGATTCCCCCTCCATCTCTGGGCTGTGCTCAGGAAGCAGCTGCCACCCTGGGGCTGTGCTGGGACTGGAGCTGGGACTAAGCTTCTCTCTCACAGCAGTCACTGACTTTTCCTACTGACCTTCTAAATTTTTTTGGCCTTTATGGGTTAAGAAGTCTGGAAACCACCACAGCTGCTAACGATTCAGTCCTCTGAGGGCTGCTCCAGGGGCGCTGAGGCCTGATCTTTGGGTGCATGCCCACACTGAACTGCGTTTGTCTCCCAGCCCACCACAAAAAGAGCTTTCTAATCAAGCATCCAGGTTGTCTTGGCCTGGAAATTTGTTTCACTCTGTCATTTTGTGGGTTCTGCTGCTCTAGAATTTGTTTAGAGCCATTTTTTTACAGGTATTTGGAGGGCTTTGGGGGAGAACTCAAGCAAGTTACTGCTTTCACTCTGCCATCTTGAAGGCTCTGCCTCAGCATTTAAATTTAAAGAAAAAATTAGCCCCAATATATATTTCCACATGGATCTCATGATAATCCCCTTCACAACACTCTACACTACAGTCAAACTGACTGGCTTACCACTTGTTCTACATACACAATATTCCATTTCCCATATCAATCCCTTCGAATAAGTATTTTCCAGGTAGAATGTTCTTCACCTTTACCTCTTGGAAACTCAAGCTCCCTTCAAAGTTCATTTCCAATGCCATCTCCTATAAGAGATGTTTCCTGATCACCCCAGTTATTAGCATGCCCTGCACTTGATATTACTTTGCTTTTATTTTTCAACTATTTTATATTTATTCATTATGTAATTGTTGTTTATCTACCAGTATAATGAAAGGTCCTCAAAGGCAGAAATATTTTTTTTAAAAATGTATGTCCAGTATCTGGAACACTAAAAAAATTGCTTATTCAACTGAATTAAAATAAAAACATTCCATATGGGTAAAGAAATAACAGAAAAAAGTTTCCCCCCCTAAATTCCTATTGTATATGTACCTAAAAAGTTATTTGGGGGATAAAAGAATACGTTGTGAATTGTAGTTGCTAACAGCAAGTATAAGGAAATAAAGTGTGATCTACAGAGCTCAATGCAAATTTAAAACTTCTCTTCTTATTACTGCCTCCTGGATTTCAGCCACAAAACGTATTGACCTTTTTTATTCCCTTCCGCCAGTGCTGCCAATCTTTGTTTACTTAGCGATTATCAATTCACCAGGGAAAAATGGGTCTTTCCTTGGCATTATTTCAAAGTTTAAAAGAGATTTTGACAGGGTAGATATCTCTTGGGATGAACAAAGTAAAGCTTTCTATCCCACAGTAAAATGATATTAAAAATTTGCAACCAAAACGCTGAAATGAACTTCATTTACCCTCACATATACATAAGAATGGATGACAAAAATAAACACACACTTAGGTAAATACCAATTCTAAAAAAGAAATATCATCAAATAGGGTCAAGTAATATATATCTACTTCCTGCCTTTCAAAAAGACACACATAAACCAGTGGTTTACAAAATAAACTTTATTTTAGATTTTAATTTTAAAGAAATATCAAAATTATGGTACAGCAGGAAGAAAAGAATACAGAAGAACACAGAGAAACAGGAAAAATAGGGAAAGTACAGAGAATATTTAGTATCTATTTGCAAAGATCACAGAATCATCTCCTTCTAAAGACTGAAATGAATTTACTTTCTCAATTTACACATGAAGAAACAGAGGCCCACATGGTTAAAATAAGTGATCCAACATGACCTAAGAAAGCAGTTCCAGCGAGAATCCAAATCTTTAGATAACAAGATCCAATTTTTTTTTCCTACCACCATTCTCCCTTCCTGAAATGATCTATCTCATCTACTGAAGTCATTGCTCTGACCACAGTTCATGTTTGTTTGGGCCATTCAGATTGGAAGAATGGTAAAACAGTTTTTCCGCCTTTATGCTGATTAATCATTTTAGTTATATCCAACTCTTCCTAACCCCATTTGGGACTTTCTTGACAAAGATACTGTGGGTTTTGCTATTTCCTTCTCTAGCTCATTTTATAGACCAAACAGGGTTAAGTGACTTGCCTGGGGTCACACAACTAGGGTCTGAGGCCACATTTGAATTCAGGTATTCCTGACCCCAGGCCTGGCAATTTATCCACTGCACCACCTAGCTGCCTTAAAGGTACATGTTATGAGAAATTCTATCCTGCAATCACTATGGAGAAAGTGGTTTAAAAAAAAAACACCTTTAAAGAGCTAAGTATAGTCTTTAAGTTATTTACTTAATGAAAGATTTAAAACAATTAGCACCTAATTAGCCATCCTACAGTAAAATAAAATTTCCACTTTGTTTAAACCATTAGACTTCCTTTCCCTAAGGGGAATCAGGGAAGATGACCACCTTAGTATGAGAGTGTCAAATGGGGCTAAAGACATTTCAAAAATTTTCTTTGAAATGTTCTATTTATGTTAGTGCCTGGAGTTTAGCTTTTCAAAATGAAGGTAAAATGGAAGGATTAAACATAATAATAATGTATCCCTAAACTATATATCATCTATACTTGGCACTTACCGTCTACTTTTCTCTGTCATTTGTACTTTGTCATCAACTTGATATGTGCCACTGAGCATTTTTCTTCCTCCGAGGGTCTTTAACGTATATTATGAAACTCTGCACTGAAATGCCAATGTGGAGTGGATAGAATACTGGATTTGGAGTCACAAAGACCTAGGTTATAATTCAGTACCAGTAACTTCTGAGCTATGATCTCAGTTATATCACGATTTATTTAAGCCTTAATTTTTTCACATGTCAAATGAGGATAATAATAGTACCTACCTCACACTGTTGTTATCAGGATCAAATGACATAACGAATATAAAACAATTTGCAAAACTTAAAATGTTATAAATATGTAATTATAGTTCTAATGCCCTCAAATGGCTGGGCCTAGCCCTAACAGGCAGAGGGAAGGGAACAGAGCAATAGAACTGTTAGTTCCCAATTATCTATGCTAATAGATTTCAGCCTTCTTTGTACATTTTTTCTACATAGTCTTTATCTTACAAAGCTCGCCCAATCTAACAACTAATAAAAATTATAATGATAAATAAAAATAATAGCTAACATTGATAGAGCACTTGCTACAGAGCATATCTCTAACCAGATAATTTCCAAATCAATTTCCCCAACTCTGACCTGTCCCCAAATCGCAGGCTATTAGTACTAAGATTCCTTAAATGGCACATAAATTACAACTTCCTGCTAGATAATTCTACCTTAATGTTGCACTGTCACCCCAAATTCAGAATCTGAAAATTAATAAATATATGTATATATATTCTTATGTATTTTTTTTGTGTGTATATATGTGTATATATATAATATATACACACAAGTATGCTGATAAATATTTTACTACTAGCTCTCAAAAAAAAATAACATATGGACATACAACACTTTTAAGTTTAATCTGCATTATTATCATTTTCTCCATCACTTTCTTAAGTCCAGAAATCAACAAAACAACAAATTAAGCCCTGGTTTGTAACATTTACCAATTTCTAATTTTCACACTGAAAATTTACCAATCAGTACTCAGGACCCTATGTAAACTGGTTCCAGCACACACCTTTTGTAAATGTATATGTATTCCTATGTGCAAAGTATATGGAATATCATACTTTTAATTTTTTATATTCCTTCTTCCTAGACATCCACATATAATCTTAGGAAAATAAATTAACCTCTCTGGGTTTTAGTTTCCTTATCTGCAAATTGAAAGTTAAACCACATGGCCTCTAAGATTTCATGACTCTGTGATAAACCCTGTCAATTTTCCCTTCCTTTCCATCATCTACGACTCTTGCTTTCCCATGACTACATCAACTGTTAATTGAAAAAAAAATTCAAATTTTTCAATCTCATGTTCATTGTCTTCTATGACCTGTCTCCAAACCAGTGATTTTCTTCTCATTGATCCATATTTAACTTTCTGTTCCTGCCAAACTATTCTATTCATTATCCTACAGGTACATCTTTATTTTTCTTCCCCTTTTCCTTTTTTCATACTGGATGCTCTATCATAATTCACTCCCTCATCATTTGTGCCTATTAAAATCCTAGTCACCAAAGATTGTTCACAACCTACTTCTTTTATAACAATGTATTCTCTGATCACTTCAGACTGAAATCTAGTCATTCTCATTTCAACTTACCCAACATCATGGTCAATTAATGGCGACCACAGTGTTCTGTTACTCTCAATCCAATACTATTCACATGACATTACTTCTTTCTAGTTATTTATATTATGTCTTTTTTCAACCAAGTTGCAAGGTCCTCCAAGGTCTGGATATGACAAACATGCTGAAGGAAACTCAGAAGTCATTGGGTCTGATCTACTCATTTAACATATAAGGAAACTGAGGCTCAAAGAGATTAAAAAACTTGCCCAACAACACATAGTTAATGAATGGCAAAACTGAATTATGACCAAAATCCTATGGCCACAAATCTTGTCTTTCCACTGGTACAATGTTACTTCCCATTTACTGAATGATGAACAACATCTTAACACAGATTAAATGTTGTCATGTACAGTGTTTTTTAGAAGTAGATTTACTTTTTTCATTATGCTCTGTTTAGGCTAATACTATTTTTTTTTTGAGAAAAGATATATGAGATATTAGAACTTTTAGAAATCCCTATACCCAGAGGGTAAGGGAAGGTAGATATAAGTCAGGTCAGAATTGTAAGTCTCCTTGGAAAATCTGTAAATTGGATAAATTAGGTGTGGGATTGTATTTACCCTTAGGTCTTCAAATGGTATATTCTATTCCCATAGCAAGATTTTTGAGGACACATCTATAATATGCACAATTTTTTACTAATGACTTACAAACATGAAAATGTTACAAAGAAATGTGATTTTTGCTCACATATAGTATTGCTTGAATGAACTACTATGAACATTTTGTTTTAAAGGTTAATACCCCACCTTCTTTAAAATGGCATCTAATAATTTAAAAATACCAATAAGATTTTACTATATTAATAATTTATAAAGATGGAAAGAGAGTGGGGATATTTAAGTTGAGATTTGAGCCTCACTTTTAATTTTAGAAAAAGAACATTTTGATACAATCTTTGCAGTATAAAAAAAGTAACAAAAATAACTTTCTGAAATGTAAATTTAAAAATAACCATTCCTTTTATTATGTAGGCAGAAATCATGGAAGTACCACAAGAGAAGGTATGGCAAAGGGAGGTGATTCAGTATTTCTTCAGAGGCTGTTTAAAAAATAGCATAAATGAAGTAGCTTAGCTGTACATTTAACAATTCATCTCTTTGGCTCTGATTTTGTTTTTCCTTCTTATCTCATAAATCCTTCAGAAAATGAAAGTTCTCGGTTTCAAAAAAACTAAACAGCAGAAGGAAAAAAAGAACAGACCTTGGAATTACAAAACAACAACAACAATTACAACCAAAACCCCTCCAAACCCATGGATTTGAATCCTGGTTCTGAAATTATTTAACTGTGTGAACTTGAGCAATCATTCTACTTCTCTGGGCCTCTACCAGCTCACCTGTGAAATGAATTGGTTGTCTGGAAAATCCCCCAATCCTTCCAGCACCAAGATCGTGACTTCTGTGATGCGGTGAGCAGCTTGATCTTAACTGTCTCACGACTCATGAAAGGCTAAATAGCTTGAAATACTTTGGAGATAGAAGCTAGATTTTTGCTTTAAGGGATGAATTATACTTACTGATCCAAATTCAGCCCAGTAATATTTTATTTGAGACAGAGGAGATGGCATGATACAGGTCTACCATGTTCAGCAACAGTAGGAATAGGATTCTCCTAGTCAGACCCTCTGGATTTTGAGACTGGCTCTGTCATTTACTGGCAATATGACCTTGGAGAAGTCAATTAACTTCTCTGAACCTGAGTTCCTAACCTGATCAATGGCATGATAATATTTGCAATACTTATTCTCAGAGAAAAGGATCAAACGATATAAAGTACTTTAAAATCATGATGTAAGATAAAAACATGAGCTATTCTTGCCTTAATATTCCATAGATGCCAGTACAATATTTGCTAAATGACCTACCTATCTTCCTTTCTGGTCATAGATGTCCTGAATAATATCCTCTATGAAAATTATATACAAATCATAGTTGAAGTATGCAATAGTCTACTTACATCTATAAATGTCTTTGTATTGACTATGCCATTTTAATTCTTCAAAGAACATGATTTTTTTTTTTCATGCTTTCATACCTACATTGTATCAGTGGAAGAATACTCAACTGTGTATGTGATATTATTCATATACATATTCCCATCAATAATATACATTTCAACATATCCACACCTGAACATCCTGTTCAGTTCTTATCCATGTACTCCACATAAGTCAACCTCAAAGGATACAATAAAAATCCCTGGAGATTTCCTCAATTTCTCTTGAAATTACAATAATTGTGGAGAGAATAGGCTATTATTCCTCAATCTCACAACATGACCAACCCATCTTTTCTTTTTTGAGCTTACATTTCTTTGGTGATATCCTTTACTCCAGCTCTTTAGAGGTCCATATCTGTTACATGGGGAGCCTAATCATACCCATCACGCATCTCTCTATTGTCCTCTGAGTGATACTCATTTGTAATTCTTTGGAGCCATCCCTTAAAACCTTCATCTTTAGAAACAATACTACCCCTAAACCCTTCCCTCCCCCAAGAGAGTTAATTAACTTGGCTTTAGAACCTTACATTGGAATTAAGCTCTCCAGACTGTTGGGTTAATGAAAACTCATTCCAACCCATTAAATTTAGACAGCTCCCAGACTACTGCTTCACCTCTCATCTAATCACATATGCCCTACTCATTATAGACATTTTGCCATTTACCCTGCCAGCACATACAAAACTTACCCCATTGTACACCTCTTGCTCTAAGAAAACTATAAGGTAATTTCAGGTCTACTACAAAATCATAACAATCTACTGTCTTATAGTTTCTTTCACCATCCCACTGTATACCAAAATTCCCTCCCCTAAGTCATCTTATTGCATGGGACACATCTTACTGAAAGAGAAGTTTTAGGTCAACATTCAGTTCCTCCAAATGAAACGTTGATTTTTTTTTTAATTAACAAGCATTAAGCATGGTGGAATCCAGCATTCTCCACATCTATCAATCAGTCAATTGTGCAACAGTAAAGATGTGGCTTACTGTGGAACATCATTCATGAAAGTATGCCTGTTTCCTCTTAATACCGTCATTAAAAATGTCCTTGATGCACATGTACGATTTCTCTTTAAAACTGCATTAAATGTGAAAGCAGACATTTAGGCTGATAGTTGTAGATGCTTCCTTTGGAAACTATTTTTTTCAATATTCATAAGATACAAGATTTTTCCCATGCTTTTCCAGGTTTTCATTCCTTTAGATGCTTTATGAATTGACTCCTTAATTGCTTGAGAAATGTGACAACTCCAGCATTATCTTCCACAAAACACATGTGTTTTATGCAGTTAGGTGGTACAATGGACACTGTACTAGGCCTGGAGTAAGGAAGACCTCAATTCAAATTTGACCTCTGATACTTACTTGCTGTGTGACTCTGGACAAGTCATTTAACTTCTGTTTACCTCAGTTTTCTCAACTATAGATTGAGGATAGTAACAGCACCTACAGGGCTATTGTAAGGATCAAGTGAGATAATATTTGTAAAGTGCTCAGCACAGTGCCTGGCACATAATAGGAGCTAAATAAATGCTTATTCTCTTACAGTTGCTTTATTTGTTTTTGCTTTTCCTCTTTAGCTCTCCTCTACATGGGGCATCCAATGCCATAATAGTGAAATCCAAATGTGTCAGTGTTATTTTCTTTGATGGTGAAGAGTTTGTTATAAAATATTTTTCGACCTTTTTTTCTGTCTTTTTTCAAATCCTGTTTATGACACATGCTAGCTGTGTGACATCTCAGTGCCCTTTAGTAATTCTCAAACTAGAATATGTAGAAGAATTATTTTAGGTATCAGCATAGGGCATTTCAACACCAGAATCTCTACACATATGAAAATATAGGCCAGATGTTGTGGTAGGGGAAAAAGGGGAGGTTCTAAATTACAGGGGTGTTGTGAAACAAAAATAATGCATGCATATTAATGCAGAATGAATGTAAAGTGCTTTGTAATCCTTAAAACCTCATCATTATTACTGAGTTGTTTATCACTGCTGTAATGCAATCCTTTTATTCCCTGATTAACTATCATATTCTCTGTAGAAGCTGTTCCAAGCCCTCTATACCACTGTCACCCCCTTCTCCTAGCAATACTGACATTACTGGGAAAAAAAAAAAGATAGTCAAAGCCTTCCTTGTGAGCTCCCTCATCTTCCCCCTCATCTATATGCCTGAAAATCCCTGTAAAGAACAGATTCTTAACCTGGGGTCCAGAGACAACCAATAGGTCCATTATTTTTTAATTAGAATTACCTCCGTATAACTGGTTTCCTTTATAGTCCTATGTGTTTTATTTTATGCATTCAAAGGCATTATTCTCAGAAGGGGTATATAAACCTCATCAAACAACTAAAGTTGTTATTCTTCTCTGAGAAAGAAGTAGTCATGCTTACCTAGGCCAATCGTTCTACTTGTGTCCTGGATTTTAATGCCTCTGATGTTCTTCAAGCATTTGCTCAACTGATTATTCTCCTCATTTCTCATTTTTTTTTTTGTGGCTCTTTCCCTGTAAACTACAAACATGCCAATGTCTACCTCATCCTTTAAAAATAAAACATTTAGCCCTCTTACCCCTTTAGGATATTGCCCCACTTCTCTCCTCCCTTTTACGGACAAACTCCTTGAAACAGCAGTCTATATACTTGCTTCCTTTCATTTCCTCAAAATCCACTTCACTTCTCAAGCAATTATAATCTGGCTTACAGCCAAGTCACTTAACTGAAAGGGGCTCTCTATAAGGGTTAGTATCAATGACCTCTTATCTGAAAACCTAACAGCCTTTTCTTAATCATCATTCTCCTTGACCTCTACATAGCTTTTGACATTCTTAACTACCTCCTCCTCCTGAGCATCCTTCTTCTTTACTACTTTGGCATCCATCACATTGCCCTCTCCTGGTTCTCTTCCTACCTGCCTGGACATTCCTCAGTCTCACTGTTAGACCATTATTCATCACCCAGCTCTCCTGAAATTCTCTCCTGAGCCCTTTTCAACTTTCTTCCTTGGCAATCTCATGTGGTCGCATAGATTCAATCAACTTTATGCAGATCTCCCTCTCACACACAGACATATGTATGTATCTATGTAAGTATGTAGATGGGTAGATGGTATCACTGTAATCCTCCTATTCATAAAATGGCACCATGTGCAAAATAGTTACTTAATAAAAGTTTGTTAAATTGAACTGCTGAGCAGGAATCAGTAACCATGATAGAAACATTCTGCCAATATAACCATAGCTCTGAAGTATGAACATGTTATTATTGCTAATGTTATCAGAAACAAGGTATTAAGATCAAAGAAGATAATAACTGTCAGTAATAGTTTCCTGAGGCAATAGCATTTGAAATATTATTATTAGAAGCAAAGCATCAAGAACCACCAAGGAAGATGATAACTAGGTCAGTGACAATCCCGAGGCAAGATAATTTGATGTCTCACTCTACTAGGATTTAAATGTAGCCCAAGATATCAAAAAGTTTGCTTTTCCTATGACTGAAAAAGTCTGAACATGCTACATTCTATTTATTCAAACCTCAGAGCACCTATGTCCTTAATCCAAAATTGGGTTTCAATTCTATCCGTTTTACTTATATGAAGAAAAGTTAATATTCAAAAATGTTCTAAGTATTCATTACTTAAAGAGGAGTGATAACGCCTAATCTTTAGCACAACTTAAGACTTACGTACAATTTAATATGTTGTTTCAAGGCTTAGAAAATTACTAAAGTCATAGTACTATTAATGGAATCTGAGAATTAAAGATTAAATATCTCTTTAGCCATTAGACATTTGGGGGGGGTGTAAATGGATATAAGTTTGTATTAAACAAATTCCACTTCTTCCTTCAGCATGAAGGCTTAGGAAAGGAACTAGCAGAAGCACTGAAAGAAAATGCTCTACATCTATTAAAAAATAACTGGACTTGAAAATCTATAATAAGCTCTAAGCAGCAGTGTACTGTCCTTTGGAAACAAGTGTGATTTATTGGTTGACATATCAATTGTCAAGTAATCAGACAGTAAATTTTATTTAGATATCATGAACCTTGTGTTGTGGGAGCCAGGAGCAGACACATCAGATGGAAAGTGCAATTTGGGAAATTACATACAGAAACAAATCTATTATTACTTTCCTCTGCACATGTATTTAAGGGGGAAAAAAAATCTCAACTTCCCTCTCATCTCCTTGATAATTTTTTTTTGTTTAGAAATAATGATTCAATGGTCTACGTCCAGTGCAAAATAGAGGGTTTGTCAATGGACTTTGCTTTTATGTTGTTTTTGTCAATGGGCTTTGCTTCAGTAAAATAGAAAGCTGAAACACCATGTAAATTCATGTTTGGTTTATATCTCTCTCCTTTACCACAGTCTGTTCGGTGGAAGAAAAAAAAAGCTGACAATATAAAATATTCTCTGCCTCCAGTTAATCCTACAGAAATGATGCTTTTATTTGCATAAGAATATGGTACTAAATAAAGGAACATTTTGAATTCCCTTCGTCTTCCCAATCCCTAATCCTTAGCTAGTTCTCAGATGCAATAATTAATTTAGACTCATAGAATCACAGAATCTTAGTTGGATAGGCCTTTAGGGAGCATCTAGCCCAAGCAACTGCCTGAACAAGACTTTGATCTGCAACATACATGGCAAGTGTTCGTCTAGCACTTGCTTAAAGACCTCTGCCAAACAAGACAAGGGAACTAGAAAACAGGGTGGGGAGAAGAAAGGCTGCTTAGGAGGCAGAGCAGTCAGGAGAGTGATTTGAGCTAGAAGGGAAGTGAACGTGACTGGGGTCCCCTTAAGCAATGAAGACCTCAGCTGGGGACTAACCAATCAGACCATCAAAGGCACCAAAGCCAGCAAAGCTGCTGCGGTGGTAGGACAGTCCCAAGAGTGAGTTAAGCTATGAGACCAATAGAATAAGTTCCATCTCTGCTTCCATGTAAGATCCCTTTAAATATGTCAAGACAGTTACCATGTTGCTTTTCTACAGGTTTAGCAGTGCATCCCAGAATGTCCTGTTTATCCCCTATCATGTAGTTAGCTTCCATTAAAATGTTTCAATTTTAATCTATTTTCCAGTAATTCTGGCAGTTTCTTGGCTTGTCTGTAATAATCTGTCTTGACTACAGTCACATCCATGCTAGATAGGTGTAAAATTTTCAAAAAGATTTCTGGCTTTTCTTTTGCAAGCTGCAGGATTGAGAAAGCCAGTCGTTTTCTTCACTTGTGCATTAGAAGGACTGAGATGACTTCCAAATATCTGTACTTCTTGACAGGCTGCTCTCCTAAAAGGTTATAACAATGTTTCCCATAAAGCCATCAACCTCCCCAGGTCAGCAGATCAGCACAAACTGAATTTTTCTTCAGGTGGTCTTGAAAGACGGACAAGTTGAGTCATCTTCTCTAGCACCTGTCAACTTTTACTGATCCTCAACTGGGAAGCCCTTAACCATCTTGGTTGCTTTCCTTTAAATGCTACCTATATTATCAGTCATTCCCAAAATGTTGCTTCCCAAAACAAAAAATAAATTCCAGAAGTGGGCTGACCAGGAAAGGGACTATCACCTGCCTAGTCTGACATACTACACCCTAGTAGACAGCTAGGTAGCACAATAGACAGAGTTCTGACCATGCCACAAAGAAAAATCTACAATGCAGCGTCAGCCAATTACTAACTGTGGGACCCTGGACGAGGCATTTAATTTCTCTTAGCCTCAGTTTCCTATTCTTTAAAAGGAAAGTGCCTATCTTACAGGGGTTTTTGGAAGACCAAATGAGGTAACATACGTAAAGTGCTATGTAAAACATAAAATGATATATAAATGCTACTGTCAAGATATTAGGAGACATCCTGTTTTCCAGAGCTAAGGCCCAACAAGCAAGATGTGCTCTGAGCTTGGCATAATAACAATCCTTTGTGCCCACTCTCTGGATTTGATGGTCCAGACCTCGGGAAAGCACCAACAGGCCCAGACATGAAGCCTTGCTATGAATGGACTTTTTGTCACTAGACAACCTTGCCTCACTGTTGCTGTTGTGCTCACTACTGTTGCTATACTACATTGCTTGACTCTTTGTCCAACCACAAGTATATAAATCAAGGTTCTGCAACATTAAAGTAGGTCCCTCCACTTGGGACAGAGCTCTGGCACACGTGCCCTTGCTTGTAAGCTATTTACCTCACTTTAAAATTAAATTCCTGACTCTCCTGTCTCTAGCCTGCTTTATTCTGCTCCAGCTACCCACAGGTTAGAGGCTGGTTCAGTCCAGTTGACACTAGCTATTATTATTTTTGTTACTACTTCTTTTTCAGATGTTCACTAATCTTAAAAAAAAAAAAAGGACCTATTTAGGAATGGAAGTCAAACTAGTTGACTTGTAGCTTAAAGACCATTTTCTCTTCCCTTTTTTGAAAACCAAGACATGCAGCCTTCTCCAATGCTATGGTACTTCTATTCCACATGATCTTTCAAAGATAACTCGGCAATTATATCTGCCAAATTCTGCAGAATTCACATTGGTGGGATGAGAAATTCATCATTTATTGCTTATCTTGCATATTAACTCTTCATTAGCCATTTATGTTCTGTCCTCTATAAAAGGGTAATGTTTAACTGAGTTGATCACTTAATATCCTGATGTTTGATTAAAGTTAACTAACAAGATGTTACACCTTGATACTTAACCAGGTAATAATAGCTCTGTTGAATCAATCAATCAATCAAACGCTTTTAAATCAGGTCTAAAAAGTCCTTTATTAATTAAGACATCTCTGAAAGCTACTGGATGATACAGCTGTGGTGCTGAATAGAAGCATATGTATATGTGGATTGGCTGATAAGGTGGCATTGCTGTTTGTTACCTGCCCATTGCATTCTGCTAATGCATCAAGTAGGCTGGGGGAATTGGAGTGACCCTGATTTATCTCCAGTGCACTCAGTAATGCAGTTTTCTTTTGTATTCTTATATTTTAGGGATAATTTGATTTAAATTTCTCCCCAGAAACAACTAGCATATGTATTGCTATCCCTTCAAACACATTTTTCTACCTCAAACACTCCTAAAACTTCTACTATTTTACTTCAGCCACCCACAGGGATGGGACGTATCTTAGGTTTCAATATCCATACCTGCATCATGTACTTGATTTTGAATTCTGAAATTCCCATCTCTGGTAACAATCTCTTTTCTTCCTTTTCCCCCTCTGTTTTATGCCTCCTAAGTCAATGTACCATGCTTAGTATAATCTCTAGTCCTTCTATCTCTCCGTGTCCACACAGTCTATGATAGCTGCTTGTCTCACTTTACTTTCATAATCCTGACCCCACAGTTGATCAGTCCAATTCCAACACTGTCATTCAATGCCCTTCTTACTAATTTTCATCACTGGATCACCCCCATCTTATGACTCTTCTCAAATCATTCTTCTAAACTGTTGAATAACCAACCACTGGAGAAAGCCAAGAAACCTTCTCATTTGGCTCTAATTCAAAGTTATATTTTCTGATACCAAAGGGGATTTGGTGGCTGCCTGGCCATCCTTTTATTCTTCCTTTATTGAATCTTTCTTCCATTCTACTCCTCTCACCATTCCAAACCTCTTTTTTCCTCAACTATACTCCCTGCCCCCTAACAAATCACCCTCACTATACCCTCTCAAAAGAGACTGCTGCCTCCTACTTTACAGAGAAAAATCAAGCCCATTTATTATGAGCTGCCTCATCTCCCCTAGTCTATATCTTGAAACCCCTCTCCATCATTAGCCATCTTTTCCTCCCTACTCCAATCTCTGAAGTGGACCTTTTGTTTGCCAAGGCTAATCCAGCTAAATCATCAAAGAACCCTAGATTCAAAGCTATGAGGGAACTCTGAGGTCATTCTAGTATAGTCCCTAAACTTGACATATAAGGAAAATGACTCTTAGGTTAAGGGATTTAACCACTCTCACACAAGTAATATGTAGCAAAAGCAAGATAGAAAACCAGTTCCTATGACTATAAATGCAGAACCATTTTTGGTGCGCCACATTGGCCTTGTCCTCTTTTTCCCATGCCCTTCTGCTTCACCTCAGAGTCTGCCCCATCAATAAGCTCTTGAACATTTCTTATCCTTGATCTCTCCCTATTAGCTTATTATCTCCAGCCTACAAATATGTTCATTTCTATATTTTTAAAAAGCCTTTAATTGGCCATGTCATCCCCTTAAGCTATTTTCTAGTTCTCTCCTCCCCTTCCCTCACCAGCTAGGTTGTATAGTTTATAGAGCACTGGAATTGAAATCAAGAAAACCCAAAGCAAGTCACTTAACCACTGTCCACTTTAGTTTCCAAATCTGTAAAAAAAAAAAAAGGGAATAAAAGCATTGTATAGATAAAATGATATAATAATTTAGTGTTTTGCAAGCCTTAAAGTGCTATGTGAATACTAGCTATTACTGGAGTCTATTGCATATGACAAGTTATGTCCTATGTCTTAAACCCATACACAGTATCTAGATGACATCTCTTTTTCATAGTAAGTTATCTAATACTACATAATGTTTGGGTGAGAGACATCATTATTCTTGAGGAGTGAGAGTTGAAGAAGCTTCTCAGAGTGGGCTCCCCCTTAGTCTTGGACTGTATAGCAACACATGCGAGACACTCAGAAAAAGGTAATCATGCCTCCCAGAATCTAGAAACAGTCAGGCCAGGAAGGCTTGAGGCTATCTTGTCCCAAGGAGGAAGCAAGAACATGGTGATTGTGTATCATTTACTTGTAAAGTTATTCCTGTTATGTTAAGGTATTCCTAATTCCTTTAAATGAAATTGCTTTAACTCTTAACTGAGCTTACCCAACATATAACCCCTGTCTCGGTAGAGATGCTTGTGTTTTGATTCTAAGTTGGTATATCCTGATTCTTCAAATCACTAGTTGCGTACTGGATGCTTCTCTACTGCCTACAAACATGCCCACCTCTCTCCCAACCCCAATACACCCTCACTTATCTGTCCTTCCCCACTAGCTATTGTCCTTTATCTCTCCTCCATTTTATATCTAATCTACTGCCTCCATTTCCCTTCTTCTCACTCTTTTCTTAACTACTGCAGTCTGATTTCTGACTTCATTATCAACTAAAATTGCTCTCTCCAAAGTTACTAATGATCTCTTCACGCCAAATTTTAAGGCAACTTTCCAGTCCTTCTTCTTCTTGACTTCTCTGCAGCTGACACTGATTTCTCTCTATTCCTTACCTCTAACGTTTGGGAAACTACTCTCTCCTGGTTTCCCTTCTATCTGACCATGCCTTTCCTGTCTCTTTTGCTGGATCTTTATTCATATCACTAACAGTGGGGGTCCAACAAAGCTCTGTCCTGCCTCATCTCTTTTCCCTCAGTACTATTTCACTTAGTGATCTCAACAGCTTCTATGGTTTCAGTTATCATTTCTATGCAAATGACTCACAGATCTGCATGTCCAGCCCTGACATCTCTCCCAACTCGTCTTGCATTTCCAAAAATCTTTTGGACATATTAAACTGAATATCCTATAGATAGATTAAACCTCAATATTTTCAAAATTAGACTTGTCTTACGCTGCCCCAGATCCTCCACTCTTCTTAAATTCCATATTACTGTCAAAAAAAAAAAAAAAACCAACAAACAACTATTATCCCAGTAACTCAGGATCACAACTTAGGATGTGCTCGACTTTTCACTCTCGCTCCTTCTCTGCTATGTCCAATCAGTGGTCAAGTACTACCATTTATGCCTTCATAACATCTCTTATATATGCCCCCTCCTATCTTCTGATACTGCAATCACACTTTCACCATCTCATGTTTGAACTACTGTAGCAGCAAGATGTGATTTCCTTGCCTCAAGTCTCTCTTCACTATAATCCATCCTCTAGTCAACTTGTCAAATTTCTCTTCTGGCTGGACTGATCATATCATCCCTCTAGTCAATAAATCCAGGTAGTTCCTATCACTTCCAGGATCAAAATAACCTGGCCTGCATGACTTCCCAATCTCCTTCCCTCTTCCCTCTTCCCTCTCCTCCCCCTCCCCTAGACAGCATGCAGTCTGATATACACTCTACTTATATATTCATACCAAATATATTTTCACGTTAGTCATGATGTAATGAAGAATTAGAACCAATGGGAGGAACCACAAGAAAGAAACAAAACAAAATGACAAAAGAAAAGGAGAGCTAATAGCATCCTTCCACCTGCATTCAGACTCCAAAGTTCCTCCTCTGGATGTGGATGGCATTTTCCATCCTGAGTCTTTTGGAGTTGTCTAAGATCCTTGCACTGCTGAGAAGAGCTAAGTCTATCATCACCAAGTCATCTAAGTCAGTCATAGCAAAATGTGGCTGTTACTGTGTACAATGTTCTCCTGGTTCTGTTCATTTCAATTGGCATCAGTTCGTATTAAGTCTTTCCAGGTTTTTAAACAACATATTGTAGGATAATGGTTTTTAATCCATTCTGCTATTGCTTCCATTTTATGGGATAGTTTATCCCATTCACATTGACAGTTATGATTACTATCCATGTCTTTCTATCCATCCTATTCCCCATTCATGCTTTTCTCTCTCCTTTCTCCCTTTCCCTCCTCACAAGAGTTTAGCTTTCGACCACCACCTCCCTCAGTCTGCCATCTCTTCTGTTAACCCCCTCCCTCTTCTTCCCCTTTACCCTTACTATTTCTTCCTTCCTTCCCTTCTATTCACCCCTCCCTTTTCTTGCCCCTTTCCCCTCCTACTTCCTATAGGGTAAGTTAGATTTCTATACCTAAATGATTATGTTATCCCTTTTGAGCCAAATCTGATGAGAGTGAGGTTCAAACAATGCTCATCCCCCCCCCTTCTTTCCCTCTATTGTAATAGGTTTTTGTGTCTTTTCATGTGATGTTAATTTACCCTTATCTGCCTCCTCCTTTCCTCTTCTCCCAAAACCACTTAGACTTTTTTTATCATCACATCAAAGTCAACTTACACCCATGCCCTCTGTCTAGGGATACTCCTCTTAAATATCTAATAATGATACAGTTCTTAAGAGTTACAAGTGTCATCTTCCCATGCAGGGATGTAAATAGTTTGCCCTTATTAAAATAGGCTGTTGTTTTTTTTCTTTCCTGTTTATCTTTTTATGCTTCTCTTGAGCCTTGTATTTGAAGATCAAACTTTCTTTTGAGCTCTTGTCTTTTTTATCAGGAAGGTTTGGAAGTCCCCTATTTCATTGAATGTCTATCTCCTCCCCTGAAAGATTATGCTCATTTTTGCTGGGCAATTAATGCTTAGTTGTAATGCAAGTCCTTTGCCTTATGGAATACTGTATTCCACAACCTCTGATCTTTTAATGTAGAAGCTGCAAAGTCCTTAGTAATCCTGACTGTGGTTCCATGATATTTAAATTGTTTCTTTCTGGCTGTTTGCAATATTTGCTCTTTGACCTGGTAATTTTGGAATTTGGCTACAATATTCCTTGGCGTTTTCAATTTGGGATCTCTTTCAGGAGGTGACTGGTGGATTCTTTCGATGAATATTTTACCCTCTGCTTCTAGGACCTCAGGGTAGTTTTCCTTGATTATTTCCTGAAAGATGCTATCCAGGCTCTTTTTTTTCATCATGGTGTTCAGGTAGACCAATAATTTTTAAATTGCCTTTCGTGGATCTATTTCAAGGTCAGCTGTTTTTACCAATGAGGCATTTTACTTTTTCTTCTATTTTTTTCATTCTTTTGACTTTGTTTGACTGATTCTTGATCTTTCATAGAGTCATTACCTTCCACTTGCCCAATTCTAATTTTTAATGAATTGTTTCCTTCTATTAGATTTTGTACCTCCGTTTCCATTTAGCCCATTTTACTTTTTAAGGAGTTCTTTTCAGTGAGTTTTTGTCCCTCCTTTTTCATTTGCCCAATTCTACTTTTTAAGGAGTTGATTTCTTCAATGTACTTTTTTTCCCATTTGGCCAATTGTATTTTTTAAGAACTTGTTTTCTACAGTTAATTTTTGTCCTTCCTTTTCCAAGCTATTGACTCTCTCTTGTATACCTCTCATTTCCTTTACCATTTTTTCTTCTCCCTCTTTTATTTGACTTATAAAATCCTTCTTGAGCATTTCCAAAAAGGCTTTTTAGCTTCAGACCAGTGCATATTCCCCTTTGAGGTTTTGGATGTGGTATATTGACAATGCTGTCCTCTTCTGAATTTGTGCCTTAAATCTTCCCTGTCACCATAATAACAATCTGTGGTACTGTCTGTTTCTGCTTTCTGCTCATGGTGTTTGCATATTTCCTGGCTTTTGAAGTTGAGCTGTCCTGCTGGAACACAGGGGGCACTGACCCAATCTTCTTGTGCTGAGTGCTGGGGACCTGGTCACTGGCTTTGTGTGCTGGGACCACAAGTGCTGGCAGCTGGAGGCTGTAGGGGTGTGGCAGCTTACCTGGTGTCGAGCTTTTGTCAGCAGCACTGGAGCTCTCAGGGTAGGGATAGGGGTCTAGCCCACGGAGGACATTGGCTCACTTTGGCTTTTTTATAGCACTCAAATGTGTGACTGCTAGAGGATGTCTGCCAGCCTCTGAAGCCTGCTGAAGCACTGAGAGATTTGGCTGCTGGAGAACACCGGCCCACATGGTGGTTTTCTGAGCTGGTGTTCACCAGTTCCTCTACTTATGCTGAGACACTTGGAGGATCCTGGTGTTGATGCTTTGCCTGAGCCATCACCCTGGGGCTCAGGACGTCCCCCTGGTTTGCTGAGATGGGGCTTGCTGGGGTGCTTCCTGTGCTGTACTGTTCCCCCTTCCCCAGAGGGAGAGGAGCCCTTCCCATAAATCCCCTAAGTTTCCTGGGCTACAAGACCACTATACTCTTTCTTTTGGCTCAGCTGTTCCAGGGTTTTTCCTAAGGTGATATTTCATAGGATTTCAGAGGTCAATAAGGGAGGGTGAGAACGACTTACTTCTTACACCACCATCTTGACTCCCAGACCAGAAGTCTCCCATCCATCTCTCTCTCTCTCTCTCTCTCTCTCTCTCTCTCTCTCTCTCTCTCTCTCTCTCTCTCTCTCTCTCTCTCTCTCTCTCTCTCTCTCTCACTACTGTAGAATACAATAGGACTATCACCTTTCTATTCCTGGAAGTTCTATCTCTTTTAATACAACTTAGTACTTCTCAGGACATTAGCTACCCAACATGCCCCCTTCCCATATTGTACAGGTGGTGAGACTGATTTTTTTTCTGCACTCAAAAGCAAGAATTTACATTTATCCTTATTCAATTTCAGCTTAGATTCAGTCAACTGCTCTAGCCCATCAAGATCTTTTTTTGGATCCTCATTCTGCTGACCAGCTTTGTATTCTCTACAAATCTGATGAGACTACCCTCTCTGCCTTTATTCAAGTCATCAATAAAAATGAAGATTGCTGGGGAGGGGGTATTACACTAGACTTCCTGCCACATGGATCAGGTCTTGCCTGGCTAATCTCATTTCCTTTTTTGACAGAATTACTGAAACCGGCAGAAGAAAGAAATGCTGTGAACACAGTTCAACATTTACTCTTGGAGTGTGGCCTTTCAATAAGTTCTGTAACCATTTGGTTGTATTAGTATCTTATCCGTGACTTTCCATTTTCCCCATATGAATTGTATGAGGCACACTGTAAAAGTTTTACTGAACTAGAGGTGAACTATGTCCACAGCATTTCTTTCTTCTACTGGTTTCAGTAATTCTGTCAAAAAAGGAAATGAGATAGCCAGGCAATACCTATTCATGATGAAGCCATGATGGCATCCATCTTCCCATTCTACATATTTAACCTCCACCTCCTTAACGATTCATTCTAGAATTTTCACAGGCATCACATTCAAGCTCAATGACCTATATTTTTTCCATACTCTGTTCTCTTCACTCTTTGAAAACTGGGGCAACATTCACCCTTCTCCTATGTTGTAATGTCTTTCCCATTTTTCCGTGATATTTCAAATGCTACTGTCAGTGGCTCAGCAATCACATCTTCCAGTTTTCTCAGTACCTGAGAACATAGTTCAACTGGGCCAGGTGTCTTGAATTTATCAAAAGCCACTTGGAGCTCTCTTACTATCCTGTTAATGACTTTTTATTGTCATTTCCAGGGCAAAGGTCTCTCTCCTTGGCAGATAAAACAGAAGCAAAACAAGAATTAAGTAGTTCTTTCTTTTATCCATTATTGGTTGTCATCTCATTCATTCTAATCCATGTTCCCATTCCTTTTTCGATCTTCCTTTTCTTCCTAACATAGCTTTAAAAACCTACTTGCTGCTAGCCTCAGCTCATCCTGAGCTTTCACATTACAGATATGTTTTTTACAGCACTATGCCACATTATTAAATTCACCTTCCTCTGTTATCTGGCCTTGTTTTCATCTTTTGTACATTTCTCTTTTAAATCTAATATAATTGGCAATTTCCCTGTGTAGATACATTAGTCCCTTCAGACAAATATTTTTCCTCCATCTTTCCTGGAATTACTTCTCTGTATGTCTTCAGAATTTCCTTCCTGACTATTTCCCATCCCATATGGTATGACTTCCCCATTATCACTTTACTCCATATTATCCTTACCTATATTTCCTCTGAACCTGGTAAAATCTGCTTTCCCCAAATCTTGAGAGCATGTCAGACTGTTCCCAGATTTTCTTTCCTTCTCCATCACAAAATAGGAGGCAGGGATCATTTTTTTCTATAGGGTGTCCCAAATTCCCATACTAGCAACTAGTTCCTCCCAATTAGTAAGAATCATCAGATCTAGAAGAGTATTCCCTTGTTGATTCTTCTATTTGTTGGTTAACATTATATTAGAAACTATGTTCCCTCTTATTCATGAACTGTGGTTATTTTTATATAAATACTTGAAGTGATGGATTTTGCTACTGGACCCCTTCTTAGAGTTTACCTCCTGTGGGCTCCAGGAAATTTAAATATTATTATTCATTCTTTGTGTCTACTCTCCATAGTATCTAACTTTGGGGCTACACAGATGGTCTTATCCCAGCCTTCTGCTTTTTTTAAAATATAGTTTAAAGCCCTTTTGATAATATTTGCAATACACTTGGCTAAGACATTCTTCCCAGCCATAGTGAAGTATATACCATTTCTTACTAGGAATCTGCCATCCCTGTACTTTAAATCCAAAACTTCAAGTCCCATTACCATATTACTTCCTTAGCCAGCTGTTTACTTCTTAAATTAAACTTTGTTTTCTGTATCCCTTACTTTTAATCATCAAAGAGGAAAAGAAAACATTTCCCCCTGTGATGTTCAGTTTCCTGCCCAGGACTTCATAATCACTGTCAATACTTTTTCAGTTCCTTCTGGTACTATCATTTGTACCCATATAAATTACCAGAAGTGGTAAGTGTAATTGGTTGTAATTGATTTTGATAACACTTGAGACGTTATCTGTTAGAACTGTGGGGATAAAAATTATCTAACCTACAATAAGAGAAATTGAGGCAGAGTTCTGAGCCAATAGCACTTTATTAAAGGGTCTATGGTCCCCTCTAATGAAGTGGACCTGAGATCTTCACAATCTGAGTTGCCCCCTCCTTTTAGGGCCTTATTTTTATAGTCTGATATCTAAATATTCAAGAACAGCTATACCAGATACAGAATAATTTCAATGGCCGACATATGATGCATAGACTAAAATAGGCAAAACAGTATATCAGCAGGGTCTTGAGTTGGGCAAAGCAAGGAATATCTCCACTGACTAGGTGGTCATGAGGTGGTCATAAGAAGGTCACAAGAAGGTCACAAGATGGGCACCTGCTCAGAGAATGATCTGGAGGCACAAAAATAATTTTAGTAGACTTTCCAAGTAGTTAAGGCACCTTTGTCACACTGGACTTGGTTAACACAAGAAAAACAATGGATGGCCTCCATCCAGCTTCCCACATTTACACAAGTGATCTTACCATCTGCAGCTCACAGCTCTGAGGCCAAATACGCAGAACACAGAACTCAGAATCTTATCAAATTGATTGATTCTGATTGGAATGGAGTAGAGGTCTTCAATGAATCAACTTCCTCATTACATGTGCCTAGGAAAACAACAGACCTCACTACTACTGCTAATAAGTCAAGAAAAATGTCCCCTACCTCTCAGAGGAGAATCACCAACTAATGCTACCCTTTCTTCTTTCTCTAATCCAAATTAGATAATTGCTCATAATAATATTTGTGGCTATATTATATAATTCCTTGAAGAACAAGAAGCTTCTCCCACCTCAGAGCATCCAGATCTTGAACAGCCTAAAATCTGTTTTCTAAGTTCCAATGCCCTTTTCCCTCTCCTTCCCTTTCTTCTCTGTATAATATTCTTTCACTTTCTAACACCCTTATAAGGATGTATAAGTATATATAATGTATAAGGAACAAAATATCTGAATTGAGAATGGAAGAAGCAAAATATTTTAAGTCATTTTTTTTTTAGAATAGTCCTCAAAAGAAAATGTAGGATTACTGGAAGAAAAAGTAAGAAAGGTTTAAAAAAAAATGCAGTTTTCTAAGAAGAGTTGAATTAGCAGGAAAGGAACTGACATTAAAAGGTAATGTCCCATGCATCCCTGAAAAAATTTGTTTGCTAATATTTCAATAACAATTAAAATATGAAACTCTACAAATTACTAAGAAAGCAAAGCAAGATTCAGGTTTTTTAATAAAGAGATTAGATTTCTTATCTTAATAGTTCTAAGTAGAGGTATGATTAAGAATTATAATTCTCTAAAATTACAAAGGGAAATGAGGCTGTTTTATGATGAAATTATTAATATTCACAACTTTTAAAACTCAGTAATCCTCACACACAAATTGTTAGGTTTCATTTAATATATAAGTTGTGACAAGATGGCTTCCAAAATAATGAAATGTCTTAAATAAGAACAAGAAGAGGTTAATCGTTAATTAGGGAGCTGAAGAATGGGTTATAAAAGGGCAACTGTTAAAATTGTTACATGTGTTAATGGTTTGGCTATTGGGCTTAAAAATCATCAAGGTCTAGATAGGGGAATAAGGTGAAGAATAGTCAATTTCTATTTTAAAATCCACATACATTAAACTTAAGAGTGACAAGATAGTGTTTACAATATTATTCCTTCAGGGAAAATGTATGCAATTTATTCCCTACAAATTATTTATTGGTTTTAAATAGTAATTTCCTTTGGGAACCTTGATTAAAATGTATAATTTAGATACATGGACACAAAGATGGCTATATGAACCTAATCACTGCTAAAAGATTTTTCCAAACCATTTCCTTCTGTTCCATTTCCTCAAAAGATGTGATTAACCACCAGTTCTATTCATTTCATAATCAGGCTATAGAATTAAAGCTTGTCACTTGGAAAATAACAACAAAATTCTTTGAGGAAATGAGCTTGCAGCTTCACGTGAGCAGATACTTTTACACAATCAGCAGTGGTACATCACCTTATATTTATTTTTTACTCTCTTTTGTAAGGAAACAAGGGCTTTTGGATTAAAAATACACAATACTGAATTTAACTAACAAAGAAAAGGCCTTACAAAAACTTTAACACAGAGAATCTCAAAAACAAGTTACTTCACTTACCTCATAATAGCTTCGAACTGCATTACAAAATGCTTCATCTGCTACGATTTGGGTTTCCCCATTAAGGAAGGCCAGAAATCGTTCTTTTAATATCTGCAACTGTTGTTTATTAAGCTGTAAAAATGACAGAAGATTGGGAGAAAGTTAGCTGCTAAAGCCCAATGTAAAGACATGTAAATGGTTTACTATAGGATAAATTTTACAAAAAGAATAACAATGTCATGTAGAAGTTTACAAAGGAAAATAAAAATTTCCTGATTATTTTGTCCATTTTTTCTGGTTCAATTTAAAATACTTATATTACCACCATAAAATCATTTTATAATACACAAGTACCTCTGAAATATAACTACTTCAGGGTCTTGTCATAGTATCTCTTCTATCTCCAAAATTCTGAAAAGGCCAATTTTTATATTCTGAATTTATAATGTTTATAGGTCACCAGATATAGCAAAATATCAAATGATTATTAATGAGATTAAATCTAAAATGAGGTTTTTAATATTTTGCTACCTGGAGTTCCATGACATACCATTTTCAAGCTTGAATGGATTTAAGATTCTTGAAGCAATGGACTGACTTGCTATTCTGAGATTCTCTAGATCACATCCTTTTGATTACTTTGAGTACAATACGCAAATATCAAATGAGGAATAATAAAATATAACCAAAATTATTTTCAAAGATCTGGCATCACGATGTGGAAATGAACACTGAAGTATGAATCAAACTAGCTGGAGTTTAAGTTTTCATTTGCCTTGGGGAAGAAGTTGGACTTTGGTTTCCTCACATGTAAAATGAGGAAATTATACTATCTAATTTCAATGATCCCATCTAATATGAACATTCTATGATCCTATAGTAATCAGCCATGGACAACTACAAGCTGAATTTGGGTAAGGAGTTGCACTACAGACAATAAAGCAAGTGTTGGAATGCATAAGGGGGAAAATAAAAAAAAAAATTCCATCATAGGCTCTATTACCAGAAAGAAATATGGTGAGTCTTGAGATAGCTACAAAGATGATAAAAAGTTTGGAAAATAAAACATATGTGAAAAAGCTAAGGGAAGCTGCATGAATTAGCCTAGGAAAGATGACTACACAAAATCAACTGAAATCTATGTTCAAAAATCATATTAAAATTCTATTCAAATATGATCCGTATTATGGGACATGATTTCTTTAACAAGATGCATTTCTAAAGAAACTTGACAGAGAAGGCAGTTTATAAAGAAGGTGTTGCTAGTAGCAACAGGCTGATTTAAAAAGTGCCCTATTCCATACAGATCAGTTTAAACAAGCTCTAGGCTGAGCAGAGAAGAAAGAGCTATTTCACTCTTCTACTAAAGTTAGTTCACGATTTTTTTTTGAGATGGGGAGAGAAGAAGATACTTTTATTGCCTCTGTGACATCACATTGTACATTTTTCCCCCTCCCTCTTAAAGAAGAAAGGGCTTTGGTACTAGAAAGGCAAACCTATCTTTCTTTAATTCAAGCAAACTAATAAAGAGTACAAATTATCTGTTGTCAAGATAGACAGATGATAACTATATGTTCAGGGATAAATAGATTACGTTACTTTGATGTAAAACTGATCTAGTTAAGACAAGACCATCAAGACAGATTTTTGGTTCTGTCTTCATACTCAAAGTCAGTTAAAAGTAGAAATGTTAAATATGCGTGATAAATGGTGAATCAGATTAATAAAATTAACTCAGTGAATTAGAGTGATAAAATTTTAGAGCCAGAAGGGCCATTTTACAAATTAGGGAATTGATGTCCAATTTAATCCAAACTAATCTCAATCTGTCATGCATTTATTAAGCACTTAAAGTGTACAAAACACTTCTAAAACTGTGAAACTACCAAATCTGAATAAGACTCAGTTCTTGCCTTCATTATATTGTGCAATATATTCTTAATTGGTAATATTCTGTAACCCATTCATTCCCATGATAAGTCTCTCAATTTTCCTTTAAGTGACCCTCAATTTTGATTTTTTGGACAGTGATGATTATTCACTCAAAGAGTAATTCTCTATAGATGGTGGGTTCCCCAAGATGACCCTTTTTTAAATTAATTTATTTTGATTTATCAACAATCACATTCATATGCTTTTGAGTTTAAATTTTTCTCCCCCTTTCTCCCCACCACCCTCCCCAAGATGGCGCACAATCTGATATATGATATATGGATATATAGATACATATAGATATATATTCTTATTAAACATATTTTCAGATTAGTGATGTTGTAACAATTAGAACCAAAAGGAGAAACCACCAGAAAGAGGAAACAAAACTCAACAGAAGAGAAAAAAAATAGCAAACATTATGCTTCGATCTGCATTCAAATTCCATAGTTCTTTCTTTGTATGTGGATAGCATTTTCCATCACAAGGCCTTTGGAGATGTCTTAGATCCTTGTATTGCTGGGAAGGGTTAAGTTTATCAATATTCGTCATCGTACAACATGGCTGTCATTGTGCACAATGTTCTCTTGGCTCTGCTCACTTCACTCAGAGTCAGACCATACATGTCTTTCCACATTTTTCTGAAGTCAGCCTGTTCATCATTTCTTATAGCACAACAGTATTCCATTACATTCATATGCTACAATTTGGTCAGCCATTCCCCACTGATGGGCATCCTCTCAATTTCCAATTCTTTGCCACCACAAAAAGAGCTGCTATGAATATTTTTGTACATGGGGGTCCTTTTCCCATTTGTACGATCTCTTTGGGATACAGCCCTAGAAGTGCTATTGCTAGGTCAAAGGGTATGCACATTTTTATAGCCCTTTGGGCATGGTTCCAAATTGCTCTCCAAAATGGTTGGATCATTTCACAACTCCACCAACAATGCATTAGTGTTCCAATTTTCCCACATCTTCTCCAACATTTATCATTTTCCTCTTCTGTCATGTTGGCCAATCTGATAGGTGTGATGTGGTACCTCAGACTTGTTTTGATTTGCATTTCTCTAATCAATAGTGATTTAGAGCATTTTTTCATATGACTATAGATGGCTTTAATCTCTTCACATGAGAACTGCCTGTTCATATCTTTTGACCATTTATCAATTGGGGAATGACTTGTATTCTTATAAATTTGACTTAATTCTCTATATATTTTAGAAATGAGGCCCTTATCAGGGAGACTGGTTGTAAAAAATTCTTTCCCAATTTTCTACCTTCCTTCTAATCTTAGTTGCATTGGCTTTGTTTGTGCAAAAACTTTTCAATTTAATGTAATCAAAGTTATCCATTTTGCTTCTTGTAATGTTCTCTATCACCTTTTTGGTCATGAATTCTTTTGTTCTCCACAGATCTGATAGGCAAACTACTCCTTGCTCTCCCAGTTTGCTTATAGTATCAGCCTTTATATCTAATCATGAACCCATTTTGACTTTATTTTGGTATATGGTGTGAGATTTGTCTATGCCTAGTTTCTGCCATACTCTTTTCCAGTTTTCCCAGCAGTTTTTTCAAAGAGTGGGTTCTTATCCCAGAAGCTGGGGTCTTTGGGTTTATCAAATAATAGATTACTATAGTCATTGACTACTGTGTCTTGCATATTTAACCTATTCCACTGATCCACCCCTATTTCTTAGCCAGTATAAGCAGTTTTGATGATTGCTGCTTTATAATACAATTTAAGATCTGGAATGGCTAGGCCACCTTCCCCTGCATTTCTTTTCATTAGTTCCTTGATATTCTGGACTTTTGTTCTTCCAAATGAATCTTGTTATTATTTTTTCTAACTCTATAAAATATTTTTGGTAGTTTGATTGGTATGGCACTGAATAAGTAAATTAGCTTAGGTAGGATTGTCATTTTTATTATATTAGCTCGGCCTACCCATGAGCAACTGATGTTTTTCCAATTATTTAGATCTGATTTTATTTGTGTGAAAAGTGTTTTGTAATTGTGTTCATAGAGTTCCTGGGTTTGTTTTGGGAGGTAGACTCCTAAATATTTTCTAATGTCTACAGTAAATTTAAATGGAATTTCCCTTTCTATCTCTTGCTGTTGGGCTTTGTTGGTAATATATAGAAATGCTGATGATTTATGTGGGTTTATTTTATAGCCTGCAACTTTGCTAAAGTTGTTTATTATTTCAAGTAGTTTTTTACTTGATTCTCTAGGATTCTCTAAGTATATCATCATGTCATCTGCAAAGAGTGATAGCTTTGTTTTTTCTTTGCCTATTCTAATACCTTCAATTTCTTTTTCTTCTCTTATTGCTAAAGCTAACATTTCCAGTACGATACTGAACAACAGTGGTGATAATGGACATCCTTGTTTCACCCCCGATCTTACTGGAAATGCTTCTAGCTTGTCCCTGTTATATATAATGCTTGCTGAAGGTTTTAGATAGATGCTATTTATTATTTTAAGGAAGACTCCATTTATACCTATGCTCTCTAGTGTTTTTAATAGGAATGGGTGTTGTATTTTGTCAAAAGCTTTTTCTGCCTCTATTGAGATGATCATGTGCTTTTTACCAAGATGATCCTTTTTGAAAATAACACTGCACTGGTTTATCTAGTCTTGGACTACTGGTTCTATTCTCCACTTCTGCAAAGGACCTGCAATATCCTCAATGTGGATTTTCACTTCAATGATGTAGGTCAGGATTTATTTTTGTCTGTACATTCTCTGACTCTCTGTGTCAATATTCTACCATAAGTTCACTATAGAGTCTGTTCAATGCCCTAAGAGCCACCCTCACACTTCCTTCACATCCAAATGATACTAAGCGAACATTCAGTCTCTCCATCACATATCACTTTTGTCACATGACCAACCCATCTTCTTTTTCAATCACACATTTCTTTGATGATGTACTTTACATCCCTTCTACAAAATACTTGTTTGTACTGTGTTACATCCTATGCATGTCCATTGTACACCTCAACTTTGCTCTTTAGATTTTTTTTATTCCTCACATTTTTCATTCAATTGTGTGATGGTAATGATATAGTCTATTGTGGAATATCATTTGCAAAAGTCCTCCTGTTCTCTTCTCATATTTTCACCAAGGCTACTTTCAAAGATGTATAAATTAATCTAAAAAAACCTTAATATAGATGGAATATTAGGTTTACTAATCAGTAGTTAAGGGTGTTCTCTAATTCACCATTTTTAATAATGTCACATTTTTTATGTCTTTGATATCTTCCCCTCTCTCAGGTACTTTGAGAACTGACCCCTCAACTCCTCAAAATTGTGTAATCTGCTTCACAGAACTTCTCTCTGTATGTTTAATTGGTCAAGTCAAACTGCTTTTGCTACCTTTGTTTTCTCATGGGACATTTGTACTTTCTCTGTAAGTTAATTTCCAGGATTTTAATAGCAGAGTACAAATATAGCAGCTCCCCTATCATTGATGGCAAAAAGAGTTTGATATAGAAGTCTGACTATATTTTTCAATATTGTGTCCATCTATTGTTCTTTTAATAGCATCCTTGAATGTCTATGGGATGATTTTGCTTAGTTGAGTTTCTTGCAGGGGTATGCTAGACTAAACTTAAATTTTCACTGTGAACATTTATACTTCAAAATCAGCAATGCTATAAATCAGGGCTTGATTTATTATTTTGCTGATTGACTAGCCTTAAGACTGTGATAGGAAAATATGTTAATAATGAAGAATAAACTTAAAAGTATATCATATATACATTTTTCAGAGCGTGGGTTTTTAAATATTTACCAGCACACCCCCACTTTCTTCCTAAAACTTCTTTAAACTGTATTTTCTTATTATCTGTTCCCACTATTCCATGAGATGATATTCTTCTGCCCAAGGCAAAGGTATTGCAAAGCCCAAAAATTCACAAAAGAAAGAGTCAATAAAAAAAAAAGTAGTCAGATATCCATACACAAATATACAAAGCAAAAGTAACAAGCAAGGTAAACTAGAAATTCTTTAACCTCATAACAGTTACCAAAACTTTGTAAAATAGAATTTATTATGGTATTAATGACAGTGTGACTGGAACAGGGGATCAAGTGTATGAACTTTTCATAAAAATTATTTGCCAAAATAAATTGTATTATATTCCCTGGGAATCTTTGAAATTGGCAAAAGTCATGGCCTGTTCAAATAAATTCACCAAAAACTCATTCAGGTTACTTTGTTATTATCCTTTCTGGAGACAAAGCAATGATCAGTTGACCTCTAAATATTGCTTCTAGGTAATCTGAAGACTTGACTGAATAGCTTTAAGTGACATATTCATTCTTTAAAACAATTCCCCTTTCCTCTATAGAAGAAAACATTTTCAGTTATTATTTTATATCAGTTAACAAGATTTCTAACCTTTATTCACTTACTTCAAAGCTTTAATACTTAAAACTAAGATATTTTGAACATTAATTATTACTCTTTAAATATTAATCTATTTAATTATAACCTAGACCATATCTCTACATCTTCTAAACAGAATCAGAATAATTTACTTGGTCAAAAGTTTTACTAAAATCTAAGTAGGCTGTCTCTCTGTCACATTGCCATCATTCGCCAATCTAATAATCCTGTCAACAAGGTTAGTTTGGCATGAATTGTTAATAATAAAGAAAGGCAGGTTTTCTTTGAACATCACCTCCTTTTGTAGATGTTTATTAGTTATCCTTTTAATGGGTTCTAGCCAAGTTCAATAATTTGCAGATTTAACTGTCTTTTCTTAAAAATCAGAGTACCATTTGCAATTATCTCATCCTATGGCATCTCTCTAGTTTTCCAAAAAGTTTCAAAGATCATTAACAAATGACTTAATCATACACACAAATTCATTAACTTTGTTAGGGTGTAATTCTTTTGGATGATGGATGACTTGTTCTGACAAAATCAGGCATCAACTCCCAACATAGCCATTATTGTTCTACCTTTTCAAGTAAAAAAGAAAAATCTTTTTATGGCAGGGAAAACAAGCAAAATTAGAGCGTACCAGCTCATTCTTTTATCCATCATCAGTTAAAATAATTTCATATACCTGTGCAGCAGTCCTATCACTTCTCTGGCCTTCCTATTTTGCCCTAATATAGCTTTCTGTCATTCTTAACTTCCCTCATCTTTTTTTCAGCTCATTCTCAGCCTTGGCATTATTGACAATACTCTAATAGGGCCATTCTATATTTTTATTTACTGTTACCTATTCTTTCTCCAGTCTTCTGTACATGTCATTTTAAAACCTAATCTGATAATTTCCTATGCATTTGCATGAGTCTTTCTAGACCATTCCTTTGTTCTCCTCTTTAGAACTTTGTTTCTTCACTAATTCTTCCTATGTTCAAAATCTTATTCTTCAGAGAATCTCCTCATTCCTCATCTGACTTCTCTGCAGAACATTTTTTCATAGGATCTTTACAGTCCCTCCTCTGAATCTGTTCTTGAAAGGTTTAGGATTTATGTCAGACTATTCCTAAATATTTTTCTCTTATTCGACAATAAAATCTAATTGAGTGGTAATTTGTCCCTAAAGTTTTCATCTTCCACTCCAGCAAAATTAGTCCTTTTTAGTGTGAATTGTATCTAGAAAGATGATTTTTTTTTAAATGAAACTAAAAATATTAGTTAGCCTGCTTTGAGCTGAGAGTACTTTCTAGGAGAGATTCCGAAAACTGACACCTTCCATCTCTACTGCTTGTTTGTCATGCCTCTATGCCAAGATCGTGATCTTTTTCTTGGACTCCCCACTTGCTTCCTCTTCCAGTCCAGGTGTTTATGATACTCTGCAATGACAATATCTCTTCTGTTTCTTGGTCAGTTGATCTTTACACAAATTCTGTCCATTATGCTTCCCCCTCTTGTTCATACATTTCTTCACGTGTCTCTTCTTTTAAAAGACAACAATATAGCCTTTTTCCTTTGCCTATCCTGTTTATTTTAAATAAAAGTATAGACTTTCAGAGCCATATTCCAGTTATGGGTCCCAAATGTGGGGAGAAAATAGTAATCATAATTATTTTGCAACATTTTGATAAACTAACAATGCAGAAATCCCTCAACTATCTGGTGGCCTAATGTCAGAAAGTTCCCAAACAGTTTGCAAGAACAAAATAAAGCATATTGTCTCAGCCACTGTGGTTATATTACTTGCTGTCCTTGCATAAGAGATCCTGCAGTTTTGTCCAAAAGGACTTCTTTCCCAAATTAAAATTATTTGGTCTCTTCTTTTTGTCTCCTTGCCTTAAACAAGGAATGTTTTCTTATTCCAATAATAAATGTTGTCAGTTGTATTCCAAGTACTCTCCTTTTCTCTTTTGTTTGATTCTCCTCTTTCTCTACTCCTTCCTTTTCTGTGAAATTTCTGTGAAATTCTGTGAAATGCTATACTTATCTATCCAAAATTGCTGCCGAATGCTGCTGATTAGTTGTGTACTCTAAGCAGGCCTGAAAGGATTAGTGGGGACAATATTCTTTTAAGATGCTTATAAATCACTTTGCTTTCAGTTTGGTCTCCTATCTTTGACTCATTATCATTGAACCACCATCAAAAGATATGCTACTCCTAGGAAGTCAAGACAATTCCTCAATACAATCCAACAGGTCTCAGTTATAACTATGATATCAAGGCTTTAGTTAGGATTTCTAGTTCATCTTACTGACTGCACACCGTTTCTTACATTTGTGTACAACAGAGACAAGATATTTTTTGCTGATTCTCTTTCTTGGTTCTCTGAACTACTCATGTCTAGAATTAACTAAGCTCACCTAGGCCTTCACTACTGTATGGAAAACCTTCTACTACTTTTTGATTAACTCTCTATCACATACCCGCTAGCGTTCTTCAAAATCTCTCTTCAGGCCAGTTATACCATCCCTTACACCCAGCTCTTCACCTCAGAAGGCATAACAATGATTTACTGAGAAAATTTAAGCTATTCCTTGGGTGTTCCCTCTTCTTTCCAGTTCTATCCCTCAAATCCCCTTAATACCATTACTTAATAAAATTTCTTCTGTCCTTTCCTCTACCTTTTCTCTAATATCTGAAAAAGAAGGGCCCTTCTCGCAAGAGACAATCGCCCTATTTGTGCTTGATCCCACTCCCTCTAATCTCCTCGGGATGCTCACTGTACCTTCCAAACCGTATGTTCTGTTACTTCCTTAAACCTTTCCTCCACTGCAGACAAATCGAGTTATTCACCATTCCCTGCTCACAGCACAATACCTTGTGCATACTGAGCGTTTAAACAAATATTTATTGAAAAGAAAATATATCTGCTTCAATGCCTCACCTCCTGACTGTGACAATGCATCCTCAATAGTGCTAAGTGCCATTTTTTTTCTTTTCTATGTAAATCACCTCATCCCTAACCTCTAACACAACGCTCTGCCATAGGCAAATATTTGCTGAGTAAGTGAAAGTATGAATTAAATCAAATAATATTCAGGCAGTTTTTGTTTGCCATCTTTGTCCATGTTTTTGAAGAAGTAACAGCTGTACACAGTTGCAGAGTCTGGGTTAAGGCAGGGAACTATAATACAATGAGTACTGAACTGGCAGTCGAGAGACCTTAGTTGTAATCCCTGTTTTGGCATTCACTCAATGGGCAAACTTAAGTAATTTAAACTCTTGAGGTCTGTTTCTCATTCAAACTATGACATTCTACAGTTCAAGGCTTTGTCCTAAATTCCCCTAGAAAGAGAGCTAGGATTGATTTTGTAAATATATATGCAAAGACAGGTACATTTTTAATGTATTTAGGTGCTCCACATTTATTATGTGATGATGTATTTAATTAGTAGATAATGAAAAATTAGAAAGCAACTATGAACAAAACGAAACTTACAAGTAACACCCTTTTTAAAAGAGAAACTTTTTGATAATAAAAATAAAAACATTACATTAGGATATATAAAACTGCATAGACAATATAAATCCTTTAATTATAGAAACAATTTTCAGAATTATTTCAAAAGGCATCTTCACCTTTCAAAAATGGTCTCCCCAAAGCCATTCTAATTCAAAGGGAACATCATAAATATATTTTTATTATCAACATTAATATATTTATGGGATTTAAGCTAATGAAATTCCTCATCAAGATCAACATTAAAAGAACTAAACACATCCTCTGTGCATTCCCTTAGATTTCTCTTTCTAGAAGCAATATTGTTTTCTGTCATGAATGTTACTGATAAGCAAAGGTAAATGTTTAACATATTTATTCAAAAACTAAGGTATAAAAAGATGGGAACCCTGGAAATGATTGCTGAAATAAATGTCATGAACCAAGACCTTTCAAGAAGCATGCTTTTAGAAGCAGTTAAGTGTCACAGTGAATACAACTCTGGCCTTGGAGTCAGGAGGACCTGAGTTCAAATCCGGCCTCAGACACTTGACACTTACTAGTTATGTGACCCTGGGCAAGTCACTTAACCCAGACTGCCTCACCAAAAAAAAATTTAAAAAAAATAAAAAGACATGCTCTTAAGAAGAGGGGAGGGAGGAGTCAAGAAGCAGCAACCCAGTCAAGCTCTCTCAACATTCCCCTCCAAACAACTTTAAAATAATGCCATAAATCATATTTTGGAGCTACAGAGCCAACAAACACAGTGATTACATTTTTCCAGCCTAAGACAACTTAAGGGGTAAGCTGGAGGGCCTTGGAGATGGTGGCAGTGGCAGCAGCAACTCTGGAAGAAGTTCCCAGCCCAGAGACAATCGTAAGGATTTGGATGACTGTTCAGAAAATGAGTACAGGGGACTCTGTACTGGCACTGGGTATAGCTGGTGCTGACTTGTAAATCTATTGCTCATATGCAATTCCTGGTCACACTTCCAGGGTGGATAGGAGTGTTTGTAATCATTCACACAGGAGAAGGGACCTGGTCACAGTTCCAGCACAGAGAGGAGTGCTAGCACTTGTGGCTGCAGGAGAGTAGGGGACCAATTCACAGTTGCAGGGCCAAGAGGAGCACTAGCAATTGCAGCCGGGAATACGGACCCTTCCTAAGCAAACAGCAGAAGGCAGACCAAGAGAAAACAGTGACCATGCCTCTCCCCAGATCACACACACACACACCTCCTTCAAAGCACCAAACACCTGCAGATGCCCAGAACTAGCTCTGAAAACAGTAGCATGAAAAATCTTGAAGCTTGGTAAAGCTGCTTTCCCACCCCCAGTTGAGCACAGCCCAACTTCAACATAAAGTTCAAGGTCTAGAAACAGGCAGGAAAAAATGAGCCAACAATAAAGAAAGAATTTGACCATAAAAAGCTATTGTGGTGACAGGGAAGGCGAAGACACAAATTCAGAAAAAGACAACAATGTTCAAAACGCTACAACCAAAGCCTCAAAGAAAAATGTTAATGGGACAGAAGCCCAAGAAAAAATCCTGGAGGAGTTACAGAGATAAGAGTGGAAGAAGGAAAATTAAGCAAAGAAATGTGGTTCTGAGCCAAGACGGCAAATCTGAAAGCATTTTAAAAGTCAAATAAGAGAGGTAGAAGAAAAACTTGGAAAAGAAATGGGAGGTATGCAAAGGAAAGTCAATAGCTTGGAAAAAAGAAGGGCAAAAATTAACTGTAGAAAACAAGTCCTTAAAAAATACAATTGACAAAATGGGGGGAAAAGTACACTGAGGAAAACAACTCCTTAAAAAGTAGAATTGGCCAAATGGAAAAGGAGGACAAAAACTCACTGAAGAGGACTCCTTAAAAAAGTAAAATGGGCTAAATGGAAAAGGAGTTATACAATCTAATAGAAGAAAACAATTCATTAAAAATTAAATTTGGTCATTATTGATTAGAGAAATGCAAATCAAAACAACTCTGAGGTACCACATCACACCTATCAGATTGGCCAACATGGCAAAACAGGAAAATAATAAATGCTGGAGAAGATGTGGGAAAATTGGAACACTAATACATTGTTGGTGGAGTTGTGAAATGATCCAACCATTTTGGAGAACAATTTGGAACTATGCCCAAAGGGCTACAAAAATGTGCACACCCTTTGATCCAGCAATAGCACTTCTAGGGCTATATCCCAAAGAGATCATACAAATGGGGAAAAGACCCACATGTACAAAAATATTCATAGCAGCTCTTTTTGTGGTGTCAAAGAATTGGTAATCAAGAGGATGCCCATCAACTGGGGAATGGCTGAACAAGATGTGGTATATGAATGTGATGGAATACTATTGTGCTATAAGAAATGATGAACAGAATGTCTTTGGTGGGGGGGCTGAGCCAAGATGGCGGAGTGAAAGCAGTGACTTGCTTGAGCTCTCCCCCAAACCCCTCCAAATACTCATAAAAAACGGCTCTAAACAAATTCTGAAGCAGCAGAACCCACAAAAAGACAGAGTGAAACAAATTTCCAGCCCAAGACAACCTGGATGATTCATCAGAAAGGTGTATCAGGCTGGGCTGGGAGCCCAGCACAGCGTGGGTGCGCAGGCTGCAGCAAACCTGGAGCAGGCCTCAGAGGACTGAATCTCGGGCAGCTGTGGAGGTTCCAGACTCCTCAATCCATGAATGCCAAAGACAACTTAGAAGGTCAGTGGGAAAGTCTGTTTCTGTCTGTGGTCAGAGAGGAAGGCGGGGTTTCAGCTCCATTCCCCAAGAGCCTGGCGGGGGGGGGGCAGCTGCTTCCCAAGCTTCGGGCCCACAGACTGAGGGGGAATCCAGTGGCTGATCAGAGAGGGACTGCAGGGATCTCTTTGCCAGTGCTGAGGCAGGAATCTCTTGCTTTGCCTGTGTGGATCTGGGTCACAGCTCTGGGCGGCAGTGCTGGGGTGAGGAGGAGCAATGGCCTGGTGGAGCTTGTAGTGGCTGTGGAGAGGAACCCCTCCTCACAGTTACGGGTCAGATAGGAATACTTGTGGGCACAGGCCAGGAAAGGAGTAAACACCTCGCCCCTTATCATACCACCTTGGAAGAACTGAAAATTTACAAGTCCCTACAAGTATCTCTGAAAACAGCTATACAAACCCCCCAAAGCTTGGGACAGTACACTCTCCACATTGGAATCAGACTCTTACCTTAACAAGGAGTTTATAACTCAAGTAATTAGCTGGGATCATGAGAAAGCAGCACAAAAAGAGTCAGACTATATTATCTTACTTTGGTGAAAAAGAAGATCAAAATATACAACCAGAAGAAGACAACAAAATCAAAGCTCCTACATCCAAAGCCTCCAAGAAAAATATGAATCAGTCCCAGGCCTTGGAAGAGCTCAAAAGGGATTTTGAGAAGCAAGTAAGGGAAGTAGAGGAAAAACTGGGAAGAGAAATGAGAGTGATGCAAGAAAATCATGAAAAACAAGTCAACAGCTTGCTAAAGGAGACCCAAAAAATACTGAAGAAAATAACACCTTAAAAAACAGCCTAACCCAAATGGCAAAAGAGGTCCAAAAAGCCAATGAGGAGAAAATGCCCTAAAAAGAAAAATTGGCCAAATGGAAAAGAAAAAAATACTTCCTTAAAAATTAGAATAGAGCAATTGGAAGCAGTGACTTTATGAGAAATCAAGACACTGTAAAACAAATCCAAAAGAATGAAAAATTAGAAAACAATGTGAAATATCTCATTGGAAAAGCAACTGACCTGGAAAATAGATCCAGGAGAGAGAATTTAAAAATTATTGGACTATCTGAAAGCCATGATCAAAAAAGAGCCTAGACATCATCTTTCAAGAAATTATCAAGGAAAACTGCCCTGATATTTAGAACCAGAGGGCAAAATAGAAATTGAAAGAATCCACAGATCTCCTCCTGAAAGAGATGCCCAAAGGAAAACTCCTAGGAATATTATAGCCAAATTCCAGAGTTCCCAGGTCAAGGAGAAAATATTACAAGCTGCCAGAAGGAAACAATTCAAGTACTGTGGAAACACAATCAGGATAACACAAGATTTAGCAGCTTCTACATTAAAGGACCGGGCATGGAATATAATATTCCGGAGGGCAAAGGAGATAGGATTACAACCAAGAATCACCTACCCAGCAAAACTGAGTATAATCCTTCAGGGGAAAAAATGGTCATTCAGTGAAATAGAGGACTTTCAAGCATTCCTGATGAAAAGACCAGAGCTGAATAGAAAATTTGACTTTCAAATACAGGACTCAGTGGAACATGAAGAGGTAAACAGGAAAGAGAAATCATAAGAGACTTATTAAGACTGAACTGTTTACATTCCTGCATGGAAAGATGATATTTGTAACTCATGAGAAATTAGGGTAGTTGAAGGGAAAAAACTGTGTATAGATAGATAGATAGATAGATAGATAGATAGATAGATAGATAGAAGATAGATAGATAGAAGAGATAGATAGATAGATGATAGATAGATAGGCACAGGGTGAGTTGAAGATTAAGGGGTCATATCTGGAGAATAAAATTAAGGGATGAGAGAGGATGATACTCGGAGAAGAAAGGGAGAGGTAGAATGGGGTAAATTATCTCACAAAAAAAAAGACAGAAAAGAAAAGTCTCTCACAGTGGAGGGGAAACAGGGGAAGGTGAGAGGGAATGAGGAATCTTATTCTCATAGGATTTGGCTTAAGGAGAATAACATACACATTCAATTGGGTATGGAAATCTGTCTTACCCTACAGGAAAATAGGGGGAGAAGGGGACAAGAGAGCAGGGGGTGATAGAGAGGAGGGCAGATTGGGAAAGGGGTAATCAGAAGCAAATACTTCTGAGGAGGGACAGGGTCAAAAGAAAGAATAGAATAAATGGGAGGGCAGGATAGGAGTAAGGGAAATAGAGTTAGTTTTTCACAACATGTCTAGTAAGGAAGTGTTTTGCATAACTGCACATGTACAACCTATATTGAGTTGCTTGCCTTTTCAATGAGGGTGGGTGGGGAGGGAGGAAGGGAGAAAATTTGGAACTCAAAGTTTTAAAAACACATGTTTTTTTAAAAAAATGTTTTCACATGCAACTGGGAAATAAGAAATACAGGAAATGGGGTACAGAAGTCTATCCTGCTGTACAGGAAAACAGAAGGGGAAGGGGATAAGAGAAGGGAGGGGGAGAGACAGAAGAGAAGGTATGCCAGGGGAAGGGGTATTCAGAATGCATGCCATCTTGGGGTGGGGGGAGGGGTGAGAAATTTGGAACTCAAAAACTTGTGGAAGTGAATATTGAAAACTATAAATCAATAAATTTATATTAAAGCTAAAAAACAAACAAACAAACAAAAGAAATGATGAACAGGCTGACTTCAGAAAAACCTGGAAAGACTTATACAGTCTGACGCTGAGTGAAGTGAGTAGAACCAAGAGGACTTTGTACACAATAACAGCCATGTTATGCAATGACTAATATTGTTAAACTGAACCCTTCTCAGCATTATGAGACCTAAGACATCTCCAGAGGCCTCAGGATAGAAAATGCTCTCCACATCCAAAGAAAGAACTATGGAAGCTGACTCACTATCACTTATTTTTACCTTCTGTTGAGTTTTGTTTCATCTTTCTGATGGTTCCTCCTATTGGTTTGAATTTTTACTTACAACTTCACTAATGCGAAAATATGTTTAATGGGTATGTAAATGTAAAGCCTATATCAGATTGTGCACCATCTTGGGGAGGGTGGTGGGGAGGAAGGGGGAGAAAAATTTTAAACTTAAAAGCATATGGAAGTGATTGTTGATAAATCAGAATAAATTAATCAAGTTTTTTATAAAAAATTAGATTTCGGCAAGTGGAAGCTAGTGACTCTATGAGAGAGCAAGAAACAGTAAAACAAAATCAAAAGAATAAAAAAAAATTGAAGAAAACATAAAATACCTCATTGGTAAAGCAAGTGACCGGGAAAATAGATCCAGGAAAGATAATTTTAAAATTATTGGTCTACTTGAAAACCATGATGAAAAAAAGAGCCTGGACAGCATCTTTCAGGAAATAATCAAGGAAAAGTGCCCTGAGGTCCTAGAACTAGAGTCATTGAAAGAATCCACCCATCAGCTCCTGAAAGAGATCCCAAATTGAAAGCACCAAGGAATATAGTAGCCAAATTCCAAAATTACCAGGTCAAAGAGAAAATACTGCAAGCAGCAAAAAAGAAACAATTTAAATATCATGGAACCACAGTCAGGATTATGAAGGACCTTGCAGCTTCTATATTAAAAAAATTAGAGGGCATGAAATAAGATATTCCATAAGGCCAAGGAGCTTGGTTACAATCAAGGATCGACTACCCAGCGAAACTGAGCATAATCTTTCAGGGGAGGAGATGGGACATTCAATGAAATAGAGGACTTCCAAACCTTCCTGATAAGAAGACCAGAGCTCAATAGAAAGTGTGATCTTCAAATACAAGACTCAAGACAGGCATAAAAAGGTCAAGAAAAAATGTATTATTAATAAGGACAAACTGTTTACATCCCTACAAGGGAAGATATCATTTGTAACTCTTGAGAATTGTATTGTTATTGTGCTATTTAAAAGGGATATACACAGACAGAGGGAATGGGTATAACTTGACTTTGATGTGATGACAAAAAATCTAATTTAGTGGTGAAAAGGGATTGTACAGGGAAAAGAGGAAAGGAGTATGCAGACAAGGGTAAATTACATCACATGAAAAGGCACAAAAACCTATTACAGTAGAGGGAAAGAAGGGGCGGAGATGGGCATTGTTTGAACCTTATTCTTATCACATTTGGCTCAAAGAAGGAATAACATAATCAGGTACAGAAATCTAACTTACCTTATAGGAAGTAGGAGGGGAAAGGGGCAAGAAAAGAGAGGGGTTGGATAGAAGTGAGGGCAGACTGAGGCAGGTGGTGGTCAAAAGCAAAGCTCTCCCATAAAACTACTGTGCTATAAAAAATGATAAGGAAGATGGTTTCAGAAAAACATGGAAAACTTTCCTGAGTTAATGAAGTGAGTGAAATGAGATCACTGAAATAGTAACAGGAATGTAATGATGATTAACTGTGAAAGACTTAGCTACTGTGATCAATACAATGAACCAAGATAATTCCAAAGGACTCATGATGAAAAATGCTCTCCACCTTCAGAGAAAGAACTGATGAACTCTGAGCGCAAACTGAAGCATATTTTCTCTTTCTTTATATTTCTTCCCTTTTTATGATATGGCTAATATGAAAATATATTTAGCATAATTTCACATGTGTAATTGCTATCATATTGCTTGTCTTCTCAGTGGATAGGGGAGGTATAAGAGGGAGGGTCAGGATTTGGAATTCAAAGTTTAAAAAAAAGAATGTTAAAAATAAATACTTTTTTAAAGAAAAAAAAGAAGGGGAAGACCTCGATCAGATGTTTCAGGTGTATACAGCAGGAAGAGTAGACTTACAGCCTTAATTTCAGCACTAGATAATTTTCCAAAGTGACTGCAGAATCCCAAGCAGGTACTATGCTACTAATTTCCACAGCCCTAGACAAATAAGACTAGTGGCACTCTGAAAGTCGCTTTTGCTAGGAGACACAAACATGAGAACTCTTCTCAGTAACACAGAAATTCCCTCAAATAGAACAGCTCCCTCAGAGAGCTAGAAAGAATGACATAAAAGAAAGGCAGCCTTGGATACCCCCAGGATCACTTAGATTGTATTGACTTACTGAGTTACGCCTGCTTTCTGGCTTGTAATTCAATGGGGCTTTAAGGGTCACAAAATGCTTCTACATCTCATCTCACTTTGTTACTCCAGAACAGCACTGGCCAGTTATATATAACCTGGGACCTTCTATTTCTGAAACCATTGCTTAAATATATTACAGTTAACTATTGGATGAATTTAAGTGGGATTCAAAGGTTTCTCCTTAGATCCAGCACCAAATTTATCTATCATGCCTAAGCTTCACTAGGTTAAAAATGCTTCACATCTCTGCCTGAAATAAATAATTAACTCACAGAAAGAATGTAAGTTTATGTCATTAAAAGCTTATCCTCAAAAACAAACTTCAGAGACGTGATCCAAGCTTGTTTCATTTGAAATGAAACATGCATCTATCATAAACTCATATGATCTTAACATTCATGTCTAACTTCCTCGTTTGAGAAGAGCCCTCAAAGGTATACTTTATTGCAGTCAAATGTTTTTGTAATAAATACATGAATATAAGGGGATATGAAGTTTTCTATACCTCTCTGTCAACTATATTATTGTGAAGATGTAGTTTGCTGTAGAAAACTATCCAAGAAAGCTAATCCATTCTCTCTCTAATCATATTTTCATAGAATATATCACTGATGCATTCCTTGACCATTTCCAAGATTTCAGAGAGATGGGACTCAATCAATAAGCAGTTATTAAGCACCTACTATGTGCCAGCTAAATGCTAGGGATATGAATAAAACAATCCCAACAGATAGTGAGGCTACATTCTAATGGAGGAATTCACATTCTAATATATGCATAAATCTGGTAGTTGTTATTGCCTTTTGCCATGATTCATGGACATAAAGATTTATCTCCATGTCTGTTAATGTTTTCCTTTATTTTAGAACACTGTTTTTGGGATATCTTGAAATTTTATCCCCACATGCCTGAACGATGGCATCATATTCAGTACCAATATGTATGTATTTCATTAGGACAAATAATTCTTCCTAACTTCACTATACAGCTTAGCCAAACTAGTCTTCTTGGTGTTCCTTACCAATCACGGTTTTATCTGTGGTCTCTGTGTATTTGCACAGAACCCACAAGGTAGCACAGCGGATACAACACTGGACCTGGAGTTAGGAAGAACTGAGTTCAAATCTGGCTTCAGATACTTATTAGCTATGTGAACCCAGGCAAGTTACTTAACCTGCATGCCTCTGTTTCTTCAAGTGTCAAATGAGGATAATAACAGCATCTACTTCCCTGTTGTTGCAAGGGAAATGAGATATTTGTAAAATGCTTTGCAAACATTAAAGTTCTACACAAATGCTATCTATTATTAATTATTATTATTTGTATTGACCATTCCTCCATAATAATAATACTAATAGCTAACATTTGTATAGTGCTTTAAGGATCATAAGTGTTTTATGTATAACTGTATCCCTTCCTCACTTCCATTTCTCCCTCTTGTGTTTCTTCAAAACTCTGTTAATATATAAAAAATAAAGGAAACATGACCTTTTTTTTAACTGTTACGGTATACGCCATTTTGTGTTATGGTACTAAGCCCCTAATGACATTCTATCTATGTTGTCTCATCAGCATTTTTATTTTCCTCTTTCTTTTTTCATTATGAGTTTAGCCTCTCTCTCTCTCTCTCTCTCTCTCTCTCTCTCTCTCTCTCTCTCTCTCTCTCAACATATCACTTCCCACTCTGCCACTATAACTAAGTCTCTGTTTTTGTACCTTGTATACTGAAATGTTTCTAGCATTCTTTCTTAGCTCAGACTGAGCCTCGCATAGTTCTAAAGCACTGGATAAGCATTAGTTCTTTTACAGGGTATTGGTGTCGCCAACCAGTTTCAGCAATGACATTCATGCACACCACCAATTCAAGATGTTACGTCAGATAGATGTCTGAATGGTAGAATGAACTGCCATGAAGAAGCACAAATGAGAACTTCAAAAGTCTGAGATACTGGTGTCAGTGTTAGATAAGAACTGAGCAGTCACAGGGAACAACATTAAAAGTGGAGAATATTTCAGTTAATAGGTTCAGACTTATCAGCACAGTACAAAGTGGAACTGCAATTTCATAATCACAGGACTAATTTGATGATCCAAGACAGACAAAAAACGGATGTTGTTCTCTGTCCCTTTCCTCTCAGACTTGAAACTCTAGTCCAAAGGTTTATTTTATTTTGTTTTTTTGCAGACCTGTTGCATACCACAATGCCTAGCACTCGTTATAAATATTTAGATTAATTAAAGGAGGATTCAGTAGGTCAGAAAAAAGAAGTATTAAGGAAAGAGCACAAAATGCTGGTAGATGGATTTTCTCATATAATATTTCTACTCAAGATGGCTTTCTTTTTATAGAGAGTGTACTAACCATGCCTTTCCCTCACTGGGTTATATTGGTTCAGTCATAAGTCCAGACATGTTGTATCAGGTTTTTACTATATTTAAAAGTACTGTTCTCAGCAACATAATTTGACTCTTATACCAGTCTGAAACAGTGAAAGTTATTTTATTTTTTAAATTTTTTATTAATTTATTTTGATTTATCAATAATCACTTCCATAAGCTTTTGAGTTTTAAATTTTTGTCTCCCTCTCTCTCTACCTCCCTCCCCAAGATGGTGTGCATTCTGATATGGGCTATACGTATACATTCTTATTAAACATATTTTCACATTAGTCATGTTGTAAAGAAGAATTAGAACCAATAGAAGGAACAATAAGAAAGAGGAAACAAAACAAAACAGAAGAGAAAAAAGAGTAAATAGTATGCTTTGATCTACACTCAGACTCCATAGTTCTTTCTCTGGATGTGGATAGCATTTTCCATCATGAGACTTTCGGAGATGTCTTACATCCTTGTGTTGCTGAGAAGAGCCAAGTCTATCAAAGTTAATCATCACACAACGTGGCTGTTACTGTGTAAAATGTTCTTCTGGTTCTGCTCACTTCACTCAGCATCAGTCCATACAAGTCTAAAAGGTTTTTTTTAAGATAGCATTCAACAGTAAGGCCCCCAAGTATCAGTGTTGCTAACCAGTTTAAGCAATGACATTCCTGCACACCACTACTACCTCAAGATGTTGTGTCAGACAGATGTCTGAATGGTCTAATAAGAAGCACACCTGAATTTTAACCCATTTGTACATGACACTGTATTCTCCAACCCTCTCAATGCCCACATTAACTGATGACCACTGCTCAAACCAAAACTACTGTTTATAGTACTTTATATTCAGTTATTTTTCATGTCCAACTCTTTGTGACCCTCTTAGGGGTTTTCTTAGCAGAGATAGTGCAGTGGTTTGCCATTTCCTACTCTAGATCATTTTACAGATGAAGAACTGAGGAAAACAGGGTTAACTGACTTGTCCATGGTAACCCAGCTGGTTAAGTGTCTAGGGCCAGATTAGAACTCACAAAGATGAGTCTTCCTGACTCCAGACCCTGTACTCTATCCACAGTACCATCCAGCTATCCCTACACTCTGTTGTCATAGTCTTAAATCTAGGGTCAATTCTGAGCCACAAGGAAGTACAGGAGTCAGTCTCCTAACATATGAAATGAGAGACAGGGACAAAATCATTCATGAAGACCTTTACAGACCTCAATCGCAGATTCTATCATTCACTACAGAACCAACTATAATAATATTTTTTCACAGTGACCAACATTATTCTGATCATGTCATAGTAAAAACAGCCTGATAACTGGGAAGGAAAAGTATTTGATCCTTAACAGAACAATGGTGAGAAAACACAAGAATGTCTTGCCAATTTTCTTCCTCAGCCTCTTCCATGCCACAAAACCCCAGAATGTTGGTTTCCTTGTGAGTTTTACAGGATTACATACTTAAAGCTATAAGGGGCCATCTTGTAAAAGTCATACATTTTACAGATGAAGAAACTGAGACCTAAAAATATTCAATTATCTGAATCTTCATTGAGCTAAAGAGATTACAGTATATGTATTTTGTAGGACAAGATGCTGTCAGGAGTAACATTACTTTTGGTATGTCAGGGGACTAGAAACTTTGCCAGCCTGGAAACTATTGGAAGAAGTGAATGAGCTATTAAGTTGGAATGGGACTTGTCTCTTTCCTAGAGATGTGTCTCTGGAGCAAAGAAATGTTCCCAGACCCTTCGTGTAATATCCTCTCTCTCTCCTATAGCCAGCGGCTTTTCCTGTACCATTTTATACATCTCCTAGTTATTAGATGACCTTTTCAGTCATTATGGTTGCATGTCTTTATAGGAACATAAGATCTTTGAGTGGCAAAGGTAATAAATATTATTAAGTTCAATTCCATCATTTCACAAATTAGAAAACTGAAGCTAAGAGGCAATAAGTGACTTACCCAAAGGCACAAAGCTAGCTAAGAACATACACATAAACAGCAGATTTCAAATGAATTATTTATTTCAAAACAATTTTCCATTTACCTTTTGTCTAGTAGGCATATGCTGCTTTATGAAATTTTAAGAAATATATACGTACATAGAAATTAAACTCTAAGAGAATACTTACATAGTTTCTCCGTCAGACATTTTCCCCTATATTAGTGTACTTAGAAAATCTAGGAAAAACAAAGCAGATGTATTTGGACAGACTATCTACAAAATCCCTCAGTCAGTATATATTCTTGGACAGATGGTATAAATAAGTAATAAGTCACCTGAAGTGCTTGAGATTGGATCCTCTTTGAATTCCCTTGACATCATAAAAACACCAATAAAGAACATCAACTGCCCACTGTTTATCTCTCACTTTTCCCATGTTACCAGTAGAAGAGGAACATGGCACAAGAACCTCAGATGATGGACAATGATAATGAGATCACAGATCAACTGGAATGTTTAACTAATGTACCTAGAAAGCAACTCAATCAAACACAGTTCTGGAAAAAAAAAAACCCAAAGACTAAACAGCAGCCTTAGGCAAATTGTCCAAATCCATGATTTTCTTCCAAAAAGCTTTTTAATACCATTAAAGAAGTTCAAAGGACACTTCAATATTCTGAAATGGTACTGTAGACACACTTGAGGTAAAGAATCAGTATAAATACGCTACTCTCAGAATTTGACTTCTTAATGAAAATTATTGCCACAATTTGAGAAATTCCAAAAATATCAATCCTGATCAATTTTCAAGAAATGGCAAAACCTGTGACAGGTGCAAAGATGATAAATCTTGATGTAACTAATCTCTTAAATTAGGATCATATAAAGCAACTGTCAGGCAGCAAATATTATGAATCTTACATATTTAGGGGAAAAAAGAAATAAAGATTATAAAACCATTTTCAGATTTTGTAAATTGGCTGTCAGCTATTTTTTTTACTGTCACCCACATGGTTACTAAATGCAGAGTACTGCATGCTTAAAAATAAGACCATAATTTGATAAATACTTTCATTTGCCAGCTCTTACCCTGACCTAGATTTTGTCCATCATCTTGCATATTTCTATGTAATTAGGGAGGAAATGGGGAGGGATAGATGTAGTCATCAGCAAATGAAAGAATTCCATAAATACAGGGTGTAATTTCCAAATGTAAAATTATTATATTTCCCATAATTAGAATGCTAAATATGAATGAGTAAGGTAAAATTAAAGTGTAATAGTTATTGCCATTTGAATAAAAGTCAGTATTCACATTCTGAAACCTTTTTTTGAGTTTTACAGGTTGCCATGGTCAAAGAATTCACCCCCAAAAGGCCAGACTACTCATCTATCAGCTTTTCTTCTCCACTTCAACAACTTGCTTTTAGAAAGGAGATTTTTCTTCATCCTTTATTTTCTGAAGAGGAACAATCATATCACAATGTTGGGGTAAAATAGTGGATGATAGGTGCTGCCTTGACTTGCAAATGAATTAGATTTAAGTGAGGCAGGGTTGCACAATATCCTTAGCCTCACTCTCTCTTCCTGAGTCATTAAAGTCAGTGGCAGAACAAAAGTCAACATGACTGGCAATGATCCAGGAAGCAGAGGGTGACCTTGGTGTCTTCAGGGCCTGACCAAGTTCTAAGCACTCCACTGCACCTGCTCTTGCTGCCTTCATGGCTAATGGAAAAAATTGTTCTGATATGCCTATTCCAACAGGGAAAGTCCTTATATGATTATGGTAGACAACCTCCTAACTCACTGATGGGTCTGAGGACCTCAGTTACCCTCAATCTGGGTTAGCCCACCTGCTAAAACGCTTTTTTGGGATATGGCCACTGCGCACTGCTACAGCTCCTTGGAGCCACAGGTGAGCACTGGGTAATTGGGGGACACAAAAATGGATGAACAGCCCTGAAAAGGGGTCAGCAAGCTCTCACACCAGTGGTGCTACTTCTTCCTGAACACCCCATACTGCCCTTCCTCCTGGAAGCCTTCTTGATTTCCACTCAGACTTCATTTAATTCATGCATTTAAGTATTATTTTGAAGGCCTATTTTTACAGAGCAGGACATGTAGTTTAGTGTATAGTTCATAAAGCTGATCCATCAATCATATGTTAGATTAAACAAGGGTTAGGCCAAGAATGGAGCCTAGACTTATCTAGAAGAACAAGTTTACATTCAGGATAATGTCATGAAGTACTCTGAATGACCCCAAGGGTTTTCCCCAAAACAAAAGCCTATCTTTTAAACAAAAATATTCTTCAAGTGATACTGTGTTGCTAGAAGTCACAGAATAGCCCATTTTCCAAAGAATTAAATTTGCAAGTCATCCAAATGACAATGAGGTGGCAGATGGTGGGTGTGAATAGGCTATATCATATTACCAATGAAAACTATTCAGGAGAAAATGCATAAAGGATACTATCAACAAAATGTTCAAATAGAAAAAGAAGGTTGGTCATGTAGTGAGAATGAAAGATAACCTATGGATTCCTATGTTATCTGCCATTATGGACATAATGTCGAGAGGAAGGCCCCAGAATGTTGAATGAACCCACACGGAAGCAAACCAGGAAGGGTACAACAGACCTGCTTAAGATGAGTAGGTGTAGATAAGTTGTAACCTACTCAACTGAAGGGATTACTCACATTAAGGAAATCACAGCTCTACCTAACTATATAACCAAGCTGAGTGAGTAATGTGTACATGGTTCATGTTTCTTGTTTCCCTAGAAGACTGTAAACTCGAGGATGGAGACCCTGTCTTATGTAAGCCTTTTATCTTCCACAGTGCCTAGCATGATGCTCTGGTCACAGTAGGCATTTAATAAATTTGCTGCTGAATGTCTAGGTGGTATCTAATACCAACTACTCATAAAAATTAATGCCATCTCCATATAATATAAATGTCAAAATTTAAAATACAACCATAATGAGTTCATAGGATCATAGACAAGAACTAGAAAGAAGCTTAGAGAATATCAAGTCCAATACCTTCATTTTTCAGATGAGGAAACTGAGGCACTGAATGGTTATATGACCTGCCTATGGTCACACAACTAATAAGTGACTGAGGCAGGATTTGAACTTCAGGTTTTCCTTACTACTAGTACAGCACTACCCACTATACTACCTAGCTGTTTCTCCAATACACTATTCACACACACACACACACACACACACACACACATATATTCTGTGATCCAGTGACAATGGCCTCCTTGCTACCCCTCAAACAAGATGCTCCATTCCCCTCTCCAGGCATTTTCACTTGCTGTCTCCAATACTTGGCATGTTCTCCCTACTCATCTCTGTCTCTTGGCTTCCTTCAAGTCCTAGCTAAAATACCACCTTCTATGGGAAGCCCTTCCCAATTCCTTTAATCCTAGTGCCTTTCTTCTGTTGATTCTCTCCAATTTATCCTGCATAGCTTGTTTGTGAAGTTGTTCGCATGTTATCTTCCTTTCATCATATGGACAATCCTTAGCACAGGGCCCGGCACATAGTAATAGGTATTTAATAAATGGTGATTGACTGACTATACCATCTAAACACCTCAAATAATACAGAACAGAAGAGGGTTTATCATTTAAAACAGATGCCAAAGTTCATCTTGAGACATAACATGACATAATGTATAATATTGGCCTGGGGTGGAAGATCTTAGTTCAAGTCTTACTTCTGACATATAACATGTAACTCTTCTAATCTTGTAACGCTACAGGGCACTCTCCATGTCTGGAAACTTCAGAGAAGTTGCCAGGCTGCATTAGTGGAGGGAGCTCCTCAAATAAGACTTCCCTACTCTAATGAAATCACAAATCTGGATTTAATCAATCAATCAAAGAATCAGCTGACATGGGAAGGAAAGAAAATGTTTGATAATGAAAAAAGATTAAATGTTTAGAAACTAGAACATTTCATTACGTAATGTTGAGCTTCTTTAGAATGGTTATATATGCTTTACATCAAATGTATATAACATACCACGGCTACTTAAACATGTACTATTTTTCTACTAATCAAAAAGTAGGCTTATATGGGACAAATGTATTGCAGAAGGGAATTCTGTCAGGATTTAAAAGTGTTTACATCACTTTCACTTCAAGCAGTCCTGCAGAGCTGATGTTAATCCACTTTCCAAAGAAAGAGGCATTGAGCTCATTCAATTATTTCTTTTTCTACCATGAGAGCCTTTGGGATTAAAGAAGAGCCATCATAAACAAATGAGGGCAATAAAACTGGTACCCAGGAAATCACTAAGATAGTCTTTTAATTCAGAAAACAACCCTTTTAGAAGTAGAAAATGTTGATCTCTCAGCACAAACTGAGAATGGAATAAGATTACTTAAAATTTCAGAAACTAAACCACAGGTTCTTAAATAACAAAAAGTAACTTGGCATAGGAATTTGTGGATAGGTTCAGAAGTGGGGAGAAAAGCTCACTCTTTAAACCTCAAATTGTGCTAAAGTAGCACAATTATCACTATAAATAATCAAAAGGTATTAAAGAGAATTTAGTTAGATGATGAAGTAACAGAATAGATAAGAAAGAGGCATTAGCACCAAAGAACATCCTCAACTAGCCAAAAAAAGATAAGTATCTCTGTCTCCTATAGATTATTCTAAATTCTTGAAACTATACTCCAAAGCAATCATTCAAACACAATTTTGGAAAATAATTTGACGTTTTCAGCATTATACAAGCTGTCAATGAGTGAGGAAAGTGGCATATGAAGTTGAAGAAAAGTAGTGCGTTTTATTTGGTTGTGTTATTCACATGGAGGGTATGGGAAACATGGACAGGTATAAATAGAAACAGGAAGTGGAAGGAGATCTCTACCAAATTCTTTCTCTGAGGTAAATGAGGCAGAGGCAGTAGCATGAGGAGAGTAGTTATAGAAAGGAAGGATGGAGATGTAAGAAAGGGGCAGAGAAGAAATGTGGTTGGTTGATGTCCTTCATACTTGTAGAAGACCAAAATGACATCATTACGTCAGGACAAATGTACAATGTGTCCTACCCATGGCTGATCAGACCCATATGAGATCAGACAGCTCTACCACAGGATAGGCACAAATAGTCCATATGAACATTTGGAATGGAGATGTCTCTAAATCTGTGCGTCTCCATTTGGAACTATGTCCAAAGGGCAATCAAACTCTGCATAATCTTTGATCCAGCAAAACCACTACTAGGTCTGTATCCTGAAGAAATCACAAAAAAGGGAAAAGGACCCACATGTACAAAAATATTTCTAGCAGCTCTTTTTGTGGTGACAAAGAAATTAGAAATTAAAGGGATGCCCATCAATTTTGGGATGACTGAACAAATTGTAGTATATGCATGTAATAGAATACTATTGTTTTTTTAAGAAATAAAGAGCAGGCGGATTTCAGAGAAACCAGGAAACACTTACATGAACTAATGCAAAGTGAAAGGAGCAGAACAAAGAGAACATTGTGCACAGTAACAACAACACTGTAAGCTGTGCAATGATCAACTGTGAATGACTTAGCTCTTCCCAGCAATAAAATGATGCAAGACAATTCCAAAGGAATCCTGATGGAAAATTCTATCCACATCCTAAGAAAGAACTGATGAAGCCTGAACACAGATCAAAATATACTATTTTCACCTTTTTTCCATGTTTTTTTCCCTTTTGGTCTGTTTTTTCTTTTACAACATGACAAATATGGAAATGCGTTTTACATTACTGCACATATATAACCTATATAAAATTGCTTTCCAACTTAAGGAGGGGAAGGACAGAGGGAGAAAAATTTGGAACTCATTTTAAGGTTAAAATTGCCTTTACATGTAATTTTTTAAAAATACTATTTAAAAATAAGTAAATTTATGCATTTCACACTTTTTTTGAGCTACTGCAATTCTGCTTTGCTCATAGAGTATGGCACCTTCTTTGATGTGATCTCACCATACTGAACAGTCTTGTGCCAGTGTTTCCCACGTCTCACAATCAATTCCAAAGTTCTTCAGAGAGTCTGAGAGTCCCATAGTATCACTTATTCTGACCTCCATTTCTCCATAAAATAATATTTTAGGCAAATGTATGTTTGGCATTTGAACATCATCAAAGCTGAGCACTCTGCAGTAGGGTTTGAACACTTAACAGTTAAGCTTGAGAAAGGACCTCAGTGTCTGGTACCTTATGTTGCCAAGTGATCTTCGGAATCTCCCTAAGACAATTCAAATGGAAGCAATTCAATTGCCTGACATGGTGCTGGTATACTGCCCAGGTTTCACAGGCATACAACAATGAAGTCGGCACAATGGCTCTATAGATTTTCAGTCTGGTAGGCAGCTTAACATCCCTTTTCTCCCACCATTTCCTTTGGAGACTCCCAAACACTAAGCTAGCTCTGGAAATGCATATGCATCAACCTCATCATCTATGTGTACGTCCCTGGGAAATATATTGCTGAGGCAAGTGTACCAATCTACAGCATTCAAAATGTCTCCATTTGATGTAACTGATGGTTCCACGTATGGATGGTGCACTACTGGCTGGTTAAGAACCTGCTTTTTTGGTGTTAATTGTCAGGCCCAAATTAGCACAGGTAGCAAAGAATTGATTCATCTCTGTTGCATCTCAGCCTCAGAGGCTGCACTGTCACACACCCATTCTCCCTTCATTTTAGTCTTGGCTTGTATCCTCTTTAAGTTAAATGATTTACCATCAGTATGGTAGCTGATCTCGAGGCTGTTTTTGTCCTTGTTGAAGGCATCCGACAACATCACTGAAAACATCATGCTACAAAGCCTTGCTTCACTCTACTGGTGACTGGGAAAGCACGAGAGCATCCTCCATTATCTAGAACTTCTGCAAGCACGCCATCATTGAATAGGCAAAGGACACTAATGAACTTCTCCAGACAACCAAATTTTGCCATGACTTTCCACAAGCCCTCATGACTGACACTAACAAAGGCCTTTGTCAGACAACAAATGCCACGCACAGACCTCTACTTCTGCTCTTATTTGCCAGGCATCAAACACAATACTGACCTCTGCTCTCTCCTTTCTGAAGCCACACTGGCTGTTGAGTAGATGAGTATCTTCCAGGTACAGATCAGTCTATAAAGGAGGACTCTGGCAAAAATCTTGCCAGCAATGACTATTAGAGGGAGATCCCCTCCCCATTATGATTGTTACTATTTCCTTTTTCCTTTATAGAGATGGACAATGGAAACATCCCAAAACCCCTGGAAGAGACTCTCCTCTTGCTATATAACCCCAAAGATTTCAGTCAACTTTAGGCTGAGCAGTGGATGTCCTGCCTTATAAATCTCTGCTGGAATAGCATCAGTGCCAGGTGTTTGGCCACATAAGAGGAGCCTAATGGCATTCAGCGCCTCTACTTCAGCTGGAGGTTCAGCCGGAGAGGGACCGACTTTCTGACCACCTGAGGCATACAGTAAAAAGCTGCAGCATTGTGGATGATACTCTGTTAAGAACGTTATGTGAGTTCAGCCCGTACCTCCAGGATCATGCTCTGATCACTAATCAACATGGTCACATCAGTGCTGAGTAGCTGAGATGCACAATAGGTCTTTAGTCCATAAATAATCTTCGGCTCATCATAAAAGCACTTTGGATTGCTATTATCAGTGCTGCCTTCTTACTGAACCACGAATCCTGCATTTTGCTAAGCTTTGCTTACACTGTACTTCTGATGGAGTTAAATGCTGCCTTCTTAGAGAAGTATGAACTATTCTGTTGGTAAACCTCATACAATTCTCATTTTTGATTTAGTAACTTCTGAATTTCCTCATCATTTTTATCAAATCAGTCCTGATGTTTGTTAGTGTTCTGGCCAAACGAGTAAATTCAGTGGTGTACACTAAATCTCTGAAAGCTGCCCAGTCCATTTGTGCTCCACTTTCACCAACTGTATGTTGGCTCAGCATTTCCTCCAAATTAGCAACACAGTGTTCATGGAAGAAAAGGTGCTCTGATCTGCTGACATTAAGTCTTTTGGTAGTCTCTTGCTTTGGGGCTGCCGCTTTTATTTAATGTGAATGTTTAGCTTGGAGATGATAAGTCTATAATTGGTCCAGCACTCTATGCCACACATTGCCTTCATCACTCTTATGTTCCGTTTGTCTCTTCTCCTCATAATGATAGTCTGCTATATTTGCTGTGAGGGTGTATCCACAAAGTTTTATTTAATTTAGGCAAAAGAAAGACAGTGTTGACGATGAGGTGATAAGACACAAGTCTTCAGCAGTAAGTGACCATTGCTATTGCTGTTTCCGACTTCATTTCTTCCGAGCACAACCTGCCATATTGGTTGTCTATTCTGGCATTAAAGTTACCCAAAATTTCAAGCTTGTTGCCTTTCAGCACACTGATGATGAAAGGCAGGTCTCCACATCTCCATAAATTTTTTATTTGACCTTCTTAGGGTTAATTATGATGGAAGCATACACACTGATAAAGGTAGTGTGGCACTTTCCTGAAAGTAGCAATCACGTTTGCCATGAGCTTATCATTCACTCCTTTTGGGAGGCATATAAACTTACTGACTAGATTAGATTTTATTGCAAAATCTATACCAGCCTCATGGTGCTCTTCATCACAGTGACAACTCCAGAAAAACGTGAAGAAGAAATACAGATCAGGGAGTCATAGCACATCTTTGATATTTAAAGAATATAGACCAAAGCAAAAATATATAACTGAGGAAAAATACAGACTAAGGTGGACTAGTAAATTTCATTATACAGATTATCCTGAAATAATGTGAAATAAGACAGTACTTGTAAATTATCAAAATTATTTTGGGAATATCTGCCAGAAAGAATTTGAGAAACTGGTTAAAATTATGTAAAAGGAATCCTAATTTCATCAGACTACATATTCATTACATTGATTTATAGATGGGGTTAATGATTTTAATGGATTTAGAAATGGTATTCAGAAATGAGATTTGGGGAACAAAGTATTCCATCCTGCCCAGACCTCTACCATTATTCCAATCATCACAATTTCCAAAGAAAGCTGCTAATTTGCATAATTTGATTTAATATTGTTGCTATTCAAATTATATGTTAAAAAGGTTTTAAAGCAGATAGCAAAGGGAATAAGATTCAATTAAAATCCAAAGAATAATTTATTTTTAAAGTGAGCAAATAAAACAGAAGACAGTTCAACTACTGCATGTGAATATTTAGAGAAGACATTTGAATACAGAATTGTAGTCAACATGTTTGCATGCATATTTTTTTCAAATTTGAAAATGAAACCACCCAGTAATGCAATAGATATAGGATAAAAACAATTCAAAAGGAAAACAAAACAGAACAAAGCCATTCAACTAACACTATCAAAAAGCAGGGTAACTATAGGGACTAGACCTGTGATTTCATTGGCATAAGGAACTCCCAAGAGCAGAAATACTTCAAACAATACAAGTTCGCTCATTCTCGGTAACTTACAATCTTAGACAGTTGCTCAGAAAACAGAGGTGTTGGAGGACACACATAAGGCCACAAAACCCACATTTGTCAGAGACGAAACTTACTATACTGCACTCATTGCAACAGAAATAACCATAGAATACGAATTTCTTCTCAAAAGTATTAATTCAAAATTGGAAAGAAACCGAAAGGCCATCTGGTCTAATCCATATCTGAAAAAGAATCCCCTCTTGGAGTAGCCCAACCACTGCATCACTATTTGAAGACCTCTAATGGCAGAGAAATCCCTACCTACCAAGGAAGTCCATTTCAATTTGAGGTAACTTTAATTATTTGAAAGTTTTACTTTTCTTTCTGTACATAAAGCCAAAATCTAACCCTACAATTTCTACCACTTGCTCCTAGTTTTACCATCTTGGGTCAAGTAGAACAACCCAATTCCCCCTTCATCATGACACCTGTTCAAGTAGCTGAAGACAGTTAAAACAACTTCCCCTTCAAATTCCTTCTTCCTACTAAACATCCTCAGGTCCTTTACATACCTCTAATGTGCTTAAGAGAAAGTACCACTGTAGTTGAGCCACTATATAAATATTCTGAATTGATGAATAACAACAAAGCCTAACTCAACAAGTGGATTACTCAATATTTCATCTATTGACCTCTCCAGTTTCATCTTCAAACTCTTTAAGTATAATTTAACTGAATTAGCATTTTCACCAAGTTTTCTGCAGTTCTGATTTGTTTTTTCAAATGTTTTGTGTATGTCTTGTGTCCCCATACTAAGTTATAAACTCCTGTGGGTTCATTTTCAACTTGTAATCTATCATTGGTGCATAGCAGAATGTTGAGAACAAAGTAGATGATAAAAACATACCTTATAAACTTTTTCACAAACCTCATTTGAGATTAATTTCATGAAATTAATATCAGTCTTCATTCACTGTATTTTACACCATCTCAAAAAAGAAACCGCAAAAGAATGATTATGGTTACCTTCAAGTGTACACATTATTAATTAAATGTCTGTCAACCATAAATTAAGCAGCACTTTAGAATTCTCTGATCTCTAAACTTAGAAATACAAACATGGCTAAAGCACACAAAATGGAATTTTATTAGGATTCTGCAAATACAGATACAGCACAGAAGGTATGCATATAGTCTCTAGTTGTTAGGGTTTATCATTCCACTACGAAACATCATCATCACTTTGACACTCGGAATTCTCACATAGCTTTTAAGACCACAGTGTGGTAAAATTAATGTGATTCTACAGACCGTCGGGTCCAGAGGAAAAAAAAACCAAGGAAAAGCTAAAAGATCTATCAATTGTAGTTTTCAAAAAAGAATCAAACATTATTAGCAGAATTAAGTTCCTACAGCTACTAAGCAAATTAAGTGTGCGTGTACTTTTCCCCCCACACAAAGTGCTTTCTTAACAACTACACAATGAAGTAGTTAATATAAGTACTACTAGTCCCCCTTTTTTTTCCAAACAGAGAAACTGATACACAGAGTGATTAAGTCACTTACTTGAAGTCACAGTACTAGTAAGTGAGGAGAATCAGATTCAGATTGGCTAAATTCTCTGCTCACTATACCATGAAGCCCCTCTGACTTTGACTTCAACCTTGTGCAGTTGGAGTAAGCTACTTCCCATCCTTCCAATTCTTCCCCTGAATACACTTGTCCTTTGTTATTTTGTTGTTGTTGAATTTCAGTTGTCTGATTCTCCATGACCCCATCTGGGGTTTTCTTGACAATGATACTGGAATGGTTTGCCACTTCCTTCTCCAGCTCATTTTATATATGAGGAAATGAGGCAAAGTGGGTTAGGTGACTTACTCTGGATCACACAGCTAGTAAGTGTCTGAGGACACATTTGAACTCAGGGCCTCCTGATGCCAGGGCTGGTACTCTATCTACTGCACCACCTAGTTGCCTCCTTTGTTATTTACCACTTTCCAAATAACATAACCGGATTCATTATACTCCTGGAGTTCATGTATTTTTTTAAAAAAATACCTCCCATCTTCAACTTGCTTGTCCTACTGTCCATATGATTAGAAGCACACTTTATAAGGCCCCATATGTGTATGCATGTTTTAAGGTTTCTTGTGTTTAATTGCAGCTTGCAAAAATTAAAAACAGCCAGAAAGAAAAATAAATTTGAATAGTCTTTTGTTGACTATTAGGTTCCAGAAACCTAATGGAAAATATATTCTATTTTCAAACATGACCAGAAAGGGTATAAAGTATCAAATGTTTTCAAATAATGGCCATTCCTATTGCAGAAGAATCATATGTATTAATCTTCATAACAAATTCTGTTTTTTAACTGAAAGAATAAATTTGCTAAGATTCACACCACTAGAATTTTTCTTTCAAAAACAAAAATTCTAAAGTACCTTTCAAGTAAAAAGCCTGCACATGTGTATGCACACACACACTCACTCACACACACACACACACACACAGAGCAAATATTCTCCCACTAAATCTTTCACCTTTAAAATAAGGAAGTATATACTTTTTTTCTGGGACAATGTGTTACTATTTTTAGTGGTAAAAACAGATTTTTTCATAGAAATATAAAAATGTATTTGAGGTTTAAAAAACTGGCAGAGATTTTATGAACTATGATTTTTTTTATTCCAAAAGTCCATTTAGATACTATTTAGATGTAAAAACACATATCTTAAGATGTCATTCCTCTACCTAATCAATTCCAGTCATTCCCTATTTATTGTCTCTAGAATGAAATATAAATCCCTCTATTTGGCTTTTAAAGACGTTCAAGTCCTAACCCTATCTTATCTTTCTACCCTCACTGTCCTTCCCAATTCTATGATCTATGCAAGCTGACCTTCTCTCTATATTCCTCTTACATTGCATTCCATCACTGTTCTTAATGGATTTGCACAAGATATATCCCATGCCTAAAATGCACTCTGTCTTTATTTTTACCTGACATTAGAATCCCTCTGATATAGCTTCAACGTTACCTTCTACATGAAGCCTTCCCCCATTGCTCATTTTCTCCCTATCTATCTACATTTTAAGCTCCTTGTATTTATCCCGTATTGGTTCTGTATATACTTCAATCCCAATTAATGCAAGCACAGAAGTCTTCCCCATTGGATCCAAGGTAAACATTAGGTATTAACAAGTCCTTGATCAACTTGGGAGGAATGAAGTTCTTAATTATTGAATAAAATCAGATCATCCAAATAGAAAATACCTTGTGATTTGTCTAACACACACACACACACACACACACACACACACACCCCAAGGCAAACTCATTTGAAATTACATATCCCAGAAGCAGGCCAATCTAGTGGAACAACTTGAGTCAGGCCACTGGAGAAAACAGTTTGTGAGGAGTAAATAGTTTCTCAAACTCAGGAACCCTTGGAAGTTTTGAAGGACCATCAGGACCATCACCATGCCACCAGCAATAGGAAGACGGCAGCAGTGCCTAACAAAGCAACAGTGGCTGATGGCAGCATCTGCACTGAGAGCTGAAAGATGTGCTGCAACAGAAGACAGACACATGGAAGAAAGATATTTTCAGGGCTCTCTACCAACCTTTAGAGAGGTACACCTAAAGAGAATTTCAAGGAGACTTCTCAAAAGGAGAAAAGGACTTCCAGTAACTAGCAATTGTGAGTTCATCCCCTGGCCAAATGGTCTCTCACTTTAAGCCCACTTTCCCTGGGGACCTCATATGCACAAAGTGAGAATATGGTGTACATTTTACAGGAGGATTCTGCTTAATAAATACCCAAAAATGAATTAAATCTGACAATCAATTGAAAACAGATAGGATGTGAGTGACAGTACTAGAATTCCAAACCCTTAAGGGTCCCTCCCTAGAAAAAAAAGTAGTAAAAGAGAGAAGGCTAGGTGGCATACATTCAGTGCTCAACTTGGAGTCAGAAATTCAAGTTTGAATCTTCCTATGAGGACTTACCAGTTATGTGACTCTCACCCTCAGTATTTTTATCCATAAAACGAGGAGAATAATAACACTTACCTCACAAGGTTGTTGTATCAAGTGAGATAATATATTTAAAGTAATTTGCAAACCTTGAAGATGTTTATAAAGGCAAGTTATTATTATTTTGTTATTATTTTAATAATAAATAATAATTGCACTCTGGGGAACTGTCCCACCAATGCAAATAGGCACTAGGGAAAGCACAAAGAGGGGACTACATTTTTACATGTAGATGCTGTCTCCTAATAGAATATAAGTTCTTGAGAGTAGGGACTGTTTTATTTTTAGTATTTGTATACCCAGAAAGCAGTTAACACAATGCCTGCCACACTATAGGTGCTTAATAAATGCTTGCTGTTTGAATTAATTATGGGAAGGATGGTAGTAGCTTTTTTAAATAAAAGTTTGTACTTTTCCCTTTTGTTATCTTCCTTTTGCTTAAAAAATGTTAAGGGAATCAGAGCAGTCTTGAATATGACTTTATAACATTCAAGTGTAAAAAAGAATTCTCAATGAGTATAAGAAGCTGTTCTCTTTTTCGAAAGAGAACATAAAAGATACTGATTTCAAATGGAAGCCGGAAGGGTTTGGATTTGACAACAGAGTTTTCTGACCATAAAGTTATGAGACACAGGTTATGGAATCTTTTTTATAGAGACTTGAGAGAAAAGGGAACGATGAGAATCTTCAATTTCTCTCGTCTTTCCTTAACTTGATACTGTTGCTCCTTTCAATTACTATCCCGTTTCTGACTTTTCTTTCACAGCTAAAATCCTAAATTTAATGTTCTATATTTGCTGCCTACATTTCCAAGTGCCACTGCCTCTTTTTGACCTTACATGTTTGATTTACATTTCCACCCTATCTTTGAAATTGACAAAAGTATATGACTTCTAATTCATGGGCCGCTACTGCAGGAAGTGAAATGTATAGAACAATGGATAGATTTCTCATTATCACTTAAACTCTTTTTGGCCAGCTGGTAGCTATCTTCAAAAAAATGAAAAAGATCAGACGTGGACACAAATTCTAATCCATGGATTAGAAGGATGTGACTTCAATCCCGATGCTACGATGTACTCATAACATCTTGAATGTAGTTACTTCCTCTAACAGTGCAGATAATAACGGATGCACTCATCACCCTGTTGAGATTATTGTTGAGTGTCCTCCCAATAAATTCTTTCTACAGAACATAATCTCAACACATTAGAGATCTTTCTTTAGGTCTCTATTTTTCACAAATACTATTGGAGCAATTGTTCAGACTGTCCATCATGCCATCCCTTGCTCTCACTATATGACCAGCCCACCATCTCTTCTAATTATACATTTCCTGAATGATGTGAGACTTAAACGCAATATATTTAAATCATATTTTAAATAAATGAGTTAGGAAGGCTGGGCTTAATTAGGTATATTTTTAAATGTATTCTTTCAAAAAGTTTTCGCATTATGAACTGGAACAACAAACACAACAAACAAGAATAATCCTTTATACAAAGAACAGGAAAAGATATATACATATATATGTATATATAAATCTCTACTATCTGCAGTTTGTTCTCTAAAATATATTAGACTTAACATGACAGTACCAACACTACCCTCCTAGTCTTTGTCTCCTTGTAAATGGACTTTCTTCTGTGTATTTTTTTTTAATTTCACTGACACCTTTTTTGACAATTACTTTTATTACCCACTTACTCTTCATCCTCACCACAAATCTCAACTCCAGGAAAAATGCCTTCTCTTATAGTAAAGAAATACAGCCCTCCCCCCATCAAAAAAAAAAAAACCCAACAAATTCAAACAAATAGGATCATATGGGAAAATGCATGTTTTATTATGCACCTCTAATACATTATCTCTCTGCCAAGAGGTGGGAAACATGCTTCAACATTAGTCTTCTAGATACCTGATTGGTCAATGAATTAACCAGAACATTTAATTTTTTCAAAGTTGCTTTCCTTTATATTATTATAATCTAAATATGCATTATTGATTAACATAATCTTAAGATTTTTAACTTCTTGAAAATGTACAGAAATGCAGACAAGATGGAAGCTACAATTTCTTTGAGTTCTTCAATCTCTTCAAAGCCTCTTCAGGCTCTTTGGGCTCTGCAGTCACTTCAAGTGCTTATGAAGGCTTCCAGCTTCAAGAGAAAGGATGGAAGACTCCAACGTTTCACATGGCTAGAGTAAAATATTCTAGGAGGAAGGCAACATGGGAGGAGTTGGTTGTCTCCATCATGTCCCTATCCCCAGCTTTCTATACTAGAGACTTTGGGGAACTTCCTCTTGGGTGAAATCTCTCAGATTAGCTGAGTTACCTCATTCCCAATGGGAAAGCTTCTTCACTCTGTATTGTCTGGGGTGTGTGTGTTTGTCTGTGTGTCTGTGTGACTGTGTGTGTGTGTGTATTCTCAGGTATACACTTTCTCTGATTTCTATTTTGATATGGACTTGAATAAAATGAGTTTCTTTGCTATTTCCTGTGTGTTCATTATGGAACTGGTATTTGGTAGGAAGTAAAGCCTTGGATATAAAGCTTGGAGTCTTACTTCTTCCAATAATGAACAGTAATAAGAAGTTTAGCTTGAGCCTAAAAATCATATCCCCATGACAAATATTATTTAAGGGAGCACACAGATATGATTCTAGACTGATATCCTGTTAAGTTTCTGGCCCCAACCTCCTGTCTCACTTCTTGGAAGGAAATAATATTATATTTTTCTCGCGAGAGAGATGGTTAGAAGGAAGCAGAGGCTAGAAATGTCTGTTCTGCCTTCAAGTCACTCAATACATACCAGGGATTAACCAAAAAGAGTTTAGGAAGCAAGGACATGGAGTGAGGTAATGAGTGACTGGACAGGGAAATAGGATAAACAATAAAATTGCAATATCCTGTGAACTGAAAAGTAATCTTATCATTTTGGAAAAGTCTTACTTAAAAATAAATTATGATAAATTTTGCTGTTATGGGTTGCTATGAATGCCAGAAAATATTCTTCTAACTATGATGTTATAGGACTATCGATAGTGGAATACCAAAGTCTTAGAAAAATCAAAACTGTGGGTTTTCCAAAGGGCAATGAAGAGAAATGGTAGTTCCAGTGGCTGTGCACAAGACGTGATGTAACAGATGTCTAGAAAATGTATGATCAGAAAAGGATGGCCACATACCAAGAATGAGGAATAACATATGGCCAAACTGAAGGCTGTAGTAGTACTCATGGAGCATTTTAAGAAAAACAAAAAACAAAAAATCTAGGGAGTGTGCTTTGCCAGTTTTCCTTGGATCTCAGCTCTGTCTGCAGCGGGGTTCACCCTGCTGCTGGTGCCTAAGAAGAAAAGGTAAAAACTATTGCCTTCTTTGACGCTCTGTTACAGGGGACAAGCATGTAGTGGAATGGGGCTTTGTAGCACCAATTGCAGTGGTATTACCTGGGCCCTTACTTCTTCCCTCTGGGGATTCCTTGGGGGTATAAAACTGGAAGTGGATGAATTAGCATGAAAAACACTCTTCTAGCTTCTTCACAATGAGATGATGACCTGAGTATACAAGTCTGAGGAGCAGGTGAGGTGGAAAATGGAATTTGTATTACTGATCCAGGAAACATGGGACTTGGGTTTAGGGTAGAACTAGGATTAATATAAAGGTTTATAATGAACTTTACAAGGTTCAAGAATGAGTGAGATATCATTAATATCATCTGCAAAGATTTCTGGAACACAGGCATCAAGAAGCAAACTGATAATCTAAGGACAAATCATTACAGCATCCAAGTCATTTAGGGCAACAAATTTCAACCTCTGACTCAGATATCTTCAGGAAAATAGCACTCACATAAGGAACCTAAGGTCCTTCATAGAAGACTAGGAATCTCAATTAAAGAATAAACATAAAAACCAAATAAATGGATATGCTGATCACAGTAGATTTGAGAATGTAAAATATGACAGAGATGCCCAATTTATCAGTCTCTCAGACTTTACACACAGGAACCATCTTTTAAAAGGGTGATTATTCACTGTAAAATAATCATTTGCTTTACAAAAGGATTCACCATTGGGTTTATATTGTAAGCTCAAGTACTCAAACAAAAACTTTTCTTGAAGTTGCATAATATAAAATAAACATTTGGAGAGTTATCAAAAAGGGCAAATCTCAAGGATAGGCAATTAGAAGAGGGAACATAGACTTTTAATTCTTTTTAAAATCTATTTAGTCTTATTTTTCCCCAGTTACATGTAAAAACCATTTTTAACATTTGTTTTTCTATCTTTGAGTTCCAAATTTTCTCCTTTCCTCCTTTTCCCTCCCCACCCCCAACTAAGAAGGCAAGCAGTTCAATAAAGATTATATATTGTGTAGTCATGCAAAACATATCCATAATAGTCATGCTGTGAATGAAACAGAAAAAAAAAATTCAAGAAAAATAAAGAAAGTTTAAAAAGTATGCTTCAATCTGTATTCAGACTCCATCAGTTTTTTCTCTGGGGATGGATAGCATTTTTCATTGTAAGTCCTTCAGAGTTGTCTTGGATCATTGTATTGCTGAGAATAGCTAAGTCACTCACAGCTGATCATCTGACAACACTGCTGTTACTGTGGACACAGTACATTTCGTTTTGCATCAGCCCATGCAAGTCTCTCCAGGTTTTTCTGAGAGCATTCCGCTCATCATTTCTTACAGTACAACAGTATTCCATCACAAATATATAACAAATTATTCAGCCATTCTCCCATTGATGGGCATCTCCTCAATTTCTAATTCTTTGCCCCCAGAAAAGAACTGTCACAAATATTTTTGTACATATAGACCTTTATCATTTTGGGGTTTTTTTAATCTCTTTTGGGATACAGACCTAGTAGTGGTATTGCTAGGTCAAAGAGTATGCAAGGTTTTATAGCTCTTTGGGCATAGGGGAGCATAGACTTTGAATGACTGAATAAATATAAATATTCTCTAATCATATAAGCTTTGTTACAAATGTCTTCTGTTCTTTTCAATTGGAGAAGAGGTGAAAAGAAAGAAGGAAGCAAGGAAGGCTGGAAGAAAAAGAAAAAGGAAGAAAGGAAAGGTGCATGTACATTTCTTCTCTTTCATGTACAGTCTTCTCTTTCAATTCTGCTTTGTATATGAAAATGCTCATTTTATTTGTTGTTTGTTAGGTTCAGAATTTTTTTAAAAAGTCAATCGAACCACACTGTAGAGGAAGGCCTCCAGCACATCAGATAGATCTTTAATAACGAATTTATAGAAAGACATCTACAAGAAGTATTCAGAGAAGCTAGCAGATTATCTTAGAGATCAAAAACTATTAGGATCAAGCCCGCCCCTAATGAATACTATTTACTTTACCACTGGCAAGTCATTCAAGCACTCAGCACTCTCTAATACACATATACTGCAAAATCAGCAAGCTGTACTGTGGAGGAAGTTTCCATACCAGGAGTTCCACCTGCAAGGGTCCATACCTCTCCCCCCACCCATGACTTCACTAAAAATACAAACAAAAAAACATCAAAGCATGGAAAGTTATGGGTGGGTTGGGATCTGTAAAAGAAATACTCACATCAATGTTATCATGGATCCATTAGGCTATTGATGAGAACATTTAAAACTATTTTTCTGTCAGTAAGATGCAAATATATCATTAATGAACACCTTGTATAATTGCTTAGGTGGGCCTTTAAATGATTTAAATGTATTTTGTATAAGCAAACAGGATAGTGATTATACTGCAAGAAAAAAAGGATTATAAAAATTCAATTTCTCCTCGAAGAGTGGAGTGGTAGAAAGAACACAGGACTTAGAAGACTTGGGCATTAGTCCTAACTCTGCTGTTTACTTACTATGTAACCTCAGCCACATTGCCTAATCTCTATAAGCCTCAGGTTCCTCATATGATTAATGGAAATAATGATAACCACAATTTTTATATTACAGAATTGTAGTGAAGATGCAATAAGATTTTTGAACCATTTTGCTACCATAATGCACAATATAAATTTGAGCTATTATTACAGTGCCAAAAGTGACTAGATCATGAACAGTAATACCTCTTCCCAAAGAAAAGCAAGTAAACAAAAATCTTTAATTTAACTGGAAAATTAGCCTAAATATTTAAAAGATTAGGCAGGAAATAATGCTGCCCTCTGAGTAAGTTTTATGTTGCCAAAGGTAAAAAGGCTGGTGAAAATATTGGGTATTTAAAATTTTTCCTCTAATAAAGTGAAATGAATAATGATAATCCATGCTTCTGGAGTTCATTAAACTTATTTCTGCAGTCACTTAATTTTTCTTCCAAAATCTAATATTTCTTATGTCATTTTCCTTCTCTCCCTCATGAACACAATCTGTTTCTAGGGTTCTCCATGAAACAGATTGTGTTCATGAGTAAAGTAGAGCCTAGCCAAACAGCCTTTGAGACACACAATTTTAGGTTGTGCTCTCAATTAATGGAAGTTGCCAGATTAACAGCAACATATCAGCACTCTATGGGGGCAGGTAAGAGAGAATACCATTAATAACTATTTCATAATTTAATGATTTTTAAAAAAACAACATCTTTACTTCATTGTAGTTTAATTATTCTTAGCACAGTAAGACAAGATGAAAAAGTAGAGATTTTTATAAAAAAACAAGCTATCTTGGAAGTTTTTCAATTATAAAGTCAGCTCCATAGTCAAGAAATGAACTCAATCTAATTATGAAGCATAATCTCTTATTATTTCAAACGTGTACTCATACATTAACTTTTAAGCACCAGAAATTATCAATCACTAGGAATGATTAAATCATATAAATAGCCAAATTATTTCTTTATTTTAATTGTGTAGTTTACATAGTCACTGAGAACCACTTTAATTAATATGCATTTAATATTTTTATTTCTTTCAAAATCATCACTGTTAAAGGAAATACATTTTGTTTCAATATTTGATGCCTTGAAGGAACCAAATTAAATGGCTAAATTGGTCTATAAAAATGCAGACCAATTCTCTCACATCACATTTTGCTTTCTTCCACTGAATTCTGAAAAAGGAAGGAACAGAAAAATAAAAGCCTACTAAATGTTTGCCAATTGAAACACAGCTTTTCATCACGCAAAATGCATTGCTAAAACACGCTCTTCAGTACACAGAGGAGGAAATCAATGACTGTGGTACTGAGGTTAGATAAACATAATCTAGAAAATATTCCATTTTAAATAGTTCCAAACTATAATAAAAAGATCATATACCATGTGCCACACACGATAATGTTATCTTAAGGCTCCCCAAATTATTGAGGAACACTGCATTATATTTTTTGGAACAGTCTATTCTTTCCTTATACTCAGGAAAATGCATGAGCATGACTAAGATACCAATACAATGTCACAAGCCCTATTGCTCTGAGGATGCTAACCTATGATCATCAAAAAAAAATAAGAAAGCTCAGAAAAGGCACCTCCAAGATAAAGATCACCTAGTGCCCCAAGATCAACATTCAAACCCTCCAATAACAAGAAGGAGTTTTAATACCAGAAGTTCTTCCAAAACTACAAGGCACTGATTGAAAATAAAAACAAATTCACATCGCTCTCCACTCTCCTCTTTAATCAAGTCGTCTTGGTGGATCTTTCCATTCTTAATTTTAAATCTTCTCCATTGCTGCTTCCTTCTATGCCTAGATTTATACCTCTTGATCTCATTTATACTATCTTTTCCCCTACTGTCCTTTTGCAAGAAAATTCAAGAAGAGCTGTGCCCCAATAATATCCATATCTTAAACTCAGTCTTCAGTGTTCTTAGGGCAACAGGCACTGCCTGAATTCAAGGATTAGGGCTTATTAACTTGACAGGCATTTTAGATGGTCTCTTTCCTAGTAGGAAGATGGTACTGGATCTAGAAAGAGCAGAGGAGTGGGGCATAGCAGGGAGTTACTGCAGCTTTTTCATGAGTTAAGTCCTCTAGGGAACCAGGTCCTACGAGGTGAAGCAACAGTAAAACATTTTCTATTTTTATATCACCAGACAAGGAGTCAGTTCTTAGAATGTCAGAATATGTATCTATAATCTATGCAAACACTACTTGTATTCATAATAAGGACATCCAGCAAATTAAAGCTACCATTAATTGACTAGGTTTTTTTAAAAATACAATTAAGCTTTATTCTAATAAAGCTATTTCAGTTTCTAGATTAAATATTATAATGTGAGAACAAAGCAAGTATGTGTTTTCCTGACAAAAACATCTAATTAATGTCACCTGTAGAGGCAAAGTTAGTAAACTGTAGCATCTTCCATATTGCCCAAGCTATCTCAGTCTTACTCCATGAAGAGAAAGGAGAAATAAAAAAGTAAAATGTGTTCATAAGAGCGGGGTTCAAAAAATTATACGTAAAAAACTAGGTAAGGCTATAGGGAAACAGGCAAAAACAATTTAAATATATGCCCTCAAAAAGCATACCATCTATTGAAGAAGAGAATGCAACATATATACATAATAACCTAATTCAAAAGTTTATGCAAAGTTATACTAAACAATTTTAAGAGTGAAAGAGCCTTATTAAAACTTGAGTGAATAAGTAAAGGTCTCATGTAGTAGACAGCACCTGGGCTGCATATTAAAAGGACATAAAGAGAAATTGCATTTGAGAAAGAAGATGAGAGGAACATAATGAATGCTGTGTATGATCCTGAGTTTGAGATGCTCATGGGAAGGTGTTCAGCAGACTGCTGTAATGTGGAATAACAGCTCAAATCCTGTCATTTAAACGTGGGCGTTATCTGCCCGGAGATAATCATTAAATCTCCAGAAGCTGATGAGGTTACCAAGGGAGAAAACAGAAAAACACCCAGGACCAAACACTGAATGAAACCGACAATTAGCAGGTGGGAAAATGATCCAGCAAAGGGATTTTAAATAATTTTAAGGCACATAGGAAAATCAATAGGGAATAGTATCACAAAAGCCAAAGAGACAATGTCTAAGAGAAGAAAGTGGCTGATGATTTCAAAAGCTGAGTAGATGTCAAGTAAACAGATTACTGAGAAAAAACACATGAGATTTAACAATTAAGAAATAGTTTTTAGCCTCAGAGAACAGCTTTGTTTTAGTGGTATGGAACAGGAGACATTTCAAGGGCTTGAGGAGTGAGTGAAAGGTGAAGAAGGGAGGCATACATGTGTAGATAAACCTTTCTAAAAGTTTGTGGAAGAGATAAGAAATACAGGGCAATAGGCTTGAGGAGATGGCTGGTTATTAAGGATGAGGGAAAATTGGTCATGTTTTTAGGTGAAAAGGAAGAAACCAGTATATATGGAAAGATTTTAGGATGAGAGAAAGATAGGTAATAATCAAGGTGACAAGCTTCTTAAAGAGGCAGAGACCACCTGGAAAGAAACTAGAAAGAGATAAAAGAGTTTAGGGGGAAAGATCACAATATTAGCAATATGATGTAACAGTAACAGGGGCTCCAATTATCCAGAAATCTACTAGAAATCTTCTACTCTGCTAAAAGTAGAGAAAAGTAGAGGAGCAAATAATTTCTTGCTTTCATGATAATTTTAACCTTCAAGAAAGAAAAATAACAAAAAGGGGTGCCTTCTATTCTAGATTTGATTCTCTTTCAATTTCTATTTTGCCCTCTGGTTCTAATATATCAGAGCAGTTTTCCTTGATAATTTCTTCAAAGATGATGTCTAGGCTCTTTTTTTGATCATGGCTTTCAAATAGTCCAATAATTTTTAAATTCTCTCTCCTGCATCTATTTTCCAGGTCAGTTGTTTTTCCAATGAGATATTTCACACTGTTTTCTAATTTTGCATCCTTTTGGATTTGTTTTACAGTGTCTTGATTTCTCATAAAGTCAATATCTTCCAATTACTCCATTCTAATTTTTAAGGAAGTATTTTCTTCAGTAAGCTTTTGGACTTCCTTTTCCATTTGGCCAAATTTGCTTTTTAGAGCATTCTCCTCATTGGCTTTTTGGACCTCTTTTGCCATTTGGGTTAGGCTACTTTTTAAGGTGTTATTTTCTTCAGTATTTTTTTGGGTTTTCTTTAGCAAGCTGTTGACTTGTTTTTCACGATTTTCTTGCATCTCTCTCATCTCTCTTCCCAGTTTTTCCTCTACCTCTCTTACTTGCTTCTCAAAATCCTTTCTGAGCTCTTCCAGCGCCTGGGACTGATTCATATTTTTCTTGGAGGCTTTGGATGTAGCAGCTTTGACTTTGTTGTCTTCTTCTGGTTGTATGTTTTGATCTTCTTTGTTACCAAAAAAAGATTCTATGGTCTGACTCTTTTTGTGAGGTTTGATCATGATCCCAGCCAATTACTTGAGTTATAAACTCTTTGTTAAGGTAGAGGTCTGCTTCCAATGTGGAGGATGTACTGTCCCAAGCTTCGGGGGTTTGTACAGCTATTTTCAGAGATACTTCTAGAGACCTGTACATTTTCAGTTCTTCCAAGGTGGTATGATAAGGGGCGAGGTGTTTACTCCTTTCCTGGCCTGTGCTCTGGTCTATTAATGACCACAAGCACTCCTTTCTGTGCTGGAACTGTGAGGAGGATTTTCCCTTTACAGCCACTACAAGCTCCACCATGCCAGCACTTCTCCTTGACCCAGGACTGCCCCTCAGAACTGTGACCCAGATCCAAGGAGGAGCAAAGCAGAGGTTCCTCCCTCAGCATCAGCAAAGAGATCTCCCTACAATCCTCCTCTGATCAGCCACCTGATTCCCCCTCAGTCTGTGGGCTGGAAGCTCAGGAGGCAGCCACCACCCCCAGAGCAAGCTCAGGGACTGGAGCTGAAACAACCTTGCTTCTTTCTCTCACGGCAGAAACAGACTTTTCCCACGGACCTTCTAAAGCTGTCTTTAGCTTCGTGGGATGAGAAGTCTGCAAACTGCCACAGGGGCCGGCGATTCAGTCCTCTGAGGCCTGCTCCAGGTTCTCTGCTGCTCGCACGCCCACGCTGAACTGCGCTCCTCTCCCATCCTGGCACAAAATACCTTTCTGATCAACCATCCAGGTTGTCTTGGCCTGGAAATTTGTTTCACTGTCTTTCTGTAGGTTCTGCTGCTTTAGAATTTGTTTAGAGCCATTTGTATACATATTTAGAGGAGTTTCATGGACAGCTCAAGCAAGTCACTACTTTCATGCCACCATCTTGGCTCCGCCCCTCCAGAGTTGATTCTCAAGAAGGAAGAACAAGTACCCTAAATAGAATTATATGAACTTTAGGGGGAGGAAGCATTTTCATCTTAGAATTTGTGGTAAAAGGAAGGAAGGAAGTTTGGGCATAATGTGATCTACGCCATAGATATGTGGAGGACAGACTGCAAAGGGCTGAGAAAGGATAGACAAGAATCCAAACGTCTGTAAGGGAAGGCACTCTAAAGAGGATAATGGGAAACTCTTACCAATGTTTTTTGCTGTTCTTTTTTTAAAAAATTTCCACTGGGGATGAAAAATGTTGACTAAAGACAATAATTTAGATGCACAAGGAACTCACCAAACAACTTAGATTTTTTTAAAAGGCATGAAAAGCAGACAGTCAAAATCTTAGATTGAATACATAACAGGTTTGTGGAATTTCCTCACATTATTCCTTACTCCCTCTTTGTGTGGCTGACTGACTTCAACATGGCCTCGCAGCGGCCAGTCTAGGTCCCCACAGAAGAACCATCATCATACAACTGTACTCAAACTCCCTCATGGTCTTTAAGACAGAGATCTGTAAAATTCACCAGGCTGGTTCTGTCTGGGGTATATACTTAGAAGCATAGATAACTCTTTACTCAAAAAGAAGCTGCATCATCTGATCACACTGGAGCAAACAGCTCACAGCAAAGCGGCTCAGGTTGATTCTCTGCACAAAGCAGACAAGCTTAGCCAACTCTTCAAACACCAGTGCACTGAACTGATCGATTAGCTGGCAGCAAATCAGCTTGTAGCATGAGTTCTCATCAAAGTAGCTACAAACTCCATCTTTCCATCTCTGATTTACCCTCTCAAGCCAGAGGCAGAGCAGAAGGCAGCATGTACTTCTGAGAAGTAACTACAGTACTCAAACTCTGACACTGAAGGACAACAGCTGATAATAATGCTCTGAACCAAGGACGAAGACTTCCCCCAAGCAATTAGGAATCTCATCTCTAAAGCTTTCAGCCAAAGATACACTTTTTCACAAAGCTGTGACATAATTATCCTTTCTAACCTTCCCTACCCCACCCCATCCCAGTCCCCTTTCTTCAATCCTCACTTACCAGGTCCATCACTCTTCACTCACATACCCTTTATTTTAATATTAATTTTAAATTTTTGAGTTCCAAATTCTCTCCCTCCAGCCCCTCTCCTACCATGAATAAGGCAAATAGTATGATGCCCATTATGCATGCGAAGTCACACAAAACATCTTTCCAAATTAACTGTACACATTACTTTCAATGGCTTAAATCAGTCTTACGGTACTCAGAAATTTACTTTTCACTTATGAGATTAAAAGCTCTCCAAATATTACCTATGAAATCAGAAGTCTTTTTTAAATATGTCATAGTTCTACACAATGATATAATTTTGATTTTGACAATTTGATAATCTCAAATCTTAAAACAGTTATATGTAAATGTATAGGAAGCCATAATGCCCAGCAGCCTCAGCCATTTATCAGTACTCAAAGGGTTCATTTGAATGGTTGGAGACTGCTTTTAATGCTCACACTTTATATGTTGTAATAAATAAAAGTTATTGCTCTGCCCCTTCAGGTCATATTGTTCATGTACAGAAAAGGCACCACGAACAACTTTTCCAAAGTAATTTGAGCCTTTATATTTATGTCAGTTCAATTTTTGTCTCTTGCTACTACTATTACTACCAGCCTATCTGACAACCCTTTCTTTATGCACAGACTTTAGCAGTTTTTATTAAATCAAATTTATTTTCCTACTTTTTTCAGACAACAAACTATCCACCTCTAGAAGAGGCAATACTTTACATCCTTTGTCAGCTGATATAATTCTTTTTCTCTATGTGAAATTACTTTTCTGCCCCTTTTGGCACCAAGCTGCTCCCTATGAAAAAGAGCATGTCTTTAAATGGCTAATGCCCTTCAGATATAAAAGTAGGACATGTTCCTATAAAAACAGTGGTATGAACCCTCAGAATGAGCTGAGGCTAGTGAATAAAGTTAAGGAGAATTTTTTAAAAATATTTTTTTAAAAATTATACTGGAGAAAACAAGTGAAGCAGAGAAGGGACAGGACGACTACCTGGCATGAATGAGATGACCATGATCCTCATAGTGCGATAACTCAGACAATCAATCCCCCCTCCCCATGGAACATGCTCAGAGTTGCCTTTGCATTCCTGGTTCCATTGTTCACATGGGTGGTTTACAATCTGCTTCTGATCATGCAGTGGGCCAGCAATAAAAAGAATTTGTGCGTTTTTTAAGTTATGCAAAGCCCTGAATTGCTTCTTGCCCCCCTTTCCTGCCTTAGGACAATGAAAGGGGCCAGTGCGTTTTGTCAGTGAAAGAAGAGACAGTTTCTGACTCACCTCTTGGCATCACCTCTCCCTCATGGCAAATACTATGCTCTTTGCTTTGACGCTCCCTTGAAGAGGTATGGTACTCGCGTCAGCTTCCCCATGGAGCATGGCTTCAACTGGATGAGCTTGCACCTAGGCTCCTGCTGGCCTCTTTTATTTTGTGTCTCCTTTCCTGAGTAGGTGATCAAACAACACTCAGAGAAAAGGGAAATTTCTGCATCTGAGATAATGGTCACAGAAAAGAAGATTGGACAGGTTGTTTCACAAGCTGACATGGGAGTTGTTCAGATAGTGCACAACCCAGGTGAAATGTAAAGTGCCTAATTAGCAGTCTTGCAAACTGCTTTCTGTTTTGATGAGGTTTAAGCAGCAATTTATAAACTTAAACTGCTGAATCTTTGAGCAGGAGTCCTTATGTTTAAAACATAAAACAAATTACCATCTCTGTATCTGATTCACTTAGTGCCTTTTTATTTCCCCCTCTTTGCTGGACCTTCCCCCTCAACACACACAGAGGAAGCACAGGTAAAATTGCCCCAGGGATTTAGGGAGGACTAAAGAAGCCAATGAGTTCTAGAAATGGGAAGCTAAAGAATCTCATCAAAGGTGGACTAGCCCAGGACTGAACCTGATCCAAACTTCAGACCTATGTACAAATTGAGGAGTTTTCAGTACCTCCAACCCCCTCCACCATGATGACCCAGAAGTGGCTGAATTTAATACAGAGTTCCTTATACAGAATCAACAGACTGAGAGCTAGAGATTACCTAGTCTTGGGGCAGCTAGATGGCGCAGTGCATAAAGCATCAGCTCTGGATTCAGGAGGACTTCAGCTCAAATCAGTCCTCAGACATACAACACTTACTAGCTGTGTGACCCTGGGCAAGTCACTTAACCCCATTGCCTAGCCCTCTCCCCCCAAAAATGAAACAACAGAGAGGACCTAGTCCAACCTTTTCGTTTTATAGATGACGAAAAGTAATTTATCTAAGATTACACAAATAAAGGGACAGTAGAAAGCTAGCTCCTTCAACACAAGGGCTGTTCTTGTTTTATCTTTGTGTCTCTAGTGCCTCGAACAAAATCTGACACACTGCTAATAAATGCTTCTTGAATTAGACTGCTTAATGAATAATAAGAAAGCGTAGTGTTGCCTTCCTTGTGTCCCAGTCACTAAGCTTAGCGGAACTACATCCCTACAGGTCTAGAAAGAATTCATAAATATGATTACTAACTCACTTTCAGTAATATTCGAGAAATCATAGCAAAGAGGAGAGATTTACAGGATTGGCAAAGGGCTAGTATCTCAATTTTCAAAACAGGGAAGAGAATGAAGTCTGCAAACTCTAAGCTAATGAATATGACCTCCACTACTATCAAAATTTTAGATCATAAAGGATTTGGTTAGTCAACTTCTAGAGAAAGAAGTGGTGATTAGAAAGATCCAGTACTTCATTTCCAAGCACAGATCAACCTACTCTAACCTTTGGGGGAAAAAACTAGCTTAATGAACTAGTAGAACAGAAGAATTCTAAATATTGTTATCAGTATAAGCATGAAAATCAACCTAGGATATTATTCCACTCCACTTAATGTAAGTAACAAGATATTATACCCTGAAACCTTAAGCAAATGAGAACACATATGATTAACTCTGTGTAAACAAGGCTTGGACACTTCCAATGAATCAGTCAGTCATGGTATTTTTTTTTTTGGAGGGGGGTGAGGCAATTGGGGTAGAGTGACTTGCCTAGTAAGTATCATGTCTGAAGCTAAATTTGAACTCAGGTCCTCCTGACTCTAGGGCAGCGCTCTAACTGCTCCGCCACCCACCTGCCCCTCAGTCACAGTATTTAGACTGAGTATGGAAAGTCCTTGATCAATTTAGATATCTTTGAATCTCACTCAATGAACTGAAGTGATATTTCAGAGAAGATACTGAAGTGGCTGAGGGATTTGGCCATGCCCAGAAGGGCTTCTATAAAACCACCGAGCTAAATGGATTTGGCTATCTCAGCAACTAGAGGCACCATCTACATTAGAAGGTGAGGACAGACAAGATATAATTTGAAAAGACAGGTTGAAAAGACAGACAAAAGATAATTTGAAAAGACAGAAGCACATGAGAAAACCTATCTTAACGGGAGCATATCAGGACACTAGCAAAAAGACTTCCAGGAACTGTGAGTCACTTCTTTGTCAAATGGGGTGGCAAGCTTGAGCCCACTTTCTCTTGCACTCTGTTTATATTTATGGGAGAGTGTCAAAAGAGTTTTGGAGGACTATTTTACAGCAACTGCTTTAATCACCTTACTAAATACCTCTTTCCCAAAACTCATTAGGTTTGGCTGTCTGATAATCATGAAGCTAGGGGGCGGCGTTGACCACATCAGCAGGAGCTTGTCTTCCAAGGTCCCCTAGAATAGTAAAGAAAGATATAGCAGCTGCCACTATGAGTGGGGAGGGGAGAAGTGGAGAGGGTTAAGAGAATAAGTCCAAAGCCCTGGATTTTGGCAAAACATTTGGTAATCTCCCAAGTTATTTTTTATGTAAAAGATGGAGAGATAAAACCTAGACAATTATTAGATGCATTCAGAATTGAATGAATGGGTGTGGTCCCAGTGGAGTCTCTTTGGGATATGTGCTTGGCTCTGGTTGGTTTAGCATTCTTAGGAAAGACTCAGATAAAAGACACACTCATCAAATTTACAGATTTTTCTGGAAACAAGAGTTCACACATATTAAAACAGTCAGGAATCAGGAAGGTCTTAATAGGCAAAATACACTGAGTAAAATATAGAAGGATAAAATTCAGTAGAACTAAATATAAGTAAGGTTTTACACTTGAATTCACGAAGTTATCCTCACAAAGACAATAGAGGCAAAGCAAAACAAAAGAACAATTCACCTTAAAACAACATGGGCCTGTTAGTGAATTGCAAGTTCAGAATAAGTCAACATTGGCAACTGTGTTATAAATCAACAAATTAGCCAAGGCAATCTTAGACTGAAGTAAGAGGCCATTATTTTTGCAGTGGAAGAGGGCCACAGTATTATCACCATAAACCAAGATAGACGTGTTCAGAGCTAATTCTCCAGGAGTGGAAGAGGGTCACAGTACTGTTACTCTTATTCCAAAGGTAAGATAATAGATCAAACAGACTCCTACCTCCCTATCTACCTGCTCCCCTACTGCCCAAAGAGATCAAAAATAGGAAAACTGGTCAATATGTACAAAAATATTTACAGCAGCACTCTTTATAGTGGCAAATAGCTAGAAACAAGTGGTGGTGCTCATTAATTAGGGAAAGGCTGGGTCAATTATGGTACATTTATATTCAACTTCATAAATGTTTCAATAAACATTTATTAAGTGCCTACTATGTTCCAGGAACTGTGCTAAGCACTGGTGATACAAATAAGAAAAATAAATTAATAAAATATTTTTGTGCTGTAAGAAATTAAGAGATGGTTTCTATGAAACCTGGAAGCTTGTATGAAATGATGCAGAGTGAAGTGAGTAGAAATAGGAGAACAATTTATATTATACTATCAATAATGTAAAAATGAACAATTTTGAAAGACTTAAGAAATATAATTAATACAATGACCAATCATTATTTCAGAACACAAATGACAAATAATGCTACCTACCTCTTGGGAGACAGAAGTGATGGCACTAATAAATGTATGGAATATAATACACTGTTTGGACATGAATGATAGAATTTGCTTTTGTTTCACTATACTCATTAGTTACAAAGTTTTGTTTTGTTTTGTTTTGTTTTGTTTTGTTTTCCTCCCTGGTGGTGGTGGTGGTGGTGGTGGTGGTGGTGGTGGGAATTAAGAAGAAAAATGTTTGAGCATTAAAAATAAAATGTAATAATACATAAAAATAATAAGAATAGAATAGTTGAGGGGTTTTTTTCCTAACAGCTTTATCCTGCAGAAGACAAGAGGAAGCAACCAAGGACAATTCTGGACCAAGAATGTAAAATGAGAGGATGGAATAGATGAGCTTTGAAATACCCTCCACGTCTGACTCTTTAATCCTACAATATTAAACTATTTCTGAAACAGAAGTAGGAACTTTCTTTCACTCTGACCAGGCCATCCTAGAAACCAAAACAGAAGGAAAAGGGAGAGGTAGGCATAAGTTTAATTCCTCTTGTAGACTTTCAGAGAACTAATTTCAGAGTTCAGAGAAAGAGTTAAGTCAGAGGTCAAGGCCTGAGGCTCTACAGAATTTGGCTTAAAAAGAATGCTCTCACTCATCATCATAACATTCTGAGGACACAAATGCAAATGATCCGGTAGTGAAGAAAAGGGAAGAATACATAAAGAGACTAATGTGGATACACAGGGACCTATAAAAAAAACAATTATTTTTAAAGACATTTATAGAAGGTAAAAGTGAGAATGGAGGATAAACTTAAGAGTGGTATGATAATATAAGACTAGGATCAGGAATGATAAGTCTAGAACAAATTGAGGCTTGTGATTAATACTAAAGACAATAAGAAGGGTTTATAGGCTTGTTTGGTTTTAGTTTTTTGTTTGTTTGTTTTGGGGTGTTTTTTAGGTACAATGGGAGTAAAAGGATAAAAGAAGGAGAGGCCTAATCTTTAGGAGTAAATATGGTAAATAAAAATAAATGATGCAGGGAAGACAGAATCACTCAAGTTTTTTACTTCAATTTTTTCAAGGACTATGATGAATGTAAAGACAGAAGAACAGAAATAGTTAAGAGGTTTCAAAAGCTGAGTTAAGTGAGGCAGCGGTAAGAGGACAACTTCTTTTGTTGTTGTTCAGCAGTTTTCTGTATCTGTTAAAATACAAACTCCTATGAACTGCTAAAATGGAAGAAACCCTGGGTCCAAAATGGGTACTTGGAATGAGCTAACCCAGATGTCTGCTTCCCCTTAGATAAGTCAAAAATCAAGGTATTTGCTTTTCTCTCTGAGCTGGTCAAGGCTGGTTTCAGCAGATGTAGGCATCTCTGAATTCAGCTAAAGTTTACTTTGCAAAGGATCACTGGTGTGTCAAGCAGCCCTGGGCATCAGAAGTCCTCCCAATAGGCTAGTTGTTGTGCTACTCCACTGTTTGGTTCCTCTATGAAAAAAGGAAGCTCTAGCCTATTTAACTGGTTAGTACAAGAATTACAGAGCCCATGTTCACATATCCAACTCTTCATGACCCCATTTGGGGTTTTCCTGGCAAAGATACTAGAGTGGTTTGCCATTTCCTTCTCCAATGTGTCCCCATTTTACAGATGAGGAACTGAGGCAAACAGCGTTAAGTGATTTTCTCAGGATCACACAGCTAGTATGTGTCTGTGGGTAGATTTGAACATAGGAAGATATGTCTTCCTTACTCCAGACCCAGAACTCTATCCATTTTGCCATATATCTGCCAACTAGGTGCCTCGAAAGAACTGACACCACCAGAGGCAGGTAAAATTACGATGAATCAGAAAGGTGGCAAATATCTAAGATAAATGCAAATATCTCAAATTTCAAAGCTTTTTTGAGTGAGCTGAACTTTGAGTCCTATCAAAATCCCACAATTCATCATATGCCTAAGATGGTGTGTTGTACAAAATAGGTGCTTTAAAAAAAAAAAGAGATTTGCTGAATTTAACTGGTGTATGAACACATAAAAAAGAGCAATGTTTGCTAAAAGCCATAATGACTTCATCAAGAACAGGTTGTACCAGATTTATTTCATTTCCTTCCTCCTCTCCTCCCAGCAGTTAGTAGGATGATGGATCAGGTGAATGCCCTAGACATAGTGTTTTATGTAAGTGCTCATAAGATCCTTGGTAAAGAAGATACAGGCTAGAGAATAATTAGGCAGATTCAGAATTATCTGCATCACCACAAAGACCAAAGACTAACAAAATATCATCAACCTACAGGGCAAGATTCTAGACCTGGCCTTGAATTTTCAATGCATACTTTCATGAAGCATACATAATTTGTTTATCAAGCTTTCAAGTGATACAACAATGGAAAAAAAGGCTAATATGTTGGATAATAAATTCAGAACCCCAAAAGATATCAAATGGGATAAATCTAATATGAAAATATTTAATGAAGATAAATGTAAAGTTTTACACTTAAAAATCAGCTACACAAGTCTAGGGGTAGATATGAATAGACAATATTTCATACATAAAAAGACATGGTGAGTTTTAAATGGGTCACAATCTCAGTATGAGTAATTAATGTTATACGTTAGTTTTTAACAGGGTTCTTTGCTTCCCTTCAGTTCTTGAGATATTACTGACAGCAGTTCAACAGTCATATCCATGGATTCTTTCAGTACTTTGGGGAATAACTCATTAGAGCCAGGAGATTAAAATGCTTAAAGTAGTCTCAATATCTCATTATCTTAGGCTTCAGTGATCATTTTTGCTTTAATTTTTTTTTTCAAATACAACCCCTTAGAAAGACAAAATAAGAGGTTTAAACATTATGAGTATCTGTTCTACAAAGTGTTTTTAAAATATCCTGTCTTAGGTTTGCAAGTGCTGGTGTTCAGAACGTGAATGTAACAAAATTATAAAGATCAAGCACGGCTCAAATGAAGAGATATGAGATGACACCTCCCAACCCACTCCTTGGTGGAGATATGAGATTGTCACGTTACCTACTGACATATTTTCAAACCTTTTCCATATCTATATATACATACACACACACACACATACATATATATACACACATATATATATATATCTGTTGTGCTAATTTTTTTCATTTAAAATACTATTTGTTATATGAGATGGCTTTTAGAGAGGGTTGGGGGAGGGATATTTGGGATAACTATGTTGTAAGACAGAAGTTATTAAAATGTTTTTTTTAAATTGGTAAGGACCTTTTTTCTCAAACCAGTAAAAATTTGTTACAGACTGGTACCAACTCAAGAACTAGCAGCTGAGAAGTACTGTACTAAATAGCTTTTTCCTTATTTTCTACTGTCTAATTTTTAAGTCCCAAATGCACTATTTATTTATGAGTTGAAATCTGTTTACACCAAAAGGTATTTGGAGGCCACATAATGTTCCTGAGCAGTCACAGTAGTTTACTTATAGAACAAGCACCAAAGGGAGGGTTAGGTAGAATAGTCCAAACTCAGAAAGAAAATATGTTTGTAAAAGGCAAAAGAGGGGTAGTACAATTTATAATTATTCTCTTTCTATTCCTCTCTAGTATATTTGTGGAAATAGGTGTCCCTCATCTAACAAAGGGTCTTCCATTAATGGTCATTTCTAAAATTCAGATGCAAAACCTATAACCAGATTGCTTTTTCTATTCACCATATATTAAGGAAGAAACTCTCATGTATTAAGAACAAAGCATTCTTTGCATAAAAGCCTCCTTCACTGTAACTTGAAAGATTCTGAATGGAAGTGTCACTGAATTTGTCTTAGTATACTTAAAAGATTTCTTCTTGTCATAGACAGAAGAGATTATAGGATAGTCGTACCTGAGAAATTTTAAAAATCAATTAAAGAGATACATTTTTCTCTGGGCTTACTTCTGAAAGAAGTCCTTATTATTGGCAAAATATAGTTTGATCAAAATCCTTATCTTTCTAATGTAATAGTTAAACTAAGGGGGAAAACACCTTATAAAAGTTCAGATTGAGAAATAAAGACCTGTGTAGCAAGTGGAATTTATCGCCCACATTTAGTTCTTCTGTAGTAACCTTTTCATTGAACTGGCAGAGAATTAGCAAATTCACAACTTACTTCCCTATTCCAACATTTACTTAAATACCTTAATGGGTGGAACCAAACACAAATCATGCAGGGCCCTTTTCTTCTATTAACAGTAGTACTACCAATTTTATCTTTTTGCCTGGCTTCTAATAAAGCAATTTATGAAATGTCCTACTAAAGTAATCTTGGTAAAAGATACTTATCGTCTTGAACACGGTTGGTGAATTACTCTAGTTGGCTGAAAGTTATTTAGCTCAACCAATTTCCTATTTAATGTTTTATGAGACTGATACACTCTACTCTAGAAACATGTGGGTATTTTAGTCCATTATTTAAGGAAGGAAACATTCAAACATGATCCAGTATATTTCTATCTCACTGTACATAACTTGCAAGGATATAGAAGAATGGTTTATGCTAACTTTTAGGGGAGATGCTTCACTGACAAGAAACTTAAGGCCTGTCACATTTTAGTAATTCATCTTACAATGCCAATATAAATAAGCATTTAGGAAGTAATTTCCTCATTGCTGTAGTTCATTCATTTCAGTAGTGTCCAACTCTTCATGATTCCATTTGGACTTTTCTTGGCAAAGATATTGGAGTGTTTTGTCATTTCCTCCTCCAGCCCATTTTACAGGTGAGGGAACAGAGGCAAACAGGGTTAAGTGACTTACCCAAGGTCACACAGCCAGTACGTGTCTGAGGCCAGATTTGAACTCAGGCCTTCCTGACTCCAGGCTTGATGCTCTACCCACTAAGCTACCTAGCTGCCCAATTTCCTTGAAGGAAGGGATTATTTCATTTTTGGTCTCCTTTATCCAATCTATTATAAAGTTCTATGAATTTGATCTTCATAACATCTCTCTCACATACCTCCTTATCTCCTTTAACAGGGCCACTAACCCAGTGCAGGCCCTCATCACCTCAAGCTTGGACTATTTCAATAGCCTGCTAGTTGTTCTGCTTGTTACACATCCTCCCCATCCTGATTCATCCTCCACTCAACTGCTGAAACTGATTTTCCTAACATACAAAGTTGACCATGTTACCTTCTCTACTCAATAATCTCTAGCAGCCCCCTGTTGATTCCAGAAGCTAATATAAAATCCTCTGCATGGTATTTAAAGACCTTCATCAGCTGTCCCCTCCCACCTTTCCAAGTCATCTTACACCTTACTCCCTACTCCACCTCCTCTGTGTACTCCACGTTCAATGACAGTGGCCTCCTTGCAATTCCTCACAAAAGACACTCCAACACTCTGCTCTGTGGATTTTCACTAGCTGTTCCCCGCCCATGCATGGAATAACCTCCTTTCTCATCTCCACATCCTGTGGGGGTTTTTTGGTTTATTTTCATATTCCTGCTAAAATCTTAAGTTCTGTAAGAAGTATTTCTGGATACCTCTTAACTCTGATGCCTTCCCTCTGATAATTATTTCGTGTGTATGTGTACTGTCTTTTGCCGAGTATCCCCACAACTGACATAATACTTGGCACATAGTAAGTATCTAATCAATGCTTATTGATTGATTAGATTTCGCACCACCATCATTTAGCACAGTGTTTGGCACACACTAAACAAATATCTATTAGGATGAGTTGCATATTTTTTTGCAAGCTATACTAGAAACCATGTAACCTCTAAAGTGAGTTAGCCTGTGTCTGAATTTTATTTGGCTTCATTCTATGTCAGGTAACCAAACTTTTCAACTGATCTTGTGATTATGGACCAAGTCTGTCCCATATAAACCACAGCACAAAAGTTGAGGGCATTCAGGAAGCCCACATTTTGTTTCGATGTCTGGAAACCACCTTCACCTTTTGTTCAGTATGGAATTCATGGAAAAGGTTAATTGATGTCTGCAAAGTTTAAAAAGTATATTCTTCTTCACCAGCAACCACCAGAGTTGCTGAACCCAATTAGCTATTGTAAAATAAAGATAATTTATGTTTTGTTACCTTGGACTTCAAATAGTTTTGCTAAAATGGGCTCCTCCCAGTCATTCCAAAGATATAATCAGTGTTTTAATTACAGCTAAGGGTCCTATTTCATATGCAAAGTTCATTGGGATGCATAACAAATTACAATTTTGGAGGGCAATGAGCTAACAATAAAAATCGCTAGCCTTTATGTAACCCTTTAAGGTTTACAAAGTGTTTTAGGTATATTATTTCATTTGAGCCTCAGAACAAATCTGTGCAGTAGGTGCTACTATCTCCATTTTATAGATGAGGAAACAGAAGTGAAGTGACTTGTCCAAGGTCACACAGACAGTATCTAAATCTGCATTTGAACTCACAATTTCCTCACTTCAGACCCCGGGCTCTATGCTTTACTTCAGTAATCCCTAGGCTTCAGTGACAGAGAGAGGAAGGAAGGAAGGAAGGAGGAAAGGAAGGAAGGAAGGAAGGAAGGAAGGAAGGAAGGAAGGAAGGAAGGAAGGAAGGAAGGAAGGAAGGAAGGAAGGAAGGAAGGAAGGAAGGAAGGAAGGAAGGAAGGAAGGAAGGAAGGAAGGAAGGAAGGGAGGGAGGGAGGGAGGGAAAGGAGGATAGTTATAGGTAAAAAGACAAAGAGGCACAGGAAGAGATAAAGTCCAAAGAACCACGATCCTTATGCAGAACTTTCTAGTTGTCAAATAAAGCCAGCCTAATTTTACCCTAAATCGCTGCATTATACAGATTATGGGAACTCAAAAGGACTAAAAAACAGGAAGGTTAAATCAAAGCACACACAGAATAGTAATTAAGACAAGCTGACAGTTGGAGCACACATCATTAATGACTGCCTCAGGCAAGAAGAGGAACTTAGCAGAGCCCAGTAAATCACTGGAACAGTTCCTTTCTGGGCCTTACTTCCTGGGTCTGCAGTTGAGTTTACAGTCTTTTGTGATTTCCCTCTGAAGTTCCTTCTATAAAATGTCATGTCAGATTGCCCGTTTATTCTTTCTGTTCACCACTGGGTTCCTGTTTATGCAGACGTTCAGGAAAATACTCTAAGAGCTAACACCTCTGTTCTTCTCCCTTTCACTGCTAATCTGGGCTAATCTTGCAGGTGTTCCTAATTAACACTAGGATGAAACCAGCTTTGAGTTGAAGCCAAATCACTTCAGAAAACAGTTAGAAACAGATTGACATGGACCTACACATCCCTCATTCACCTCCTCAGGACTTAACCATTTCATCCCTGGAAATCCTGCCCCTGGGGCCCTCCATGTGATTGCTTCACATGCTCCATTATATCTAGCCAGCCTCAGTCACTGACTTGGTATCCCTTTAACTCTACTTCATTCTTCCTTCATTCTCCCTTCTTTCCATTTCTAGATCAAACCAGTACTTCCACAGCTGCTGGAAAGTGTATGTGAATCTACTCCCTTATGAATTACCAAACCAAACCACTTCTTGGGGACATATGACTGTTTTACTTTTGTAACTGAATCTTCAGAATTTAGCACAGTACTTGGCACAGAGCCGGCAAATAAATTCTTTCTTCTTCTTCCTTCCTTTCCTTCTACATATTTCTTCTTACTTTCCTTCCTTTCCTGTTTGTTTCACCATGACTATTTTGAAATAGATTTATCCACTGTACCACCTAACTGCCCTGTGGTAGGTGCTACTATTAGCCCCATTTAATAGATGAAGTAAATGAGGCAGAGAGAGGTTCCCCCCCCCAGGAGATTTGCCCACAGTCACATAACTAGTAAGTAGCTAAGGCAGGATTTGATTGTAAGTCTTCTTGTCTCAGTCCAGCACTCTATCTGCCATACCACTTAGCAGGATTAGATGCCTCTGCCTACTTTTCAACAGTCTGCAAAGGCAAAGTAGCCCTGTATTCAGGGCTATCTCCTACTACTTACCAATACAAAAGCTTTCTATTCAGATTAGTCTTCTGACTGTTCATCCACAACCTCATGCTACTCCTTCTACTTGGCAAGTCCATCATTCAAAGTCTAGCTTAAGCCCCATCTCATATTCTGTACCACACAATCAGTATCTTGTTAATATACTAAATATCAATGAAAAATTAATTAATTTTAAAATATTAAATAATGAGGTACAATAAGAATTAGTTAGACAAACTGGGTTCTATTCCAGATCGAATGCTTATTAATTATTTAACTGAGGACAAATCATAACTTGGCTGAGTCTCAGTTTATTCATCTGTAAAAAGGGGAATATTAGAATTATCAACTTCAGATGGCTATGGTAAGAAAATTATTTTGTAAACACACAACACTATAACATAAGCTATATTCAAAACTGTTGTTCATACAGCCCCCATTTGAATACCTCTTGATAGGAAACACACTACCTCCTGAGGCAATCTACCCTACTTTTGGACTGCTACAGTAGGTAGGAGGTTTTACTTTACATAGAATATAAATCCACTCATTGAAACCTTTGCCCATTTACTCCTCATTCTGTACCCTGGAGAAAATTAGAAAGTCAAGTCAATAAGGATTTATTAAGTGCCAACCATGGAGCAGGCATTATTCTAAGTGCTGGGAATACAAAGAAAGCCCTCCCTTTCCCCAAAAAAAGTCTCTGCCCTCAAGAGGCCTATAGTCTAATAGGAGATTTATGCAATAGTCTAATAGGAGATTTATGCAAACAACCATGTATACACAAGAATAAAGTACAGATGATCTCAGAGAGACTGTTTAAACTTTCTTCCACATAACCATCTCTCAATATCTGAATAAAATGCATCCATTTTCTCTCTAAATCTTCTCATTTATAGACTAAAAATCCATAGCCCTTTCAACTAAAACTCCTATGGAATGACTGCCCACCCTCCAGTTTCACAACAGTGTTCCTAAAATGTGGCAAGTGGAACTGAATGATGAGAGCTGACCTTTACAGAGCACTCTAGATTTACAAAGTACTTTATATACATTTTCTCATTTGATCCTCACAATAACTCTATGAGAAAGGCACTACAGTTATCTCCATTTCACAGTGGGAAAAAAAAGAGATTCAGGGTCTTGTCAAGTGACTTGCTAATGGTCAAATAGCTACTAAATGTCAGAGACAGGAATGGAGACTGGTTCTTTTAACTTCCAGTTCTGTGGTCTTTTCTCTAAATCTCTCTGAACACAATATTCAAGATGTGGTGGGACTGAAGCAGAGTCCACTAGGATTAGTGCCTTTTTATTCTGGACATCATGTTTCTATTAAAAAACCTAACATCACATTCGTTTTTGACTCCCATATAACACTTCTTATCATACTGAGATTCATATTGAGTACTCATAATCCGCAAACTTCAGTCTTTTTCACATTGTGTCTACTTAAGTTAAAAAAAAATAGTTGTGAGAGTAGCGTACAGCTTTACATTTTTCCTTATTAAATTTCATCTTTCTAGATCTGAGCCATTACTTTATTCTGTCAAGATCATTTAAATCTTAACTCTTTCATCCTGAAGTAACTGTGCCTCCCTCATTTCTGTCGTTTGCAAATTTGATAAATAGGTGATACATCAATTCATCCAAGTCACTGATAAAATGTTGAAGAGACAAGGACAAGACAAATTAGGCTATCTTTTGGCTCAGTTCTTACCCAGCTTTTAATTACTGACTGGGCACTGACTCAGACAAAGTGAGATCTGGGAAAGACCTCAGCTTAAAAAGCCCAAGGTCTCCCACTGCATCCTAGGCTATCACCGGTCATCTTGACCTATGTCTTGCCACTGGACTCTGATAACTCTGGAAGACAGAGTGAGGCTGATGGCTTTGCACAGCTCTGCCCACTTAAATCCAATTCAATTGCAAGTCAAGACATCACCTTCTTGATGTCATTGGTCTTCTTCGAGATGAAGGATGAACCACTAGAAAACTCCTTTAAGAATGATATAGATTCAAGGGGCAGCTAGGTGGCTCAATGCACCGGCCCTGGAGTCAGGGGGATTTGAGTTCAAATCTGGCCTCAGACACTTGACACTTACTAGCTTTGTGACCCTGGGCAAGTCACTTAACCCCACTGCCTAGCCAAAAAAAAAAAATGCTATAGATTCTTTATTCTTTAAGTGTGATCATTAAACTAATTTCAAACGCACCCGACTATTATCATCTACTCACATCTCTTCATCTTGTCCATAAAGGCTGCATGAAGATATCATCAAATGCATAGTTGAAACCCATTATACTATACTATAGCATCCTCCTGGATTACCAGGTCAATAACTCTATCCAAAAATGGACATAATGTTTCCCAAGTTCTGGCACAGCATTTTCTTGGATGAAGCCACACATACTCTTAGCAAATCATCATTGAATAGTATGTTCTAGAATTCTGGGAAAAAAAGGTGAACCCTTTAGTTTATAGTTTAAAGATACCACCCTCTTTCCTTTTTTAAAAAAGAGGCATTTACCATTCTTCAAGTTATATAATCAAAGGCTCTCAAGAGTTGAAAGTGACCCCGAAAGTCACCAAGTACAACTCAAGCCTGACTGACTACTTCTACAACCTCACCAAAAGTAAACCTAAGAGTGAACCTGTTACTTCCCAGAGCAATTCATCCTACTCTTCAATACCTCTAATTATTAGGAAGTTTCTCCTTAAATCAAGCTTAAATCTGTGTCTCTACAACTTCTGTTCATTGTTCCCACTTGTGTTCTTTGGGTCAAAAACTGAAGATTCATCTCTCTTCCACACAAAGATCCTTAAAATCCTTGAACTATCAAGCTATCATTTCCCTTGATCCCAATCTGTTCTTATCTGTGTTTAGTACCCTTATTTCCTTTAATTTATCCTCATATGGCACGAGCTCAAAACCCTTTACTTTCTATGGTGCCTTTCTTTCTAGATTCATCTTATAAATGTCCTTTTATTAATATGGAAGCTAGAATTGAACTAAATACTCCAGTGGTCTGATCAACTCAGAGCTGAGTGATGTGGTTAATGCTTTCATTCTTGACACTTTCAACTTTTTTAGCTGTCTATAATATTACTCTGATTATACTGAACTTTCAAATCTACTAAAACCTCCAGATCTTTTTTTCAGATAAACTATTGTCTGGTTGTTCTTGGCCAATCTTGTAGTTGGGAAGGTAATATTTTGAAGCCATGTGGAGGACTTTGCATCTACCCATACTTAATTTCATATTGATATATGCAACCCTACCTTCTAGTTTATTGGGGTTAAGTGTCTATGCCAAATCTGCCCCACCCACAAATTTGGATAGAGTACTGTACCTTGAGTAAGGAAGACTCTTCTTCCTGAGTCCTGGGCAAATCACTTAACCCTGTTTTGCCTCAGTTTCCTCATCTATAAAATGAACTGGAGAAGGAAATGGCAAATGATGAAGCCAAGGTGTTTTTGTGTTCTGGTTTTATTTGTTTAGTTTTTGTATTCTCTTATTCCAAAATATCCCTTTAATAACACATTCTAGAATTTTGCCAAGAATATAAGTAAAGCTCACTGTCCTATATTTCATAGACTTTGCTCTCTTCCCCTTTTCCAAGTGTGTGACATTCTTTTCTTCAGCCCAGCGCTTTTAAAGGTCACCTGGAAGTAACCGAGTAATCACATGCAACAGTTGATTCAGTACTCTGGGATCAAGTAGCTTACTGAGGCCTGATACTTTGGATTTATCAAGAGAAGCTAGTGGTTCTCATTATCTCCTTAGTTAGCATGAATTTCATCTCAAGTCATTTTTTCTGTCTTTTATAATCCAAAGGAACATTTTGCTTGTCAGAGGAAACAGAAGGAAAATAAGAGCTGAATGGTTTAGCCTTTTCTCTATTGTCTATGTCAACTGTTCTCTCCCAGGCCACAAGCAGTAGTCTCACACTTTATCTTCCCCTTTTACCAATGTAGTGAAAAACATCTTAATGTCCTTAGCTTTCATCACTAGATCACCAACATCAGCTCAATCTGCATTTTAAAAGTCAATATAGAGCCCATCCTTATGTATGTTTTATTGTTGTTATTCAAAGGGTGAGCACAACCTCAAGTCCTAAAATAATGTAGGACATTCAATCCAGGAGATATGGGAAGCTCTCAGAAGTGAAAGTTTGTAGACATAAAAGGAAAAGTTCCTGAAAAATTTGAATTTTGTTCTCCTAAAAAGTCAAGGTGTGTATCAGTCAACACCCAGGTTTCTTTTTCTTCTTCTCCATCACAAATTCAAAGACAAGAGGGTCACGTCCACCTCAAAGGTTTCCACTGTTATTCAATCATGTCTGCCTCTTTATGGGAAACCCATTTAGGGTTTCCTCAGCAAAGATACTGGAATGGTTTGCCATTTCCTTCTCCAAACCATTTTACAGATGAGGAAACTGAGACAAACAGGGTTAAGCGACTTGCCCAGATTTGAACTCAGGAAGATTCATATTCCTGACTTAAGGCTTGAGAGTTAGTCCACTGCCCACCTAGCTGGCCATGAGCTGTTGTAGGATGTGGAAAAGATGAATAACAAGTCCAGATGTGTACATAAAGAAAATTAATGTGGTGGTGTAGTGCAGTGGTATCAAACTCAAATAGAAATGAAGGCCATTAAGCCATACACGGCCAACTAGGTAGAACAGTGGATAGAGTGCCAGGCTTGGAGTCAGGAAGACTCATCTTTCTGAATACATACGTATGTACGTACATGTGCGCACGCGTACACACACACACACACACACACACACACACACACACACTTTAGTAGTTTTCTATGTATTTTAAATAGCAAACCATTATCAGAGCCACTAGATATTTTTTCCCCTAGTCAACAACTTTCTTCTCCTAGATGCATTATGCTTGTGCAAAAGCTTTTCAATTTAATGTAAAGAACCATGTCTATTCTCTCCTTTGTCAACAACCTTTTTTGGTTAAGAATTTGTCTCTATTTCTCTGTTTTTATGATATGGTCTTTTATATTCATGACGTACCTACTTTGAACTTTTGCAGACTATATATAGGTAAGATGTTGGCCTTTGCCTAAATTCTGTCCAATTTTCCCAGCATTTATGAAAAAGGTAGTTCTTTCCCAAGTAATTTATGTTTTCAGATTAATCAAACACTGGGTTATTTAGTTCAATTATTTCTTATTCTTCCTTTTTCAATCTGTTCCAATGAACTACTTTTTTAAAAAATTTTAACTACTACCAAATAGTTTTAATGATTGCTACTTTGTAATATAGTTTGAAGTGTGGAAGAATTATTCACCTCTCATTACTACCTTTTTCATTATTTATAAATCTTTTGTTCATAAAAACATTTCTTCTCAGGCTCCTTTGTTTAATCATCTCCCTGATCACATCTATTCTGTGACAGAGTCCCTCTAAACTCTCTGTTATGTGACATCTTTTCTCTCTTTATACTATACTCTCTCCCTTGATAATCTCATCAGCTTTCATAGATGCAATTATTTTCACATAGATAATTCCCAAATCGTTATACTCACTGCTTCTCCCTCTCCTGAGTTCCAGTACTTGCTTAGACATCTCTACTAGGATGTCCAGCAGGCATCCCAAACTCAAATGTCCAGAATAGAACTCATTTCCATTCAAAATTCATCTCTTTCCATCCTTCCCAAATTATAATTTCATAGATACAGAACGGAAATTGATTATTATCAACAAAGGATTAAAAAAAAGAAAATGAAGTGGCCCTTACAAACATACAATCTTCATTCTAATGGTGTTGAAGAAAATATGCATATATGTTATTCATCTTATTCAGGTTTAGTGAGCATTTCCTGCATAGATTTTTTTTTTTGGTATTTTTCATGGTGACCATTTATTTAGTTTGCTGTATTCTTTTTTTTTTGCCCTTATTTTAAGGGTACCACCATTCTTCCAGTTATCAAAGTTCCCAACGTTGAAGTCATCCTTAACTCTTCTGTTTCCCTTACCCACCATATACAAGCAGTTACCAAGTCATCTCGCTCCCATCATTTATAGCCTCCATACTCATTCAGGCCCTCTTCTAGGGCAAGCCAATGTCTAAGTCTTGGTTTCCTTATAATATGCTCATAGGACTATTTCACAGGGAGCACTGCAGCAGCCTCCTAATTTATTCTCACTGTTTCCTGTCTCTCCCCTTTTACAGCTGCTCATTCACACAGCTGCAAACTAATATTGCTAAAACACAGACCAAACCTTACTATACATAGGCAAAATACTGAACATCTCCCTAACACCTCTGAGATGAAACACAAATATCTCCACACAGCTGAAGTGATAGTTCTAAAGCAAAGGTCTGACCCCTGACACACCTCTACTCCCATGAAGTTCAAGGTGTTTCCTTCGACTGCTAGAATCAAACATAACCTCTCTTCGACAGGCAAACCATTCCTGACCCAGCTCCCAAGTCCATTTCAAGGCTTGTTATATGTTTCTCCCTTTCACGTGCCCTATGGTTCAATTAAATGGACCTTTTTTATGCAGCACAAGACACTCCATTTCTAATTTCTAACGTAGTCTCCCTCCAATGCTTGAAACGTACTCTCTCCTCACCTCTACCTCTTAAAATCTCTAGATTCTTTCAAAAAACTACCTCCTAAATGATGTTGTTACTGATATCCCCACACAAGAGTGCCTTTATCCAAAATTACCCTCTATTTTGTATATACTTATATGTATATCTGCAATTTCTCCTGAGAAGATTTAAGCTACTTGAGAGCAGAAATTATTTCATTTTTGTGAATACAAAGCAGTCAGCCCTCATATTCAGAAATGGTGGGAACCATTGCGCTAAATTATAAGAGGTGCTAACCCACCATGAAAAAAGATATTAGCTAATGGCAAAGTATTCAACAGATAAGTTAATTTAGTCATTTAAAAATATATTCTAATAACAAAGGCAACTTGAATCCACCCTACATCCAGTGACAGAACTTGAAACATAAAGTACCATAAGATAATAAATCAATCTTCCCATCTTTCTCACAGAGAGGTCATAGTTAAGGAGAAAAGCTAATGCCAAAAAATTCAATCTCTGTTACTATGTCCAGAACTGCTGTCGGCATGTAATGTGAATATACAAATCTGATTCAGCTATTCATCCACTTGCTTTTTGCCATTAGCAGGGAAAATAAATGCTGAAAAATAAATTCATGAGCTATATTAAGTATTCTATCCATTAGGAATAGCTTCCAAATTTTCTCATCCTTTTCCTTATTATTTAAAAGACTATCTGGCTACAAAAAACTTCATTTAACTAAACATGATACTTATCGATGTTTCCGAGCTTAAGATAATGTGCAGTTTTACAGAAACAGGAATATGATTAACAATATAAAAGTGTATTAAACCTAATCAACAATTATAAAGTTGCAATTAGTTATTAAAAATAACAATGCTTTACCATGGGAAAAAATTAAGTAATTTGATGGATACTGTTGAAATAAATTTATTACTGCACTGAGTTTTTCTTGTAGGAAGTACTTTTCACATTCTTATCAACATAATTAAAATTAGTTAGAAACTACAACCCAAAATATACTAGTGACATTTAAAAAGCATGTCACTATAATCCTAACAACTTTCTTAAAATATTTACAAATCATATATGTAAATTTGAACTTTACTTATGTTACTAAGGTTAATATAGTTTGACACCACTCATATTTATCTTTTAAAACTTACCTGAGAAGTAACAAGTAAATTATTTAATTCAGTTAGTCAAATTATCTAAATGTCTTCTATTAGTTCAATTCAACAAACATATAATGTTAACAAGTAACAGGCTTGGGGAAAACTCCTTTCTAAGGACTGGAGACAAAATCATGTAGGCACCAGCAGAAGGGGGCAAAAGATGTATTCAGCTGTGGGGGCAGGTCTCTAAGGGGAGTTAAGAGGCAACTGAAGAATATGATGAACTAAATGGTCACTATGAAAAGTACAAAAAAAAACTGCAGGAAATACCCTCCCCCATATGAGAAGGAGATAAAGAAAGGCTATGTAGGGTACATTTTCTTCAACACCATCAAAATGTACATTATAAGATCGTAAGAGCCACTTCAGTTTCTTCTTTTTTCAATCCTTTGTGGTTAAAAGTTGCCATTTCACATCTATAGAATCGGACATTCATTTCTGAGCTATATAAGGACATTACTTAATTTGCTTATAAGAAGAGATTTGCTTAGATTTCCAAGTTATTCTCAAGTATGTGAGAGTACACTCAAATTATTGAACTTCTCGTTTTGCAGAAGTGAAAAGTAGACTAAATAGTGATGCCATAACTACATTTCATGAAGTGGTCAGAATTCTTGAAAAGTTCTTCTTTCCAATGCAATTCAGCAAGTATTACATAGTGAAAACAATCAAGAAAGGTTTTCTGTAGAAAGTGGGATTTGCTCAGAATCTTGAAGGGATCTAAGTGATCCAAGAGACAGAGGTGGGAGGAAGACTATTCTAGGTATGAAGTACAGCCTGGGCAAAGAATGGAGGTGGGAGATGGAATGTTGCACATGACAAACAATAAATAAGTCATTTTCACTAAAGCATAGAATATACAGTGGAGAATAATGTGAAATCAAGATGGGAAGATAGGTTGGAATGAGAGACAGAGAGAGAGACAGAGAGAGAGAGAGAGAGAGAGAGAGAGAAGAGAGAGAGAGAGAGAGAGAGAGAGAGAGAGAGAGAGAGAGAGAGAGAGAGAGAGAGAGAGAGAGAGAGAGATTGATTGTGTCAGGATGTCACTGAGGTTCAAACGTAGGTGACTAGAAGGCTGGTGGTACCCTTAACAGAAATAATAAAGTTAGAAATGAAAGATGGACTTAAAGGGGAAAATATAGCTAGAAGTCAATGAAAACACTAAGGTATAAAACATTTTCATTTTGTCTTTGTTTGGGGATGATTAAATAAACACACAGTCATTCTAATAACTTTGCAGAGATTTTTTTAAAAGAATTATAGCCAACAGAAATAGCTTACCCAAAACAAGAGTAAACCACAGAGAAATAATTAGACCTTGTCAAGGCAATAACAGAATAAAATCTTAGGGGCTTTTAAATGGTTTTTAATTAGAATATCTTTAAACTTGAGTGCCATGGGGAGAACATATACTAGGAGACATAAAGTTGTGGCAGGAGTAACTGTTTCTTTTTTTCCTTCAAAAATCAATTCCGTGCAAACAATAGAAGCCTTTTTATGGAGACAGGCCAGCCAAGCCAGTTATTGTTAGTAATGAGAATAGAAGTTGAAGTTCCATTTTCCCAAAGGTCATTTAGTTTCATTTAAATCCTGAGGGAAACCCAAAAGCTAAGCTGTGTGCCACAAGGCAATGCAATCATCAGAGTACAAAGGGTGCAGCCCAATAGTCAGCCCAGGCCAACATCATTCCAAAACACAGTTAAGATCCATACAAGAAGGAAAAAGCCATAAACCATTAGAGACTGATGTTTACCTAATAATTTCATTACAGAGGCATTCCCTAAGAATAGTTCTTAGTTAGGAAATCACACACATCCAATCAGTATCTAGGTTTGGTGCAGCAGTCAGAGAACTGGCTCTTCAACCACTGAGATGGGAGACTTAACCAAGTCATTTAAACCCCTAAGACCTTAATTTACTCATTTGTAAAATGAGGTCACTGCACTACACGATATCTAATACTCCTTTTAGCTATAATATTCTATGATTTTAAGTAAGGTGTAAAACTTTTAAAAAATTTATTCTTTAGATTACTTCTATTCCAATTGGTTGGAGAAAAAAATCACCAATTTCCCCATATTTTATTAAGACCCCACCCCCATTAATGTTAATAATTCAAGGAGAATTGAGACTGACTGGTATGGTTGATAGAGGGCTGGACTGGGAATCAGGAAGACTTGGGTACAAATCCTACCTCTGACACTTTGTAGCCGTATGATCTTGGGCAAATCTCATATAATCTCAGTATCGCTTTTCTCACCTGTAAAATAAGGAAATTTCCTACCTCCTTTTGTGAGGATCAAATACATGAATAATAAATGTAAAGCCCTTTGCAAAGCTTAAAGCACCCTACAAATACTATGTTTATTTTTATTATTCTTTCTCTTCCTCCTCAAGGGACCGAAGGTATTATCCTAAAAAGGAGAAGACATGATAGCAACCTTCAAATTATCTTAAGGGTTAACTTGAATAAGAGAGGCTGCAATTGTTCTGCTTGGCTGCTGAGGCAAATCACCAAGAAGAAATTATGGGGAGGTAGGTTTTTAGCTTAACATTAGAAGAAACTTCCTAACAATTAGAACTATTCATATATTTGACTGGACTATGTCAGGGTACAATGAGCTTCTAGCCACTGAAAGTTGTCAAAGTAGACAGTAGATGGTCATTTGTTCAGGCTATTATTGAAAGGATTTAGGACTGGAGTATAAGAAGCTGGACTAGATGCTCTCTGAGGTGCCTTCTAAATTCAGCCTTTGATGAACAAAGACATTTTCAACAAGGAAAAACAAAATAAATAAATGAATAGATAAATAAATGAATAAACAACTAGATAAATAAACCTTCTACTTCCCTTAAGGAAACCCACTGTATTTCGGTATATCTGTAATTTTATAGAATAATTCATTAAATCAAGCCTAAATCTGCCTCTCTGCAATTTCTACCCATCTACTTCTATTCTAGCCTCTGAAGACAAGCAGAGTAAGTAAAATCCCTCCTCCACATGACAGCCCTTGAAGTATTTAAATACAGCTACCATGATTAGCTTTAAGACTTCCTTTTCCTAGCATATTCCTTCCTATCAATAAATTCCTGTATAGCATGAATTCAAGACCCTTCACATTCTGGTCACCCTCCCCTAGACACCCTCCTTAGTCAATGTCCTCCCTTTAATGTGGTACCCAGAATTGAACAGAATATTCCATGGTAAAGCAGGGCACATCCTACGTTCTTGATGCCATGCCTTTTAAGGCACCAAGCTGTTGGACAGCCATACCATGCTGTTGTCTCGTATTTATGTTATAGTCTACTATAGTCCACCATAAGCAGTGGACAGAGCCAGAGCACTGGACTTGCAATTAGGAAGATCTGAGAACAAAATCTAGCTTCAGATACTTATTAGCTGTGTGATCCTGCACAAGTCACTTGTTTTAGTTTCCTTATCAGTAAAATGGGGATAATAATTATACTTGCCTTCCAGAGTTGTTGTGAGGATAAAATGAGTTAATATTAGTAAAGTACTTGGCAAATCTTAAAGCTCCGTATAAATGCCATTGTTGTTGTTGTTACTGTTGTTGTCATTGTTATCTTCCCCATCCTGTACTTCAGCTCAAAAAAGCGAACTTCACAAAAGTATAATTCACATTTTTTCTTCTTTACATTTTCTTTTTTTTTAAATTTTATTTGTTTTTAGTTTTCAACATTCACTTCTGTAAGATTTTAAGTTCTAAATTTTCTTCACCTTCCTCTGCTCTCCCCTCTCCAAGATGGCACACAATCTGATATATACACAGTAAACATATTTCCACATTACTCATGTTGTAAAGAAGAATTAGAACCAAAGGAAAAAATGACAAGAAAGAAGAAACAAAAAAGGGGGAAGCAATATGCTTCAATTTGCATTTAGACTCCATAGTTATTCCTCTGGATGTGGATAGCATTTTCCATCATGAATCTTTCAGGAATTGTCTTAGATCATTGCATTGCTGAGAAGAGTTAACTCTACCAAAGTTGGTCATCACACAATGTTGCTGTTACTACATACAATGTTCTCCTGGTTCTGCTCCCTTCATTCAGTATCAGTTCATTTAAGTTTTTTCCAGGTTTTTCTGATGTCTGCACGCTCATCATTTCTTATGGAACAATAGTATTCCATTTCATTCATTACCACAACTTGTTCAGCCATTCCTCCATTGATGGGCATCCCCTCAAATTCCAGTTCTTGGCCACCAAAAAAAACCTGCTATAAATGTTTTCTTGTGCATGTGGGTCCTTTCATCTATCTCTTTGGGACACAGACCTAGAAGTTTACATTATTTTCTTCTTGGACTCAGCCCATTATTCACCATGTTGAGATCTTCCTAGATGCTGTGATCCTATCTCTGTGTCCAGACACCCCAGAACAATAAAACAGCACCTACTGGAAGGCATGGCAGTTGAAGGGCCAGGCCCTCCAGAGCTTTCTAATTACCTACCCTCATCAGTGGAGCTACTCCCCATCCACTGCTTCGATTCTATTCCACTGTATCCTCTGGGATTTCCATTCTATAATTACTAAACTCCTTTCATTTTAGACTTCTTCATATTTCATGCCTTCCATATTTTGGCATTCACTGAGATCTGGTACTTCTCCTTAGCCGATAACCCTGCCATGACACTTCCTCTCTGACCATTCTTTTCGATACTGGTTGCACCTTCTCTCAAAGCATCAACAGAGAATTCAGAATACTCCTTGTTCCCGTTAATTCTTCCAGACTGACCCTCAACCCCAATTCATCAAGCTTTTCTCCCGTAGGGATCATTCTATCCAAATTTATTATCCAATCCAGATTCTGGTGATCAGTATCTTCCAACCCCCAGGATATTTTCTCTCCTTTTTCAAGTGACTTCAGTGTCTGCCTCAATAGTCTTCCACTCCACTCCAACTGCTAGCTTCAAACTAAGCCATTTTTACATTGCTGAAGAAAAAAATATTAATATGATACTGTTTTAGCCACAATTTTGTAAGAAATATTTTAAAATATTAATTTAACCTTATAATCCAAGCATTTCTGACTCAGAGAAATGTCCAAACTTCCTCCACCTCACACCATTCCCTTGGACTTCTTTCTACCCCCAAAAAAATATGAAATAACATTTACAGGAATCTTAAACAAGGAAAAGTCATAATATATTAAAATATGGTTTGGGGTTAACATTTGAGAACAACAGTAACTAACAATAATCAATTAATCTTCAACTAAAACTGTTCAGTTCCTTCCCTTGACCACTTCCCTCAAGCATTGAAAGGATTTCCATTCCTGAGATTAGTCCTTTCTCAGAAATAAAAAAGGACATTTCCCTTGGATATGCCACAGGCCAATCACTTCAGCACTTCAGGAGATGGGGAGGGGAATGTTCTTAACCAAAGCAGAGGTTAAAGAAGATTAACTTTTTCATAGTTTAGTATCCACCTTAAATCCATTTCTAGACACCTTAACCTTTATTAATGACCTTCTACACAATTCCCTAAAGGATAAAGTCTGGAAAGGACTTTTAGATTAGATAAGCATATATTTTAAAATTTATTTTATTTTTAATTTATGGAATAAAACAAGCATTTCCATAACATAGTATAATAAAAAAGGTAATTGCACATGAAACAGTAAATCTATTATGTACAACTTGCTGTTCCTTTTAAATATATAAAGTTATCATGCAAGGTTCTCTTTTTTTTCCTCCTCCCTGCCTGCCCAGCCTTTCTTAACATTACTAGAGAACCTGAAAAGATTGCTAATATGCTTCATTAATATATAAGTTGATTTTCCCTCAAATGCCCCAGCTTCCCTATTAATTGATTGACTCAGCTACCACAATCTACTGCTCTACTCATCTTATTTACAGAAGAATGGAATGGTCATATAATTGAACCTTCACTGAGGTAAGGCAATCTCCCTATTCCTCCATAACTAATTCTTTATCCTTCTCACCAGAGCAGCTGTTCCAAACCTCTTCTCCCCTCAAGTCTTCCTCCCCCAAACCTCTCAAGTAAAGATCTTGCCTAACATTTCACTGAAAAAAACTGAGGCAGTTGACCATGAACTCCTTTTCCTTCTCCTGATCTCACATCTGCCAACATCATTCCCCTTTAATATCTGATGAAGAGGTGGATTTTCTCCTATCCCAAGGTCAACTACTCTATATGTACTCTTGATGCCATTCTCTCCTGTCTTCTTCAAAAGATCATTTCCACTATCCTCTCCTCTCTTCAATTTCTCCCTAACTATTGATTTTAGTGAGTACCACTTCCCTTTCTAAATTATTGAAGAAAAAGAAAAACTTTTAAATTAAGTTTTATAGAATTTCATCAGGATTTATTTTCTTTAATTAATTTAGAGCTCTAATGTGGTATAATTAAAAAGAACCCTAGACAACAGAGGGAAAGACCTCGCACCAAACTCTTCCACTGACTCTTACTGGCTATGTGGCCATGGATCTATTATAGTTTTCTTACCTGTAAGATTGGGATCAGGTAACTTTAGTACCTACAACCCACAGGTTTGCTATAAAGGTCAGATGCTAAGATAAAAATTCTACACAGGTTTTAAGAGGTTATATTTGTCAGCATTTGTTATTGTTGTGCTTGTTTAATTACATGTTTATATAATTTATAAATAAAACAAAGTCAACTTAAATACTGCTGTTCTCTTACAAAGTAGTTTCATTATTTATATTATAAAATCATCGAATGTTAAGATCTGGAAGGAAACTCTTACCATCTAGTCCAATCTCTTTATTTTGTGGGTGATGAAACCGAATCCCAAAAATGTAAAGTTATCTGCCCAATGGACCTGGAAATTTTAGCCCATGTCTTCTGATCCCATCCAATATGTAAATAAATGTGAAGAAAGAACTTCGGCCTTCTTAGAGAGAAAACTATTCTCTTGAAATTTTGCCAACATGAGGTTTCACATTCATAATAAAATACAAAATTCATCTTAGTCCTTTCCGGATTATCAGAAATAAGCATGGAACCCTGTTATGATACTGCTGGTGAGACAATGAAAATTATACTTATAAAAATCAGACTTCTAGAGATCGAAAGGACCTCAGGGATCATATAGTCCAATCTTTTCCATTTTACTGATAAGGAAATACAGAGGCTAATATCACTTCTGATGCTCCCACAACAAACAACATTCAAATTCAGGGCACTAGCAGGACCAAAAATTAGCTAGTTTTTAAGAAAGATGTGGATTGTATGCTTATGGAATGTACACAAAACTGGATGTGACATGTTAGATGAAAAAGTCAAGATCTAAAATGTACAAAAAAAGTTTAGAATGAAGGGATGAATTTAAAAATGTTAAACTTAATAGGAATAAAAGTAAAGCCCCACACAAGTTCACAACATCAGCTTTATAAGTACAAAATATGAGGTGTGGTCAGACCATAAAGATTACCTTTAAAAGATCTGATGGTTTTATTAGCCTGAAAGCTCAGTGGTGTGAAACAGCACTCCTAAATATGTAATATAATGGTAGGCTATTATAAAAGTGGTATAACAACTAGAACGAATAAGAATATAGTACATTATTCTACCCTAGGTAAATTACAGCGTTCAGTTTGGAACTACACATGTTAGCCACGCACACTGGAATGTTTACGACAGAAGGGCAACAAAGATGGTGGAGGCCCTGGACATAATGCCATATTAAAATGGGCTGATGTTTTACCTGGGAAAGAGAAGACTTAAGAGAGTCATTATCTGTATTCAAACATCTGAAGGTCTATTGTGTAAAAAGGAGCTTATTATTAGACTTGTTGCATTTGGCCCAGAAAACAAAATTAGGAACCAAAGGTAGAAGTTGTAAGGAGGTAAATTAAGCCTTGAGGTAAGGAAAAGCTTCGTAACAAGTAAAGCAAAGCCCTTAGCAGAGTTCCTGGTACGTAGTAGGTGCTTAATAAATGTTGATTGATTGATTAAAGCTTTCAAAAGGGGAATGTGTGCACTCTGGTAGAGTGCTGAACTTCAACTTAGAGTTCAAATCCTGGACTTGGACTTATTACTTAGCTGTGTGATTTGGGGGCAAATCACTTAATTTTTCAGTGCCTCAAGGAAACTAAGATTACAAATTATAGAGAAGATGCTAACCTTTATAAAGAGACTTTCCTGATCCACAGTTCCCTATAAGAATGGAATCACATATCCAGTCCTTCTGTTATTTGTTTTTACATTCCTTTCCTTTCCATATTTATCCATGCCCCTTCTACTAATCAGAGGGCCGATCCCTATGATAAATGATAAAATGGGGGGAAAGCAATTTGGCAAAACTAACCAATACATCAACTCAGTCTGACAGTATATCCAATAGTCTATACCCATAGTTCCCCCATCTCTATGAAGGCAGAAGACAGGTGCATTTATTTATCTCTTCTTCAAGTTAAACTATATCATTATAATTTAGATAATAATTTATTAAGCACATACTACATGCCAGGCACAGTGGTGAACAGTTGCCCTATTTTATCTTCCTAACAATAATGGGAAGTAGGTGCTATTATGGGACATCTAGGTGGCACAGTGGATACAGTGTTGGCCTAGAGTCAGGAAGGCTGGTCTTCAGGAGTTCAAATCTGGCCTCAGGCACTTACTTAGCTGTGTGACCATGGGCAAGTCACTTAACCCTGTTTGCTTCAGTTCATTATCTGCAAAATGAGCTAGAGAAGGAAATGGCACACCACTCTAGTATCTTTGCCAAGAAAACCTCAAATGGGTTCATAAAGAGTCAGACATGAATGAAAAGACTGAACAACAAAAAGTACTATTGTGACTGAAAATTCATTTTTACAGATGAAGAAACTGAGGCAAACATAGGTGAAATGATATGAGGGTCACACAGCCACTAAGTGTCTGATGCCAGACCTGAACTTAGGTCTTCCTAACTTCAAATCTAGGGCCTTTATCTGCTGTGCCATCTACTTGCACTACACTCATTTTTTGGTTTTCTTTCCATTTACATTGTTCTCACTGTGTATATTGTTTTTTCTAGTCCTGCACCTCTTGTACCATTTTATATGTCTGTCCACACTTCCTTATATTCTTCATATTCATCATTTCTTGTAGCACAATAAAATTCCATTACATTGATTACTATAATTTGTTCAATTCCCTCATCTGTAAAAAAGAAACTAGATGACTAAGATCCCTTTCCATTTGATCTACGATCCTATGGTTCTTCTCTAACTGCTTAAAATTCAAGAATGTTTTCATTTTCTATCAAGTTAACAATTTAAAAATCTCCAGGAAATATTATTTAAAATGTTTCTGTTGCTCTGATTGTTACTGTAGAAGAATTAACATCAATGGCCTGTATATTTAAGTGGAGGCATCAAGGTAGTTTCAGTTTGTCATCTTGACACTTTTCATTTCCAGAATATTTTAAAAGTCCAAGACCTAATTATTTGAATTCTAAATCAAAATAATTAGATTTCATCTCCAAAAACCAATATTCCAAAAATATATTTAGATTATAGAATTACAAAATGCATATTTTAAAAAAATAATATTCTATCCTTCTCCATCACTATGCTGGTCCAATGTCAGCAGACCCCATTATGACCTAATAAAACTCTGGCCTCATATCACAAATAAGTGTATGGCAGAAATGAGGCCATTATGTGTACACTCAATTGTTTTTCAGGCCACACAACTGTTTTTCAATTTCTTACCTTTCTTCCCTTTATCTCTTCACATTTTTTCCAAGTGATGTAGAAAACTTGTATTGCTGGCAGCTATACTGATTTCCAGCTCCATGAAGCTATTTTTCCTTGAGCCAAAGGTTCAGACAGAGAATCCAAATGGGAAATAGAAGTATTTTTCAACCCATTACACTTGGGAAGAAGAGGATCTGGTTCACTAGGTTGGGAAGATGATTAGCTGTGGCGCTATGAATATTGTAGGTCCTTGTATCCATGCAAAATTCTATCCTTCTTCCCAAGTCTACACTCAAACATGTATACCTTTAAGTCCAGTAGTCCATGAAAAGAAGACTTAAACTTCAACATTAATAGCCCCAGCTACCTCCCTCACATGACACGTTCAGGGGACATTACCTTAACCATTTTGAAGGAAACACTTATTATTTAGTCCATCATAGGACTAAGCTACTTACTCTTCTCTGTATTAAGTGAACTAATGGAGGAAAAAGTCAACCATCTTTATTTCAGGAACTAATCTGCCATACAGTCAATTTTTAAAAAGATATAATTAGAGTCTCCAGTTAGGACAACAAAAATAGAAGAAAAGATGGATCCAGTTTTTTGCTAAAACACTATTAGCAGAAATGACAATGATCTGTATTTCAAAAGCGGAAGCCTTAAATTCTTACCTCCATTTAAGAAAGTGCATCGATGCAATATATTATTTTAGTCTAGAAACCAGACATATTATAGTGCCCAATCGAATGTGATTCTTCTGATGCCAAATTCTTCCCTTGGGTAAAGAGGTAATTTTCATTTAAATCAATGCGTCTACACACAATAGCCAAGGGAAATAACTGCCCCCTTGAACTCTTTGAAACATATTGAAATATAAAAGGAGCAAGGGGATGGGGAAAGAATACGTAATAAAAAGTCTGATAGAGTCCAACTATGCTCTACTTTATAACCATTCTATTTACATTGTTTTGGTCAATAAAAAGCCAAACCAGAGACTTGAAGAAACTATTTAAGGATTTTGTTTTGATTCTAAGATGAAAAGGCTAAAAGTAAAATCCACTAATTTAAACTAAGGACTAATAAAGTGGTATCTTCATTTTCATTGCCACAGAACTAGAATGCAGGCCAATTAAACTTTCCTTCTCTGACCCCTGCAGAAATCAAAAGGGTTCAACTCCCACTGATTTCAAAGAGAGATCTAGAAACCAGAAGTCAAAGACTGCTGTGTAGTAGAAGACAAAGAATCACCAAAACAATTAACAATAAAAAGCTAAAGTGTGCTGAAAATTGATCTCATAAATCCCATGTGTACTTAGTGCAATAGTAAAGAATCCACATAATTTCTGCATGCATTATGTGTGTGTGTATATATGTGTGCATATGATATGTGTACACACACATACACACATACGTAAAAACTCAATATTACCAAACTGATTCCAACAACAGGGAAAATCTTCCATTTTCTGCACTTACGTCAAGTAGGTCATACCAAAGAAAGAAAAAAAAAAGACACTTAAACTAAACATTAGTCACAAATCCAATGATATGGAGTCCATAAAAGTTGCCACATGTAAATACAGTATGTTTCAAGTGTCATGACTAAATATATCTTCAGTCTTCACTTAGAATGACTATTTCATTTTAATTATTGGGAAAGATATTTGTGATTCTCCTTTTGGAAAATTTCCACAATAAGCAGTAAAATTTTCCAAAGGAAGATATTCTTTGCATGTTAATTGTTAAAATGAAAACTAGCATCTTCATAGGGGAAAAATAAATTAGCTATCAACAAGGGGACCAGAATGCAATCTATAAAATGGAGATAATAGCACCTATCTCCAGGGCTGTTGTGAGGATTGAAAGAGATAACAAATGAGGGGTTTTTTTTTTATTTTATAAGTAAAATGCTTTACAAATCTCAAAGCACCATATAAAAGCTGCAAGTAGCTTATTTCAAGTAGCTGCATTGATTTCCAGTAACATGAAATTATTTTCCCTTCTACCAAAGATTAAAATAGAATCTAAATGGGAAACATGAAGGTTTTCTGTCCCTTCACACTTGGGAGCCGAGAGGGACTGGCTCACTAGGTTGAGGAAGGTGCTTTCAAAAGATCAACTGTCTTAGGGAAAACATTACAAGACCTTTACCTAGGCAAAAGTCTATCCACTTTACAAAATCCACACTCAAATCTTTTAAGTCCTTTAGCCTATAAATGATGGTAAAGACTGTTGTGTAATAAGAAATGAATTAGAATGGAACCATGGGAGTCTCTATTATCCAACTTCACACTTATGTAGGGTAGTGGGACTACAATTCAAAAGAATTTCCATCCAACTTTTGCTTAAAAGTGAGCACTTGTTGGCAAGGAACAAAACAAAAAACAAATCATTTCAGGTCTTTTTTTTTTTTTTTGCTATCCCTACAGGAGAAAGAAAGTAATTGTACTGACCAAAAGGAATGAAAATGCAATCCTATACAATATCATGATAGCTTTGAAGAAAGTTGATATTCTGGCCTGCCCAAAACAAAACAAAACACACATATTAAAAACAGGCCTGATGCAGAAGAATTCTTAATTCCTGGGAAAACTTTTTGGATCTCAGGTTGATGGCATTGTGTGTTTGTTTTTCTCAAATAGAGAAAAAGAAGTGAGCAATCTACTTTATAGCGGGAAATGGGAAGAAAGTCAGAACGCTGAATGTTTATTCTATTCTTTACTGTAATTGCTATCATTAAGGTTTCAGTCATGGAAATCACACTGCTTAAAGTCATCAGCCTAACTGTCCATCTCAGCAGGGAAGCCAAACCTCAACACATGAGAAATATTCATTATGCTATTATTTATTTAAATAACACAGACACAAGAGAGTTCATGGAAAAGCAGATAGAAAGCTGGCCTCAAAAACAGAATGCCAGGGTCAGGTTCCACCTCTGACATACATGTGATGTGTCACTTGACAAGTTACTCATGCAGAGAAGATGCTAAACTGCACTGGTAGAGAGCATTTCCTAACCGGGGAGTTCCTGAAACCACATGACCAGGCCCTTTCCTCTAATATAGACACAACTCATCTAAATATTGGGAGAAAGGATAAAAAAAAACTATAACATAAGAAATCATCAATGATTCTTGTTTGTGTGATGCTATTTTAAAGGACAAAGAGTAGCTTGAGTTTCAACAAAATGATGATGCCTCAACTTTCAAAATGTAACTAGAAAACAGGATTTAGATAAAGCCATTTACAAAAACTTACTACAAGACAGATATAATGTTGTTGAGATTTGTGGAGGATCTTAAAAACTACCTAATGCAAGCCTTTTATTTTCTAGATAAGGGTAAATAAAATACAGAAGGGTTAAATACTTTGCCCAATATGACACATAAGTGGAAAACTAAGACTCAATGAAAGGGTCCTCTGACTGCAAAATCCATTGTTTTCTCCACGACTATCTCACGTATTTCTACTTAGAAAAGATGAATGTTATTTTGAATAAAAGACAAAATGTTTTAAACATCCTATTTCTAGATTGTTATAACATTTCCTAGCTGGGACATAAACTTCTATCAAAATAGCAGTAAGAGAGAGGATGTGACTGGAGAGTCAGCTTTGGGGTTAGGAAGACTTATGTTCGAAGTCCAGACTCTAAAACATGCTGACTATGGGACTGTGGGCAAGTCACTTAATTTCTTACTCTTCCAGGCTTGAAGACTATAAGTTACAGATAAACTGTCTGTCTGCAGAGTTACCAATGAAATCACAGGTCTAAACCAAATAATAATAACAATAATCATGGTGGTGGTGGTGGTGGTGGTGATGGTGGTGGTGGTAATGATAATAAATGTTACAAATACAACCCTGCAATACTGGCTTTTTGCATATACTATCTTTTGGTGGATCACTAAGCATGTTGAAGCAGGAGCATTTGTATTAAAATGATGACTTTTGGATCCCTCAAAAGACAAAATTTTAAATGACATAAAGTAATTTATTTTTGCCACTTTTCTCAGATTTTTTATTTGACTATAGTTGTCCAATTCAATGAGGGATGTCCATATGGTATTGAATTGGCTTCTACTCTTTCCATTCAAAATGTCAACCTGTCAATCAATCATTCAAACCTTTATTGAACGTCTGTTATGCTTCAAGAATGATGTCAGGTACTAAGTTTGAAAAGCTGAAATGGTGCTTTTAATCAGTGTAACAATTGCTTTGAAGGATAGGTTAAAAAGAACAGATTGTAATTTTACATTCTTAAGCTGTAACTGAAAAAACACCTTCCTTAAAGAAAATTAAAACAGACAACATGTAACCCCATTTAAAGTGAATGTAAAATAGACATCAGAATTTCAATTCCTCTTAATTTAATGCTTTCTTTTTTTTAAGCACACAAACAAGTTTTCTTTTTTAGACACAGTGTGGTGCAGTGGCAAGGATACTTAAGGTGGAGTAAGAAAAACTGGGTTCAAATCATCACTGTGCAGTTTACTCTCTACATGACCTTGGGCAAGCTACCTAACTCCTCTAGGTTTCAGTATCCTAATCTGTAGAATAAAAGGGTTGGAGTACATGGCCTTCAAAGTCCCTTCCACCTCTCCATCTATAATTCCAACTGTAAAATTCCAAAATGTCTGTAATCATTTAAAAAATGAATTGTATTATGTATATATGTATATAAACATTTATACATATAGGTGACAACAATTTCATTAGCATCTATGCGTTAGACAAATAGAGCAGCTCCCTGGAGAACAGAAACTACAGAAAAAAGGAGTACTCAAAAGAATCTTTATTATGCAGTTGCAAAAATGGGTGTCCTAACACAAACACCAAAGCAAGAGTTAGCTATTTATTTCTAGTCCCTCCTCTCTTTCCTCACTGGCTGAGTACTCCAGAGTGTACAACTTTCCAGCACACCTATTACACATCTACTCCTTAACATGTCTCTCTTCCCTCTACATATATCACATGTTCAGAAAATGGCATCTTAGCCCCTCCCAGAAGTGGAGAAATTAGTATTCATGAGCCTACTAAGCAAAGCTTAATCTTTGTCCTTACTGACTTCTAATGGCAAAACAAGGTAAGGTTGACTGTATCCAGTTTTACTTACTTTTCCAGCAGTTGTTTAAATTTTATGAAAACAAACATTTTCGTTATCTCTCAAATCCCAAGATCATCTTTTGCATATAAGACATTGCTACTTTTTCAAGCCAGCCTGTCGTCTATTCTAAAGTTCTACCTCTTCTTCTTATTTAAATATTCTCAATTATATAATGAGTCCATATTACCTAATCTCAACTCTGAGATGTCTTGTGACTTCAATCTATCTTGGATATTTGTCAGTCAAATCCACACCTATTTATTAAGTGTTTGTTGAATTCAAAAATCTGTGGCTGACAGCTATATATAGGGGTAGGGGCAACAAAGAAAAAATAAGTGTTTTCTTTAAGAAACAGTCTAATTAGAGATGCAAGATATAATCAACAAAAAGCTACATCACAATGAAAAAATTTAAGTAACAAGCAGAGTTCTCCACACACAGCAGATGCTTAATAATTTTTTAAAATTGAATCGAATACAATAATAGAAGATGCCACAAGGCAGTACATAGTAATTACCAGGTAAATTATTCAGTCAGTTAATAAACATTTATTAAGTATGTATCACGTCAGGCACTGTGCTAAACTCTGAGGATACAAAAAAAATGGCCAACAACAATCCTTGCCTCAAGGAGCTCATAATCCAACCAGACAACAACTGTGATGAAAAATTTTTAAAAGGAGATAACTTCAGCCTTACGTTAGAATCAGTGAAGGCTTCATAAGAGATAGAATTTGTTTTATTTTTAAGAATGAGAAGGGTTTGAATAATTGGAAGGGGAGGAAGACAATCTAGAAAAGTTAATCAATGGAGCAAAGATAAAAAAGGGAAAAACTGGGTGACAGTGAGGAAACCAGATTACCCAAAGATAGGACTTTGAGAAGGTGAGTAATAAGAGAAACCCATTGAATAAGTCAATCAGAGTTCCTAGGCTAGCAAGTGGGAAGAGCTAAGTATTTTTTGAAAATATTAGAGGCAGAATGAATTTGAGAAAGACAAGCATAAAGACAAGTACAGCATGTAAGATACAAAGCGTTAAGTGATAAGGTTCTGAACTAGGATGGCAGCAAGAGGAACAGAAAGAAAATGGCAGATATGGGTGAGATTTCCAAAGAAGAATCTAAAGGATTTGATGACTAGTGAATATACAAAGATGCAAGGAGATAGAGCAGATGGGAAAAAAGGAGAGAGTGAGTGAGAAAGGTTAGAGGGGAACAGAGGAAAGATTGAAGACTAAAGAACTGAAACATAAAAAATGAGAATACCATTAAATAAGAAAAGAGGTTAAGGTGGATGATGAATTTACTCTTCAATATGTTGAGCTTAAACTGACTCCTACAGAGATATCAAGAGAAATCTGGATAGTGACATTAGTATTTATAGATATAGATTATAGATACAGATATAGATATGGTAATTTGGGTTAAGTGACTTGCCCAGGGTCACACAGCTAGTAAGTGTCTAGTGTTTGGTCTGCAGCCGCCTTTGAACTCAGGTCCTCCTGACTTCAGGGCGGGTGCTCTATCCATCGTGCCACCTAGCTGCCCCACCAATATATGTTTTAACAAGCATTCTTATTAGAGACTGGTATAAATCCAATTCTGCTACTCTTAGCTAGTTTATTTGGGTAATGCAAGCAGTATAATAACCAACAAAAATAAATTTTACCATCCTTCTGCTAAGTTAAAATTCTTATTACAACCATATTTCCAGACATTTTCCCCATTAGGATTTGTATGTATATTTCCCCCAATAGACAGGCTTAAAGATACATAAATGCTCTATTTATCCTATCCTATCTCTATATCGTCCTCTCCTTTTTTTCTTTCTCTCTGTTTTCCCTCTTTCAGGAAAGTTTTAACAAATGCAATAACAGATTATGATATAGATCAGTAATTGGAAGTGAAGCATAGCATTTATGGTTACCTGGTTATGACTGATACCTGTTTCTGGACTCTGCTAGAAGAGCTCCCAGAGTGATTACACATCCCATTTAGAAGGTTCTAACTGGATGCAATTTAAATAGTAATGTGTGCAAATATGAGCATCTAGAGGACCTCACCATCATATCATGAGCTCTTAACCTTTTTTGTATTATGGACCCCTTTGGTAGTCTAGTGACATCTAGGTACCCCTTCTCAGAATAAAGTTTGTTATCTACATTCATAACTGAAGAAAATTCTAAATTTCAGTTTTATGTTAGAAAATAAAGAGGAAATTTTTCCTCATCTAAATTCAAGAACCTCATCAAATCTATCCATGTTCCCCAAGGAGTTCCTGGACTCCAGGTCAAGAACCACTAACCTAGAGGAAATCCCTCTTCCATTTCAAGTCTGCTTTCAACATCTTCCTTCACAGCAGCAAACACCTTTGGCAGGTACACATCTCCTCACTTTTTAAACATCTAATTCAATTATGATAATGACAGAATTTATGCCTGTTATTCTATCAATGAAGGAATCTTTTATGATTTTATGAAAAATGAAAAAATCTAAAATACATTAATAAAGTAAAATAAAACACCAACTACCATTTCAGAATTATACAATAAAATGTTTATTGATATTGGATTCAATGACAGTTATCAATAGTCATACCTATGTTTATATTAAAAAGACTGACAGATGCTGTCAACTGTTGATGAATGTTCTTAAGGAAAGACAATTTGTACTTTGTCGATTATGATGCAGCACTAAATTTTACATATGAAATCAAAGCAAAAGAAAATTGCTCTGTAACTACTGAGTGTTCCCATACAATAGCTAAAAACTCCTGGTTATACCCTGGTAGATAATCAACTAGCCAGCACAAAATTGACTTGAAACAACCTATCTCTTAACTTCAGAAATATCCACATGTTAAAAATGGTACAAACTCAATATGAAACTGCAGCAAAAGAAAACTACCCAAATATGATAAAATAGTTTACAAGGTTTATATCACAATCAATTTTGGAATCACAGGATGATAAGATCACTAATACAGAGCTGGAACAGATGTCAGAAGACATTTAATCCAACTTCCTCATTTTACAGATGAGATAAATGAGGCCCAGGAAGATAAATGACTTTCTGAAGGCCACATAAGTCTTAATCAACAGAGATGATTTTGAACCTGTTCTCTCTAACTCAACAGCCAATGTTCTTGCTACCGGAACATGCTAACATCTTCAATTTTATTCATGAGGGAGAGAAAGATCTGATATTAAACAAATCAGTCTGAGTCATAACAAGTTTTCTTTAATGCTATTTTGTGGTTCCTTGAATATTTTGGATATTTATTTTAGTGAAATAGTACTAATACTATTAATTTGAATTGTTCCTTGCCAATGGAACTCCTATTCAACATAACTTATAAGAACTCATCTTAAACAATATTCAATATGATCCCCTATTTCAAAAGGAACATGTAGGAAATGGGAAAAGGAAGAAAAGAGTCAAAAGGGAAAAAGTAAATGAAACACAAATGGTTATCCATGATATTCATGAGCAATGAAAACCTTAAAGGAATTAAAGCATGAATCATTACCAATGAATGAAACTAGTAGTATGAAGTCTCTTCAACTAAGTATTGCAAAAGGGAACAGGGATTATGTACCAGCAAAATTAAGAACTAGATCATTTCTCTGATCCTCATGACATCTGCAAAATAGGGCTCATATGCAAGAGATAAGCAATTTCAAGGCCCCAGTGAAGAAAAAAAAACAATAAATTAAGAGCAGAAAAGGCAACTTCCTAACCCCTAACATGTTTACTCAGCATTGCTACCCTCACTAGCACTACAGCCCATGAACTTGCAAGAGAACTCAGCTGTGTCCCATCCCTTATCAACACCCCTACCTGCACCACTCCATGCTGTGGAAAAATAGGAAGCAGAAGTTAGTTTTGGATGGAACTGCAGGGTAGCAATGCTCTAATTATCTAGAGAACTAGGAACAGAGAGAACTGGGGCAGGACATGTGTACAGCGTTTTACCATGCCTGAGGAAAAGGTGACCAGTAGCAGCAAGCTAGGGATCAGTTCTATTCCTCCCAGAAGTCACTTGTGGTAGAAACTGAAACCAGTGAAACCTGAATTGCCCAGCATGGGAGGGCCTGAGACAGCTTTGAGGTCCAGCCCTAAATAAATCTCAATCAAAGGGAAAGGAGTCAGAAAGTGAGCAGTAGGAGAATTAAGGAAAAAAGACATTACTAAAGATCTATGCAGCAAGAAAACTCAGGGTAAGACCTTAATTAAGTACATGCAGATAAACAGGAAAGATATCAATATCAGAAGGGAATGTGACATCTAGATCAGCTAAATGAGTCCAGAAAACTATGAATATTGCAAAACAAAGGAAAATGAATCCACACCTGATGAAACAGAAGATGTTCTGGATTCTCAAGAAAGCATGGATCCACAGGTCCTGAATGGTTTAGAAGAGAAATAAGAATCATGAAAGGAGAATTTAAAAGCACAGCTAAAATAATTGCCACAATGAAAAACTTGAATCCACACTGGCAGACCTCACCAAATTAACAAAAGATAACAACTGATTAGGAAAGTGAATATGGAGAAATAACAAATAATCTGGAAGAAGAGAAGCTAAAAACAGTTATGTTTAAAAAAAAGGAAACATGATCTACATCCAAGCAAAACATACTGATCACAAAGAAAAGACACACAGAGATGACTTGGGTAGTATAGGTCTCCCAGAAGTACGTGAGATTTCTAAAAATATCAAGACATGAGAAATATTACAAGAAAACTGTCTCAAATCTCTGAACACTGAAAGGATCCACAGATCACTTACAGAAAAAGAAACAAATAACAACAACAAAACCCATGCTACAAACTCAAAGACAGAAAGTGGTTAAATTTCTTCCTAGGGTATGATCATTTTGGACTTCTTTGAATTTTCCTACATCCCTCACATCAGGTACCTTCCCCTTCGCCTCATATCCTCCCCCCTTGCTTTTCAGCTTTCTTTTTCTCCATATCCTCCCATAAATTCATTGGGGGGATCCTGCCCAATGTGCAAGGTGTTTCATCTATATTTCTTGACATTGTTAAGCTACTCATTAATACATGAATTTTCCATGAGTTGACCCTTGCCCTCACTCCATGACCTGCCCTATCTCCTGTTCTGACCATATATTATTTCTCTACTATCAGTTACACCATTTCTCCTGAGCAATTTTTCATTGGTAATATTCTTCAGCCTACTCATATCCGTGTGTGTTGTGTTCCTCCATCAGATTATAAACTCCTTGAAGGTAAGGATTATCATACTTTTTAATATTTTAAACCCTTCTTGCCAGGCACAGAGTAGATATTAATAAATGTTAATTGACTTAACAAATGCTTATCGACTATTGGATAAAATTAACAACTCAAATGACAAATTCTGAAAACAGGAAAAATACTTTCAATACAAAACAAAGTAAACTGGAATAAAAAAATACAATGCACCACTACAAAGCACAAGAAAAACCATACTAATAAGTTTCAAAGAGAAAAGGAACTCAATATGTAAACCAAGGTGACATACTCTACAAATCTAAGGCTACACATTAGTGAAAAATGGTGGAAATTCAATTAAAATAAGGTGTTTAAAGCATTCCTACCAAGAAAATCAGACTTGAACAAATAATTTGCTTTTCAAATGCCCCAGAAAGCAGAGGTGCAAGAAAGGTAAACAAATGCAGCAACATTAAGAAAATAACAACAGAGGCACTATTAAGAGATTGCTTTTGAAAAGTATGCAAGGGTAAAAGCAAAACTCAAAGAGAAGAAATAATAGAGGAACAGGCCTGAAATATCATGAACTAAACTCCATAACATCCCACCTATAGGTGAATCATTGTTTTAAGTGGAACTAAATTACATAATAACAGGATACATAAACAAGGAAATAGGAGACTGAAGGTGGAGGGGAATGAGATGCATCCTAAGCATGTCAAAGGTTAACAATGAAGAGATAATAATTCCTGTAGTTTCTCAGGAAGAAAATAGCCTAGTGAAGAAGGACTGGGGGGGCAAAGTAAGGGATCAAAATGAGGAAAGGTGAAATTTCACTTCAATAGAAGGGGGCCCAATGAAGAATAGTCCTACGTAAGGAAGGAAATATACTTTATAAATGGGAGATGGGGACCTTACAATGAGTATTATCTGCCAAGATGTGATGCTTAGAGAGACCACTCATCTTGCCTTAGGAGAAGGGAAATCAAGCTCCTGACGGCAACAGATACCCAAAAGAATGTGATGACATGGACCCAAAAAAGACATTTCATGGCAAATGGAGAAAAAACTGAAAATAAATCTTACTGTGTTTACAAAAGAAAAGGGGGGAAACAACTAGTTAAAAATACAGTGGAAAGAGGGAGAAACCTTAGTTGAGAAAAAAAAAACTATTAATAAAAACCAAATTTTTTATAAATTGAAATGTAAATGGATTAAACAATTCAATAATGAATAAGAAAATAAAACCCTGCAATCTTCAGCTTACATGTACAACACTTTAAAATATATGTGTGTATACATATACAACACACACACACACACACACACACACACACACAGAATAGAAACAAGGGGCTGGAAAAAATTTACTATATATCAGCTCAATCCAAAAAAATCACAAGTTATAATCATTCTGTTAGCCAAAGCAAAATTAAATATTCTCGACATAAAAAGATAAACAAAGAACAATATTACAATGAAAGGAAATATATAACAAATCAATATCAAGCTCTAAAGCTCAAATGCTCTAAATGCCTTAGCATCTAAGTTCACAATGAAAAATTTAACTGAACTACAAGAAGAAATAGATATTAATACAATAATGCCAGGAGACTTCAATGTCCCTCTCTCTGTTTTGGACAAATCTAAAAGGAAGATAAAACAAAAAAAAAAACCCAAGAATTGAACAAACTGTTGGGGGAGGGAGAGAGAACTAGAGCTAAAAGACATAGGGTCTAAAGTATATACATATATATATAATATATATATATATATATATATATATATATATATATATATATATATATATACACACACACACATATATACACACACATATATATATGTGTGTGTGTGTATATATATATATATATATATATATATATAAAATTGAGAAAATGATATAGAGGAATACATGTATTAAGGAATATATATGTATTTCTCACTACTACATGAAACTTTTTTTTTTAATTGACCTCAAACGAGGACACAGAAATACTGGAAACAAATATAAAAAAGCAGAAATAGTAAACACATCCCGTGAAGACCCTAAAATAATTCTTAAAAATAGTAATCTGTTCAAAGAAAACAAATTAAAATTACAGACCCAGATGAAAAATTAACAATTAAATCCTAAGTAATGATTAGGTAAAAAATAAATCAAAGAATCAATTAATAACTATGCTAAAGAAAATCACAATGATGAGCAACATACCAAAATGTGAGGGATTCAGCTAAAACACTGCTCTGGAGAACAATTATATCCCTACAAACATACATTAACAAAATAGAAAAAGAAAGGATTAATGAACTGAATACGCCTTAAAAAAAAACCAGAAAGCCAACAAATGAGGAAATCTAAAACAAATACAAAGGAATAAATACACAAAATTAAGGAACAGGTAAACTGAAAACAGCAACAAAAACATGACAAAACTAAAAGCTAATTTTTGAAAAGACTGATAAACCTTTATCTCATATGATTAAAAAGGTAGAAAATCAAACCAGGAAAACAGGGAGCAAACAAGGTGAAATCATAACAAAACCAAAAATACAAAAAATTAGTAGAATCTACTATGTGAAATTATAGACTAATAAAACTAAGACAAAAAGAAATAGAGAAATACTTTCAAAGATACAAAATTCTCAAACAGAAGACTAAACAGAAATCTATTAAATAATCAATGAAGGAAGAGGGGAAGAGAACTGTAAACTATCTCAAATGAGATACCTGAAAAGCAGTTAGCACAGTACTTGGCATATACTAGTTACTATATGAATGCTTATTCCCTTCCTTGACCTTCCTCTGTAAAGGAAGGACCAAAGCAGGGTGGCAGGAGGGGGCTATGTCTGATCCTGATGGATTCATAGGAAAATCTATCAAACTTTTAAAAACAACTAGTACCAATATTATACAATTTATTTTCAAAAACTGAGAAAGAGGAGGTTGACAAGGATTAGAGAAAATAAGAGCTTCTCTCACCCCAACATTTTTTTTTTTGCTTTCCTTTACAGGATCCATTTCTCTTTTTTCTCCTTATACATCTGTAGTTGGTAGTAAGGGATGATGATCAAATGGGTTAGGGAATTAGAACTGAACTCCTTTTAGAACTGCACTTCTGAGCATGTACAGGTTATATACAGCATAGACAGTTTGAAATCCTACCACTTCGTTCCCCAGTTGTAATGAAAAAATTAATCAAACCTTTTTTCACATGTTATGAATTAGGAAAAAAAGTCTATTCCACATGACTTGAATATAAAAGAAAACACAATATTTTTTTTTACCTGAAAGAAAACCAGATTGGATAACTGTCAAAGTTAAGGCCATTTCTCAACTGAAGAAGATTTAGAAGCAATTACATAAAAGACCTTAATAGAGATTACATGATATCAACTTTGGCGTGAACAAAATTAACACAACTATGATAAGTAGGGAAAGTGCTGATTTGGGGGGAGAGGGAGGAAATTTTTACACTAAATACCTGTAAAGGTCATATAATCATGATATGTTGGTAATTGATACAGATCTATAAGACCAAGTGCCATTTCCCAAAAGATAAGGGGTCAAGCTATATGCATAAAAACTTCTCAATAGTTATTAACTAATAAAATATTAACAACTACATAAAAGATTGTTCCAAATCATTAATAATACAATGAACACAAAGCAAAACAACTCTGACGTTTTACCATGTACCCAGTAAACTGGTAAAGATGACAAAAGACATGAACAGTCAGAGCTGAAGGAATGCTATAAAGACAGGCACATGGATAGGCACATGGTAGAGCTGTGAACTGGCCCATCCATTTTAGAGAGCACCTTGAAATTGTGCTAAAAAAAATAAAAAATTATTTAAATTTCCATAGCACATATATATATCCCAAGGAAACAGAAGTCAGAACAGTACTACAAATTCCAATGTATTCACTGCATTTCTTTTGTGACAGCAAAGATCTGGAAACAAAGTCGATGCTCATCATTTTGACATGGCCAAACAAATTGTGGTACATGAATGGAATGGAATATTTCTTCATCATAAAAAACAATGAATATGATTAATCCTGAGAATAATGGGAAGATATACAAACTGATCAAAAGTGACAAAAACAGATCCATATATTTAAATATATATGATATATTTATATGTATATACACATATACACATAGAGATATACAACAATGTGAACAGAGAGAACCATCTCCCCCCCCCAAAAAAAAAAGAACAACTTGAATACTATGTAATTATAATGACCAAACTTGACTTTGGGAAAGATTTAAGAAAATGCACCTCTCTCCATTCTTTATAAAGGTAGGGAGCAACGAGCATGGGAATATATTGTGTATATGACACATATGTGTGTGTGTGTATGCATATATATACATACATACATACATATATATATATATGATAGAGAAAGAGAGACATATGCCTATATTATCAAATTCAGGTTATGATTTGGTTAGTTTTGTTGAATTTTTTTTTCTTTTTTTCTTTTTTTGTTACAAAGGATATATTGATGGATAGGGGAAGGGGAAGGAAACATACTCAGAACTTACATAAAAATGCTAAAATAAAATTAAGATTTTTTTAAAACTAAAATCCAGGCATCCAAAAAAGTACATTCTGAAATTCTAAATCAGCTACTTAGAACCCTAATATTCTTAAATAGTCCTTATGCTAGCCTATGAGATCTCATTTATGTAACTATACTATAGATACTATAATTGATATTATTATTTTTATAGGAGAAAGTGTTAAGTTCCAATTTGAGTTAGTGGGATCACATCTTTCCTTTACGGAGCTCCAAAGGAAGTGAAAATAGGTTACTTAATTCCTCAAAAACCACCCACCCACCCCACGGGGGCTGGGGTGTCATGTCCCAAAGCTTCATCTACATTAACTAAGAAAGTAAGGAGAGAAGAATGCTCAGTAGCAGTAAGAAAAGACCAAAGATCTGAAATATACCCAGAATTATTAGGAAGGAAGTATTTCCAGCATTCATGGTGAAGAGGTGTGTAGATTACAGTTAAAGAATATTATCAACAGCTACCCTAGTTAAGCTTAGCTGCACTGGATGGATGACCCCTATGATCTCCCTCCAATTTTAATATACTGTAACTATGTATGAAATAATTATAAACTAGAAACTGCCTGGATATGCTCACAAGAGCATGTAAACATGAATAATTGTGTCAATGCTACACACAAAACACAACCTTGAACGATAACTGAAGTGTTCAAATCCATTCATTCTCGGCACACGATAAAAATCAACCAGAAGAATTCTTGGTCTGTATAGTACTTGCACCTGACAAGGATTTGACTGTATTTTACACTGATATTTTTAGAATATATTCTGAAATTTTAAAGACTCTGTTTAGACAACATACTTTTCTAACTCAAGAAGGTTAAAGGGGAAAGAAGAGGAAGCAAAAAGAAAAAAGAAAATAAGCCTTTCTACAATATTCAATGTAGAATAAAATAATACAAAGGCTTAGAAAATTCTCATCTTATTTTAAAGACAATTAAAGGAAGCAAGCTGAACGGACTGCCAAGCTTTTAAAAAACAACCTGATGCAAGTGTGATACAAAAAGACTTCCATGAGAGAAAAAAATAAAACTGTTATATCTACATCTGGAAGTTAAAAGGGAAAATAACATCCCACATGATCGGAAGTACTTAGTTAGAAACACCCTTGTTCTGCAGAGGAGATAAAGTGCAACAGTTGGGAAAACTAAAACTTTTATCAAAGCAGCAATACTTCTTGGGCACAGCTCTCATTTCTGAAGGAGGGATAGGCTAAAAGCTACGCTCATTTCCCATGTGTTACTGTTTCCTAAAACACACGAAAGAGAACAACATTCCTTTTCCCCTTCTTGAACCCCAATACATTTAATTAAAAGTAAAGGAACAAAAAGGATTAATTATATAATTCAATTAAACCCAACAAATTTATTAAAGTAACAGGGTACAAGTACTAAGAATACAAAGATACAAAGAAGACAGAGGCTGCTGTCAAAGAGTTTATAAAGGTACATGGTACATACAAAGTGTTTATCAATTCTCGTAATTCCACCAGGTCCAACTCTTATGAATCCATGTCTCTTGATTCCTAATGCAGGCTCTAATTTCCTTTCACTTTCACTTTATCACAATAGCTTTACAATTTACAAGGAGCAGCCGTCATTCAGTAATCTCTCTTCCTTTGAGGTTCCTGATATTCATAGCTACCACCCAATCAAAATCCTGGCAGCTGTTATCTACAGACCCCCTCCCAGGTCACTCCTCTTCCTCCCTCAATGAGTCTGATACCTGCCTTTCTCTCCTGCCCTCATACTAAAGGACTTCAAAATACATACTGAGTCTCCCTCAAATACCCAACCATTCATTTCTTTAGCCTACTGCTCCATCCCACTTTAGCAACACACAAAAAAACCACTCTCCCTCTCTCCTCCTCTCCAACCACTGACTCCTCTGGCTTTAAGTGCCAACTAAAAATCTGACCTTCTATAGGAAGCCTTCAATAATTTCTCTTAATTCCAGTGCTTTCCCTCTTTTAATGATTTCCTTTTTATCCTGTATATAGCTTGCTTTGTATATATTTGTATGCATGCTGTCTCAGACATTAGCTTGTAAGCACCTTGAGGGCAGGGTCTATCTTTTGCCTCTCTTTGTTTCCTCAGCCCTTGGCACAGTGCCCCAAACATAGTAGGTACTTAATAAATACTTACCTATTCTTTACAAATTCTCTCTCCCATGGTGGGGCAACAGGAAACACAATCACTTTTGCTACATCTCAATGGACACTAATCCTTCAATTACTAAGTGGCAAAATAGTAAACAAAACAAAACACAACACACACACACACACACACACACAAAACAACAATGTAAGGACAAGTAATGCAGATGTCTCTTTCATGACTGTAACAAGCATTTGTTGTCCCTGGATGAGACAATTTGCAGTTTTGTCTAAATGGACATCTTTAACAATTGTAAAAGTATTTGGTCACCACCTCTTGTCTCCTGTCCTTGACTGGAATGTTTTCTTACTTCAATAATAAATTTTGCCAGTTGTATTCCAAATATTCCCATTTTATCCCTAGAATGATTCCCCCTTTCTCTACACAACCTTTCTCCTGTGAAATTCTTTATATATCTATTCTAAGTTGCTGCAGAATGCGGATGACTAGCTGTGTACTCTACACATTCCTAAAAAGTTATAAAAACCCAAACCACATCCTAAAATGCTGAAGCTGCTGTCAGTCTTCCTTGGTATACTAATAAATTTCTTTCTTTTTGGTTTGACCTATTTTATAATTTGCAAAATAATTTATTTTTAGTTTTCAATATTCACTTCCATAAACTTTTGAGTTTTAAATTTTCTCTGCCTTCCTCCTTTTCCCCCTCCGCAGGATGTATGCAATCTGATATAGGCTTTACATATATATTCTTATTAAACATATATTCACATTAGTCATGTTTTAAGGAAGAATTAGAACCTATAGGAGGAACCATGAGAAAGAAGAAACAAAATGAGAAGAGAGAGAGAGAGACAGAGAGAGAGAGAGAGAGAGAGAGAGAGAGAGAGAGAGAGAGAGAGAGAGAGCGCAAATAGCTGCTTCAATATGCATTCAGACTCCATAGTTCTTTATCTGGATACGGATAGCATTTTCCATCATCAGTCTTTTGGAGTTGTCTTAGATCCTTGTATTGCTGAGAAGAGCCAAGTCTATCAAAGTTAGTCATCACACAATGTGGCTGTTACTATGCACAATGTTCTCCTGGTTCTGCTCACTTCACTCAGCATCAGTTCATATATGTCTTTCCAAGTTTTTCTGAAGTCTGCCTGCTCATAATTTCTTACAGTACAATAGCATTCCATTACATTCATATACCACAATTTGTTCTGCCATTCCCCAATTGATGGGCATCCTCTCAATTTCCAATTCTTGGCCACCACAAAAAGAGCTGCCATAAATATTTTTGTACATGTGGGTCTTTTTTCCCATTTTTATAATCTCTTTGGGATACAGCCCTAAAAGTGGTATTGCTGGATGCACATTTTCATAGCCCTTTGGGCATAGTTCCAAATTGCTTTCCAGAACGGCTGGATCAGTTCACAACTCTACCAACAATGCATTAATGTTCCAATTTTCCCGCATCTTCTCCAGCATTTATAATTTTCCTGTTTTGTCATGTTAGCCAATCTGATAGGTGTGATGTGGTGCATCAGAGTCGTTTTGATTTGCATTTCTCTAATCAACAGTGATTTAGAGCATTTTTTCCATATGATTATAGATAGCTTTAATTTCTTCATCTGAAAACTGCTTATTCATATCCTTTGACCATCTATCAATTGAGGAATGACTTGTATTCTTATAAATTTGATTCACTGTCTTCCTTTTTTTGAGCCACAGTTATCCTACCCTTGCTGGCAGATACACCTCTCCCAAGAGGTCTCACTCCTCTAAGTCAAGAGAATTCCCAACATCACATACTAATATTAGCAACTTGCTTGGGAGATTCTTAGAGAGTTGCATAGAGCACTAAGAGGTTCACTAAATTTCCCAGGACCACAAAGCCATAGTATAAAATCAGAGGTGGAACTTGAACCAATCAATCAACAAAGATGTATTAAGCTCCTATCATGTGCTAATAAGCAACATGTTAAGAACCTAGATCTTCTTGACTTCCAGGCCAGTGAATACAACATCGGACCTGGAGTCAGGAAGACCCTGGGCAAGTCACTTAACCTGTTTGACTTAGTTTCCTCAACATAAATTGGAGGTAACAATAGCACTTATGTACCAGGTTGTTATGAAGATTAAATGAATAAAATACTTGTTCAGGCACTTAGCATAAGGTCTTGCACATACTAGGTACTATATAAATGTTTCTTCTTTTCCCTTTTCTAATCACTATTATGATTATTCCATGGATTGCCCTGGCTGACTGCATTGCTTCTTTCATTTACTCTATGGTACCAGCCCTATGAATAGGCAAAGGAATAGCTCACTGATATGTCCTATCAGTAAAATCAATTTATTTATTTTTTTACTGGTAAATCTGAATGTAAGTAACCAGAGCAAATAGGGTGTTCACTGACCCTAGTAGAAATCTGTTTTATCAGTTCAGCCAAAAAAAGGAGGGCAGGGATAGAACAAAATGAACACTGCTGATAGAAATCAGAATGTTTGGCAGTCTGGAAAAGAACTTCATACTAAAAGCAACAAACCAGACCAAGGAAGGAAAAGATAGTCAATCCATAATAGATAATAACCAAAAATAGATAATAATTAATCAATAATAGCTAGGCCTTGCCTAGCTCTCAGTGCCACAGTGTAGGCCAGTAGATGGAGAAGTAACACAACTATCAATGGTAGACATAGATGCTCCGATCAGACTAGGGAAAAGAGAATGGGTCAAGAGGATAAGGAGACAGAACTTTCAGGGGCTCCAGAAAGAGGGTAAGGGGCAGAGGACTTTCCCAAAACAATTAGTAGCTTTGAGAAATAAAAGAGTCCCTTTCATCTAATAACAGAAAAAGGGTCTCTTGGAGTATGTGGTTAGAAAAATTTGAGTAAAATAAGGTTGAAGTCTGTGAGACAAGCCTGAAACAGGGGGCTCATAAAATATGAAGTGTGACTCAAGCCTTAGGATTTCACATTAATTTTGAGGGCTATGGAAAATGCAGTAGGGATGGTTGAGACACAAACCAACTCTACCAGGTTGGTCCTGGTTCTCCTGGCAGATGGATTCACTCTATCATCAAGGAGAATACCTGGGGAAAGGGAAGGGTCACTCAGTAAAGGGAAAGTAGTTAAAAAAGGGAAAGGCCCAATTTCCTGAAGGCAGCATTTAACATAAGCATTGACTCTTAAAATCAATTTATCATAAATCATTACAAACTTGGAAATATCCCCTATATTCTGTTATTACATTCCCCCTTTAAAGTGTAAACTCTTTTTAAAAACACCTAGTTAAGGGGTCTGAACTATTTATAAAAAGCAAGGCAAGGGAAAAAAAGCTATGTCCTTCCCACGGTCACTGTGTGAGGAGGAAGACAAGAAACAGTGAACGGGTAATATCAGCAAGAAAAACCAGAGGAAGGCAGTAAGCCAAGGCCGCTATGTACCAGCAGCACAACATTTAAGGAACGTAAGCTAACCAGGTAAGAATTTCAAGTTAACTACTGAATTTAATGCTAATAGGCATAAGGGAGTATCTGCTACTTCTAACAACAGAGAAAGATTACAAAGAGGAAGGAAGAACTGAGCCTCTTTCATGTTCAGACAACTTAGCTAAGAAGCTATCAAGTCAGCACATGCTTAGGATCTAAGGAAAAGTGAAAAATTCAAACAGGGTTTAAATAAACACGGCGATAAATTTTGTGACCACTAATCTCTGTGCCTCTTTTCTATGTATTATAGCTACAACACACAAAATGCTCAGGCAAATAATCAATAATCCAATATAAAACTGATTAACTCAGTGTAACTCTAATAAAGCTCAAATAACAAATTACAGCATAAAATTTGGAAGTTTCTTAGATAGACCTTTACAGGATAAAGGAACAAAATCATTCTTAACATAAAATTAAAAATGGAAAACTTCATACAAACAGAAGGTTATTCTTCAAGTTTAGGGATGCATTCTTACTTCTAAAATTCTATACCAAATTTTAGTTTAGATACGGATTATGGGGACCTAATTATTGTGGAATTGATACACAATGGTCAGATGAGGATGAGAAGCAAGACTTTGTGGTGGTGAGCTACTGACCTTTTATTCCCTATGCCTAAGAATACTGTACAGTGAGGCTAGACTTGCAGATAGAAGTACTGTGGCCTCAGATTCAAAGCTTACAGATACAAATAGAGCATTACAAAATAATCATGACTACTCACATTGAGACTTATCTAATTAAGTACCAAAATACTTTTAAGCTATATTTAAATCAATAGAAATGAATATCCTACTTAACTTTTCCACCCAAAGAGAAAAGCTATAAATTTTTAAATACAAGCAATTTTTTACTCCTTACTTTACACAAATTACATATATTTACTAAGTATCATTCCTTATTCCTTACTTTACAGATATTTATATATATATATATATATTTATTAAATATACATACATTTATCATATGTACATAATATACACATATTTATTAAATACTGTTTACTTTTTATTTTATACAGTTTACTTCTATTTATTATTATTATTATATACAGTGGATATGTATCTACAGTGGATTACACATACAATGGACAGAGCACTGGACCTTTAGTCAGGAAAGAGCTGAGTTCAAATCCTTCCTAACTGTTTATGACCCTGGACAAGTCATTTAACCTATATATTTCTAAGTATTTCTAAAATTGAAATACAGCATCTACAAACTAGGATTGTTGCGCAGTTAGAAAATAAGATAATACTTGCAATTTTACTGTTGTTTACTCATTGCAGTGGTGTCCAACTCTTCATGGCCCCATTTGGGGTTTTCTTGGCAAAGGTGCTGGAGTGGTTTGTTGTTTCCTTCTGCAGCTCATTTTACAGATGAGGAAACTGAGGCAAACAGGGTTAAGTAACTTACCCACGGTCACACAACTAGTAAGTGTCTAGGGCCAGGTTTGAACTCAGGAAGATAAATAAGTCTTCCAGACTCCAGGCCTGGCACGCTGTGCCACCTAGCTGGCCAATACTTACAAAGTAGTATGTAAACCTTAACATGCTTTATAATTACTAGTTGCTGCTGACAATGATGATGACAATGCTCACATATTGAGAGCTACAAGGTACTTCATAGGTCATTTAGTCCAACCCTATAACTTTATAGATTTAAAGGAAAAAAAAAAAACCTAAATTTCAGAGAGCCCTCCAGTGACTTGCCTGAAGCCAAAGAAGCAGCAAGCGGACAAGATTCAAAAACCCCAGTTCTGATGCCAAGTCTAGCACTATATTTACTGTCCTTCACTCCCCTCTTGCTTTACATAGTACAAACCAGATATCTTTCAATCTTTTCCTTTATAGATCCAATTTCAGTGTCAGGTATTCTGGCAATAATAAATTCATGTCATAGTAATTCTTATATTATCAAGATATATATTTACAACATTTTAAAAATCCTACCAGCTTCTACATAAATGACATCAATCCATACCGTACAGTGAAAAAATATGGATTAGCACATTTTTAAATTAGAAAAAATATGATATTCATTATGTATAGTATAAATATCTTATTTACATGACTATCCATTACCTCCTTATTATCTAGATGATAAATATCTTCATTACAGCTAGATTTAAATTTACCCATTGTTACACTATCATTTTCAAAGCTAGGAGGAGAAATGATGTCTCCTGACTAATATTACTTTGAGACCTAGATAGCACCAAAGGAGGGATACGGGGACTCAGAGAGATCTGTCTGATTCCACAAGCTATATTTAGCATCAGAATAAATTAACAGAAATGGAGGAATTCTATCAGGCTAGAATGATCAAAGCTTAGGAGAAGAAGCAATAGATTATTATTTTGGAAAACAATTTGCAAATACAAAAAAGGTACCAAATGATACTTTTACCCAGTGAGTTAAGTAAGCTTTTATTATGTGCTTTACCATATTCCAAGCACCATATTAAACTCTACGAGTACAAAAACAAGGCAAGAAAAAAGTCTCTGCCCTCAAGAACACTTACATTCTAATGAGGGAAAGATGAAACTGGGGAGGGGGGTGCAGGATGAAGAGGAAGGTTTCCAATCCTGAAGGCATTATAGCTAAGTCCAGAGCTCGACACTTGGGTGCCCTCTTTAAAAAGAGATTTGGATTTCATCAGATAAAAGGGAGGGGCCACTGGGACTAGGGTATAAGAGAGAGGGAATAGGGAGTGACAGAGAATGATTGAGCATGCAATCTACTGTCAAAGATGAAAGAGGATGACCTCAAGGATTTAAGTAAAAGGCTAGCGCTACCTCTTTGGTAGGGAGACTGGGGGAAAGGCAAAGAGTGCCAGATGATGTTGAGGGTCTTGAAATTAAGAGAATGAGAGAAGAGGAAGCTCAAAAGTGAAGTGCGTTAACTTCCTAAGTCAATTAATGGCTGAGGTCTTCAGCTGAAAGAGAAAAGAAGAGGAAGTTTGGCAGCAAAGGAGGTGGGAAGAAAAGCTCTGGAATAGCTTCAATTGGAATGAGATAAGGAATCAATTAAAGAGGAATAAAAAGACTCCCCTGCCACAGGGAGGGCCCAGTTGAGGTTGGACAACATCAATTTTTAATGCCCTCATTCAGCACAGTTGTGAGACTATATTCCACACATACAAAAATATTTATAGTAGCACTTTTTATAGTGACAGAAATGGAAAGAAGTGGGTACCTACTGATTGGGTAATTGTTGGGAAAAAATGGTGGCATGAGAATGTAATTATTAGTGAACTGCAAAAAATAACATGTGAGAAAGTTTGTATGTACTAATGCAAAGTAAACAGAACCAGGAGAATTTACATAGCAAATCAAAGGAAAACACCGAAAAATTTTAGAACTCTGATTAATTCAGTGTTCAATGGTGACATCAGAAGACTGAAGGTGAAACATTATCTCCTGCTTCTTGGAGAAGAGGTGGTATACCACAGGTGCAGAATGAGGCATGAATCTTCAGACATGACCAAGTGTTGACTTAAAAAAAACTAAACTGTATTTGTTTGTTTTGAGAAGGCTACAGGGACAGAGGGTGAGGAGTCATTAAAGTGAAAGTGATATAAAAAATGATATAAAACATCTGTTCAAAGCAGCAGCTCTAGATTTGATTCTAGGGAATCAGACAAGGTTTGAAGGATGCAGCAAATCTCAAAGATTAAGGCAGGATCTACAATATGGAAAGTCAGCTAATGTAAGACAGCAGAAACAGGAATAGGGATCGGACCTGAGTTTTCACTGATATAAGGAACTCCCAGGTGAGAAAAGTACCTCTAGCAATACAGGCAATAATTAGTCTTAGGAAGTTCCCTAAAGAACTGAGATTTAGACTTTGCCCTGAGTCACAAAGCTAGTAGGTGTCAGCCCTCCTGGCTCTTTATTTATTCCACCATGCTGTTTCTCTGACAATGCCACTTGAAAATATAAATATCAAAGTGAGTCTCATATGATACTAACACTTGTTTCTCCTCTTTCTTCTTTTATAATGATTGCTAGATATGGATGGCCATGGGCTCATAGGTTTACAATTTAGAGAGGAAGTTCACAGGCCCCACAGGGATGCTCTGTTTTACTTAACAAGGAAAAGCTGTTACAATTTACTGATAAGTGCTTAAAATCTCAAGCTGGAGTCCTTTAAATCATGCTACCACATCAAAAGCATATAAAGGCCATGTTTAGCCAAGTGAATGTGAGCTGGCTACACTGGAGTAACCAATTTATCTGGCCTGCTGCATCATTATTAATGGAAAAGAAAAGCACTCTGCAAAAATGAATGTCAAAACTCATATGTGTCCATATTTTTAAAATTCAAATGTGATGGATTATTGAATTTAGGGTTGTTTATTATTTGAAGAATGCTCTATTACATTACTGAAACATTTATTATAATATAAGGTACTGAGTATGCCTTTACATTAGTGTCTACTTTTTAGCCACACTTAACATATGAAGGATGCTTTAATATTAACTAATAAAAAGTGCTCCCAAACTCAGTAAGCAAAGTTTATTTTATTCTATTAAGAGATTCAAAGTTGTAAAACTGATTTTGCCAACCTCATATAAGACAAATTGCTTCATATGCTTGAAAAGCTTATATGTTAAACTGCAATCTAAAGCAAAAAGTATAAATCTCTCAAATATCAGCCAACTTTACTGTAAATATTTTAAATGTACTGGCAGTTTTGATGAACAGTCTCTTAAATCTTCAAGAAATAAACTCTGCAACAAGTTAAATCTCAAGCAAAACTAGAATAATACTGATCCCTATAATGACAACCATTGGCATTTTGAAAGGAACCATGGTTCTCTGTATTCTCAACTTAATGAAAAAAATGAGTATAATGTAAAAATGGACCAAGGTTTATTTAGTGTATAGAAAAAAGAGTAGGTATTTCATAGTGTTGCTGAAAGGAGATTGCCGTGAAGGGAGAGCTAACAAGGAAGGGCAAGAAAGATGGTGAAGAGCCTTGAGCCCATGTTATATGAGGATTCATTGAAGGAACTGGAAATTAGCCCAGAGAAGAGAAGATCCAGGGAAGATCTGACAATTCTCTTCAAGTATATGAGAGGTTGTCACAGAGAAGATAGGTTTGACTTTGTTAGGCAGAGCAATGAGTGAAAGTTACAACAAAATTAAACTAAGACCATGTCAGGAAAGAATTTCCTAAAGATTAGAATTGTCTTTAAGCAGAATAGGATGCCTTAGAAATAGAAAGCAGTAGGGAACCCTTCACTGGTCTGCAAACAGAGACTAGAAGGTTTGTCAGGTATGTTGTAACAGAAATTCTTTTTCAAGTATGTGTTGGAGTAGATTTCCAGTGGGGTCCATTCCAATTACAAAATTCTGTATTTTGTAAATCCCAGCCACCTGAAGAGAAAAGAGACAGTTTTTAAGGCAATGACAAGTTTCTGAAAGTTTGTGGGCCCAGCTTTCTAGAGGAGAAGAGGGAGTTTCTGTGTAGTACCAATCTCTGGTGACCACATACATGGCCCCATAGCTAGAGAAGTATGAAGGATCAAAAGAATCTGGACTTTACTTTGTGATGTTTGCATGACTTATTTGGAAAGTACCAGTCAAATTGAAAGGGGGGGACTGTCTTTTGCAACCCCAACTCATTTCCTTTATGGTGAGATTTCATGTTGTACCCATAAGTTTCGTAGCCTGAGATAATAGTGGAACTAAAGAAAATATTAGATGGGTGCCTCTTTAGCAAGTTCACATCTAATGAATACCTCCCACATTGGTAACCAATATAAGGACAACAAGGATTTTTTGTTGTGGTGGAAATTCAGAACAAAAGTCAATAGCACTGGTTCACACTTTCCCTCCTTGCCAACATCCTCTTTGGAGAGTCAAATTTTAAAAATGAACATATCCAATTGAGATGACAGAGATGGATGTGGAGATATAACAGAGTAAAAAGTCAAAAGAAAAGGAGTAAATAAAGTATGATAATCCCTAATACCAGGAAGACATATCAGGAAGAATGGTTCTCAGGTTGAGGATGGAAGCATGCCCTGGAAGAAGTGCTAATAGTAGCATATAGGGACTTATCTTGGGGGAAGAAGACTGATGAATAAGCAGGGTCTTGACTCTTGACAATCATCTTAAGATCCTTTTTGTGTGTCATCCACAAAGGGTATAGGTACAACTAACAAAAGAACTGAAAAGTGTTGATTAGACCCTCAGATATGTTTCCTACACTGTTCTCACAAGACATTAAGTAGTAACACTCCAACTCTAAGCCAAGAAGGAAGCTACCAATGTACCAAACAGCTTCCACAGATGGCAGTAGAACCTCAAGAGGATCCATATATGGCAGCTTTATAGGAAAGAGAACTGCACCAAAGTGAACGCAGGCTGTGAAGGAATGGGGGCAACCAAGGAGAGATCTGGGACTGTGCCAGTGGAGAAGTGAAGCTGCAAAGTTTTGAAGAACAGACAGCTAAAGAGAAAAGGAGGTATGCCAGCAATATCCCAACCCTTCTTCTCCTCAAGTCTTGAGTTTCACAGGGGATCACTCTCTTTCACACTAGTGAATGACTAGGTTATATCTCTTCCAGTATGGAAGGAGGCAGAGAGCCTTACTATTGCTTGATTTTTATCTATTTACTTTACTATTCTGTCCCAAATAAATGTTTCCCTATTTGACTTGGTCTGATGATAGAGAATTCATCAGAAGGGAGATTGATGGAAACTTGTATAATTATAATGAGATAAAACAGCCTATACTGAACATAAGGTGTCAAGGGATCTCACAGTCAAACAGGAACCCCTGTTCACAAAAAAATGGACTTACCTATCGGATATTTTAGTAAGTCTCATTGGCATCTCAAACTGAACATATCTAAATCAGAAGTTATCTTTTCCCCCCAAATCCACTCTTTTTCCAAACTTTCTTATTATTGTCAAGTAACTTTCATGCTTCCAACAAGGTCCACAACTTTAGCATCATTCTCAACTCCACACTCTTAACTCAACCCATATGTCCAATTAGTTGTTAAATTCTCTCATTTCTACAAATGAGGAAACTAAGGAAAACAGGGTTAAATCATTTGCTCAGAGTAACACAACTAGTGTCTAAGGCCAGATTTGAAGTCAGGTCCTCCTGACTCCAGACATGGTACTATACACTGCACCACCCAGCTACCCTATAATACCATCTACCTAACAGTGTTGATGTGAGAATAAAATGAAATTATATAAGTAAAATATTTTATAAACTTTAAATATTAGCTACTATCATCATTGTTAGTATGTTTGCCCCCAAAATGTTACCTCTCTAACTACTCACCTGCGTGTATAAACAGCAGAGATAAGATAATAGCCAGAGAATCCAAAATCCCAAAGCTATTTGATAATTAGGCTAATAAGTACTATCTGGTTTATAACCTAGTCTGCAGTGATAATATGTGCAAAGTTTATTGAAAAATCATCGTAAGATAGGGTGAGGTCTTTGACTAGGGTGATATCAAGTTCCCTACCAAGAAGCATTGCTGACAGAAAAGGCTAAGCCTTTGAGTACTGATTTACCAGTACCACTATACTCTTTTGTTCTATCTGAGACAGAGAATCTCTCACTCAGAAGATGGGAATGCTCAGAGCCAAGGTCTGAGGGAGTAAAATAGGGGAAGTTTATGATGGTCCACCGAAGAGGGAAATTGTAAAACACTCTAGTATCATTGCCAAGAAAACCCCACGGAAAGTATAGTTCATGAAGTCACAAAAAGTCAGACATGACTGGACAACTGAATAACAACTACAAAATCTGATGATCCTCGTGTAATGTGTCTGATTTTCTTTTAAAGAGTTGACTAAAAGAACACAGTGATACCCTAGCCTACAGTTTCAGCTGAGTCAGAAACTGAAGGTAGGTAGTACAGATTACATTCTTAAAACTTAAAAAAACTTAAAACACAAAACATTGTCAGTAGAAGAAATTTAAAGGTGTAAGTTGCCCCTCCTCATACTTACCTTGGCCCCACCTCCACATAAGTTGTCCACACAGGTCCACTATTTTCATGCCTCTCTACTTGTGTTCTTTGTCCACCATCTCCACTAATCCTAGGTGAAGAGAGATATTTTGCAGGAGAATACACCCCAAGTTCATGGGAGAGATATATTGTTGCTATTTTCTTACTATTCCAGTTTATTAAATACTTTTGTTCTAAGCTATTTGTGTCCTCTAACTATTAAAGGTATATGCATCTGCAGGGCTTTATGAGCTATTATATAATTCTAGGATTAAAGACTCACAAAGTAGTTTTATCCTGGGGTAGCTATCTGGTGGGGAAGAGGGAGGAGGCAGGGGAAGAATTTTCACTATTAGAAAAAAAATTTACACTTTTTGATGAGAGTGAACTAACATCAACTTGAAGGTAATGACATCACTTTATAGTCTTACTTTAGAATTCACAGAACTCTGGAATACAGTTTATAGAAACTCTACATTGTAGCTCAAAATAAAAATGTCCAAAATGTTCACAGAACTGAGTTAAGAAGGTTGGGATGTTTTGGATGATTTCTCTTCCCTGCAAGGATTTCATTACGCAATATTCCTCTAACATTTGAAGGCTGTAGCTTCAGAAAAAAAAGATGGCTTTCTTAACATGCAATGCATGAGCCACCATTGCCTCCTTTTTTCCTCTCATTCACCACATTTAATCAACTGTTATTCTACGTCCTGAAATACTATCCTCTCCTTTCTGCTTCATCCAGCATAGTTCAGGTCCTCACTGGTTCTCTCCTGCACTATCTTCCCAGATAATCTTCTGCCTCCAGTCTCTTTCTACTTCAATCTATTCTCCTTGTGCACGTCACATAATTTTTCCAATCCATCTATTCTGATCCCAATTCTCCTAATTAAAAATAAATAATTCCCCATAATGAGGTTGACAGTCTATTTGATATATAACTGAAGCAAATGAAACAGGCTACTCCCATTTTCTGGCCCTTTCACAATGCACCTACAAGTAGAGCAGACATGAAGTAAAAAATGGAAGACAGGCATAGGATGTGGATGACACATCACCAAACAAATATGACCCAGCCAATGCACTGGCCAACTGTGTCAGTTACCAGCACAACTGACCTACTTTGGACACAAGGTATGAGAAAATTCCCTGAAAAAAAGGAAACCTGTAGTCAAACAAACTATTTGTAAACGGTTTTAACGTGGGGTAATTAATTTTTAAAAAAAATATTTTGGTAGCTGTATTTCAACATAATTGATTTTCTTTGTAAGCATACATATTCTATTTCATGCATTTAAAAACATCATTCTGATAAAAGGTTCATAAGGGGTTTTTTCCCCCCAATTTAAATATCAAAGGCATCTAAGACACATAAACAGTTAAGAATCCCTGATATGGAACCTCTTTACTTATGCAAGAGGTATTTGATCAAACTGGAATTGAAACTTGAAAGATTTAGCTTTTTATTCCTAAGTAACTGAGCCATAGCAGAAATGTCCATTTTGAGGCTAACAGAGTACCTTCCTATTATGGATGTTCATACTCCTTATCACTAATCGTATTTTATTGCTAAGGAAGTCCAAGAAATGACTTGGGAACATAGGATGAACTGGGCTTTCCAAATACAGTATCACTAGATGCTGTCATTCCAATACACTAGCTTTGGACTGGGCTCTTCGAGACTCAAAAAACAGTTTTTAGGAAGTTAAGAGTTATGAGGCTGAAGAATTATATTTTGGGAGGCAGTTTATGTCCTTAATTAGCAATCAATCATTACTAATTAAAAACCTACAATGGACCAAGCACTGTGCTAGGGGTGGAAGTACAAAAAGTGACACAATCCCTTCTCTCAAGTATCTTACATTCTAATGTAGGGACAAGTTCACATGAAAGTATACACAACATAAATATCAAGTTAATAATTATAAAGTAGTTAAAATAAGGTGGCTTGAGAGGAAGTATTTGGAGGGACCAAGAGAAGATAGGGCCTGCACTGTAAATTAAAGGAAGAGAGGTGGAGGCAAGGAAGTGTTCCTATGAGGGGGAGATAAGGAAGGAGTACATTCCAGGCATTTGGGATACATCATGTGTGAAGAGAAGAAAGAAGTTGAGTTTGGCTGGATCGCAGAATGTAAGAAGGGTAGTATTATCCCATGAAGGGAGAAAGAAATTGGGACTAGGTTAATTAGGTCTTTAAAAGCTAAAGAGGAAATCATTATTAATTAGACAAGTGGAAATTAAAAGAAGTCTGAGGCACTGTCTCACACCCATCAGACCGAGGATATGACAGAAAAGGAAGATGATAAATGTTGGAGGGGATGTGGGAAAATTAGCACACTAATGCACTGCTGATGGAGTTGTGAACTGATCCAACCATTCTAGAGGGCAATTTGGAGGTATGCCCAAAGGCCAATCAAATTGTGCATATCCCTTGACCCAGAAATACCAGTAATAGGTCATTATCACAGAGAGATTTTTTTAAAGGGGGTGAGGGAGGAAGAAAAGGTGTGTCTATGTACAATAATATTTATAGCAGCTATTTTTGTGATGGTAAAGAATTAGAAATTATAGAGATGCCCATCAATTGGAGACTGGCTGAACAAGCTGTGGTATATGATTGGGATGCAATACTGTATTAATAGGATTTAGTGAGGTTCGGATTCGCTCCTATAAATGACACTCTCCAATGCACCAGAAAATAATAGGAAATAGATAATTTATTTAGAAGAAGCAAAGCACAGATAGTTTGAATTTGCATAGAAAGCATAAATAATAAGAACAATCAATAATATAGCACCGATCAAGAGAGTCGGTAATGGAAGAGAATACATCACCAATTCAAGGGAACCTCCAAAGTCAATCAACGGCTGGGAGCCCCGTTGCAGCCTGTACAAACTTGAATTGTGTAAAGATTTTCCCGGGCGAAGCGTCCTTCCCGCGGGTGAGGCTCAGCGGGCTTACAGGACGCAGTGTTTTTATATTGTTCTAAACAAAGAAGGCTTGGGGCCAAGAAGCCCTTTTTGATGCTTGCGCTATTCATGGTTTGTCCAATACACATCTGACCTTAGCCACGCTCCCATCCGCCTGAGGCTTGGTATTTTGTTTTTTAATAACATCACGTCTCACAAGGAGAGGAGCCAACCCTCCATGTCAACGTGACCTAGGAATGGCTAGTTCCTGGAATGCTAGGCCAAGAACACTCAGGAGATATGGAACGGTCATGACCGAGATTTGAACTGAACCTATTTATTTGAGTGATCTTATTAATTTAAAGGGGAATTTCCAATTTCCATTTCAAATACTATTGTGCTATAAGAAATGATGAGCAGGATGTGTTTCAGAAAAACCTGGAAAGACTTATATGAACTGATGCAAAGTGAAGTAATCAGAAGGAGAACACCGTACACAGTAACAACTATATTGTACAATCATCAACTGTGAATGGCTCACCTATTCTCAGCAATACAATAATCTAAGGCAATTCCAAAGGACTCATGATGAAAAGAAAATGCTATTCATCTCCAGGGAAAGAACTGGTAAAGTCTAAGTACAGATTGAAGCATACTTTTTTTTTACTTTACTTTTGTGGTGTTTTTATTGAGAGGGGTCTGTTTTCTTTCACAATATGGCCAATACGGAAATATGTTTTGCATGGCTACACATGTATAAGCTACATCAAATTTCTTGCCTTCTCAGTGGGGGAAGGGAGAGAGGGTGAAAGAAAATTTGGAACTCAAAACTTTAAAATAACAAATGTTAAAAAATCATTTTTACATGTAATTGGAAAAAATTAAAGCTAAAGTAGGAATTTCTTTTAGCTAAGTCTGTCCTTTGGTTTTTATACATAAGTATAAGAATCAAGGGGCCAAAAAGAGAGAAAAATAACTATCACCACTGTGTTAAAAATCACACACTCCTCACATCTCTATCGCTTTGTCTCAGTTCTCATACCCACGCCCCCCCGGGATTCTCATCCTAGCCACCACTGTACCTTGTAGTAGGCAGTTCACTTAGCTTTGGAACTCTCCAAATCATATGTCTTCCATAGGTGGTACAGTGCCTCACCCCTCTGGTCCAGAAAAGAGAAACAAGTCAAAAGGAAAAATGGTTCTATACCATACCTCTACAGGGTACCCAATGACACAGACGGTCCTTTTAACTGAATCAATATAAGACAGCAACAAACAGATCTCACACCAGAACCCTTAATAAAACAATGAAGGATGAAGAATACTTAGGGTCATACATTCATTCATAACACAAATATTTATGCAGGACTTACCATGTGCCAAGCACTATGCAAGATGATGGGGATACAAAGGAAAAACAGAGAAAAGTTCCTAATCTCAAAGAGTTCACATTCTATTGGAAGGAAACAAGAAGCGTGCAGAAGATTAAATAAAAATTAATATGGGAGGGGTAGCTAGGTGGCACAATGCTGATAAAGCTCCAGCCCTGGAGTTCACATCTGGCCTCAGACACTTGATACTTACTAGCTAGCTGTGTGACTCTGGGCAAGTCACTTAACCCCCATTGCCTAAGCAAAACAAAAAAAAAATTAATATGGGGGTACAGGGACTCAAGATAGGCTTCCTATAGGGTGGCACTTAAGCTGAGTTCGGAAGAAACCTAGCAATTCCATTAGGCAAAATTAAAGAGGGACTGCTTTCTAGTCATTGCAGACAGCCTGTGCAAAGGTACAGAAATGTAAGATGAAACATCTTGGATAGACAGCAGCAAAGAGGTCAGTTTGGCTGGAAGACAGAGTGCGTGAAAGAGAGTGGTATACACTAAGCCTCCAAAGATACGTAGAATCCAGGCAATGAAAGGTTAAGGGGGAAAAAAGGACTTTATTTTATCTTGGAAGAAAGAGGGAGCCACTGGAATTTCTTGAGCAGAGTCGGAGTGATATGATTGGCTATGTGCTTTAGCAACTTTAGCAACAATCAGGATGATGAAGCAGAGAAAGGGGAGACTGAATGCAAACAGACTATTGAGGAAGATATCAATAATCTAGGCTAGAAATGATAAAGTCTGGAAGTAGGGTGGTGGCCACACGAGGAGAGATAAAATGACTGATGTGAGCTATATTTTAAATATTTACCTATACAGGTGGTGCTACATCAAATAGATATAGTAGCAGAGGGTGAAGGAAATATTGTATGAGTAAATAAAACCCAGTGGGCTCTAAATTGCCCAACCTGCTAGACCCCAGTGCCAGATAAGCAATTGGGGACTTTAACATAATGATGGAATCATCAATTTTCTTTAATATTCCATTTCAGATATTTGATTCTGATTGCTGGATTTAGCTGTAACTTGAAAATTAAGCTTAAATTGCATGCTAAATTGCAGGGTAATATATCTATTATCTTAACTTTGCTTCATGTATTTGTTTAGTGGGAAGGACGAGTGACCATGGATGCAAAATGTCAGGATTACTGTGGGAAATGTTGAGTGTAGTTGCAATCTGCATCAGTAGGGGAATTAACCACAATGATGAAATGGCTGATCCTTGAAATATAATATGTACCATATCAGATTTAAAATTCTCAAGTAAGTCTTTTGTATCATCAGAGTAATTACAGCCAGAGTACCATTTCTTAAAACTTTATTTACAAAAAGTTAAGTCAAAATGACAAAGATAAAACCACATATTTCAGTTCTATCCATTTCTTTCAAATGTTATTACCACTTGTTGTTAGAGCCTTTTGCACTGTAGAAGCTACAATAAAGAACCTGGTAAACATTAACATTTCACCACAAATACATTAGATATTTTTTACTACACACTTTCATGAAGATGGTAAGAAACAGTCTATGATGGATGGATGCCCTGCTGAGAAGCTTCTGAATGCCAACATATAATTCAAAAATTAATGAGAACATTGGGGGCCAAGCGATGTCTCTGATGAGAGAAAAAGTATACAAATAAAATGTCTAATTTGGCAAGCATCCTGACGTTTTAAATGTGAATTCAAAAAAGTCACCTCATGACAAGTTAAAATGGCACGCATTGTCACAAACTATGCTCTGGGGAGTGGGGCAGGGAACAGATGGTGATACCTGTTTCTGCACTGGTCCTAGGTCATACCTTGAAAACAGCTTTTAGGGAAAAAACCTGCATATTTGATATTCCTGATTTCTGCTTGTTATCTTATCAATTGGCTCATTTTCCTAAAAGTGAAATCCTAAGAATGTCCAATTAATTGGGCTCTTGTTTGTCACGGTTTTAATCAAAGTTTATATCACAGTTCAAAGCCAAAAAAAGCAAAAAAGCAAAGTCCCTATATTCAGTATTTCACAAAAAAAGGAAAAAAAATTGCACAAAGCTCTTCAACTTTTTCCAAATTCTTTTTTGAGTAGAATAGAGGAATCACTTTTTATGTTAGTTAAATATTTCAACAATGTCTAACACTCAAACGGATGTATCTGTGATCATACTAATTTGGGCACTCTCTCCAATCAGTTCACAACTGAACTATGGGACCCATTTTGTATGATTTTTGTCCCCATCGTTTAATAAGCTCACTAAACAGGAGTCCATTCAATGCCCTGAAGGCCTTCCTTGCTTCCTTCTAACATTGCAAATATATCAGAGAACCACATAGGATGTCTACTTGTTAGGTCTCACCTTTGCCATGTGACCAGATGACCTTTTCCTACCATACTTTGCCCTTCCATTTCTTCAAGGTCACTATGTCGAGCTGGTTCCAAACTGTGAGGCTATGCTTCCAACCAGCCATCCTGGCCAACTTCTTGTCACCTACCTTCTCATACAACTTGGACTCTGAATCTGATCTCCTCCATCGCAGTGGAAAATACAGTGGCCAAGCACATGTCTCTGTTATATCTCACCTGATTTTTTTTTATAATCAGAAGATCACTGAATAAAGTTATTTCTAGAGTTTTATCTTGCAAGGAATTTCAAATGACTTTAATGTACAAATAAGAGACATCTTATTGGAAGAGAGTTAAGTCGAATGCTTTTTCTTAATCAATAATCAATAAGCACAGTATGACCTTGTATTCTCTATGTTCAATTCTTTTTATATGATGGCAAATACTTAACCCATACTTCCTTTGTGAAAGTCTGCCTATTCTCTACTAAAACCTTCACTGAGGGGAGCCTTCAGACAGATATCACAATTTATATACATGAGAAAGTAGGTAGATCGGTCAGTAGGTATTGATGTTCTCTTGGTATTAATAAGACCTGAAGATTTTTTCCCATACCTTTGGTATCTCCTCTCCTTAAAATATCTTGTCAATCAATTTCTCACTGGCCTCATAACAGCTTCCAATAGGGATTTCTTCTGTGCTCCAATCCTGCTGCTTGCCTTTCCTTTCTTTGGTCTTTTTTATACCATTTCTCTCACTTCTAAAAGCATATCTGAGACTATGCTACTAGAGACCCACTAGAGTTGCTCTACTATCTCTGATGGCAAAAACCATGATACAAAAATCTTCACAGATCTTTTCCATTTTTCTTTTATTTACTGTCATCTTATTTGCATTCTTAAACATCCTCAGGAAAACCACTTATTTAGCTTTCTTGCCAAGTTATCTTTTTTCTAAACTAGCTTTACCCTCTACTGCTTTTCTCTAGTTCACAAGGCAGAAAGCACACAGACAGCACAAACACAAACAAAGACAGGGTCCAAAAATCTGGACCCTATTTGGATATTTTTCTAATTAATAGGTGTACTATGTGGTAAAGCATCCACACAAAGATATAAAATATGGAGAATGTAAGTTATAAGTTACCTTATAAAATCATAGAATATTAGAGCTCTATAGATCCTCAGAGATCTTCTATTATAGCTATTGAATTATCCTTCAGGCCAATCTTGGTATCATGCCTTACCAAGACACATTTGGCATCTATGTACTTTATGTACTTTATCCTGATTTCTTATTCCACAAAAGAAGGTGAGTCAAAAGTCATTATAAAATTATTAATAACAATACTTCATATTTCTATAGGGTTTTGTAATTTACAAACTATTTCCTCACAAATATCCTTTGAAGCATGTAGAGTGTTACCATTCCTATCTTACAGAAGAGTCATCTTGGTTTAGAGAGGTGAAGTCAATTGCCTGTTGCTAGTGCTGAGATTTAATTTAGACCCTTGTCTTCTAATTCCAAGTCCAAACCTTTTCCCACTTTATTTTCTCTCTCTACTAAGTACAATATTATGTCAGTTAGGGGAAAAGCCCTTACCTATCTTCTTGAATTGGTTGCTTGCTGGGCAATTTTCCTCAAAGGAACATTAGACATTTCGGAGAGCCTTGTTAATGTGCTAATGAGAGTGATAAGTTAATTTCTAAGCGATGTCTCATCTCTGTATGTCAAGTGTGGTTTGTGGGAAAGGCAATATGCTATAACTAGAGAGGACTGTGAATTCTAATCTTAGCTCTGCCTCAAACTTACATAAGATCAGCCATACTGGAGAAGAACCAAACTACATTTTGCAGCTGAAAATAGTATTAAGGGATGTGCTATAAACAATATCCTTGGGTGTCGATCTCAAAAGGTCAAGGATACTCCCTCAAAAGGTCTGCTTTTACCTAATAATCCATTACATTTTAAGTTAAGTTCAGCTTTTTTGAAGCTATATTTTCTTCTTCTATATCACTTCAAAGAAAAACAAGTATCATGCACCTAATGCCAACTTTGTAAAGTAGCATTTCCTTTAATTTGTCCCTAATTTTTCCTCTGCAATATGGCAGATGAATTGGAGCAGAGAGACTTGAAGCAGGAAGATCAATTAGGAGGTCATTATAATAATCTAGGGAAGAGGGAAGAAGGTTCTGAACCAAAGTGGTATGTTATTACAGAGAAGGGGACATATGTGAGAGATCTTGTACAAATAAAAACATCTGGCAACTGGTTCAATATAAAAGATAAATATCCAGCATGGTGCCAAGGTTGTGAACTTGGGTCACTGGAAGGAGAATAGAGGGCCAAAGTAAATAAGAAATTGTGGATGAATTAGAGATGGGGAACATAATGAGTTCTACTTTGAGCATGTTAATTTAGATGCCTGATATATCAGGATTGTGATTCTTTAGATCTGGGGGTCACATACAAAGAGAAGATAAATGATAAGGTCACTAAGAGAATACAGCAAAAAAAAGAAAGAAGATCCAAGCTAGAGTTTTGGGAGTTAATCAGTTAGTCATTGTGTCCTGAGTAACAGACCAGCAAAGGAGAAAATGATAGGACTAAATAATCTATCAGTATTTCACCACAAAACATATTTAGGCCCACTCTTTCTCCTTCCCTCCTACAACAGGGATTAGTTTGGAGACAAAGCAGTTCCAGGACCCTGACTGGCCACAGTTTCCATGACACAACTTCCTGGTCACCTAAGAACATAAAATACCTACTTACTTGCAACCAGAGTCCCTGACTTGGTGGATTTCTGAAGACCCACCTAAGTCACCATGTCCTTCACTATACAATTTTATATACATTCATTAAGGACGTACTATGCGCCAGGCACAATGCTAAGCACTGGGGACACAAATAAGAAAAAAGCAGACAGTCCCTGACCTAATTCATTGTTGTTCAGACATTTCAGTTGTGTCCAACTCTTCATGACCCCATTTAGAGTTTTCTTGGCAAAAATACAGGAATTGTTTGCCATTTCCTTCTCCAGCTCATTTATCAGATGAGGATCTGAGGCAATCAAGTGACCTGCCCAGGATCACACAGCTAATAAGTGTCTGAGGCCAGATTTGAACTCACAAAATGAGTCTTCCTGACTCCAAACCTGGCACTTTATTATCCACTGTCCCACCTAGCTGCCCTCAAGGAGCTCACAATCTACAGAGGGAAGACAGTACACAAAAGGAAGCTGAAAAGGGTGGAGAAGAGGCACCAGAAGGTCCCTGAGTGAAGGGACATGATGATAATGATGAAGTTAAAAACCAGCAGAGCAACAGTTGGCAAATAAAGAGATGGCTAGGATTTTGAGCCCTCTATGAGGACAGGCTATTGAAGAAATATTTTTGCTTTACCCTCAAACCTCCAAGTAGAGGGGCAAAAGCCACTGAGGGTAGGATGAGAAGTGAGGAGAAGCCACCTCCATGATGATGAGTTTCCTGGGTGATGAGAATTTCCTTTGGAGATGGATGATAATGGTGGAGTCAAAGCCAAGTCAGGCAATTAGTGGCAAATAAAGAGGCAGATGAAAAGAGGGAATGGGAGCCTAGTTTTGACAGGGAATTGTTTTCAGGGAATTTGCCTAGAAGAGAAGGGATATAGGACAATACCTATCATCAATGGTAGGATTGGGAAGTCAAGCATATTTGCAGGCAGAAGATAATCAGCTGATGAGGAGAAGAAGATTACAGAAATATAATTATATATTATAAAATACTGAGATTATATTACAAAAATAGTGAGATGCAGTAAAACCACCTGTTTTATGTAGACTGGGCTGGTTTCTCTTTAAGGGCGAATAGGCTCTTCTTGAGATTTGTTTTGGTTCAGACAACTTGGGCCTGAATTATTGGTTTGGGCACGGGCACAGATGGGTAGAGAGTCACAGGCCTATTCCATTACTGCAATTATGGAACTGAAGGGACGAAGAATGGCTTTTTCCACAGAACTTCAGAGTGGGGAAGACTGTTACCACTGAGGAACTTGGGGGGTTGGAGAAGTCCAAATGGCAAGGTAATAAATTATATGGACAATTCCTAACGACACTGTAGTCTAAAGAGGCCCATGAAGAATTTTGTAAGCTGCAATTTTATTTCAACTTGCAGAACTTACAGAGGATTTTTTCGTGCAAAGTCAACTGAATTAGTGATGGGATCCAGATGAAAATTACCCTTTGTCCCTTTTTAAGTAGTAAAAAAAAAATCTTCCATATATTTGGCTCTAGAAAAATGAATACCTGTTGCAGTTGGTTCCCCAATAGAGAACATCAAAATAGGGGTTAATTTTTATTTTTCAAAGAGATGGTTTTGGTCGACTGGATTCATCTCCCTCCTCACAACTTCCCACTCCCAAATAGGAGCCAGATTCAGCATTATTAGATCTAGCATTCTGGACAGAGTCCTACCCAGCTCCAAATTCTCCTCTAAGATTCAAATTCATCACTACTATTGTGCTGTAAAAAATGACACAAGGAGATGCTTTCAGAGAAACCTGGGAAGATTTTGATGAACTGATGCAGAATAAAGTGAGCAGGCACAGAAGAACAATTTATACAATAACAACAATACAAACAACAATGTATACAATTACAAACAATTAACATAATTACAACAACATCCTTTCACCCCTGATACAGGTTAAGCCAGTATTTCCCTGAAAAGAGATAAAACTGGGCCAGGGTCCTGATTGTCCCAGGGAGGTAAGGTTCAAAATGCAATGCCCTTTATGCAGCTTACTGATAACCTCTCAATGTGCCAACATAACTTCTAGGTCACCCAAAGGCCCATCCACAGGTAATAAGGGCCCTTTAGACTTGGGAGATGTCTCAAGGCCATGTGAGTCATAACACCCTGCCTACTGACCAGACATTTCCATATGAGAGTGAGGGATGCCACATCTCCCCAACCTTACTACAGAATATCCTTTCCATTCTACAGCTAAGTAAGCTTTTTCAAGCTGCTGTATGTCCTGCAAGTATCTCATTTCCTTGCAGCACCTAACCTGAACTAACAAGGGACTGACTTGAATCTGGTCTACCCATTATTCAGGTTATCAAGAGAGGGCTATACAGAAGCCTTTGGAGTTGCCTAAACCATCCAATGTGGTTAATATTAATCAATATTCAGTCCTAGGATTGAAGATGCAGAGGAGAAAGATACTTCCTACCTAGTAACGGAGATGAAGGAGGCTGGAGTACTTCACTGTACAAATTGCACATATGACTGGTGAAGGTGATTGGTACCTGGGTAACTTATTGTAAATTAACAGAAACTAAATAAAGTTGTTATTGCTGAATACTGCAGTTGTGTTTGTTCTCATGAATAGGTAGGCCAGTTTACCCAGGTCCCAGTGAGTACTCTGGGGATGTTGATGTTGCCAATTCTTTTTTCTCTAACCCTCTGGCTGTGATTAGTCAGGAGCCATTTGCTTCTACCTAGACAGAAGTTCAGCAGACCTTCTCTAGCCTTCCTTATGGTGACTTAAGTTTTCTTGCTACTGCTACAGTTTGGTGGGCAGACACCAGAAAGAGACACCACTTCCTGAGGGCATCAAAGTCCCCTCCCATATCAATAACACGATACCACCTGGGTCAGAAGGGGCCATAATGGCAGAAGTCCAGGTGATATTAGAAACAAAGAATAAGTAACCAACCCTAAGGGAATTTGGAATCCAACCCTGTCAGCTATGTGTTTAGCATTGTGCTGCATGAGGAGAACTAACTGATTCTGGATGTAGTTCATAATAAGCTACCACTACTGAGATTGTCATAGTCTTAAAAGCAAGTTCAAAGACTTATGGACTCTTTAATTTGGAAAACCCCGAATCCCATAAGTATCCTATCTGGATATTTTCATGGGGGAATGGAGAGTAATATAAGCATTTATTAAGTGCCTACTACATGTCAGGCATTCTGCTAAGTGCCTTACAAATATTATTATCTCATTTGATCCTCACAACAACCCTGAAAGGGAAATGTTATTAACTCAATTTCGCAGTTCAAGAATTTGAGGCAGAATGGGGTTAAGAGACTTGCTCAGGGTCACATAGCTAGTCTGAGTTCCTCTTTGAACTCAGGTCTTCCTGACTCCAGGCCCAAAATTCTATCCATTGTGCCACCTAGCAGCCTCACAGTTGACCCCATCAGAACAGGCAGTATCTTTAGAACACCTAAAGGGGATTACCCAGGATACTCTCCCCAGGCATTTATAATCTTGTGAGGCCAATATTCTGTGAAGTCATTGTCCCTTGAGGAAAAGGCTAAGTGGAACCTTTGGCAGGCCCAAAGGAGTGGCCAGATTAGATGACTATTGGGCTTCTGGAACCATAAATTCCTTGAAGTGGCCATTCACTATATCACTTTTATAAAACAGTTGACTGACTGTTCTTGGACCCTAGTTGCTACCGAATAGATAACACAGAGAGATACTGTTATCCTTTGTTCTGAGTTACCCATTATGAGTGCTGCGAGTTGGATAAGGCAAGGAAGCTGTTGTCATTACTAAATGGAAATGGCATATTCAAGATCATGCTCTCCTGAAGTCTCTCAGGTATCAGCATCTATCATGAAGAGGCCTTATCAGATGATGAGACCTCCAGTTCTAGCCCCACTACTTTGTTTCCTTCACTAGCCTAATGGGCCTCAGTCTACAAGGAATTAGTTCTTAAGGAATAACAACTTTCCTCATTCATCCCTGGCACTACCTATGAAGAAATTATATACAGCTGGACCTCAGAAGGCAATAATCAGATTATAAATGACATCCTGAAGATGGGGTTTTGCCAAGTTCTTCCAGTAAGATGAGATGTGAGCTGCATGGCTGGCACGTGAGGAGTGGGGCAGAAAAGATTTTTATTCATATTAATTTCTAGTGCCCACAGATCTATTTGAGAAAAAAACTGAATAATTAAAGGCTTTCCACTTTGGAGTTAGGGACAATGGATGAATTTTATTGACATTTCCCACCACATACTGTTGTTCACAAGGCATATTAGTGTCCATCAGATATATCACAGGCCTTCTGCTGAACAGAATAATCAGATTGGTGCCCTTAGAAGCACAACAGAGTTTGGAGACTGGCTCCATTATCAATACAGACAGAGGCTGCAATGCTATGTTGTGGTCAGTATAAGACTTGTATGATCCCCTTAACTAAAAACAACATGGTCAGTTCTGCTCATCAGTGCTTTTTGTACTATTCAGAGCATTCATTTTTGTGATTTGTTTAATCCAGAAGGCTGGAGAGAGAGATAAAGTGAACTATGTGAAGTCAAGGATTGCAGCTTTTAGTAGAATTCCCACTGCCCTTCAGGGATGCCTTTCAAATCTAGCATTGACAACTGCTGGTCTTTCAGGACAAAGACAGAGGCAAAAGAAGATGCAAAGATGAGTAATATTTTGATTGAATTTCCTTTGTTCTTATTGTGAGCAAAGTTGTTTTTAACTCATTTTATGATCCAGGGGGGTTTCACATTCTAGTCTAATTCCTGAATCATTGATTAGAGAAGACAGGGGAAAAACAGTAGGGGCCATTTTCTAGAGAAGACAGGAAGATATGGGGTCAGGGTAACACGTAGACAGCTTGGCCTTGAGGAATAAGAAAGGCCATCTCTTAATCAAAGAATAGAAGAAATAAGGAAATAGTCAAGATACTGTAACATGAGGAGGAAGGGAGAAAAGAGAGCTTGCAGAGAATGACATCCATTTTCTAGGTAAAGTATGTGGTGAGATTCTGAGCTAAGAGTGTAAGGAGAGGAGATTCCATGGGAGGCTTGAGAGAAGATATATGGAATAGCCATTATAGTAAGAGGAATAGAAAATTGATTAGGGAGGAATTAAAGTTGACAATATATTCTGAGAGGGAGAAAGGAGAACAAGCAGTATGCAAGTGACTTTGATATAAGAAAGAATTAAGAAGGGTACAAAGGGGACATATGGCATAAAGGAAAACAAAATCAGGAGAGATGTAAGCTCAAATTCTACCTCTGATACTACTGGCTATGTGGCCATAGACAGAGCATATAATTTCTCTGGGTCTCAGCTTCCTCATCTATAAAGTAATGATAATACCTGAATTAATGTACATAATCCAAAAGTTGTTGTGAGAATAACATGAAATTATGTATTTAAGTAATTTTCAAACTTTAAAGCCTTAACAACAATAAATGGTATTTAAATGAAAGAGAAAAATTCAGAGAAAGTAATATTAGAAATTTTAGGGAGAAATTTTAGGGAGAAATCATCTTGAGAGTCAGAGAAGCTTTTTGGAAGAGGCAGCATCTTATTTATCTTATTTGTGCTCTGAAATAAAAGAATGGCAACAACAGCCATATATATGTGTCTGTGTGCACATATATATTATGTATATATAAATGGAGAAAGAAAGAAAGAAAGAAAGAAAGAAAGAAAGAAAGAAAGAAAGAAAGAAAGAAAGAAAGAAAGAAAGAAAGAAAGAACGGAAGGAGTCCGTTCCAAATATGGCAACAATTTGGACAAAGTAATGGTGACAAGAGAAGGCTGAAGAAAATGGAGGGCAGAAAACAGCCCAGTTTGGCTGCAACAGAGTATGTGAAGAGGAGTAGGCTGAGATAAGACTGCGTAAGTAGGCTATGGAAAGCCTGTGGAGGCTCAGTAGTTAAATTTTATTCTCTAAGCAACTGGGTAATCTTTAAAGGTTAGAGGAGTTACATTATCAGAGAGACTAATTAAGAAGATTACTGGGACAACAACAGTGATGCCAAATATAAATTGACAAAGGGATAGATGGGAGTGAAGATCTATTAGGAAGCTCCTACTGCAAGAGAGAAAAGATGAAGGCCTAAACCAGGATGGTTAGAGTGGGAGTAGAGAGGAAAATCTAGATGCCAGTGGTAGTTGTGGTAGCATGTGGCTGTAGTTCATACTGGTGGGGAAGCTGAGGCTGGTAGATTACTTGATTTGGGGAGTTTTGAGTAGCAATAGGGCTATCCTCATTAACTCTGGCACCGATGTGGTGATCCCCTTGTGGTAGAAGCCTACCAGGCTGCCCAATGAGAGGTGAACCAGCCAGATTGGAAAAACAAAGAGCTTAAAGTTCCTGTGCTGATTAATACTGTAATCAGGCCTGTTGATTGGCCACTGAATGTCCAGCTTGGATGAAATAGGGAGATCTAGTCTCAAAAATCAACTCTACCATCACCACCAAAAAAAAAAAAAGAGTAGAAACAATAGAACTTAGCAGTTGATTAGACTATGGAGTGAAGGAAAGGGAAAACAAAGACTAGGAGCACAGCAGTGCTATTTACTGGAACGGAGAAGTTAGGTGCAGGCACATGTTTAGAACAGAAGCCTCATTCAACTTTAGACAAGTTGAGTTTTCGGTACAAAGAGGAAACAGGTGGAGAAAATTAGCAGTCAGAGTTCTGAAGAAAGAATACAGATTTGGAAACCATTTACACAGAAGTGATATCTGAAGCCTTGGGAGTAAATGAGATTACCAAGGGAGAAAGCAGAGAGAAGGAAAAGCTTACAACAAAACCTTGGCATACAATCATGTTTAAGCGACAGAAGGATGATGAGGAGCCAGCAAGATACAGGACTGGTCAGAGAAGAACACCAGGGGGAAAATATGATGGTATAATGTCACATGAGCCAAGTGAGAAGTAGAATCAAGACATAACTAAGAGAGATAAAGGAGAAAAATGACTGTAAAAATTCACTGGATTCAGCAGTTAGGGGACCTTGGAGAAAGCTGTGTCAGTAAAGACACAAGCACAGAAGCCAGAGTTTTGCTGAATGAGTGGGTGCTGAGGAAAATGATTCAGGGAATACAGATTACTCTTTCTAGGAGCAAGCACACTTTTCTCAGGATAGGGAAAGACCAAGCTTGTGGTAGGGCTAGGAAACAGCTGAGAAAGAGAGATCAGAGATGCATACGGGGGATGCATGCATTGGCACCACTTATTGTTAGAAACTACTAGAAGCAATAGAAGTCCCCCCCTCACTGTTTTCTTCTGAGTCTCAACAGCTACTGAAGTTGTCTATGGGGCCATCTCTGTCTTTGTAGATGACAGTCATACAACTCCTACAGCCACGTCACCTGCTGCCACCTCAGCATAGAGAAGCCTGGAACATCTTGTTTTCATGAAATTGTGTGGAGGCTACAAATTTAAAGATTATACTGGCTGTGTTTGAAAAGAAACCCTAAGTGATGGAGCCAAGATGGTGGAGTGGTAAAAACCAGTGCATCAGCGCTCCCTGACACAAACGCCTCTAAATGAATATCAAAAATACACCAGACTGAATCCTAATGGGAAAATCCAGAAAATGTCAAAATGAGTCTTTAATCTAACATAGGTATAGGCAGACAGAGAAGTTTATGGACACTAGGTGTCCCACAGTAGAGACGCCCTGTGCCATGTACAGAGAAAGGATGAAGTTCAGAAGCCAGCAGTAGCAGTGTGGCAGATCCCAAACTCAAAGCTGGGTCTCACTCATCTAACTCAGCCTACAGAGGAAAAACGAAGGGAAAAATCCTAGACCAAAGAGAAGCATACAATTCTGCCAATTTGAACCAACAGAGCTTTCCAGCTAGCTAAGATGAGCAGAGTCCAGCATCAGTCTACTCTTGCTCAGACTCAAAGCCAAGTTAGAAACTTGAAGAGAGACTTGAAGTGAAGAAAGGGGGAGCAATCAAACTTTGCCCTGGATCAGACCACTCTGGGGGCACCAAAAGCTTGTAGATCCCCAACCTGTCCCTGAGATCCTGAAATAGCACAGCATTCAACACTCCCAAGAAAGGAGCAACAGGACTAGCCCAGAACTTTCCTCCAAAATTATGTAGAGCATAACATAAATTCTGAAAGTCAGTAGGAAATAGGCTGGAAGAATGGGAAAAAAAAGAACCCAACCATAAGTTACTATGATGGCAGGGAGGCTCAAGACACAAACACAAAAGAGAATGACCTGGGGCACCTAAGTGGCGCAGTGAATAGAGCACTGGCCCTGCAGGCAGGAGCACCTGAGTTCAAATCCAGCCTCGGATCAAACATTTGACACTTACTAGCTGTGTGACTCTGGGCAAGTCACTTAACTCCAATTGCAATAAAAAGAGAGAGAGAGAATGACTCAAAACATCTATAAGCAGTGCCTCAAAGAAAAACACAACTTAGATAGAAACTGAAATAAAATGCCTAGAAGAGATTAAGCAAAAGTTTTGTTTAATAAATGTAATGAGAGTGCTTGAAGAAAAAATCTGAAACAAAATGAGAGTTTTGAAGAAAAAAGTGGAAAAGAAATTAAGAGCTTGACAAAATAAGTATAATACCTTGTTCAAGCAACAATCTTCCTGAAAAATTAGAGTGGACTAAATAGAAGTTAATGACTTCAAGAGGCAACAAAGAAATATTAAAACAAAGGCAAAAGGCTCAAGAAAAAGAAAATAAGATATTTCACGGCAGAAAAAACTGACATGGAAAACAGACCACAAGAAGAAATTTAAGAATCACTGGACTATCTAAACACCATAACCAAAAAAAGAACCCAGACATCACATTTCAAGAAATCTTAAAAGAAAATTGCGCAGAACTCTTAGAATTAGAAAGCAGAGTAGAAATAAAAATAATCTACCAGTCACCTCCTGAACGAAACACCAAAGTGAAAACTCTCAGGCCAAAATCCAGAGCTTCTAGGTCAAAGAAAAATCCTACAAGCAGTCAGAAAGAAAGAATTCAAATACCTAGGAGCCACAATCAAGATCACACAAAATTTAGCAATCACCACTATAAAGGAACGGAGAAATTGGAATATGGTATTCCAAAAGGCAAAAGACACAGGCTTGGAACCAAGAATAATTTACCTAACAAAATTAAGTATACTACTATGGGGGTGGACAGTAGGGTTGGGGTGGGATGATTTTTAATGAACTAGATGACTTCCAAAAGTTCCTGATGAACAAAACAGAGCATCAGAGAAACTTTGAAGTTCAAACACAGGAGAAAAGAGGAACACAAAAAAGGTAAACATGAACGAACAATAATGAAGGACTAAAAAAAGACAAACTGATTACATTCAAATATGGCGAGATGATACCCTATCATCATCAGGGTTCATAAAGGGAGTCCAATTAGACAAAGCCAAGGTTCTGTTCTTAGTGAGTTTAAAGAAAGAAGAGATCAAGAAGGAAAAAAGGAACACAAGGAGGAGGGGGGAGGGGTGTAGGAGAAGGGAAAGGAAAAGAAAGTAACATTATCTCACATAGAGTCCACAAGTAAGACATCTATACAAATAAGCATAAGATGATGGGGGAAAAGCAGCTGACATTTTAACTCACAACTGAACTGGTCAAAAGAAGGAACAATAAACACAGACACAGGGGTACAGAAATATATTCCACTTATATAGGAAGAAAAAGAAAGATGTGGGGGAGGGGATTCAGAAGTAGAGTAAGTTAAAGTAGGGATTAGTGCTAACCATAACAAACTCTGAGGATGGACAAAAAATAATTATAGTTCTTTTTGAGATGGCAAAGAATGGGAATCCAAGAGGGTGCCCAGAAATGAGGAATAGATGAAAAACTTATAATATCTAGACAGAATACTATTACATTGAACTCTTATTAGTGTAATGACTAATTAGTGTAATGACCAACCTGACAACCAGGATTTCTAAGGACTAACGAGAAAACATGCTACCCACCTCCTGACAGAGAGGCAAAGGACTCAGAATGAAGAACAAAATTGGAGGGCATGGCCAATGTAGAAATTTGTTTTGATTGACTATACATCTTCGTAATGGGTTTTATTTTTCTATGTTCTCAATTGGGTGATGGGAAATATAAGTGGGGAAAGTGGATCCTAGCTGAGTAAAGCAAAATATTTTTAATTACTTTATTTTTAGTTTTCAACGTTCACTTCCATAAGCTTTTGAGTTTTAAATTTTCTCCCCTCCCCCCCCAAGATGGCATGCAATCTAATATAGGCTTTACATATAAATTCCTATTAAACATAAAACAAAATATTTTAAATAAAAATAACAATTCTTGAAGAATACATTAAACCAACCTACTGCCAAACAATAATTTTCAACTTGATTTGTTTTTAACAGTTTTAATACAGAACTTCTTAAAGGCACTCTGAAAGTTTTAGATAAATTATAGATACTACTGACTTACTGCTTATTTATTCCTTCAAATAACTTCAGCAGATTAGACAGAATCCATAATCCCTTCTCAGCTTCGCCATGTGATGTCAGTGCTTTCACTCTTCATTATAGACCAAAGCTTTGCTAGATAGAAATAAGACATGACTCCATAGTTTCCAGGATCCATCTGTAACCCTTAGAGAAGGTAACTCATTGACAATATACAATCCTTTAGCACAGAGGATTTTAAATGACAAGTCACACATGATGACCTACCATTCCTCAATTTCACTCTTGATTTCCTTCAAGACTCTAGGGAGGGGCACCACCAAGGTTGCATGGATATAAAACTGTCATCCTCAAACTTACTTTCTTCTGAAATAGAGAACTAAACCCAATCAGAAAGCAACTAAACTGTTTTATAAATACTTGTGAAGTAATGTAAAAATGGTCCAGTAAGGACTTACTAGCCAGAGCTACTCAGCAGGATATGATCTCCTTAGGCTCCTCATAATTTGGTAGCTTATTTTTTCCTAAGCCATCTAATAACCTTTCAAACTGTTTTATTTACTTGATTTTGAGAACATAAAATTAAAGGGAAGAAGTACACAAAAATAATTTTGTTTCACTCTTATAGACAGATGATCTGTATATGCCAAAATTACAGCTGATTTTACTTTTGATAGAAGCAAATGCCAAGCTCACTTAATCGGTCTGAGTTCTCATTAGCACAACTCATTCCACAAAATTAAGTGCTGTGGTCTCATGATACCCTGTGGAGGATTAGATGACTTAGTTGAAAAAGCATGAACAATTTTCACTGAGATACTATTTAAAGTCCAGGTTAAGGTTTTATTTTAACGCATGGATTCCATCCCTTTCCTCAAAGGATAATCTATACTATATTACTAAAAGCAACAAACGACATAGTACATCCATGCTGTATTTGTTCAATAATGTACCAATCACCAACCAGCAGAAAGAATAAATTATCCTAACTCCCTAAGAGGGTAGTCTTTTAGGCTATCAGCAGGGCTGCTAGAAACCTGCAGGCAAGAAAACCATACATACTGTGAGGTTTCAAAATCCCTTACTTGGCTCTGGGGCTTGGTAATAGAATTGGGAAATTCTCACTTCAAAGTTATTAGTTCTACACCAATAGATGTTACCATTTCTCAGCTGCCTTTTTTTTTTGGTGGATGGTAAGAAGGGAGGATGGCAGTCTCAAGACAACTTAAGTTATATTAGTTTCTATATGGAAAAAAAAGAGAGACCATGCCTGCTTTCTAATCACAAGGTAGCCTATGGCCTTCTAGGAACTAAAAATGTTGCTTCCTTTTTTATCATATATCCCATTTAGCTAACACTTCAGGTCATCCATGAGCTATATACATCAATGCCAAGGCTCTGGCTTAGTGGGAAGAACATTACTTCTAGACCTGAGTTCAAATCTCATTTCTGCTATTTACTTTCTATGTCATCTGGGGCAGCTCATTTGACTTTTGGGTCCAAGACCTATATAGAACAAATCTATATAAATGCCAGCTTACCATTTTGCTTCTCCCTTCTCACTCCCCTCCAAATATTACAACAAAAGTTCATTACCCATTCTGCCTAGGGGGAGGATGAATTATTTTCATGAACCTGAAGATTACTCTTAAAGAAATTCAAAATTTACCTGAGCTCAGGAAATCTAATGGTCTTGGAATATAGTGTTAAGCAATCCATTCCTTCAGAAGTTCAAAAATTATTTCATTCGTCTAACCTAACCTAGCACACTGCATCACTTATGCATTTATTCTCAATTTTATACCACAGTTATAATGCTCTATGATGGCAGGGATGAGGTCTTACTGGAAAGAACATTGGACTTCTAAGGTGGGTTCAAATAATGCTTGTGTGACTCTCAATAAATCACTTAACTTTCTGGGCCTCAGTGCTTCTCTGTAAATTGAGACAGTTGGATTAGATGGCCTTTTAGGTCCATTCCAGCTCTGACTCTACGAATCTCTAAGCAGAATTTCTACTTCACTTTCTCCCAGCACCTAGCATAGTTCTTTGTACAGTATTCATTTAATAAAGAATGAACACCCTCCTCCCCCAAATACTCATTTCCTCATCCTCTCTCTCTCTCTCTCTCTCTCTCTCTCTCTCTCTCTCTCTCTCTCTCCCTTCCCCTTCCCTTTTTTTAAAATAAAACTTTATTCCAATACTTAACTTTCTAATTCTATTCTATTACTTTACTTTCATTCAGACAGGAGAACTGTAACAAAGAGGCCAAAAAACACCTATCTTCAATCATTTTCTCTTATCCCCCCTCCCAGCATCCCTGTCTCTTTCTCCACTTAATATCATTTTTTTCTTAGAAATTTGCTTTCCTCAAACTTTATCTACCTTTTCACCATATTATTTATGTAGCATTTCTCATATCTTTGTGAAGCACATCAATGAGAATTGTCAAGGGAAAGTGGTGAACATGCTAGAAGAAAAACTAAGGCAAGATGAAATTTATTGTAGCTATGGTGGTAATATATGAGGAAATACTACAAAGGAGCTGAGTGTGCAATTTATTTTTTGGCAATAAGTGAAAAAACCTTCTTATGATTTCAGTGCATCATATAGGAAAGTGGTAGTATATGTTCAAAGAACTTTTTTTTTTAAATGGCCCCTTAAGGTCTGAGTTTTATTATTTCATCAAATAATAAACACCTTGAGTACAATACCTAATGATCCCATGAAATGCAGACTTTTGACTAACCAAAATCATTATCATATAAGTCACAGTAGAGAACAACTTTAATAATGCTAATTTAGAGCTTTTAAATTGTAAGCACTCTTTCAGATAAGTGCCTCTAGAAAATGCCATTTGTTTCAGTCCACTTACATCTACACATACTTGCCAATTTCATGCTAAAATCAGAAGACCTTAGGAATCCAATCCCTTCATTTTACTAATAAGGAAAACTGAGGTCCAAAGCCATTAATAAGAAGAGTGATTTAGTCCATGATCACCCTTTACATTATTTTTTCACAGGTCTTGACATTCACTCATCGTCCTACACTTTGGAAGAGTAAAGACTTGTTTAGAAAGCTGCAAAAAGCACTCTTAATTTATAAAGGACTCTTCCAGTCCTGGATTTGTTGCACTATAGCACACTAAAACAGAAGACTTAGTTTCTAGTCTTAATTCATCCATTCACTAGCTTTGTAATCATATTTCATTGAGTCTCATAATCTTCCCTTCCCAAACGAGGGACTTATAATAGAGGATCTCCAAGCTCCTTTCTGGATTTAAAACAATCTTCTATAATTCTACAAATTGTGTGAGAATATGCAGTATTATGTGTTTTAATGGTAAACAACTTAACCTACTACTCACTTTCCATGCTTATTTGACTATTCTAAGGTAGCACCTACAAAATACAATGTAGGATGATAATTTGGTATTTATTCCATAAATCTGTGTTTAACCAAAACTTGATCATTTTGGCCTGAATTTGTACATCAAATTATTCTGAATATGAAGACACATTGCCCAGATGCTAGGGCACATAGACATGTATAAGCACATACAAAGACACAAGAAGAAAACAACTTCTTTTAACCTGCATGCAAATAACCAACTCCAGCCTCCAAGTATTATAGGTCTTTCTCAACCCTAATACGTGTAAAAGTTGATTTGACAGTTCCAATGACAACTTTTACAACAAAAATACCCTACACATTTAAAGATTTTTCTATTCAGAGTGCCGTTTTTCAATTTTAGCTTAGTCTCTCTGATGTCTGAATGAGGCATCAACATACCACCAACTGATTCGTGGATGCACCTATATGCCAACAATTGATGATGAAACAGTCTAGTTAGAAAACAGGAGCCAGGTATATCCACACTATTTGAACAGCAAAGGATAACTTGTTTTAGAAACTATATGAGACAAGTACTCAAAGTATCATAAGTAATTCCATCAGTAAATATACCTCAACTCTTGGAAATAGACTTGACAATGAACCCTCCAAATAGCTACTAATTTCATTAATATTGCCTAATCGTTCTTAAACACTTCAAGGTCCTAAAAATAACTAAATATTATATGACGATCAGTCTGTGGGCAAAGGGCTATTCATATTCAAAGAAGCATCCTCTCTAAATTCCAACATACTTGTCAAAATTACTTACACTGATTCAGAATGACTACTGAAGTGAATTTTTTTAACTACACAGTTCATTTAGGTGAACTGAATGGTTTTCATCTTGATTGATGTTAATGAAAAAAATTGGATTTTGTATAATGGAATAGATTTAGTAATGAAAGTAAACTCTAACCAAAATTCATTTGGGACACTTAAAACTGACCCACCTCAAAAAGGGTAAGTTACTTCAAATCATTTTTTCAAGTGTTCTACATAGATTGAGATCTAGAAGACTGAACACTTGGAATATCTAATTTTCTAGCACTTGAGAGCAAAGTCATCAGTTTTCACCTTTGTAAAATGAGGAGACTGGACTATGAGTCTTTTCCAGTTTCTAACTTTATGAAACATCATGGAGATTAAATATAATAGAAAGGGATGAAATTAATAAGTAGCTCCAGAAAAAATAACCTGTGTACTCCTGCTTCTGGACAGGGAATAAACCACAATACTGTAGCTCTAGGATGTATTTCTGACAGATTGACAAAACTGGATATGATGTGAAGTCTACAAAATCTATAAAAATTTTATGAAAAATCTATAAAAAGATTTGGTTGTCAAACGGATTCCAACTGCAGTTTAACTGGAAGCTGACATTTTAAAATCCACAGAAATCATATGCATATGAGTTTAACATAAAAGGGGAAAAAGAGAAATAACTTTGAATTGATGCATTACAGAAAATGCATCCCTGGGAGTCTCAGTATTTTCATTTCTAAAATAAGAAGGTTGATCTCAAGGGTCCTTTCCATGTCTGACTAGGAAAGATCTTCCTAGATATTTAAATTTACATTACTTTAAAATAGAGACAGTTTGAATCATCATTTGTAACTTTAGGATAACGTTATAACTCCAATTGGACTTGATTTCAAAAAGGAAGGCTGATGGTTGAGCTCACTTGAAACCAACGACTCACTCACCTCCCTACAGCATTTGCCATAACGTGAATATTGATCTCTTGAAATAGTTGTCAATAAATGAAATGGTTCTCTCTCCTCCCACCCCATCCTCATCCTCACTGCTCATAACTTTTAAATTTTAACCTTAGTTCCATCTCTAGTCAAAAGGTGCTTTTGTAGAAGGATTCCTGGCTCTATACATTCAGAGGCAGACATCACCCTCCAGCGTTTGGATGAGACTCCCTACGCTGGTTAGAGATTATTAGTAGAAACTTGTCATTTTGACTTCGCTTCTGCTCACCCAGGAAAATTTCTATTCTTCCTTTCCCCATTACACGCCTGCTTAGACTGTATCTTCTACAAACGCGAACTGCCCTTAAGGTCAAGACCTCTGCCTTGTTAGGACACCAGAGGACCAGCACGTACGATCAAGTTGCTTGAGTCTGACTCTGCCGTAGCTCTGTGGGCCAGGCTGCAAACACAACATGATGTGATCCAATCTCTGCGTTTTGTGAATGGCTAGCTATGACAGCCTCTGCCTGCCATAAGGGATCAAACGCTCCTGCCTCTGCTAGCAGACTAGTAAAAGGGATCACTTTTCTGGAAATACTTTGGTGTTTTAAAGGCGAATAAAAACAAAGCCCCCTTATGTTTAATACGTTTTCATAAAGTCCCCCTGCCCAATGGGCAGGCACGCACACTTACACACGCGCATAAACACACACGCCCCAGACCTCTCTCAGAAGTAAACACCGGAGAGGGGAGAAGGCAAGGCACACAGCGCCTGTTGCTGCACCTCACCTTCTGCTGTCTCCGGGCCATATCGGTGGGCTGCTTGGCGTTGAACGGGTACGCGATGCACCTCACCACAAAGACATAGAGCTGCAGGCGGATGCGCTTCTCGTTTTCCTCCTGTTGCTGCCGCTCCAGCTCCTCTCGCCCCTCGCTCAGCACCGAGGGGCTCGGGCTGACAGGTCTGGCGGTGGTGCCGCAGCCCGGGCGCCCCGGAGGGTCCCGCCGCCCTTCCCGGGGAGGAGCTGCGGGCAGGCTTCGCTGGGAGCCACCGGCCGCCACCAGCACATCGCGTCTCTCCTCTTCTACCCCTTCGTCCGACTCCTCTTCGCTGGAAGACGGGTCCAGCATGATGTCCGGGTGCCGTCCTCACCTCGCAAGCTCCTGAGCCCTCGGGTCCGGGAAGGCAAACCTGCGCTGGCTGGAGAACGAAAGGGAAACTGGTCACAGCTTTCCGGACACGTCGAGTTTAGGCACCAGACTGTTTCCTACCACCAGGGCGAAAGGGGCGGGCAGGAGTTGGGGGGGGGGAGAAGAGGAGGAAAAAATAGTGAGGCACCAGAGCGAGAGGGAATGACTAGGCGGGGTTTGCGAAGGGGGAAGTCGAGCCTGGTTGCCTTGGGAATTGTTCCTGCAGAGGTCCTTAGCCCCCCCAGCCTAGTTGATGAGCGGCCCAGGAAGCCAGCCCTGGTCGCAGGTGGGGAACCTGTAACGCCTACAACAAGCAACACGTGGAATGGAATGTTAAGGAGCGCGGAGCTGGAGGGGGAGGAGAGGGGTCCGGGGAGGAAGGAATGCGCGCGCGCCGCATTCCCAAGTGCGCGCCGTTTGTAACCTTGACTAACTGGCTAGTTTAGGGAAAATCACCGGGCTGAGACCTGGAGCTGTGCTCGCGGCTCCAGCTGGAGGACACTCTGGGCCTGGCAGTCCTCTCTGCTTTGCCAGTTTCCCTAGAGTGCCCTGTACAGGGCTGGCCGAGGTGCAGGTACTGAACTAGGGAAGCAGCTACAGCCGGACGCTCCCCGCCCCCACCCCCACCCCCTCAGGTGCCCAGTTGTGGCAGCCCTAATGAGGCCTCTCACCTGCACCTGCACCCGCGGGGTGCCCACTCACCCCGCGGCGGAAGCCTGGACTGACCCGCTATTGGAGTTTGTTTTTGCACATGAACAGAGCTTTTCCCGTTGCGTATTGACATTTTAGACTTTTAAGGAGTCCCTCTGCGGTTAAAAACTTACCCTGAGGCCCAAGCCACTCTACCCACAGGGCTAGCTAGCAGCGTCTGAAAGATACTGCCGCCCGCCCCCCCCCCGTTTTTTTATCTGCTATTTTCTACCTCAGAAAGATTGCCAAGATGGGTTTTTTTAATTTCAAAATGGAACTCCAATTTAGCTCGGACATGTCTGGATTACTTGAGGAGTTGAAGTGAGAGTATTAGAAACAAGGCGTAATGTTCTGAGCAAACCTTAGACCTCAAACCAGAAGATAGGATGCCACCTCGGCTACTTACTGCCACTCGGGCACAGTTTGACTTAGGTAAGATTAAAAGTGTTAATGATCTGTGTGGAACTTTAAAACTCTATAAATCCTATGACCTATTCTATGATGTAATTTCACATAGGGGCCTCAGTTTCCTCATCTGTAAAATGGGGAGGGGTGGTGATTGCGCTAGATAAAAATAAATTAAGATCTTACAGAGACTTTAGATATTATGAGATCACCCCCACCCACCCCGTTTTACAGATGAAGGAACTGAAGCTCAGCAGAGTAAGGTGACTTGCCCAGGGTCAATAGGTGAGGCCAAATTTGTAGACACTCTACTCCAAGTGTAGTGTTCTGTGTATTCACTATACTATGCTTCCTTTTAGATGAGCTCTAAATCGCCTGCTCTTATGATTCCAAACAGTTTATTTAACAGTTAGGCTAGGACTGATATTGGTGGAGCTTTTCTCACTGTTTTTCCTCCTCCTTAGTTGGATTGTTTCTAAGCTGCAACCAAAGCCTACCCTGCTAACCTTTTCCACTCCAGTATTCAAGTATGTAGTATTGGAGGTTTCTCTAGTGGTTCTATAATCCAATTCCTTAGTACCCTTGGAAAAGGAAGGAAAGCAAAGGTACTGAACTGCAGCTAAACTGCAACACAGTATGGAGGTGAGGCTAAGAAGAGCTGAAATTAAGGAAAAGATTGTATTACCAGAACTGATGGGATATATTCCTGTCTTCAAAAGCAACTTCTACTTTTCCAGGCTTCTCCTACTCCTTTCAGGTACACATTTGCAGATCTTTATTTCACTTCTAGACTAAATAACATTTTTCTGGGTGACATGTCTTTACAAGATGCTTACTTCTGTCTTGTCATCTGTGTGGAAGGAGAGAGTGACAAGAAACAGACACTTGAGGCGTAAGCATAGAGATTTTCTTATCCAACTTTCTTTAATACTCCTCCTTTTCCCTGATTTGCTACAATCTTTCACATATTCATTCTTTTGGCTTATACAAAATATAATCTTTTCTTTGTCTTCCCACTATGTCCATAAAAACTAGATATCTAAATCTACTTAAGATACCTAGCAATGATAGATCATAGATTATTTGCAAATGTAAAGAGTACCAAAGTATAATCTGGAGACGCTAGTGGGTGTTGAAAAAGAACTTAGGATACTCAGTTTTCCATGTGTTAATTTTCAACACAATCTACTTTATTTGTACCTTTTGATGACTTACAAATCCTAAAAAATGACCTAACTACAGTTTGTTTGTATGGGGTGGGGTATGATTTGAATAAATTAATAGTAGCAGAAAGTCTTATTGACTTCTTACTAATTCATAACATATCATGGTATAATTAATATTTCTTGTGCTGTTTTAGTATTCATAATTTTAAGTGTATGACTTCTAGAGAATTATGGGTAAATTTTTAAAGTTCCAAATTAATTGTCATTGCCAACTAAAGGTCCACTTTTCCTTACAGTCAATATATCAAAATACTGACCCATTCTGGATTTCCCACTCCCAAAAAAGTTATCAGATCCATGATTTTTCAAGATTCTATTGTATTTAAGCTTTGGTGATTCTTTTTAGAATAATAATGAAATTTTGAGTCACATTAACTTATTTTTTTCTCTTAAAAACTGAGAATTTGGGGCTAATCATTCAAAAGTTGTAGCTAAAAGTAAAAAAAAACAGAATACTGGAAAAATCATTTTTGGGAAATTTATGACTTTAAATTGAGGCAGAAGTGTTAAATCCCAAGTAATTTTTCAATGTACATATTTTCCATTGATAATACTGTAAACACAATGCTCTTTGCCTCTATGTAGTTGTATTTGATATGTATCTTCTTTGTATTTTAACTCCTTCTATCCCTTAGATCAGTATTTGGTACATTGATTCAATAGTTCATTAAATGATATCCTATGTTCGGAATCAAGATTTACTTTGTTAATTGCTTCGCACCTTTTCATAGCTGTATGAGATCCATTTGACCTTGTTCCATGATTCATTTTTAGTTTTGTCAAGGTGAACATAAAAATAAATTAAATTTATAGTGTTTTAATGAAACACTTCTGATGTTAAGATAGGTGCATGAAATAAAAATACATTATAATTTTTCATTTTCTGTAATGATAGTTGAGGAAATAGAGAGCTGAATACAAATAAATAGGGAGTTTCCAAGGTGAGAACTGCTTTGTGTATTTGGTATGGAAAGGATGCATTTACTTTCTTAAGCCACCAGGGGACCATTTAGTGGTCTTGCATGGTAATTTGCTAAATAGGCCCTTGGTGTTTTAAAAGAGCTTGAGTCCTATACACTCCTAGGGAGTACTATAATACATTATATACTAGGAGAATCTGGTTCCATTTTCTAGACTTTCAGATAGGTGCCATTGCATTGGGATTCTATTTAGATTTTGTAGTGCTGTAGAAAAAACACTAGTTCTGGATCCAAATCCCAGTTCTCCAGTTATTGCCACTCATATGACCTTGGACAAGTTCCTTGGCCTCCATAGATCTCAATTTCCTCATCTGGAAAATGAGTATATTGGACTTAGTGGTCCCAAGGTCCGTTAAAGCTTTTGATTTCTGATCGCATAAGTTCTCCCTGACTGTGGCCTTTTTTTAAAGTATAGCTTACATAGTTGCTTATTACAGCTGGTAACAAACACTTTCTTATGGCAAATGGATGGGCAGATTTTTCATTTTGATTAAAATTGCTAACCCAAAAACCCTATTTAGAAAGGAAGAATGCATTTACAAGAGAAAAGGGAAGAAGAAGAAAGACTACAAACAGCCTAAATCTCTTGCCATTTTCTTAAAATGAATATTTATAAGATAAGAAAAAGAAACCTGGCAATCTGCTTCTAATCCTTGCATCTTCTCTTTCCCGTTGCTCCTCTCTTGTTGGTTAGAGCCAGCTGCCTGGAATCTGAATCCTAGCCAGGCATTTGGTCTGGAACCCCATCTATTGCCATTGTAGGGAACTGGGGAGAAGTTTTATGGGCATACATACTCAGATGAGCAGATTTGAGGTGGTTTATAGTGGATGCATACATGCAGGGAAGAAGGGTGAGGTGGGGAGGGAAGATCCACAGAATACTTTTCTAACTGTGAATTGTATAGGTAGGGGTTGTTGTCATGCCCACCCAGGTTATACTTTTAGTTGGTGGTTCTGTAGCATTTTATGTTTATTTCTGAAATTACTTGCTTTAAAGATGATCTAAAACTTGTCACTTAAATAGTTTTAGATTTTCATGTAATTGCCAAGGGTTTGTTGTCTTTTCTTAACTCCTGTATCTTTACTAATTTGTTAATTATTATTTTATTGGTCCTTAATTTTGTATGTTCAGCGGTTTAGAAAGTTAAGAATAAAAAAGGAAGACTGGGAAAGGGAAAATATATTGAGAGTGGCATATCCTAGGTCTCCAAGAAATCTGATTCAATTCAGTATTTTTAAAAATTTGCTCCGGCATTTGGGATACAAAGATGAAAAATAACATAACATCTGCCTTTAAGTAACTTCTGTTCTAATTGGAAGCAGAGAAGAAAAGACACGTGAACTGGGTGTCTTAAAAGTCTTAGTGTAGTTTTAAGTTGCCAAAGTTGAAAACTTTGGGATACTCCTTGTAAATATTATAGTGACTAATAAGAGCAAATGAGGAATGAAGACCAAAGCACAATAAGAAATTGTATTAAGGAAACATCACTTTCAGCTAAGGGTAGGGTCTGACTATCACAGAAGGCTTTATGCAGGAGGTAATAGTACTTGAACCAGGCCTTGAAGAAAAAGACTTCAGTAGGCCCAGATGTGGAGAAGTCCAAGTGTAAGTGAAGGGCTGCTTAAAGCCATACCAGATAAGGCAGGATAAGGTCAAAGAAGAGATAGTCAATCACAAAAGTACTTATTAAGCACCTGCTGTGTGGCAGGTACTGTGCTAAATACTGGGGATACAAAGAAAGGCAAAAACATTTTGCCTGCCTTCAAGGAGTTTACATTCTAAAGGGGGAGATGATATGCAAAAAATTGTGCATACAAGATATATGTGGTATAAAAGGAAGGTGATCTCAAAGGGAAGAAACTGGTATTAGGGGATGGCAAGAAGTATTGAGAAATGCTTCCTGCAGAAAGTGGGATTTGAGCTACGTCTTGCAAGAAGCCAGAGAAACTAAGAGAAGATCAATTCCAGGCATGGAAAATAGCCAGAGAAATGCATGAAGTTCAGAGATGGAGTGCCGTGTTGATGACTAGCAAAAAGGCCAGTGTAGCTGGATCATTGAATGTGTAGAGGGGAAAAAAGTATAAGAGAATTGGAAAGGTAGGAAGGGCCAGGTTGTGAAGGGCCTTAAATACCTAATAAAAGGCTTTATGTTTATATATGTGTATATGTATGTATGTATATATATCTATATACATATATAGATATAGATATAGATATATACACACACGTTTATATACTGATGATAATGGGGAACCACTGAAGTTCATTGAGTTGGGAAGTGACATAGGCAGCGTATATGTGCTTTAGGAAAATCACTTTGGCAGCCAATTGGGAGGTGTATTGGATTGGGAAGAGCCTTGAAACAGAGAGACCAAAGGGAGCTATTGTAATAATCCGGGCATGAGTTGATGAACTTCCCTATTGCTGTGTAAGCTGTGTGAGTAGAGATAAAGGGACATATATGAGACATTTAGTGAAGGTGGAAATGACAAGATTTGATAATGGATATATGGGGTGAACAAGAGTGAGGGTACACAGATAACACTGAGGTGGAGAATCTAGGTGACCAGGGGGATGGTGGTGCTTATGATAGTAATAGGAAAGTTGGGAAGGTGTGTGAAGAGAGATAGTGTGTATGCTTGGACATGTTGAGTTTGAGATGTCTATTGGACATTGTTTGAAAAATCCAGAAGATAGTTAGGGATGCAAGACTGGAGCTCAGGAGAGAGAGTAAACTGTATAAATGATTCTGATAACCATGTGCGCAGAGATGATGCTTGAACTCGTGGGAACTAATGAGTTCACTAAGAGAGACAGTTTAAACGAGGAGAAGGGAACCCAGGACAGAGCCTTTGGAAACACCCACAGTTAATAGCTAGGTGGAAAGCTACATGGCACAACGGGTAGAGTGCTAAGCCTAGAATCAGGAGAACTGAGTTCAAATCCAGCCTCAGTAACTAGCTGTGTGAGCCTGGCAAGTCACTTAACCCTGTTTGTCTCAGTTTCCTCAAGAGCTGGAAAAGGAAATGGCAAACCATTCCAGTATCTCTGCCCAGCAAACCCCAAATTGGGTCATGAAGAGTCGGACATGACTGAAATGACTAAACAACAACAACAGTTATCAGGCATGACCTGCATGAAGATCCAATAAAGGAGAATTAGAAGGAGTGATTGGGGAGGAGGAGAACCAAGAGAGCAGTGTCATCAAGACTTAAGAAAGGAGAAAGAATCCAGGTGAACAAAGTGAACAGTAGTGTAAAACATGACAGACAATTGAAGATGGATGAGGCCTGAAAAAAGGCCATTAGATGGGTCAATTAGATCATTGGTAACTTTAGAGAGGGAAGTTTCAGTAGAATGCTCAGGTGGGAAGCCAGACAGACTATAAAATATATGAGGGAAACACAGCAAAATAAGGATAGAAATATAGGCAAGACTAAATTACAAAGGATCTAACATGCCAGTTTTTGTTCAAGTAACATAATTAAAATATAAACTATTAATTTCTAAAGAAGCAAGTTATGGTTACCTTGTCTGATGATAGGACATGATTGAGCCCTAAACAAATTAATATCTACTTTCTAATTAGAATTTAAAATAAGATTGGAGTAATGGTATTGGTAGGAGCATCTAGTTGTAGTTCCATGCATAAGATAGTTTAATAGGGATTCAGAAGATTTTTTTGTATCCATATTAACTTTGGGGCTGAAGAACATTTTTCATCTTTACTGCCTTTTTATTAAGAGCTGTACTAGACTATATGAGAAAGTACTGCATTGAGTGACTGACACTCCAACCAATGTTTCTATTGTGAGAGGTGAGAATTCTAAAGTTGTTATTCTAAAAATGCTATAAAATGCTAAAAATGCTATAAAGTTTCAGAAATAACCCAAGAATAATATGTTCACAAATTATGATTTCTTTAGGATGTTTTGAACATTTATACTCGTCTGTCTGGCATTTTAGATGTCCTAAAAGATAAGAACTATCTAGCTATATCTAATATTTTACTATTACATGCTAACACATTGTGTATAGTCAATAGATGATAACTGAACATAATGTCTTTAGCTTTTGTCAAAATTTGATATACAGACACTTTGCAGTGGGTAAGGAATTGATGAATGTATATATAATTGGTTTCATTATGCATTTATAATAAAAGTCAAAGTCCTGATATCCAAATGGCAAACTTTTTTATTTTTATTTTTTAAATTAATTTATTTTTAGTTTTCAACATTTACTCTCATAAGCTTTTGAGTTTAAATTTTCTCCTTCTTCCTTCCTACCACCCTCCTCAAGACGGTGCACAATCTGATATGGGCTTTACATATATATTCCTATGAAACATATTTTCACATTAGTCATGTTGTAAAGAAGAATTAGAACCAATAGGGGGAACCGCAAGAAAGAAGAAGCAAAATAAAAGTGAAGGGGAAAAAGAGCAAATGATATGTTTCAATCTGCATTCAAACTCCATAGTTCTTTCTCTGGATGTGGATAGCGTTTTCCATTGTGAGACTTTTGGAGATGTCTTAGATGCTTGCATTGTTGAGAAGAGCTAAGTGTATCAAAGTTAGTCATTACACCTGTGTACAACTCTCTCCTGGTACTGCTCACTTCACTCAGCATCCACCCATACAAGTTTTTCCATGTTTTTCTGAAGTCTGCTTGCTCATCATTTCTTATAGCCCAATAGTATTCCATTACATTCATATACCACAACTTGTTCAGCCATTCCCCGATTAATGGGCATCCCCTCAATTTCCAATTCTTTGCCACCACAGAAAGAGCTGCTATAAATATTTTTGTACATGTGGGTACTTTTCCCATTTTATGATCTCTTGGGGATACAGCCCTAGAAGTGCTATTGCTGGGTCAAAAGGGCATGTACATTTTTATAGCCCTTTGGGCATAGTTCCAAATTATTCTCCAAAATGGTTGGATCAATTCACAACTCCACCAACAATGCATTTATGTTTCAGTTTTCCCACATCTTCTCCAACATTTATCCTGTTTTGTCATGTTGGCCAATCTGATAGGTGTGATGTGGTACCTCAAGTTGTTTTTGATTTGCATTTCTCTAATCGATAGTGATTTAGAGTATTTTTTCAAATGAGTATGGATAGCTTTAATTGCTTCATCTGGAAACTGCCTGTTCATAGCCTTTAACCCAAATGGCAGATTCTGAACGGATCAAATGTTGTATCCATCTAAATTTGGACTGTTGAGGGAGTGGCTTGGATGAAGCAATGGTCTCCAAAGCTTCTGTGACACTGATAGTCTTCCATCGTAAGATTAGTACTTGTACATATTTTCAATGTGGCATAGCATAGATATAGGACATTTTATTATAAGTGGGCTATGATGAACTTTTCTTCTGTATTTTAAATCATCATTTACCTGATCTTTTGATGATTCTTTATCCTATGAATTTGACTTGTCCTTCAGTATAGAGACATCTTGTTAAAGCAGCAAGATACTTGTAAAATACTCTTGAATATAGTAATTTTTTTGCCTCAGCCTGTGATTTCATTGATGGAAAGAGCTTTAGGTATGGAAATTCTTGTCACTGTTACAATTTGTCAACTCATCTGTAACTTACAGGTAAACAGAATTGATTGGAGTCACTGAAGAGTTAAGTGTTGAGTTAAGGTCTGTGGTCACAAAGGTACCAAGATAGGTGTCAAAGGCAGGATTTGTGAGATCTTCCCAACTCCAAGAAATTTAAGAAATACTAACTATAAAAATACTAACTATAATATAATAAATGTTATCTATTTACATGTTCACTTTTAAATTGTCTCTGTATTTTTAATTAATGAGAAATCAGGTAAATTTCAGAGGATCATCGATTTTAGAGCTGGAAGGGACCTTAAAAGTCACCTACATGTTACAGACAACGAAATTGAAGCTCAGAAAGGGCAATTAACTTGTCCATGGTAACACAGATAGCAAATATTCCAAGCTAGGTCCACAGAGTCCAAATCTAATACTCTTTCCACTGTACCTCACAGCTTCTCAAGTACAGATTTGCACTCATAACATAACTGTATTATCTTTAAACCTAAAATGTGTGGTCTTACTTGCATGGAAAAAATGTCACTAGTTTGATTTGGGAAAAAAAATATATATATATATATATGTATATATATGTTTAATCAAGTAATTATAAAATCAATACCAAATGTATATTTGTTACCTAATTTAAAGTTTGTTATAACATTTATTAATATTAGAATCATAGTAGTTATGAGGCCTTCAAATTTTTAGTTTCTGGTATAAAATCACAAAATCTATAATATTTCTTTTCAGTGGATTTAATCAAAATCATTTTTATTGTTTCATCTTGAAGAGATTAAGTAGCTTTTAATCTTAAGAAGCCTATTTAGGTTGTTCCTTGTAAGTAATATATGTTATGCTATTAGAAAAATGAAGGACAGACTAAAGTAAATGTATAGGAAGATCTTATTTTCACCATTAATCAAAATCTGTGAGAAAGTTGTGAAATATGCTTTATGTGACAGGATTTCAAAACTAGTCATTGAGAGATGATAAAGAGTATTGGTGTCCTGAAGAATATTATTCTTTAATAAGGGATGTGAGGTAGCCACTTCCAAAAATATAGAACACATACAATGGAAAACAGTAGCAGAAATCTATTAAAGAAGACATGTATTATCTTTCCTACCATATTCCTTCTGCTAATAGAAGATCATTACTTCTCACCTATTGGTCCTAATTACTGTCACAGAGAAGGCCAAGTAAAGGGCATTACAACTTAAAAGATCTGTCAAAAATATAATAGCTCCCATCTGTATAGCATTTTATAATTTATAGAGCACAGTCATCAGAGTAATCCCAGAGAGTTGGTGATGCTAGTATTACTATACCATTTTACAAGTGAAGAGACTCAAGTTCAGACAAATTGTTATTAACCCAGAAGACTGCAACCTAGGTTTTTCAATCCAAATCAGTTCTCTTTTTGTTACATCATGTTACATAAGTCAGATGAAGGCCTAAACAAGTTATTTAAACCCACAGGCCATCAACAGGTCATAGAAATGTCCTGTTCCCACATCTATAAAATGGGGATGAGCATGAGGACAAATTCCATATAAGCTTTTTGTTGTTTGATATTACTCTTTTTTTGGGGTGAGGCAAATGGGGTTAAGTGACTTGCCCAGAGTCACACAGCTAGGATTTCAACTAGGTCGGATTTGAACTCAGGACCTCCTGACTCCAGGGCCAGTGCTCTATCCACTGCACCACCTAGCTGCCCCTGATATCGCTCTTAAATGAATTCATAGAATCACAAAATTCTGAGACTGGAAGGTCATCATCCCCAAATTTCATTTATTCTCCATCAACTTACTTAAATCGTCCTTGGACTTGTATATATACTTAATTTGCAGATATGTTATATTTATATTGTAAATTGTAAGGAATTGTAAATTTACAAACATCATGTGAATGCTCAGTGACCGGTTCTTTGACCTTGAACAAGTCACTTAATCTCTTTTCCTCATTGTACTCAAATGCAAAATTAAAGGGTTGCATTAGATGCTACCTAAGCTGTTTTCCAACTCTGAAAGCTAACAACAACAACAACAGTAATGGACATATTTTCCATCTGCACTTGCTGGACTCCCTAGGACTCATTAATGGATCCAAATTACTTCATTATGCCCTAAAAATTCTGAGACAATGAGAACTCTCCTGCTTGTCAGTGCCTCTGGGAATGGATGTAAGGTGGTCTTGACAGTGGTCTTTTAAGATACATCACGGTTTTCCTTGGGACCTTTGAAAAGCTGGCAGCAAGGTTCCTGAACTGGGGGATGGTTCCACAAAGATAGGAAACTTCCACTGGAATAGCAAATAGCATTACATTTATCCTCAGGGCTTTATTAGTTTAAAAGAAAACAAAATCAGTTTCCATTTCTATTTATAATAGCAATTCTCAGACTATGTTCACCCCAAAGTTCTAAAGTCTAAAGAGTTCCTAGTTCTGTAATCATACACCATTTCATTTCTGACAATTTATATCTGACTAATACATGTCCTTTGACTTACAAAATATCTCCAGGTTCCCTAAACCACAGATATTCTGTATTCTCTCACTTTACAAATACAAAAATATCCATAAGATGGTGCTGTATCTTTAATTTAATTTACTCAGTTACTTGAATTGATAAGTATATATGCAGCAGATGTAGTTACAAGCATGAGTTAGAGTTTAATCATTGGTAAAGCTCATACAATGTGGTTGGCAGTCTAATCAGAATCTTCCCAGACTTGTATTTCCCAAATAATATACAATTGCTAAAGTATCTTTGCTTGTGGTTTAATTGCCAGGTATAGGTTTAAAAAATGGCATTGAGATACTAATTTCAATGGACATTTCCTGAAGGATAGTTATTTTAAACATAAATGAAGTTGTTGAACTCTACACTATATCAATTTTCTACATCAATGATAGTCTTAAAAGTCCTTCAAAAAATCCAATTTGATGAAAATTAGAAATGACATTGCATGCAAGTCAGTTCATTTCAAATTCAGAAGAGATAGTTGAAAATTAATTTGATGATTTCTCAGACCCAGTAAAATTATTTGGGCAGTGGGAGAAGAATTGTTTTAGCTGTGCTCATTTCTGAACTCATTTCTTACAGAGTAAGGGATGAAGCCAGGTTTTACCTGTAAGATTTCTTTTATTGCATTTTTACCATGAAAGAGAGAATCCTTTATCTAGTCATTTGAAGTCCAAACTGGCCATATGACCCTATTTTGTCAGCTAAAACAACTCCTAGAAAAGGCCTTAAAAGTCATGGTCATGGAGATAATGAGGTTGGCTTGGGAAAATGTATCCATGAAGAAAAACCACTGTAGCCAAGAGTGGTCATCAATTTATACAGCTGTAAAAGTATTGTAAGTCCAGGAAATAAATGCCTTATAGGATGCCAGCATTGAATCCTTTGTCATAATTTAAGGGCAAATGTGAATCCTGCAAATGTTATTAGATTGTCTCTGAAATCTTTCTCCCTTTGAACAGTGCCATCTTCTGAATAAAACCATCATTACATCTCATTGAGATGGCACAAGCATCATCAGACATCAACTCTGGGTATTCTCTGTTCTGTTATAATGCCATAGGAAAATGAAACTTTTTAATGGGCCTATATAAATATGAAATATTCGCAAACTGAGGTATTCATATAACATTTTATTGAAAGGTGGAAAAACTCTGAGTCACTTAACATTTTAAGATTCAAGTTTCATCAGAAAATATCCTTTAGAATTTACTATTCCTAAGAAACTCTAAAATATTCTTCCCAGGAAAATGTGGTGTCAGATTATTCTTTCTTTTTTGCTATCACAAATCATGTCAGTTATTTTTAATCTCTTAGTTCTTTCATATTTCTTATTGTTTTTACCCATACCCCAAAAAATAAAGCATACCAGATAACGTTATGATGCTGTTTCCCATAGAGTTATTGTCTGGTCTTTCAAAAAGTTAGGTGTTATTCCTAACGTAATAGCATTTTAGCTTGGAATGAAATATTAAGATAAAAAAACTTACATAAAGGTTTCTCTTGCTTAATAGTCATTTTTAATAAGATATGCTGTTGACCCCATCTACAGATTACTTTCAGTGCCATCTTACCAGAGTTGAATATATTGTGATATTCAACAAAATATTTATATTTAGCATGGTCTTCTTAGGGACTATATTCTGTGATACATTAAGCTGAATAATTGTTTAAAACTAAATATATTAATAAACTATGAGCTAATGGAAGTTAAAGATACCAATAGGATGAAAACTTCCCATAATTTGCTTATGGGATTGATGAGGGACAGGGTTTGGAGGCAAGGAGACAAATTGATGTTGAATATAAGCCCATTATGTTTGCTGGGGGAAAAGAATCCCCTATAAGTTGCTGCAGAAGGAAGCAAAGAGCAGATAAGAGTCTCCATCCAGGTGGACAGACTATGAGGGCAGCAAGGGCAAAAAGTAAATTAGTATAGTGGAGCATCTGGTATTTACAGGAGGATTGTGAGAGAATATTGAGCAGGCAGAAGGATATAGGATTTTAATTCTGAGGGTCTCTAGGTCTTGGAATTTTTGTTTTAGCCTAAACTTTTCTGTCTTTATTATTTTCTGAGCTTAATATAATATTTGTGTCTATATAATTTCTTTATACAAAGGTCCCTTTTAGCAGTTTCTTCCTTTTTTCTATGTCAAAAGAAGCCTTAGGAACTGTCTGCTCTGGGAATAAATCAGGTTGTCCCTGCATCTCCCTGACTCTTGCATTTCCAATAGAGAAGATAGGGCCCCAAGTTAGGCACCCTTCGACGCATAAGCGCAAATCAGCTGGGATTCCTTGGATCCTCTGTTAGGGAATAGAAGGTGTTCTTTAGGGTCTACAATACTGCTCTTTATTTCCAAGCCCAGAGTCTCAAGTCTGTGACCTATGAAGATAAATGGAGGACACTGATAGTACCATTTAGACCGGGATTTCATAAACTTTTTTGGTATCTCAGACTCCTTTAGTAGTCTAATGAAACCAACAGACCCTTTCTCAGAATAATGTTTTTAAATGCACAGAATAAAATACATAGGATTACCAAGGAAACCAGTTATATTGAAATTGTGAACAAAATAGGGAGAAAGGGGAAATAAACATTCATATAATGCCTAATACTTGCCAGACACTGTACTGTTTTACAAATATCATCTTATTTAATCCTCAGAAAACCTAAAGTAGGTATAGTTATTATGTCTATTTTCCAGTTGAGGAAACTGAGGCAGACAAAGGTGAAGTAACTTGCCCCAGAGTCATCCAGCTAGTATGTATCTGAAATCAAATTTGAAATTCAGGTCTTTCGGACTCTAAGACCACTGCTCTGTGCACTGTGGTGTCACCTAGCTGACTCTAATATTACAAGAAATAAATATATTCATACATAAAAAATATATAAATACATGAATAATTTCAGGGACCCCAGATTAAAAATTCGTGATTTAAACTTAAATCTGCTACAAACATTATTTGTTTCTGTATTTTTATTTTCAGTATCAAAGGCCATTGGTAATAGATTGAATTACATTGTTATCGTTATAATTACAAGTTAACTGAATTTGCCAATTGCTTATTAAGACCTAATATGTGCTTAATAAAATGACAAAAACCAACAGTTGCCCCTACCCTCAAGGTGTCTCTATTCACTTTGGAGGGGAAAAAAAAACCCAAAACATGTACACACATGTTACATACAAGATAATTTTGGAGGGTAGGACAAAGATTGCTAACCTCAAATAGGAGGTGGCCCCTGAGCCTTGATGGAAGCAGCAATTCTAACAGGATGGTGTCAGGATGGAGGACATTCGTGAACAGAAGATAGTCTGTGTGCTAAGGCACAGGGGTCAGTAGATGGAGTGTCTAACACAGGAACAGCAAGTAAACAAGTTTGAATGGAATGGACACCATGTGGGAGGGTAATGTGAAGCAGAAAAAAGAAAACCTATGGAGACAGGCAGATCAGAACCGGATTGTGAAGCCAGAAATAGGGTAGAACTGGATATCATTTTTCTGCCAGCTGTGCTGTGTGGAGTTTCACCTGAAGCCTTTGATAACGTAATATTTATCAAAAAATTTAGCTATATGAAGAGCTATCATAAAAGCTGCTGAAGTAGAAACTATTGCTTCTGGATATTTTGCCAATTTATTATTGTCGATGCAATAGCGTCAAAATGCTCCAGGTTGGTTGTATAGCAGCAATATTTTAGACTGAAGTAACTATGCTGCAGCCTTGCTTTCCCAATAATTTCCCAGGGAAGTATGAACTAGGCTAGTAGAGACAAAGGGAACCAATCATAAGCTAAAATATTGGCTAGAATAAATAGTGTGTACTTTATTACTATTTGAATTTCAGTCTCCACAGAGAATTATTACTTGGAAACAAGTAAGATTGTCATAAAGAAATAGGGAGAAAAAAAAACCAACTAGAACTGAAGCTTTAAGAGAAGGATCTATTTAAATGGGAGAAAGTTAGAGGTTTAAAAAAAGTGAAAGGAAACAAACATTTATTAAAGCAACTATGTGTCAGGTACTGTGCTAAGCATTTTAATATATCATCTCAATTAATTGTCGTAACTATGCTGGGAGTTAGCTGCTGTTGTTATCCCTGTTTTACACTTGAGGAAACTGAGACAGAGGGGGAGTGACTTGCCCAGCATTACATAATTAGTATCTGAGGCAAGATTTGAACTCATGTCATCTTGACTCCAGGCCTAGGTGCTCTATCTACTGTGCCACCTAACTACAATTGAGTGAAATTAACGGAAACAAAAAGTTAATTAATTTATATGTGATATCAAGGTGTAAAAATATGTCTGTTTTGCTTCAGTATTTGGATTCACTTCACCTCCTACCCCTTTCCAAATGTTTAGTATCCTTCTCATCTTTAATTTGGCATTCAGCACACCTCACATGCAGGCTTATTTTCCATAAACCACATTTCTTTATACATCAAAGGCACTGGGTTCATTTAAATTCAGGGCAGGCTCATCTTTTAAAAAGCACTTTTGAGTAAACTGAGAAGGGGGAGGTGTCTGGAAAATTTCTTGATGGAAAAGTTATTATATTGTCAGACCCAGATAAGCTCTCATTTGGTGGGGTATTTTTAGTTATCAATACACTTAAAGAATAAATGTCAAAGACTTTTTTTAAATGCCCTGTAGTACAAACAGTATGTTCAAATGGTTACAAACTACTGAACAGACTACTGATGAAAATGCTCATGAAATAAATTTGAGACCATAGAGTCAGCATTAGAATTCACATCATATCGAATCAGGTTGGGCAGAGTTAAGGAAAGTAGTCTGCTTCTACCCTGATATAACCTATCGTTCCTAACTGGGAAGTGAGGTCTTTGATCTTTCTTCAGTGTGGCCTAAAATAGAAATGAATTGCTCTCTTCTGAGGTGCAGTTTCTGCTGAAGCATAGAACAGTTAGGAGTATGTCATCTAGAATCAGACTAACCTAAACAGACGTAAATAAAAAACCACCATTGCCTTTCATTCCCAAAGCACTTTCTACATTTTCAAACCTTTCATACTTGTTTTTCTACTAACAACTCAGTGAAGCAGGGTCAGGGAGCTTGATCCCAAGATCTTAGGAACCAGCCCTACATTAGTTAGCATCACTGAAAAGTAGGTGGCTAGGGGTCACTACCTAAAGTAAATGAAGTCTTTCCCAGTTTTAGTGATGCATCTATCAGCAGGGTGAACATGGAAATGAAGAATCGGAGTAAATGCAGAGTCAGTCATAAAGACCAAATAGTCAGAGCAGGCCAGATGTCAGAAGGGTATTCTAAAAAAGGGGGGGGGGTGCGGAGCCAAGATGGCGGAGTGAAAGCAGTGACTTGCTTGAGCTCTCCCCCAAACCCCTCCAAATACTCATAAAAATGACTCTAAACAAATTCTGAAGCAGCAGAACCCACAAAAAGACAGAGTGAAACAAATTTCCAGCCCAAGACAACCTGGATGATTGATCAGAAAGGTGTATCGTGCCGGGCTGGGAGCGCAGCGCAGTGTGGGCGCGCAGGCCTCAGAGGACTGAGTCGCAGGCAGCTGTGGAGGTTTCCAGACTCCTCAATCCACGAACGCCAAACACAACTTAGAAGGTCAGTGGGAAAAGTCTGTTTCTGTCTGTGGTCAGAGAGGAAGGCGGGGTCTCAGCTCCATTCCCCAAGAGCCTGGCCCTGGGTGGGGCAGCTGCTTCCCAAGCTTCTGGCCCACAGATTGAGGGGGAATCCAGTGGCTGATCAGAGAGGGACTGCAGGGATCTCTTTGCCAGTGCTGAGGCAGGAATCTCTTGCTTTGCCCGTGTGGATCTGGGTCACAGTTCTGGGCGGCAGTGCTGGGGTGAGGAGGAGCTGGCATGGTGGAGCTTGTAGTGGCTGTGGAGAGAACCCCTCCTCACAGTTACAGGACAGAAAGGAATACTTGTGGTCACAGGCCAGGAAAGGAGTAAACACCTCGCCCCTTATCATACCACCTTGGAAGAACTGAAAATTTACAGGTCCCTACAAGTATCTCTGAAAACAGCTACACAAACCCCTGAAGCTTGGGACAGTACACTCTCCACATTGGAAGCAGACTCTTACCTTAACAAAGAGTTTAAAACTCAAGTAATTGGCTGGGATCATGAGCAAGCAGCACAAAAAGAGTCAGACTATATTATCTTACTTTGGTGAAAAAGAAGATCAAAATATACAACCAGAAGAAGACAACAAAGTCAAAGCTCCTACATCCAAAGCCTCCAAGAAAAATATGAATCAGTCCCAGGCCTTGGAAGAGCTCAAAAGGGATTTTGAGAAGCAAGTAAGGGAAGTAGAGGAAAAACTGGGAAGAGAAATGAGAGTAATGCAAGAAAATCATGAAAAACAAGTCAACAGCTTGCTAAAGGAGACCCAAAAAATACTGAAGAAAATAACACCTTAAAAAACAGCCTAACCCAAATGGCAAAAGAGGTCCAAAAAGCCAATGAGGAGAAAAATGCCCTAAAAAGAAAAATTGGCCAAATGGAAAAGGAAGTCCAAAAGATTACTGAAGAAAATACTTCCTTAAAAATTAGAATAGAGCAATTGGAAGCTAGTGACTTTATGAGAAATCAAGACACTGTAAAACAAATACAAAAGAATGAAAAATTAGAAACAATGTGAAATATCTCATTGGAAAAACAACTGACCTGGAAAATAGATCCAGGAGAGAGAATTTAAAAATTATTGGACCAACTGAAAGCCATGATCAAAAAAAGAGCCTAGACATCATCTTTCAAGAAATTATCAAGGAAAACTGCCCTGATATTTAGAACCAGAGGGCAAAATAGAAATTGAAAGAATCCACAGATCTCCTCCTGAAAGAGATCCCCAAAGGAAAACTCCTAGGAATATTGTAGCCAAATTCCAGAGTTCCCAGGTCAAGGAGAAAATATTACAAGCTGCCAGAAGGAAACAATTCAAGTACTGTGGAAACACAATCAGGATAACACAAGATTTAGCAGCTTCTACATTAAAGGACCGCAGGGCATGGAATATAATATTCCAGAGGGCAAAGGAGATAGGATTACAACCAAGAATCACCTACCCAGCAAAACTGAGTATAATCCTTCAGGGGAAAAAATGGTCATTCAGTGAAATAGAGGACTTTCAAGCATTCCTGATGAAAAGACCAGAGCTGAATAGAAAATTTGACTTTCAAATACAGGACTCCAGTGGAACATGAAGAGGTAAACAGGAAAGAGAAATCATAAGAGACTTATTAAGATTGAACTGTTTACATTCCTGCATGGAAAGATGATATTTGTAACTCATGAGAACTTTGTCAGTATTAGGGTAGTTGAAGGAAAAAAATTATATGTATGTATAGATAGATAGATAGAGGGCACAGGGTGAGTTGAAGATTAAGGGGTCATATCTGGAGAATAAAATTAAGGGATGAGAGAGGATGATACTGGAGAAGAAAGGGAGAGGTAGAATGGGGTAAATTATCTCACAAAAAAAAACAGAAAAGAAAAGTCTCTCACAGTGGAGGGGAAACAGGGGAAGGTGAGAGGGAATGAGGGAATCTTATTCTCATAGGATTTGGCTTAAGGAGAGAATAACATACACATTCAATTGGGTATGGAAATCTGTCTTACCCTACAGGAAAATAGGGGAGAAGGGGACAAGAGCAGGGGGTGATAGAGAGGAGGGCAGATTGGGAAAGAGTAATCAGAAGCAAATACTTCTGAGGAGGGACAGGGTCAAAAGAAAGAATAGAATAAATGGGAGGGCAGGATAGGATTAAGGGAAATAGAGTTAGTTTTTCACAACATGTCTACTAGGAAGTGTTTTGCATAACTGCACATGTACAACCTATATTGAGTTGCTTGCCTTTTCAAGGAGGGTGGGTGGGGAGGGAGGAAGGGAGAAAATTTGGAACTCAAAGTTTTAAAAACACATGTTTTTAAAAAAAATGTTTTCATATGCAACTGGGAAATGAGAAATACAGGAAATGGGGTACAGAAGTCTATCCTGCTCTACAGGAAAATAGAAGGGGAAGGTGATAAGAGAAGGGAGGGGGGAGAGGTAGAAGAGAAGGCAGACCAGGGGAAGGGGTATTCAGAATGCATGCCATCTTGGGGTGGGGGGAGGGGGTGAGAAATTTGGAGCTCGAAAACTTGTGGATGTGAATATTGAAAAGTAAAAATAAATAAATTTATATTAAAAAAATAAAATAAAAAGGGGGGGGGCAATGACAAGACACAAAAGCCAGCCAATCAGTCCCCAAGTACTTATTACATGCCCACTACTTCTCAGGCCCTGAGCTAGGTGCCTAGAGTACAAAGGGGAAATAGTGCCTGCCTTCAAGGAGGTTATATTCTGTCAGCAAGACAAATTATACATATATGAGGAATATAAGCTAGTAAGGCTTAAAATGCTGTAAGACTTTCAGGGCACCTTATAGATGTAAAAAATAGAGGATGGGGCACAGCCAAGATAATTAAGTTAAGGCAGGAAATTGCCTGAGCTCTTCCCAATTTCCCTTGAAACAACTTTAAATCGTGCCTCAAAACGAATTCTAGAGTGATAGAAACCATAAAATAATGGGGTGAAACAATTTTCCACCTCAAGATAACTTAGGACTACAGGAAAGGTCTGTCTCACTTGGCTCAAAGAAGAGGGTAGCCCAGTGCAAGCAATGTCTGGGCAAGCCAGCAGGAGGCCCTAGCCAAGCACAGATCAGCAACCACAGCTCAGTGGCCCAGCTCAGTAGGCTACTCAGTAGTAGTATAGTAGGTCAGGGGTGAGGCTTCTAGTTTCTACAATCTAGTGGTCAGGCCTGGCAGGCCCAGAGGCCCCAACCCAACAGGTAAGCCAGCAGCCCTGGAGGCCCTGGCACAGCAAGCCAGTGACCAGGCTGGCCCTCAGTTCAAGAAGCTTGGAACTGTACCTGTACCTAGGTGCTCCTACACCCTAGGAGCAGAGCTCAACTTTAAAAGTTGTGAAATAGGCTGGAAAATGAGCAGAAAACAGAAAACAAAGCCCTGACCATAGAAAGCCACTATGTGACTAGGGAAGATCAAAACACAAACCCAAAAGAGGATGACAGGCCAAGATCGCAGAGTAAAGGCAAGGACTCTCCCCCAAATGCCTCCAAATACCTTTAAAAATGTCTCTAGGGGGCAGCTAGGTGGCACAGTGGACAGAGCACCGGCCCTGGATTTAGGAAGACCTGAGTTCAGTCCGGCCTCAGACACATAACACTAGCTGTGTGACCCTGGGCAAGTCACTTAATCCCATTGCCTAGCCAAAAAAAAAAAAGTCTCTAAACAAATTCTAAAGCTGCAGAATCCACAAAAAGAGTGAGACAAATTTCCAGCCCAACACAACTTGTAAGGTTGGCAGGAAAGGTCTGTTGTACCAGGGTGAGAGAGGAGCATAGTCCAGTGCAGGCTGTGCCACTACTATCCTGGAGCAGGTCTTGAAGTGACTGAATCACTGACAGCAGCGGCAGTTTCCAGACCTCTCAGCTCACAGACACCAAAGACGACTTAGAAGGTCAGAAGGAAAAGTCTGTTACACCTGGGTGAGAGCAGAGCACAGTCCAGGAAATCAGGAGCAGGCCTTGAGAGTGACTGAATCAGCGGTGCCAGGGGCTGCTTCTGGAGCTCTCAGGCCACAGACAGTAAGGGAATCGAACAACTGGTCAGAAGGAGATTACAGGGCTCTCTTTGCTAGCGCTGAAGCAGGACTCTGTTGTTTTGCCCATTCTCAGATCTAGATCACAGTCCTGGGTGGCACTCTGAGGGTGAGGAGAATCACTTGTGGCCACAAAGTGGGGGGGCCCTCCTCACAGTTCCAGGGCAGAGAAAAGTGCTTGTGGGTCACTCACAGACCAGAGCACAGGCCAGGAGAGGAGTAAATCCTTCTCCCTTAGATCATGACTGAAAACTTATAGGTCTCTAGAAGTATCTCTGAAAACAGTTTCACAAAACCACTGAAGCTTGGAACAGTGTACCCTCCACCCTGGAAGCAGAGCCCTATGTTAACAAAGAGTTAAAAGTCAACTAATAGGCTAGGGAAATGAGCAAACAACAGGAAAAAAACTGACTATTGAAAGTTACTATGGTGACAAGGAAGATCAAAACACACACTGAGAAGAAGATAACAAAGTCAAAGCTTCTACATCCAAAGCCTCCAAGAAGAATATTAATTGGTCTCAGGCCATAGAAGAGCTCAAAAAGGATTTTGAAAATCAAGTAGAGGAAGAATTGGGGGGGGAAATGAGAGTGATGCTAGAAAATCATGAAAAACAATTCAACAGCTTGGTAACAGAGACAAAAATAACTAGAAACTAACACCTTAAAAAACAGTCTAAGCCAAATGATAAAAGAGGTCCAAAAACCCAATGAAAGAAAAATGCGTTAAAAAGTGAATACTGTTTGCAGAGATAAAAAGAATTGGCCAAATGGAAAATGAAGTCCAAAAGCTCACTGAAGAAAACAATTCCTTGGGGCAGCTAGGTGATGCAGTGGATAGAGTACCGGCCCTGGAGTCAGGAGGACCTGAATTCAAATTTGGTCTCAGATCAGACACTTGAAACTTACTAGCTGTGTGACCCTGGGCAAGTCACTTAACCCCATTGCCTTGCCAAGAAAATAATAATAGTTCCTTAAATATTAGAATGGAGCAAATGCAAGCCAATGAACTTTGAGAAATCAAGTAACAATAAAACAAAACCAAAAGAATGAAAACATAGAAGACAATGTGAAATATCTCATAGGAAAAACAGTTGACCTGGAACATAGATCCAGGAGAGATAATTTTAAAATAACTGGACTTCCTAAAAGCCACAATCAAAAAAAGAGCCCAGACATCATCTTTCAAGAAAAACTGCCCTGATATTCTAGAATCAGAGGGTAAAATAGAAATTGAAAGAATCCACCAATCACCTCCTGAAAGAGATCCCAAAATGAATATTATAACTAAATTCCAGAGTTCCCAGTTCAAGGAGAAAATTTTGCAAGCAGCCAGAAAAATCAATTCCAGTATTATGGAACCATAGTCAAGATAATACTGTGGTTTAGTATTTAGCAACTTCTACATTAAAGGATTGAAGGACTTGGAATATATTTGGAGGGTAGAGGAGCTGAGATTACAACCAAGAATCACATACCCAGCAGAATTGAGTATAATCTTCAAGGGAAAAAATGGATATTCAATGAGATAGAGGACATTCTTGATGAAAAGACCAGAGCTGAATAGAAAATTTGACTTTCAAATACAAGACTCAAGAGAAGCATAAAAAGGTAGACAGGAAAGGAAAATCATAAGGGACTTAATAAGGTTAAACTATTTACATTCCTCCATGAGAAGATGAGATTTGTAACTCATAAGACCTTTTTCATTATTAGGGTACCTAGAAGGAATATATATAGACAGAGGGCACAGGTGTGAGTTGAACATGAAGGGGATGATATCTAAAAGTTAAAATTAAAGGGTAAGAGAGGAATGTACTAGGACAAAGAGAAATACAGATGTAGAATGGAGTAAATTATCTCACATAGAAGAGGAAATAAAAAGCTTTTACAGTTGAAGGGAAGATGGGGGAAGTGAGGAGGAGTGAGTGAACCTTACTCTTATCAGAATTGGCTCAAAGAGGGAATAACATACTCAACTGGGTATAAAAATCTGTCTTACCCTACAGGAAAGTAGGAGAGGAAGGGGGATAAGAGCAGTGATAGAAGTGAGTTCAGATTGGGGGAGAGGGGAGTCAGAAGCAAAACACTTGAGGAGGGACAGAGTGAAAGGAAAAAGAATAGAATAAATGGCAAGGAGGCGTAGGATGGAGAGAAACACAGTAACTGTGAAAAAAATTTTGAAGCAGGTTTCTCTGATAAAGGCCTCATTTCTCAAGCATGTAGATTACTGAGTAAAATTTATAAAAATAAGAGCCATTCCCCAATTGATAAATGATCAAAAGATATAAGTTTTCAGATAAAGTAATCAAAGCTATCTATAGCCATATGAAAAAATGCTCTAACTCTTGATTGGGGAAAGGCAAATTAAAACAATTCAGAGTTACTACCTCCTGCCTATTAGATTGGCTAATACGACAGAAAAGATAAATGACGAATGTTAGAAGGGATGTGGGAAAAATGAAACTTCAATGCATTGTTGGAGTTGTGAACTGATTCAACCATTCTGTAGGGCAATTTGGAACTATGCCCAAAGTGCTAAAACCACACATACTTTTTTACCTAGCAGTGCCACTATTAGGAGATAAGAGATTTAAAATATTAAAAAGAGATTTTTAAAAAAGGAAAAGGACCTATATGTACAAAAACATTTGTAGCAGCTTATTTCTGAGGGCAAAGAATTGGAAATTGAGGGGATGCCTATCAACTGGAGAATGGCTGAACAAGTTGTCTTATGTGATTATAATGGAATACTATTGTACTATGAGGAATGCCCTCAGAAAAACCTGGAGAGACTTACATGAGCTGATGCAAAGTGAAATGTACTATGTACAACATAACAGCAATATTAAGAGATGATCAGCTGTGAATGACTTAGCTATTCTCAGCAATTCAGTGATTCAAGACAACTCTGAAGGACTTATGATGAAAAATATTATCCATTCCCAGAAAAAAAAAACCTGATGTTGTCTAAATACAGATGGAGGCATACTTTTTTCAAAACTTTCTTTATTTTCCTTGAGTTTTTCCCCTATGTTTTCTTTTACAACATGGTTATTATAGTTGTGTTTTACATGGCTACACATGCATAACCTTCTCAGTGGGGGGTGAGGGGGAAGGAAGGGAGAGAATTTGGAACTTGAAGTTTTAAAAATTAATGTTAAAATAATTTTTACATGTTAACTGGGGGAAAATAAAATACTAAATAAAAGCTTTGAAAAAAAGGACAACACTGTCAAAACATCTACATGAAAGCCTCAAAGAGAAATGTGAAGTGGCCCAAAAAGTCCTCCTGGAACAGCTCAAAAGGGATTTTAAAAATAAAATAAGAGAGGTAAAAAATTGGAAAAGAAATGAGAGTTATGCAAGAGAATTATGAAAAAAGAGTCAACAGCTTGGTAAAGGAAGCATAAAAAAATGGAAAAAGATGTATATAAATTCACTGAAGGAAACAACTCCTTAAAAAGTAGAATTGGCCAAATGGAGAAGTACAAAAGCTAACTTAAGAAAATAATTCCTTAAAAATTAAAATTTGGCAAATGGAAGCTAATGACTCCATAAAACATGAAGAATTAATCAAACAAAATCAAAAGAATGGAAAAGTAGAAGGAAAAATAAAATACCTCATTGGAAAAACAACTGACTTGAAAAATAGATGCAGGAGAGATAATTTAAGAATTACTGCACTACCTAAAAACCTCAAAAAAAAAAAAAAAGATCCTGGACAGCATCTTTCAAGAAATTATCTAGGAAAACTGCCCTGATATCCTACAGCCAGAGGGTAAAATAGTAACTAAGAGAATCCACCAATCACCTCCTAAAATAGACCCCAGAATGAAAACTCTTAGGAATATCATAGCCCAATTCTAGAACTCCCAGGTCAAGGAGAGAATACCACAAGCAGCCAGAAAGAAACAATTCAAATACTAAGGAGTCACAGTCAGGTTTACACATAATCAGCTTCCATATTAACGGATGGGAGGGCTTGGAATTTGATATTCCAGAGGGCAAAGAAGCTTGGATTACAACCAAGAATTGACTACCCAGCAAAACTAAGCATAATCTTTCAGGGGAAAAAAATGGACATTTAGTGAAATAGGATACTTTCAGATATTCTTGGTGAAAAGACCAGAGCTAAACAGAAAATTCAATTTTCGAATACCACACTCAAGAGAAGCATAAAAATAAATGGGAAGGGGCAGCTAGATGGCTCAGTGGATAATGGGGGCCTGGAGTCAGGAGTACCTGAGTTCAAATCCAGCCTCAGATACTTACTAGCTGTGTGACCCTAGGCAAGTCACAACCCCAATTGCCTCACCAAAAAAAAAAAATGGGAAAGGCAAAAAAACCCAAAAAACCACATATTATTCAATGGGGTTAAACTATTTACATTCCTGCATGGGAGGGTGATAATTGTTAACTCTTTAAGAACTGTATTTCCATTAGGGCTGTTGGAAGGAGTATACAGTATAGACTGAAAGTTTGGGTATAAGTTGATTTCGATGGGATGATGTAAAAAAATTATGGAATAAGAAAGAGGATAGCACTGGGGGAAGAAGGAAGGGAGAGGCAGAATGTAGTAAATCATATCACATAAAGAGGCATCAAAGACCTATTACAGTGGAGGGAAAGAAGGATAGGAGGATTGAGCATTGCTTGAATTTTACTGTCACTGAATTTGGCTCAGAGAGGGAATAACATACATACTCAGTTGGGTATAGAAATCTGTCTTACCCTATGGGGACATAGGAGGGGAGGGGACAATCAAAAGGAGTGGGGAAATGTCTGAAAGAAGGGAGGGCAGATTGAGGGAGGTGGTGGTCAGAAAGAAAATACTGGTGAGGAGGGACAGGGTGAAAGGACAGAGAAGTACAAATGGGGAAAATGGGATTAAGGGAAATAAACAAGTAGTAATAACTGTGAATGTGAATGGGATAAATTTGCCCATAAAACAGAAGCAAATAGCAGAGTAGATTAAAAACCAGAATCCTCCAATATGTTATTAACAAGAAACACATTTGAAGCAGAGGCACACACATACACACAGAGTAATGGTAAAAGGCTGCGGTGGAATATAGTATGCTTCAGCTGAAGTTAAAAAAAAAAAAGCAAGCAGCAATCATGATCTCAGACAAAGCAAAAGCAAAAATAGATCTCGCCTCTCCTCTCCTCATATGTAGTAAGCATTTATTTATTATGAAGCATTCATTATTCATGTTATATAGAAGGTGGCACTTGAGTCTTAAAGGAAATAAGGGATACTAAGAGGTGAAACTGAAGAGGAACTACATTCCAGGCATGGGAGATAGGTAATACTGAGACACAGAGATGGAAATTGGAGTGTTATATAGGAGGAACAGTAGGAAGATGGGTTTTATTGGGCCTTAGAATTCAGGAAGGGAAATAACATTTAATAAGCCAAATCAACTGGTCAGAGATCAGGGTAACTTCAGACCAAGGGTTGAGAGAATGGCAAGTAGATGATACCATCTGTGTTGTGAATCTTGATTACTAAAGCAGTTGTCTGAGCCTGCTTCCAGAAGCATTTCAATGATTCCCGGAACTCGGGATGTGGGTAGTGAAACCATCTTAAGTGTAACTAGTCCAGGCCTTTGCAGATAAGAAAAAGCAACTAATTACCCCTGTCTGAAGTAAAAGTAAAGGAGAAAAATACCAGAACAGGAAATCTTGAAATCAGACCAGGGTTGTTTCTGTGCTTGAGACTTCCTGATAACAAGGAGAACCTACATGTAAGATCTGAAAAAAAAATTTCTGGATGTATTTAATATGCCTATGCAAAAATACTAAGAAACCTTTTCTATTAAAGTTTTATTTTTAAGTATAAAATATTTTGAAAAAATGTCAATAAATATGTGTGAAAGCATAAAATATTTATTCATGTTACCTATTTTTTAAAAATTCACAATGAAATTTTTGAAGGAGTACTAATCTAAGAAGTAATGTGTAAGTCACTTGGTTGGACTCTCTTTAAATGCATAAAGAGATCACTAACATTAGAAAGAATAAGCACATGTCAATTAATGGGAATTGATAATTTACTGTGGGCAACTAAGTGGCTTAGTGAATAGAGTGCCAGGCCTGGAGTCAGGAAGACTCATCTTCCTGAATTCAAATCTGGCCTCAGACACTTACTAGCTATGTAACCCTGGGCAAGTCACTTAACCTGGCTTGCTTTAATTTCCTCATCTGTAACATGAGCTGGAGAAGGAAATGGCAAACCATTCTAGTGTATTTGCCAAGAAAACCCCAAATAGGGTCGTGAAGAGTTGGACACAACTGAAAAACAGCTGAACAAAATAATTTGCTTAACTTCTCCTAACTGTGGATGATGTACTTTAAATACAAATAATTATAAGCAGATATTATAATTATTTTGAATTGTTTTCATCCTAGTATTTCCGTTTTCTTTGCCTTATGCAAACAAATGTTAATTGACACAACTTGGCCCTTTGAGGTACAGTATTCTTTAAGTGGATCTATTGGGAATGGTGTACAGGTACTGGTAATGTCTAGTATACCATTGCTAAGTGGCAAATTAAAGAATGAAGTCCAGAACCAGGCCTTGGGCTTTCTCTATTCCTATGCTTAGTGAGTACATGAGGTGCAGGCTATCCCCCAAAATTTCAGTGTTGGATAAGGACCTGCTGGTACAGTGGGGAACTTACTGCAAAATGAAAGTGAGATAATTACACTTCTAAATCTAGACTTTAAATGCTAACAAATATAAGGAGATATAAAGTAAGAATTTAAGAGTCACAGGATCAAATACAATAGTAGTTTTCCATCTTTCCCCTCTAAGAATTTAGAACCCTTATTCCTCTTTTCAGTCTTCTTTTCCCCAGCTCTCTTTCCCTTCTTCTCTCCCAGTCTCTAAAATCAATTACTTTATCCACGCCAGACTATAGGAATCCTTTGATTTTTTTTAAATGAGCAAGAATTTTGAGGTGTTAAAAATACTAGAGACAGTACATACAATCCCATTACAGCAATTGAAACTGCTAACAAAAAATGAATTAAACATTTTATACACAGTCTACAGAATCAGGGAAAGTACTCTCAAGGTCATAGCAAGATATAAGTGCTTATAAATGCTCATGAAATCATGCCCAATTTCTTGTATCTCTAAAGAGATCATGACTGATTTCTAACTGCTTTTCCATCACAACCAACACACTCTATATTAGGTATATGTTTGTTTTCATTCTTTTTTAACCTGTGGGATAGGGTCTGGACCTGTGATTTCATTGGAGAATGAGACTCCCAGGTTATAAAATTACCTTAACCAACTCGGGGAAAACTTCTGCAATATATGGCCCCAGAGAGTTGCTTAGAGATCTGAGAGGTTAAGTAACATGACCAGGGTCACATATCCAATTTGTGTCAGAAGTGGAACTTGAAGTCAAGTCTTCATGTCTCTGAAGCCAGCTTTCTATTCACTACCATACTAATTATCTGCTCTTTTACTTATGACCTTTACAAAAAATAAGAATTATTACCAAGAAATAGTCTCTCCCTTTACTTTTGAACTCTTCTGGAATTCTTGCCAGCCTGAAGGAAGTATTAACAGAACAACAATTCTTTCTTCCCAAATAATGTAATTCAAAAAAAAAATTAAATGTACTTTTTTTAACCTTAACATATGAAGGGCCAATTATGAACACTTAGTCCAAACATAGAAACACTATAGGCCAAATTATGATCCTGTAGAATCCTGAGAGAATCTGGGTATTTCAGGACTTTAAGTGAGATGCATTAATACCTATAAAGTAAGGAAACCATCCTCCTAATTACATGATATTTGGGAAACCTTCCCACCTTACCCAAACCCAATCAGGTTATTTGCATTTTTATGTAACTGTAGCTATTTCCTGGGCTTCCTTAGTAAAAAAAAAAAATCTATATATAGCTTGTTGTTGACACTGGGAGATTTTCTAATCCATCAGATATAAAATTATATCCATTTAAAATCCACAGAATATCACACTGTAACCTAGTTTCACATTTACAGTACAGTATTTAATCATTTTTGGTAAACAAGGTACTTCATGAGTGCATTGTGCAGAGTGTTTTAAAATTATTGCCATAAAATTATGAAATTCGATGTTGGTAGTTCTGCAGGAAAACAGGCACTATTATAGTGCTTTGGGACTATATACTAATGCAAACTTTCTGGAGAGCAATCTGGCAATATAAAATGTATCATAAAACTGATTACACCTATCAATTGAATTGCTGGAACTTTATCTAAAATATTATTAAAACTAAAAATGGGGAAGGGAGGGAAAGGGAGAAAATTTGGAACTCAAAATCTTATGGAAGTGAATGTTGAAAACTAAAAATTAATTAATTAATTAATTAGATTTTTAAAAAGTGTAAATGAACTTACCCATATAAGAATATTCATAGCTACTTTATTATTATTTTATTTGTGAAGAAATAAAAAGAGTGATTGCAGAATAACTGAATTAATGTAGTGGCATATTATGGTACAATAAAAATGAAAACTATTAAGGATATGAGGAAGCATGAAAAGCCCTACATGAAATGATATGAAACGATCAAAAGGTACTTGAAAAAATGCTGGAATTTAGAATTAGAGAACCTAGTTCAAACCTCAGCTTTGCCATTTACTTGTATGACTTTGACCAAGACATTTGGCCTTTCATAGCCTCAGTTTATTCAGCTATAAATTGAGAGAGTTGGATTTATGGCCTTTAAAGCCCCTTCCAGTTCTACATCCATGATGATCCTATTATCTTATGAGTAGGAACCATATTCACACTAACTAAATGTGTGTGTGTGTGTGTGTGTGTGTGTGTGTGTGTGTGTGTGAGAGAGACACCTGAGAGAAAAAAAAATACTAAACTGTGAAATGATGTATAATAGTTTTATTTTTCAGCTATGGACTGTGGTCTTTTTGAATACCTTGTAACATAAAGTTACTTAATTTGCTGAAATAATTATTTAAAGAATTCTTTAAGAGTAGCCTGAATGTGTTAATGCTATTCCTAAAATATTATCAGGGAGTAATTTACCTAACATACTGGTCATCCGTTCCACAAACTAAGCTGCTGCTAGTTTTAATACACTGGACGATATGCTAAGGAAGATACAATGATAAGTAAAACATGGCCCCTCAAGAAATTTATAATAAGATAGTCCAATAAAAATAAATAGTGTTGTCTACATACATTTGTGGTTAAAATGTATCTAAATGACGTAAATATGGGAAATCATTAACAATGGTAGCAAATAAATGGAAATATTTTCCATTGATTGATGACCAAACAGACTATGGTACATAAATGTAAAGTATTACTCTATAAGAAAAAATTAAAATGAAGAATGCAGAGAAGTAAGGGAAGATTTATATGAATTTGTGCAAAGTGAAATAAGTAGAATCAGGAAAACAGTGTATGTAGTGACTACAACAATGTAAGAGGAAAGCATAAGAACAAGAAATAATGCTCTGAAGTTATGATATTCAAACTTGACCTCAAAGAAGAAAGGAGAAAATGTACCACAACATTGCAGAAGTGCAAGATTATATATATGAAACATTGCATATGTTAGAAGACTCAGTGTTCTTTATCATTTGTATTCTTTGTTACAACATGTGGATCTAGAAGGATAAAGTTTATTTGGAAATGAAGTTGATATAAAAAGACAATAAAAAATTTTAAAGTTATTGACAATTATTTCTTCTAGTATTTATTACATTTTAAATTAAGCTAGTGAAATAGTGATGCTGTGTGAGCTTGGAGGGCATTTGTTATGTGAAAAAAAGGAAAGAAATGTACTATGCAAAATATATCTTAAAGCTGAGACATCTTTTCATTTTTGTTCATTATTAAAAAAAATTTTAAACATAAAGTCCTCAAGACTGACTGCCTGATTCTTCTCTCTCAGCAGCTTATTTGCTATGTATGCCAATTCTGAATATATAAAGTTTCTGTTAGCAGCCCATCAGGATAAAAGCAGAGGGAATAAGATAAACCACTCCTTGCTGTCTGGATTTGCAACACATTTAGTCTGCTTCTTACATTGGCAAAATGAAATATCAGATAGGAAAGTTATCACCTCATCTGCCAATCTAGAAAAGATAAAAATCTTGAATGCAAAATGAATTTTGTTTCTCAGGGTAGAAGCCACGTAAGAAGTTTAAACTTCTGATTCATTCTCCAACTCTGTCTCCTTGGTTGAGCCTCTGATTGGACAGGGAACTTTGTAAAGTTCCCCAAGATTTACTGAGTAAAGTTCATTTTCCTTTGCTGGGCATACAAGACTCTTCAAGATCAGACCCCACTCTCTCTCGCTATTCCTTTCCTCCAACCACTCTATAGTCTGGCCAAACCAGATCACTACTGATTCCACTGCAGTGGTCCTCTCTACCTCACATCACTTACTGAATTACAATTAGACTTTTATTTCCACCCTTGGACTTTGCCTAGCACTTTTTTCCTCACTCTTGCATGTAAAATGTATATTATACATTACATATGTCTTACTCTGTTCCCCCTCCCACCATATACTATATGCATCATGTGGGCAAGGGCTTCATTTTCTGTAAATGTTAACAGCTCCCTCAGCAATTAGAACAGTGTGCTACTCATAGTACAGGGTGTCCTCAAAGTCTTAGTGCAGTTTTAAACTTTAAAAGCATAAGACTTTGGGAACACTTTGTATACACTTAATCTATGTTGCTGTACTGTTGTTGACCTGAAATCATTCAATCTGAAGAACAGTGGTCACTGCAGTGTAAGTGACAATCCAACTTAGATTTGTGTAGATCTTTTAAAAATGCCTTATTGGTGCCTTTTGTTTTTATGTTACAGACGAGTACAGATACTCTACAGACATATATATATACACATATGGACATGTGTATACACACAGAGACTGAGCCTTCATGGTCACTATTCCTTCCACATCCCGTGATATGCTGACTCTTCAGTGAAAGAGAAAAGGTATGTTTCCTTCTCTCTTCTCCAGGACCAAGACGAGCTTCCAATCATTTAAATGATGGAAGAGGCAGCATGATTTAGTGGATTAAGAGCTGGCCTTAAACTTGGAGTCAGGAAGACCTGAGTTCAAGTTCTAACTCTGAGGCATACTATTACTAAATTACATAGGTTGAGGAAGTTCCTTCACCAGCAGCTCTCTACACAGATGAAATAATAGATCCTTATACCCTCCAGTCCCCCAAATTTGTTTATTGTTAAATTGCATTCCTGACTTTTTACTCTGTATCGATTGATACAATTCTTCCCATGTCTCTTTGAAATCCTTTCAAGAGATTCTTGTTCTAAAAGATAAACATATCAAAACATGTTTAGTGAGAAGGATACTGGGATAACAATGTAATCCTAACAGACACAAAATGTTTCCAGGCATCTTCTTATATTCCAATATGGAAATCGTTCTAAGATATAGGGTAAGATTGAGTCATAGGCTTACAGATTTACAACTGGACAGGGCTTGGAGGCTTTCAAGTCTAACTTCTTCATTTTACAGATGAGAAACTGAGACCCTGAGAGGTAGGTAGTAGGTACCAGAGCTGGGATTTGTGTGGGACAGAGACCACCTACCCAAATTAAAAACCAGAGCCTTGACAAAAGTTTGCAAAAAGGAGGAATCTCTTTATTAACTTTCTCGAGGAAGGGCACTCCCGTGCTGCCTAAGCTGCCCCAAGAGTATGAGTGCTCTTTGTTTAAGGCAAGATTATATAGACCCTAACACAGCAGCCCACCCTAACGCCCTTCCCGTTGGCTTATTGGCTGAGCCTCAGGTGTACAATCTATTCGTGTAAAAGCTACCCCAGTAACAGAGAGAACAAAGAGGTATAGAAATTTTGTTAGCATGTTTCCCTTTTCAGGACCTCACAGTTTCAACAGCCTTTTACCCAAGGTCATATAACTAGCTAGAGGATGAGATAGACAGGATGCTCTTATGGCTCAGGAATTTCTGCTAACACTATGTAAGAGTGGGGGAGGGAGAAAGCTAGGGGAGGGGGTCTTGTATTCTGAGGGGTCTTCACTTAGTGTTGGTACACATGTACCACTCAAAAGGAACAATACCAGAACCATTAACAAGAACTAATGACCCTTTGAGGAAGCTTCACTTCTGAAAGATCATCTCTCACAGATTCAAACTTAAGATCCTTTAACTTCAAATAAAACCAATGAGAGGATGAGGAAATCTGTGACTGAGTAAGGGAACTGGGAGCAAGTGCAGTTTTTTTCCTCAACTACCAATAGGGAGTCAAGATCTCAGAAGGTAGAAACCTTGTAGAACAGGAGAAGCAGGGGAACTAGGGAAGCCAGAGAACTTTTGTTCTCAGAGGAGAAGAGAGGACTAGAAGGTAAATGTACATGAGCAGTGAGCCAATAGCAAGGAGGGTATTACTACCCCCAGCTGAACATAATAATGAATTGTAACCTTGTCTAAATCACCTACCCATTTAAAGAGTGTTCTGCATGTAGAGAATTTGCTGTTTGTCTGGATGTACCTGTTTTCCTAGTTGTAGGACATGGTGAGGTTATCTGCTCTCCGCACTCCCATGTCCAGATGCTGGATTCATCTCGTAAATGCCTAATGAAATGGCATCAATACCCTTTGGAGCTGCCTATGGTATTTAAACCTTGTTGATTTGCGATCTCATTTTTGTTGCATTTTGAGTATTTTCTGTAGAGGAGTGGACCACACAAGAGAGCAGAGTTCAAAAATGAACCTGAAATCAAGTGCCTTACAAGTTTTAATTACAAGCCTGTGTTAAGCCTCCTTAGCTCACTTCACAAAGAAGAGCTTTAAAGGCATTGAGAATTATTTTACAAGCTATCTCAGACAAGGAAAGATACCAAAAGTATGTAAAAGACCACCAGTGATATTATCTAAAAATATGATTTCAAAACCCCAAAGCTATTAATGGATAGTGTGCTAGGCCTGGAGTTGAGAAGATGAGCCTCTAAGGATGGAGCTTTGGAACTTAGAAGAGAAAGTGTTAGAGATCCAGAAAAAGGAAAAAGGACCTATTTGTACAAAAATATCTGCAGCAGCTCTTTTTGTGGTTGCTATTCCTATATTATTATCTTTGTGCAATCTTTTTTTTTTTGATTAGGCAATGGGGTTAAGTGACTTGCCCAGGGTCACACAGTTAGTAAGTGTTTTATGTGCCTGAGTCCAGATTTGAACTCAGATCCTCCTGAATCCAGGGCTGGTGCTTTATCCACTGTGCCACCTAGCTGTCCCATCTTTGTGCAATCTTTATGGGAATGATCTATGCATATATTGTGGCTATTATTGGTAAAAATGAGAAAGGAAGATGCAGACTTTCTCAAATAATTCTCTACGGTGAATCATGTCTTTATGGCTAACAAAAATGATGAAAGGTACAGATAATCAAAATTTCTGCTTAGTTGTATGGTTTGTTGATTACAAAAAAGAATTCAATCCAGTTGAGTAAAACATTTTTAAAGCTTTCATCTAACAAGGTGTCTCTCATACATATGTTAAAATAATTCAAGATTGTTTAATAAATGCAAGTACTGAAGTGAGCATTCAATAACCCTCTGACTAGCAAAATCAATAGAGGTATAAAACATGGAAACAGATGATCTTTAAAAATGCTCACTGCATTCATTTAGTTTTGGCCTGCTAAAAAGCTGGGCTGGTCCATGGACAATAGTCTCTCTTCTATTACCCAGCCCAATTTATAAATAGAATGTTAATTTATAAATTACAGTGAGAAGTACAAGATGGCCACGTGGGCTTTGTAGTAGTGTAGTTAGGCAGATTCCAAACTTATCCCATGACAAGATCTAAAGAGGAATTATTAATGGATCAACGTCACCTTGGAAGGAGGTCTCTAGCGCAGAGCCCCAGGAATATGTTATTAACCTGTGGGCCGTGTGTGTGTGTGTGTGTGTGTGTGTGTGTGTGTGGTGTGTGTATGTATTAATGACTTGTATGAGGGCATAGGTGGTATGTTTATTAGATTCAGTGTGGAGTTGGGAGGATTAATTAACATGTTGGGTTACTAAGGTTCCAAAAATATCTCAGTGAACTAGAACAATGAGCCAAACTTAATAATATGAACTTTATATTCACTCATGTATAGGGAATTATATAGATTACAACTATAGGAAACTATATACTGTGTACATATATATTATATATATTCTTATGCCTGTGGCATCTATAATCAAGGGGCTCCCAATACCAACCTCAAATGAGCTAGGTCAAAACTCAGGGTCTGAGTTTAAAATGGTCCATTTTATCTCTTTGGCTCATTGCCCCTATGTGGAGTTACTCCAGGAAACCCTCTAACATATTCATGAAAAGAGGTGCTAGTGGATATAAAGAGTTAGGCTCTGAGGAAATCCTCAGCAACTCGGGGAATTCTCAAACATCTAAAGTTATAAAATTGCTGATGTTCAAAAAAGCAAAACCAAAAAAAAAAACCACCTCATGATACAGACTATGTCTGCGGTCAAATCTAGAGTCTGTCTAGTCAAGTGTAAAGTCAAGTATAGGACAGCTGTTTTTTCATTCCTGTGAAGACAGTGCAAAGAATTCACAAGAGTCTAAACAATGAAACAGTAAACACATAAGATACTCAGAGTGACAGAATTGCATAAAAGGAACCAAAACTTAAAGTTCTCATATAGTCTATCATCTCCCCTTAGAAAGGGTACTTAGGGTTGCCATTAGGTTAACCTGCTAACATTCTGGCAAATTCTTACACAGGGTCCTATAGGGTCTCTCTGGGACTCACAGTATCATTCTGTGGTTGAGCTTTGCCTTAGAAGACTTTGGAGGCTACTAAATAAAGAATCTCCTTCCCATCTGATCTGTACTACCTAAATAACTACCTGGTTTGCTCCCCAGGTAGGTCACGTCTCACAAACTACTTAATTCTTGGAGAAAGAGTGCATGGTATCAGGAAATGCCTTCATATATCTAGAAAGTCCAACCACAAAATTCCTCAAAGTAGACACATTAAAAGTTGAGATTACTGATGATATATCCATTGCTTCCAAAGGCTAACACTGCCCAGATTCCAGGATAATACTACCTAGAGATTTCACAACCCCCTTCCTCCACATAGGATGTTGGGGTTCATGAATATTATCCATGAACTACTTTCTCAGGCTAGATGGCCACATGTCTGTTTTTGAAAAAGGCTGACCTATACTGGCAGACAGAGTTTCCTCATCTTGTAGTTTCTTATTCCAATGAAATCATAGATCCATCCCCTATTCCAAAGAGTAGTAGATAAAATTACCATTAGGACAGCATGGCACAGTGAATGGAGAGCTAGGCTTGGAGTCCATAAGACTTGGGTTTGTCTTACATATGACATGTACTGTATGTGAGATCCTGGAGACATCACTCACTCTTTTTTGTAAAGAGTGGTATTCTAAAGAGAAGAGAGACAGCATATAATAGTGGATAGAGAGTTAGCTTTGAAACTATGGAGACCTAGGTTCAAGCCCCACCTCTGACACATAATGGCTAGGTGATTCTAGACAAGTCACTTAATGATCTAGGCATCTCTCTAAGAACATAACTTGCAGAAAAGATGCTGACCTACTTTGGAAGACATTGTATCCTCTTTAGGGGTTCCCTGTATCAAAGAGGTTACAGACCTAGTACCTCTCCTCATCCTTGAAACATTCCTTCAACATAAAAGTAGAAGGGTTTCTAAGCAGAGTTCTCCCTCATTGGAAGTTTCCAGGTAAAGGCTTGAGGCACACTGTAGAAGGAAATTCTTGGTCACTGAAAACATTTTTAAAAAATCAAATGTTTTTGTAGATCAGCAGCAAAAGACCCACAGAGGCTGCTCGAGGTATTGGCCAATCAAGCAGGTTTTAGGTATTTCTAAAAGCTATATCCTAAAGCAGGAAGTTTGGCTGAAAAGCTTAGTGAGATAGGGGATGAATCAGAGATTTTGTGAGTCTGCATAATGACCAGAAATAATGAATTTTAGGCATTGAGTAATCAGTAGCAATAAGAATTAAAAGTTTGGACTCAGATGCTAATAAGGGTGATGCTGAGATTGGGAACAGGAAAAGGGGGATAGAAAATCAAGACCGAGAAGACACACTCATCCAAGTTCAGGCAAACCCCTAGCTGTCAATTCTTCTTGTGTTTAAGTGCTACCCACCTCTGGAGCCCTGTCATAAGGTTTTACTGAAGTTAACATGCTATTGTCTCTCATAATATACCTATAAACAGAACCCTGATTCATTAATTTTCAAACTATCATTCCCATTTCTCAGCATGTTAATAGTCCTACCAAGGGTTTCATCATTAGGAGAGCTTAAGAAGATCATCTGTTCTTAAAATCTATCAGCTGTTATTATAAGTACATTCATTTATTTCAGTGTGTTTTTACATTTTATTCATTCAGCACTGAAATGAACTGAAGTAATCAAATGTGATCATATAAATTCTTGATAAGCCTATGACCCAGATAGACTAAAATGAAATGAGAAAATGATTTTCTCCTATATTTTCCACAGGACTATATATATATATATATATACTACTGGCTTCCAAAGACTCTTTTTGTTTGCTGGAGTTCAATTTAATTGTGAATTTCACTCATCACATCCCATTTCTGATTGAGTATAGCATTTCAGCATTCTAGGATCCGATAAGATTAAATTACATTTTCAACTGTAAAATTACAAACTTATTTCATCATACTTTGCTCTAAGGAAACAGCATATCTGTTGATGTAACAGTATTACTCCAGGTGCAGGTATTAATTTTTCTTATAATACTGAATTAGAATAGTTATGCCCTCAGTTATTACTACAGAAAATAACAGGGGGAAAAGACCAATATTCAGGAATGTTATTAAAACTTTAAAATTTCATAATAATTTAATTTTCCTTTTTTGAAACTTGTAGCTAAAACTTATAGATGTGAGGGAAGGGGGAAGTAAGGGAAAGGATACCTTTGTGCTTATCTAGAATGAATCATAAAATCCTAAAACATAAATTTTGAAAAGTCTCTTTTAGCTTGATGGCAGATACCCCATCCCTTCATTCTTTACTACCCTCTTCCTTATTCCCAACCCCCCCAACACTACCCACTCAATGTCCCAATCCATATCTATCCATTCCTTCCACTGTGCTTTCTGAAATGCCTGCTCCATTATTAACAAAATTGCTTTCATCTAAAACTTTATTCTTTTCTCACTCTTTCAATCTTATTTTACTCACTTAGTAAATTCCCTTAATTCCTTTCTAATATTTTGTGGTTTTCATGCTTAAAAGCCCTATCCCTACAACAAGCCACTAGCCCTCCTTCTCAGGAGGAATTTGGTTTGCAAACCTGTTTTCCTCACTATGAAACTAAACTTCTGTCTGATTCCTGACTCTTCTGTCTCTGGCCTGCTTTGTCTTCTTCAGCCAACCACAAGTTAGAGGCTGGTTCCTATCTGGTTGTTAAATGTCAAAATACTTACAGGCAAACCCCAAAGAAAAATTGGAAGTGATCTTAAGACCAGAAAGAACTCATGAAGAGCTCAAAAAGGAGCTTAAAAATCATATGAGAGATAGAATAAAAATTGGGAAAAGAAATGAAAGAGATGCAAAAGAATTATGAAAAAAGAGTCAAAAGCTTGGAAAAAGAAAACAACTGCTTAAAAAGCAGAATTGGCCAAATGGAAAAGAAAGTACAAAAGCTAACTGAGGAAAACAACATCTTAAAAGTTAGAATCAGGCAAGTGGAACCTAATGACTCGACGAGACATCAAGAATCAGTCAAACAAATTTCAAAAGAATGAAAAAGTGGAAGAAAATGTAAAATACCTCATGGGAAAAGCAACTGACCTTGACCTTGGTTTATCAATTTTGTTGATTGTTTCAAAAAGCATATTCCCAATTTTGATTAAGTCCTAGAATCTTTATTTTCTGTTTTGTCACTTTTTTCTTTTATTTCTAACATTATTCTACTATACTTTGGGGGGATTCTGATTTTATTTTTTGTTCTTTTAAATTATATAGCCCATGTGATTTCTGAGGATTCTTCTTACAACTCCTGACCTCACAGAAGAGTATCTGTTCCCAATGCAGGGCTACTTCCTCAGGGTTCTAAGAGTATCTCTTGGGAGTCAGGTTCTCTAATAAGATTAACCTGATCTCCATCTGTGTGCTTTTCCTTCCCCTCCAATCCAACTGAGAATCATTTTAATCAGCCAGCCTTAATTAGCTTATAGAAATGGATATTTATTAAAACCAGTATGGTAAGAGTTGGTACAAAAACATCCTTCCAAAATCTGTGACATAACTCCCATAAGAACGTAGAGAATCCAGGGGGAAGTGTGCTCAAGCTTAGAGAGCATATGTGGCAAATGGATAACTCATAGCTGATGGTTTCTGGAAGTCCTTTTCTTTCATTCCTGGAATGTTCAAAAAAAGTTCCTCCTAGGGATGGTGTAGTTTGTTTGCTAGGCTCCTTATAAAGCCAATAGTTTTCAACCAATTTGCAACTCACTGCCATCAACTAATTTGGTTATGCCTCCAGGACCCCAATGGAAAGTTTGAGAAATCCAACATTCTCTAGACCCTTAGAAAAGTCTCCTGAATTTAGGCAAAGGGAGGTGAGAAGACTTAGACTGAGGTGAGACTGAGGTCTCTCATTCTGGCTGAACCCTGCAAGGAGTTCCTCCTCAGGGATTCTGGCTGGAACACCACACTTGCTCCAGTTTCTGGAAGGGCTCTCTTCTTAACTTCTTGTATAATTTAGAAATGACCCCTAGGATGTGACCACCATTTCCTTGGGTTATACGAATAGGAGTTTTATGTAAAGTCAGTCTAGGACTCCAGCTTGAAGGACTTTATAAACAATCTAAAGCCTATGAATGACACATTAATTGAGGCATGTTTTCACTTGTTAAAGTATCAAGGTTAAGATAGAGTGATGATGTTTTGAGACCACCATTGCAATTGCATGCTAAGTCCATTGATCTTTTTTTCCATTTAGTGAGTTTTCAGAGAAATATCTTTTTTCTCTGATGACCACTTTCAGATGTATTCCCTGAGTTTTATGTTGTTTCACTGTTTTCATTATCATTAGTATACTTACAAATTGTTTCATTACTTATTTTTTTATTCATCATTCAGGATGTCATTATTTAGTCCCCACTTAGATCTATATCTTTGCTCATATTTCCTTCAATTATTATTATTTTTTATTGCATTATGGTCTGTAAATGATGTATTTATTTTGTAACATGTGTTCAGGCCCCACTTTCTCAGGGCTAGGCCTGTTACATCTCTTTTTCAGGGTTCCAGGGTATCTTGAGAGATTCACTGGCTCAAGTTCTCATAAGCTGTAGGAATTTCTCCCTATTCTCCCTTCTCCCTATTTTAGGGGACCAATACCTAGAACCTCAATTTCATTTAACCATGTAACATCAGATTAGCTTTTACAAAGGCATACTTACTTCAAAAATATAGCAAAACAAACATGGAAACAATTCTTCCAAGTCTTTGGAGGCATAATCCACCCTTCGCTACTTGAGTGTCTAAAGGATAGCTTTAGACTCAAAATATAGGATTATAGGCTTTAAATTAGGTTCAAAACATAGAAGGTCACGTGTAAATATGTCATGACTGTTGGATGGGTGTGTGTCTCAGCTACTGCTTTGCTGGATTCCTGAAGGCTGCTCCCAGAAGTTGTCACTTGTACCTTGGGGCACTGATGCTGAGCTGGCTATGAAACCCAGACTCTGGAAGGATAGGATGACTAGGGAGGCTCAACTCTCTCCATGCCTCAGGGAACCGATACCATGTTAACTGAAAACCCAAACTGTGGACCAATGTCAAAGAGCCACCTGGACCTTGTGAATTCACAAGGTTATAGACTCCACTCACTTCAGTAATCATAGAGCTTCCTCAAGAGTGCTGAGGCCAAGAGAAAGAGAGTGAAGCTGACAGACCTTTTAAAGTGATCTGACAGAGTTGGCTTTGGGGCCCAAAAGCAATAAGAAAGTTATTTCATAGAATACTGCTCATCATACATACCTTGTAATTCTCGCAGTAAGCAGAAGCCAAAAGACTGTGATGAAGATGATTGACCCTTAGAGACAATGCTTGTTGCAGAGAATAAAGTTTTTAAAAAGTTCTTGGGAAACCATAGCAAGATGCTACAAATTGTCTTATGTGTGGCTTGTTATGTCACTTGCAAAAGTGTGTATAAAAATGTAATGAAAATTATGTTAGATGATGTAGTTCTAAATGAAGAAAGGAAGGTGGTCAAAAACGTGGTGACTAGTTAGAAATCAAACACCAGAGCATCAAGAACATGTACTTCAACATTGCTTTTCTTTGTATCTCCAGCACTTAGCACAAGCCTTAGTGTGTAGTGTAATCAATAAATGCTTGTTGATTTGACTTTAAGAAGAAAGTCATAAAATATTACATGTGGCAGCACCAAAAAAAAAGAATAAAAAGTTAAATGATACATATATTTAATAAGCAGAAAGCAAATATGAGTAATTTCAGAATCAATTGCTTGTGTTCAGGTGGGTTCTTGGCATGTTAGAGTCAAAGTGAAAGTAAAGACCAAATTAGAAGAATAAAGATAGAAAGACAAGACTATCTGCAATTACAATAGCTCCCACATGGCCTGTGAAAACAAGCTGTTCACAATGAAAAACGGGAAATGAACAAAAATAGAGATAGACTGTTACTATTTCCTCATGTATTCCTAGAGCATTTCTACATGGAACTGGATAGATAAAACCCAGAAAAATAAAATAGAACATATGAGATACAACAAGCAGCAAACATTCATTAAGTATCTTTGTTCAGAGCACTGTTTTGGCACTGGAGAAGATACGAAATTTATTGATATTAAAACTATTAAAGAATTGAAAGTACATTAAATAATTATAAATTTTAGTGCTACGCCCCCACCTACATAGCTTTCCTTCCTGTGAAGTGTTTCCCCATTAGAATATAAGCTCCTTGAAGGCAGAGACTGCCTTTCTTTCTAATTATATTTGTGTTTCCAGTGCTTAGCACAGTGTTTAACACATGGTAAGTGTTTAATATATGTTTGTTGGCTGACTGACCATGATGCAGAGGTTCTTAATCTAGGGCCTGTGAACTTGCTTTCATTTTTTCTTTTGTTAACTGTATTTTAATGTCATTGGTTCCCTTGTAATCCTATGTAGTTTATGCATTTAAAACATTATTCTGAAAAAAGGGTCTGTTGTCTTCATCGGACTGCCAAAGGAGTCTGTTGCACACAAAAACCTTAGCTCCCTATAAAAAATATAGTAAGAAATATATTTCAATATTTCCTAGGGCCCTATGGCATTGCCTGGACTAATTTTCCCTAAGATTCTGGTGGATGAAGAATGCTTATTTTCCAGGCCATGATGTGAATTTGGATAGAAAATACATAGATTCAGTCCATCATTATATCCATATGCATATTTATGTATATATTACTTACACAGATAAGACATATACTACAAGTAAACAATGAGCTAGGGCTTAAAAACAAAAAAGAGGAAGAGAATGGCCTAGCTTGCTTTTGCAAAATTCTGCAATACTTTTCATGCTTCCTCATGAAGCAAAGATTCATCTATTATAGACATCAATATTCTTTCAAGAATACTATAAAACTGTGATTCATGGGGAAAAATATACCAGAGTCTAAAGTTGCAGGTCACTTAAATGGAGATGGAGAGGCTTATGATAGAGGTACATATCTGCACCATATTATCAACAAAAAATGTATAAGAAAGATGGTATAAAGGCTATCATCAAGAAATATATGAATGGAAATGGAGATAAACCTACCATGTAGTGAGAGCAAAGAATAACCTAAAGATAACCATGTCCTCCATTGGTTTCCATAAAATATCAAGCGATCTGGAGAAAAATCCCCCAGGATTCACCAAAGGATATGAACAATATTTGTACACAGTGAGGAAGCAAAAATGGGTTCCCATTTGCATCGTTGGAAGCAGATCACAAATCATTTAAAATATAGTGCATTTGGCAAAGCAATCTATTGAAACGATGGTGATGGTGATGATAGCTAGCATTTATAATATAAAATGTTAAGGTTTGCAAAGTGTGGTACATGTTATCTCATTTGATCCATAACTTGGTCTATCAATATATGTATCTTACAAAGGTTCTAGTAGATAAACAATGAGTAAAGATCAGAACTGAGTAGTAGGAAAAGATGGAGATGGATTGCATTTGCAAAATTCTACAGTGCTTTAAATGATTCCCAGGCTAATCGTCAATACAAAAACCTAGAACAACAACAAGAAGAAACCTTTAACACTAATATTCTCCTGATGCTGCTGCATTGCTACAAATCATGACCACAATCCTTAAGCATTCAAATTACAAATATTCCAAAAAATAATTGCCTTTTGTAATTGTAAATGTGTATAGCAAATATCTTTTTTCACATTATGCATAGTATAAAATTTGCTATGCCTGCATCAATGAATACTTTCTATAATTTGTACCCACCTTGGTAAGGTTTACCATAAAACTGGGTAAAAATGAGGAGATTTCTTTATCCCAAGTCTATAATATAATTGGTTACAGGTCCAGGGGTGGGGGTGTGACGAATGGGCAGTGGGGAGGGAGAGGATAATTCATGGCACTTAGCATCCCATGATATGCACTTTAGAGATCAGTATCTTATTTTTTTGTAACAAAGACCTCAATTATAATTTGCCAAATAGTTTTGTTCTAGATTCCAATAGCATATTTCCTACACCATCTATGTTCTATTTTTCATAACAGGCTCTCTTCTATCAGTAACATATTTTCCCTTTCCCTGTACCCAAACTACATATTAGTCAGATCTTAAAAGCAATCTTATCCAAACATGTTATTATATGAAAAAATAGACCAAATGTATCTGTTATTACTTAGCAAAACTTGGTTTTTATTCAAAATCTAATGATCAATAAGAATGTTCCTATGGCACATATTTGAATAATCCACATGGAACAGAATGTATCTAAATATAAAATTATAAAGAATTAAAACTCTTAAACAGAAAAAAACAAACAAACAGGATTTTGTCTTGATAAAACAAAAAATAGGGGGAAAACTCATAGCAGAGTACCATAAACCCAGTCAACCTGACCTATTTATTTTTCAGGGTGAATAGTCTCTAATCTTTTAAGGAAAAGAGAAGAGGAGAAGTCAAGGTAATCAGGAAAAGATAGGTGTCAGGAATATTCTAGGAAAGTTCCTGTCTGATGGGACCAGGGAAAAGAATTTGAGCGGCTACCAGAACAGCAACTTAAGCATTGGTTACCAACAACAAAACAACCCCCACACCTGACCAGTGTATAGTGCTTTAATATTTACAAATGATTTCCTATATACTACATCTCATTTCAACCTAACAGCAATCCAACGGGGTGGGAACTAGGGCATTAGTAAGTCACTAAGCTTTCATTAAGCATCCACTATGTGCCGGCTTCTGTATCAAATGCTTATATTACAAAGTAAGGCAAAAAGTTAATCCCTGCACTCAGATAGCCAGACTGTGGCAAACATTCTGCCAGACTGTAGCCTGGCCTTGACTTGGCTGGATAAATAAAGTTTTAGTTCCCTTCATACTTTGTGGCTTAGTGTACTGGCTTTCAAATGTCTTCAAAAGACATGAATTTGAATGTCTGCATTTTTCAGCCATCTAATTATAGGGACAAATACTGTTGTTTTACCTTTTTTTTTTTAACTGATTAAGACATGTAGCCACCTATACACTGCAGCAAGAGAATAATGCCATGTTAGCATTTTGCATGAATGACTAATAGATAACTTATCTAGAAAGGGAGATTTTTTTTTGAAGTAGGAGCTATGGAATAGTTCCCATATTAAATGCTTGATTTCATCCTTGACCTTCTTCCATAATTAGTCATGTGAATAAACTAGCTGTAGGCAGCTAGGTGGTACAGTGGATAGACCACTAGGCCTGGAGTCTGGAAGACCTGAGTTCAAATGTGGCTTACTAGCTGTGTAACTCTGAGTAAGTCACTTACTTGGATATGACTCAAATAACTGAACAACAACAACAATAAACAAAACTAGCTGTATTCAGAATCTTATTTTCTTTTTAAAATTTATTTATTTTTAGTTTTCAACATTCATTTCCACAAGATTTTGAGTTTCAAAGCTTCTCCCCATCTCGCCCCTTCCCCCACTCCAAGAGGGTGCATTCTGAACCCATTCCCCTAATCTACCCTCCCTTCTATCACCCCCCCTTCTCTTATTCCCTTCCCCTTCTATTTTTGTGTAGGGCAGGATAGATTTCTATACCCCATTGTGGTCACTGATAGACCACAGCATATCTTATTTCCAAGTTGCATGTAAAAACAATTTTTAACATTCATTTTTAAAGCTTTGGATTCCAAATTCCCTCCCTTCCTCCCTCTCCACCTACCCTCTTTGAGATGGTAAGCATCTCCATACAGGTTATACATGTGTAGTCATGCAAAACACTTCCACAGTAGTCATGTTGTGAAAAACTAATTATATTTCCCTCCAGCCTCTCCCAGCCCCCATTTATTCTGTTCTCTCTTTGACCCTGTACCTCCTCAGAAGTATTTGTTTCTGATTACCCCCTCCCCCAATCTGCCCTCCATTCTATCATCCCCCCTCTCTTATCCCCTTCTCCTCTGTTTTCCTGTAGGGTAATATAGATTTCCATATCCAGTTGAGTGTGTATAATATTCCCTCCTTAAGCCAAATCTGGTGAGAATAAGATTCACTCATTCCCTCTCACCTTCCCCCACTTCTCCACTGTAAAAGCTTTTTCTTGTCTGTTTTATATGAGATAATTTACTCCATTCTACCTACCCCTTTCTCTTTCTCCCAGTATAATGCTTTTTCACCCTTTAATTTTATTTTTTTAGATATCACCCCTTCATCTTCAACTCATCCTGTGCCCTCTCTCTATATATTTTTCTCTCCAACTACCCTAATACTGACAAAGGTCTCATGAGCTATAAATTTCCATGTAGGAATGTAAATAGTTCAACTTTAATGAGTCCCTTATGATTTCTCTTTCCTGTTTACCTTTTCATGCTTCTTTTGAGCCTTATATTTGAAAGTCAAATTTTCTATTCATCTCTGGTCTTTTCATCAGAATACTTGAAAGTCCTCCATTTCATTGAATGTCCATTTTTTCCTCTGAAGGATTATACTCACTTATGTTGGGTAGGTGATTCTTGGTTGTAATCCTATCTCCTCTGCCTTCTTGAAAATCATATTCCAAGCCCTCTGGTCCCTTAATGTAAAAGCTGCTAAATCTTGTGTTATCCTGATTGTGTTTCCACAATACTTGAATTGTTTCTTTCTGGCTGCTGGCAATATTTTCTCCTTGAGCTGGGAACTCTGGAATTTGGCTATAATATTCCTTGGGTTTTCCTTTGGGGATCTCTTTCAGGAGGTGATCAGTGGATTCTTTCCATTTCTATTTTATCTTCTGGTTCTAGAATATCAGGGCAGTTTTCCTTGATAATTTCTTGAAAGACGATGTCTAGGCTCTTTTTTTGAGCCTTTCAGATAGTCCAATACTTTTTAAATTTTTTCTCCTGGATCTATTTTCCAGGTCAGTTGTTTTTCCAATGAGATATTTCACATTGTTTTCTAATTTTTCATTCTTTTGGATTTGTTCTACTATGTCGTGATTTCTCATAAAGTCACTAGCTTCCAATTGCTCTATTCTAATTTTTAAGGAAATATTTTCTTTAGTGAGCTTTTGGACTTCCTTTTCCATTTGGCCAATTCTGCTTTTGAAGGCATTCTTCTCCTCATTGACTTTTTGGACCTCTTTTGCCATTTGGGTTAGGCTATTTTTTAAGGTGTTATTTTCTTCAGTACTTTTTGCATCTCCTTTAGCAAGCTGTTGACTTTTGTTTTTCATTATTTTCCTGCATCACTCTCATTTCTCTTCCCAGTGTTTCCTCTGCTTCTCTTACTTGCTTCTCAGAATCCTTTTTGAGCTCTTCCATGGCCTGGGACTGATTCATATTTTTCTTGGAAGCTTTGGATATAGGAGCTTTGACTTTGTTGTCTTCTTCTGGTTGTATGTTTTGATCTTCTTTCTCATCAAAGTAAGATTCTATGGCATGACTTTTTTGTGCTGTTTGCTCATTCCCCCAACCAATTACTAGAGTTTTAAACTCTTTGTCCGGGTAGGGGTCAGCTTCCATTGTGGAGAATGTACTGTCCCAAGCTTTGGGGATTTTGTGTAGCTGTTTTCAGAGTTACTTCCAGGGACCTGCAAATTTTCAGTTCTTCTAAGGTAGTGCAATCAAGGGCGAGGTGTTTACTCCTTTCTTGGCCTGTGCTGTGGTCTGTGAGTGACCACAAGCACTCTTTTTTGCCTTGTAACTGTGAGGAGGATTTCTCTTCGCTGTCACCACAAGCTCTACCACACCATCGCTCCTTCTTGCCCCAGGACCTCTACCTAGAACTGATACCCAGATTCAAGCATAGGCAAAGCAAGAGAGTCCTGCCTCAGCATCAGCAAAGATATCCTTGCAATACCCCTTTGATCAGCCACTGGATCCCCCCTCAGTCTGTGGGCCGAGAGCTCAGGAAGCAGCCACCTCCCCAGGGCTGGACCATGACTGGGACCAGACCGAGCTCCTCTCTCACTGCAGTCCACAGACCTTTCTTACTGACCTTCTAAGTTGTCTTTGGTGTTTGTGGGTTGAGAAGTCTAGAAACTGCCATAGCTCCCCTTGATTCAATCCCCTGAGTCCTGCTCCAGGTTCACTGAGGCTCTGTCTTTGTTTGTGTGGCCCACGGTGAACTGAACTCCTCTCCCAACCCTGCAACAATAGACCTTTCCAATCAACCATTCAGATTGTCTTAGGCTGGAAATGTGTTTCACTCTGTCTTTTTGTAGGTTCTGCTGCTCTAGAATTGTTTAGAGCCATTTTTTGCAGGTATTTGGCGGGTTTTGGGGGAGAGCTCAAGCAAGTCACTGCTTTGACTCCATCGTCTTGGCTCTGCCCTGTATTAGGAATCTTACAGAAGCATGAATTGTTGTCATTGTGTTCAAACTGTAAGACTAAGCACGGCAGGCAGAGGAGATGCTTATAACTCCACAAGATATTTGTTATGAACACTTTCTTATGTCTCAACCCCCCTTTAAAGTAGGTCACCCGCAAATACTGCATCAAACTGAGAAGTGTGAAATGAGAAGTGAGCCAGGGAGGTCAGCCAAAGACTGAGCCGTTTATTATTCTGAGGGTCTGGTTTAAATACTGAAAGTTAACAATCACCCCGGAGGGGCTGGTGGCTAATCACAGCCCTCAGGTGTTACTTTAATTATATACACCTGTTTGCTGTCAAGGTTCAAGGATTGGTCAGAGTATTCTAGTACCTTCCAGGCAGGAGAAATTGGTGAGCCAAAAGATTCCGAATAATTAAGCCCTTATGTTAGGAAAAGGAAAAGAGTCAAGCTCTAACCTAAATTCCTAATCCCTTATTTAGACTTCTTCAGTTCTGGCCCTCAACAAGTTTGCACAACACAATGTTCCTTAAAGGCAAAAAATTAGGGTGCTTCCATACTTCTAAAATCTAATAGATCAATAATTGGGAATTAGGTGATACATATGGATAAATTTAATAAAGATTACCCCTTTTTCTATTCCTAATTTTTTAAAATATTTTTTACCCAGAGTGGTATGTAATTTTATGTAGTGTGGGTGGGACAGGTATTGCAAGAGTATTTAGAGCAGAGGTTCATAACCTGGAGTCCAGAGAACTCCACCCTCCCCCAAGGAATTGATTTTAGGAGGTCCATGGACTTATACAGGGAAAGAATTATAGCTTTATTTAGATATGATTGGTTTCCTTTTTAATCCTATGTATTTTCTTTTATGAGTTTAAAAAACACCATTGTTTTGAGAAGAGGCTCGTGAGAAACATACACAAAAAAAAGATAAAAAATACCTGGTTTAGAGCCTGATGATATCAGGAATTTGTTGTTGTTGAATCATTTTTCAGTCATGTCTGACACTATAACCCCATTTCGGGTTTTCTTGGCAAAAGTACTGGTGTGATTTACCATTTCCTTCACTAGTTCATTCTACAGATGAAGAAACTGAGGCAAACAGAGTTAAATGACTTTCCCAGGGTTACACAGCTAGTAAGTGTATGAGGCCAAATTTGAACTCAGAAAGATGAGTCTTCTAGACTCCAGGCCCAGAACTCTTATCCACTTCTCCACCAAGCTGCCCTTATATGGTGGATACCAAATCACAGTTTAAGAAATTTAGTATAAAGATTTTCCTCTGTTCAACTTCGTCCCTTCTTACCCTTGATGCATTAATTTTGTACGAACACTTTAATTTCACATGATCAGAGTTATCTATATATCTTTAGTAATTGCTTCTTCTATCCCTTGTTAGCTTAAGAATATATCTCCTGCCTTTAACTAGATCGGCTTCTCTTCTAATTTTTAATGATGTGCTCTTTAATATTAAGGTCATGTATTCATTTTGCATTTTTATGGAATATAGTGTAAGAAGTTGATCTAAGATTAAGTTCTGTAAAACTGCTTTCTGATTTTTCTAGCAGTTCTTACCAAATACTTGGTAGTTTTGGAACTATTGAACTTTAGGTTGACTTCCATTATTTCTGATTCTCCCCTAGTTAGTTGTTCCATTAAGTTACTTCTCTATTTTTTTAAACTAATGACAAATAGTTTTGTTACTGCTGCTTTATAGTATAGTCTGAGGATGGAAAGTGCTCTTGCCCATTCATTCATTTTTTTTTTATTATTGTTTCCCTTGATATTCTGAACTTTCATTTCTCCAAATGAATCTTCTTAATTATGTATTATCAAATTCTGCAAAGGGCCCCTCTGATTGATTGGTACAGCACTAAAGTTATAAATTAAGCTTGATGATATTGTCATTTTTATTATATTTGGATGGCTGAGTTATGAACACTGCATGTTGAATCTGGACAAGTATTTTGTGTGCTTGGTAGAGTGATCTCCAAGTATTTTTTGCATTTCATTGTTGTTTTGAATGAGATTTCCCTTCTTATTATAACCTCTTTGGATTTTGATAATGTTTATATAGAAAAGCTGTTGATTTTTGTGGGTTTATTTTGCAGCCTACAACTTTGCTGAAACTGTTGTGTCAATTAATATCACTATTGATTCTCTAGGATTTTCTAAATAAATCATCCTTTCATCAGCAAACAGGAATAGTTTTGTCTCATCTTTCCCTATCCTTACACTTTTCATTTCTTTCTCTTGTTGCTTTTACTACTGTTTATACAAGTATATCAAACTATAGTAACCATTCTTGCTTTACTTTCTTTATTGGGTAAGTCACTAGGGTATCTCCATTTCATACAGAGCTTGCTTTTAGTTTTAGGTACTTTTTATGATATTAAAAAAGATCCTTCTATGCCTATCAGTTGTAGGTTGGCGGGGTTTTTTTGTTTTATTTTTTAGCATAAATGAGTACTATACTTTGTCAAAGGTTTTTTATGCAACTATTGAGATAATTGTGTGTTTTATTTTTAATATGATTATGCTGATTGCTTACCTCATATTGGACATCCTTGCCTCCCTGGTATAAATCCAACTTAGTTATAATGGATGATTTCCTGGAAGAATTGCTTTAGTCTGTCTGACATGATTTTATTTGGAATTTTTGAATCAATGCTCACTAATGATATTGGTCTGTAATTGTCTTTTCTTCCTCCTTCCCTGGTCTCAGTATTGGGACCTTTTTGTTTCTATGATATGTGACTTATCTAATTTTTCCCCACTTTCTCCTCTTTTTCCCTCTTAGTTAAATAGTCAGTTAAATCCTCATCCCCTCTCCCCTTCAATTTAATTTAAGGTGTTTTTGTTTCATTTTCTATGCCTTTTTCTAAAAATAATTTATTTGTTCTCTTCATTAATCCCCTTCCCTGTATAATGTATTTCTTTGATTCATAATCTTTTTTGCTTGTCCTTTTTCTTCTTCTTCTCTTTGTGTTCCTTGTGGAATTAAAGCTTCTAAACTATTAATTGTGGGTTTCCCTTTCTAAATAATTTGTATGTTATAGCCTTGTCAGTACTGATCTGTCCCCTAACTCCTTTCCTTCTGTGGTGCATCATTCTTAGAAGAATCCATTCCTGAAAGAGGTAGTGAGGATAGAAATATTGCCCAATAGTAGAAATTTCCTTGTGTTTCAAGACTGCTCTTCCACCACCACTTTCTAATTCTTTAAGTTACACTTTCATCATTATCACCTTGCATTATTTCTTGCATTGTAGTGTTCAAGTTTTTTTGACTTTTAGAAAGAAATATTATACTGATCCCTCTCTTTGGTTTGGTTTTTCTTAACCTCATAGATGTCTTTTCTTTCTTTCTTTCTTTCTTTCTTTCTTTCTTTCTTTCTTTCTTTCTTTCTTTCTTTCTTTCTTTCTTTCTTTCTTTCTTTCTTTCTTATAGTCTTTAAAGATAGGGTCATTTATTTCATTACCTGTGCATTCCTTGGTAATTGTATTTATTTAACTTTATTGCATTTCAATCATATGGGAGTTTTGCAAGTCAGTAGTCTATTACTGTCTTATTTTATTTGTTTCCCCTCCCATAGGAATGCTTCAAATGCCTTTCTTTTATTGAATAGCTATTTTTTTCATTGATGATTAGACTCAGGTTTTGCAGGATATACTATTTTGGGTTGCATTTTGAGCTTTGCTTTTCAGGATATATTATCCTATTCCCTTATGCAGCTTGTGGTAAATGTGGAATTGTCTTTTGTTATTTAAATTTCCTTTCCTTTTTATTTGAAGGTCTTTCTCCTAATTGCATGTAAAATTTGTTTGTCATTAGAATTGTTCATTTTAATAACCACTATAGGTTCTTGAAGTTTGAATCAAAGGATTTTTAAAGAGTTTTGTTTGTTTTTGGAGGTCGTCTGTGGATTCTTTAAATTGATTATTTCTTTTCTGTATTCAGAATTTCTGGGTAGTTTTTTTTGCATCATTTTTTGCACTGTAGGGTTCTTTTTTGTTCTTTTTTTTTTTTAACTTGGCCTGTTCTCCTGAGAAGTTTATGATTCTTATGTTGTCTCTATGAATCAATTTAATCAATCAATAAACATTTATTAAGTGCTTATGTATCAGACTTTGTGCTAAGCACTAGATATGCAAATGAAAAGAAAAGGTAGTCCTTACCCTCAAGAAGCTTACAACCTGGCAGGGAGACAAAATACAAACAAATATAGATAAGCAAGGTATACACTGGCAACTAGGAAATAATTAAGAAAGGGATGGCACTAGAATTAAGATGGTTGAAGATGAATTTTATTTGGTACTTATATAACTTTCTCAATTACAAAATGGTGGCCTTAAAACAAACTGGTATGTTAAGATAACAAAGTTATTCTTTCTGCAAATGCTTTCATCACAACCACCTTATTAAATACATAATATAGTTATCATATCCACTTTATACATGAGGACACAGGCTCATATAGATTAAGTGACTTGTCTATGGGTACATAGCTGGTAAGGATCTGAGCCCTGATATAGAACTAGTTCTCCAGGTCCTATTTCAGAGCTTTTTGAGCACACTGGCTCAAAGCATGGTAGAGCTCACAAGAGCCTTGGAAATCATCCAGCTAAGTTTACTTATTCTCCAAGTGAGCAAACAGTCTCAGAAAAGCAAAATGAAATCAGCCAAAGTTATAGCACTGATTAGTGATATGGCCAGGGTTAGATCCAAGGTCAAGTGAAATGTATATAGTCCAATGCTCTCTCAATGGTACTGCTCTTCAACCCCAAGTAGAAAAAGAAATTACTCTAAAATATCTTTCACCACCCTTAAATTAATGAAAAATCTAAATCATATTGGAAAGCACTTCAAGTCATTTAAATGTTGGAAATTTACCACAAGGCAATTATCAACATTTTTAATGCCATTCCCATTTTCTGCTCCTCCTTTCTGGTTTAAAAAGTAAGGCATGTATGTGTAGATAGATATGCACCTATTCACATATATCCTTTTGTGTTAATTTCTTCTCCTTACAGAATTAAACTAAAATTTGGGAATTTTTGGTCTCCTTAGAATTTTGTATGTAAAAAACAAAGCAACCATAATTATATTCTTGTTTTTATATGTCAGTTTGACATAGTTCCATATATATGAGAAGAAAAAAAAATCAGAACATTGTTTTGTACTGCTGTGTTGATATTTAGCAAGTGAATATACCCCAACATTATTTTTAAAACAAAAGGTTCTGAATCATATCAACAAATGTTCTGTCTTGGTAATTTACTATAACCCATTAGCCAATTCTAATGAAATAACCTAGGGGCATTAGGATAATACAAAGAATTTTAAGAAGGACTCTGACCAGAATCCAGTCTCTAGGTTGAAGGCACATTCTAACTGACATTCTAGGAGCAAAGGAGAGTTGAAACCATTTGGTTTTCCATCAAAGAGGATGAAATGGAAGAAGACAAGGAGTACAGTTTTCAATAGAAAAAAAAATCTAACACATTTTGCAAATAAAGGAAAATCTATACAAAGGTGAATTTTTAAAATACAGCTCCCTATTGTGAGGAAAATACTTTGCAAATATGTTAGTATTATCATTGAGTTAATGGGGCCAAATATATTTGAATTTGAACTTTTAAAACTTCTCCTTTATTTCTTATAAAGAATTATTGTCCAAAGGCAAGTATCAAAGGTTAAAGATTTGAAGATGTGTTGGGCTTATATATTGAATAATAAAATGAAAATAGATAAAACAGTCTGGAAATTTATATGCCTTTTTTGATTAAAAGAGAGTCAAAATGAGATTACTTAGATCCCAAGACCATGGTTCAATTCAGGTACAGAAATATGAGTCCTTAGATGTAGATAAATGAAATTTAATCATGTTGTTGGCAGGAAGGACTTTTTAAAAGCAAAGCTGTTTGTATATATTGAAGATGACCCTTCTCCCCCTGCCTTTTGAAAACATAAAGCTGTAGATTCAGTTTCGATAAAAATTTCAATATCTTTTTAAAATAAAATCTTTGCTGTAGGAAAGCATGTTTTTTCTAATAATGGGTTATCTAGAAAGTTAAATAGCCCTCAGTTTTGCATAAGCAAGGACATTTTCTATAGGGGAAATAAAATTGAAAATTACTTAATCCATTACCTCTGTAAATGTTAGTTGAGGCATTGTTTCTCCTTTTTTCTCTAAGGGAATTTGTAGGGAAGAGGTAGCCTGGAAGACAAATGCAGGCTCCAGTACAAATATTGGAATTGCAGTTCCCCAGCTTTAATAATTGAATCTATCAAATTTATCACATGTGGAAAAATTCCTTGCAGTTAGAGCTACCCCAGAGCAGAGTGAATTGTTTTAGGAAATAATCGGTTCTCCCTCGCTGCCCATCTTTAAGTAATGGCTGAAAGACCACTTCTCAGGAAGGGTTTCTTTATCAGGTATGTGTTAGGCCTCTCAAAGTCCCTTTCAGCATTGACATTCTGTGACTGCAAAGGGCTGTGTTAAAAATTGTAACTCTTTAGGAGATATTTCAGTCACATATCATGACTTTGCTGTAATTTCGTAAAACCCTTGTACAATAATTGATTGTTTGTAGTTGTACTCCGCAAAGTGTCATTTTTTTAACATAAAACTATTTAATCAGTGCTCCAGGGCAATTGTTCTGTTAAATGTAGTATTTATGATTTTATATATATGTGTATATATATATATATATATATATGTATATATGTATATATATATATGTATATATGTATGTATACATGCATTTGCTTTAGCCTCCATATCGTTTTTAGTTTCTTATCAAAGACAAATGTCACAAAAATCCCTGTAGTTAGGTTTTCTTTTTTCTTTCTTAAAACTAAAAGATGGCTCTATCAAGAGTCTGATAAGGTGATACTAGAATACCCTTGAGGTTAAAATACAATGGCCTAAGTGAAAACCATTTACTCGACAAAGGGCAGTTTCATTATTTTGTTCTCGAAAAATACTTCTGTTTCTGTTTGGCTGAGGTTACTCTGTTCTAGTGGGTCCTTACCTCAAAATGATTAAAAGAGGCAGCTGCATTATATTGAAAATCGCACTGGATTTGGAGCCAGGGGACCTGAAATTTAAATCTCAGCTTCTTCACTTCTGTTTCCAGAGGCCTTGTGAGGGTAGTAGATAGAGAGCCAGCCTTGGAGTCAGAAAGTCCTTTGTTCAAGTCCTGGATGAGTACTGTGGGAAAATCACTTAATCTCTCAGTGCACCCCAAGAAACTGTGTAATAGTTTAAGTTGCAGAACAGATGCTCATCTACATTTATAGAGATAGCTTACTTATTGAGAGTTTGTTGTGCCAATGAAAGGCAGGTCTGATGCCCCAGCGCACACACACACACACACACACACACACACACACACACACACACAGAGAAAATTTTCATCATAGAGCAATTGTAAGGGTTAAATGAAATAATGTATGTAAAGCACTTTGTGAACATGAATTGTCATATAAATGTTGACTATTGTGATGGTATCAGTCTAAGGAGTATAGGGTCTATTCAGAGAATGGAGGTTGGTGGAAAAATCTAAGCCAAAATAAATATAACTCCCTACCATTACAACCCTCACTCCAAATATTCTCAGTAAACAAAAATTCCTAGGATCACTATGAACCAGTTTTCTCTCAGACAAAACCAGTACTCATGGCCAAAATTTCAAAATGGTACGAGTTCTTTAAACCCGTCTTTGAGGATGAGCAGAGGACCCTAATCCTGTAAGAATGGCACTGCTTAAGTCTGCGTCCATTTTTCTCTCCGAGTTTCTCCAATCAAACTTTCACACTGCTGCCAAATCAGTCTTCCAAATGAATATATTTTTACTTCCTTATCTATAAAAAAGAGCTAAGAAAATGTTCACCCTCCCCTTCCTCACAGGATTATTTTAAAGGGCAGATGTTTAATTATGTTTCTTCTCTGCTTCCAAAAACTTTAGCAGCTTCTCATTACCTACAAACATTAGCTTCTTAGACTAACTTTGTAAGCTGTCCATCCATCCTACCTCTCCTGCCTTATTTCACACTATCCCTCTTTGTAAACTCTGTATTCCAGCCAAACCAGTCTATTAGCTATCCTTAAAACTTGGTCCACACTCTCCTGTCTCTCTGTATTCCCAAAGACCACCCCATGTCTGGAATGCACTCCTTCTATATCTGCCCGTTACAATTCCTCTCTTCCTTAAAGCCTCAATTTAGGTGTCACCTCCTCTAGAAAGCTTTCCCTAATTACCCTGTCTGAAAGTGATCTTCCTCTGCAAATTTCCTCATAGTATGCCATCCCAATCTTCCTTGAATTATAATTATTTGTGTATACTTATGGGCCATGAGGTGGTACAATGGATAGAACACTGGGCCTACAGTCAGGAAGACCTGAGTAGAAAACTGGTCTCAAATGCTTACTAGCTCAGTGACTCTGAGCAAGTCTATTCAGTTTCCTCATCTGTAAAATAGAAATAATAATAGTCCCTACCTCCCAGGGTTGTTGTGAGGATGAAATGAGATGATTTTTTTTTAAGCAGTTGGGGTTAAGTGACTTGCCCAGAGTCACACAGCTAGTAAGTGTCAAGTGTTTGGTCTGAGGCCAGATTTGAACTCAGGTCCTCCTGACTTCAGGGCTGGTGCTGTATCCGCTGCACCACCTGGCTACACCATATATGAGATGATATTTGTAAAACACTTAGCATAGTGCCTGACACATAGTATACTCTATATAAATGCTAGTGGTGGTGGTGGTGGTGGTGGTGGTGGTGGTGATGATGATGATGATGACATACATGTGCTACTACCCTTTTAGACTGAAAGTTCTCTGAAAGAAAGGAATGGCTGTCCCCCGGGTCCTAGGAAAATACCTTGCACATAGTAGGCATTTAATAATATTTATGTAATTGAATTAATATGTGATCCTCTCACATGTCTATAATTCATTTTAACAAGCCCTAAAAGGATATTGTCTTTAAAGGAGAAATAGGAAATGAATAGCCCATTTTATTCACTACCAATTCAAAATTTTATTTATAAATTTTTAACATTTATTTCTTAAAAGTTTTGAGTTCTACATTTTCTCCATCCCTCCTACACCTCCTCTCATTGAGGAGGCAAGCAATATGATGTCAATTATACATGTGAATTCATACAAAATATAATTCCACATTAGCCATGTTGCAAAAAAAAAAACCCAATACAATAAAAAGTAAGAAACATAAAGAAAGTGAAAAAGTATACTTTAATCTGTACTTAGAGTTCATCAGTTCTTTCTGTGGATATAGATAGCATTTTTCATCATGAGTCTTGGATCGTTGTCTTGGATCATTGTATTGATTAGAGCAGCTGAATCTTTCACAGTCGATTATGGTTACAGTATTACTGTTATTTTATATGATGTTCTGTTTCTACTCACTTCACTTTGCATCAGTTTACATATTTCTTCTCAAATTTTTCTGGGACAATTCCCCTCAACATTTCTTGTAGCACAATAGTATTTCATCATAATCATTTACTGTAACTTACTCAGTGTGAAGGAATGTTAATGGGTCTCCTGAACTTGTCTTTTGGAGTTGCCATGTTTTCCAGAAACACTAGGACAAAGTCTCCCAAGCTGACAGAATTTGTTGTTTGCATCCCAAAATAGATTGCCTGTGTCATTGGGAGTCCACAAGCACCAATCAATCTGCACTAGGCCAAGAAACTGCTTGTGGATCTGGGACCCTTGTAGGTAAGCATCTTATCTTCATAGTCTAGTACTGCCCAGGGAAAAGAATGCAGCTTTTGCCATTGCCTTGATTATCCTCTTTGGGAGGGGTTTTGTTCTTTTCCCACCTTTACTGTACCTTTCTCCCTCCCATGCCACTCCCCTTTAGTGGAAAAGTTGTGTTTTCTCCTCTCTTTGTTATACTGTCATAAACATGCAAACTTCTGTATGGACTGTGAACTCTTTGGGTTCCATGTGCATGCTCATTTCTCTTGTAATAATTCTAGTTTTCACATAACTTTCGTGAAGCTGTGATTACCTGTTGGCATCAGCTATTCCCCAATTGTAAGCATCCCCTCAATTTCCAATTCTTTGCCACCATATAAAGAGCTATTATAAATATTTTTGCACGTATAGTTCCTTTTCCTTTTTTTTTCCTTTTTTTTTCCTTCTCTTTAGGATACAAACTTAGTAGTGGTGTTGCTGGATCAAAGGTTACATGGTTTTATAACCCTTACAGGATAGTTTCAAATTGTTCTCCAGAATTGTTAGGCCAGTTTGCAACCCCACCAGCAATGTATTAGTGTCCCTATTTCCATATATCCCTGCCAACATTTGCCATTTTACTTTTCTGTCCCATTAGCCAATCCGACAGGTGTGTAGTAGTAATTCAGAATTGTTTTAATTTGCATTTATCTAATCAATAGTGATTTAGAGCATTTTTTCATGCTAGCATTGATAGCTGTGATTTCTTCTGGAAACTGCCTGTTCATATCCTGTGACCATTTATGAATTGGTAGATGGCTATTATTTTTATAAATTTGACTTAATTTCCTAAGTATTTAAGAAATGAGGCCTTTATCAAAGAAATTTCTCATTTTTTTTTCTGTTTCCTGCTTTTCTTCTAATTTTGGCTGCATTGCTTTTGTTTGTTCAACTTTTTTTTTAAGTTTATGTAATCAAAATGATTCATTTTACTCCCCATGATCTTCTCCGTCTCTTGTTTGGTCATAAACTCTTCCTTTATCCATAGATCTGACAAGTAAATTGTTCATGCTCCCCTAATTTACTTATGCTATCACTATTAATGTTTAAATTGTGGTGCATGAAATCTACAATAATTGAGGAAACAAAGGTTCAAGCTTCTGGGCATATCAATTGATTGGCAAGTCTTGCAGTTGCACAACAAATTGCACAACAAACTAGACATCCACTCCCAGCAGGCACTGGACCCCAAATAAAGATTTTGTGCTGATTTCTATACATTATCTGAAAACAATAAACAGGATATAAACCAGCATATAATATCAGGTAATCTGATTTCTTATTGGAGAATTGTCAGTTCTATGGATAAGAGAAGAGTTTACAATCAAATGAGAGATATAAAAGATCATGGGAAGTAAAATGGAACATTTTGATTATGTGAATTTTTTTTTTGCACAAACAAAATGAATGCAGCCAAAATTAGAAGTTTGGGGACTTTCTGAATTGGGAGGGGGAAAGGGATCTTAAAATGGAGTCCGTTTTATAAGAAAAAATCAGTTTAGTTCACACAATTCCCACAAGATCATGTACCCATTTTGCCCTTATTTTGGTATACAGTATGAGATGTTGGTCTATATCTCATTTCTACCAAACTTCTTCCCAGTTTTCCCAGCAGATTTTGTCATCTAGTAAATTCTTGCCTCAAAAGTTTGGATCTTTGGGTTTATCAAACAGTAGATTACTCTGGTCATTTACTACTGTGTATTGTGTGCCTAATCTATTCTACTGATTTACTGTCTATTTCTTATCCAGTACCAGATTGTTGTAATGATTACTGTTTTGAAAGATAGCTTGAAATCTGCAACTGCTAGGCTGCCTTCTTTAACATAATTTTTTACTGATACCTTTGACAGTCTTGACCTTTTGTTCTTCCAGATGAATTTTGGGTTTTTGTTTTCTAGCTCTATAAAATATTTCTTTGAAAGTTTGATTGGAATGGCACTGAATAAGTAACTTAATTTAGGTAGAATTGTCATTTTTATTATATTGACACAGCCTACCCTTGAATAATTGGGCAGCTAGGAGGTGCAGTAGAGAGAGCACTGGGCCTGAAGGCAGGAAGACCTGAGTTCAAATCTGGCCTCAGCCACTTACTAGTTGTGTGACCCTGGGCAAGCCACTTAATCCTATTCCCCTCAGTTTCTTTTTCTGTAAAATGAATTGGAGTAAGAAATGGCAAACCACTGTAGTACCTTTGCCAAGAAAACTCAAATGGGGTCCGGAAGAGTCAGACATGATTGAAACAACTGAGCAGCAACAACCCCTGAGCATTTAATATTTCTCCACCTGTGTAGATCTGACTTTGTGTGAAGAGCATTTTATAATTGTGTCATATAGTCCCTGAATTTGTCTTAGCATATAGACTCCCAAATATTTATATTATCTGTAGTTATTTTAAGTGGATTTTCTCTTTCTATCTCTTCTTGCTGGGTTTTGTTGTTAATATATAGAAATTCCATTGATTTATGTGAGTTTATTTTATATCCTGAAAGCTTGCTAAAGTTATTGTTTCACATAGTTCTTTAGCTCATTCTCCAAGGTTTTCTAAGTATACCATTATATAATTTGCAAATAATGAAAGTTTTGTTTCCTCATTGCCTATTTTTATTCTTTCAATTTATTTTTCTTCTCTTATTGCTATAGCTAGCATTTCAAATACAATTTTGAATAAAAGTAGTGATAATGGAAGTCCTTGCTTTACCCTTAATCTTATTGGGAAGGTTTCCAGCTTATTTTCATTACAGATCATGCTTGTTCTTGATTTTATATAGATACTAATTATCATTTTAAGAAAGACTTCACTTATTTCTAGGCTTTCTAATATTTTTAATAAGAATGGGTCTTGTGTTTTGTCAAAAGTTTTTTTTTCCTGCATCTACTGATAAAATCACATGATTTTTGTTGTTTCTATGAACTATATGGTCAATTGTGCTTATATTTTTCTAATATTGAACCAGCCTTGTATTCCTGATATAAATCCCACCTGGTTATAATATATGATTTTTATGATATATTGCTATAATCTTTTTGCTAGAATTTTATTTAACATTATTGAATCAATATTTCTTAAGGAAATTGGGCTATAATTTTCTTTCTCTGTTTTTGCTCTTCCTAGTTTAGGCATCAAAACTCTATTTGTTTCTTTAAAAGATTTTGGTAGGACTTCTTTACTTACTTTTTCAAATACTTTATATAATATTGGGATCAATTTGTTCCATAAATATTGTAGAATTCACTTGCAAATCCATCTGGTCCTGGGAATTTTTTCTTAAGGAGCTCATTTATGGCTTCCTCAATTTCTTTTTCTTTTCTTTTCTTTCTTTTTTTATTTGAGGCAATTGGGGTTAGGTGACTTGCCCTGGGTCACACAGCTGGTAAGTGTCAAGCGTCTGAGGCTGGATTCGAACTCAGGTCCTCCTGACTCCAGGGCCGGTGCTCTATCCACTATGCTACCTAGCTGTCCCTCAATTTCTTTTTCTAAGATAGAGTTACTTAATTATTCTATTTCTTCTGTTAAACTGGGCAATTTATATTTTTGTAAATTTATTCATTTCTTTAGATTGTTTTACTGGTATATAATTGGGCAAAATAACACCTAATTACTTTACTCTCATCTTCATTAGCAGTGCAGTAACCTTTTTCATTTTGACATTGGTAACTTTGTTTTCTTCCTTGTGTTTTTTAAAATCAGATTAACCCATGGTTTATGAATTTTATTGTTTTCCCCACATAACCAGTTTCTAGTTTTATTTATTATTTCAGTTGTTTTAATTTCAACTTTATTAATATCTCTTTTGATTTTTCAGTATGTTCATTTTGGTGTTTAATTGAGAGTTTTTAACCTCTTCTTCTTCTAGTTTTTTTTAGTTGCATATCCACTTTATTGATCTGTTCTCCTTGTATCTTTTATTGATATGCCCCTATATATATTCCCTTAAAGAACAGCTTTGGTTGCATCCCACAAATTTTGGTATGTCATTTCATTGTTGTCATTATCTTTAAGGAAATTATTGTTTCTATTATTTATTCTTTGATCCACTTATTCTTTAGGATGAGATTATTTAATTTCTAATTAATTTTAATAATATGCTTCAACATCCCTTTATTGAGTATAATTTCAATGTATTGTAGTCTGAAAAGTGTGTTTAATATTTCTGCTTTTTTCATTTGTTTGTGAAGTTTTAATGCCCTAATACATGGTCAATCTTTGTGAAAGTGCCTGGTATAGCTGAGAAAAATGTATACTCCTTTCCATCCCCATTCAGTTTTCTCCAGATGTCCTCATTTCTAACTTTTCTAAAATTCTGTTCATCAAAAAATAAATTAAAGTAAAATTGTATCCATCTCCTTAACTTTTTTCTTATTTATTTTATGGTTAGATTTATCTAACTCTAAGAAGGGAAAATTGAGGTCCCCCACTAGTATAGTTTTGTATCTATTTCCTCCTATAATTCATTTAACTTTTCCTTTAAGAATTTGGATGCTATGCCATTTTGGTGCATATATGTATAGTGTAGTTATTACTTCATTGTACCTTTTAGCAAGATGTAGTTTCCCTGCTTATCCCTTTTAATTAGGTCAGTTTCTGCTTTTGATTTTTCTGAAATCATGCCTTTTTTATTTCAATTGAAGTATAAGATTCTGCTCCAGCCCTTTATTTTAACTCTGTGTGTGTCTTTTTTGTATCGTGTGTGTTTGTTGTAATCCATTCTACTATCCTCTTCTATTTTATGAGTCAATTCATCCTCTTCACATTCTTGGTTATCATTACTAACTGTGCATTTTCCTTTTTTTTTCTTTTTTTCTCTTTTTGCCTTGTCCTTTCTCAAAAGTCTATTTTGCTTCTGACCCCTGCCTCCCTATATCTGTCCACTATTTTATCACCTTTCCCCTCCTACTTCCCTATTAGGTAAGATCAATTTTTATATCCAACTCTGTGTGTGTGTATTCTTTTCTCTTTGAGCAAATTTAGATGAGAGTGAGGTTCAAGCATTACCTGCCACTCCCCATTTTCTCTTCCATTATAAAAGGTTCTCCTTTTGTGCCTCTTTTTTTGTGAAATTCCTTTCCCTATTCTATTTCTCCTTTCCCTCTTCTCCTCTTGCTTCCTTCTTTTTTACCCCTTAATTTTTTTCTGAGGAAATCTAAATATAATTGATTCACTTTTTTGCTCTCTGTCTATGTAGACTACTTTGCTTTTAGCTGTTTTGACATAGTTGTCTTTTTCTGAGTTTGTGTCTTGATTTTCCCTTTTGCTATAGTAGATTTTTGTGGTCAGACCCTTTTTTTTCTCATTAGTTCAGCCTATTTCTTGACTTTAACTTTATGTTAAAATTGCTAGGATAAGGGTAGGACTCTGTCTTAAGCTTCAGGTTTTTTAGCACTGCTATTTTCAGAGCTGGTTCTAGGTGTTTAGAAGTTTCAGTGCTTCCAGGGTCATGTGATCTGGGGAGAGATGTGGTCACTTCCCTTTAGGTGTGCTCTGTGGTCCTTCTTCAGGAAGGTCCCTGTTCCCTTGTGACCCAAGCCAACATAGCTCCTCAGAGTCCCTGATCTCTTGGGACTGAAAGTACTCCTCTTCACCCTGAAACTCCAACCTGGATGTGGGTATAGACAATGGAGTGGTCAAACAGTTCACTGTCTTGTGCCCAGTGCTAGTAAGGTGTCCCTTGTAATTTCTTTCTTTTTTATTAATTTATTTTAATTTATCACCAATCACTTACATAAGCTTATGAGTTTTAAATTTTTCTCCCCCTCCCTCCTCACCTCCCTTCCCAAGATGGCATGCAATCTGATATAGGCTATACATATACATTCCTATTAAACTTATTTTCACATTAGTGATGTTGTAAGGAAGAATTAGAACCAATAGGAGGAACAACAAGAAAGAGAAAACAAAACAAAACAGAAGAAAAGAAGAGCAAATAGTATGCTTCGATCTGCATTCAAACTCCATAGTTCTTTCTTTGGATGTGGATAGCATTTTCCATCATGAGACCTTTGGAGATGTCTTAGATCCTTGCATTACTGAGAAGGGCTAAGTCTATCAATGTTAGTCGTCGCACAACATGGCTGTTACTGTGTACAATGTTCTCCTGGTTCTGCTCACTTTACTCAGCTTCAGTCCATACAAGTCTTTCCTGGTTTGTTTGTTTGTTTTTTAAGTCCCCCTGCTCTTCACTTCTTATAGCACAATAGTATTCCATGTAATTTCTTTCTGACTAGTTGCCAGAGCTCCTTACCATCTCTGGACTGAGAGCTCAGGAAATTGCTGTTGCCATTTCCAAGCCCATAGCTGGTATGACTGCACATGGGATCCATACAAGCCCCACCCCAGTGTCACAGATCCCTTCTTCCAACCTCCTCAGTTGTCACAGACTGCAAAAATGTTTCCCCTTGACATTTTGTTGGCTCTGCCATTCCAGAGTCCGCTTTGAGGTGTTATTTTAAAGTTGTTTGGAGGGGAACTTTGGGAGAGCTCAGCTGTAGTGCTTCCTCTGCTCTCCCAGATTTCCTGTTAGAAATTTTAAAAGAAACATTTAATGGGCCAACCAGCAAAAGCTACCAGTTATGCCCTTTGAGTGTGTTATTATCATGGACAATTTGAATTTTGACTTGCATTTGATTTCAACAAGCAAAAACAAGGATTAACATAGATGGTTATGTGAAAAATAAGCTTCTAATTTTATGACTCTTCATTCAACAAATATTTTGGAGCATATATTATAATAAAAGTACTGTAATAGACCATGTGGGATGTGATGAGTGTAGATACAAATTTTTCTAACTTGTGAGATATGATCCTTGTCCTAGATTCACTATCTAGTGGACTAAAATAAATCCATCTATTGAGAAGGAAGATAAGCATTCGGTTTTTAATATAGACATAGTTTAAGAGTCTAAATCATTCTCATCAGATTGGCTGGTTCACTTATATTTCAGCAAGAGGGCAGGCATATAGGAAGCATCCATTTTGCCTGCTGTATAGATATGAATATTCTTCCCCTTATCTTAACGTGGTGTAAAGTTATAGTTAAAAGATTTTCTCCAAAATTCTTCCTTTTGGGAGTAAATTCTTTGTTTTCTCTTGACTTTGCTTGTGAAATTAGAGTGGAAGATCTTTGAAAAGTCCTACATACACAGATGTTTCCTATTATATGAAATCTTCAAGAATATGAAGGATCATTATACATTGAAGAGAAACAAGGTCTTTTTTAACCATCACAAAGGACAGAAAAGTTTTAACTAAAGTAAAGAAAGGAATTTGGGTTAGATAAAGAGAATATCTTATCATTTAAACCTTTCTAACTAGAGCATTCAGGACCTCCTGTTGTCAACATGCCTTCACCACATTTCTTAGCCTATCCAAGCTTTAATCATTCTTAGCCTATTCCATCTTACTTATACCCAGTTCAATTCCACATTTGTGTTCATTGCCACCACCTCTCTAGACTTAGTGCTACTTTTCTATAATATAACTTAACATTTATTCTTGTCATAATAATTTCATTGAGGCAACCTAAACTATACATGTAAGCTATTATTTTTATTCCACACTCACCTTTTAAAATAGGTGATAGAAATCTTACCATATAAAAATTTTAAATGAGGAAACTAAAGCTCAAGATGTTGCCTTACCTGAGATCACATAACAAGCAAAATGACAAAGTTAGGACTTGAGCCCAGAAACTGTGTCTCCAAGTTTAGCACTTTTACTGTAAAAGTAGATTTTTGAAAATCACCCATGGTACATGAAGTAACATCAACAACTCCATTCCTTCTGGGAAGATGCATGAGGGAGAGGGCTTTGTTGTGATAGTGCCTGACAAAGTAATCTTCGTTACCAGTGAGGAGAGAATTTGCCTGGTAACTTTGTAAATATAATTTTTCAAAGCCTGTTCCTGTACTTTCATTTCATTGCATTTAGCATATAATCCATCAATAAAAAAATACTTTTCAGCAATGATTTTTAATGAGAAGGTAATGAAAATGTCTAATAAACAGCAGCACATGGTGGAATCAGTAATAATGTTTGAATATTTAATAGACAAGTTTATACATTCTGAGTTGGAGAGATGTTCCTATACTCTTTCCTTTTGCTTTAATATTGGTAGTTCAGATTTTTCACCAGTTCCATAGAAATAATAATGTGCTGCCTCTCAATAGGCATACGCATCTACTACTATCATTTTGGTGCAAATGCTTTATTTTCTCTGCTGTGGTCTGTCTCTGTAGGTTATGATCTTATCATCAGCTTTCCCAGATGGAGCTGGGTCAGTCCTTTCAATATACTCTGCAGGTTTCCCATCTGAATGCTAGAGATATGATTAGTGTAGTGATTCAGCAGGTAAATCATTGGCCCTCTTCACTAAGTCATCCCTCAACCAGAACTTTACTACCCTCTTTGAAGAAGTAGGTAAAAAATTAAGATCCTCTTTATTGTCTCAGTAGTTTCATTTACTGCATGGATATCTTCATTCATCAATAAGATAATTAACTTTGAAGAACGCCATGAAAACACTGAGCGGACCTTAAATTTTTTTGAAAGTTTTCAGTGATTACATAAGAATCATCGGGTGACCCAGGGAAGCTGTAGCAAGTGTCATTTTATCATCTTCAGGACCACAGAACTCCCTAGTTGCCACTGTCCTCCCTAGTTTCATGGTACCTCTACATCCACCTATTTAGGAAGTTAAGAACAGAAGATCAATTAATGCCAGTGGTGGTCTAATAATTGCTAAGCAGTGCCAGCAATGTATAGAATACATTTGTTCTGGAAAGAAAGATATTTTCATTTTATAAAAGAGAGTTATGCTTTTCATATCTAGGTAAGTTCGTTTCTGTTTTCCAATGTGCCAAAGCTGCAAAGCTACAAGGCTCAAAAGAAAAAGAAGAGAAGAAAGAAGAAAAAAAGTCAAAAAATAAGAAATGCTTACAAGTCTAATACTAAGCATACCTGTTGAAAATTTCTGTAAGATTTTAAGGAAGTTATTTCAGGGCACAAGCTGCACATGGAGATGAGGTTCCAGTGTAGATTAATGGAATGTGCATTTAATGGAAGAAGCAGTAAAGTAGAATTTAGAAGATCCCTTTCTCTTCAACACTGGCTCTTTGAATCCTTTAAAAAGCCTCAGAAATGTGCATCCTATGTGACACCTGGCTATGTCCTCACATAAGTGCACCCCAGGGGATACCACCAGTAAACTCCAAATATTAGAAAGAGAGATAGGGAGGGAAGAAGGAAAAGACAGAAGAAGAGAGACAGACACAGAGACAGACAGATGGATAGAGACACAGATTCAGAGACAAGAACCAAAAAAAAAACAACCCTAGGAAAATAACTGCAAGATATAAATAAACATAAATCCAGCCTGTGCTGAGGCCAAATTGAAGTTGAACATGTAAATAAGAACCAAGGCAGAGACAATGTTTAGTTATTTCAGATGTATGAAGTGTTGTTTTGTCCCTAAATGCTATGGAGACATGAGGAAAAGAAATTCCCTGAATCCTTTTTTTATGTGTGCAAGATTTTCATATTTTAACTTAGGATATATGCACAATAAGGCTGTATTTAATATATATGTCCTTTAGTATTGGAAAATTGTGTTTTATAATGGAAATTATTTAGTATAAAACATAATTTAGCACCAAAGGAACCATAATTTTTTTGGAAACTCTTCACTAATCCAAAATGTGTGACTATGATCAGTTGCAGTAATGCACAGTTGAGATAAAATTAAAATGAAAGTTTATGAAAGCAAATCAAGTTGAAATGATTTAGGGTAAATTCTATTTCTTAGTTATTTTGATTCCTCTATTTTTGTCCCCCCCTTCGAGAAACTGCATTGTAGTGACTCAATCCTTTTCCCCTGGGGTAATTTCTTCCTGAATAAAGTGAAGTGACCACTAGCAGAATATCATTAAATATGGCACCTGTCCTTTCCTCTTCTTTTCTTTAAAGGAGCAATGTAATATAGAAAGTGGAAAAAACATGGGATTTGGATTCAGGTTCATAGGAATTGGGTTCCAATCCCTGCTTTACTTCTCTTCTGGACTCACTGTCTTATTATTGTTCTCTCCTCCCAAACCTTGGATCTTTCTAAGGTGCTTTTCATGCACACTCTAGTAGTACCTCCTAATTTCAGTCATTTCCTGTCTTCATATACCCATACTTGTGAGAGAGACTATGTATTCTTTCTATTTCAACTTCTATATTTGTTCTTCCAACATTTCAGGCTGCTTTCCATTTTTACTGGTCCAGCAAAATCACCTTTACACTGTAACTAAGGACCAATGAATAAATCAAAGAACCTATACTCTACTCTCATCTTCTTAGATTTCAGTGTTTGGCATTGTCCATACTCACTTTCTGGATACTTTCTTTGGTCTTAAATTCTTTGGCATTGTTCTGTCTTTGTTGGGTTTACACACATTCAACACACACATATTGAGCACTTGCTATGTGGAACAAACTGCTTAGCATAGGAGGAATACAGAGAAGAATTAAATATGATACCTGCCTTCAAGGACCTGCTTTCACCAATCAGTATTAATAGGAGGTGGAATTTTATAAGCATTACATGAAAGGCACAAATTTATCTTGAAAATTCGAAGTTGGAAGAAATACTTTTTAGCTGGAGTGATCAAGCAAAACTTTATAGGGAAGGTGGCATTTGAGTTAGGCATTGAAGGACAAGGGAGAATTTCTATAGGCAAAAATGGCAGAAAAGAGACCATTCCTGCTAGGGGACATAGTGTAAGCAAATGCATATAGGTAGGAAAGACTGATATGCAGTTGGTAAATACTATCAAGTACACGAAATCAAATAATAAAAAAATACAAAGGTCTAATCAGTCAGTTGGTCAGCAAACATTTATTAAGTGTTTATTATATCCACTTGGAAAATGTTCTGGTTGGCTTTGATGCTAGGTTTAGGACTTCGTGTTTATCCCAAGTAGAAGGCAGTTAATTGAAGATTTCTGAACAAGGAAATGTCATAATCATAATTCTTCTAGTTTCTTTTTTCTACCTTATTCTTTACTCCACAATATTCAGTATGAATATCCCCCAAAGAGTTTATGCTGAGTTGACTAATATTCTTTCCTTGCCCCCATTTGCTTGGAATACTATCATGTCTTCTTATATCCTCTATATATACATACCTCCCAAACTGTTCTTTTATACCCCTAATATCTCTTTGGCAGCTAGGTGGTGCAGTGGATAGAGTGCCAGGCCTGGAGTCAGGAAGACTCATCTTGGTGAGTTCAAATCTGGCTTCACACACTTACCAGCTGTGTGACCCTAGGCACATCACTTAATCCTTTTTGCATCAGTTTCCTTATCTGTAGAATGAGCTGGCTAAGGAAATGGCAAACCACTCTAATATCTTTGCCAAAAAAAACCAAAACCAAAAACAACAACAAAAAAACCAATCCAAGGGGTGTCACAAAGAGTTGGACATCATTGAAAGGACTCAATAACAACAACAACAAACTCTTTTTCCTTGTTCAGTCCTAAATTAATCACTCACATCTTTTAAATTTTCCATTAATTTTCCCATTGGATGCTGCCTCAAACTTAACTACACCATATTATGTCTATGGGCCTGGCCATGTTATAAGGAAGACCCAAGTTCAGGCTCTATCTCCATTATATACTGGCTTGTGTGATCATGGAAAAATCAATTAACTTTTCAGGGTCCTGGGTAGCTCTGTAAGACTATAAATTTTAGAGTTCATAATCTGTATTAGTGGAGGGATCTTCCATACTAAACATTCTCAATTATGATGAAATCATAGGTTTGACCCCAAAATTAAAAAAAAAATAATTGAAAACAGATTCAGATTCAGCATGGAAAAACAGAGGTTTTTAGGTTTTCCTGTTTTTACCACTCAAACACTACCAGCACAGTCATCTTATTCCAAGTCTGAAACTTCAGAGTAATCTTCAATACTTCCACCTTCCACAGAAGCCCTTTTCTTCTGAAAAATTATTTGAATTCCCCTATTTCATTTGCTGCTAAATTCCTTGTCAAGGTCCTAATTACTTCATTCCAAATCTTTCCTATTTTCAAGGCTCAGTCCATTCCAAACTGTTCTTCAAACCTGTACAAACAACAATTTTGTACATTTGCCAGCTGCGCCATGTTATTTTATGACCTGAAGCTTTCTAATTGTTTTCCCTTTCCTTCCTGACCAAATATAAACTTCTGCCTATGGCTTTCAATGATGTCTAACAGTTAGCACAACACCCACTTTCTCTACTCATTTTTTCAGACCTTTGTTCTTATCTAGATAATCCTGCCTTCTTCCTGCCCCATGTTCTTACCCCATGTTTAATCTGTTTCCTGCTTCTTTGCCAAATCTGTCCTAAGCATATCAGCAACCTCCTTCCCTTTTGCCAAAACTCCCTTCCTATATTTAAACAGCATCTTCATTGAAATGATTCTGTTCACCGCCAGCCAATGTCTAACCCACTAATGTAATCCAGTTTACTACTTCCCTTTCATTGCAGTAATGATTGTTCTACTTTTCTGTGTATGTGAGTATGTAATTCTGTAATATATAATGCATTTTTGTATGTGGATCAGTGTTGTTTTTATTTTGCCCCGTCTTTACTACCCTATTAAAAGCAAAGATTATATGGGGGGATTCCCCTACATATCTCCAAGTGAGGGTAGCTAGATGGTACAGTGGGTAGAGTGCCAGGGCTGGTGTTAGGAAGACCTGAGTTCAAGTCTGGTCTTAGACACTTATTAGTTGTGTGACCCTGGGCAAGTGACTTATCCCTGTTTACTTCAGTTTCCTCATCTGTAAAATGAGCTAGAAAAGGAAATGGCAAACCACTCTAGTATATTTGCGAAGAACATCCTCAAAAAAGGGGTCATGAGGAATCAGACAAAACTGAAAACAACAACAAGACCTGGCAAATCTCTGATTAATGGAGTGCTTTGAGTATTCGATATGTAATCCTCTATGCAGGCATGATGCCATGTTAGGAAAATTGCTTATCATTTGATTTCCTCGAAGCTGCTGAAAATGCCAGAATCATCAGGAGAAAACCACAATGATGACATCATTTCTACCAATTTAACCTACATAAAAAGCCTCAAATTGTATTCTTCATCATTAAGATATAAAAGATAATGGAGAATACTTGTTTTTTTCTCCTGTGGATTCAAGGAAGTCTGTAGGACACATTTAGTCTCATTGCAGCAAGATTCCCACCTGGCACTACTTCTACTGAGTACGTAAAAGGTGATCCACAGTAGGTTTACAAAGAACATGAAAAAATTACTGGTTTCTTCCCACTTGTGACTAAAATAGTACTATTGACTTGCTACTACGTGGGGGCAGTGAAGGCAAGGGAGGGGCATGGAGGCCCAGCATAAAAATGATATTAGTGCTGAATGCCAGATTAGCAATGTTGGTTTGGATCATAGCACTGATTTTAGTTTAGTTGTTTTTATAGTATTCTGATTTATTCTATTTTTTAATTTAAGTTCTTAGAAATGTTAGCTCTGAAGGCCAAAGATGATATATTTATGTCTATGAACAGAAAGAAATAATGCTTATTTCTTTCAAAGGGAAGAATGAAGTCCGCAACACATATGGAAAATAATCATTTCCTATAGCTTGCTGAAGTTAAGTCCAACATCAAGTTAGCATTTTTTTAATCAGTAAATATACACTAGAGAGTGTGACAATAAGGCATGTGTGCCAAGAAAGCACAAAGCCTTTTAGCGTAATCAATAAGCATTCATAAAATACCTACTAGGTGCCCCTAGTACTGAGATTTATCCTGGGGATTATAGACAAAAATGAGAGAGTGAAATAGTCCCTTCTTTACAAATAGCATGTATTCTATTGGGATGGGAGGAGAGACATTTTATCTATTCTGATGTAATTTTATACTTTTGTGGATCAGTGATCTCAGTGGTGTCAGTATACACACACACACACACACACACACATATTCATAGAGGATTCCTCCAGTGCTCTGACAGCCCTCCTCTGGGCTTTCCATTCACTATCCCTTATTCTCATAATGTCATTGGCCCATCTTCATTTGTTATCACACATGTCTTTATTTATGATATCTTTGACTCATCTTGAGTACAACGTTGTTGGTGATGTGTTGTTATACTCACCATGTACCTTTCCATTGCTATCTGGGTAACCTGTGATTTATGTTCCTCTGATATAATGGTTTTCTATGATTTATAGTTATATAGTATCACTGGGAAAATATTAACAATGAAGAGTTGGACTTTTGTGGCAGCAATCACTTTGCAGTTATTGGAAGTGCTACACAATTTCCCAAATGCAATCCAATCTGAGTTCTTTTTATTTAATTCACAGCCATTTCATTGTCCTTTTTTGGAGGGCAGAGGAACCAGGACAACAGTAACTGGCTGGGCATAAATGAGATTTTCAACGCAGCAGCAAATGCAGCAGCTAAGTTGTATATCATAGTTGGCCAAGAACAGGAAGCTTTGTGAGGGTGCTTTATCAAAAGGATACTTAAGAAGGAAATGAACCAAGACAAGTGCCAACTGGGACAGAAGGTATTGACAGATGAAGGATGGAAAACAAATCTGGTAAGGAGGTGAAGAGGCCTAAACGCCTCCTAATGTAAAATTTCCACAGTTAACTACCTCTGCATAGTTCAAGGAGAGAAGAAAAAGGTTATGTGACTTAAAGGATATTATCTAAAATTAGTCAAAGGTGGAGGAAAGAAACAGCCTATGAAAACCTCATCTTTATACCAATTTTATGAGAATAGTCTTTACCTGAATCAAAGGTATCTTTGATGAAAATGTTAAAAAGAAACATGTTGAGGCAATTTTAGCCTCAACTGTTAGTACTAGTTAAAATTCTCTGAGAAATGGCGAAGAGTTAACATCTGTAGTTCGAATCCCACCTGTCACTTACCACCTACATAACCTTGGGCAAATCACTCATCCTTTCTAGTCATGGGTTTCCTCATCTATAAAATAAAAGAATTAGATTACACAGTCTCTGAGATCCTCTCTAAACCTATGACTCTACTCTTGTCTACTCCCCATTTTTTAGAGGTAACAAATTATTAAATCAATTTGCAATAAACTCTGTGATTTCATCAGTATTTTCCTTCCCTTTTTGTTCTTTCTTCTAATTTCATGTTGATTTCTTCACTTAATCAAAGGTATACAGACAACTGATTATAAAATGGCTGCAGTTTCCACAAGTGTTTCCTATCCAATCTTTTGCCTTTTTGTTTTCTTGGTGGTTATTAAATATTTGGTTTTACATTTTCTTCTGAGAAAATGCATTTGTGACATTCAGGTTTTTGGCTTCTTTAATTTCTTGGTCCAACATAGTTTTAATAATAATAGTAATAACTATTTAAGTTTGATATATCATTTCACATGAGCCTCACAGCAAACTAAGGAGATAGGTGCTATAGTTATCCCAGTTTTATAGGAGAAACTGAGGCAGACACAGGTTAAGTGACTTGCTTAGGGTCACGCAGCTCATAAGAGTCTAAGACTGTATTTGAATTCAGGTCTTCTTGACTCTAGGTCTAGCACTTTATTACCTGCATCACTTTTATACTGAAGTCACTGAGTATCAATCTTTCCAAATTTTTTCAAAAATTTTCTTTACTTCTTCATCCTCTGCCACAAATGATGGTAAATATTCTACAGTTGCTTTTAGCCTCATCTTGTTTTATGTTCATCATGAGCAGTGAAAAGTGATATTAGAGGGGGAGCTAGGTGGTACAGTGGATAGAGCATCGGCCCTGAAGTCAGAAGGACCTGAGTTCAAATCCAGCCTCAGACCAAAAACTTGATACTTACTAGCTATGTGACCCTGGGCAAGTCACTTAACCTTAATTGGCAAAAAAAAAAAAGACAATCGAGATTAAAGATTATAGGATGCAGAAATCATCTAACACACCCTCATCCCCATTTACAGATGAGGAAACTGAAGCCCAGGAAGACTGTGACATGCCTAAGTTCACACGTGTATTAAGGAACAGAGCAGAGATTATGGCTGTATCCACTTACCCTCAATCCACTACTCTTCCATTGTAATGCTTCATATGAAGAGGCAGATAGGCAGAGGTATGCTGGAGCCAGCTCATGAGAACCCTGAGAGGTTGTCAATGTGACCATTTTTACCTCAGAAATTGGCAAATGCTACAAATCAAGGCTTGATTTTTTGTTTATTGGTTATCATTCTAGCCGTAAGAAAGTGATGGAGAAAATATTAATAATGCAGATTAAATTTTAAAGTGTATTCTGCTTGTTTTTCTTTTTTTCAGAGCTGGTTGGTAAACATTTACCAATACACCTCTGAATATAGGGAAAGGGGAAAGAACGCTGAATTAGGGGTCAGAAGATCTAGGTTAGAACTGAGCTCTACTCTTTCCTACCTCTCGGGCTTCTGTTTTCTCATCTGTACAATGAGGTATGCGGCAGCTAGGTGGCACAGTAGATAGAGTACCATCCTGGAGCCAGGAAGACTCATTCTCCTGAGTTCAAATCTGACCTCAGGCACTATCTAGCTGAAGTGGTTTCCCATTTCCTTCTCTAGCTCATTTTACAGGTGAGGAAACTGAGGCAAACAGGGTTAAGTGACTTGCCCAGAGTCATACAGCTAGTAAGTGTCTGAGGCCACATTTGAACTCAGGAAGATGAGTCTTCCTGACTCCAGGCCTGGCATTTTATCCACTGCACCACCTAGCTGCTAAAGAGATATTAGGGATATAAAAGAACAATTTCGTGTGTGTGTGTGTGTGTGTGTGTGTGTGTGTGTGTGTGTGTGTGGCAAAGATACTAGAGTGGTTTGCCATTTCCTTAGCCAGCTCATTTTACAGATAAGGAAACTGATTCAAAGAGGATTAAGTGATGTACCTAGGGTCACACAGCTAGTAAGTAAGTGTGTGAGGCCAGATTTGAACTCACCAAAATGAATCTTCCTGATTCCAGGCCCAGCACTCTATCCACTGCACCACCTAGCTGCCCTTAGTAGAAATTAGAGTAGGACTTTCATGGCGATTCCTTAGCATAATTCATCAAAATGCACTTCCTGACGTATTTCTTACTAATGAAAACAAGGCAGCCCTATAGAGTGGACAGAGACCTAGCCTTGGTCAAGACGATCTATGTTCCAATCCCTTCTCTCTTACATGCTTGTTATATGACCCGATGAAAGCAATCTCAGTGTCTGGACAGCTTTCTAAAACATAATTTGCAGAGAGGGTACACATTTGCATTAGAGAGGGAATTTCCTTAATGAGAACTCTCTATGGATGAAACTGCAAGCTGTGTTTTTAAAGGGAGAGGGAAGTTTATTTTCCTATATTTGTAAGATAAAATGGAGCCTGTAAATTTTCTTATTAAGGAATGATACAGCTTTCTATGCTCATTTGATCAAAAAATCCACACTGAGTTTCATCCCATAATTTCCTTGAAATTAAAATTTAAAGGAGTGGAGCCAAGATGGTGGAGTGAAAGCAGTGACTTGCTTGAGCTCTCCCCCAAACCCCTCCAAATACTCATAAAAAATGGCTTTAAACAAATTCTGAAGCAGCAGAACCCACAAAAAGACAGAGTGAAACAAATTTCCAGCCCAAGACAACCTGGATGATTGATCAGAAAGGTGTATCGCGCTGGGCTGGGAGCGCAGCGCAGTGTGGCGCAGGCCAGCAAACCTGGAGCAGGCCTCAGAGGACTGAGTCGCAGGCAGCTGTGGAGGTTTCCAGACTCCTCAATCCACCAACGCCAAACACAACTTAGAAGGTCAGTGGGAAAAGTCTGTTTCTATCTGGGGTCAGAGAGGAAGGCGGGGTCTCAGCTCCATTCCCCAAGAGCCTGGCCCTGGGTGGGGCAGCTGCTTCCCAAGCTTCCAGCCCATAGACTGAGGGAGAATCCAGTGGCTGATCAGAGAGGGATTGCAGGGATCTCTTTGCCAATGCTGAGGCAGGAATCTCTTGCTTTGCCCGTGTGTGGATCTGGGTCACAGTTCTGGGCAGTGCTGGGGTGAGGAGGAGCTGGCTGGTGGAGCTTGTAGTGGCTGTGGAGAGAACCCCTCCTCACAGTTACAGGACAGAAAGGAATACTTGTGGTCACAGGCCAGGAAAGGAGTAAACACCCGCCCCTTATCATACCACCTTGGAAGAACTGAAAATTTACAGGTCCCTACAAGTATCTCTGAAAACAGCTGTACAAACCCCTGAAGCTTGGGACAGTACATTCTCCACATTGGAAGCAGACTCTTACCTTAACAAAGAGTTTAAAACTCAAGTAATTGGATCATGAGCAAGCAGCACAAAAAGAGTCAGACTATATTATCTTACTTTGGTGAAAAGAAGATCAAAATATACAACCAGAAGACAACAAAGTCAAAGCTCCTACATCCAAAGCCTCCAAGAAAAATATGAATCAGTCCCAGGCCTTGGAAGAGCTCAAAAGGGATTTTGAGAAGCAAGTAAGGGAAGTAGAGGAAAAACTGGGAAGAGAAATGAGAGTGATGCAAGAAAATCATGAAAAACAAGTCAACAGCTTGCTAAAGGAGACCCAAAAAATACTGAAGAAAATAACACCTTAAAAAATAGCCTAACCCAAATGGCAAAAGAGGTCCAAAAAGCCAATGAGGAGAAAAATGCCCTAAAAAGAAAAATTGGCCAAATGGAAAAGGAAGTCCAAAAGATTACTGAAGAAAATACTTCCTTAAAAATTAGAATAGAGCAATTGGAAGCTAGTGACTTTATGAGAAATCAAGACATTGTAAAACAAATCCAAAAGAATGAAAAATTAGAAAACAATGTGAAATATCTCATTGGAAAAACAACTGACCTGGAAAATAGATCCAGGAGAGAGAATTTAAAAATTATTGGACTATCTGAAAGCCATGATCAAAAAAGAGCCTAGACATCATCTTTCAAGAAATTATCAAGGAAAACTGCCCTGATATAGTAGAACCAGAGGGCAAAATAGAAATTGAAAGAATCCACAGATCTCCTCCTGAAAGAGATCCCCAAAGGAAAACTCCTAGGAATATTGTAGCCAAATTCCAGAGTTCCCAGGTCAAGGAGAAAATATTACAAGCTGCCAGAAGGAAACAATTCAAGTACTGTGGAAACACAATCAGGATAACACAAGATTTAGCAGCTTCTACATTAAAGGACCACAGGGCATGGAATATAATATTGGAGGGCAAAGGAGATAGGATTACAACCAAGAATCACCTACCCAGCAAAACTGAGTATAATCCTTCAGGGGAAAAAATGGTCATTCAGTGAAATAGAGGACTTTCAAGCATTCTGATGAAAAGACCAGAGCTGAATAGAAAATTTGACTTTCAAATACAGGACTCAAGTGGAACATGAAGAGGTAAACAGGAAAGAGAAATCATAAGAGACTTATTAAGATTGAACTGTTTACATTCCTGCATGGAAAGATGATATTTTAACTCATGAGACCTTTGTCAGTATTAGGGTAGTTGAAGGAAAAAAATTATATGTATGTATATATAGATAGATAGATAGGGCACAGGGTGAGTTGAAGATTAAGGGGTCATATCTGGAGAATAAAATTAAGGGATGAGAGAGGAGAAGAAGAAAGGGAGAGGTAGAATGGGGTAAATTATCTCACAAAAAAAAACAGAAAAGTTCTTACAGTGGAGGGGAAACGGGGAAGGTGAGAGGAATGAGTGAATCTTATTCTCATAGGATTTGGCTTAAGGAGGGAATAACATACACATTCAATTGGGTATGGAAATCTGTCTTACCCTACAGGAAAATGGGGGAGAAGGGGACAAGAGAGCAGGGGATGATAGAGAGGAGGGCAGATTGGGAAAGGGTAATCAGAAGTAAATACTTCTGAGGAGGGACAGGGTCAAAAGAAAGAATAGAATAAATGGGAGGGCAGGATAGGATTAAGGGAAATAGAGTTAGTTTTTCACAACATGTCTACTATGGAAGTGTTTTGCGTAACTGTACATGTACAACCTATGTCAAGTTGCTTGCCTTTTCAGTGAGGGTGGGTGGAGAGGGAGGAAGAGAGAAAATTTGAAACCTAAAGTTTTAAAAACTTGTTTAAAAAAATGTTTTCACATGCTACTGGGAAATAAGAAATAGAGGAAATGGGGTACAGAAGTCTATCCTGCCCTACAGGAAAATAGAAGGGGAAGGGGATAAGAGAAGGGGGGAGATAGAAGATAGAAGAGAGGACCGACTAGGGGAAGGGATATTCAGAATGCGTGCCATCTTGGGGTGGAGGGGAGGGATGAGATGGGGTGAAAATTTGGAATTCAAAAACTTGTGGAAGTGAATGTTGAAAGCTAAAAATAAATAAATTTGTATCTAAAAAAGAAATTAAATTAAAAAAATTAAATGTCAGCTTAAGCTAGAAGGCATTTCATTGCTAAGAGGGACCAAATATGACTGATCTGTGTAGTTTAGATATACGGGTGATTCAGTAACAGTTGAAAGTGGTATAAAACCTGAAGGGCCAGGGTGCCCCATCTCCAACAATGTGAAACCAGTTCTTTTCCTAAAAGAAAAGGAATCTATCCTCCAAATATGTTTGGTATAAGGAGCTAAGTGTCACCCAGCTCTTAATGCAGCTTCTGGGTGTCCACAGGCCAAGTTGATGCAGTTTCCTATTCACCTAAGGGCATAAAAAACCCCACCATGTGGAGTGTAACTTGGAGGATGTCCCAAGGCTGGGTGTCACTGCACTCTGCCCTCTAACTAAACTTGTTTTTATAGGGAAGAGGACATCCATTCAAACTGAGTGCTATATCCTTGTTAAATATCTTTTCTATGCTATGCCTAAGTAAACCTTTTGTTAACTGTTGCATTATCCTTGAGTTTTTAGAGTTTCCCCTAAGCTAGCAGGGGATCAGCCTAAGACCTAGTGAGGTAAGACAGTTAAAAGTCCATTTAGGTTGGTCATTGTTAGCACTTGGCTAGACCTGATTCGAACAAGGAAGGAGCAGCTGCAGAAAGATGAAGTTGGTAGAAAGAAGAATTTTGCCGACTTTGCAATTTTACCCAGTACTAGCCCTGGCACTAGGTAGTGTGACTTTTCCCATGTTCAGTATGTTTCAGGTGTGGTGATAATGTAGCTCTTAGCTTTTTGGTTATAGGCAAGCATTATGTCCAATTTTGCCAAAGTGAGTGGTATAATGACTACCTCTCTATTTTGAGATATGAACCCTAGAGAGATACAGTACTCCTGTTAACATGGAAATAATGGTGTATACATTCAGGTGTGCATATTTAGTTTACTTTCATTCTGCAATACCCACGGGATACACTGTGCCCGTCTGATAAGGGAAGGTTGATTAAGACTGTCTTTGTTTTCGCCTCCCTATCATGAGGCCTTATTTGGGCTCCCCATGGGGCACCATCTCAATCTACTGTTGTCCCATGTTGACAAAGAATGAAACATCCATTCTTCTTATCTCCAATTTTATACTGAGACCTAGAGTTCTAGCTTGGCCCCCTCTTCTCCATTTCTACTTTGAATTTTTGGGACCTTTTAGTTGGTCATGACTTTACCTATGAGATGGTCCCTTTCTATGTAGCCTAGGTTTGCATGGCTCTGGCAAATCTTGTTAGAATAGATAGGATGAGCCTTGGGAATATGGCAAGAATATTGCCAAGGAAGTGAAAGCTTTACAAAAATATACACAATATTTTGTTTGCTGAGTGTTTCTGGGAAGAACTTCCCAAATGGGAGTTTTGTCTTTATGATAGATATAGTAAAGCTTTCTAAAACTGCAGGGTAGTGTGAAAACACAAGTGTTGAGAGTGATACAAACAGGGTAGTTACCTGAACATGTACAGGTACAGACTTGGAGCCTTTGGGGCCTTACGTTTGACTTCCCAATACAGTATCACACTAAATATTTCATGCATATGGGATCACTTTTGTATGGGCTTTTTGTTAGATTGTCTCTTTCTGAAAATGAGTTCTCTCTTATCACTTTAACAATGGATTTTATTTTCTTTTTGTTGCATTATGGCATCCTCTTATATTACTATCCTGTTATTTTCATCATGACCCTTTTTTATTCCTGTATGTAGAGGTACCCTACTTAATATTTCAGGACCTTATTAGGCCCACTGATCACCACGAGTCACACAATTACCAGGATCCTGAAAGTTCTAAAGCTATTATTAATAGTAATATCATCCTAATAACAAGACAGATTTTAGGGACTTCTTTAATTGTGGTTGAAATGATATTGGGTAGTCTTATACAAAATGTTCTAAGATTCATGTTAATCAAGTGTCCTGTCACTACATCAATTTCTGGGCAGTTGCCATGAGATTTTTGCATAGAACTTTTCCCTTTCATTGGTAGACTCTCTAAGTTGAACGAGCTTGATAACAGAAGCATCTGGTTTCAACTTTTTTTTTCTGCTCTGAGTTTACCAGAGGGATTTTTATAATGACTCTGTTCAGTTCCATTTTCATTTTTCAGTGTCATACTCTTGGGGGGGGGGTAGTCTCAAGTTTAACTTTTGTGACCTGCTGAGCCATTTAGCAGAACTAAAAATAAAACAATAAATTTCTAGGCATTAGTTTGTCAGTTAATTTATCATATTAGGTCATGCATATACTTTAACATTTAAATCCTCATCCTATATGGGTGTCAAGGATTCACTGAAGTAAATTCAACAGTATCATGCTGGTTCCTACAAAGACTATATTTGTATTTTTAAACTGCCTTTGATGGTGTTGCTGCTAGATCTGGGTTCCATTTATAGTCAAGACAATCACAGATTTAGCATGTAGAAATATGCACTTAATTTTTTCTCTCTCAGAAAAATAGTGGTGAGCAAGTCAGGACAATGGAAGTCTGGAGTAAAGGACCTATTATAAGGGCCATCCTGTGGCAACTTCCTGTCCGTTATACACTGTTTACAGAACCTGGAACCTAGATGAGGAGTGGGGAACATTATTACTACTATACCATATTGCTGCTTCTACTCCACACCCTCTTTAGAACTAGGCTTTAAATAATAACCAAAAGTACCTTGAATCAAGAATCCTCCATCTTATAAAACTTAACTGAACTCAGATGGGAACCAGCAGACTCCAAATGCACATTTAACCTTGAATATAAAAATAATTTGCAGGATGAAGAAATAAGGTGGAGAAAGGGAGGATCATTTTGCAAGTAAATATAGATTTGTTTAATTAGAATAGTTTCTGAGTACAACGTAATGCATCCAAACCTTTGAGTAATTCTTGTTTGGAAACCGTGAGAACACAAATGATGCTTTTATGCTGGAGCAGGGAGCGAATGTGCTGCCCACGGAAGTACAGGCCTCATAGTACTAACTGCAATAATAGTCACAGCGTAGGCAGGTGTTATGTGAGCTTCCCAGCCGTGCTTTTCTGATGCAGTAGGTCATCAAGAAAGGGCTGATCATTTCATTTTTCGGGCAGTTTCCATTAACAGGAATTTAAGCACAGTTTTCCAAAACCTCCAGAATAATGTTCTTTCTTAGAAAAACACTTTAAATTTCCACATGAATTTGCATCAATTATAATCTGAAGTTCTGTACTGACATAACCAATAGGGCCTACCACAAAAGTGGAATTTTATTTTTTTAGATTCTTAGTTGGTCTCTTGATATTAGAGTGCCCATGACACAAATCTTTTTCTTCAATTCCTTCCTAAAATCCCTTTGCATCTGCACAACAATAACATTTTTGTTATATAGTCTCAGAAATCTCCATGTTTATTGATTTCATTAATAGCTTGAGGGCATTTGGACCAAAAATAATATGATATCGTAGCATTCTAGATATGGAAATGATCTCCTTAAAGAACATTGAGTCCAGATGCCATCTTCAATTATGAAGGAAATTATGGAAATCTATGAGCACTGGTGATTGTAGCATTGTCCCTTCAAATATATTAATATCAATACTTCCCTGACTCGGTATTCTTCTCAAAGACTGGTAGAAATGAAAGCAGCATGTATTTTCTTCACGTAAAACAGTAGGAGATATCAGCCACTCTTTCACTTATTTTACAGATGAGGTAACTAAGGCCCAGAGAAATTTAGTGACCTGGATATGGGCAGAATAGTTAATGAAAAGTAAGGCCTTTTGGGCCTTACTCCACCATCCTGAGGAAGTCTGGGCCTTAACACCCACTGTGTAGCTGTATTCTCCTGATTGTCTTGTCTCCTGCAATTAGACTGTGAACTCCTTGAGAGTAGGAACTATCTCACTTTTCAAAACTCAGTGCAATACTTGGCTCATAGTAAGTGCTTAATAAGTGCTTTTTAGTTAATTAATTAATCAAGTAGCCAGGGAGTCCAGATCACTTTAAATTATACCATAGTGCCTTTGGAGGCTCAGATGGAAATATAGTCTAATTATCCCATATTAAAAGGATATCACTCTTATATTTTCCTTAAAAACACTTCTTGTGAACATTACAAGATAATCATAGAATCTTAAAAATGAAAGATACCTCGAGAAATCAGTAAGTTTAGAACTTGACCTACAATTAGTAGTAGTTAGTAATAATTAATGGTTCAATATTAATAAATTGAAACTATGCAATGTTAGAAGTTTGTTTCCTCTTAAAAATCAGCAAGGCACAGACACTCCACAATTTATCTCATCGTTAGTCCATTACAATATTTCATCTCCTAAATAATCAAGACAGTCTTCACTGAGTGGTCAATTTATGACTATTTAGTTCAGTTAGTTAGAATTCTATGTTAAGTCATGGATTTACCTCCTATGTGAGCCAAGAGATTTAATTGTATCTATAGCTCTCGATTTCACCATCAACTTCCACCAATTGGGTGAAATTGTTCAAAATGGGAACTGAGTGAGAGAAAAGGGGTAAAGACAAAACCTGTCACTTCAATGATACCGATAATTCCTAAGTAAGCGACACCTTGAACCAATGCAGGTTGGCCCCAGGGTTTGGTGAGAGCATTGATACTACTTTTGAGGAGTTGACCATAAACTGGTAATGTTAGGCGTATGTGTGTATGTGTGTATGTGTGTACATGTATGTATGTATGTATGCATATATATACACACATACATATACATACATATGCATATATATAAATCCAATAAGACATTATTATCATTATTGTTGATAATTATTATTCCATAAAAGTGGCATAAAGGATATTATCAGAGAGATATATGATGAAAATATAGATGTTCCAGTCAGGTAGAATGAAGGGGAGTGGAAAACACATGAGTTGGGCTTTACTTGAGTATTTAATAATCTCCTAATAATTTCCTTGCCCTTTTTCTATGCCCTTTCTAGCCCATCCTCTACCCAGCTACTGATAGTCCTAAAGCGCAGTTTTCTGACCGTGTCACTCCCCTGCTCAAAAAGTTATAGAGGCTCCCTATTGCTTCTAGGATCATATATAAACTTTTCCACTGGGCATTTAAAACCCTTCACAATTGGTTCCAACCTACCTTTCCAGCCTTTATTACACATTACTCCCTTTCATTCACTCTATAGTCCAACCTTTTTGTTCGTCACACGTATTTTATTCCTTTGGTCCTATGCCCAGGCTACCCCCAGTCCCTGGGCTGCACTCTTCCTCACCCCTACATCTTAGAATAGTTAGCTTCCCTGAGTGCTCAGTTCAAATGCTAAATAATAATAACGACAACAACAATAATAATAACATAGTGCTTATCATGTGCCAGGCACTGTCTAAGCTCTTTTCAAGTATTATCTCATTTCATCCTCACAATCACCCTTGGAGACAGATCCTTTTATTATCCCCGAGTAACTTGCCGGAGTTCCCTCAGCCATAATTGTAAGGGGCTGGATTTGAATTCTAATCTTCCTGACTCCAGGCCCTAGGTAATGTCTTTATGAGCTCTTTCCTTATCTTTCCCTTCCTCTATATCATATTGCATTTAATTTGAATATGTTTTGGATGTACATAGAGGTATACCTGTCATTTTCACCAAAGGAGTATCACATCCTTAAATGCAGACACTATTTCAGTTCTCCAACTCCAGAGACAGTGGTTTTTCTGCTGTATCTCCTGAGCCTTCTCATCCTATGTGAGCCTCAGCCATATCTTTTCATTGATCAAATACTGAAGATTCCACCACCAGCACCACTCACCATGTGCTAAGGGCCTTATTGTGCCTGTGGCTCTTTTAATCTCTCAGGGCTATCAGTGTAACTCTTGGGCTCTCATTCATACTCTTTAATTAGCCTCCCTCTTCCCCAGGAAATCCAGGTGTTCAGTTCTATCTTCTATGCCACTTACATTCAAGCCATCTTTGATATTATGAAGCAATGTACTTATTCCCACCTTTGACTTTTCATTGCCCTGCAATTTCAATTTCCACTTTTCTGAGGTCATGGGGTCCTTGGTAGACAGGTAGTACAGCTGGCATAGAAATCACAGTACCTGGGTCCAGATATTATCTCAGGTACTTATAATAATAGCTAGCACCTATATAAATAGAGTTTTACAAGTTATACCTTAGTTTATCTTCACAACAACTAAAAGGTGGGAGCTATTATTATTATTCCCATTTATAGATGAGGAAACTGAGGCCAGTAGGTTAAAAGACAAATAATAGGCATCTAAAGCTAGATTTGAACCCAGGTCTTCCTGAGTCCTCTGTCTTGATAAGGTGATTTTTCTTATAAGAATCAGGCATATGGTAGGATATAATCATTATAATAATTAAACATGAATTGTTGCTGCATTAATAACCTATTTCATTTGAAATTAACAGCGCACACATGCTGAAGTGATCTATGGTTTACAAAGTGCTTTCCTCACAACCAGTCCATAATGGACATTTTGTTGTTTTTGTTTAGTCATTTTAAGTTGTGTCCGATTCTTTGTGACTCCATTTGGGGTTTTCTCGGCAAAGATACTGGAATGGTTTGCCTATAAGCCACTTAATGCGTTAGTCTCTATTTTTACTCTGACTGCAATAATTGATTGCAAATTTCACATTTACAGAAAATTTCAGAATTTTAACACATTCACACAAAGAACATATTAAAAGAATAATCCAACTTAAACATATCTTACTATTCAATCTCCAGCTCTCTGTTATAACGATTCCTTACATTATTTAGAGCATGTATTCTAAGACCATCAATGCACATTCATAGTTATGTGAGACTAAACTGTTAAAGCTTTGAGCTGATAAAATTGGTTCTCTTTTAAACCTCCCCCCCAAGAAAAATTAAAGTGTTTTTATTTAAACTACATTCAGGCATATATAATGGGCATGTTAAGAGCATTTAAAATGGATATATAACTTGTTACTTGCAACTGCCTTTTAAAAATATATTCTTAAACATTTATTTTATCTGCTCTCTACTTATCTCAGTATCCTCCCACCTTAAATTTTAGTTTACATAAATCTTTTCTGTGAAAATGTTCTCCTTTCAGTTATTCTGGCTGTTTTCCCATTGCTTGAAAACAACTGGGAATTGAGGGCAGAGAAAGAATCTTTTTTTTTTTCACTTTGAAAGATAACTGGTCAAGGCAGAAGTGGATTGTTATCTCACATGGTTTATGTCAGTATCCTGGCCTGTGGCATGAAGGAGACTCAGACCTGTAGAAACTGAATTAGCTCTTACTGCAAACGATGACACCGGACTGTGAGTAGATGAGCTTAGTTTTATGGGTATGATATTAGGTGGTATTATGTATTAGGTGGAGGATATAAGGAAGAGGAAGAGTGAACCTCACTATTGATAATTATAGACTGGCTGGAATTGTGGAGTTTTACAGTAGTTTGGTTGTCTTCAGAAATAAATTCAGATCCAAGTATGCCTCCAGGGTTCTGATATGGAAGTATCACCCCCAGGATATCATTCCTTTGGAAGATGGTCAAGGTCTACAGATTCAGATCTGGATTTCCACTCTACCTGAACATATTGTGAATTGTGGCTATGTATGGTACCTCACCAAGGGCTAGAGATCAGTCTTCTGGTCTGAGACATCCAGAAGTTGCCTCTAACTTTGTCTCAATAAACTCATTGGTAGTTTGAGATCCTCTTTCTAATGGCCTGAACATTTGAGGAAGTGGGTTTTAAAAAGGACATAATGAAGGAAAGAATGTATATGAGGTACAGAAAGAGAGATGGATGATGCAAGGAGTGGGCCATCGTTGATATCTTTGGAAATTTTGTAGTTATTCCACATACCTCTCCACTTCCACTTCTCACATGATCATGAATGTGGAGACTACCTACCCACTGTATAAATTAAAGAGTAACCAAAGAATGTTGCCTAGGATAAAGTCATCACACATCACTATGAATCACCATTAACATCTTTTTAGACTCTAATACTGCTCCTTTCCCTTCCACAGACAGATAATTCAGAAATGACTCCCATTTTTCTGTCCGTTCAAATATAATCAGTTTCATTTTTGATGAAATGAAATATTTACCATGTGTAGTGTTCACTATGATTAGCACTTTATGACTTTTTTTATTGAAGAAAGTATTAATTATATGTAAGTATGATGCTTCTATATGTTGAAGTCTTTAAGATTTAGCCTTTTTGTTTATTACTCCTGTGCCATGTTTTTCAAACATAGTAATCACCATTCTACCCTATACCTAATCTTGCAAAGAAATCACTAGGTATAACAACATACTGATTCAATTTAGAGGATCTCATTGGATTTTTCTGTAAAATTTTTCTGCCTCATCTTTTGCAACAGATGTTTCAATTATCTTCATGGTGGTCTTTTTGGCAGATTTTTGTCAATTAGTAGCACAATATGAGATGATTAATTATCTCATGAAATTATGTTTTTGTGTACTTTGGACTTGTGATGAAATCAGTTCTATCAACAACTTTAGTTATCTTTCAAAGGAGAAACTATGAGGCATTATTCCGTTTACTTACAATTTCATTTTTCTTATTTCTTTAATAACAAAAGCATCAATATTATTTAGTTCTCCTACTATAAGAGTTCTTACCCTACTATTCATGGACTCCCAGAGGGTAATAGATTTCAGGGGGTCTTTTAACTTGGATGGGAAAAAATACATCTTTATTTCAATATAATTGGCCTCTATTGTGATCCTATATGTTTTACCTTATTTTATTCTCTTAAGATGATTATTCTGAAGAGGGCTTATAGGTATCAACAGGTTGCCAGAGGAAATGATGACACACAAGAAGTTAAGAACCTTTTCCTTACTAGTGTGTCCATATATTGGCCACTGGTTAAGAAGCTTACATGTAGAGTACAAATAGTTAAGTTAATGTTAACTTTGTGATGCTTAACTATATCTTTTTTGTCACTTTAGCATCGTAACAATGAAAATAAAGGGAAGGCTGAAGGAAAGTTTGTATTTTTCTCTTTTATAGGTTTATAGACAAAGAAGTCATTACCAAGTGGTCAGCGTATTGGTGATGAGCCCGTCTGTATTTATCTGTGCTGGCCCTCAGAAAGCAGACACGGGCTGTTGCCAAAACTATCCTCGGTCCCTTTCCAGCTTGGTACAACTTGCCAAAGCTTTCTTTCTGCTGGCAGAGCCATGAAGAACCCGGGGTCATCTGCATGCCACAGTGAGGCATCAGATTAAAAGACTTGTGGAGAGCTTTGTTTGGTTGGTTACTTTTTAAGTACAAGATTTAATGAAAAGTTCAGAAAAAATCAGAAATTTTATCCTTCAAAATTATTTCAATTCTGAATATGTTTTGAAAGACATCCTTTACAGTAAATTAATATATTTTGAGTTCAATTGATTTCTTGAAATGACCAGACAATATGTCTGTACACATTTAGAAGTGACCCAAGGGATTGTATCTCAAAATCTAAAATAATACAAAATGTAATGCAAACCAATTCTTGATTGAAATTTCAAATGAAAGGTTTCTGCATGAATAAACTCCTGGTGTAATTTGAATATCACATCATAGTTATTATTTCTTATAATGTTTAGCATTTGCTTTGTATACATGAATGAATATATAATATTCATATATGAATATGACCCTGATGTAATTTGAACATTAAATGAATATTCTTTCTGATAGTGTCTGATAGTTTATACTTTGGTAGTATATTGTTATACCTGACAATTTTGCTTTTAGAATTTTTTATTCATAATTATATGTTTTGAATGTTCTTATCACAAATTGAGGTTTGCCGTAGGTCATGACTTTATGAGAAAGAAAATAAGATTATCCTTTGGAATCTGACTAGGTATTTGCCACCTGTGGTCTTTTGGCTGAGTTGTTATGCTTCTAAAATTCTCTCTGAAATATACAACAATCACTCAACAGTCAGTCAATGAGAACAGTTTTTCTTAAACTGTGGGTGAAATTATTACTTTGTGGGACAACCCCAGTCCCTCTCCATTGTACTAGTAGGATATCATGAATCTAAAATAATGGCATTTTGGAACTGAAAATTAGATGTGAGATTACTTAAACCATATCTCTTTTGTTTGAAAGATGAAACTGAAGGTGAAAGAGGTTACACAGTTAATTAAATAGTTATCAAAGGAACTAAAACTCAAATTTTCTTGTCTCTTGATCTAATAGTCAGGCCACTTTACTAGGCAGCCACTATAAAGTAAAGGGGCTACAGCGTCCTTCTTTGTTACTTTACATATTAAGATATACCGGGCATAAATTCATGTTGTATTAGGTAATGAACAAGAGTCACCTGAGATAAAATGTTCTTAAGCTTTTTGTTTTTGTTGTTTTATTTTATTTCTGGGACCCACTTGGCAGTCTGGTGAAGCCTATGAATCTCTTTTTTTAGAATAATGTTTTAAATAAATAAAATAAATATGGTTACAAAGGAACCAATTATATTGAAATATAATTGTCAGTTATTTTAAACCAAACAAATACACCAATTCCAAGTTAAGAAATCCTGCTTTAGGCTCTGCAGAAAATTCCTCCACATCCCAATCATAAATCACAGATCAAAAAATGTGAGGGGCATCAGAAACCATCTCATCCAAGCCCCTAATTTTATAGAACAGGAAATCAAGCTCAGAAATGATAAATGAAATGCCATAGCTCACATAGGAAGTAGCAGGACAAGGATTTGAATTCCAAGTTCAGCATTCTTTCTACTGAACAATGCTGGTTCACATTTAACCTACCTGGAGTTAGTTATGCTATAATTATCTTTAAGCATAAATTAATAGTTCCCAGAGCTATAAATAGGGTATGGTGACTGGGAACTTCATTGTAGGACATCAAAATCTAGAAGACAAAAATTATAAAATAATAATTTCAAAACATTAAGTAATTTTAAAATGTGTTCATTTGTTTTTTTTTATTAATTTATTTGATTTATCATCAATTACTTCCATAAGCTTTTAGTTTAAAATTTTTCTCCTTCCCTGCCCACCTTCCTCCACAAGGCGGTACACAATCTGACATAGGCTATACATATACATTCCTATTAAATATATTTTCACATTAGTGTTGTTGTAAGGAAGAATTAGAACCAATAGAAGGAATCACAAGAAAGAGGAAACAAAACAAAACAGAAGGAAAAAAAAATAGCAAGTAGTATGCTTCAATCTGCATTCAGACTCCATAGTTCTTTTTTTGGATGTGGATAACATTTTCCATCATGAGACTTCTGGAGATGTCTTAGATCCCTGCATTGCTGAGAAGGGCTAAGTCTATCAAAGTTAGTCATTGCACAATGTGGCTGTTGCTGTGTACAACATTCTCCTGATTCTGCTCACTTCACTCAGCAATAGACCTTACAAGTCTTTCCAGGGTTTTCTGAAGTCCTCCTGCTCATCATTTCTTGTAGCACAATGGTATTCCGTTACATTCATATGCCACAATTTGTTCAGCCATACCCCAGCTGATGGGCATCCCCTCAATTTCCAATTCTTTGTCACCACAAAAAGAGCTGCTATAAATATTTTTGTACATGTGGGTCCTTTTCCCATTTTTATTATCTCTCTGAGATACAGCCCTAGAAGTGCTATTGCTGGGTCAAAGGGTATACACATTTTTATAGCCCTTTGGGCATAGTTCCAAATTGCTCTCCAAAATGGTTGGATCGTTTCACAACTCCACCAAGAATGCATTAGTGTTCTAATTTTCGCACATCTCCAACATTTATAATTTTCGTGTTTTATCATGTTGGCCAATCTGATAGCTGTGATCATTTGTTTTTGACAGCACTCCATCATTAATATAGAAACAAAAACTTAGCATCTAATTAGCACACACACACACACAAACAGCAAAACCAAAAACAAACAAACAAACAAACAAACAAAAAATCCCTGTCTTAAGAATACACAACTCACAAAAAACAGAAAACAAAGGGCTCTTACAGTGGAGGGGAAACAGGGGAAGGTGAAAGGGAATGAGTGAATCTTATTCTCATAGGATTTGGCTTAAGGAGGGAATAACATACACACTCAATTGGGTATGGAAAGCTGTCTTACTCTACAGGAAAATAGGGGGAGAAGGGAACAAGAGAGCAGGGGGATGATAGAGAGGAGGGTAGATTGGGAAAGGGGCTAATCAGAAGCAAATACTTCTGAGGAGGGACAGGGTCAAAAGAAAGAATAGAATAAATGAGGGGGCAGGATAGGATTAAGGGAAATAGAGTTAGTTTTTCACAGCATGTCTGCTATGGGAGCATTTTGTGTAACTACACATATATAACCTATATTGAGTTCCTTGCCTTTTCAATGAAGGTGGGTGGGGAGGGAGGAAGGGAAAAATTTGGAACCCAAAGTTTTAAAGACACATGTTTAAAAAAAACATGCAACTGGGAAATAAGAAATACAGGACATGGGGTACAGAAATCTATCCTGCCCTACAGGAAAATAGAAGGGGAAGGGGATAAGAGAAGTGGGGGAGAGACAGAACACAGGGCAGACTAGGTTATTCAGAATGCATGCCATCTTGGGGGGGGGAGAAGCAAGATGGGGTAAAAATTTGGAACTCAAAATCTTGTGGAAGTAAATGTTGAAAACTAAAAATAAATAAATTTATATTTACAAAAAGAACATGCAATCTAATGGGAGAGGCAACATACAAATTACTGTGTACAAACAAGACATATATAGGATAAATTGTATTTGACCAAATCACCTTTAAAAATATTCCTCTATGTAGGAATGGTTACAATAAACACAATCACTTTTAACTTCCATTGAGTTTTTGTGGCTATCATGGCTTTTTTGGATTCTGTTTACATAACTAAATACAAGTATATGTATGTAAATTTATGTTCCTACCCTGTTCAAGTAATAAATTCTTTAAAAAATGAAGAAGAAAGAAAGAAAAAGAAAGGAAGAAAGAAAGGGAAAAAAGAAATGTATTGGCTATTTCTGTAGTAGGCTTCTAGCTTTCCAAAAAATTATACGGGGGTGGAGCCAAGATGGCAGAGTGAAAGCAGTGACTTGCTTGAGCTCCCCCAAACCCCTCCAAATACTCATAAAAAATGGCTTTAAACAAATTCTGAAGCAGCAGAACCCACAAAAAGACAGAGTGAAACAAATTTCCAGCCCAAGACAACCTGGATGATTGATCAGAAAGGTGTATCACGCTGGGCTGGGAGCGCAGCGCAGTGTGGGCGCACAGGCCACAGCAAACCTGGAGCAGGCCTCAGAGGACTGAGTTGCGGGCAGCTGTGGAGGTTTCCAGACTCCTCAATCCACGAACGCCAAACACAACTTAGAAGGTCAGTGGGAAAAGTCTGTTTCTGTCTGTGGTCAGAGAGGAAGGTGGGGTCTCAGCTCCATTCCCCAAGAGCCTGGCCCTGGGGGGGCAGCTGCTTCCCAAGCTTCCGGCCCACAGACTGAGGGGGAATCCAGTGGCTGATCAGAGAGGGATTGCAGGGATCTCTTTGCCAGTGCTGAGGCAGGAATCTCTTGCTTTGCCCGTGTGTGGATCTGGGTCACAGTTCTGGGCTGCGGTGCTGGGGTGAGGAGGAGCTGGCTGGTGGAGCTTGTAGTGGCTGTGGAGAGAAACCCTCCTCACAGTTACAGGACAGAAAGGAATACTTGTGGTCACAGGCCAGGAAAGGAGTAAACACCTCGCCCCTTATCATACCACCTTGGAAGAACTGAAAATTTACAGGTCCCTACAAGTATCTCTGAAAACAGCTACACAAACCCCTGAAGCTTGGGACAGTACACTCTCCACATTGGAAGCAGACTCTTACCTTAACAAAGAGTTTAAAACTCAAGTAATTGGCTGGGATCATGAGCAAGCAGCGCAAAAAGAGTCAGACTATATTATCTTACTTTGGTGAAAAGAAGATCAAAATATACAACCAGAAGAAGACAACAAAGTCAAAGCTCCTACATCCAAAGCCTCCAAGAAAAATATGAATCAGTCCCAGGCCTTGGAAGAGCTCAAAAGGGATTTTGAGAAGCAAGTAAGGGAAGTAGAGGAAAAACTGGGAAGAGAAATGAGAGTGATGCAAGAAAATCATGAAAAACAAGTCAACAGCTTGCTAAAGGAGACCCAAAAAAATACTGAAGAAAATAACACCTTAAAAAACAGCCTAACCCAAATGGCAAAAGAGGTCCAAAAAGCCAATGAGGAGAAAAATGCCCTAAAAAGAAAAATTGGCCAAATGGAAAAGGAAGTCCAAAAGATTACTGAAGAAAATACTTCCTTAAAAATTAGAATAGAGCAATTGGAAGCTAGTGACTTTATGAGAAATCAAGACACTGTAAAACAAATCCAAAAGAATGAAAAATTAGAAAACAATGTGAAATATCTCATTGCAAAAACAACTGACCTGGAAAATAGATCCAGGAGAGAGAATTTAAAAATTATTGGACTATCTGAAAGCCATGATCAAAAAAAGAGCCTAGACATCATCTTTCAAGAAATTATCAAGGAAAACTGCCCTGATATATAGAACCAGAGGGCAAAATAGAAATTGAAAGAATCCACAGATCTCCTCCTGAAAGAGATCCCCAAAGGAAAACTCCTAGGAATATTGTAGCCAAATTCCAGAGTTCCCAGGTCAAGGAGAAAATATTACAAGCTGCCAGAAGGAAACAATTCAAGTACTGTGGAGACATAATCCAGATAACACAAGATTTAGCAGCTTCTACCTTAAAGGACCGCAGGGCATGGAATATAATATTCCAGAGGGCAAAGGAGATAGGATTACAACCAAGAATCACCTACCCAGCAAAACTGAGTATAATCCTTCAGGGGAAAAAATGGTCATTCAGTGAAATAGAGGACTTTCAAGCATTCCTGATGAAAAGACCAGAGCTGAATGGAAAATTTGACTTTCAAATACAGGACTCCAGTGGAACATGAAGAGGTAAACAGGAAAGAGAAATCATAAGAGACTTATTAAGATTGAACTGTTTACATTCCTGCATGGAGAGATATTTATAACTCATGAGACCTTTGTCAGTATTAGGGTAGTTGAAGGAAAAAAAAATGTATGTATGTATATATAGATAGATAGATAGAGGGCACAGGGTGAGTTGAAGATTAAGGGGTCATATCTGGAGAATAAAATTAAGGGATGAGAGAGGATGATACTCAGAGAAGAAAGGGAGAGGTAGAATGGGGTAAATTATCTCACAAAAAAAAACAGAAAAGAAAAGTCTCTCACAGTGGAGGGGAAACAGGGGAAGGTGAGAGGGAATGAGGGAATCTTATTCTCATAAGATTTGGCTTAAGGAGAGAATAACATACACATTCAATTGAGTATGGAAATCTGTCTTACCCTACAGGAAAATAGGGGGAGAAGGGGACAAGAGAGCAGGGGGTGATAGAGAGGAGGGCAGATTGGGAAAGGGTAATCAGAAGCAAATACTTCTGAGGAGGGACAGGGTCAAAAGAAAGAATAGAATAAATGGGAGGGCAGGATAGGATTAAGGGAAATAGAGTTAGTTTTTCACAACATGTCTAAGGAAGTGTTTTGCATAACTGCACATGTACAACCTATATTGAGTTGCTTGCCTTTTCAATGAGGGTGGGTGGGGAGGGAGGAAGGGAGAAAATTTGGAACTCAAAGTTTTAAAAACACATGTTTTAAAAAAAATGTTTTCACATGCAACTGGGAAATAAGAAATACAGGAAATGGGGTACAGAAGTCTATCCTGCCTACAGGAAAATAGAAGGGGAAGGGGATAAGAGAAGGAGGGGGAGAGATAGAAGAGAAGGCAGACAGGGGAAGGGGTATTCAGAATGCATGCCATCTTGGGGTGGGGAGAGGGGTGAGAAATTTGGAACTCAAAAACTTGTGGAAGTGAATATTGAAAACTAAAAATAAATAAATTTATATTAAAAAAAGAAAAGTAAAGAAAAAAAAATAAAATTATAAACCAAAGCCAGACATAGTAACACAAAATGTAATCTATGCTACTTGGGAGACTGAGGCTGATGGATCTCTTGAGCTTGAGAATTTTAATCTTCAGTTGTCCAGACTAAGTTCAGTGTTAGTCAAGTGACATCAAAGGGTCACTGGGCTGCCTAAGGAAGGGCAAATTGGCCTGCAGGTGGTCAAAATTTCTTTTCTGCCCACCAGGGGTAGGATAGCTGCACTCCTAGTCTCAAAAAATAAAAGTGTAAAGGACTCTACTTAATATTCAATATTACTCACAATGTCAAAGAGGATTTTATTTTGCTTGTCCTGGGTGTCAAAAATGTATAGTTATAGCTCTCATAGTTTTTTACATCCGTTGCAAAATGTTTTTCTGTCCTTGCCATAATTATCCATCACACCCCATCCCCTGTATGTGGGGTCTTTTGTCCAACTAAAGTAGTCACTAAAGAACATGGCTAAATACTAATTTTGTCACATAACTCCCAGCGTGGAAACTATCTCTACCAATGCAAATTAGAAATATGTTTGCAAGTTATATCCTTAGGGAGCTGCTTGGGGTCCTGCAAGTTTGCGTGACTGGCTTTGCTCACATAACTAATGTGTCAGATGCAGCATTTGAACCCAAGTCTTGTTGACTTCAAGTTTAGCTTTTTAACCACTCTCTTCCACCGCCTCCCTGAAATATGAATTTACTGCTGATAATACTGCAATCTAGAGTGAGCGTTTAAGGAGATAAGTAAATATGACAGTTTGGGCGAAATATTGGAAAGTGCATAAGGAACAACTCTCATTTTATAATGTTACCAGCTTCATTTTACACAGGCAAATTATAGCCAGAATGAAAAATTTAAATGTCAAAGTAGGAAGTAATCTGAACCTTGATAACAGAAAATGTTTAAAATATATTACCACAACTTAGCGAAATTATTCATTTTCCCAAGAGGAAAAGTAAATCCAAATAGGGTTGTCTTCTCTGATGTGTAGTCTCTACTTGTGAATTGACCTGCTTAGCTGGACCCCTCCAATTTCCAGAGATTGTGTATTCTCGCTGCTCAAACTGTATCCTGGGAAACAACATGAAGTACCCAGGCTTGCCATTCCAGAGGGAACAGTCTTCAGTAGCCCACTGCCTGGTATTGATAACACTCTTACTCAATCATGAGGGATCTAGAAGCCAGAGACAAATGAGATTTCCGTCAGTAAAGGTGCCAACTTCAGCATAGTCTTTGATGAAAATATCCCCTTTTCCCAAGTCTCTGAAGCAGTAGGGGTGATCAGACATGCCAGTGTTGGAACTAGAGTTCAGTGCAGCTGTGCTGAACCAAGGTTTAATAAGCTTATCTTTTTTCTTTCTTTTTCTTTTTTTTGGCAGATGTGAAGTCAGAGGGAGAAGACTCATTAATGGGTAGATAGAACCCATGTTGGATAAAAGAGTTTAGAAAAAGCAAGGGGACTTTAGAGAGGTCCTGTAAAGAATTGTTTTTAAAAAATCTTAGAAGTTTTTAAAAAAGAGAAAGAACTATAAGTTCAGCAGTAGAAGGTAACCTAAGATGAGATGAACAAGAGGATTTGGAATAATTGTAATAATTCCTCATTAAAACAAGGACAGGAAACAGGATAGAACTGGGGAGAACCAGGATATGCAGTCCAAGGTAAGTGGCACTAAGTAGAAGGATGCTAGGGAAAAGTAGAATATTTGGGCTATGAGAGTCTTTAGCTTGGTGCCTTAGAACTGAAACATATGTCAGAAGGAACAAGTTCCTTGGCTGAATTCAAAAGCCCAAAATGACATCACTATGTTGGGGTCAGGGTACATTGTGTCTGACTGTGGCTGATCAGACCAATCCCAACTCTGAAGGTTCTACCACAGGTCAGGCACAAACAGTCCATATAAACATTTGGAGTGGATATGTCTAAATTTGCTCATGTCACATTTCTTTTGATCTACTGCAATTCTGCTTTGCTCATAGAGCACAGCACTTTCTTTAATATGGGCGTGCCATGCTGGGCAGTTCTGTGCCAGTGTCTCCTGTGTCTCACAATTGAAACCAAAGTTCTTCAGAGAGACCTTGAAAATGTCCTTGTATTGCTTCTCCTGATCTCTGTGTTATTGCTTACCTTGTGTGAGTTCTCTGTAAAATAGTCTTTTAGGCAAATGTTAGTTTGGCATTTGAACAGTGTGGCCAACCCATTGGAGTTGTGCTGTCTGCAGCAGAGTTTGAATGCTTGTCAGTTCAGCTCAAGAAAGATTCTCAGTGTCTGGTACCTTATCTTTCCAGGTGGTCTTTAGAATCTTCCTAATTTTTATTTGAAAGTTCCCATTGTTTGTATCCTGCTATTTATCTTTGCTCTTACATTTAACTAAATTCATTTGCTTAAATTAATCTTAACTCTGGTTTGGTCTGGTTAAAAAATCATATGGGGATTCATGAATTATTATGAATAGGCAGCTGGTATTTCAGTGGTATGGTGCTGCTAAACTGTCCAGGTTTCACATGCATACAACAATGAGGTCAGCACAATGGCTCTGTAGACCTTCAGTTTGGCGGGCAGCCTAACACCTCTTCTCTCCTACACTTTCCTTTGGGGCATTCTAAACACTGTGCTAGCTCAGGCAAAGCATGTGTCAACCTCATCATCTATGTGTACATCCCTGGAAAGTGTACTGCCAACTTATCCATCGAATTCAAAATTTCTCTACTTGCTGTAACCAATGGTTCCACTTAAGGATGGTGCAGTGCTAGCTGGTGTAGAATCTGTATTTTCTTGGTGTTGTCAGGCCAAAATTAGCACAAGTAGCAGAGTCAATCCACACTCTGTTGTATCTCAGACTCAGAGGCTGCATTGAGTATACAATCATCTGTGAACAAAAAGTTACACACCGATTCTCTTTCTACTTTAGTCTTGGATTGTAGCCTTTTCAAGTTAAATAATTGACCATCAGTGAGGTAGCTAACCTTGATGCTACATTTGTCCTCATTGAAGGCATCATACAATATTGCTGAAAACATCATGCTGAAGAGAATGGAAGCAAACATATAGCCCTGGTTCCCTGAAAGTATGAGAGCATCATCCATTATCCAGAGCGCGTGCAAGCGTGCCATCGTGGAACTGTCATAGGATACTGATGAACCTCTCCAGGCAACCAAATTTTGCTGTGATCTTCCAATGTCATATAGAGAGTATAGCAAAGAGGGCAGCTGAATAATACTCTGAGTTCCTTGAAGAAAAACTATCATTTTTTGTGTGAAAGAGAAACGAGATGATGCTAAGTTCTAGTCCAATATAGGCAGCATTTCAGAACCACATTAGGGATTAGAGTGTGAAAACTGATTTCTTACTATGAGCATATATTGTCCAATGTTGGCTGCATGTCTAAAATAATTTTCTATTTCATACTTGTAGGAATAAAATTCTGCAAATCTTCCCCTTTTTCACGAGTGTGAATATGGAAAGGGAAACTAAGAGCATGAGTAGCGCTATTAAACTAAATGAGGAAAACTGTGATCTTTCCCTGAAGTACTTATATGTAATAGACACTGAAGCCAAGTGTTGGACTTGGAATCAGAAAGGAGAAGAAGGAAAGGAACAAGCATTTATTAAGCACCTATTATATGTCAAGCACTGCTAAATACTTTTACACATATTATTTGATTCTCACAGTAACCTTTCAAGGTAGGTGCTATTATTATCCCTACTTTAGTTGAGGAAACTGAGGCAAACAGAGGTTAAGTGACTTACCCAAGGTCACACAGTTAGTAAGTGTTGAGGCTTCATTTGAACTCAGGTCCTCTTGCCTCCGGTTCCCATGCTCTATCCACTGAAACACCAGCTGCCTATTCATAATAATTCATGAATCCCCATATGATTTTTTTTAACCAGACCAAACCAGAATTCAGATTAATTTAAGCAAATGAATTTAGTTAAATGTAAGAGCAAAGATAAATAACAGGATACAAACAATGGGAACTTTCAAATAAAAATATAGTGATGTGGGACTAGATTCAGGAGAGAGTTTGGGAATGGATACATAGATGTTTGAATCATCTGTATAAAGATGATAAATAGTCGTTGGAGCTCATGAAGTCACCATGGGAGGGAAAGTAGAGAGAGAAGAGAGGAAGGTCTGGTGGGGATTGGGAATGGGAAGCTACATTTAGGGAAAACCACATGGATGTTGGTCCAACAAAGGAGACAGAGAAATATCCCCCCCCCCCAGACACTTCAGGGACATATTCTCACCTCTTCCATCTTGATGTCTGGGTAGAGTGGACTTAGACCAAGCTTCTATCCAGCATCAATCCTACTAATTTCACACCCTAATGCAGCACCACTTACGGATGAGTCCTTGTCTCAACTATTGCTGAACTGTGTCCTGAAGGTTACTCCTCGCACCTTGAGGCATTAATGTGAAGAACTGAGTCCTTTTTTGAAATTCAATTTTATTTATTTTCACAAAGTTTTACATTGTGTCTCCCACCTCCTCCTTCTTCCCCCCCTTCCACAGGAAAGCAAGAAAAACAGAACCCAATGAATAGCCAAATAAAAACAAATCCCCATGTTGGCCACGTCCCAAAACAATGTCTCATTTTTCACTCTGAGTCCATCACTTCTCTATCAGGAGATCATCATCAATCCTCTGAAATTGTATTTGGCCATTGTGTGGGTTAGAGTTCCTGTGTCTTTCGATGTTGTCTTTACAATATTGTTGTTATCGTATAGATTTTCCTCCTACTTCTGCTCACACTACTCTCCATCAGTGTATATGAGTCTTCCCAGGTTTCTCTGAAACCATTCCTTTCTTCATTTCATACTCCACAATAATAGAGAAGAACTGAGTCTTAAGGGATAATTTGGAGCTAGACAGAATAGTTGCTCATTTGGCTAGGGAAATAGGAGCGTGTTTCCCCTTACCATCTGCCATAGACTCTCTTGTGAGAAAAAAATTTAAATAATAAAAAATCTACGTCAGTAAAACCATTTTCGTGAAGAATTACTAAATGCATCAGATTTGACAGGACTCAAGTGTTTAGAGTATCAGTTCATGCTTTTAGCTATGTGTGTTTATCAAATTGTTGTGAATGAGAACAAGTAAGATTACCTCAGTTTGATTATTATTTTCTGAACAGTTTTGTATCATTACTGCTGACTAGTTGATGAAATTACAACTGAGGCTGTTTCTTCAACACGTGTTTTCCAATGCACTGTAATTATGCATGAATTTTATAGTGAGAAGTAAAAAAGCAATAGACTTAGCACATTGTTCCTATGGGGTGTTGCTCAGAGTTGCAACTGGGTTTTGATTCCAGTGTGAAAGTTCTCAAAAGTAAGCAGGTAAGATTCTCTTAGTATTATAATTTTTATATCCCCACAAGAATTTCCTAGAAAGACAGTAGAAATAATAGAGTTGTCGAAACATTTTCTGCCAGATATGCTATATTGAGACTATGCTTTTTTCTTCAAAAGAGCACATTTAGTGTTGCTATGGGAATAGACTCCCTAAAACAGAGGTTCTTAAACCTAGGATCTGTGATTTTTAAAAAATATTTCAATAACCACTTCAGGAAAATTGATTTCTTTTGTAAACCTATGTATTTTATTGTGTACATTTAAAATATTATTCTAAGAAGGGCTCCATAGGTTCATCAGACTTCCAAGGGATCCATGAAATGAAAAAGGTCAAGGAATCCTATACTAAGACCTGTCATAAATGGGAAAAATGTTTTTCTCATACACACACACACACACACACACACACACACACACACACACACACAGAGATGACACTTTTACAATTGCTACTGTTACAGTTGCTCATTTAGTTCAGTCATTTCCAACTCCGTGACCCCATTTGGAGTTTTCTTGGCAAAGATATTGGACTGGTTTGCCATTTCCTACTCCAGCTCATTTTACAGATAAAGAATGGCAAACAGGGTTAAGTGACTTGCCCAGAGTCACACAGCTAGTAAGTGTCTGAGATCAGATTTGAACTCAGGAAGATATCTTGGCACTCTATCCACTGTGCCACCTAGCTCCCCTACGATTGCTATGCCATCCCCCAAATACTTCCCAAATAGTAAGGAAAATGGATGTGACTTGAGTTAGGAATCCTTGAGAAGAAATGAGCTGTCTATGAACAACAGCTGTCTATAAGCAATAAAAGTTGCTACTAAGACTATTGCCATTATTTGAGGAAGTTCAGTGTTCCACAGTCTTTTTCTCCCTGCTTCTCATTAGGCAATGGGAGCCATATGTGGTACCTATAGCTTGTCCTCTTAACTCTCTTTGGACAATTGGGAATAGATAAGTATAGAAGCTTTAGAATGATAGTCACAGATAGTCTAAGTGTTAACATTAGTTGATGTTGGAGATTATCTTCATAACTAGGACATACATACTGACTAACATGCTTTGATCAAATATCTTAGGAAGAAAGATTAGTAAAAGAGGAAATTGGAAGTATTCTCTTTTCCTCCACTACCATGGAGTTGCTCACCCTCAGACTGCTCACTTCTGGCAATTTGAGGATGAAGGGGAAAGCCTTCAAGTTAGTATCCCTGTGTTTTTCCATAAACTGTGCACTCTGCCTAGAATGTTCCCTCCCCAGCTACACCTCCCAGAATCTTCAGAGATCAGTTCAGAAAGGTGTTTCCTGATCTTTCTCTCCACAACCATTACTGCCCTTCCCCAATAAACTACTTTGTGTTTATTTTATATATGTTCAATATACTTAAACACGTACACGTTGTCTCTCCCCGTGGAAAGTAATCTCCTTGAGAATAGTAGGAGCTGTTTCTTTTCCATTTGTATTCCTAGATTTTAGCATAGTTTCTGGCACATACATATTCCTTCTCTCAAAGGCCACTAAGGATTTGAGAGTCAAGGCCAAAGTCCCTCCTCCATGAGGGTTTTTGGCAGGGGGGTAGATGGAACCAGCTCATAAATCTCTCAGGAAACAATTTTTAAATAATCTTTATAACTTGAGACATTGGCAAATGCTACAAATCAGAGCTTGATTTGTTGTTTTCTTAATTGTCTCGACTTTTAAAAAGTGATAGAGAAAATGTTGAGAATACAGTTAAATTTATAGATGTGGCATGTGTACATATTTTCCCCTAGAGGGCTGGCTGTCAAACATTTACTCGCACGTTTCTGGGCATGGGGAACTCAATCGCTCTTCTCCAAATTAAGCATAACCCTAAGACTCTCCAAGTGACATACTGATGCTCTCTCCAGCTCTTAGATCTCCTGGGTTTCTCAAAGGAGAACTACAAATAGTAAGAACTTAATAAATGCTTGTGGATTTGTTGATTGATAAAACGGAGTATGTAGGATGATCTATGAGGGGTGTTCTGGACAGTTTTTCATGCCCTCAGAAACTGAATTAAATTAAAGGGCTTCTTAAAAAAAATAAAGCTAGTGTATCATTCCTCCTGCTTCCAGCACACCTGAAGTGCTGCTTCTGAATTATCAAGGGATAGGAGGTATAAAGAATGCCTAACAGCAGTTTCCTGACAATCAGTCCAAAGAGGAGCTATCATCTTCACCAGTATCTAGCACTTAAAGTCTCTCAAGGAGATTCAACCGAATTCTATTTTTGCGTGTAATCCCAGCAGTTTTGAGACCATCTCAGATAAGCACTGGTGCTAAATACTTCCCTTTGGTTCTGTGTTCATGAATAAATTTTGACTCATTCATTTTCTTGTAATTTTTACATGCATTCAAGTAATTTGTTTGAAAAGGTCAGTTCTTGTTCTTGAATAATTTTCTACAAGCTTTCAGGCAAAAATAATTCTCAGCTATTCCAGGTGAAAGAAAATAGTGTGCTACCAACTGCTCATTAAAATTTGTTATAAGGTAAATTTAATGTCTTTATGCTTTTCTTTATTCTATTTCTTTCATTAATATTACTAGAAAGAAAGGGACTATAATGTAGTCATCACAAATATGGGAGTCTTGCCCTGTCCCCAAGAGGTGTATGATCAGTCAAATGAAGACTTATCATCCACATGAGTGCCTCTCCAGAGTTGGAGGTTCTTCACTGGAAGGGTGAGTCTCTGATGACTCAGTTATTAAAATATAGCTTAGGTTGCTTACCTGAGATTATGTTCCATTTCCCTAGGGCTGTCCCAGATGTTGCACCTACTCTACCTGTTGGACCTAGAGCCTCCCAAATGGCTGACTGGTATTTATAATCATTGGAAATGCTTTGGGGGTGGAGCCAAGATGGCAGAGTAAAAGTAGTGACTTGCTTGAGCTCTCCCCCAAACCCCTCCAAGTATCTGTAAAAAATGGCTCTAAACAAATCACAGAGCAGCAGAATCCAGCTCAAGACAATGTGGATGGTTCATTGGCAAAGGCTATTGTGCCAGGCTGGGAGAGGAGCCTAGTTCAGTGTGGGCCACACAAAGTCAGGGCCTCAGCTAATGTGGAACGGGTCTCAGGGGACTGAATCAAGGGGAGCTGTGATGGTTTCCAGACTTCTCAACCCACAAACACCAAAGAAAACTTAGAAGGACAGTAGGAAAGGTCTGGGGACTTTGGTGAATAAGAAGCTCAGTCTGTTTCCTGTCCTGGCGTAGCCCTGGGGAGGTGGCTGCTTCCTGAGCTCTTGGCCCACAGACGGGGCCAAGCAGCTGATCAGAGTGGTTATCACAGGGATCTCTTTGCTGGTGCTGAGGCAGGATTCTTTTGCTTTGCCCCTGCTTGGATCTGGGTCACAGTTCTGGGTGGTGGTCTTGGGATGAGGAGAAGCGCTGGCATGGTGGAGCTTGTGATGTTGGTGAAGAGAGAATCCTCCTCACAGTTCCAAGGCATAAAAGACTGCTTGTGGTCACTCATAGACCAGAGCCCAGGCTAGGAAAGGATTAAACACCTCACCTTTGACCATACCACCTTGGAAGAACTGAAAATTTACAGGTCCCTAGAAGTATCTCTAAAAACAGCTGCACAAAACCCTCGAAGCTTGGGACAGCACATTCTCCACAATGGAAGCTGATCCCTACCTTAACAAGGAGTTTAAAAGTCAAATAATTGGCTGGGATCATGAGCAAACTGTGCAAAAAAAGTCAAACCATAGAATCTTACTTTGGTGACAAAGAAGATAAAAACATACCACCAGAAGAAGACAACAATGTCAAACCTCCTACATCCAAAGCCTCCAAGAAAAATTTGAATCATTCCCAGGCCTTGGAAGAGCTCAAAAAAGGATTTTGAGAAGCAAGTAAGAGAAGTAGAGGAAAACCTGGGAAGAGAAATGAGAGTGATGCAACAAAATCATGAAAAAAAGTCAATAGCTTGCTGAAGGAGACCCCCCCCCAAATAGTGAAGAAAATAACACCTTAAAAAGTAGACTAACCTAAATGGCAAAAGAGGTCCAAAAAGCCAATGAGGAGAAGAAGGCCTTAAAAATCAGAACAATTAGAATGGAGCAAATGGAAGCTAATGACATTATGAGAAATCAAGACATTGTAAAACAAAACCAAAAGAATGAAAAAAATTAGGAAACAATGTGAAATATCTCTTTGGAAAAACAGCTGACCTGGAAAATAGATCCAGGAGAGATACTTTAAAAATTATTGGACTATCTGAAAGCCATGATCAAAAAAAGAGCATAGACGTCATCTTTCAAGAAATTATCAAGGAAAACTGCCCTGATATTCTAGAATGAGAGGGGAAAATAGAAATGGAAAGAATCCACTGGTCACCTTCTAAAAGAGATCCCCAAAGGAAAACCCCTAGGAATATTACAGCCAAATTCCAGGGTTCCCAGGTGAAGGAGAAAATGTTGCAAGCAGCCAGAAAGCAACAATTCAAATACTGTGGAAACAATCAGGATAACACAAGACTTAGCACCTTCTACATTAAGAGACTGGAGGGCAAATGAGATAGGATTACAATCAAGAATCACCTACCCAGCAAAACTGAGTATAATCCTTCACGGGAAAAATAGACATTCAGTGAAATAGAGGACTTTCAAGCATTCTTGATGAAAAGACCAGAGCTGAATAGAACACTTGACTTTCAAATACCAGACTCAAGAGAAGCATGAAAAGGTAAACAGGAAAGAGAAATCTTAAGGGACTCATTAAAGTTGAACTTGTTTACATTCCTAGATGGAAAGATGATATTTGTAACTCATGACACCTTTGCCAGTATTAGGGTATTTGGAAGGAAAAATATATCTATATCTGTATTGATTGATAGATAGATAGATAGATAGATAGATAGATAGATAGATAGATAGATGGCACAGGGTGAGTTGAAGATGAAGGGGTGATATCTAAAAAATAAAATTAAGGATTGAGAGAGGATTATGCTGGAAGAAGGAGAAAGGGAGAGGTAAAATAGGTTAAAACATAAAACAGAAGAAAAAGTAGAGGGGAAGTAGAGGAAGGTGAAAGGGAATGAGCAAATATTATTCTCATCAGATTAGGTTTAAGGAGGGAATAACACACATACTCAACTGGGTATGGAAATCTATCTTACCCTACAGGAAAATAGGGGGGAAGGGGATAAGAGAGTGGGGGGGATGATAGAAGGGAGGGCAGATTGGGTGAGGGGGCAATCAGAAGCAAACACTTCTGAGGAGGGACAGGAACAGGGGGTGAGATTGGATGAAGGGAAATATAGTTAGTTTTTCACAACATGACTACTATGGAAGTGTTTTGCATGACTACACATGTATAACCTGTATCAAATTGCTTGCTTTCTCAATGAGGGTGGGTGGGGAGGGAGGAAAGGAGAGAATGTGGAACCCAAGGCTTTAAAAACAAATGTGAAAAATTGTTTTTCATGCAACTGGGAAATAAGATATACAGTCAATGGGTATAAAAATCTATCCTGCCCTGCAAGAAGATAGAAGGGAGGAGCAGCTAGATGGCACAGTGGATAGAGCACCGGCCCTGGATTCAGGAGGACCTGAGTTCAAATCCAGAGTCAGAACACATAACACGTACTAGCTGTGTGACCCTGGGCAAGTCACTTAACCCCATTGCCTAGCCAAAATGAAAAAAAAAAAAGACAGAAGGGGAAGGGGATAAGAGAAAGGAGGGCAGATTAGGGGAAGGGGTATTCAGAATGCATGCCTTCTTGGGGCGGGGTGAGGGGCAAAATGGGGAGCAAATTTGGAACTCAAAATCTTGTGGAAATGAATGTTGAAAACTAAAATAAATAAATAGTAAAGAAAAACAAATTTTAAGTGTGAAAAAAGGAAATGCTTTATGTTTCCATCTCCTTCTACTCTGTCTTAAAGTCCATCATAATGAAGATTTCACGACTCCCTAACCCCATTGCATAGGTCCTTTGCTCTGTCCTGGATGTCACAGTTTAGACCCTCAGTTCTTGTGAGAGTTAAAATATGCTTAATGAAAGTCTACTCTTTCAGCATTTACTAACTTTTTCACAGAGAGCACCGCAGTTTTTGAAGAAACTAGAACACCACCACATATCATTCTTGTTCTCTATCCTGCATTGGATAGGTCTTGGTCACAGCCTCTGACTGGTCCAGTCAGTATTATTTTCTTCTCCAATCTATTCTACACATTCCCACAAATTATCTTCCACTAAAAACTTGTTTTCTTTTATCTCCCTATTCCTTCCTATGGCAATGTTATTAAAAATAAATATAAAATCAACAACAAAGTCAAAAGATTATTTAGTGCTTAGTGTATGCAGAGCCTTGTCCTAAGCATTGGGATTGAGGATGGGGGTAGGGGAAGGTAGTATATGAAGTTTAGATGACATACAGTTCTTCTCTTCATGGAACTTATTTTAGGAGAGGAAAAAGGCACATATGTAACTATGATAGAAAATAATGTGACAAGTTCCAAAGAAATATATTGTGTGAGGTTTAAGGAGGGAAATAATGTTACTCACTAAAGCATATGGGGCATCTTCATGGAGGAAGTGGCATTTGAGTTGGGCATTAAAAGATGAGCTCTAGTCTACCAAAGCATGTTCAAATGTTTTTATAAATATAATTACAAAACACTCTTTAAAGAAGTAAAAGATTACAAATACTTGGAGATTTTATACACACACACACACACACACACACACACACACACACATGCCAACTCTTTGTGACCCAGAATGGGATTTTCTTGGCAACAGTTCTGGAGTGGCTTGCCATTTCCTTCTCCAATGAATTAGGCAAATAGAGGTTAATTGACTTGACCAGAGTCACAACTAGTGAGTGAGGCTGGATTTGAACTCAGGTTTTCCTGCCTCCAGGCCCAGCACTCTATCCACTGAGCTACCTAGCTGCCTCCATATATAGATATAGATATGTAGATGTATAATGTATGTATGCATGCATGTATGTGTATATGCATGTATAAATATATATATGATGTATATGTATGTGTGCATATATACATGCACACATATACATATATGTATGTGTATATATACATACATATATGTTTGTGTGTGCATACACATGCACAGAGGTACATACAACTATGAGTAATATATAGATGTATATGTATGTATGGTATACAAACACATATATACATACATGTATATACTACCTACTTTAATTTATGAATTTGGTGGTATAACACTATCCTCTACCTAGGGATACATTATAGAGTTAGACAAAACAAACAAAATGTATTCATCGGAAAAACAGAATCTCCAGGGAAATCATGAAAAAAAGAGTAGTTACGAAAGGGGACTTGTCTTTTAAGGCTTCATGTTTTATTATAAAGCAGTTATCTCAAACCAGTTGGTATTAGTTCAAAACAAACAGATAAATAGATTGTTGGAAAAGGCTTCAAAAGTTCAAATTAGAAATGACTGAACTTAATAACTCAGTATTTGATAAAACAGAAAACATACATTACTTGGGGGAAAACTCCCCATTTGATGAGAACTTTTGGGAAAATTGAAAGGTGGTTTGGCAAAAATCAGATTTAGATAAACAATTATGCCATAAACCATAGTAAGCACAAGATGGATATGTGACCTGAATATCAGATCAGGGGGAAAAAAAATAGAAAAGAACCAAATCAACTATCATTTTGCTGCTATGACTAAAGAGAAAATTCTTAATCAAAAATGATCTATAGATAATCATGAAAGATAAAATAATTTTGATTTTCTGAAACAGAAAAGTCTTTGCATGAATAAAATCAATTCAGCCAGGATAAGAAGGGAAAACATCAATTGGTGAAAAGATGTTCACTAAATATCTCTAATAAGAATCTGATATTCAAAATATATAGGATATTAACACAAATATATCAAACCAAGAGCCAGTCCTCAAGTAATAAATGATCAAAGGACATGAACTAACCACTTGCAAAAGAATCACAAATTATTAATAACCATGTAAAATATTGTTCCAAATTATTACTATGAAGAAAAAATCCAAATCAAAAATAACTGATGAATTTGGAAGACATAACAAAATCAGTGGCAGCTAGGTGACACAGTTGATAGAGCACCAGCCCTAAAGTCAGGAGGACCTGAGTTCAAATCCAGCCTCAGACCAAACAATTGACACTTGCTAGCTGTGTGACCCTGGGCAAGTCACTTGACCCCAGTTGCCTAAAAAAAAAAAAAAAGGAAATAACAAAATCTTTAAATTTTGAAAGAGATATATTAATATAAGAATATGAATACACTGTTGATAGAACTGTGAATTTGCTCAACCATTCTGGAAAGCAATTTGAAATTATGCTAAATAAAAAAGTGTGTAAAATGTCTATATTCTTTGACCCAGAGATTCCCATTTCTAGGCATATGTGAAAGGAAGTAAAAGAAAGGGTCCATATACATGATGATTTATATAGCACTATTGTCCTTTATCTCATCTGCCCTTTGTATCTAAACTCTTCTAAAAAAAAAACTATCTACAATAGGTGCCTCCAATTCATCTTTTCTCTCTCCTTTTTTTCCCTTTTTTTTGGGGCAACTGGGATTAAGTGACTTGCTCAGGGTCACACAGCTAGTAAGTGTCAAGTGTTTGGTCTGAGGCCACATTTGAACTCAGGTCCTCCTGACTTCAGGGCCAGTGCTCTATCCACTGTACCACCTAGCTGCCACTTCTCTCCCTCCCTCTCTCTCTTCTCTCTCCTCTCTCTCTTCTCTCTCTCTCTCTCTCTCTCTCTCTCTCTCTCTCTCTCTCTCTCTCTCTCTCTCTCTCTCTCCTTAACCCCTTACATTCTGGATTCTGGCCTCATCATTCCACCAAAATTACTCTCTCCAAAGTCACCTCTCAATCCTCATTCTCCTTGATTTCTCTGTAGACTTTGATACTGTTGATCACTTTCTCCTCCTTGGTATTCTCTTTTCTCTAGGTTTTCCAAACGCTACTCTCTCCTGTTTTTCTCCTACTTATCTGACCACAGTCCTCTGTTTCCTTTGCTGGATCTTCCTCTAGATCACCTCCTCTAACCACAGGTATACCTGTGGGTTCTGTCCTGGGCCTTCTCTTTTCTCTCTCTGCTACTTCATTTGGTCATTTCGTCAAATCTCATGGATTTACCATCTCTATGCTAAGGATTCTCAAATCTATCCATCCTGCCCCAAACTTTGCTGATCTCCAGGCTTGCATCTCCAATTAACTTTCAAACATCTCAAACCAGATGCCCTGAAGGCGTCTTAAACTCAATATGTCCAAAATAGAACTCATTATCTTTCCTCTGAAATATTTCCTCTGAAATAGATAATTATAATCTATAATATAAATATTATAATATATATTGTATTATACCTTCCCTCTAGTCCCTCAGGCTACCAACCTAGGAGTCATCCTGGATTCTTCACTATCTCTCATCCTCCCTTCTTGTCATATGCAATCTATTATTTTACCTTTGCAACATCTCTTGAATATGCCCCATATTGTATTTTCTTCAGACACTGCCACTACTCTAGTGTAGGCCCTCATCACCTCACACCTGGATTGTTGCACTAGCCTGCTAGTGGGTCTGTCTGCCTCAAATCCTTCCCCACTCCAATCCATGCTCCATTCAGCCCCTAAAGAGATTTTCCTAAAGCATCGGTCTAATCATGCCAACTCCTTACCCTATAAACTCCAGTGGCTTCCTATTATCTCCAGGAGAAAATACAAAATGCTGTTTGTCATTCAAGCTCCTTCATAACCTAGCCACCTTCTGCCTTTCCAGTCTTCTTATACTGGCCTCCTGGCTGTTCCATGAACAAAATACTCCATCTCTTGGCTCTGGGTATTTTCTCTGACCCTATGTTTAGAACACTCTCCCTCCTCCCCTCTACTAACCTCCCTAACTTCCTTTAAGTCCCAACTAAAATATCGCCTTCCCAAACTCTCTAAATTCCAGTGTTTCCTTCTCTTAATTATCTCCTATTTATCCTGTATATAGCTTGCTTTGTATTTATTTGTTTGCATGTTGTCTTTCCCATCAGATTGTAAACTCCTTGAGAGCAGAGTCTGTCTTTTGCCTCTTTTTGTATCCCCAGTGCTTAGCATAGTGCCTGGCACATAGTAGGTATTTAATAAATATTTATGGATTGACAAATTATGGTATCAAAGAACTGAAAGCAAAATGCATATCTATCAACTGGGTAATGGCTAAACAAATTGTGACTATAATGGAATATTATTGAACTTTAAGAAACTACAACAAAGAGCCAGGTGTTGTGATACACACCTGCTACTAGGGTGGCTGAGGCTAGTGTATCACTTGAGCTGGGGAGTTCTTAGCTGCAGTGGACTAAGACAATCTGATGTTAGCGCTAAATTCAGGATTACTATAATGTACCCCTGGGAGGAAGAGGCCGTCAAGTTGACTAAGGAGGGATAAACCAGCTCAGGTTGGAAATTAAGCAGGTCAAAGTTCCCCTGCCAATCAAAGTGGAATCTTGGACTTCTTACCTGGGAATGTTAGGGAGATCTAGTATTTAACTATATACTTGGTGTTCCAAAAGTCTTAGCATAGTTTTAATCTTTAAGAGCTTAAAAATATACTGATGCTTTAGGGACATCCCGGGGCAGGGGGTAGAAAAAGAAAGAGACGGAGAAAGAGACAGAAAGGAGGCAGGGGAGGGAGAGAGGCAGAGAGAGAGAGAGAGAGAGAGAGAGAGAGAGAGAGAGAGAGAGAGAGAGAAATGTAGCCAGAAAAATAGACAAATAAATTTTTAAGAACCCAAATACAAAGGCATCATAACATAGTGGATAGAAAGTTGGGCTCAAAGAAAAAAAGGAAGGAAGAGAGGAAGGAAAGGACATATTAATTCCTAAAATATGAGAAAGTTTATATGAACTGATGCTAAGTTAATTAAGCAGAACCAGGAGAGCAATGTGATAATAACTACCACAATCAAATGGAAACAACAAAAATGGTTATTTGTACCTTGTGCACACACACACACACACACACACACACACACACACACGGCATAAATAACATATTATACATACGTAGATGGAAATAAAAGTGACATTAAAGAAAAGATCAATAAAATAAGATTTAACATTATGTCAAAATTTAATCAACAGAACATATAGGTATGATTTGGAGGGGTCAGATAAGCATCTAAGGAACATATAGATGGACAAAAACATCACTGATTAATTTGGGTATCATTCGTGAGGAAAAACAGGGTTAATAAGAATCCTGTATGCCATATTCTGCTTCTCCTGATACCTTCACCATCTTTTAGGAAATGTTATTGTTCAGACAAGCTAACTAAGGTCAGATTCCCACTTCATTCCCTTGAATTGCCATGATACTTTGATACATTAAAAAAATACCATTTAATGTAGTTCTTCTCCTTCATTGGTATAGATTGCAGCCAATCCCTACCTTCTTATCCTCTGAGATTCTTACCTACCACAAATTTTCCATAGAGTGTCAATTCCACATGTTCTCTTTCTTTGAGCTTTTGTGCTCCTTATTTTAAGATATCAGTGCAATGGGTTCACAATCTTTGATCTTTCACTTATTATTTGGCAGATTCAGTTACACACACATGCTTTAGTGTGTTTTATGCAACTTCTTATATTCAAGTTACTACTGGTAATATGCTATAGGCTATTTATACCCACCATGTAGCTCTTCATTTCCCTTTGGGTTACTTGCTATTTTTATTCTTCCTCTCCTACTCACTGTTCCCTGCTGCACATTGTTGGGTGTAAGAATGTTCCTCCTTCTTCTCCTCTCTGCCTCTCCAACTTCCTGCTAATCCTTATAACTCCATAGTATGCTGACCCTCATTTCTATAGTTAAGGCTATCTACTTTGTCTAGACTCAATAGTGTTCAATGCCGAGAATAAGAGAAGGGCAAAGGAACATTTCTCAATCATTTTCTCTTACCCTCCAATTTTTTCTTTCTCTTTTCCTTTGCATCCCTAGCATCTAGGATAGCATTTTGCTCATAGTTGGTGCTAAATAAATAAATACTTGTTGAATTGGTATCTCCTTGCCTCCTTTCTCTCTCTCTCTCTCTCTCTCTCTCTCTCTCTCTCTCTCTCTCTCTCTCCCCTACTGCCTTATTCCATCATTCCTTTGTCCCAGTCTTTCTAGCTCCATATGTTATCATGCATATCCTTTAGGGTATAGCCTTTGTTTTATCTTGGTTATACAAGTTGGAGTGGGGCAGGAGTTGAGTCAGGCAGAAGCAGTACATAGCCCAGAACTTACAAAAGTGACATCGCAAAATTAATGAAATATTTTGAAAAGGCATTGAACTGAATAAAAATAGTTTAATTTCATCAACAGAGTTTTCATTTCTACCAATTTCATTTCCTTATTGTTTTTGAATGACCAGATTTCAAATTGCTCTATTTTTCCAATTTCTGCATTTATCTAAAGCTATAGTGCTTAGGAAAAATGGTACCTGAATACCTCTCATAAGGGTACCATTCATGTGTAAAACATTAACTACTTAAGAGGAAGGATTATGAAATTTAAGGACAATATCCTCATAAGTAGTATCTCTTTTCTTCATTTTCAAGTTATTTTACATAAATTGCTCTCTTGTGTTCTTTCTTTTTGATAATTATACTAAAAATAACATCATTAAAATTTCTCATTGTTACATGGGAAGCTTTTATAATTTTTATATGCCCATAAAAATTTCAGTCAACTTTTTGAAATGATTATTATATGTCCAAATTCAGATCTCCCTTCCTGACCCAAGCTAGGTCAGATGAGCACTGAGGAGTAAGCCAGGCAAAGTGTCATAATTTGAGGTCCCTAAGCACAGTCTCAGAATTGCCTCATTTTTTTTTGCCATTTCTCCTTGGAACTGATAAAAAGTGAAGGTTGTTGCACAGCATTCTAGGAAAGTATATATATATATACACACACACATACATATATATGCATATATATGTATGTAAATATATAAATATATACACATATACACATATGTGTGTCTGTGCGTGAATATATATATGTGTGTGTGTTTTGCACCTGATGGGAAAGAGAAAGGAGTGAAGGAAGAAACATGATTTAATAGTCCAGTCTTGGCCCAGATATATATCTTTTGGGAATTTTATTCTAAATTAGTAAAAGTCAAAACCGTAAGATTTTTCTCTTGATTTAGGTCAGCTCCCAGCCAGGAGAAAGCCTGGAATTTTTGGATCAGATCTGGAACTTTCGTACTTTCTGTGTTCCTGTACTAATACCAAACACTGTTCCTCTCTGTTGTATCCCTTCTGTACAAATAAGGAAAAAACAAAACTCAGAAGCAATTAACTCTATCCTTTATATAAAATAAGCTTACTTTGATACTCATTAAATTCCCAATTAAAGAACTTTATGGGACAGAAAGTTCTCAGTTTAAACACCTGTTCTCTTGGAAAGAAACAAAGGGAGTGGAGAAAGGGAGAAATCAGCAGATATTGCTGAGGCTTTTGTTACAGCTGTTCCATCTATGCTGGTGGATATTAATACCAACTTGTCCCAATAGAGACTGGTGTCTCTCACCTCCCGTATCCTCATTTTTCTCCAGTCTTCCTCTACTATGCCCCAGATCTTCATCCTGAAGCCTTCACTCCAGCCCTAGTATCCACCCATTTAAAGTACTTTTCACTCCTCTTGCTTTCCCTTTGATTGACTGGATCTTTTCACAACCTCCATTGAAGGATGGAGCCAGACCAGCCACGTCTCATTTTTCTGCCAGCTCCACTCAAGACATCTTCTACTGTAGTCTATCCCCTCTTTTAGCTTCTTTTTATGTGTTGTCTTCCCCTATTGGAAGGTAAGCCCTTTGACGGCAGGTATTGTCTTACTTTATACTTATTGTATTTCCAGTGTTTAGCGTAGTCCTCAGCACATAGTAAGTGCTTAATAACTGCTAGTTGCCTGACTGATCAAAGTTTTCTCAGCCTCTTTCTACCAGAGTCCCTCTGTCCCCCATAGAATTCACTTCTCATTCAGTTGCTCTTGACAATACCATAGAGAGGGAGGGAGGGAGGAGGAGGAAAGAAGTATTTATTAAGCACCTTCTGTTTATCAGGCACTGCATTAAAAGCTATACAAACGTCATTTGATCCTCACAACAACCCTGTGAGGTAGATGCTATTATTATTATTATTAGGTGCTATTTTACAGTTTAAGGAATTAAGGCAGAGAGAGCTTAAGTGACTTGCCCTGGGGTCACGAAGGTAATAATGTCTGAAGGTATATTTGAACTGACTCTGGGTATGTGCTCTGTGTGTCATGGCATCACCTAGCTACCACCAATAAGTAATGATTCTAAAGAATCAGCATGGAATAACGAGTATGGCATGTTGTTATTATGGATGAGAGGATGATATTTGGCCAGATGCAGTTATGAGGATTCAGACCCTGGTTGAATGACCAGACCCAAAGGGTAACAGTTAACAGTTTAATGTCAACATGAGGAATGCTCTAATCACCTTCTCTTTCTAGATACCTTTCTTGGACTTCAAGACACTGCTTCTCCTCCTATGTGTCTAACCAAATTTTCTCAATCTCCTTTGCTGGATCTTCCACCACATCATGCCCAGCATTAATTATGAGTGTCTCTCAAGCGTGGAACTTCTTCTCTCTGTGATTTTATCAGTTCCCTTGGTTTCAACTATCCTTTCTGTGCCTATGATTCTCAGGTCTTTATATCCATCCTCTCTGTGCTCAGCTCCAGTCCTGAATCGACAACTGCCTTTGGACATTTCTGATTAAATGTCTCATAGGCATCACAAACTCAGTATGTACAAACTGAGTTCACTATATTTCCCTTGAATTTTGTTCACCTCCTAACTTTCCTATTACCATTTGGGGTACCACAAATCTTCTCATCATTAGGTTTGCAATCTTTGTGTCATCCTTGAATCCTCATTTTCATTCTTCCCACATATCCCATCTGTTGTCACATTATGTTTCTACCTTCACAATATCTGTTGTTACACATCCTCTTCTTTCCAGTCATATAGCCACCACCCTAATAGAGACCTCCATTGCCTCTCACCTGAACTATTACAACAACCTTCTAATTGGTCTCCCTGCCTCAAGTCCACTACAATCCATCCTCTAATCAGCTCCTGAAGTGATTTTCCTAAGGTGTAAATAAGATTGTGTCATTCCCCTATTCAATAAACTCTATTATGTTTGGGATCAAATATAAACCTCTCTATGTGGCCTTTGAAGCCCTGCACAACCTGGCCCCTTCCTCCCTTTCCAATCTTCTTGAATTTTACTCTTAAATTTAAATTTGCTACTTAAATTTTACTTCATGTCCTCTATAATCCAGCTACTCTGGCCAAATTGCTGTTCCTCACACATAATGCTCCATTTTCTAATTGCATTTTCATTGGCCAGCCATCCCATGCATACAAAGTACTCCCTCCCCATAACTGCCTCTTAGCTTCCTTCAGAATCCAGTTCAGACAAACTTCTGGGGGCAGAGTCAAGATGGTGGAGTAGAGAAAGCACTGAGCTAAGCTCTCCCAATATTACTTTCCAAACAAATTTAAAATAATGCATCAAATTGAATTCTAGAAAGGTCAGAGTGAGACATTCTTCCAGCCCAAAGAAAACTTAGGAGTTTGGAAAGAGAGATCTATGATATAGGGGTGGAGGCTGGTGTAGAGTCCACGTGAATGACACACCAGTAGGGGGAGCAGATTGGAGCTTTAGGAGCTCTCAAGCCAGACACGGTAAGGGGACTAGGCAACTCTATTGTCTAAACCCACTTCTGGGTCATAGTTGCAGGGCAGAGAGGAGCACTTTCTGTCAAGAGGGAGTGGAGGCCCAGAGGGACAGTGTAGCTTTTAGTCACAAGGAATCAGGGACCCTGAGGAATATTATCCTTCTGGTCCAAGGGAGCAGAGGCCCTGAGAAGTAGTATCAATTACAATCCTAAGGGATTAGGGGCCTTTCCTGGGAAAGGAACAGAGTGCAAAACTGGAAAGCAATGATCACATCTCTCCCAAAATCACACCACCTTGGAAGCACCAAAAACTTTCAAACCCATAGAATTAGCTCTGAAAATAGCAATGTAAAAATGCCTGAAACTTGAGACAGCGCCCTTCGCCCCGTCTCTGACACAAACCAGGGACAGAGCCCAACTTTAACATGAAGTTCAAAATCAAGAAATAAGGTGGAAGAATGAGCAAACAATACCAACAAAAAGAGCCTGAGTATACAAAGCTACTATAGTGACAGGGAATATCAAGACACAAACTCAGATGAAAACAACGACGTCACCTAAATGCAAAGCTTCAAAGAAAAATGTGAATTCAACACAAATCCAACAAGAATTTCTAGAAGAGCAAAAAATTTTAAAATCAAATAAGAGTAGTCAAGGGAAAAGTAGGTAAAGAAATGAGAACAAAGGAACAAAATTATGAAAATATTAACATGTAAATTAACAGCTTGGTAAAAGAGGCACGAAAATACTGAAGAAAATAATAGCTTAAAAAATAGAATTGGCAAAAATCTAAAGAGACACAAAAATTCACTGATAAAAATAACTCCCTAAAAAGAATTGTCCAAATGGAAAAAGAGGTACAAAAGCTCAATGAAGAAAATAATTAATATTAGGATTAGGCAAATGGAAGTTAATGACTCGATGGGACATCAAGAAACAATAAAACAAAGTAAAAAGAATGGAAAATTGAAGAAAACATGAAATATCTTACCGGAAAAACAACGACTTGGAAAATAGATTGAGGAGAGATGATTTAATCATAATTAGACTTACCTGAAAGCCATGATTAAAAAAAAGAGCATAGACATCCTATTTCAAGAAAGTATCAAGGAAAGTTGCCGTAATCCTAAAATCAGAGGGTAAAATAGAAAACTAATGATCACCTGAAAGATATCCCAAAATTAAAACTCCTAGGAATATTAATAATAAAATTCCAGAGCTCCCAGGTCAAAGAGAAGATACTTCAAGCAGCTAAATAGAAACCGTCCAAATACTATGGAGGGACAGTTGGGATCACACCAGATTTAGCAACTATCATGTTAAAGGAGCAGAGGGCTTGGAATATTGTGTTCCAGAAGGCAGAAGTACTACAATTACAATCAAGAATAATCTGCAAAGGAAAAGTGAGTATAATCCTTCCAGGAAAAAATAAATATTTAATGAAATAGAGAACTTGTGAGCATTCCTAATGAAAAGAGCAGAGCAGAAGAGAAAAACTGACTTTCAAATACAAGACTCAAGAGAAATATAAAAAGGTAAACATGAAAGAGAAATAAGGGATTCAATAAAGTTAAGCTATTTAAGAAGATGATATCTGTAACTACTAGGAATTTTATCATTATTAAGGCAATTAGAAAGATTTCTCCATAGAAAGAGGGAGGAGGACTGAGTTAATTAGTTGGGATTATGTAAAAAAAAATGGATAAGTGAGAAAGAGGGATGCCCTGGGAGAGAAGGCAAAGGAGATGAAGAATGAAGAAAATTATCTCACATAAAAGAGAAGCACAAAAAAGAACTTCTACAGTGGAGGGGAAAATGGGGGGGAGCAACACTTGAACCTCACTCACATGTAAATTGGTTCAAAGAGGGAAAACACATACATATCTATTCAGTTGATAATAGAAATCTGTTCTTACCCAACAGGGAAGTGGAAAAGGAAGGGGATAAGAGAAAGGGGGAGTGATAAAAGGCAAGACAGATAAAAGAAGGCAGATCTATGGATAAAGAGAGAATTATGACCAAACAAGAGATAGAGAGGATCAGTGGAAGTAAAATAGGTAATTCTGATGATGTGAAATTATAAAGCTATTGCACAAACAAAACTAATGTAGCCAAATTAGAAGGAAAACAGGAAATTGGGGGTGATCTTTACAGCAAATTTATAAAAATAAGAGTCATTCTTCAGTTGATAAATGGTCAAAGGGTATGAACAGACAATTTTCAGAAGAAGAAATTAAAGCTGTCAATAGTCACATTTAAAAATGCTCTAAATCACTGTTGATTAGAGAAATACAAATTAAAACAACTCTGAGGTACCACCTTACAACTATCAGATTTGCTAACATGACAGAAAAGGAAAATGAGAAAAACTAGAGAGGATGTGGAACAATTGGGACACTAATACACTGTTGTCAGCGTTATGAATTAGTGCAGCCATTCTGGAAAAAAATATGGAACTCTGGTCAAAGAGCTATAAAATGGTGTATACCCTTTGATTCAGCAATACTACTACTAGGTCTGTATCTCAAAAAGATCAAAGAAAAGGGAAAAGAACCTACTTGTACAAAAATATTTATGGCAGATCTTTTTGTAGTGGCAAAGAATTGGAAATTGAGGTGATACCCGTCAATTTAGGAATGACTGAATAAGTTGTGGTGTATGATCTGATGGAATACTATTGTGCTATACGAAATGATGAGCAAGATGATTTAGAAAAACCTGGGAAGACTTATATGAACTCATACAAAGTGAAGTGAGCAGTACCAGGAACATATTGTACACAGCAACAGTAATATTGTAAGGATGGTACTGTGAAAGACTTAGCTACTGTGATCAAGACAATGACCCAAGACAGTTCCAAAGGACCATGATGAAAAATGCTCTCCATATACAGAAAGAGAGAGAGAACTGATGAACTCTGAATGCAGATAGAAGCATACTTTTAAATTGTTTTTTTCTTGCTTTATTTTTTGTTTGTTTCCTTTTGTAACATGGCTAATGTGGAAATATGTTTTGCATGACTTTAAATATATAATTGATATCAAATTGTTGCCTTTTCATAGAGGGTGAAGGCAGGAGGGAGGGAAAGAATTTGGAACTCAAATTTTTTTTTAAATGATTGTTGAAAATTGTTTTACATGTAATTGGGAAATATTTAATGAGTTTAAAAAAAAGATTCAATTCAGATACCACCTTCTGCAGGAGTATTTTCCTGGTTTCTCCAACTATTGGTGCCATGTTAGTTCAGTTTCCATTTACATTGCTCATACCTTCATTTTTTACCATATATATCTTGTATGTACATAGTTATTTGCACATAGTCTCTGCCATTAGAATGTGAGGCTCCTTTAAAATAGGCACAATGTTCCTGCCTTTCTTTGTATACTCAGTTGTTAGTTCAATCCTTAAAACATAGTATGCTCTTAATAAATTCTTGCTACCTTACTGTCATTAGTATTTCAATGTCAAGTTGAAAGGAATTCTCGAGTAAGGTGTACTATTGATTTGTTTTCAGATTTACATCATAAAATTTTTTTGTCAGTGACAAAGTCATAGAGGATTAAACAATATGCAATGACAGGATGTTATAAAGGGTAGAAAAGATGGTGATTGGGGCAGCTAGATGGCGCAGTGGAGAGAGCACCAGCCCTAGATTCAGGAGGACCTTAGTTCAAATCCGGCCTCAGACACATAACACATACTAGCTGTGTGACCCTGGGCAAGTCACTTAACCCCATTGCCTAGCCAAAAGAAAGAAAAAAAAAAGAAAAGATGGTGATTAATAGTATCTGAAAAGCACTTAATATGCTAGGATGTTAGGCTAAATCCAATTAGAAGAAATGCAATAGGTATCAATGTAAATCCTGCACTTGAGTTTAAAAAAATCAATTCACAAATACAAACGGGGAGGCATGGTGAGCCAAAACTTTGTCTGAATAAGATTTGGGTATTTTAGGAGACTGCACACTTATCATGAGTTAAATGCGGCTGCCAAGAATGCTAAAGTGATCTTAGCCTGCATGAATACAGGTAAAGTGTCCAGAACTAAATAGGTGATAGATCAGTCATACTTTGCTCTGGATGGATAGCATCTGAAGTATTATGTCTAATTCTGAACACCACATTTCAGTGAGAACATGTATACACTGGAGAATATTTAGAGGAGAATGAATGAGATCATAAAGAGTTTCAAGATCTTGACACATAGGGATTGTTTGAAGAAAGAATGTTTAGCATAGAGAACAAAAGATTTAGGGTAGATAATGAAAATGAAAACTACTATATATTTGGAAGGGTATCATATAGAAGAATGATTAGACTTTTTTTGTTTGTCCATTTGTAGGAGGTATGTTGTGAATATTGAAATAAGATTTGACAATAAATGAAATGTGGAGTGAGTGTAAGGATTACATGAAGATTGTAATCCTATTGGCCACGGTACCCTCAAATAGTTAATAGGGAAGAACTAGGGTGTGATAGGACCAGTGATTTTTTGAGGCAGCATCCCTGACTTCCTTGGGACTTCTTCCTTTCCCCAAGCAACCAGATTGTCCCACTCCAAGCTTCCATTATGCAGTTTTTATTGTTTGGGGGCATAAAAGGTCACAGCCACACCTAGTCATACCTCTCAAACTTTGTGGCTGCCTGAGGCCATGTGAGTTGCCATATTCTAATGAACGACTAACTAGATACATTTCCAGATGGAGATGGGTGGAGGGTGGGGGAGTTTCATCTAGGGAAGCTAAGTACTACTATATCCTTGTTGCATATCCTTTCTATGGAAGGACAAAGTGAATCTCCCTTGTTAAATGCTCAATGAATTGGAAAGACCTCATTTCCTCCCAACATAGAACCTGAGTTAAGAGGATGCTGGCTTTAGAGCCAAGAGCTGAGGGGAATTAGGAAGCTGATGCTATACAAAGATGATGAGTTGGGTCTTTTCTGAGAGAGTACTGAGGTACTTTCTATTTCCTCATATTAGAGTATCTGGGGTGGGGGGGAGGAGAGTTGTAAATATCTTCACAGGCAAAATGGTAAAAGTAGAGACAAATGGTAAGACCAGATCACCAGCATCAATCAGGTTGTGCTTAATACTGATTGTTATAGGCAATCTACCTTAACTGGGAAGAGAAAGTAACGATAAGAAATTCCAGAGTTTTGGAAAGGACAACAGTGCAATTATTAGAGAGAGAATAGAACCATAACTACTCTGCAGCATTTGGGCAATTGTTTAGGACTTAACTGGAGAGACTTACCTCTGATTCCCCCAGTTTTTTCATTTTTGTTTCCTTCTGCATTTGACCCTGGATGGCAAAGTACTATAGCAAGGAAAGAATAATAAATTCAATGAAGTGGGAGAGATTGCATTATTGGAGATCTCAATGAAGATATCTTCTTTGGGTAGAAGGTTTGATGGGTATGGGACAGGGGTCATAATTGGGAAAGATGGTGTGGAGAGTTTTCCACTCATAAACATTGTCTAGCTCAGGTCATTGTTGCTTCTAGTCATTTTGAAAAATGTGCTATTTTAGCATGGAACAACAGAAAGGGAAAGGAAGAACATCCTGTTCAGATCCAGTCTTTGAGAACATTCATTGCATTAAGGAGAAAGAGTAGCATATTGTTTATTATCATATTTCATAATCACAAAATTATGATACTCAGTACTGATGGTTTTGTCAAGGGCTCCTTTCTCCTCATAACTTTCTTACTTCCGTGATACTATTTCTCAGTTGCCCTTGTCTTAAGTATAGCTTTCATGAATAAAATAGTTAAGATGGATTTGAAATGAAAATGAGGCTACAAAGAATAACCTAATTTTTTTCCAAAGGAATGCATGGAGAAATCATCTCTTCATGAAAAAAAAATTCAAAAGAATATACAGTAAATAAAAAATAAAACTGATGCCTGTGGAAATCACAAAGTATTATTATATTATATACAAAGATAATAATGCTGTCCTGGCATCAAGAGGCCATGAATTTGGAGCTATTTTATTTATCTCTGTCCAAGAGTAGAAATAGATTTTCATGGAGCCACCCACACCCTCTCATCTGGTCCTCCTTGTGACCCAGGATACGTATTTGCAATAGCAGTATACTATGAGCCTTTGGAATAAAGTAAAAAAAGAGTGGCTTATCCAGGGCCTGCCTTCCTTCCTTCCTCCTTTCTTTTCTTCCTTCCTTCCTCCTTTCTTTTCTTCCTTCCTTCCTTCTTCCTGTCTACCTTCTCCTTGTGCAGCTATATTTATCTCTTGGGAAGATCCTAAAAAAAAAGGTATAGCATGAGGAAGAATAAAAGCTGGAAACATTGCTCTTTCACTATTTCCTAGAATGATCATTTCCCTGTGTCCTTATGTATAGCTTTTAAAATTTTTTACATGTGCTTCATTGACATATGGATCATCCAAAGAAGAACCTCTCCAGAAATGCAGATACACATCTTCTCTTGTGTGTACATCTTATCACTTTAGACAATTGCCTGGGGCATTGAGAGTGATTTGCTCTGGGTCACTTAAGTGACCAGCATATGTCAGAAGTGAGACTTGAAGCTACATTTTTCTGACTTCCCTTTATTATGTTACATTGGCCTGGATGGAAGAAAGTGGAAGAGAGAGAGAGAGAGAGAGAGAGAGAGAGAGAGAGAGAGAGAGAGAGAGAGAGAGAGAGAGAGAGAGAGAGAGAGAGAGAGAAGGAAAGAAAGATGGAACATTTACTTATTGCTATTATGTGCCAGACACTGTGCTAAACCCTAGGGAAATATATACAAGCAAATAAAATAATTACTGCCCTCAGAGATCTTATATTTGAATGGGGAAAGGCAACTCATAAATAGGAGCTAGAAAGAAGGGGAGGGAAAGCTGAATAGAGTCAGAAATCAAGAAAGCATAGCCTCATCACTTGCTAAATATATAAGTTTAGCCATGCTTATTCCTGAAAGAATAGTGGTTCAAAACTGAAATTTCCACTTATAACCAATTGGCTGCTTTATGAATCAAACAATGTTAGACTTCTCATTTCTGAACACCCACAGAAAAACATTGCTAGTACCCTCTTGGAGCAAAGGAGAAACTTAAGCTGATTAATCATACCAGACATAACAGCTTGCACCTTGAAAAAGAAGAGAGGAAGATAAAAACTGACATGCTAAAATTTCTCATTACCATAATGTGGATATATAGTATATTTTGATATAAGGAAAGATCTGGAATTTCTCTGCATGTGTGTGAGGCTCAGTGTGCGTGTATGTGCTCCTTTTCCCACTCTAAATGGTTGTCTCTTCTTGGCTTCTCATACTGAGCTACTCTTGTCCTTATATTCTACATGCTGGAGGGCTTCTTTGTTTTTTCTTTTAATATTTCGGAGATAATAACATGCAACTTGAATTGTCTAGTTTTTTTTTCTCATTCTTACTATACGTCTAGGCTAAATCATTTTCTATTCATACGTAATCAAATGAGAAAAAGTATATAAAGCACTTTGCAAATGTCAGCCACCACCATCATTTTTGTTATTACTATTACACATCTTTAAAAACATCTTCTATGCCATTTCCTGTAACTAAATGGTCACTTGAAACACATTGTGGTGTGTTTATACTAACCATGTTTCTTTCTATTTTTTAATTATTCATCATTTTAATTCTTCTTTGGATTGTCATTTTAATTCTTCTGAAATTGTGATGTTTACCGATTTGCAGTCAGGTAGCAGCATTTGGAGATGTTAAAAAAGATGAACTTTTGCTGGGGCAACAGTTTCAAATTATTGAAGGTACTGTGCAATTTCTCCAATGTGATACAGTCCAATCTCTTCCTGCTACTTGGTTCCATTCTGAATCCATTTGTTATCCATCTGAGAAATTTAAACACACAGATATAGACACCTATACATTCATTCTTAGATAGCGGCAGACTGTAGTGAAAAGACCACTGGACTGGAAATCAAAAGCCCTGAATTCTAGCTCTTGTTCCTAATTGCCTCTGTGACTTTGGGTTACTCACTTAACCTCCCCATGACTCAGGTTACTAATCCGTAAAATGAGGAGCCCTGGGCCCAGATGACCGCTAAAGTGCCACCCAGCTCTAACATTTTGCCAGAATATTATATTTAGATTTATTTGACTAATTATGATACTTTTCTGGATGATAATTTAAGGAGGGACTACAAGGCCAAGAGGCAATAGATGGAAATGAAAGAGAATGAGAGAGATGACAATTTATGCTGCACATAGATTGCTAGCCAAAATATGTTACTGCTTTGATGTAACCTCCAGCAGACTAAAACATGTCCCAATTCTCTCATTTTACCTTTAGTGATGCAAACATTATACCATTCGCAAGCAAAGCAAATATTAGCAACCCAAAATTCAGAAATGTTGTCTTCAGAGTGTTATTAAAGCTGTAACACTCCTCTGTTAACTCATGAAAGGAAAGACAATTCATTTACTACATATGATGCAAATATTTTAATAGACCCTAGTAGTCCTGGGTCATGAGAAGTAGTCCTGAGAAGCACTTAAAATGACTGAATCCCTCTTTGATTCTGAGTCCAGAAAGGGCTTGGAAAAAAACAGTGATTAACATTTAGCGCTTTATCTTGCTGCTGAATAACAGTTTTTTGGTAAATATGCTGTTTTTTAAAAAATCATTTTCCAAGTATCTCATTATACCAAGACTGTATCTATACCTTTGGTAATTTGATAATTCAATCATACTTTGCATCAAACTAAGGGGCATATCACAAACACACAGTAGAATGAGAAGAATGGCCAATATGCCCAGATCCCTATTGATTATGAAGCAATGTGAAACAGAATGCATAGTGGGTAGAAAGGTAGCCTCTGACATACTGAGCTGTGTGACAATGAAAAGATCATTTAACCTTTTGGTGGCTTAGGCAACTCTGAAAATATAAATTGTAGAACAGGTACCCTTCTGTTTTGTTATAGGCAGTTTCCTCATTGGAAGTTTCTAATGCCAATGAGATCCTAAATATATAAAATTTATTTGTACCCTTGATTGGTCAGTTATACCAAAATCTTGTTAAAATGATTCCATACTCATTCTTTCTTTTATTTTGAATAATATTTTAATTACATGTAAAACAATTTTAACGTTTTTTTAATTTTGAGTTTCAAATTCTCTTCCTCCCCTTTCTGAATCCTGAAACAGAAAGCAATTTGATATAGGTTATATATGTACAAAACATTTCCATATTAGTCATGTTGTGAAAGAAAACAGACATAAAAACATGCAAAAAAAAAAAGAAAGTGAAAAAGTAGTATGCCTCAATCTGCATTCAGACTCAATCAGTTCTTTCTCTGGAGATAGCATTTTTCATCAAGTCATTTAGAATTGTCTTGATGGATCATTGTATTGCTGAGAATAGCTAAATTGTTCACAGTTGATCATTGTTATAATATTGTTGTTACTGTATACAATGTTCTGCTCACTTCATGTAAGTCCAGATTTTTTGAAAGCATCTTACTCTTCATTTTTTATAGCACAATAGTACTCCATCACAATCATATACTAAAACTTGATCAGCCATTCTCGAATTGATGGGCATCTCCTCAATTTCCAATTCTTTGTCACCACAAAAAGAGCTGCTATAAATATTTTTTTCCAACAAGTCCTTTTCCTTTTTAAAAAAAATCTCTTTGAGATATGACCTGATAGGGGTATTATTGAGTCAAAGGGTATGCACAAATTTATAGCCCTTTGGGCATTCCAAATTGCTCTCAGAATGGTTAAATCAGTTTGTAATTCCACCAATAGCGCATGAGTGTCCCAATTTTCCCACATTCTCTCCAACATTTACCATTTTCCTTTTCCATCATATTAGCCAATCAGATGTGAGGTGGTACCTCAGAGTTGTTTTAATTTGCATTTCTCTAATTGATAGTGATTTAAAGCATTTAAAAAATATGAATATAGATAGCTTTGATTTCTTCATCTGAAAACTTCCTGTTCATGTCCTTTGAGCATTTATCAATTGGGAAATTATTTTTATTCTTCTAAAATTGACTCAGTTCTCTATATATTTGAGAAATGAGGCCTTAATCAGAGATAGTTAATGTAAAATTTTCCCCAGAGTTATGCTTTCCTTCTAATATTGGTTGCATTGGTTTTGTTTGTGTAAAACCTTTTTAAATTACATCTCAAAATGCTCTCTATGTCTTATTAGGTTGTAAATTCTTTCCTTATTTATAAATCTGACAGGTAAATACTCCTACGCTTTGCTTATGGTATCACCCTTTATTTCTAAATAATGCACCCATTTTGACCTTATCTTGGTATACTGTGTGAGATATTGGTTTGTACCTTGTTTCTGCCAAACTGTATTCCAATTTTGCTAATAGTTTTTGTCAAATAGTGAATCCTTGTCCCAAAAAGCTAGGATCTTTGGGTTTATGAAACACTAGATTACTATAGTTATTTACTTCTGAGCCTTATGTACCTAATCTATTCCACTGATACATAACTTTATTTCTTAGTAATAGATAGTTTTGATGATTATTGCTTTATAATAGAGTTTAAGATCTGGTATGACCAAACCAACTTCCTTCACATTTTTTTTTTACTGATTCCCATGATATTTTTGACCCTTTGTTCTTCTAGATGAATTTTGTTATTATTTTTTCTAGCTCTATAAAATAATTATTAGTAGTTTGATTGGTATGGCACTGAATGAATAGATTAATTTAGGAAGAATTCCGTGTTTATTATATTGGCTCAGCCTATCCATGAGCAATTAATATTTTTCCAATTGTTTAGATCTGGCTTTGTATGAAAAGTATTTTGTAATTGTGTTCATATAGTTCAGGCCTGCACAATATACAGCCTGTAGGCAACTTGTGGCCTGCCAAAGTGGCCTGTGGGTAGTATGTTGTGAAGGCCTGTATTTATATCCTCTATATTTTTCACAGTTTACCCAGAATCCTTTGGTGGGCCACATACCAGCCACATGTTGCAGGCCTGATATAATTCCTGGGTTTGCCTTGGAAGGGGCACTTCGTAGTATTTTATATTGTCTCCAGCTATTTTAAATGTAATTACTCTTTCTATCTCTTGCTGCTGGGCTTTGTTGGTAACATATAGAAATGCTGATGATTTATGTGGGTTTATTTTATATCCTGCAGGTTTGCTAAAGTTGTTCATTGTTTCAAGTAGTTTTCTAATTGATTCTCTAGGTTTTTCTACATATACCATTATCATCTGCAAAATGTGATACTTTTGTTTCCTCATTGCCTACTCTAATTCCATCAATTTCTTTTATTTCTCTTATTGCTAAGGTAAGCATTTTTAGTACAATATTGAATAATAATGGTGATAATGGTCATCTTTTCTTCACCCCTGATTTTATTGGGAAGGCTTCTAGCTTATGCTCATTAACGATAATATTTGCTCTTGGTTTTAGATAAATACTTCTTATCATTTTAAGGAAAGCTCCACTTATTTCTATGCTTTCTGGTGTTGTTAATAGGAATGGGTGTTATATTTCATCAAAAGCTTTTTCTGCATCTATTGAGATAATCATATGATTTCTGTTGGTTTTGTTGTTGACATGGTCAGTTATGCTGACAGTTTTCCTAATGTTAAACCAGACCTACATTCCTGGTATAAATCCCACCTGGTCATAGGGTATGCTCTTTGTGATATATTACTATAATCTCCTTGCTTGTATTTTATTTAAATTTTTTTTTGCATCAAAATTTGTTAGGGAAATTGGTTTATGATTTTCTTTCTCTGTTTTTGCTCTTCCTGGTTTAGGTATCAAAGCTATATTTTGACACAAAAGGAATTCCTTCTTTGCCTATTTTTTCCCCAAATAGTTCAAATAGTATTAGAATTAATTGTTATTTAAATGTTTGGTAGAATTCACTTGTGAATCCATCTGTCCCTGGGAATTTTTTCTTACAGAGGTCATTGATGGCTTTCTTTTCTTGTCTTGTCTTTTTTCTTTTCTAAGACAGGGTCACTTAAGTAATCTACTTCCTCTTCTGTTAATCTGGGCAGTTTATATTTTTTTGTACATATTTATCCATTTCACTTATATTTTCAATTTTCTGGTATATAATTAAGCAAAATAGCTCCTAATAATTACTTACTTCATTGGTAGTTTATTCACCACTTTCATTTTTGATACTAGTAATTTGGTTTTCTTCTTTCTCTTTTAAAATAAAATTAACCAATGGAATATGTATTTTTTTTTCATTAAACTAGTTCCTAGTTTTATTTATTAGTTCAAAATTTTTCTTTCTTTCAATTTTATTAGTCACTCCTTTGATTTTCAGGATTTCTAATTTGGAGGTTAACTGGGGATTTTTGATTTGTTCTTTTTCTAGTTTTTTAAGTTGCCTTCCCAATTAATTAATCTGTTCTTTCTCTAGTTTATTGATGAAAGCATTTAGATATATAGATTTCCCCCAACTACTGCTTTGGCTACATCCCATACATTTTGGTTTATTTTCCCATTGTTGTCATTCTCTTAATGAAACTGATAGTTAATTTTTAGTCTGTTTCCAAGGCCCTTCATTAAACATAAATTTTATTTCATGATGTTCTGAAAAGGATGCATTTAATATTTCTGCTTTTCTGCATTTGACTTTGAGGTTTTTATGCCCTAATACATGGTCAATTTTTGTGTAGGTGCCATGTACTACTGAGAAAAAGTTATATTCCTTTCTATTCCCACTCAGTTTTCTCCAGAGGTCTATAATATCTAACTTTACTAAAATTCTATTTACTTCCTTAACTTCTTTCTTTTTTTTTTTCCTGAAAGTGTCAAATTGAGGTCCCCCACTAGTGTGGTTTTACTGCCTACTTCTTCCTATAACTCATATAACTTCTCTAAGAATATGGGTACAATGGTGCATATATGTTTAGTATTGCTATATTACTTTATCATCTATGGTACATTTTAGTAAGATGTATTTTCCTTGATTATCTCCTTTAATTAACATGTATTTTTTTTCTTTTGCTTTGTTTAAGATCATGATTGCTATCCTGCTTTTTTTTTTATTTCCAGTAAAGCATAACAGATTTTCCTCCAGCCCTTTACTTTTACTTTGTGTGTCTCTCTGATTCAAGTGTATTTCTTGCAAACATATTGTAGGATTCTGGTATTTAATCCACTCTGCTATCTGCTTCCATTTTGTGGGTGTGTTCATCCCATTCACATTCATAGTTATGATTACTGTTTATTTTCCTCCATCCTGCTTTTCCCCCACTGTTTATCCTTCTCTCTCTCTTTTTACCATGTCCCTCCTCAAAAGTGTTTTGTTTCTGACCACCACCTCACCCAGTCTGCCTTCCCTTCTATCAACAGTCTGTCTTCTCTTACACCCCTTCCCTCCTACTTCCCTGTAGGATAAGAAAGATTTATATACCCAACTGAGTGTGTATGTTATTCCTTCTTTCGGCCAATTCCAATGACAGTAAAGTTCAAGTGTTGCCTTCCCCTTCCCCCCACATTTTCCCTTCCACTGTAAAAGCTCTTTTGTGCCTCTTTCATGTGAAATGATTTACGGCATTCTACCTCTACCTTTCCCTTCCCCCTTCTCCCAGTGAATCTCTTTTTCTCACTCCTTTTTAAAAAAATTTTTTTTTGGACAAATATCATTCCATCATAGTCAACTCACACCTGTGCCCTCTGTCTATGTATACTTTAACTGCTCTAATAAAGAAAAAGTTCCTAGGAGTTACAAGTATTATCTTCTCATGTAGGATGTAAACAGCTTAATCTTGCTAAACCTCTCATGATTTCTCTTTATGGTTTATGTTTTTATGCTTCTCTTGAGTCTCGTATTTGAGTGTCAGCTTTTCTATTCCTCTCTCGTCTTTTCATCAGGAGTGCTTGAAAGTTCTCAATATCAATCAATGTCCATTTTTTCTCCTGAAGGATTATACTTAGTTTTGCAGTACCAGTTCAGTTCCTTTTTAGATACAGGTTTAAAGATAACTCTGTGCATAGACTAAATTCCTGTGTTTTGAAGATCATATGGGTATGTCCACTGTTAGGAACACAATGGCCCACACTAGTATTGCTACTAAGGAGAGGGAAGATACAATCAGGGCAATCTTTTGATACAAAATTGAAAATCTCTCAAGCCCCATGCTTGTGAATGCTTATTTAGAAAAGTCTTAATTTAAGGTAAGCATTTCTTGAAGAAGTCACAAGAGTGTAGAGGCTTGAACCAAGGCAAACTCAGAAACTGTTTTAAGCACTTGAACATGATTTCTTATTTAATGAGATGTCTGATTTAACAGAACATAGGAGATCCCTCCAAAACCTCAGAGCACTTAGTCACTCCCTTTATTATACTCTATGCTGACTAAGATTCAGACACAACAAACATAATCATTAAAGGTAAGGTCAATGTTATTAACACTTGGATCACAGCTCATTAGACAAATATTAAAACATATATGTCAGAATATTAAACTTATGCAAATGATAACTGGAAGGTCAAGTTTCAGTAAATGGAAATTAAAATAAAAAATCTAAGAAGAAAAACAAGACACTAAAATACATCAAAGTAGTATCAAAGGTTTTATTTAACTTCAATTCAGAGTACATCAAATGAAATGCCAGTCTGAACAAATCAAAAGCTGGAATTAAGGTTTCTGGGAGAAATATCAACAATCTTAGATATTTATATGATACCAGTAAAGGAAGAGAGTAAAAAAAAACTGGCTTGAAGCTTAACATTTAAAAAAAACACTAAGATCATGGCATCTGGTCCCATTACTTCCTGGCAAATAGAAGAAGAAATTGAAGCAGTGTCAGATTTTATATTCTTAGGCTCAAAGATCACTGCAGACAATGACTGCAGCCTAAGCTTGCTCCTTAAAAGGAAACCCATGGAAAATTTGGAAAGCATACTAAAAAGCAGAGACATTACCTTGCTGACAAAGGTCCTTATAGTCAAAGCTATGGTTTTTCCAGTAGTAATGTGTGGCTATGAGAGTTGGACTATAAGGAAAGCTGAATGCCATAGAATCAATGCCTTTGAATTGAAGTGCTGGAGAAGACTTTTGAGAGTTTCTTGGATAAGAAGTAGATCAAATTAATCAATATTTAAAGAAATTAATTCTGACTGTTCATGAAAGGTCATATACTGAAGCTGAAGTTTAAATACTTTGGCCACATAATAAGACAGGATCTATTGGAAAAGATCCTGATGCTGGGAAAGATTAAAGGCAAAAGGAGAAGGGGACAGCAGAAGATGAGATGAATTAATAATAGCATGGAAGCAATGAACATGAACTTGGACAGATTTTGAGATATATTAGAGAATAGAGGGAACTGGTATCCATAGGATCACAGAGTCAGACACAAATGAACAGCTGAACAACGATAAAGTATCAAAGTTGTAACAAAAAAAAATCTATTCAACTGTATTTGCAGAATCAATATTCTTTCGGAAAATAAAATAGAGATATGGTAACCTTATCCACTGGGGAGGGCATACCAACACATCACCCCAGTTTCAAAAGCTTCTCTTATATAGCTATGGAAACTGTTATATTTCTTTAAGAGCTAGTAGTAATGGTTGTAACCGGATGGTTTTCCCAGTAGAATCAGTAGAGAGTGTGAATCTAAATTTGATATATGAAGATCTGTGAGGTGTTTCTAAGGAAATGGAGAGTCTGGGTTGCTATTTGTAAAGAGATTTAGTTTTAATTATTTGTAAAGAGATGAAAGAGCTGTCATCTGTGAAGAAAAATGGAAGTTTTCCTTATATCTGGAAAGAGTCTGAAAGAAAACAGGGAAATATGAAGAGCCTCCTATAGTAATGAAACTATTTTAACCTTTATCTTGTAAAAGAATGAATTGGATTCTTGAGAAAAGACTTTAGTTGGTATTTAGCGAACTGAATGTTGCAACTATGTTTCCAGGAGAAATTATGTGCATTTTCAGTGATGGTTAGAGGTGGCCTTGGATATTTTTTTTTGACAAATGCAATATTGTAAATCATTATTTGTCTTTGATTTATTGTTGATTTCATTTTAATAAATGTTATATTTATTTTTAATTCTAGGAGATCAAGGTATTTAATAGAGTTACAAGTAACTACTAAGGAAAATAACTACACATATTCTACTGAGATGAATAACTGGTACTTTTTCAGTTTGTTAAATAAATTATTTGATGAGCTAGAGTGCCCTAGAACTTAGGATGATAAAATAAGAATGACCAAAAAGTGAGCATAATGGATACTCTCCTACAATCTTGCTGTATACACTGTACCAAAGGTCTATTATTGTTTAGTCATTTTGTAGTCATGTCCAACTCTTTGTAACCCCCATTTAGGGGATTTTTGGGAAAGATATTAGAGTGGTTTGCCATTTCCTTCTCCATCTCATTTTATAGATAAGGAAACTGAGATAAATAGGGTTAAGTGACTTGCCCAGGGTCACACAGCTAACAAGTGTCTGAGGCCAGATTTGAACTCAGGAAGATGAGACTTCCTGACTCCAGGCCAAGCACTATATCCACTGAGCCACCTAGCTACTCACTCCTAAGGCCTAAAGGCCAATTAAATTGGCTATTCCATTGGTGTTTGGCTAATGTCAGCAACTTAGGAAAAAACATTCAGAGAAATGCTGCATTATTGTAATGTGTATCCTGTGATTGCTTCCTTTCCAAGAAAGAAGAAAAAAACTAGGCTTTAAAATATTCATTTTATTGTGTTTTTTTTTTGTTTTGTCTTTTGCTTTTCTTGTTGGTGAGATGGAAGCAAAAGTTAAAGCCTGCTTTATTGATGCCTTTTGTCTTTACACCACAATCATTTCTGGAAGTGTGAGGGAACTTTTCCCATTTCTCAGTTTAAAACCTCCTTTTTAACAAGAAAAACAATTAAGCAAATGCATTGATTCACTGACCATGCTAGCACATATCTCTCTCTTGTGAAGAGAATAACCTAGTACATATCTCTCTCTTGTGAAGAGAGATTTGTATTTCATTATTTATCTATTTTTTTTGAGATCTTTACCAGTTTTTAAATTACTCAGAGTTTAACTCTCCTTTAAGTGATGCCTTCATTTACATTGTTGTAGTCATTGTGTATGTTGTCCTTTTTGTTTGGCTTATTTCATTATTTCTCTGAAGTCTTCATATTTATAATTTTGGAATAATATCTTATATTTGTATAACAGTTTTGTCAGCCCTTCTCCAAATCAGTTGGGGCAGGTAGGTGGCCTGGAGTCAGGAAGACTTCTCTTCCTGAGTTCAAATCTGGCCTCAGATGCTTATTAGCTGTGTGACACTGACAAATCACTTAACCCTGTTTGTCTCAGTTTCTTCATCTGTAATATGATGTGGAGAAGAAAAATTAGCTGAAGAAGGCAAACTACTCCAGTATCTTTGCCAAGAAAACCCCAAATGGGGTGACAAAGAGTTGGACATGACTGAAAAAATGACTGAACACCCAATCAATGAGTGCTCATTTTATTTGAAGATTTTTGCTACTATGAGAAGTGATGCTATGATTATTTTGGTATAGATTGGACCTTTGTTTTTGTCTTTGATTCTCTTGAGACATTTGTCCAATGGTGGAACTGATAGGTAAAAAGGCTTTGGACAACTTATTCATTTTTCTTGCGTAATTCCAAATTAATATCTGGAACAGATGGACCAATTCGTGGTTCCACTAACAATGTAGTAATGTTCCTGTCTTCTCATAGTTTCCTTTTTTAGAAAAATATCATTGCCAATTTGCTGAGTGTGAGGCAAAAGCTCAGTTATTTTAATTTGCACTTCTATTACTATAGATGATTTGTGACATATTTTTATATAATAATTTATAGTTTTCATTTCTTTTGAGAACTGTTCATTTAGTTTGACTGCTTAACTGTTGGTGAATGGTGCTGTATATTTGTGATAATTTCTTATATATCTTCAATTTGAATAACTTGAAAGAGATTAGATGCGTTATTTCTTTGATGTGCTAAACACCTGAATGAGAAAACTCCCTCTGTCTATTTGGATCAGTACATCCTCTGCAACATGTACTCTTAGATAATTGCCTAGAACATAGAGTTAAGTAACTTGACAAGAGTCACACAGTCAGAGGTAAGATGTAAATCCAATTCTTCCTGGTTCTGAGGCCAGCTTTCTGGTCTCATGGTAGATATACCATACCATGCTGCCTCTCTGCTTCTTTTAAAATTATACTTTTTGTCAGTGATATTTGATGAACTCTGTTATTTTTTTCTTATTCTATTCTCATTGATTTTATTTGTGTAAAAGGCTTATTTTTGTTTTTGAAATTTATTTATTTTTGCTTTTCAACATTCACTTCTGCAAGATTTTGAATTCCAATATTTCACCCTATCTCACTCCTCCCTCCACCCCAAGATGGCATGCATTCTGAATACCTCTTCCCCTAGTCTGCCCTCCCTTCTGTCTCTCCCCCTCCTTCACTTATTCTCTTCCCCTTCTATTTTCCTGCAGGGTAGGATAGATTTCTGTACCCCATTCCTATATTTCTTATTTCCCAGTTGCATGTGAAAACATTTTTAAAACATGTGTTTTTAAAACTTTGGGTTACAATTTTTCTCCCTCCCTCCTCATCTACCCTCATTGAAAAGGCAAGCAACTCAATACAGGTTATACATGTGCAGTTATGCAGCAGACTTCCATAGTAGTCATGTTGTGAAAAACTAACTCTATTTCCCTTAATCCTATTCCCCCATTTATTCTATTCTTTCTTTTGACCCTGTCCCTTCTCAGAAGTACTTGCTTCTGATTACCCCCTCCCTCAATCTGCCCTCCTCTCTATCATCCCCCTGCTCTCTTGTCCCCTTCCCCCATTATTTAGGGTAAGATAGATTTCCAATTGAGTGTGTATGTTATTCCCTCCTTAAGCCGAGCCTAATAAGAATAAGATTCACTCATTCCCTCTCACCTTCCCCCATTTCCCACTATAAGGGCCTTTTCTTTTCTGTTTTTTGTGAGATAATTTACCCCATTCTACCTCTTGCTTTTTCCTTCTCCCAGTATAATCTTCTCTCACCGCTTAATTTTATTCTCCAGATATCACCCCTTCATCTTCAACTTACCCTGTGACCTCTATCTATCATCTATCTATCTGTCTATATATCTATATACATATATATAATTTTTTCCGTCCAACTACCCTAATACTGACAAAGATCTCATGAGTTACAAATATCATCTTTCCATGCAGGAATGTAAACAGTTCAGCCTTAATAAGTCTCTTATGATTTCTCTTTCCTGTTTACCTTTTCATGTTCCACTTGAGTCTTGTATTTGAAAGTCAAATTTTCTATTCAGCCCTGGTCTTTTCATCAAGAATGCTTGAAAGTCCTCTATTTCACTGAATGACCATTTTTTCCCCTGAAGGATTATACTCAGTTTTGCTAGGTAGGTGATTCTTGGTTGTAATCCTATCTCTTTTGCCCTCTGGAATATTTATTCCTGCCCTCTGGTCCCTTAATGTAGAAGCTGCTAAATCTTTTGTTATCCTGATTGTGTTTCCACAATACTTGAATTATTTCTTTCTGGTTGCTGGCAACATTTTCTCCTTGACCTAGGAACTGGAATTTGGCTACAATATTCCTAGGAGTTTTCCTTTGGGGATCTCTTTCAGGAGGTGATCAGTGGATTCTTTCCATTTCTATTTTGCCCTCTGGTTCTAAAATATCAGGGTGGTTTTCCTTGGAAATTTCTTGAAAGATGATGTTTAGGCTCTTTTTTTGATCATGGCTTTCAGCTAGTCCAATGATTTTTAATCTGGATCTATTTTCTAGATCAGTTGTTTTTCCAATGAGATATTTCACATTGTTTTCTAATTTTTCATTCTTTTGGATTTGTTTTACAGTGTCTTGATTTCTCATAAAGTCACTAGCTTCCAATTGCTCTGTTCTAATTTTTAAGGAAGTATTTTCTTCAGTAAGCTTTTGGACTTCCTTTTCCATTTGGCCAATTTTGCTTTTTAGGGCATTCTTCTCCTCATTGGCTTTTTGGACCTCTTTTGCCATTTGGGTTAGGCTATTTTTTAAGGTGTTATTTTCTTCAGTATTTTTTTGGTTCTCCTTTAGCATCACTCTCAGTTTTTCCTCTACTTCTCTTACTTGCTTCTCAAAATCCTTTTTGAACTCTTCCATGGCCTGGGACCAATTCATATTTTTCTTGGAGGCTTTGGATGTAGGAACTTTGCTTTGTTGTCTTCTTCTGGTTGTATGTTTTGATCTTCTTTGTTACCAAAGTATGATAATATAGTCTGACTCTTTTTGCAAGGTTTGGTCATGATCCCAGCCAATTACTTGAATTATATACTCTTTGTTAAAGTAGGGGTCTTCTTCTAGTGTGGAGAATGTACTGTCCCAACCTTCAGGGGTTTTGTGCAGCTGTTTTCAGAGATACATCTAGGGACCTGTAATTTTTCAGTTCTTCCAAGGTGCTAAAATCAAGGGTGAGGTGTTTGCTCCTTTCCTTTCCTGTGCTCTGGTCTGTGAGTGACCACAAGCACTATTTTCTGTCTTGGAACTGTGAGGAGGATTTTCTCTTCATCACCACTAGGAGCTCTGCCACCCCAATGCTCCTCCTCGCCTCAGGACTATTACCCAGAACTGTGACCTAGGTCCAAGCACAGGCAAAGCAAGAGAATCCTACACCAGCAGAGAGATCCTTGCAATCCCCCTCTGATCAGCCACCTGATTCCCCCTCAGTCTGTGGGCCAAAAGCTCAGGAAGCAGCCACTGCCCCAGGCCACGTGTGGGAACTGGGGCTGGGACCTAGCTTCTTTCTCTCACGACAGAAACAGACTTTTCCCACTGACCTTCTAAGTTGTCTTTGGTGTTTGTGGGTTGAGAAATCTGGAAACTGCCACAACTGCCTGCAATTCAGTCCTCTGAGGCCTGCTCCAGGTTTGCTGAGGCCTGCGCACCCATGCCAAACTGTGCTCTTCCACCTGTACGACGCGATATACCTTTCTGATCAACCATCCAGATTTTCTCTGACTGGAAATTTGTTTCACTCTGTCTTTTTGTGGGTTCTGCTGCTTTAGAATTTGTTTAAAGCCATTTTTTACAGGTATTTGGAGAGGTTTTGGGGAGAGCTCCAGCAACTCGCTGCTTTCACTCTGCCATCTTGGCTCTGCCCCTGTGCAAAGGGCTTCTTATGTTATATGATGAAAACCATCTATGTTATCTTTTCTACTCTCTTCTGTCCTTCATTTGGTTAAGAATTGTCTTCCTTCCTATATTTTTAAAAGGATTCTGATCTATAGTTACCCTTCCCACATCATAATTTTCTGTATTGTGGTTTCAATATATTGTAGGTCAGCATAGGAAGTTAAATGGGAATGGGGGGGGGCGGTTTGCAGAAGCCTCAGACAAAGGCCAGCAGACGACACAGAGCCTAGGACCAAATACTTAATCCAAATTTTCAGTAAGGTGCTATAAACACCCCACAAAAGAAAAAGAAGATATTCAACTTTTTCTCTGGTACAAAGAGAGGGTCAAATAGGGCAGGGGCATCATGCTCCTAACCTCCATGGTGTGGAATGGATAATTGTAATTCTCTTCCATTTTTTAATTGTCACCTTTTATATTTCTATCATGTACTCCTTTTGAGCTTATTATGGTATGTGAATGGTTGACTGACTGAATGAATAGCATTTATTAAGTGCATACTATATGCTAGACACATGCTAAGTGCAGGGGATAATAATATAAACAGACAAGATAGTTCTTCACTTCAAGGAGCTTACATTTTAGTAGGGGAAGACAACACGTATTGGTGGCCATGTCTTTTGGAGAGGGAGGTCAGAGGGACAATTGACTGACACGTCCTTTGCAGGAAGGGGTACTGATGTAATTGTTTTTCTTAGAGCTAGAGTTGGAAGTGAGAAGAAAGCGGGTTGAGAGGTGAAATGGCATGAAGATAGACAAGAGAGTGGTTTGTTAGGACTCGGGCCAGGCAATCAGAATCTGAGGATCCCATGGTGGGAGCTTGAGTTCCCCTTCAGAAGTTGAAAGTCTGAGCACAGGAGTAAGACAGCTTAAAGTAGTGGGTTGTAAGATGTCAGTCTGAACTTAGTTTCTGCTAAAAAGTCTTCAGGTAGTCTCAGTAATTCTTGTCAAAAAAGGAGTTCTTTTTCCTGTGATTTATATTCTTGTATTTATCAAAAACCAAGCTAATATTGTCAGTGATTTCTGTCATATTTCTATTCTGTCCCACTGACCTGCTTTTTTATGTTATTAATTATGTTAACAAGTTTATAATTTTAGATATCCTTGCAATTCTGTTATGAATCCAATTTGCTCATAGTGATTTTTTTATAGTTTATATTCCTGCAGTCAGTCTCCTTATGAGAATTTTATTTAAGGTTTTGCATCAATATCCATTAGTGAAATAGATCTCTAGTCCTTTCTCTGCTTTGTCTCTACCTCATTTGGAAATAAGAAACATTTTTTGTCTCAACAAGTGAGTTTGGTACATGGTTTTCTGTCTTAATTTTTGAGAAAAAATACTTGTAGTATAGATGTCAATTGCCCTTTGAATGTTTGATAAGATTTCACTTGTAAATCAATTTTGCCTAGTGCTTCCACTTCCCACCCTCTCTCATCTCCATTTTGACAGTTCAATTATGACTTGCTTGATGGCCTTTTTCTGAGATTGGTTATTAAACAAATTTTTTCTTGTTTTGTTAGATTATTATATGTATTTATAAATATTTGTCAACTTTCTTTGAATTTTCCATTTGTTGTCATATAATTAGCACATAATAATTTTTGAAATAATTTTCTTTATTTCCTCTGTTGTGAATTCACCTTTTTTGGTATTATGATTTTCCTCTTTTCTTGAGAAGCAGATTGGCAGAGGTGTTAGGGAGCTCACTTCAAAGTCAGGAAGATTTAAGTTCAAGACCTTCTTCTGACTCATACTTGCTGTGTGACCATGGGCAGTCATTTAAACCTTTCAATGCTCTAGTCAATCCAATAAAAAAGTTGCAGAGAAAGTGCTGACCTAAATAGGTAGGAGTTCCTTCACCCAGGAAGTCTTCATACCAATGAAAATACAGGTTCATTCCTTAGCCCTCTATTTTTTTTTTGTAATATGATTTTCTTTTCTTATAAGACTTTAAAAACACTATTAGCAATGTTACTTCCATAGTCTTTTTACTTTCAAATTTCTTTTTTTATTTGAATTATTAAGATTTCTTCTTATGTACTTTTTTTAGAGTTGCTAATTTATTTTACAAAATTTAATTACATTTTCCATTGAGCCTCTCTTTTTCTATCTTGTTAATATATTTCAGAGATGTTCAAATATATTTAATATTTAACATAATATAATAACAATATTTTCAGATTTTCCTTTGAAGACTGTTTCCACTGCATCCTATAAGTTTTTTATACTGTCCTATTATCACTAATTTTACCAGAATTATTTTTATTGTTTATATTTGTTCTTCAACACACTCATTTCAACACTTAGTCATCATTTAGGGTTATAGCTTTTGCTCATATTTCCTTTATTCTACAATTACATTATATTGTAATCTACAGAGAATGCATTTGTTATTTTAAACTTTTACTACCTTTCTATTTACATATATATGTTAGATGGCTAAGAACATTTTTTCAATATTCCCATTCAGAAGTGTATCAGTCAAAATTAATTCTTCACAGGGCAGCTAGATGGCACAGTGGATAGAGCACTGGCCCTAAAGTCAGGGGGACCTGAGTTCAAATCTGGCCTCAGACCAAACACTTGTCACTTACTAGCTGTGTGACCCTGGGCAAGTCACTTAACCCCAATTGCCTAAAACAATAATAATAATAATAATTCTTCTCTAAGTTGTTCCTCTCTGTATTTTTTAATCCTTTAATTTATTCAGCTCTGAGAGTTATATTAAAGCCCCTTGTGACTGTTGTTACTACCAGCATCTTTTCTGAAATCTATCTAATTTTTCTTTTAGCCATGTGAATGGAATTTGACATATATACATATAATATTATCTATTATGTTACTGGTGACTTTAAGCATAATGTAGTTTCTCTGCCTGCTGTAAGCTTGCCATTATCAATTTTTATTGTTGCCTTATCTGAGGTCACCTTTGCAGCTCCTGCTTTTTCAGAGTGCCTGATACATAACAGATTTTCATCCATCTTCTCATTTTCATTCCATGTGTCTTTAAGTTTTAAATGTGTTTCTTACATGTGGCATGTTATTGTTTCTATTAATATTTGTTCCTCCATTCTCCTTTTTTTGTAATTTAATTCATTCACATTTAGAATTACAATTGTTTTGATTGTGTTTTCTTCCATTAAACACAAATATTTTCTTGTTTTAAGTCACTCCTTTGACCCTGCATTTTTTTGTTTGCATTAATATGAGCCTAGTCTCCTTCCTTAGCTCCCCCAATCTCCTATTACACTCTCCTGTCCTAGATTATTTGATTCTATTTTGTTGTTACTCTGTTGGTTTTGTTTTATTCTTCTGTTTGCCTGTTTGGATTATACTGTGGCACTTAATCTGTCTCATCTATTCTTCTGTTTCAATTACCTTAATTTGTAAAGCCCCTTTCCAAGGAGTGTTCCACCCCTTTCTCACTCCTCTTATCTTTTTAAAATACTCTAGTATCTGTTCCTGTGAAACTTAAGTCTCAGTAGAGTCATCAGTGTAGAGGTGGAACAGTTCTGTAAGCCTTATCCCTGGGACCTTGTTTCATTTTTGTCATTTCCTATATCAGTCATCCATCTGGACATCAGAGCATCTTCCCATTAAGCTTATGACTTCCTCTTCAAGCCCTTCTCTCCTGTATCTTTCTGTATCCCCAACCATTTTCTATCTGCTGTGGGAGTTAATACCTAGAAACATGACTTGAAGTGTCCAATACCACCCACTCCCCTGCCATCATCAGACTTCAGTGCATGGCCCCTGTTTTACCATCCACCCCACACCCTGGACTTCTTCAGGGTTGGTTCTTGTTGCTGCCAAATTGTTCCCTTTGTGTTGTTTGTACATGATTCTCATTTCTGTGATCTTCCCTCCCCATCAGTGTCATAGTCTTACCATCCCAAAATATCCAAAGTCGGGGAAAGAGATTGAAATCATAGACCTAGAGATATAAGGGGTCATCTAGTCACATGCTTTCATTTTATAGGTGAGTAAACTGAGGCTCAGAGATGATAAGTGACTCAGTCAGGACCACACAGATATCCTCTTAACCAATCTATTTTTGACATGAGTGATTTTTATCTGATCTTTTTCCCTGACTTTTCTTCTCCCCATCTGAAAGAAGTTTACTCTCTACTGTCCTACTACCTATAACACTGATTTACTAACTAAGGGATGAGATCCCCTCCCCCTCCAAGATATCAATGAATTTCTTCCACCTACTCTCTTTCTGATTTTTCATGTCATGCTTATTACTCATTTGATTCTTTATTAATTATATTTTTGCACCCTCAATGTACCTCTAACAATGAGCAACGATTTTCTTAAAAATGAGTAAATAATGATAGGAGGGCAGATTGGGGGAGGGGGTAATCAGAAGCAAACACTTTTGAGGAGGTACAGGGTCAAAGGAAGGAATAGAGTAAACTGGGGGGCAGGATAGGATGGAGGGGAAATATAATTAGTCTTTCACAACATGACTATTATGGAAGTGTTTTGTATGACTCCACATGTATAGCCTATGTCGAATTGTTTGCCTTCTCAACGAGGGTGGGTGGGGAGGGAGGAAGGGAGAGAATTTGGAACACAAAGTTTTAAAAATGAATGTTAAAAAATTGTTTTTACATGCAACTGGGAAATAAGATATACAGGCAAAGGGGTATAGAAATCTGTCCTTCTCTACAGGAAAATAGAAGGGAAAGGGGATAAGAGAAGGGGATGGTGGTGATAGAAGGAAGGGCAAATTGGGGGAAGGGGTATTCAAATTGCACATTGTCTTGGTGTGTGGGAGGGGAGAGATAGGGAGAATTTGGAGCTCAAAATCTTATGGAAGTGAATGTTAAAAATGAAAAATAAATTAATAAAAAATGAGTAAATGAGGTATAAATATCCTTGAAAACATTAAAACTATATAAATGTCAGCCATTTAAAATTTTTATTTATGTTAAACAAAAGAATGTCTCACTTCAAATTTATGGCCTAGTATTTTCCTACCTATAAGAAATAAGTTTGCATAGTGTTTCATTGCAATCTAAATTACTTAACTTTCTTATTTTTGGTCAGTTTATCATTTGAATATCTACTCACTTCTGGGTTCTTTTGAGAAAATGATCCTCTTTTTTCTAAATGTCCAGTTATCATTATTATTTTTATTATTAAGATTTTTTTATTCTTAGGCTCAGCTTTGTAGTATATTATTCTAGGGAACAAACTAATGTTTGTTCAGAATATTTTACAATTTTTTCTTTGATTTCCTATAAGCATGGAGTGATTTGTGCAAATCTGATTAGTTCTCCTTTTAATGTAAGGATTATTTAATTAGTACCTATAAACTGTACTCTCTGATACTATAATTATGAACTTTGAATTTTCTTGGTGAAGTTTCCTTTTGTTCATGTTATGTGGATTCTCTTGAACTGTCCTTTCTGATTTCAATATTTCTGGGTAATTATTCTCTCTCATTTCCTGAATTGTTATATTTTCATGATGCTTTGGGGAAGACCTATCTCTCTTTATGTCCTATCTTCAAGTTTAGAATTCTGGCATAATAGAATTCATGCAAAGTCTTCTAATTTTATTGGAAAGGACCTTGGAAGTCATTTAATCTGTTGAATACCTGAACTTCATTAAGAAGAGCTCACCTTGCCCCAGCTTGGAAACTCCAATGACAGAGAGCTCACCACTTCCCAAGACATTTCATTCTACTTTAGGACAGCTCTAATTACTAAGAAGTTTTTCCTGTCCTCAAGTTGAAATTTTCTTCTTTCTACTTCTACCATTATTTCAAATTCTGTCCTGTAAGACCAAGCAAAACAGAAAAACAATCCCCATACTCAAAGTCTTCTATTATGTCCCCTGTAAATAATCATAATTAATAATAGCTTACATTTATATAGCCCTTACTATGTGCCAGGCACTGTGCTAAGCCCTTTACAATTTTCATCTCATTTGATCCTTACAACAACACTGGGAGGTAAGTGCTATTATTATCCTCATTTTACTCATGAGAGACTTGAGGCAAACAGAGGTTGAGTGACTTGCCCTAGGTAATAATTAGTAAATGTCTGAGGTTGGATTTGAACTTGGGTCTTCCCAACCCCAGGCTTAGCACTCCATCCTCTGTACTACTTCATCTCTAGGGTAAACATTCATAGTCCTTTCAACCAGCTCTTTTATGACATGGTCTCTAGTCCCTTCATCATTCTGTTTATGCTCCTCTGGAATATGCCCTTTTGTCTATACCCAGAAAAGAATATGGTACTCTTGATGTATAATGCAATAGAACTATAACTCACTCCAGTTTTGCAAACTATGCCTTTCATATGTAGCCTAGATAGTAACAATTTATTTGGAGTCCATGTTAATCAAATTGAGTTTATTGTCTACTAAGGTCCCCAGATTTTTAATACACATTGATATCTAGTCATACTTCCATATCTTATACTTGTGAGATCTATTTTTTAATTCAGTTCTAAAATCTTATATTTATCTCATAATTCTAGATTTTTCTGTCTCCTCTATCTTGGGTTTACCAATGTGCCCAATGATACTGATAATCATTGTTTACACCTGCTAGAGACATTTAGGGCTAAAAATTTTTTAAAAATCAAGTTGCAGACTTCCTACTAAGACAAACTCCTATCCAAAGCAAGAGGCAATGTCATACAATGTAAAGAGTGATGGATTTGGAACTACTTAAATCTTGCACTTTCTAGCTCTGTGACCTAGGGTGAGTCATTTCATATTTCTTGACTTAATTTCTTTATCTATAAAATGAGAGGGTTAAACTAGATGATCTGTTTCTACTTTAAAATCCTAGAATTCTAAGGCGTAGGACCAGACCAGGTGATCTCTCAGGGTCTCTTTTAGACTTACCTTCATAAATCTGTAATAACATACATATATGTTTTACTTCTGTAAAATGCAGGAGAAATTACAATACCCCAAAAGAGAAGTAGGAGATCATCCATAATGAGACCTCATTTCTGAGATTTCCTTTCTCTTATATTTCAATAGACCCTGAATTTTTTTTTTCTAAAACTCCTTTTCATTTGAATTTTGCCTTAAGCTTGTATGTTGGCCTACAATCTAGTATTAAATTATAGTCCTGGTATTTTCTATAATTGTAATTTGTCAGATGATGCTCCCAGGGTTTACTGTAATGTGCACATTCTATAAATTGGAAACTAAACAAATTAATGCTATGATATCATTTTAACACGAGGTAGGAGTCAGAAAAGAAAATAAGTTGCATCAGGTCACATAAGTCAATGACAGAATTAAGAATAGGTTTGAGAATTGCATTTTAATTTGGTTCCCAGAGTACATTGCTTTCAATGCCATTAGTTAATCATCAGAATATCTAATAATTTGGAGCCCTTGCCATAGAAATAAATAATTTTGGTGGTCATTGAATACTGATGACAGCATGGTGATTACATTGTGTCCAGCTGTTTTGAAGATGTAAATTCACTGTCCTTGGCAAAACCAGGGTCTATCAAACGTTACTTTGAGAAGGATCAGATGCCTAGAAACTCCACGAGAGGTCTTCAGAGACATAGCTTCTACTATTAGAAAAGGGAACAATAAAAAAGAATATAGGTAAAGAGTAGAGGGTTTTTTTTAAACAGGAATAAAAGAGGAATTTGGTAATACACAGAGCTAAAGAACAATACTACCCTATCCCAGAAAGAATGCTAACCTTCTGACTTATGGTGAAAGCGGGCAAACATTTAAGGGTATCTGGACCCTAAGACCAAAAGAGGGTGCACAAAGACATAGAAGCTAGAGATGGAATATCACACACAATGGACAAGTTGGTCATGAACAGAATGTAGAGCACATAAGGGTGAATAATATGAAATCAAACTGGAAAGACAGGTTGGATCCAGATTACAAAGGGCTCCAAATGCCACACAAAGTCATTTCTGTTCTATCCTAGGAATATGAGGGGCACTTTAGGAGTTTCGTGTGAGAGCTCAGTACAGAATGGAGAGACATTGAAGGAATGGAGAAAATTAGAACAGAAGTTCTTAACTTTAGTTACATGAACCCTGACCGTAATGCATATGGATAGATTTTAGGGAGTCTATGTACTCTGATGGGGGAAAATTATATCTTTATTTTCACTAACCCCTAACTCAAATTAGGTATCCCCTCTATTGATTTAAAAACATTATTCTGAGAAGCATCCATAATCTTCGACAGGCTGCCAGAGAGGTACATGAACTGCTGAAACAGCCTAAGAATCTCTGAATTAGAAGTTACTGAAACAGTCAAAGTGAAAGGTAATTAGACGTTAAATGATGTTAATGGCTCTGCTATTAGAAGTGGAATGCATTTGATCTATGTTGTAGAGGTCAAACTGATAAGACTTGGGATAGGAATATCAGACCAAGCAAAAGCAAAAATAGACCCAATTAAAAGAGTATTCAGAGAAACTAATCTTGCTAAAAGGTACCCTAGACAATGAAGTAATATCAGTCTTAAGTACATCAAATGGCATAGTAGCCAAATTCTTAATGAAAAATTTAAAAAAGCCAAAGAAGAAAATAGACAGTAACACTATCCTAGTGGAGGACCTTAACTTGCCCTTATCAGAACTGGATAAATCAAACCATAAGATAAATAAGAAAGAAGGGGATGAATAGAATTTTAGAAAAGTTAGTACACCTATGGAAAAAGTGCATGGAAATAGAAAGGATTTTACCTTTTTCTCAGCTTCAGGTAGCACCTTCACACAAAAATATAACCATTTATTAGGTCATATAAGCTTTACAAACAAATGCAGAAAAGCAGAAATATTAAGTGCACTTTTTTGGGACCATAATGCAGTAAAAATTACATTCATTGAAGAGCCTTGGAATTGAAAACTAAATAATCGCACCCTAAAGAATAAGAAGATTAAAGAATAAATCATAGAAACAATCAATAATTTCATTAAAGAGAATGATAACAATGAGACAACATCACAAAATGTGTGGGATGCAGCCAAAGCAGTACTTAGGGGAAAAATATGTATGTTTAAATGTTTACATCAATAAAATGGTGAATGTACCACCAATGAAGATGAAATCAAAACAACTATTAGGAGGCTCTTCCCCAATTATATGCCAATAAAACAGACAACCTAAATGAAATGGATGAATATTTATAAAAATACAAATTGCTCAGATTAACAGACGAGAAAAAAGAATACTTAACCCTTTCTCCAATTAATAAACGGTCAAAAGGATATGAACAGACAGTTTTCAGAAGAACAAATCAAAGCTATCGATAGTCACATGAAAAAATGCTCTAAATCACTGTTGATTAGAGAAATGAAAATTAAAATAACTCTGAGCTACCACCTCACACCTATCAGATTGGATAACAAGACAGGAAAAGAAAAAGATAAATGCTAGAGGGGATGTGGAAAAACAGGAACATTAATGCACTATTGGTGGAATTATGAATTGGTCGAACAATTTGGAATGATGCCCAAAAGGCTATGAAACTGTGCATACCCTTTGACCCAGCAATACCACTACTAGTTCTGTATCCCAAAGAGGTCAAAGGAAAAGGAAAGGGATCTTTACGTACAAAAATATTTATATATTTATATATTTATATATTATATATTATATGTATTTATATATCTTTTTGTGTTGGTAAAGTATTGGAAATTGAGGTGATGATCATCAATTGGGGAATGGCTGAACAAGTTGTGGCATATGTTTGTGATGGAATACTATTGTGCTATAAGAAATGATGAGCAGGATGGTCTCAGAAAAATTTGGGAAGATGCAAAGTGAAATGGGTGGAATGAGTAGAATATTGTACACATTAACAGCAATACTGTAACAATGATCAACTGTGAAAGGCTTACTCTAATCAATACAATGATCCACAACAATTGTAAAGACTTGCAATGAAAAATGCTATCCCTAGCCAGAGAGAGAACTGAGGAACTCTAAGTGTGGATTGAGGTATACTTTTTTCCCACTTAATTTTATTTTTCTTGCTTTTTGTTTTTTGAAATATGGCTGCTATTGAAATATGTTTTGCATGACTTCACATCTATAGTTAATATCATATTGTTTGGGGTGGAGTAAAAGCAGTGACTTGCTTGAGCTCTCCCCTAAACCACTCCAAATACCTATAAAAATGGCTCTAAACAAATTCTAAAGCAGCAGAACCCACAAAATAACAGAGCGAAACAAATTTCCAGCCCAAGACAACCTGGATGGTTGATCAGAAAGATATATCACGCCAGGCAGGGATTGGAGCTCAGTTCAGCATGGGTGAGCAGACCTCAGAAAACCTGGAGCAGGCCTCAGAGGACTGAATCATGGGCAGCTGTGGTGGTTTCCAGACTTCTCAACCCATAAACAACAAAGACAACTTAGAAGGTCAGTGGGAAAAGTCTGTGTCTGCAGTGAGAGAGAGAGAAGTACAGTGGTCTCAGCTCCAGTCCCTGAGCCTGGCCACAGAGTGGCGGCTGCCTCCAGAGCTTTCGGCCCACAGACTGAGGGGGAATCAGGTGGCTGATCAGAGGCAGATTGCAGAGATCTCTTTGCTGGCGCAGGATTCTCTTGCTTTACCCATGCTTGGATGTGGGTCACAGTTTTGGGTGGTGGTCCTGGGGCAAGGAGGAGTGCTGGGATGGCAGAGCTCCTAGTGGCAGTACAGAGTAAATCCTCACAGTTCCAAGACAGAAAAGAGTGCTTGTGGTCACTCATAGACCAGAGCACAGGACAGGAAAGGAGTAAACACCTCACCCTTAATTGTACCACCTTGGAAGAACTGAAAATTTATAGGTCCCTAGATCTCTGAAAACAGTGGCACAAAACCCCCGAAGCTTGGAACAGTACATTCTTCACACTGGAAACAGACCCCTACCTTAACAAAGAGTTTATAACTCAAATAATTGGCTAGGATCATGAGCAAGCAGCAAAAAAGAGTCAGACTATATTATCTTACTTTGGTAACAAAGAAGACCAAAACATACAACCAGAAGAAGACCACAAAGTCAAAGCTCCTACATCCAAAGCCTCCAAGAAAAATATGAATTGGTCCCAGGCCTGGAAGAGTTCAAAAAGATTTTGAGAAGCAAGTAAGAGAAGTAGAGGAAAAACTGAGAGTGATGCAAAAAAATCATGAAAAATAAGTCAACAGCTTGCTAAAGGAGACCCAAAAAACAAAATACTGAAGAAAATGACACCTTAAAAAATAGCCTAACCCAAATGGCAAAAGAGGTCCAAAAAGCCAATGAGGAGAAGAATGCCCTAAAAAGCAAAAATGGGCCAAATGGAAAAGGAAGTCCAAAAGATTACTGAAGAAAATACTTCCTTAAAAATTAGAATAGAGCAATTGGAAGCTAGTGACTTTATGAGAAATCAAGACACTGTAAAACAAATCCAAAAGAATGAAAAATTAGAAAACAATATGAAATATCTCACTGGAAAAACAACTGACCTAGAAAATAGATCCAGGAGAAAGATTTTAGAATCTACTGGATTGTCTGAAAGCCATGATCAAAAAAAAGAGCCTAGACATCATCTTTCAAGAAATTCTCAAGGAAAACTGCCCTGCTATAGTAGAACCAGAGGACAAAATTGAAATTGAAAGAATCCACAGATCTCCTCCTGAAAGAGATCCCCAAAGGAAAACTCCTAGGAATATTGTAGCCAAATTCCAGAGTTCCCAGGTCAAGGAGAAAATATTACAAGCTGCCAGAAGGAAACAATTCAAGTACTGTGGAAACACAATCAGGATAACACAAGATTTAGCAGCTTCTACATTAAAGGACCGCAGGGCATGGAATATAATATTCTGGAGGGCAAAGGAGATAGGATTACAACCAAGAATCACCTACCTAGCAAAACTGAGTATAATCCTTCAGGGGAAAAAATGGTCATTCAGTGAAATAGAGGACTTTCAAGTGTTCTTGACGAAAAGACCAGAGCTGAATAGAAAATTAGACTTTGAATACAAGACTCAAGTGGAACATGAAGAGGTAAACAGGAAAGAGAAATCATAAGAGACTTATTAAGGTTGAACTGTTTACATTCCTGCATGGAATGATGATAGTTGTAACTCATGAGTCCTTTCTCAGTATTAGGGTAGTGGGAGGGAAAAAATTATATATGTGTATAATAGATAGATAGATAGATAGATAGATAGATAGATAGATAGATGGCATAGGGTGAGTTGAAAATGAAGGGATGATATCTGGAAAATAAAATTAAGGGGCGAGAGAAGATTATACTAGGAGATGGAGAAAGGGAGAGGTAGAATAGGGTAAATCATCTCACATGAAACAGACAAGAAAAGGCTTTTACAGTGGAGGGGAAATGGGGGAAGGTGAGAGGGAATGAATGAATCTTATTATCATAGGATTTGGCTTAAGGAGGGAATAACATACGCAATTAGGTATGGAAATCTATCTTACCCTACAGGAAAATAAGGAGGGAAGGGGACAGGAGAGCAGGGGGGATGATACAGGGGAGGGCAGATTTGGGGAGGGGATAATCAGAAGCAAACACTTAACTTTTGACAGAGTCAAAAGAGAGAATAGAATAAATGGGGAGCGGGATAGGATGAAGGGAAATATACTTAGTTTTTCACAACATGACTACTATGGAAGTGTTTTGCATGACTACATATTTATAACCTGTATCAAGTTGCTTGCCTTTTCAATGAGGGTGGATGGGGAGGGAGGAAGGAAGAAAAATTGTAACCCGAAGTTTTAAAAACACATGTTAAAAATTTTCATATGCAACTGGGAAATAAGAAATACAAGAAATGAAGTATTGACATATATCCTGCTTTTCAGGAAAATAGAAGGTAGGAGATAAGAGAAGGGGGGGAGAGATAGAAGGGAAGACAGATTAGGGGAAGGGGGCATACAGAATGCGTGCCATCTGCGGGGGAGGCATGAGATGGGGAGAAAATTTGGAACTCAAGATCTTGGGGAAGTGAATGCTGAAAACTAAAAATACATAAATCAAAAAAAAATCATATTGCTTGCCTTCTTGATGGATAGAAGAGGAGCTGGGAGAGAAAGAGAATTTGGAACTCAAAAAAATTTTAAATGAATATTAAAGATGTGTGTGTGTGTGTGTGTGTGTGTGTGTGTGTGTGTATTTATTTATTTAAAAGACTTGGCAATTTTCTAGATATGGTAAGTGGGAGAGGGCTTTTTGAGAATGAAAAGTCAAAGAGGCCTTCAGAGTTGCAAACCTGGAGAGTCATCAACATCTCGTGTAAGTAGTTTGGGTTAGAGTTGCCTCAAATGCACACCATCTTGTTGTTTCTTCTTGTGTTTTTTTTTTCAAACATAGTTTTTGTTGATATCTTTTGGTTTTATATCACTTAGATTTCCCCATTTCCCTCCTCATCTTGCTCCCCAAATTCCATCCTTATAGCAAAGTTTATAAAAAAGGAAAGAAAAAGAGGAGGAAGAGAAGAAAATATTCCACAAAACTGATCAAGACATTAACAAAAATTTCCTGATATTATATATATAGTGTTCTCTACTGGGGTGGATACCCTTCCCATCTGCAAAGCAGTGGATATGAGGTGTTTTCTCATGTTTCTTCTTTATGACCAAGCTTACTTTTTAGAATTTGTGAATATTCATTTATTTTTTACTGGTTTGTCATTGTTCTTTCCATTTACATAATAGCAACAGCTAGTATTTATGTAGCACTTTAAGGTTTGCAAGGTGCTATACGTTATCTAACTTGATACTCACAATAACATTCTGGGTAGGTACTATTATTGTCTTCATTTTACAGATGAGGAATATGAGCCTCAGAAGGGTTAAATGATTCCCCAGGATCATACAACTAGTAAGTGTATGAGACCGGATTTGAACTTAGCTCTTCCTGATTTTATGTCCAACATAACTGTGCCAACTAGCTGCCTTATGTTGTGGTAGTCATTGTGTAGGTTGTTGGCTCGATGCTGCTTACTTCATATTTCAAGTAAGTATTTCCATGATTCCATATATCTTTTATGTTTTTCACTTCTTATAGTACAGTGAAATTCCAATAAATTCCTGTACCACTATTTGTCTAGACATTTCCCAATCAGTAGACACCTAATTTGGTTTCCAATTCTCTGCTGCCACAAAAAATGCTGCTTCAAATATTTTGGCTTATTTTCCCTCCTTGTTTAATATTAATTTTGATCTTTGCTTTAAGAAGTCAATGATCTTTCTTGGTGTACATACTGTAGACAGTTGATTTGGTAATGGTTCTCACTTCAGTAACCAATAATTTCCTGTCTAGTGAAATTTAATCAGTTTTTGTGCTGTTATTTGGTCCTTGCCATGCCCAGCCTGTGCTGGCTTTTTTCTTGTACTATTCATAATGTTGATATATGTACCTTCTATATAGTTTGAAAGACTTTAGCCTCTCTCATGAAATCAAATTTTTCAACATTTATTTTTGCTATCTTCCCCTACCTTTATATTGAACCTTTACAGTGAAGTTTCAGAGTGCTAGGATATGTGATAATTTAGTTTAGTAAATCTTATCTAATCCCTCATAGATTTTCTCTTCCTTCCTACAAAAAAAACACATACCTTCTTTCTTTGCACAACTTTAATCTTGTTACCATCACTGATAATAATTTTTTGTCAGTCAAATTCTACTTTTAACTCTAAGGTGGTAGTCTTTAAAGTGGAGAATGAGGTTCCCTAAAGGACTATGGCATGACACCAAGGAGACCATGGCTTGACCCCAAGCAATTTGTGGGCAACCAGTTGATAGCTGGAAAGATAGTTTCCATCCTACCTTCCCAGTCTCCCTGTGTGTTCAACCCATCTGTACCCACCTTTTTATCCATTTCAGAGCCCAATTCTTCCTCATTCCAACCTTCTTATTCTACCCCCAAACTTCTTAACCTTTCTTCTTCTGAGGTACAGTTATAAACTAACCCTGTCCCCAGGGGCAGCCATAGAAATAACTACCCAGGTATAATTGGGGGGAAACCCCTCCCTTCTTATCCCTAGGATACCCATCAGAAAAAAATTACATGGGATATATGATTAAGAACATTTATAGATCACTGTTCTGAGGAGTTTACAAATTACCATTATAATAACATTTGATTCATTAAATATTGCTTGAGAAACCTGAGTCATTGGATAGGTTTTAGAAATAATTATGTTTAAGCTGGGATTTGAGAGATGTATCTGTTATAATAGGATATTTTTTAGATATTGGGGTTCAGTTTGCAATGAGACAAGACAGACAAGAATGACTAAAACTCACTAATAAAGCTATTGGTGCAGGGGTAATAAGAGAGCAATGTGCTAACAGCAGGCAGCACTTCCAACAAGGCGGTTGAGCAGCAGCAAACAGGTTATTGTCTTGATTGGCAGACAGAGCATAGCAGTGGAAAAGTCTGGTAGCAGATGTATTCACAGAGTTCTGCTGGCTCATAGCAGAATCCTAGTCATAAAGGCCGCACTTCAAGAACATAGCTTAAAACCAGTCCAAAGAACTGAGATGAGCAGAGCAGAAACTCAACTTCAAAGAAACTGAGTCACCAGGCAAGGAAAGCAAGAAAAGGGTCTAATCACTAGGACTGAGCAGGCACACGATGACAAAGAAGGCAAGAGCACAGTTTTTAGAAATGACCAATTTGGCACAGACCTGCTGAAATCTGGATTCAGGAGTCCATATGCCCCAGCCTGCAGGCCGAATTGGGGCAAAGTGTAGGCCTTTTGCTGAGGGGTTGATTATCACCGAATCTGAGAATTGGAAGGGACTTTCTTGTTCATCTAGTCCAACATATACCCAAAAAGAGCACTTAATACAATTTATCTAACATGCAGTCATCCAGCTTCTGTTTAAATATTGCCAAGGAGGAAGAAATCCACCACCTCTTGGGGCAAATCTTTCTAGTGTTAGCCAATTCCAGTTGTTAAAGAGAGTTTAACCTAATAAGCTTATCAAGCCTAAATTCAACTCTTTGCAACTTTCATTCCTTGCTCTTAGCTCTGCCCCTTTGGGACCAGAAAAAGTCTAGTTCCTCTTCCAAACAATGGTGCTTCATACACTTGAACACAGCTATTATTCCCCCCTCTCCCAAATCATCTCTCCTAAAGCCCAAAACCCCTAGTTTCTTCAACCAATCTTATTCTGAGATGGACTTTGTTATCCTGGTTGCCCTTCTCTGTATGCTCTCTAGTTTATCAAGGTCCTTAAACTATGGGGATGAAATGAAAACAATGTTCCAGCTGAGGCATGACCAAGGCAGAGTACAGAAAATAACTGTCATGTACTGGTTGCTAGAAGCTGTGTTTCTCTCAGTCATACTCAAAATTATATTAGCTTTTTGGCTGGTACATCTCATTGCTAATTCATATTGAGCTTGCCAGCTCCTAAAACTGCCAGATCCTTTTTCAGACAAACTGTTGTCTAACCATAATCCCCCCATCTGGTACTTGTGAAGTTGATTTTTTGTACCCTAATGTAAGAATTTACATTCATCTTTGTTGAATTTCATCTTAATAGATTAAACTCAATGCTTTAGTCTGTAAAAAAATTGTATCCTGACCATTATCCAGGAGTGAAGTATCACAACCAAGTTTAAGTCTTCTGCAAATTTGATAAGCATATAACCAATTTTTTTTCCAAAGTCACTAATAAAACATTTTAAATAGCACAGGACTAAACACAGAATCCCTGCATCACAAGAGACCTGTCACATTGACACTGCACCATTAATGACTTATCTGATCGTCCGACTAATTTGAATCCATCTAATTATATTACTATCTAATCTGTTTCTAATCGTTTCCACAAGAATAATACACAATAGGGATAGTGACTAGACTTTTTTTTGTTTAAGAGGGAATACCCATACATGGAAACTTGCTCTACTAATGCAGGTCAGCACCTTCTCTGCAAATTTATTGTGTTAGAGAGTTAAGGCACTGAACAGTTAAATGACTTCCTCTGGGTCACAGAGCCAGAATGTGAGGGAAGTAAGATTCAAACCCTGGCCTCCCTGGCTTTTGAGGCTGATTCTTTATTTACTATACCACACTGCCTCTAAAGATTTGCTAATCTAGTTAAACTGTATCTATAGCAGTCTCTTCATCTACCGATTTAGTAACCCTGTCAGGAAAAAAAGGAAATAAGATTGGTCTAGCATGATGTTTTTGATGAAGTCATACTAGTTCTAATAAGTGATCCCATTGGTAGGGATTGAGGGATCTGGGCAGATCAATTACTACAGATTGGACCTGAAATTGCTTTTGTTTAAATTCATCATAATTTTCTGGGCATTTTGTGATTGACTTTATCCAGTGGTCATTTTAGTCTCTGTTCTTTTAGCTACTTGCTTAAGATCGTCCAATTTCCACTTATAAAGGTGAGAGAGGCATATGGATGAGTTATATGCCTACCTTTCGTTTCCAGACTTGTTTCTGTTCAGGCAGTATGTGCATAACCCTTTGCAGGCCTTATGGCATTCTGTATAAATGCTAGCTATGATTATTATTCCTATTGCTAACTTATGTTGATCCTCTGTTTATCAGTCTGTGTATGTCTATCACCTCCTATGTCGGAGAAGCAAGGTGGAGTAGTGTTTGTGACCCAAGGAATCAGGCTTACTTTACAATTCTGCCTATGTGACTTTCAGCAGATGACTTACCCTAGGCCTCATTCTTCTTATCTGACAAACCGCGATGGTAATTCTTGCATTACCTACTTCACAAAGTTGTTGTGAGGATTAAATGAAATTGCATAGTTTTTGGTAACTATAAGGTAATATATAAACCTAAGTTATTATTCCTTTAAAGTCCCCTGACTACCTATTGTTTCATGTAGCAAAGAAGGGGGAAAATAATGCATCCTAGGAATTTCTCATTGGAAAATGTGCAGAGGCAAACTAATGACATTGTTAATAAAGGTTAAAATAAAGAAAAAGTTGATCTCTGCAAAAATATACCTTAGAATGGGGTTAAGTATTTTAGACAGTAGTTTGTCATTGGGAGATGAAGAATATTAAAAAAATATTATTTTGTGTTTTTATGCTTCTACTACAAAGGAAAAAAAATTCCTACTTTTGACATGATTGCAGTAAGTAAGAGGCCAATATACATGGAGCCCAGTAAGCAAGATTTGATAAACATGGATTTTAGAAGCAGAAAAAGTCAGGGGAAGTCAGAGAGACTGGATTCTTAAGAAGAAGAACACAGACTTGTAACCATGGAAACATAATAGGCCAAGGCTACTTCAAAACTTCAGATCTGTTTTTGTTTAGTAGTAAATGCTGTTTGGGAAAGAGGGAGAAATAAAGTACTGAAAATACCCCAGATGCACATTTTATAAACCTTTTAGAGGCCAAACAAGTAGTGAGATATTGAACATTTGCAGTGACTAAGGACAGATGTATGCCAACACTTAACTAATCCAATATGAGAGCTGGTGTCAAATGAGGAGGAACAAGATAAGCAAACCTTGTAGTTCATGCTAGAAAACCACAATCCCACAAACTCACATGGTTGAGAATGAGAAGGGCAGGATGGGATTTAGAAGATCTGAAACTATTGAAACTGATGGTGGAAATGTCACAATGCAAGGGCCCCAGAACTTGTTTTTTTTTTTAAATATTGAGAACTATATTTTAATAAAATTTGTTTCTTTTGTAATCCTATATATTTTATTTTATGCATTTAAAACCATTGTTTCGAGGAGTCCATAGGTTTCACACAGACTGCCAAAAGGATCTATGACACAAGAAGAGTCAAGAACTGCTGCAGTAAGGCTTAACAGGAATTTAATTTAATTCATTTTTCAGACGATGATAAATGGGTACATACTATGTACAAGTGATGGGGCTAGGTGCTGAAGGGACAAATAATATATAGCCATTGCGCTAAAGTAGTTTGCAATAGAACAAGGGAGACACAAAAATAAATATGTTGTAAGGTATATTCTGGTAAGTGCATAAAAGTACAAAATGCTCTAAGAATCTGAAGGAAAGAGAGAGAGAGAGAGAGAGATCATTTGCAGGAAAAGGTATCAGGGAAGGCTTTATAGAGGAGGCAGCATTTTAGCTGGGCTTTAAATGGTAAGTACAATTTCAAAAGGTGAGGATGGCACTCCAGAATTGGCAAATGGCCTGAGAAAAGTTGTAGAGGAAGAAAAAAACATAGGCAATTTAGTATTTGGCAAGAAGGTATGGGGAAGACAGCAAATAGCCTGTTTTGAATAATTAGTATGCAAAGAGCAATTAGTATGAAAAGGTGGTAATAACTAGATTGAAGCCACATTATAAAAGTCCTTGAATGTCAGGTTAAGAATTAAATTCAATTTACTTTCATTCAATCAGCAAGTAGTTATTGAGCATCAGCTACGTGGCCAGAATAATAAGCACTGGGGAAAATACAAAAGAAAATCATAACTGGTCACCTATTAGGAACCTTGCTATCCGACAAACTCACTTGTCCAGAACACAGCAGAACTACTTTTTAAAAAAATTATAAACTGTCTAAATATGTCTCAAAATTCAGGTACTAAAGCTCTTAAAACTTTATTCTTAGGAATGTTCTTCAGGACTCAACTTGGAGTAATTTGTATTTAATATGCAGTTCTTGGTTAACTATTTTCTAAGCCTGCCACAGATCAGAAGCAACACATCAGAAGTCAGGAGAGGCACTTTGTCAGCAAAGTACCCTGGTAGCAGAGAAAAGCAATAGCTAACAGAAAGAAAGGAGAAAAAATAAAAGCAAACTAAAAAAAAAATAGTCCCTAAAAACTCTCTCTCTCTTTCCCCAGTCTGGGGTCATTAATGCTAGAGTGAACAGCACTTCTTACATAGCTCAATAGACCTGAGAGTATCACCTTATATGTAATGTAATAATCAGTATTCATAATAATGGCCATGAATAGAGTTAAATTGTAGCCACATATGCTCTATTTAAGAAGGCAGAGAAATATGTGATCCATTTTAGAAAGATCATACAACTGAAAAAAAAATACAATTAGTGCTTAAAGGGATAAACCTCCACTGTCTGGAAAATCTAGCATAAAGAAGTCCAAGACAGCTTACTACATATGGCATGTTTCCTACCATTAAATATTTCAATCTCACTAGGGAGACAAGATTTACATACTGTACATTAAACAATTATAGAAAATTATGAGATAGAATATAATTACCGAAATGTGTGGTGAAGAAAGTAGACACTGTGGGAGATCAGGAAAGAGAGGGAGCAGTAAAGGCTAGATTTATTAGAGGTGACATTGTGGAGAAGATGGGACTTGAGTTGAACTTTGAAAAATGAGTAGAATTTGTATAGGCAGCCTGGTAGCGTGGTGGAAAGACTGTCAGATTCAGACTCAGGAAGGCCTAAGCTCAAACCCTGCATCTTAAACTTGATAGTTGTGTGAACCTGGGAAATTTCATGTCTCTCTCAGCTTCACTTTACTTATTTGTACAGTGAGGACAGTAATAACACCTACTTCACAGTATTATTTTGAGGATCAAATGAGATAACATGAAGAATGCTTTGCTAACCTTAAAACACTGTAGAAATAGTAATTCTAAGCAGAGAGGAAAGGGAATAGAAACCATAGTGCGCTTGCTTGGTAATACCACCCTTAGTATATTATAGGAAATTAACTGAGGGATGTTTTGATTAGGAATTCGAGCTTTTGATGCCACTTCCCAAATTCATACCTTTACCATAAGGCAGATACTTCAGAAATTGAATCAGAAGAAGGGAGAAATATAGGGACTGACCATGATGGGTTATCATTGAGGTGATCGATTGAGCTATGTTACAACAAGCCTGTTATTAAATTGATTCACAAGCCCGTATAATACAAAAGCCCTATTTAACCCTGGGGGTGGAACTTGTCATTGTTATGATCTTGTTCACAGTAAGAACCAGGTACTAGGGCATTGGATGCTCACCTTGACAGTAATGGGTTCAATGCTAGAGGACATTTGGGGAAGGCCACTAAGCTTTCTATGATTGTTAGGAGATATGCCTTTTCTATCATTCTGCCTTATCTTTTTGTAGGTAGCAGCTCTACTCCTATTAATCCAGGGGCTATGGCTAGGAGGATTTATCTGATTAAAATAATTCTTGAGTTTATATCCCACTGGAAAAAACTCCATCCTCCTCCCTTGATCTATATTTTAATGTATTTTAATCGTATTAACATAATAAAATGGAGCCAGTGATCAGATAACCATTCTGATTATGTACAGTGTCTTTAATTGTTGGTTACCAATAAATCAATAAAAGGAAACAAACCAAATGTATAAACCAACTTCCATGAGGCTATGCACAGCACTTCCAAAAACTAGGCTGTCCTTCACCATTCCCTGGGCATTCCCCAAAGTGAGTTCAAGTGTCTAGAACCAGGAGAAGCTTCGTGTCTACCAATCCCATAAAGAACAAGCAAGCATTCTCCCTAATTCTAGTCCAATCACAACCTCCATGGAGGTCAGTGTGTCACTTTTACTTGTAGAGTTCCATAATTGGTATCGACTTCTGATCCTGCTCTCTGACAACTTCTTAGCATGGCTTCTTCTCAGCTGAATTCTATAGCACTCTGGAGCTTATTCATCTATAATAGAAGAGTAGAGTGCAGTAAAGGACAGGTTATGAGTAGAGGAAGACTCTTCTAACTACCATGCCTCACTCTTCACCTTGAACTCCCACTCTTCCCAATGTACATCTTCAAGGCTCATAGCACAGTTTCAAAGTCTGTTTTGGGCCAAAATCTCTCATCATTACCTGCCTTTTCCCAACAGCCCATTGGCTCTGCTTAGCACTTCCACTTTGTGAGTGGGATCAACCTAAGACAAAAGACCCATGTTCATTAGGTGGGGCAAATATATGTAATCCTTATTATATAACTAACAAACTCCATAAGAATCAACAATTCAGCAACAGTCAAAAAACCTAGTATGATCTTATGATGCATTCACAAAAACAGGGTACAAAATAGGGAAGGTTACAATTCCACAGTTCTTTGCCCTGGTGACACCATATTTGGCATATTTGCTTTCAGTTTTAAATGCCACTTTTTAGGAAGGAGAAGGAGAACCAGGATGATGAAAAGAAAAAATGAAATACGTTAAGCCTCAAGAGAGAAGATGTATCTGGGGTAGGGGTGAGAGGCAGGTGCACGGATGTGATTGCTGTCTTCAAACATTTGAAGGACTGTCATGTGGAAGGAAGAATATACTTGCTTTGTTTGGCCCAAGAAGCAACCTTTGGCTCAACATGAGGGAGAATATCTTAACAGCATGAACTATACAAAAGTTCTGTGGGAGGTAATGATTTTTTTTTAATCCCTAACACTCTTCCAAAGGAAACTATATGCTCATTTCTTAAAGATGTTCTAGGGGATATTACATACTTCAAGTTTAGGTTAGACTAGATAACCTCTGAGGTCTAATCCAACTGTGAGATTCTATGATTCAACATAAAGAATAAATATGTTATTTTTTTAAAGTTAAAGTAACTTTTTCTAAGCATAGATGTCCAACAACAAGATGGACGGCCTCTTGAAAGAGTGAGGTCCCTGTCATTGAAAGTGCTTAACTACAGTCTCAATACCTGTTCATCAGAGATGTTATAAAAGGAATTCTTGCATTAGTCTCAACTAAAATTATCTCCAAGCATTCATAAAATTCTAAGGATTCTGGATTCTGCTGCCAGAATCCTACTATTTCACATATGAAGGAAAAAGAATTCCACCATAATTTCAACCAATTATTATAGACTCAATTTATAGTTTATTTTTTCTAATAACATATGGTTCTACTTCCATCCTCTGTAAAGGATAATTATTCCTATTTTATAGGTAAGGAAACTGAGACCCAAAGAGGCTAGGCAATTTGCAAGTTATACTAAGTAACTGAACTAAGAAGGTAAATCCTTCTCAATTCTAAAATAAATAAGTTCTGTTAGTGCCAAGGAGACCCTACTATGAGCTTCTTCACTTCAACTTACTGAACTTGAAATTGGTGTTCCAGGTTATTGGTGTCTCATGTGTAATTTGATTAGCAAATAAGTGGAAGGCTGAAAATTGACAGAGTAAATAATGGGGCTGAAACCAAGAGCTAATTCTTGGGACAGGGAAGGAGAGAGTGTTTGTAAATGCAGCTGAATAATTCTGATTTAGCAGAATAACTTGCTTGATGAGCAAATGGGGTGGGGGATGAAGAGATCATTTAATTTGACACAGACTTCATCAGCCTTTAAGCTGTCTTTCAATATGCCTCTTAGAAAGGTCATATTTTCAATTTCCCCAGTAGGTGAGGGAAAAATTGCCTTCCATTAACTTCAGGCATTTTTCTCTTTGCTTTTTTTGTGAAGAATTGAAAGTTGGAGAATGAATGTGAAAGATGTGCCCTGTCTTTCCTGGCTGCCTGAAATAGGAGGAGGAAATATAAGGCTGTGGGAACAGATGAACCAAAAAAAAGATGATGAGAGTTTTGCCAAAGAAAGCAAAAATGAGTTCAGAATAGCTACCTGAGTTGCCAAGGATATTTTCCATTGAATCTACAGTTGTCATTTTACAAAGAACACAGAAAACTCCAGGGAACAGTATGGCAGAGAGGTTTAGAATGGAGAACCTGCAGGCACCAAAGAGTAGATGGAAACCTTGTATATTCAGCTGTCCAGTGCCCAATAGACAAAACAAATGTGAGGAATGGTTCTGGTCTTTGACTAATGGCCCTGATTTCAGTGGGTTGAGGACTTTGCCTTTCAACAAAGAATGAAATTAACTGTCACTGAAAAGGTAAAAAAGTAAAATTATTAAAGATTTTGTGTATGATTGTTTTCATAACATTATCATGGCATTTAAATTTTTCACTCAGTTATGAATTTAAAAGATAGATGGAATGGTAATTGGAAAGAAAATGTACAAGTCATAGAAAGAAAACTGAAGAAAGTGGTAGGGAAGGGTAGGAGCTCCAAATGCTACTCTCATATAGTGTTATTGAAGGAGAAAATGTCAGGTGTTGATCTGTTTATGTAATGGGCAGATGTTTAAGCAAGAAATTCCTACAGGGAAATGCAAAAAGGAAATGCAGCTTAGGGGCAAATTCTGTCAAGAGCCAGTGAATACTCCTGACTGAGTGAATAGCAGGCTAAGAGGCTTGAGTTGTAAGGCTAACAAGCTATCACTAAGAGTAGAGAAACAAAATTTCATAGCAAGGAAATAGGAATACTTGGTGGGGGTGGGAGTAAAAAATTCAGAGGCATCAAAAAGGATTTTTAAATTATTTATGTTTTCTAGAAACCAAAAGCTCTAGATCTCTCTCTCTCCCCCTGACCTCTGTCATAGGTATGTCAATGGAAAGGAGCAGTCTAAGAAATTTTGGCTTAAGCATGCAACAAAGCTGAGTCTGGAGAATTAGAAAATCAGCAACCTTAATGGCACAAACACACCAGATGTACCCAAAGGAACACATGTGAGACATATCCTGCTAGTTTCTTTTCCTGAAGGGAAAACATCCAAGCAGATCAGAAAGGACCACATACAGGGGAAAGTGGCTGTGGACCCAAACCATCATGGCCTTGTTCCACTCCACCCCTAAGCTGATCCTTCTCAGAACCTTGATCTAACAAAGACCTCAGGTACTCTAAGGTTTATGAACACTGGCTAATGGTAACCAACCCATAAAGAAAAACATCCCTGTGCTTTCTTGTGCTGGTGTGGCACCGGCCACCTCCTGCCCCTCAGGGTTTGACTATGCTGCTTATTGTTACAACATTCTGAGACTTTTCTGTGCCTTACTACCCCTTTTGACGTCCAAGGTCCTGTCCAGCCTTGGTGTTATGGGCCAGGACTATAGTATAACTGGGGACGTTTGAGTTAATCCTAACACTCACAGCAATAAATGGTACTGCCATAAACGGATCATACCTGGGGTAACTGAACTTAACTTTGCCCCCAGGTGGAGTGATGTGCAATCCATCTGTGAGCCCTGTGGGCAAAGAGAATAATAAACACAGAAACAAACAAACCAACAAACCAACCCATATTTGGGGTTTTGTTGGAGAGCTCCTGAGATCCAGAGAACTTCCATACTAATGGCATTTAATCTCCTTGCTGGTGGCAGTTTTTAACTGCTTTTACTTTTCTATAGACTACTTTTTGGTCCCTTGGGAATCACATTTACCTGTGTGGTTCTGAATTTTTTTTTTTTTGCTAACTGAACTGTTCATTTGAACTCTCAAAATCTGAGCGGCCCATTGCATTCACATGTGGACCTGTAACTGAAACATTTGGAAAATATACAAGAATAAAAATATGCCAGAATTGCATTTTGACTGAAACACATGACTTGTAACAATATGTCTTGGGGGTTGAGTTCCTCATCTTGTAGTATTTCTTATGTTAAACTGAAATTGGGTTTTGCAAAGTAGCTCAAGTTATTTCCCAAAGAAATTTAGAGTTGTTATCACATCATTAAATAGAAAATAATCCTAAAGACAAAAATACCTAAACTGTAAATCAGCATATTTTTGAAGGAATAGCACAATGCTGAGAGTGAGAGGCTGATTAAATGTTGACAACACATATTGAAGTTGAGGTTCACCCAAATGGCAATGGAGAAGGGTGTGGCTAGTGTGAGCAGGCTGCAAGACAATGCAAATAAGGAATTATACGAGAGTAGCCATACAAAAGATGCCATAAAGGAGATGTGTGACCATAAAAGATAGGATGGTCCAACAGTGAGAGATAACTGCATCATGCTATTGATATACTTCAGTGTCAAGAGATTATAAGGAAGACCTCCAACATGTTGGGTGAACTCTCTGTGGTGAATTTATGGGAGAAAATGAATGAGAGGATGGATAGGCACCACGGGGGTATAATCTAATAACAATAATAATAGCTAGTTTATATAATGCTTTAAGGTTTGCAAAGTGCTTTAAATACATTATTTCATTTGTTTCTCACAACAACCTTGTAAGCTATTTTTATAGTTATAAAATAGCTATTATCATTTCCATTTTACAGGTGGGGAAATAGAGTAAGGAGTTAAATGACTTGCTTAGGGTCACACAGCTAAGTGTCTGATGTAGAATTCGAACTCAGTACTTCTTAAACACGAGCCTAGAACTCTATCCATTGTACTAATCTAGCTATCAATAAGAACATAAATCCATACAAGTGAGCCAAATGGAAACCAGATGGCGGGCTTGAGAGGACCTTAGTACACAGCCTCTTTTCCATTCTTAGTGTCATAGGTTGTATTTGTGCAGTACTCACAATGCATTGGCCCTATAGGTAAGTGTGCATGATCCAATGACCTGAAAGGAAAGGAAATGGCTAAGAGAGAGTAGGAAAGACATTTCTAAAAGTGGTCCAAGACCAGTGTAAGGGTTGTGAGTTAAATAATATAGTTTTCACAAATTCTTTGCAAGCCCAGCATAGTTTGTGGTTATGGTTTTTGAAGTCTCGTCATTGTATAATGGAAGTGACCCTGAGTTGTTGAAAGCTATGCCTAAAGTCTGGCACTGTGTTGGAAGGACTTCAAGTATAAGCCTCATGACAAATTGTGTGTGTGTGTGTGTGTGTGTGTGTGTGTGTGTGTGTGTGTATATGTATTTGTGATTTAAAGACCAACTTATCTCTGTGCAGAGAATTTCATCACAGAAGGCTGGTCACCAGGCAATTAACTTTTTTAGACAATAGCACCTAATAAAAATGATCTTTTAAAGCAATTGCATCTAAATGGGAATATCCACACTGACAAAATTAAATATCCTGTGAAGAATTAGGTCATTATATCTGGAGGGCTGGATAATAGTTTCTTTCTTCCTTCTACCTGTTCTCATGCTGAGGGAAATCTTCTGAAAAAGAAACCTGGAGGACTTTGGAAGCTCACTATTCAGACATGCTGTATTAGACACAATTTACTCTTACCATAGGTCATTCTGTGCTGGTATATGCCGCATAATGGTATAGTGAGTCACAGTCCTGCCTCAGTTCACAATTTTCATTTCATAGGTAACTTCTCCTGTTCTTACACCAAGTCCCAAACGCACTGCCGCAGAAGCTAAACTCTAGAACACACTGACTCTCTTGCTTTCCGGTCGATCCCAAATGACAATCACTGTTTTCCACCCTCACTGGAAGAACGCTCCTTTCATTCTCACATCTTCTATTGCTCCATCGCGTCTGACTCTTCGTGATCCCACAGACCGTGTCATGCCAGTACTGTCCAGGGAGTTTTCTTGGCGAGGATACCAGAGTGGATTGCCATCTCCTTCCGTAGCACATTCTACAGATAAAGAAACTGGGGCAAACAGGGTTAAATCACTTGCCCAGGGTGACACAGCTAGAAAGTGTCTGAGGCCAGATTTGAACCAGGACTTCCTGGCTCTAGGCCCATCACTCTATCCACTAAGCCATCTAGATGCCTCCCAGGTGGCTCCCAAACCACCAGTACACATACACTTGCCCTGAGGTCTCTTCTTTAATCTCCTAAATTTATACTCTACCTTCTTCACAATTTTTTTGATGCTTGCTTTCACTTTAAGCCACACTACATGGTACAAGAAATGGGGATGAGTCTTTTGTGATGAGACACACCTGTAAACATTTTCCTTTCTTGGCATCATAGTGTCCCAAGCCCCTGATAGTATGTACCCCGATTTTCTACTTAGATCCTATTACCTAATGGTGTACTTAAGAACAGAATCAAAATGAAAAACTGTTGAGAGTTGGAAGGATTTAGACATTATCTAGTATAATACCTTCATTTTACAGATGAAGAAAAAAGGCTCAGGGAGGGGAAGTCATATGAGAAAAGCCACATGACAAGCCCATGGCCCAGCTGATACTGGCGCTCAGATGTCCTGATGCGCAGACATTCGGTACAGGTCTGCTATGTCATGCTGTTACATGTATTAAGCTATTTAGAGAGAGAATAGCCTGGCTAAGAACTAGGCCTCTGAGGCTTCATCATGCCACTCACAATCAAAAACTAAGCTGTATATTCTTTTTCTGTTATTTTTACCATTTGTAAAAGGCAAGAAATTGTAGCAAGTTATTTTACTCTTTAGAAATGTTAATGTCTATATGTTCACACACATAATTGTCCATTTGGTAAAATATGTATACACACACACACACACACACACACACACATATAGTTCAGTCTTTCAGTTGTGTCCTACTCTTTGTAACCCACTAAGTACTAGAGTGGTTTGCCATTCCCTTCTCCAGCTCATTTTACAGATAAGGACACTAAGGCAAATAGGGTTAAGTGACTTGCCCAGGGTTACACAGCTAGTTAAGTGTTTGAGGCCAGACTTGAACCCAGAAAGATGAGTCTTCCTGACTTCAGGCCCCATACTCCATCCACTGCACCACAGAAAACAGCTAAACTTGTAATATTCCATTGTTTCACTAGCAGGACAACCAAACTATCATTGAATGAAACTGCATGCTTCGTTTCCTTTACTTATGCTAGTGACGTGCTGAAGCATTGTTACAGAAATACTTAGAGTTACTAATTGTTTGACTGATTGTCTGGCCTTTTGGGGAAAATCTATAGAGGTACAATAACCAGGAATATAATGTGGATGGTTATCTTTAAACCTGGTAACCAATGGTGCCTGAATTCCATGAATTTCATCCCTCTGAAAATTAAACTTCATTGATTTATATCACTCTTATGGCCAACCAGTCTGACTAAATGATATGTTTGGAATGGTTCAAGATTGGTTCTACCACCTTCTGTATAAAGGGGCCTTAAACTATATAGCATCATGTCATTTGGTTCTTGCTAGAGAAAATGTTTCCTTTGTATTTCTTTTGCCATACCCTTTGGTAGGCTTGGTTCTAAGGATTCTAAGGTTAGACTTGCTATCTCACGAACAGTTTGATTATACTAATAGGAATTATAGCTCTAAAGATTAGATTTATCCGGGACTCACTGTAAGGGATGAGAACATGAGTGACATAATACTTTTTTGCATTTTTGAAATTGTTCTTTTTTCTTTTAATTAAAGGGGACCAGGTTGCTCTTGTCCTTTCCATTATATATTTCATCATGTAATTGTTGTAACAATCAATATGTTGGTATGTGTCAAGCACCAAGGTATCGGGAAACCGTGCACATAGCAAAAATATTGGACAGGATATTAGATAAAAGCAAATTTCATGGATTCACTGTTCAATTTTGTCTTTAGAACAGTGCCAAGAATCCTTGAATTATTAGCTCTTTCATTTCATAAAAACATACTTAAAAAGAATATTTTGAGTACTGTTTAGAGTACTTCTCACCTCAAATCTCTAGATCTGCATTCTCTGCCATGTTTGTTAAAAACATCACTCCTCAAACAGAACTCTGGGAATACAACTGACCTGTTCCCTTTTGAGTCAATAACTTGGAGTCTCTTAGGCAATGGGAAATAGGAAAATTGGCTGAACCTCACTGAATATAAAGAAACAGTTTTGCCTGAGAGAAAGAGGAAGAAACTTAATGAGGATTAGTACATGGATTTTGGAGACAATTTCTGGCTTAGTGCAAACATACAAATCCCTCAAAAATGACTTTTATAAATCAAGAATCTAATTCTCAGCATTAACCCTAAAGAAATAAGACAAATAAGTATTTCTTCAAGAAAGATGAAATTTCCTCTTCTGGACCACAGTGGTCTATCTGGACCTGAGGTCATGCAGGCCTATAGCTCCAAACCAAAAGTATAGAGGGAGGGAGATGGAGAGGAAGAAAAATGAGGAAAGGAGACATGCTACTTACTTGTCTACCTGCCAGGAAAAGAATAAAGAACAGAAGGATTATATGACTGTAAACCCTGCCCACTGCTATCATTCTTGTCCAAGCATTTGTAATGACCTTTTTTTGTTGGAGTCTTTATATCCTGCCTTTTAGCACCCATTGAAGGTTGGAAGCTTCATCATTTCTTCTGCATTCCAACTCTGTCCTAGATATAAGGGACAACTGAAGTGCCTCCATTTTCAAGCAGTAAGTCAGTTTGGAATTAACCATTAACACTAGAAAAAAAAAACTTTCTTCAATCCTATTACGTAACGCATTGATGTATGCATTCCCAAGATCAATTAATCATTCTGGCTACAGCTGAATTGGGGAAAAGGAACCTGGTTAGAAGCTGGGAAGTTATGAGGGGTCGGTTGATAGTTACATCACTGAGGAAGACTAAGTAAGAAGTACTCTACAATTACTTTGTTTTAATATTAGAAGTAATACATTTCTTATAGTGATAAAACATTGAGTCAGACAGTGCAGAGAATCTTTGGAAAAAGCTTAAGTCCCATGATGATTTAACTGTGATCCATTTCAGACCTGGGATCTGTGTGTTGAAAAAGAAGCCACCAGTAGAAAAGATATTTTATATTACCTCTTAATTCCTATAGAATTTGTCATCTGTTCCATTCAGTTTGCTCTTTAAAAATATAGTATATTGTGAGTTCTTTTGAAAGTAGAATTTGGCAGACAAAATAAACATTCCCCAGTTCTCCTTATGATTACAGCCATATTTGGGGATTGATTAATATCTGAATTGGATAGTAATTTCTTTGGAAGTCTGCAAATAAAAACTCAGCATGTGCCGTCTTATTCCTTAACAGGTAAGTGATCTTGGAGAGAGAGTTAGTAACTATTACCTGGATTTATTGAATGAACTCTTCATTGAGGACTCTAGATGTGATCATAAACCTGTAAAATAAACATGCAATTCCTGCTGTTATGCCTTCTAATGAAAGGAATCTAAAGTCAAAACACATAACTAGGTATTGGGTGTAATCTTTCAGAGACACACACACATATCCATACACACACGTGCACATATGCACATCTACTACTGATCTAGTTTGGAAAGAAATATAAATGTTCTCCCTGCTATGCTGTGAGTATAAGCTTTCATTTCTGGGAGAATAGGGGTTGTTTCATTCTTTGCCAGTGGATAGCACAGTACCTAGCACACAGTTGGTGTTTAATAGATGCTTGTTGATTAATTGACTTTTTCACCTCAGGAACCCTTCATCATATATAGATGTTTACACCACTTGGAGATACAGTTGGTGCTTAACAGGGTCATATACAGAAATCTGGTATTAATGGAGCCCTGGGAATACTTAGGAGACACATAGGGGAAGGTGGGGGAAAGAACTTCTAAGTGGACTCAGAACAGCCCCAAAGGAGGTAATGACACCAAATGCTCTCATATGTTTATATCTCTCATGCTAAATAAGTGCTTGTTGATCAATAAATGAACACATGAGATTATGCTATAGATATACATAAACTGGCTTGACTGGATTTAGAAAAGTAACAGCCATGAGTTGAATGCAATAAAGCCATCATATCTCTAGGTGTACATGTGTCTGTACATATACACACACACACACACATATGTGTATATATATATATATATATATATATATATATATATATATATATATATATATATTTACATGGTTTTGAATGACTACTTTAACTGAATTTTTCAACAAGCTTTTTTGGCACTATGCATATACAGATACACTGTAGTTCCATCAGGTGTTCAAGTACAGGATGGGAAACCTCGTTTCAGTATCTGTATTACAGGTTGCACAGAGAGAACTTTCCGACTAAGGCTGTTTGTGTGCTCAACATACCCGATTTAGGACCTGGAGAATTTGAGAATTATTTCTTGAATGTCCCATTAGGTCATTCTGGAGCCTCTATTTCTTTATCTATGCAGTGAAAATATAGCATTCATGATGCATACTGAACTTTTGAGAAAGTCATTTCTTCCTAAATAATACTATCTTTTCCTTATTTAACTATCAGGCAATCCATGTTTTCTTAAACCATGAAAATTGCTTTGAGACAGCAACCAACTGACATTTCTTCAAATTTAAAAAAAACCCAACCTTGAATTGACAGACATCCAACAGTAGGAGGGAAGGCTTGAGATGACAGTTGCTTCCCGGCATAGGCTTTTAATTAAGGAGTCAGCATGCATGCTTCAGAAGTCTATTGGAGCTGGTAGCTAAAATTGATTGGGATAGTGTCCATTGCTAGAAAGGTAACAAAAAGAAGGGATTTCAGTAGGCAAATCAAATTTGTGCATCTGGTCTAGAGTAATAAATCCTAACTGCTTGCAAAATATAACATGAAACTACATTTATCTGGCATTCAAATGATATTTTTTAAATAAATAAAACTTATCTACCCCTTTAATTACTGAAACTTTTCAGAAAAGTTTTAATTATTTTAATGGAAATAATTCTAATATTGATCATGCATTCTCTTGCTTTCTTAAACAAAGCATGCTGAAAAAAACTTAAATTATTGATTAAAGGTTATAATTATAAAGATAAAAAATCATAACTGTACTAAATATAGTAATAATGTATCCTGCTTTCTCCTTCCTTTCTGCAAGATGTCACATTTTTTGGTCTATTGCCCCATTACAATATCATTTATAATTTAGAAACAATAAAAGTTGCTGAAGAAACCAGATAAACAAGTCTGTTAAATCACTAGGCTTAATTTTTTAAAAATATCATTACCTCAGTAGTCTTAGATTTGAAGGCTCTATGTCTTATCTGTTGATTCTGATATATGGTCCTTCTTCATTTTATTTTCATTATTTCTAGGCTTTTAGCTGTGTTCCAAATTGTTCAAGTTGCCAAAAGTCTGACAACCATTTAGGTCTAGAGAGATTAAGCACTTACTTGTGTAGATGTCATATTTTTTTCTAGTTTTTCTCTGGGCTAAAGAGCGCAGGAGCAGCTTCAGCTCAAAGGTTCAATTCATAAGCCAGTGGAGGAAGCTGAGATCAACTGTCATTAATTAGCGACTACTGCCTCCTGGCAAACTGACCACCTCTGAACATCCTTCCATATTCTTGATACACAGAGATCATCACAAACCTACAAAGGACTTCTATTCCCTCAAGGATGTAACACACTAGATTCATCTCCCCAAACCAGAACCCAAAGAAGTAGCCTAGGCAAAGACATACCTCTGCTTTCAGATGATTAAGGCACCCTGTGATGAAGATGCAGGTATAAGATTTGGCTCCTATGCAGAATTAAGGAGGGCTGTTATCAAGCTGGCATCTGGCCTTTCTTAGCTACGTTAAGATCTACCATAACTATGGCAACTCCAGCTCTTTGTCAGTACCTCCAAACAGTTCCAAGTACCACTGTGGCCTGGAGGATACTTCTCACTGATAGATCATATTATTGGGAGTTGCACCACTGAGTCCTTCCCTAAATTAACACAGTGTTTTAAATTTTAAATTTTAATTTTATGACTTTTAGTATTTTTATTTAAAAATGTTAAAATATGACATCTCTTCTTGGTCACAAACATATCAATACGAACAGATAGGAATAGGATAGAAAGAGAGTAGACTTGTGATTTCATTGTTATAGGGAACTCTCAGGTGAAAAAACTACCTCTACTAATGTGTGTCATCACCTTCTTTGCAAAGTATAATCTCAGTTACCTAGAATATTGAGAGTATAAGTGCCTTGTACAGAGTCACACAGCCAAAATTTATCAAAAGTGGGATTTAAACCCAAGTTTTCCTGGCTTTGAGGCTGGCACTCTATTGGCTAAACCATTCTTTGGACCAGAGAAGGCTTTCCTAATCTTTAGAAACAGAAGTAGGTTGTTATTTAAGCCAAGTCTTGGAAGTTGTGTAGTATAGTGCAAAGAGTGAAAAGTCCAGGGTTCATAATCTGCTTGCAATATTTATTAGCTAAATAACCTTTGGAAAGACTTAACTTCGCTGTCTCACCTTCTTCATCTATAAAAGGAAGGGGTTAGATTAGATGGGCTCTGAAGTAACTCCAGCTTTCAATCTATGATCCCATGGTTCATTTAAGAACCCCTTCCCATTCCTAGATAAAAAAGTCCTCCCTTATTGATTGCACAAAACCAGTCCTTTTCTAACATGCTTCTAAGCAGGCAAGTCTGTGAGCTTTGTCTTTAAAGAGAAACTTTGGACACATGTTTAGCTCTGGAGACAATAAGTGAGTTTTAGAGAACAAATTAAAGTAAATCTATGAACAAAATCTGTCAAAGGAAAGAGTGAGCTTTTTTTTCTTTCCTGGCACTGTAGTTCCAACTTTCTGTTGGATTGATATATTTTGTGGAAAAAATACACACTGCTCTTGCAAAATGGCATGCTGAGCATAAACCCAGCAGTCATTTCAACCACTCCTTGTGGATGTGAATTCAAAGATACAGCTTGTGTAAACAAAGAATTGCAAATACATGTTTATAATTTTATTAGACAGTCTTTTTAATCACAAAAAGTTTTTAAAATTTTCTTTTAATGATGCTTATAAATAGGCTAATCAACAAGATATAGGATATAAAAAAGGCTGAGTCATATTTTGAATTTTTAATAGTAGTTATAATTATTGATCATGCAGCTAGCTTTAACTTTTATTTTTGAAAAATACTCATTTAGAAGTAATTTGTTATTTAACTAGATATATGTATATATAAATTTAACCATATTTATGTATGAATACACATATGTGTATGTATGCATATATGTATGTATTTCCCTTTGGAGCCCTCTATAAAACAGATGTAAGGGAGAGAGAAAAAACAACTTATACATCTCCTGCCTTACAAATGAACTGTAGGTTCTTACATTAAAAATAATTCGGGATAGGAAATACATTGTGCAAAGCACCAAAAATATAAATTCTGGAAAGAAAAATGGGTTAGACAGTTTCCAACTTGAAGAAAGAAACCCAAAAATTCTTGATCTAAGAAAAGAGTTAATGTAAAAAAAAAAACACCTCAGGAAATATGTCATATCCTGAATAATGTGAAAACTTTTCCAGTGAAACCATCGCATTTTTCTCTAAAGATTGTCATTCTTTAGGTAGCCCCAAAATTCCTCAAAGAATTAAACTTCAGTGCTCATGGCGAGGCAAAAAAATGACTCTCTAGATTCTGTAAGAAACACTTTACTTTCTCTATGCCTTTTCAAATCAAAATCATACCATCAAGTACTACAACTGTGTTGAACAAAAATTATTTCATTTCTGGCCAAATTCCTAGAATGTGTAGTTGAATTCATTGGAAAGGGGAAAAAAAGTGAATAGGGAGAGACCCAGATTTCTTAATGTATAAATATATAATGTATAAAGACAGCTTTCATACCCTAAAAGGGGGTAGAATGATCACCTACAATGTCAATGGCCTAGTGATAGTTACTGTAGTTTTTCTATATTTGTAAAAAGAAATGCTGGTCTTATTAATTTCAAGTAATTCTTTAAAGAAATACTTTATTCCATAAATTAATTAAAAAATAAAGAAACAAATCATCTTTACTAACATATAACCAATTTATCCCAAAAACAAGATGAGAAAAAGAGGCCAGTTTAGTGACTATACTCTTAGCTAGAACATGCAAACCAGAAGTTTAGCATTTTATACTTCACACACACCCCTATAGACTCAAGTCAATAACTATGGAGATATTAAACACGTATTCAAAATGTCTCATTTGAGAAACATGAACAAATATGTCATAAACTTATGTTGCAGATATACACAAAACCTATGAAAAATAAAATGTTATCTTACTATTTATTCCCTTTCATATCCTGTTGGACAAAAGAAATGCCCTGTTATTGCCTTCTTTTTGTAAAGAGTCAAGAGTTACTTTGGGGAACAATGTTTGTGAATTACACACAGTTACTGCTTTTGATTCCTTGTATATAAAACCAGTAAATACTGATGACACTTTTTTCCCCCTAAGGTTCAACTGGGGGGTAGAGCAGAGGTATACAACAGGCTGTCCACAACATACCTGATGGAGGCCCAAACCAGATTAAAGTACAATTGGAAATATTTAACAAAACAAATAAAAATATAATAAAACATAGATAATGTTAACTTGTAGTTTTCCAAGTGAACATGCAGACCAAAGGATCCTTATATACCATTTAGTGGCTCTTGTTTCTGTTTAAGTTTTTTGTTTCTTTTTAAAATTTTTATTTATTTATAACATTCTTTTCTTTTTAAGTTCCAGATTTCCTTCCACCCTTCCCCCAACCCTTGAGAAGGCAAACAATATGATATCAATTATACATGTGAAATCACCACATGTAGCCCCAGGTAGTCAGGTGTTCTCCAGTGGCCAGACCTCTACATGCTTCAGCACAGTCTAGGGCATACACGCATTCTTCAGGAACCAGACCTCTACCTGCTTCAGTGTAGCCCTGGGGAAACACAGAAAAACCCTACCTGGTCTCAGCACAAGTCAGATACCACTAGGACCCCAGCTCAACACCAGGCAAGCTACTTGACCCCTACAGCCTCCAGCAGCGCCAGCCAAACCCCACCCCAGACACTAGGGTCCCCTGTGGACCTCAGTGTAACAGCACTGCAACACCAGGTAAATATCCAGAGCCTGCAGCCACTGGCACAAGAAGCTGGAAACAGAGCCCTTTCTACCCTGGGAGCAGAGATCAAATTTAAAAGAAAGAAAAAGGCCAAAAAAGAGCAAAAAAAAACAACAAAAAAAGAATCTGATCATAGAAAGTTATTATGGTGACAGAGAAGACCAAGACACCAGCTCAGAAGAGGATAGCAAAGTCAAAATACCTATGGGCAAAACCCCAAAGGAAAATGAGAAGTGATCTCAAGCCCAGAAAGAACTCATGGAAGAGCTCAAAAGGACCTTAAAATTATATAAGAGTAGTAGAAGAAAAATTGGGAAAAGAAATGAGATGGTTGCAAGAGAATTATGAAAAAAGAATCAACAGCTTGGAAAACTACTTAAACAGTAGAATTGGCCAAATGGAAAAGGAGATACAAAAATCCCCTGAAGAAAACAACTCCCTAAAAAGTTACAATGGGAAAAAAAAATACAAAATCAAATTGAGGAAAACAAAACCTTAAAAGTTAGAATTGGGCAAGTGGAAGCTAATGATTCTATAAGACATCATGAATCAATCAAATACATTCAAAAGAATGAAAAAATGGAAGAAAATATAAAATACCACATGGGATAAGCAACTGACCTGGCAAATACATCTAGGTGAGAAAATATCAGAATCATTGAACTACATGAAGGCCATAATCAGAAGTAGGATGTGGATAGCATCTATTTTGTTTTTTACTAATTATTTTTCATTTTCAACATTCACTTCCACAACATTTTGAGTTCCAAATGTTCCCCCCATCTCTCCCTTCCCCTTAACCCAAGATGGCTTGCATTCTGAATGCCCCTTCCCCCAATCTGCCCTCCCTTCTATCACCCCTCCCCTTTTCTTATTCCCTTGCCATTCTGTTTTCCTGTGGGGCAGGATAGATTCCTATGCCCCATTGCCTGTATATCTTATTTCTAGTTGCATGTAAAAATAATTTTTAACATTTGTTTTTAAAACTTTGAGTTCCAAATTCTCTCCCTTCCTCCCTCCCCACCCACCCTCATTGAGAAGGCAAGCAATTTGATATGGATTATACATGTGTAGTCATGCAAAACACTTCTATAATAGTCGTATTGTGAAAGACTAACTATATTTCCCTCCATCCTGTCCTACCCCATGTTTATTCTATTCTCTCTTTTGATCCTGTCCCTCCTCAAAAGTGTTTGCTTCTAATTATCCCTTCCCCCAATCTGTCCTCACTACTATCATCCCCTTCCCTCTTATCCCCTTCCCCTCTATTTTCCTGTAGGGTAAGATAGATTTCCATACCCAGTGTATGAGTGTGTATGTTATTCCCTCCTTAAGCCAAATCCTATTAGGGTAAAATTCACTCATTCCCTCTCACCTCCCTCCTCTTCCACTCCACTGTAAAAGCTTTTTCTTGCCTCTTTTATGTGAGATAACTTACTGCGTTCTAACATTCCCTTTTTCCTTCTCCCAGTACAATTCTCTCTCACCCTTTATTTTTATTTTTTAGATTTCATCCCTTAATATTAAACTCACCCTGTACCCTCTGTGTGTGTGTATGTGTGTGTGTGTGTGTGTGTATTCCCTAATATTGAGAAAGGTCTCATGAGTTACAAATACCATTTTTCCTTGTAGGAGTATAAATAGTTCAATTTTTATAAGTCTCTTATGATTTCTCTTTCCTGTTTACCTTTGCATGCTTCTCTTGACTCTTGTATTTAAAAGTCAAATTTTCTGTTCAGCTCTGGTCTTTTCATCAAGAATGCTTGAAAGTCCTCTATTTCATTGAATGTCCATTTTTCCCCGGAAGGATTATACTCAATTTTGCTGAGTAGGTGATTCTTGGTTTTAATGCTAGCTTTTTTTGACCTCTGGAATATCATATACCAAGCCCTTCAATCCCTTAATGTAGACACAGATAAATCTTGTGTTATCTTGATTGTGTTTTCACAGTACTTGAATTGTTTCTTTCTGGCTGCTTGCAATATTTTCTCCTTGAGCTGGGAACTCTGGAATTTGACTATAATATTCCTAGGAGTTTTCCTTGGGGATCTCTTTCAGGAGGTGATCGGTGGATTCTTTCCATTTCTATTTTGCCCTCTGGTTCTAGAATATCAGGGCAATTTTCCTTGATAATTTCTTGAAAGATGATGTCTAGGCTCTTTTTTGATCATGGCTTTCAGATAGTCCAATAATTTTTAAATTCTGTCTCCTAGATCTATTTTCCAGGTCAGTTGTTTTCCAGTGAGATACTTCACATTGTCTTCTATTTTTTCATTCTTTTGGTTTTGTTTTACAATGTCTTCATTTCTCATAAAGTCACTAGCTTCCAATTGCTCCATTCTAATTTTTAAAGAATTTTTTTCTTCAGCAAGCTTTTGGTCCTCCTTTTCCATTTGGCTAATTCTACTTTTTAAAGCATTCTTCTCCTCATTGGCTTTTTGGACCTCTTTTGCCATTTGGGTTAGGCTATTTTTTAAGGTGTTATTTTCATCAGTATTTTTTTGGGTCTCCTTTAGCAAGCTGTTGACTTGTTTTTTATGATTTTGTTGCATCACATTTCTCTTCCCAGTTTTTCCTCTGTTTCTCTTACTTGCTTCTCAAAATCCTTTTTGAGCTGTTTAATGGCAGGAGACCAATTCATAGTTTTCTTGGAGGCTTTGAATGTAGGAGCTTTGGCTTTTGCTCTTCTTCTGGTTGTATGTTTTGATCTTTTTTGCCACCAAAGTAACATTCTATAGTCTGAGTTTTTTGCACTGTTTCCTCATGTTCCCAGCCAATTATTTGACTTTTTAACTCTTTGTTATGGTAGGGCTCTGCTTCCAGTGTGGAGGGTGTGCTGTCTCAACCTTCATGGGTTTTGTGCAGCTGTTTTTAGAGATACTTCTAGGGATCTGTAAATTTTCAGTTCTTCCAAGGTGATAGGATCAAAGGAGAGGTGTTTACTCCTTTTCTGGCCTGTGATCTGGTTTATGAGTGACTACAAGCACTCTCTTCTTCCTTGGAACTGTGAGGAAGATTCGCTTTTTACTGCCACCACAAGCTCAGCCATGCCAGTGCTTCTTCTTGCCTCAGGACCGCCACCCAGAATTGTGATCCAGATCCAAGCACAGGCAAAGCAAGAGAATCCTGCCTCAGCACCAGCAAAGAGATCCCTGCAATCCCCCTAGGACCAGCTCCTTGATCCCCCAACTATCTGTGGGCCAAGAGCTCCAGAAGCAGCTGTTGCCATGACCTCAGGGCATCACCAAGGCCGGAACCAGACTGTGCTCTTCTCACACCCAGATCTGACAGACCTTTCCTACTGACCTTCTAAGTTGTTTTTGGTATTTGTGGGTTGAGAAGTCTGGAAACTGCCACAGCTGCCAGTGACTCAGTCCCCTGAGGCCTGTTTCAGGATCACTGGGGCCTGGTCTTTGCCTACATGGCTCATGCTGAACTGTGCTCCTCTACCAGCTTGGCACAACATACTTTTGTATCAACTATCCAGGTAGTCTTGAGCTGGAAATTTGTTTCATTCTGTCTTTTTTATGGGTTCTGCTGCTCTGAGTCATTTTTACAGGTATTTGGAGGGGTTTGGAGGAGAACTCAAGCAAGTCATTGCTTTTACTCTGCCATCTTGGCTCCACACCCTTTGGACAGTATCTTTCAAGAAATCATTAAGGAAAACTGCTCTGATGTCTTAGAACCAGAGAGCAAAATAGGCATTTAAAGAATCCACTAATTGCCTCAGAAAAGAGAGTGCAAAATGAAAAACCCAAGGAATATTTTAGCCAAATTTTGGAACTATCAGGTCAAGGTAAAAAAGAGAAAATACTATAAGTGGCCAGAAGGAAACTGTTCAAATATTGGAGAGTCACATTGAGGATCATAGAGGACTTGGCAGCTACAGCATTGAAGAATCAGAGGTCATAGAACATGGTATTCCAGAGGGCAAAGGAGCACTAGGACTACAACCAAGAATCACTTACCTGGCAAAATTAAGCAGAATACATCAAAGGAAAAATGGTCATTCAATGAAATAGAAGGATTCCAAGCCTTCATAAGAAGATCAGAACTAAAACAAGAATTTGACCTCCAATATCAAGACACAAGAGAAGCATCAACAGGTAAAAAAAGGAGAAGAACACATAAAAGATTCAGTAGAGCTAAACTGTTTACATCCCCATATGGGAAGATGATACTTGCAACTCTTAAAAATTGTATCACTGACAGTACAGATAGAAGGAATATACATAAACAGGGGCATTGCTTGAACCTTACTCTCATCAGTATTGGATCAAACAGGGAATCATATACACAATCAGTTGAATAGAGAAATCTATCTTACATGACAGGGAAGTAGGAGGGGAGGAGATTAAGTTAAAAAGGGAGAGGGTAGTGGGGACTAACAGAAGGGAGAGCAGATCAGCAGAGCTGGTGGACAGAAGCAAAACACTGGTGAGGTGTGAAAGGGTGAAAGGAGAGAGAGAGGATAAACAGGAGGAAGAATGGGATGAAGGGAAATGAAATACACAGGGAGTGTAGCGATGAAGGTAGTAATCACAACTGTGAATGTGAATGGGATGAACTCTCTCATAAAATGGAAGCAGATAGAAAGTGAATCAAAAAACAGAATCCTACAGTATGTTGTTTACAAGAAGCAGAGAGACACACACAGAATAAAGGTAAGGGGCTGGAGAAGAATCTATTAGGCTTCAGCTAAAGTAAAAAAAAAAGCAGGGGTAGCAATCCTGATCTCAGACAAAGTAAAAGCAAAAATAGACCTACTTAAAAGAGATAAGGTAGGAAACTACATCTTGCTAAAAGGTACCATAGACAATGAAGCAATCAAATTAGAAGAGCAAGGAATAGTCTATCAGATGTATGGGGAGGGGAAGAATTCATGACCAAACAAGAGAAAGAGAACATTACAAAAGGTGGAATAGATAACTTTGATCATATTAAATTGAAAAGCTTTTGTACAAATTAAACCAGTGCAAACAAAATTAGAAAGAAAGCAGAAAGCTGAGAAACAATCTTTATACTAAATGTCTCTGATAAAGGTCGTATTCTCAAATGTATAGAGAACTGAGTCAAATGTTTGAGAATACAAGCCATCCTTCAGCTGATAAATGGTCAAAGGATACAAACAGGCAGTTTTCAGATGAAGAAATCAAAATGTTGATAGGCAGATTAAGAAGTGCCCTAACTCACTTATGATTAGAGAAATGCAAATTAAAAAAACTCTGAAATACCACCTCACACCAATCAGATTGGCTAATATGATGGAAAAGGAAAATGATAAATGTTGGAGAGGATGTAGGAAAATTGGGACACTAATGCACTGTTGGTGGAGTTGAGAACTGATCTAACCATTCTGGAGAGCAATTTGGAACATGCCCAAAGGGCAACCAAACTATGCATACCTTTTAACCCAGCAATATTACTCCTGCGTCTGTATCCCAAAGAGATCATAAAAAAGGGGAAATGACTTGCATGTGCAAAAATATTTATAGCAGCCCTATTTGTGGTGGCAAATCTGGAATGTTGGAAATATTGGAAATTGAAGGGATGCTCATCAATTGGGGAGTGGCTGAACAAGCTGTGGTATATGAATGTAATGGAATACTATTGTGCAATAAGAAATGATGAACAGGAAGATTTTGGAAAATCCTGGAAAGTCTTTATGAACTGATGCAAAGTGAAATGAATAGAACCAGGAAAACACTATACGCACTGTCAGTAACATCATGTGATCGCCCAGCTTTTCTCAGCAACACAGTGATCTAAGACAAGTACAAAGTATTCATGAAGGAAAATGCTATCCACATCCAGATAAAGAATTGATGGACTCTTAATGCATATCAGAGCTTACTTTTTTCATTTACTTTATTTTTTTATGTTTTTTTTTCTTTTGATCTGTTTCTTCTTTCACAATGTTACTAATACAGGAATATGTTTTACATGATAGTACATATATATCCTGTATCAAATTGCCTACCATTTTAGGAAGAAGGGAAGGAATGCAGGGAGGAAAAAATTTGGAACTCAAAATCTTGTAAAATATGAATGCGAAAAGTTGTTTTGGTATGTAACTGGGGAAAATCAAATACTATTAAAACATTTAAAATGTCTTTAAACCTTTTAAGCATAGCCATTACAATGCTAATTTTTCTGCCTCTCTAAAGTATGTTCTTAATAATTCAATTAGCATAGCACTTATTACTTTAAATAATATTTTGAATTATATCTATACAGATCTTGAGTTGACTCTCAGGTATTTTGTAGTTATTTTAAAAGAGACTTCCCTTTCTATTATTTCATCTTAGATTATGTTATTGCTGTTTTGCAGGATCTAGAGGCAGGAAAACATGAGTTCAAATCTGATCTCAGACACTACTAGCTGTGTGATTCTGGGCAAGTTACTTAACCTCTACCTCAGTTTCATCATCTGTAAAATGGAGATAACAATAGCACCTATTATTTACGAGGATAAAAATGGTTTAATATTTGTAAAATGTTTTTTAAACCTAAAAGTGCCATACAAGTTCCAGTTGTTATTATTATTATTATTATATGGAAATATTATTGACTTTTGTAGGATTATTTTAGATCCTGATATTTTACTAAAGTTATTGTCTCAATTATGTTTTTGTTGATTCCCTAAGATTTCCATAAGAGAAAAAGCATCATTCTATCAGCAAATAAGAATAGTTATTCTTTTCTCCTTTGCTTTTTCATACTTGTCTTTACTTTTTTTCTCTTATTTTGTTGCTACTGATCACATTTCTAGAACTATATGAAATAATAGCCAGGAAAGAATAATACTTTACAGAGCTAGTCAAAATAATGACAAAATCAATTTGGAGGGAAAAAAAGCTTTGTAATATTAAGGGAAATATTTTAAATGGTGGTAGGTAAAAGAAAATAGCACTTAGAGACCTCAAATTATATTGTGAATCAGTAACCATCAAAATAATTTGATAGTAATGTAAAAATAGGAAAGCAGATCAGTGGACCAGCATGCCCATGGAAGAATCAGAAGCAATAGATTTTGATAACTCAGTTTGATAAACCTGAAAACATAACTTACCTAGAATTTTGTATTTAATAAGAATTATTGGGAAAACAGGAAAACAGTCTAGCAGAAATTAAGTTCAGACCAACACCGTATACCATATAGAACAGTAAACTCAAAAATAGATCTATAACCTGAATGTTGGAGTTCATGCCATAAAAAAAAATTTTGAAGAGGGCAAGGTCACATATATTTCACAGCTATAGCTAGGGGGTAAAACAAGATGAGAAATAAAGGTGATTGAAAAAGATAAAAAATATATAAATTTGATTATATAAAATTAAAAAGTTTTTATATAAATGAAATAAGTAAATGCAACTACAAGACAGAAAGTGATTGAGGAAAATATTTGTAAAATGTCTCTGATAAGCCTGATATTGAAAACATCTAAGCAATTAACAAATATGCAAGATCAAAAATAATCTCACAATAGGTAGTCAAAAGATATGAACAAACAATTCTCAAAAGATTTGCAAACCATTAACAACCTCATGAAACACTGGAAAGACAGTATGAAATAGTTTTTAGAGTACTAGCCTCAGTGCCAGGAAGACCTGAGTCCCGCTTCTGATGTATCCTGCCTATGTGAAACTAGGTGTTATTTAACCTCTCAGCAGCACCAGGAAACTCTAAAGCTAAAATATTGCAGAGGTGACCAGCATTAGTAGAGAGTGTTTTCCTGTTGGGGCATTCCCTCCACCAAAGAAATCACAGATCCAGCCCCTTATCTCTATGAAAAACTGTTTGAAATCACTAATAACTAGAGGAAATATACATCAACAAAATTCTAAGATTTAATTTTATATCTAGCAAATTATCAAAGATGACAAAAGGTAGGAATAGTTATTTTTGGAGTGTTGTGGAAAAACAGGCATGTTAATATACTATGGGTGAAGCTGTGAATTTATTCTAGGCATTCTGGAAAGTAATTTGGAATAATGCTAAGAAATGTTTATACCCTTAAAAGGTATATATCCTTTGACCTAGAGATCCTACTGTTAGACAAATATTACCATGAGGAAAATTATTTTAAAAAGACATACTTCAAAAAATATTTATAGCAGATCTTTTTATAGTGACCAGTAAATAGAAATAAAGTAAATGCCCATTGTCTGAGAAATGGCTAAAAAAAAGTTGTGAAATATTAATATAACTGAATATTAGTATGGTGTAAGAAATTATGCATGGGATGAATATTAGAGAAACATGATAAGATGTTCAAATGCATGAAAAGTGAAATAAACAGAAGCAGGAAAATAATACACGATGACTGCAACAATTAAAATGGAAAGAATGTTTTTGTTTTGAATGTTTTACTGAAGCCAAATGTTGTGAAATTATAATTACCAAGTTCGATCCCATATAATAGATATGAGAAGGGACCACCCAACTTGGTAAGCAAGGTAGGATGTAGATGTGGAAGGATGCATATAATGTTGGAACTTTTTGATGTATTGGAGTTTTCCCCCTTCTTTTTAAAAATCTTTGTTATGAAGAATGACTCATATCTATTGGGAATCGTAGGAGATTTAAAACCAGCAATATCAAGTTTAAAACCTATAACTATTTTTTTAAAATTTTATTGATATGGAGAAGGGGGAGGTCTGGACCTATAATTTCACCAAAGTAGGAAATTCCTTGGTTTGAAAATTCCCTCCACAGATGAAGATTGCTAACCCATCTCAAACATATTCCTGGAACACTGAAAAATTCACTGACTTATCCAAGGTCACATAGTTAGTATGTGTCATAGGCAGGGAAGGAATGGGGAAAAGAGAAAAAGCTTTTATTAAGCTCCTACTAGGTGCCAGGCGCTGTGCTAAGTGCTTTATAGTCTTCCTAACTCCATGTCAACATTATTTTTTAATATAAAGTACTATTTAAAGCTCTATGTTTTAGGGTAAATACTGGGCTGGGGTTCTAGAGATCTTGGCTAAAACATTGACTCTGTCCCTAACTTGGGTCAAGTATTTTCCCTTCTCAGGGCCTCAGTTTCCTCATATTTAAAACTGGTGGAGGTGGATTACATGTTTTCTAAGTTAGTTTCAAGAATTTCAAATCTCTCACTCAGATCATTTTTAGCTAGTTTTCAAAGTAAAGGTAAGACATTTTCATGCCTGTAGCAGTAATAGAACTATTGGTCAAATAAACAATTCTTTATGACTCCAGGGCTGGAAGTGTCTAGTGTGGAACAATAAAGAGTTAATGTCTGATGGTTAGCTTGGAAAAACATTATTTGGAATATCCCAAATATTCTATTCAATGTCTGGCTCGTGCTTTGTGAATTTGAGGCTTTGAAACAACAACAACAACCCTCAAACGGCACTAAATCGGCATACAATATGCCTCTTTCACATGGTTCATAAAGAGCATTCTCCTTACTGAAATGTAGTGAGGAGATTATAAAGTTTCTCAGGTGCTCAAAGGTCAGTGGGGCTGAGAAATTGGAGTGGATTCTATGGCACAGGGGACTATGCTCTCTGAAATACAGTTGAAAATGATTCAAAGTTGTGTGAGTAGGGAAGTCTAAGGGCTTATGTTGCTGGGTGATAATAAGAAATGCTCCGAGTTAGCTGTTGGCTCCACTGTGAGATGCTCAGATCACCATACGGCAGGTCCTGCTGTCCTTGGCAAGATGACAAGGTCATGCGTTCACATCGATAATCTCTGCCTGAATAATTTCCCTGGGAGTTCTCTGTCCAAACAGGCTTTTGGTTTCCATTTCCACAGCATGCCTCTCCCACCAACAGCTTCTGCCTCCAGCAACTCATGGATTCACAAAGGTAATTCTAAGTCTGGAGAGGGTTGATTATTTAGAACTGCAAGAAATATTCTAACCAGGTGCATCAATGAGGGGAAAAAAATTCTAATCACAACACCTGAATAGTGGATAGTACTTTTTCACTCTAGGAATTTAAAAGGGGTGTGTGTGTGTGTGTGTGTGTGTGTGTGTGTGTGTGTGTGTGTGTGTGTGTGTGTAGATATAGTTTTGTTTGTTCCTAGAGGATACAAAGACAGCTTTAATTTCTGGCTTTTCTCCAAAAGCTCCTCCAAAAAAACCTCATTTGAAAAGTGAACAATTTTTACAATAACAACAGTGAAAAGACAAACTGTGAAAGCTGTAAGAACCCTGATCAACACAGTGACTATCTGTGATTCCAAAAGGCTGATGATGAAGCATGCTGTCCACCTCCCGACAGAGAGGTGATAGATTCAGGGTACAGAATGTGACATTTTTTGAACAAGGCCAATGAAGGAATTTATTTTGCTTGACTAAGTGTATTTGTTATAAGACATTTGTTTTTCTTCTGTTTTTCCAGTGGGGAGTGGGAGGAAAAGAAAATAGATTTCTTTTCATAAAAAACTATATTTTTTAAAGTGACTGTCTTTTTTGACAGTTTGTATTTTTTTTCTAAATTCAACACTAATAACAACAACCACCATGAAATTATATTCAATTGTTTGGCTTAAACTCTAGTTATTATGTACATGTCATATTACCCTAACTAAATTGTAAACTTGAATTCTAGAGCAAATTGTATTGATCCCTCATCATCTCTTTATTGAACTATTACAATAATCTTTTTTTAAATTTTTAACATTAACAATAATTTGTTTTTTAACTTTTTAATTTTTAATAATCTTTAATTCATGCATATAATTGCACTTTAACTTTTACAAAGCACTTTGCATATGTTATCTCATTCAATCCCCACAGCAACCCTATGAAAGAAGTGATGTTATTGTTCCCATTCCACAGTTGAGGAAACGAACAGAGGCTCAGGGCAGTTAAATGACTTGCTTAGGCCCACACAATCAGTTAGTGTCTGAGGCAGGATTTGAACTTCCTTGACTGTCCGTTGTGCCACTTGGTTGCTTCTCCAATAGACTCCTAATTGGTCACCCTGATTGCAGTTTCTCCCTTCTCCAAACAACCCTATGTCCAACTGCTAAAATAATTGGAACATAGTAATAAAAGCTTAACCAATGCCACTCCCCGGTTCAGGAAATCTTCAGAGGCTCACTACTGCTTCTAGTTAAAAACTCCAGCTCCTGAGTTTGGCATTAAAGTTCTTCACTTGAAGGGCTACCACCACTTGACCTTTCCAAACTTATTTCGCATTGCTCTCTTCTGTGCAATGCACTCTCCATGTAGCCAAACTATCCTTCTGGGAAGCCTGCTTTTTGGGAGAGTCATGATGACATATGACAGAAGTATACTGCCGAAGAGCGTGCGTAGATGTTCTGTAACTGGGTCTGGTCTGCTAACAATGTGATGAACAGCAGCATCTTTGATTGGCTGAAGTGGGGGACCAAAAACCAGAATTGGGGACCCTTTCAAAAAGACCTTGATTTGCCTCAACCTTATTGTCTTCAGCTGCTCTCTGTCTTGGCAGGTCTCTGGAGTTTAGACATCTTTGCTGATGGTATCTGGTGAGAAGTCATGCTATGAGTGGAGATGCCTTGGCCTTTCTTCCTTCTGAGGATGACCTGGGGTCCCCTGAGAACATGGTTTGGTCCTTTTGCTTCAGCATTTGTCATTCTGGTTTAGGTAAAAGAGATTAATCTGAAGGTTCCAACCCTGCAAGTTTTAAAATATCAGGAGAGTTGGCCGGAAGGATTCTGGGAATTGGAGTTCATGGCAGGTTTTTTCAACCAGACCAGCACTAATATCCTAAGGAAGAGGAGGTGACCATTGAGAGGGACTTTCAGTGGTCTCTGACTGCCAGTGGTAGCTGAGAAGAGCACTCATCTGGAAATCAATCAGACTTGGTGGGACCAGTAATAGGAACTGAGTGAAGTTAGAGCCCATTCTGCCTGAGAACAAGGTAGGATAGTGGAAAGTTTGCCTATGAGACATTGGTGGGAAAATGTTTGTACTTGCTCTGTTTTCAAAGTAAATATCTCTTTGTAAATGCTCCATAGGCCTCCTATACATTTCAGCAGGAGCTGGGATCCTCTTCTACTTCTGACTCCCAAACTAGACCTAAAACAAAGCCAGAAGCTCGGGCTTTTAGTGGCCTAGGAGCCACTGGGGGCAATTTTCTTCTCCTTCAATAACCAGGCTACCTTTAATACCATCTGATTAAGGTGTTCACACTTCAAAAGGTGATCACCCAATATTTTCCTACTTAGTTTAATATCTTGTCATCAGCCCATTTTCTGTGGTTTGGTCCTTGGCATTCAAGGGCAGGTAAGTGGTGCAGTGGATGGAATGTGGGCCCTGGAGTCAGGAGGATCTAAATTCAAATCCTCCCTCAGACACTTTTTAGCTGTGTGACCATGGGCAAGTCACTTAACCTTGTTTGCCTCAGTTTCCTCATCTGTGAAATGAACTGGAGAGGGAAATGGCAAACCACTCCCATATCTTTGCCAAGAAAACTCCAAATGGGATGACAAAGAGTTGGGAGAGACTGAACAACAACAACATTTCAAGGCCTACTCCCTTCTTTTAGAATCTTTTGTTTCCCTCAAGGCTTTATTCCATTTCCTCTAGTTCTTCTCATACCACCTCCAACAGGAAATCTTTCCTGGTGCTCAAATCATTAGCCTTCTCTTCCCCCTCCAAATTATTCTGTATATACTTACCATATATATTATATCCCCAATAGAATGTAAGTTCCTTGCGGGTAGAAGCTAGTTTGTATTTTTTGTCTTTTATTCCTTGGCTCTTAGCATGGTGCCTTGCACCATTTTTTGTTTGTTTTATTCTGTTTTACAGAATCTCTTATTTTGTTAGTGTCAGAAACTCTTAGGAAAGAACTTCTACCATGTAAGTTATCATTTTCTCTACAATTTATTGTGTTAGAGAGCTTCCTGAGGCACTAAGAGATTAAGTGATTTAGCTATGTTCACACAGTCAGTATGTGTCAGGAGTCAGGATTTGAATGCAGGTCTTCCTGACTAGAACCTTGGCTTTCTTTTTCTTTTTTCTTTTCTTTTCTTTTTTTTTTTTTGGTAGGCAATGGGGTTAACTGACTTGCCCAGGGTCACACAGCTAGTGAGTGTTATGTGTCTGAGGCCAGATTTGAACTCAGGTCCTCCTGAATCCAGGGCTGGTGCTCTATCCACTGTGCCACCTAGCTGCCCCTGAACCCTGGCTTTCTACCAAGCCAACATGCTGCCTGTCCTTGCACAGAGGAGGTGTTTAATAAATGCTTGATGTTACCCATCACCTGTGCCTTATTTAGAATAGTTCTCTACACAAAATGCTTCCCAAATATGTGTTTGAATTTTACAAATGTAAAAACAGAAAAGCATAAGGCACAATGACTTGCCAGAGATGACAAGAAGGCAGGAAGATTTGGATAGCATGACCATCTTAAAATTATCATTTTAAGCTAAAATAATGAGTTCTTCCCCAGTAAATTCATTTCCCCCTTATGTTGTTTTTATCTCCTCTCCATAGCCTTTTAATTTAAATTTAACATTTGACTTTTTCAAAGCTTTGCAACATCTGATACAAACAAGGACAAATTAACCAAACTACATTTGCTTGACACCTGCAGTGTGCCAAAACATTTTGCTGAGAATTTTCAGGATAGAGTGTTATGCGTGGTCATCAGTAAGATGCAAGAAAGGAGTTATAGAAACAGCAAGAGGGGTACTACAAGCCTTTGATTAATCTTTAATCTCATCATTATGGCCCTTTAGAATTCCTAGCTTCCTTCAGAATCTTTATTTGTTGGATAATGGAAACCACAAGCACAGCCCTCATTTGGGAAGATTCCTTTAGGATTAACATTTCTACTGAGTGTTGTACTGTAACCCTTTCTGCTTAAGAGTTTTCATTGAAGTATAGGTAACAGCTAGATGGTGTAATAATGGCTGGAGTGTTGGACTTGGGGTCAGCAAGACCTGGGACATTTGTGAACTTTGAGACTCGGAGCAAGTGATATAACTTTTCTATGCCCAAGTTTCCTCTTTTTAAAAATGGGGATTATAATAGTACTTACCCTTTTCTTGTCCAGTCATTTCAGTCATGTCCAACTCTTTGCAATCCCATTTGTTTTGTTTTGTTTTGTTTTTGGCAAAGATACTGGAGTGGTTTGCCATTTCCTTCTCCAAGTGCTTCCCTTACAGGGGTGATTTGAAAATCAGATGATAACATATATAAAGCACTTTAAATTTATCATTATCATTTTCAGTATTATTATTATTATTCCCGAAGTGCTTATAACCTCTTAGCTTTCCTTTTAAATTTCAACAGATTTGGGCATGGTGGTTGTGGTGGTGGTGTGTGTGTCTGTGTGTTACATTTGTAACTTTTGTGCAAAGCCTTACTATACAAGATTTTCAACCCTCCACACTTCCCTGGACACACACACACACACACACACACACACACACACACACACACACACACAGAGGTAACAATAGCTTTTTCAAAAACATTCTCAGGATAATTATTTTAACCCGTACTAGGTAGGCCAGTGGCCTGAAAAAACAGCTGTCTCCAAAGGTTGCTGAATGCCAAGGCAGAATTTCCCAAAAGACAAACTATGAGCTCAGAATGACAGCCTATATGCTCAATCACCTATACTCCTATTCAGTCAGTGCTCCCAAGTCTTTCAAGGCCAGATTAAAAAACAGCCTTTAAGGATGAATAAAAAGCCTATTTCTGAATGGTTTGTATGAGTACGAACAATCTAACGTACTGAATGTTTATTGCCGCTTATCTTCTATGGAGGCAGGAGATCATCATGAAAATGTATCACAGGTCTAGTAGGAACACCGAAGACAGTTGCATTCTAGCACCCTTCTCCATCACCCCATTACTAGGATGACTGTGCTATATCCTTTAGTAAAGCTCACCTGAATAAATAATTCATGTATTGGGCTTTCCCTTTATGATGGCACTGTAGTCACACTTATTAGATAACTCTCTATTGAAAGAATATTTGCTAGCAAATATTGAGGAATAAGGGCAGATTGTTCTCTAGCTTCTGAAATTAGTTCTCTGAACCAAGGACAATTAGTTTGATGCCACTGTAACTTAACCTCCTTGAATGGGTCCAAGATAGTACTACCTTGTACCAAATTTTATTCTTTAGAAAATATTGTTATAGCGATGTTCTAACACTGTCCATGTGTCCCATGGCCTAGCATAGAGAAAAACTGGATAGATAAGTCAAAAAGTAAGGGTCTTTGGGCTGGAAAGTAATCTTCAAATGACTATTTATAAGATCTACATTTTTAAATGTATTTTTTTTCTAATTCATCCCTCCTTCCTTCAGAGTTGGGTATGAGAGGCCACAAATTATTAATAAATCCTCTGTGAAAGATAAAAAATCCCAAAATGTTCTGCCTCTTCCATGGCCTCTCTGATTTCTTATTGACCAAGACTTTTCCACCCCTAAAAAGAGGCATTGGCCCCCTCATAGTCCAAGTATTTTGGGAAGTGGAAGCTCCATGTATAAAGGTTACCCTCTTGTATTCAAATAGTTATTAAAGGGTGGTATCTGTAAGGCATCTAGGCCCCAGTTTATCTTTGTCTCTCCTACATTCATTGTCAGGTCCCACATAGCTTAAAAAGCTGCTGTGAAGCCTATCTTATACTTTGTCATCATTGGTCTCCTTTTTAAGTATTAAAAGACAGTCTGAACAGTTCCAAAAGACTCATGATGAAAAATGCTATCCACCTCCAGAGGGAGAACTGAAGAACTCTGAGTATAAATTGAAGTATAATTCTCTTCCTTCCTTTATTTATTTATTTATTTATTCATCCGTTCATTTATTTACTTATTTATTTATTCATTCATTCATTCATTTATTTATTTGCTTATTTATTTATTTATTTATTTAATTATTTATTTATTCTTGCTTTGTTAGTGATATGGCTAATATGGAAATAGGTTTTGCATGATGTCACCTGTATAATTTATATAATTTTATTGCCTTCTCAGTGGGTGAGGAAGGAGGAGGGAGGGAGAGAATTTAGAACTCAAAATGTAAAAAGAAAAAAATGTTAAAAATAGATATTATTTAAAAGACAGTTTGGAGGTTGAGGCACAGAGCCAAAATGGTGGAGTAGAGGAAGCACTACAGCCCAGCTCTCCCAACTTTTCCCTCCAAATAACTTTAAAACAGTACCTCATATTGAATTCCAGAGTGGCACAAGGGCAGAGTGAGATATTTTTCTAGTCCAAGGCAACTCAGGTTGTAGTAAGCAGAGGTCTGTAACATTAAGTGGGGCCTAGTCTGGAGCAAACGTGGTGGCAACTCCAGTCAAGAGCCTTGGAGATGGCTGTGACAGAACCTACAGTAGAATAGACAACTGGTCAGAAAAAAGATTACTGTGCCAGCACTGGGTGCAGAATGAGGCACTGTTTGGCAACTCCACTGCCCATACCTACTGCCAGGTCGTACTTCCAGCTAGAGAGGAACACTAGCAATTGTAGTTGCAAAAGGGGAAGAAGCCCTGAGGAACAATAGTGCTTGTAGCTGCAGAGGAGCAGGGTACCCTTCCTGGGTAGGGACCAGAGTGAACACCAGGAGAGCAGTGACCACATCTCTCCCTGGCCTACAGCACCTTGGAAGGATAGGAAACTTACAAACCTAAGAACTAGCTCTAAAAACAGCAGCAAGAAAAAGCCTGAAGCTGGGGACAATACCCCACCCCAAAGTGAGCAGAGGCCAACTTTAACATAAAGTTCATTCAGAGTTGAAGAATTTGGGTTCAAATCTTGGGTCTGACAGACTACTTCTGGGACCTTGGGGAAATCATTTAAACTCTCTGGGCCTCAATGTTCTCATTTGTTCACTGAAGATGTCCTAAATTGAGATCAGTAAACCATGACTTGGAGCCAAATCTGATCGATGCATATTTTTGTATAGCCTGCAAATGAATATTTTTTAATTTTTAAATTATTTTTAATTTATTTAAGGGAAAAACATTATTAACTTATAAGCCATAAAAAAACAGGCTGTAGTTCCTTGATCTCTATTCTAGATGGCCTCTCTGGCCCTTTTCTATACCTATTTATTCATGTAGGCAGATCCCTGGGACTACAAAAGAAGTGGTCAAAGAACTTTTACAGTAAAGGAGAAAATGGTGGGATGGTGGGCAATGCTTGAATCTCACTACACAGACACACACACAAACCCATTTTATGCAACAGATAAGTAAGAGGGAAAGATAATAAGAGGAAAATGGTGGAGGTAATAAAAAGCAAGATGAATAAAGGAAGGTAGCAGGCAGAAGTAAAACAGACTTTTGGGGAGGGAGAGAGAAAAAAAAGAGAGAAAACCAAAATCCAACAATATGCTGTTTATAAGAAACACACTTGAAACAGAAAGACACACACAGAGTTAAAATAAGGTACTAGAGCAGAATCTATTATGCTTCAGCTAAAGGATAGCAATCATGATCTCAGACAAGGCAAAAGTAAAAATAGACATAATTAAAGGAGATAATCAGGGAACTACATCTTACTAAAAGGTAACATAGAAAATAATGTCAATATCAATATGAACCAAATGGCATAGTATTAAAATTCTCAAAGAAAATGTTAAATGAATTACAGGAGGAAATTGATAGTAAAACTATACTAATGGGAGACCTCAACTTTTCCCATCCCAGAACTAGACAAATCTAACTATAAAATAAATAAGCAAGAAGTTAAGGAGATGAATAGAATTTTAGAAAAGTTAGACATGATAGACCTGTGGAGAAAATTGAATGGGAATAGAAAGGAGTATACCTTTTTCTCAGTTGTACATGGCACCTTTGCAAAAATTAACCATGTATATTAGGGTATATAAACCTCACAAACAAAAGTAGAATATTTAAATACGTAAGTTTTAGATCATAATGCAATAAAATTACAAAAAAGTCTTGGAAGATCAGATTAAAAATTAATTGGAAACTAATCTAATTCTAAAAAATGAGTGGGTCAAAGAACAAATCATAGAAACAGTAATAATTTCATTAAAATAATAATGACAATTAGACAACATGTGAAAATTTGTGGGATGTAAAACTTATGGGAAAGCAAAACTTAGGTAAAATTTTATGTGTTTAAAAACTTGCATAAATAAAAAAGAGAAGTAGATCAGTTAATTGGGCTCCAAATTGAAAAAAAAACCTTAAAATTTAACCAATTAAAAATTCCCAATTAGAACCCAAAATAGATATCCTAAGAATCAAGAGAGATTAATAAAATTGAAAGTTAAAAAATCAAACTACTACATAAAAGTAGGAACTGGTTTTATAAGAAAAAATACAATAAAATAGATAAACCATAGGTTAATTTGATTTTAAAAAAAGAAAGAAGAAAACCACTTTATCAGTATCAAAAATGAAAAGGGTAAATGTATGACCAATGAAGATGAAATTAAAGCAATTATTAATAGGCATTTTGCCCCATGATATGTTGATTAAACTGACAGTTGAAGTGAAATGGATGAATGCTTACAAAACCTAAATTGCACAGATTAACAGAAGATAAAATGGAATACGTAAACAACCCTACAAGAAAAAGAAATTGAACAAGCCATAAATCAGCTAAGAAAAAAATCACAAGCACCAGATGGATTTGCAAATGAATTCTACCAGACATTTAAAAATCAATTAATCCCAATACTATATAAATTGTTTAGAGAAATAAAAAAGGAGTCCTACCAAATTCCTTCTATGAGATAAATAAATAAACCTCTAGTAATGAGATTGCAGCAGTAGATCACAAAGATCATACACTACAACCAGGTAGGATTTATACCAGGAGTGCAGGGTTCATTTAATATCAGGAAAACTATTAGTATAACTGACCATATTAGTAACAAAAACAACAAAAATTATATGATTACATTAGTAGATGCAGAAAAAGTTTTTGACAAAATATAACACCTATTCGTATTAAAAACACTAGAAACCATAGGAATAAATGAAGGCTTTCTTTAAATGATAAGTAGTATCTATTTAAAATCTAGAGCAATCATTATCTGTAATGGGGATGAACTAGAATCCTTCTCATTAATATTGGGGTAATGCAAAGATATCCATTATTATCACTATTACTTAATATTATACTAGGAGTGCTAACTATAGCTATTTCTTCAAGAGAAGAAAAAGAAATAGAAGTGATAACAGGCAGTGAGGAGATGAAACTATCATTCTTTGCAGACAATATGATAGATAGTATGATGATTCTCCGTAGACTTAAAGAACCTAGAGAATAACCTAAAAAATTAGTTGAAACATTTAACAACTTTAGCAAAATTGCAGGATATAAAATAAACACATATAAATCATTAGTATCTCTATACATTACCAATAAAACCCAAGAGGAAGAGATAGAGAAATTCCATTTAAAATAACTGTAGACAATATAAAATATTTGGGAGTCTACCAGCCAAAACAAACTTAAGAACTATATGAACATAGTTACAAAAATTTTTCACACAAAGACAGATTTAAACAATGAGAAGGATATCAGTTATTCATGGGTAGGCTGAGACAATATAATAAAAAAGACAATTCTATCCAAATTAATTTATTTATTCAGTGCTATACCAATTAAACAACCAATTAATTTATAGAGCTAAGAAAAATAATAATATAATTCATCTGGAGGAATAAAAAGTCAAGAATATCAAAGAAATCAATGAAAAAAATGTAAAGGAAGGTGGTCTAGCAGTACCAGATTTCAAACTATATTACAAAGCATTAATCATCAAAATAATCTGGTACCGGTTAAGAAATAGTGATGGATCAGTGGAATAGCTTAGGTATATAATATATAGTAACAAATGACCCTAGTAATCAAGAGTTTGATAAACTGAAATATCCAAGCCTTGGGTACAAGAAATCACCATCTGACAAAAATTTCTGGGAAAACTAGAATGCAGTTTGGCAGAAACTAGGCATAGACCAACATATCACTTCATATACAAAAATTAGGTCAAAATGGTACGTAATTTAAGCACAAAGGGTGATATCATAAGCAAATTAGAGGAGCATGGTACTTGTCAGATCTATGGATACCAAAATGACAAAAAATGAGATAGGACCACAGGAAATAAAATGGATACTTTGATTATATGAAATTAAAAAGGGTTTTGCACAAACAGAATCAATATAGCCAAAATTAGAAGGAAAACAGGAAACAGAGGGGGGGGAATTATGGCAAGTTTCTCTGATAAAAGCCTCATTTTACAAATATTTAGGGAACTGAGCCATATTTATAAAAATAAAAGCCATTACCCAATTGATAAATGGTCAAAGGATGTGAATAGGCAGCTTTGAGGAGAAGAAATCAGAGCTTTCAATAGCCACATATAAATGCTTTAAATCACTATTGATTAAATAAATGCAAATTAAAGCAACTCTTAGGTAAAACTTCAAACTTATTAGATGGGCTAATGCGACAGAGAAGGAAAATGGCAAATGCTAGTAGGGATATGGGAAAATAGGGACACTAATGTACTGTTGGTTGAGCTGTGAACTGGTCCAGCCATCCTGGAGAACAATTTGGAATCGCACCAAAAAAAACTATAAAACTTTGAATACCCTTTGACCAAGCAATAGCACTACTAGAACTGTATCCCAGAGGAATCAAAGAAAAAGAAAAGGGACCTATAGATACAAAAATATTAATAGCAACTCTTTTGTGGTGGCAAAGAATTGGAAATTGAGAGGATGCCCATCAATTGGGGAATGGCTGAACAAGTTGTGATATATGATTATAATGTAACATTACAGTGGTACAAGAAATGATGAGAGAGTTGGTCTCATAAAAACGCAAGATGGCTTATGTGAACTGATACAAAGTGAAGTGAGCAGAACCAAGATCATGTTGTACATAGTAATAGCAATATTGTAACAATGAACAACTGTGACTTAGCTACTCTAATCAATACAATAATCCAAGATAGTTCCAATGGTGTCATGAAGAAATATGTTATCTATATCCAGAGAGAAAATTGATGAACTCTGACTGTAGATTAAAGCATACCTTCTTCTTGCTTTTTTTGCATATGGCTAATATGGAAATATGCTTTGCATCACTTTACATGTATAATTCTATATTATATTGCTTGCCTTCTCAGTGAGTTGGGGGAGGGGGACTGGAAGGATGAAGAGAATTGGAAATTCAATTTTTTTTAAATGAATGTTAAAGTATAATTTTTCAAAAGAAAAAAAGATAGTTTGAATGACTGCTATGTGGATATGAGATTTGATTTTGTTTTGCTTTGACCCAGTAAATGAACTGCTATAGAAGCAATGGGTGGAAGCTGCAGGGAGGTAAATTTTGATTTGATATTAACAGATATTCCTAAAAATTAGAGCTGCCTGAAAGTAGAATGTACAGATTCTGAAGTTAGTGAATATTCACTAGAACTCTTTGTGTTCTGGTGGAATTATTGTCAGGATTTCATAAAGGGGATTATTATTTAGAGATGGGTTTGGCTAGGTGTTCTCTGAGGTCTTTTTCAACTGAGATGCTGAGATTCTGCGATTCTGGTTCTGTTCAGCCCGTAATCACCTTACGTGATTATCTCTTCTCCCTCTGGGGGAAGTCCTCTTTCTCGGCGGCGTCTGTGGCTCCTCATCTCCATTCTTCACAGCATGACAAGTTATTTCTCCCTCAGTGAATCCAGCTCCATGCACAGCTTTACTGGAAGGGGTCCTTTTTTCCCTTACATTATTTAAATTCCTGACACTAATTAAGATTCTCCTCAAAATCTTTTTTTTTTCTTTTAAAACCCATTTTCCATTCTTTGTTTTTGTTTTTGTCTTTTAGGTCTGTTTTTTTTTTTGGTTGCTAGGCAATGGGTTAGGTGACTTGCCTGCGGTCATACAGCTAGTGAGTGTTATGTATCTGAGGCCGGATTTGACCTCAAGTCCTCCTGACTTCAGGGCTGGTGATCTATTCACTGTGCCACTTAGCTACCCCTATTTTCCATTCTTTAAAGGAACGCTTAATTTCCCCTGATAAACCAGGAAATAGTGTTTTCTGCATCATTTTTTGTTTTGTTCTATGAGAGAGACAAACATATTTTGGCACACTGGCTTTTACTTGGTGCTAGCAGAGGCAAAATGAGAAAACACATGCACTCACATAGACGCACACAAACTTTGGATAAAATGACCTGAAAATTACATAGCTAGACCTACCTTTTTTTGGGTACACCCCCCCCAATGCATACATATATACATACATATACATATGTGTGTGTGTGTTTGTGTACTTCCTTTTGAGGAGCCCAAATGTTTTAAAATCAGTTATCTCCCTAATTTTCATTAGGTTCCTGTGGTGTGAAAACAGTGGTTCAGAAAATTTAAATTATTTGGACAAAACAAACAGAGCATTAGAGAAAGAAAGAGATGCTAGGTGCCCCCACCCTGCTACACATCCCAAGTGACAAAATATGAAACAATCAAGTTAAATTAAATCAAGTCTTAACTGTATTACAGACTAATGTCAGTGATAGGCTTAAAAAAAGAATTCCAATCATCAAAATTCCCCATCCAATGATATGAACTGAAGCAGGATTCCTTTAGGAAGAGAAATTCAGATTTTATAAACATATAGCTATGGACAATAATGTTTATGTAGTATTCAAGAACAATACAAGAATGTTTTAGGTTCTTAGGCTGTGTATTTCATGTTGGACAACAACCTTGGGAGTTGTCCTTCATGACCATTCCATTAGGCAGTGCCTTGACTGCTATGATCCACCATATGGCTTGAGTTGCTGCCACTGTGTGAATTTCTGCCTCTAGAATTGAGGTTAAGTGATGTGACAAGTCTCTGTGTAAGATTGGATCCATTTATTCTTAATTTTATGCCAAAATTGCAAGGGCAACATACATTTTGGGAGACTATTTCTAAGTGGGTGAAACATTTGTATTTAAGTACCTTTTTGCTTCCATGTTGAGTTTGTAGTTTTATTGGAAGAATAGCCACTTGTAAACTCATAACTTACATGCTAAATATTCAACAAGTTTTTCTTTCTCCTCTCAGGATGATTATTAGTACCTGAAATCGGCAGGCTACAATCCCTGAGTTAATAGCCATCTCCCAAGGTCATTGAATTTATATCATCCTTAGCCAGATTATAATAAACTGTTCAAAATAGAGCCTGCTATCCAACTGCTACCACTGTCTGAGGCTCCTAGAGATTAAATGTGTGTCAATGCCAACTTACCTAAAGGACCAGTAATGAATTAAAAACAAACAAGCAAAACTGTTCCTGATCTCAGCTACACATATTCTGGCCAAACAGTACTCCCAAAGTTTCAGAGCCAAAACATGAGGTGAGACCTTGGTGATAAATTGTAAGAGAAGCTGAGTTTTCTCTCTACATAAGAAATACATAGTCAACTTAAATTGAAATTGCTGCAAAAGATTTGTCTTACCACTCTCTGATGGATGCTCATGCTTGCATTTTTGTCAGTGGTTGGCACAAGATAAGGGATTCTCGCCTGGAAGTGTCTGAGAAGGCAAACCTCAGCGTGTACATTCCTTGAACTCACTATCCACCCAGGATCTGACCAACAGTTATCATATTCTTCAACAAACCCTGCTGGAATATGTGAGTTGTACACTGGGCTTTACTTCTGCCTTTTAATGGTGTGGTATAGTGACCACATAACTCTCCATTTAGAGAGCATTTGCTGCTAAGTGTTAGAGAATGAGTGGGAGAGATTGATCACTTCTCTAACCCTTGTCACAAGGCCTTGCTTCTAGGACAGAGTTAAGGGAATTTAATAAATATAGATACACTATTTGGTATAGTGGAAAGAAGGCTGAGTTTGGAGTACGAGAATTTGGGTTTGAATCTTTGCTCTGCTATTTCCTACCTGTGTGACCTAGGACAAGTCATTTAACCTCTGTAGGCCTCAGTTTCCTAATCTGTAAAATGAGATGGTTGGATTAGAAGATTTTTAAGCCTGAAAGTGTATTAAAGCCAACTTTAAGAAATTAAATCAAACTTCATTAGAAGGTCAAATACTGAACCCGAAGCTTAAATACTTTGAATACATAATGAGAAAAGACCCTGATGTTGGAAAGATTGAAGGCAAAAAGAAAGGGAGATGATTGAGGATGAGATGGATGGAAGCAATGAGCATGAGCTTGGATAGACTTTGGAAGACAGTATGGGATAGAAGGACCTGGCATGTACAGTCCCTGGGGTCACGAAGAGTCAGACATGACTGAACAACGGAACAATCACAACAAATTACCTTCTAGCTCCGGATCTATACTCCTATAAACAAACAAATTGTTCTTTTACATTCTCCTTAGAGTTTCTCCAATCAGAGGCATAAATGCCCCCCAAATTACTTTTTAAATGCATATTGAAATTAAGCTCGTTGCTATGATATAAAAAAGTTAGCTACTTAGAGCTTAAAACCAAGGAAAAATAGAAAGTGCGCTGGGGGGAAGGGAGAATCTTATCCAATCTTTACTTGTAGAAGAAGGGAAAGAAAATTGTCAAAAGTATTAGATCAGAGGACAGCACCTTGTGAGGTTTTCTATATTATTTTTGCTGCTTTTTTATAAAGTTGAGAAAAAGCACTTATCCTATCTGTGGCATAGAATTTATAAAATAAGGATAATCATGTTGTCACTTACATCTAAAGCAGTGTACCAGGATTAATAAGACAATGCTGTGAGAAGCTTGGATAAAGGGAACAGGGTACAAAGTACTTCTCTCTGTGGAGAATTATTGAAACAGGTATTCTGTAAAATAAAGGCTAATTAAAATAGGCACACATGTTTATAAGTGAAAAGGGGATGGGGACGTTTTGCTGTGACAGCAGGAATGAAGGGCAAGCAAAGATCACCAACTCCAGTTCTCTCCCTCCTTGATGACTGTCAAATGTTAAATGTAATTTAAGTAGTTAAGAAGCTAGCCACCAGGGACATGACAGAAGTTGAACAGGCAAATACGGAAAGACTGAGTGGACAGTGTAGACCATATAAGGGTGAGGGACAGCAAAGAAAGAAAGATAAAACCTACACCCTGTGGTTGAGAAGACAATTACTCACCCTGACTCAGCTAGGAAACATTTCTTAAATGCCCACTATGTGCTAAGCACTGGGGATACAAAAAAGGCAAAAGGCAATCCTTGTTCTCAAGCAGTTCACAATCTAGTGGGAGAGACAATAAGCAAACAGATATGTTTGTTTGACATATATAGGATAAATAGGAAATAATTGAAATAACTAAAAGATGGAAGGCACTAGAATTAAGAGGAAAGGCTTCCTGTAGAAGATTGAAGTAAATACTAGGCACTTTTTAGTGAGGGAAAAGTAAATAACCACGGTCTGGAGAGCCATCAGGACAAGGGGTTTGTGAGTCTATACTCTTCTTAGGTCTGATGAATTCAAAATGTCTTGATTAGCTTTTAGTCACCAAAAAAAAAAAAGAATTTTAACATTCAGGCTAATATTAGGCAGCTTCAGTAGCAGCAAGGGTTGGGGGGACAGTAGGGGCAGAGAATGTCTCCAAGAAGCACAGTCTCAAAGGTGACAGGGTGGAGCAATAGCAGCAAGGGCTATTTCCAGAACCCTATCGATGGGAAAGAGCTACAAAGTTGGAAAGCTGTGAAGTAGAGATGCTTGCCCTGAAACAGAGCAATGGAAGTTGTACTCCAGCGTGATCGGGGGAGGGGAGGGTTGGGGGGGGAGATAAGCATTTATATAGCACCTACTACATGTCAGTTAGTGCTTTACAAATATTATCTCATCTGATCCTCATAACCACTCCAAGAAGTAGGTGCTATTATTTTACAGTTGAAGAAACTGAGGCAAAGAGATGCTAAGTGCTTTGCCCCAGGGTGGTCACACAACTAGTAAGTGTATGAAGTCTGATTTGAACTCAGGTCTTCCTGACTCCAGGCTGCATTGTTATAAACCTTGTCACTTCTTGGAATTTTCTGGAGGAGTTTGCTCTTTACCTAGTTTGTGGGAGATTATACCCACTTGGTGGGTTTGTAGAGGGGGAGGCAAGGATTAGCACTGAAAATTTTTGATCTTCCCTGTTACTTACTCTGCTATTCTGTGCCAGTTAGAAGCCTCATTATTTGATTTATAATTCCTTATAGGGCTACTGATAGAGAATGAACTAGACTGGGATTTGAGATGTATTTGCATGATTATGATTAGCCGAAATATCCCACCATGAACCTAGGATAACAAGGGGTTCCAGAGTTTAATAACATATTAATTTAATATATAATATCATAATATAAATAATAATGTAATATATAATATTCATTTAATAATATACATATATGAATATATATATGGCTATATGAAGAATGGGCTGCAGAAATCTATGTATTTATGTTCAGGTCAGTTTTCTCAGCCAATAAAGCAAAAAAACCCTGAGGCACAAGGAGTGATCTTTGGGAAGATCTTCTGGATCTTGCCTAGTAGAAGCTGAGACTCATCCCCATCTTTGGGTGGGACCTTGGTGGGACCAATGCTATAAAGGAACTGAGCTACTCCTCACCTGGGACTGAGGTGGTATAGGGCAAAGTAATGTCCTGGAGATGTTGGGGAAAATGTTTTTCTGTTAGGTCTGGCTACATCTTTGAAGTTAAATATCCAGCTAATCAATGTTAATTGATTAAATTGATTAAAATGAGCAGGGTGCTAGTCACAGGCCCCCTAATAATAGGGGAATATACATAATGGGGGCTCAAGTCAGAGGTAGAAAAGAAAGAACTTCCCAAACCCCTCAGGGTACCCTAGAACTTTGAGGAGAGATGTAGCCAGGCTGCCTTTGAGAGAGTAAACCAGAGTGTTCACACTACCACAGGATTGCAGATTTAGGTCTGGAGTGAACCTTAAAGGAAACTGAGTATAATTTCCTCATTTTATATATGGAGAAGCTGAGTCCCAGAGAGGTTCAGTCACTTGCCCATGGGGTCACACAGTGTGTGTGTGTGTGTGTGTGTGTGTGTGTGTGTGTATGTGTGTGTGTTATTTGTCCTTCATTCTCAAAGAGGGCTATGACATCAGGGAGATGATGATATGACTTGCAATTGAATTTAATTTGAATGAGGGAGGGTTGTACAAAGTCACTAGCCTCACTTTCTCCTCCAAAGCCATTTGGGTCCAGGGTCTAGATATTGATCAGGATGACTGGAGATGGCCCAGGATGCAGTGGGAGAGCTTGGCTTTTTTAAGATAAGGTCTTTTCAAGTTCTCACTTTGAATGAGGCAATGCCCAGTCAGTAAATAGGCCTCTTTAAGAAGTGAGTCCTTTAAAAAATCAAACTGGGAGGGGAAGACCCTCAGGGTTGCTGGCCAGATGGGAAATAGTTACTCTTTACATTCACTTGCCACATATCTAATTTAAATCAGATTTTCCTGATTCCAAGGCCAGTGCCCTATCACTATACCAGTGGTGCCAAACTCAAATGGAAATGAGGACCATTAGATTATATATGGAATCCTGTAGCCTACACATTGACTCAGAAAACCATTTATTAATATTCTCTATCTTATTGTATTTTCATTTTGTTAAGTATTTCCCAATTATATTTTAATTTGGTTCAGGCTATGCTTAGAAGCATTGTGGGCTCCATGCCACCAGTGGTTGTATATTTGGCACCTCTATACTATATAATACTATCTCTGAAAGGCCTGGGTTTGAATTCTGCCTTAGATACTTACTGGCTGTGAATCCCTGGACAAGTAGCTTGTCCAGTTTCCTTGTATCTAAAATGAGGACAATAATAGCATCTATTGTACAGAGTTGTTAGATCAAATAATATAGTGTTCACTAAGCACTTTGTAACCTTAAAGGCAAATATAAATGTTTGCAATTATTTTTCCAATGTCCAAGTTCTACTTATCCATATAGAAAAAGCAAAAAAGTAATGTTGAGTTTGATGATGGCCCCAAATTTCTACAAACATAGTAAAAACCAAGGGCATGAAATGTACTAGTGGTTCTAAGAAATACACCATGTAAAGCCCATTTCAAGTAGTACTTCAAAACTTCATCTCCTGATTATAACCATTTCGGAGAGAAAAAAAAATCAATGAAAAAGTCTTTAGCTCATAATTAGGAACAATTTAAGCTGATGAAAAATTTATCAATTTCTATAATGGTTTCATTCCCCAGACTTCTTAGGCCCAAAAATATAAGACATGTGTCTTTCTTTCCTCTCCTCCCCCTTTTTTCTTCCTGTTTCTCCACTTTTAAACCTGCTATATTATAAACAATAAAGATTAATCTAAACTATTATATTTCTTTGGTAGTGGTCTAAGCTTTTATGGAAAATCTTTGGTATTCCAGAAAATATCCAACCAAAATAAATAGGTTTTTTGGAGAGGGAGAGGGCATTTTGAACTGTAAATGTCAGATTTAGTCTGAATTTTAGCTGGGATATGGGGGGAAAGGCAGTTAGCAGAAAGCTGGTCAATGGGAGCCCAGTCCTTTGAGCATGGGTGAGGTGCTTTGCGTAGTATTAGCCCTCGGAAAACTTGGTAAGTCTTTTCTGGATGTGTATAATGGTGACATAATGGAGACCCTTCCCCTAATTTATGACATCTTCTGTGACTGCTTCCCTTCTACTGAATGTATCCTGATGAAAAACCTTTTAAATGGCTGCTGAGCTAAAACCAAGGGGACATACAAAAGGCACGAAAAGATGAAATCTCTCCATGGTGGAAGGAAGAAAAAAATGCTCTAAGTCTCTAGTTGTGGGAGACCCTTCCTGATCTGGTTGCCATATGGACTCAAACATATGGTACTTTTTTTCTTCTATTTCTGTTGTATTTATTCTGTATTGATTTTAGGCAAATAGGTATCAGAGAAAGTTTGACCTTGTGAGCTTTGAAAGGTTGGAAAAGTCCTAAGAGGTCCAGCAATGACAGTCCAGATATATGCACTGGCAAAGCCAACTCTGAGGAGCAATCTTCACTTCCCACTGGCTTACACCTCTGGACTCTTACATTATGCCCTAGGAATCACTTTATCCTGAAAGATCACTTCAGCCTTGGAACTCACCTTATTAGTACCTTCTGTCCCTGGAGCCCTCCCTATGTTTGGAGAGTGGAGAAATCCTCCCTAAGTCTCTAAGGAGGGTGCCACTTTAAGAATAAGTTTTCTCTCTTCAGACTAACATGGTAGATGAGTGGGCTCTCAGTTTCAAAAGTTTTTATACTTTGCTTCTTAGTAATTAACCATTTCTAAAAGCTAATTCAGTCTGGCTGGTTAATTGATATCAACTGATAAACAATGGAAGAAGTTATAGAACTCTGGGGACCCAACTTGTCAGAGCTATTTGTAGTTAGGTGAGTAAGTCCAGAGCCTATATGTACTACATTAGAAAATTGCAAATCCTTGCTTACTGGAATAGTTAATGGAATTCTTATCTGTATTTTTGGCAATTATGTAAAACCTCAATAATTCACATTTAATCATCTTAGAATTTGTGATGACTTGATGCAGTGATGTGATAAATATTACCTTTTAATTGCCATTATTATGACTGAGTCAGTAGAGGATTTGTGCCCAGTGGGTCTCACAGTATCCAGCCATAGAACTTGACACTACTATCCCACACTATGTGTTTAGTCATAACATGTCCCCTATAATGAGGGGACCCCAATCAACTGGTTCTTCCTCTCTGCCATAGTAGGAAAGTCTTTTCTCAAGCTAACCTGTCAAGTATTCAAACTCTACTGAAGAAAGCACAACTCTGATGGGCTGGCTACTTTGTCTGAATGCCAAACATACATCTGCCTGAAAGACTATTTTACAGAGAACTCACACAAGTCAAGTGCTCAGATGGAGGTCAGAAGAAGAAATACAAAGACACTCTCAAGGTCTCTCAGCAGAACTTTGGAATTGATTACATCACCCAGGAGACACTGGCAAAGGATTGTCCAGCTTGGCATACCCATATCAAAGAAGGTGCCATGGGCTTTGAGCAAAGTAGAATTGCAGTAGCTCAAAAGAAATGTGAGATGTGCAAATTTCAAGACATTGCCATTCCAAATGCTCATAACTGTTTCTGCCTGACCTGTGGTAAAGCCTTCTAAGTTCACTTGGTGTGATCAACAACAATTGGACACACTGTACCTTGACTCCAACATAATGATGTCAATTTGGTCCTTTTCAAGAACAAAGAACAGCTAAGCAGCAAGCAAGTTCCCAACTCCTGATACCTCTGATTCAGAATTGATACCTTCTAACCTTCTAAAGTGAAAGTCTTTCACATGCACATATGCACACATACACACGCACACACGCACACACACACACACACACACACACACACACACACATGCAGTGAATCCCTGTTCTTTTTCCTTTTTACCCCACAGTCCATATCATCCTATTCCATTGTGCCATTGGGAATTCAGCTCTATTAACAAAAATTTCCTTTCCATTCTGAATTTCTTCATTTGAAACACTTTCCATCTTCTTGTGCTAACAGAAACCTAGATCCCTGGCCACCCACTCTAGCGTTGTACACTCCTGTTGTGCCTATCAAATCACTGGGCTTTGGAGGGAAGGTAAGCCTACTCATCATTTCCCATTCCCTCTTCTAGACTGTCACTTTATCAGCATCACTCAGCAGCCTCTCTTCCTTTAAAATTACCTCCACAAATCCTTATCAACAGGTCCAACTCTTTGCCACAGTCATCTATTGGCCTCTTGTTCATTCTTTTTTCTTTCTCAAGATGTTTAAACTTTATGGAAAATCTTTGCTATTCCAAAAAATACCCAATCAAAACAAACAATGTTGGGGAGGGGACATCTTGAACTGTAAATGTCAGCTTTAGTCTGAATTTTAGTTGGGGAAGGGGGAAGGTAGAGGAAGGCTTTGTTATTATGTAGTTCAGCAACACAAAATATATGGCAATATAAACAAAGTTTCATCTCCATGGATGTAAGAAACTTATCCGGTGTCAGGGAAGAAAAACACTCAAATTTGGTATTCAAATGACAAAATTATATACGCTAAGAATGAATTTGTTTGAGAAAGGTAATAGGTGCAAGATGTGGGAGGGCATTTTGAATCAGGTCCAGATGTAGTGGAGAAGTTTTGGGTCACTTGTTGATATCAAGCTTGGGTAAGGATATGGAGAGTTTATTGGAGACACAAACAGGAGAGTAAGGGGGAGTGTCTAATATTACCTAAGGCAGCAGAATAGAGGACCAGTTTAGATCCCTGCAGGCAGTCAAAGAGTTTCAGGTCTAAAGCTGCTAGCCTTATCTGCCTGACACAGAGTTAACAGTGGAAAAGTACTGTTCATGTTTGCCTATGTGCTTTTATAGGCATTAAGAACTCATAAATTTTTTTTACCATGAATTCTTGCCCTTCCAACTTTCCTCTTTTCTCCTTCACCCTATAAACCATATTCTAGATTCACTTTCTTCCCTTCACAGTCTTTATCCTATGATTGGCTGATTCTAAAATATATATTATCCTCTACCTTTGAGTCCCTTGCCATTTTACCTTCTAGCACTAAGATCTAGCTAAATCTCAACCCTGGATTACTTTCACCATCTACCTTCTTAACTTTGACTTGTGTTCTGTTAAAAACTTCTTAAGACACACACTGTTGCTGACTGGGTTCAATACAAATTTATGCTATTTATTTTTGCCTGGGTGGGTCTTTATTGCTATACATCAGTCTTGTTGAATAGTTGTATTTGATAGTATGTGACCCCATTTGGCAAAGTTACTGGAGTGATTTTGCCATTTTCTTCTCCAGCATTTTACAAATAAGGAAACTGAGGCAAATAGGGGTAAAGTGACTTAACCAGGGTGACACAGCTAGTAAGTGTCTGTGGCCATGTTTTAATTCAAGTCCTCCTGACTCCAAAGGCAGTACTCTATCTACTGTGCTGCCTTATCTGCCCTTCAGTCTTAACTGCCAAACTTCAGTCCCGAATAGCCCCCACCATCTATTTCTCTGCTCCCATTCACACACTGCTGAGTGGTACTGGACTGGGCTCTCTTCAAATTTATGTTGTTTATTCTTGACTGGGAGTTCACTGTAGCATAGCAATCTGGTTATTCTTCTCTGTGATTCTGTTGCATTCTCCTCAGAGCCTTTTTCAAATTTTCTTTTTATTCCCTTTCATTCATTCTATATTCCAACCAAACTGGCCTAATAATTGTTCCCTACAATCAACATGCTGTCACCATGCCTTTGTCCAGACTGTTCTCAGTGCACTGAATGTGCTCCTACATTTTCTCTCCCTCAGAATCCCTGGTTTCCCAAAGACACGTCCCAGGTTCTACCTCCTAAACTAAGCCTTTCCTAACTCTCCTCACCTTCCTACTTGTATTAGTTGTATTCTCTCTCCTGAAATTAGGTTGCGTTTACTTATCTGTGGTATGTGTTATAACCACTCCCCTCCCCTCAGTAGAATGTAAGTTCCTTGAGGTATAGACTGGAATCAGGAAGACTCATCTTCACAAGTTGAACTTTGAAAAGTCATCTCCCAATCTCTTCCCAGTTAATTTAACATCTTGTTGTCAGCCTGTTTTCTGTGATTTGGTCCTGGGCATTCAAGAGCAGATAGGTAGAGTAGTGGATAGACTCTAAGTCTGGCCCTCTCTGCACTGTAAGATCTTGTTGTCAGACCATTGCTACTGGACTCTGATGAGTCGGGAAGAGAAAATGAGGCTGAATACTTCTCGCAGCTCTGCCTCACTTAAATCCAATTTATGTGCAAATCAAAAGACATCACCCATCCCATTTTACCACTTTTACCTACCTTAAAGTCCTGTGATGACAGGCAAGTGATGAAGCAGCATGTCATGATGCACTGGGAGCTATAGTCACAACCCTGCATACAGGCAGAACAGCTCATAGGGTCATCTTCTCACTGGATTGAAGCAGCATTGAGATTCAGCACTCCCATGGGTGTCTGAGCAGCCTTTTTAGAGGATCGCAATGTTCACCTCCTGGTGTGAGGAAGGAGATAGAAAAAAATGCCCTAAAAATTGTCTGCTTCACCTAACACTGGCCTACTTACTGCTGTGGGTGGGGATCCCACTCTGTGGTCGAAACACAAAAAAAAAGGTACAAAATCTTTTGCAAAGATGATTCTACTCACCATCAGTACATAGAATGGGCACACGCTTATGGACAACATGAAATCCAGTAGAACTGAAAGATGAACAGCTCTTATTGTGAGAGAACTCAGCAGGTATTGCATCCTAATAGCAGCCCTGAGTAAAACAAGGCTGGCAAAGGAAAGCCAGCATACTGAAGTCAGAGCTGGATACACATTTTACTGGGGTGACCCAAGTGAAGGGGAGCACCATGAAGCTGGTGTAGATTTTGCAATAAAAACTAATCTAGTCAACAAGCTTGTATGCCTACCGAAAGGAGTGCATGATAGACTCATGACAATGCAATTGCCACTTGCACGAAAACTGATGCCGTAATCATCAGTGTGTATGCTCCCCGATGACATCAAAGAAAATTTTATGAAGACCTGGAAACCCTCATCATCAGGGTGCTGAAAGAGGACACGTTTATTATTCTGGGTTACTTTAAACCGAGAATAGGCTAGACATGACAGGGAATCCTTGGGAGGAATGGAGTTAGAAACAGCAACAGCAATGATCACTTACTACTGAAGGCTAGTACATCTCCTTACCTTCTCATTACCAACACTGTCTTCTGTTTGCCTAAACACAATAAAACTTCGTGGATGACCTTTGCAGCAAACATTGGCATTAAATAGACTATGTCATTGTATGGAGAAGAGACAGACGGGCAATGTATGGCACAGAGTGCTGGACTGATCAAAGACTTATCCTCTACAATCTAAATATTTACTTTCACCAAAAATGGCAGCCACACAGAAAGACCATTACCAGAAGACTTAACGTTAGCAGATTACAGCACTTCTCTGAAGGGAAACCATTCATTGCTAACTTGGAGGGAGAGTAGAGCCAAAACACAGTTGGCAACAGTGGAGCAGAAGAGGAATGGGCAGCTTTCAGAGATTTTGTGTATAGCACTGCATTTACTCATTTGGACCAGAACACTCACAAATAACAAGGCTGGTTTGATGAAAATGATGGGGAAATTCAGAAGCTGCTAAATGAAAAAATGATAATTCCACAGGGTTTACCATCAGGAATAGTTCGTTTGTCTCTAAGAAAGCAGTATTTAATTCCATCAAAAGTAAAGTGCAAGCAAAGCTTAGAAAGATGCAGGATTCTTGGCTCAGTAAGAAGGCAGATGAATTTCAGTTTTATGCCAAGCGTAACAATCAAAAGTACTTCTATAATGCCCTGAAAGCTATTCATGGGCCAAAAACCCATGGTACATCTCAACCACTCAGCACTGATGGAGCCACATTGATTAGTGATAAGGACATGATCCTGGAGAAATGGACTAAACACTTCTAACGTGTTCTCAACAGACCATCATTAATCAATGCTGAAGCCATTGACCGTTTACCTCAGGTTGCAGTCAATCCCTCTCTAGCCAATTTTCTAATTGAAGAAGAAATTTTGAATGTCATTCGGCTCCTCCCATGTTGCAAAGTGTGCTGATTCTATTCTAGCTGAGATTTAGAATGCAAGGGATCCAGTAGTCATACAAAATCTGACTGAAATCTTCCAGGTTATATTGCAAGAGGATATTATCCCCCAGGACTCAAGGATGTCTCCATTGTCCATCTCTATACAGGAAAAGGAAAGAATTGGGAGCAGGATGTCTCTCTCTTAGTCATTGCTGGCAAGATTCTTGCCAGAGTCCTCCTTTATAGGTTGATCCTACACCTGGAAGACAGCTATCTATCCAAGAACCAGTGTGGCTTCAGAAAGGGCAGAGAAAAGGTCAACACAATGTTTGCTGCCTACCAATTCCAGGAGAAATTCCAGGAGCAGAACAGAAGTCGAGGTCTGTACACAATATCCATTGATCTGACAAAGGCCTTTGATGCCACCAGTTGTGAGAGTTTGTGGAAAATTATGTCAAAACGTGATTGCCTGGAGAACTTCATCAGTACTATACATCAATTTCATGATGGCATGCTTACATGGATTCTGGATAATGGGCAGTGTTTTCATGCTTTCCCAGTCACCAATGGAATGAAGCAAGACTGTCTGCTTTGGTAAGGGCCTCATTTCTAAAATATATAGAGAATTAAGTCAAATTTATAAGAATACAAGACATTCCCCAATTGATAAATGGTCAAAGGATATGAACAGACAGTTCTCAGATGAAGAAATTAAAACAATCTATAGACATATGAAAACATGCTCTAAATCATTATTGATTACAGAAATGCAAATCAAAACAACTCTGAGGTACCACGTTACAACTATCAGATTGGCCAACATGACAAAAGAGGAAAATGATAAATGTTGGAGAAGATGTGGGAAAATTGGAACACTAATGCATTGTTGGTGGAGCTGTGAAATGATTCAACAATTTTGGAGAACAATTTGGAACTATGCCCAAAGGGCTATAAAAATGTGTGTACCCTTTGACCCAGCAATAGCACTTCTAGGGCTGTATCCCAAAGAGATCATACAAATGGGAAAAGGACCCACATGTACAAAAATATTCATAGCAGCTCTTTTTGTGGTGGCAAAGAATTGGAAATTGAGAGGATGCCCATCAATTGGGGAATGGCTGAACAAATTGTGGTATGTGAATGTAATGGAATACTATTGTATGTAAGAAATGATGAACAGGCTGGCTTCAGAAAAACCTGGAAAGACTTGTATGGTCTGATGCTGAGTGAAAGGAGCAGCACCAAGAGAACGTTGTACACAATAACAGCCACGTTGTACGATGACTAATATTGATAAACTTAACCCTTCCCAGCAATACAAGCATCTAAGACGTCTCCAGAAGCCTCATGATGGAAAATGCTATTCACATCCAAAGAAAGAACTGTGAAAGTTGAATTGCTATTTTTTTTTCTTTTCTGTTGAGTTTTTTTTCCTCTTTCTGATGGTTCCTCCTATTGGTTTTAATTTTTACTTACAACACCACTAATGTGAAAATATGTTTAACAGGAATGTAAATGTATAGCCTATTTCAGATTGTGCGCCGTCTTGGGGAGGGTGGTGGGGAGGAAGGGGGAGAAAAAATTGAAACTCAAAAGCTTATGGAAGTGATTGTTGATATAGCAAAATAAATTAATAAAAAAAAACTAGCAAAAAAATTAAAAAATAAAAAAGACTGTCTGCTTGCTTCAATGCTTTTTGGAATGATATTTTCAGCAATGTTGTCCTATGCCTTCATCAAGGACAAAAAATGGCATCAAGGTAAGCTATAACACTGACAACAAATTATTTAACTTGACAAGACTACAAGCCAAGACTAAAGTAGAGGGAGAGTTGTTGCATGACTTTTCTTCACAGATGATTGTACACTCATTGAAATCTCTGAAGGTGAGATGCAACAAAGTATGGATCAGCTCTCTGCTGCTTGTACTAATTTTAGCCTAACAGTTAACACCAAGAAAACATAGGTTCTCCACCAGCCAGCACTATACCATCCATACATGGCACCACTGGAGAAATTTTGAATGCTGTGGATAGGTTTACTTACCTTAGCAGTATGTTTTCCAAGAATGTCCACATAGATGATGAGGTTGACATACTCATTGCTAGAGTTAACTCAGTGTTTGGGATTCTTCACAGGAAAATGTGGGAGAGAATAGGCATTAGCCTACCAAATTGAAGGTCTACAGAGCCATTGTGCTGACTTAATTGTTGTATGCCTGTGAAACCTGGAAAGTCTACCAGCACCGTGCTTAGCAACTGAATCACTTCCATTTGAATCATCTTAGGAAGATTCTGAAAATCACCTGGCAAGATAAGGTACCAGGTACTGAGGTCCTTTCTTGAGCTAAACTGCCAAACATCCAGACTCTAGTGCAGAGAGTGCAACTCGAATGAACTGGCCATGTTGTTCAAATGCAAAACCTACATCTGCCTAAAAGACTATTTTACAGAGAACTCATACTAGGCAAGTGTTTTCATGGAAGTCAGAAGAAGTGATACAAGGACGCTCTCAAGGTCTCTCTGAAGAACGTTGAAATCAATTGTGTGACATGGGTAACTCTGGCAAAGGACTGCCCAGCGTGGTGTACCCACATCAAAGAAGATGCTGTGCTCTGTAAGCAAAGCAGAATGTCAGTAGTTCAAAAGAATCATGAGATATGCAAGTTTAGAGACATTTCCACTCTAAATGTTCATTTGTACTATTTGTGCCCTACCTGTGATAGAGCCTTCTGAGCTCGTGTTGGTCTGATCAGCCACGGTCGGACATATTATACCTTGACCCTAACATAGTGATGTCATTTTGGTCATCATAGAAAATGAAGGACAAGAGCCAGCCAACCAACTGCCGTAGAAAATACTCCTTTATAATAACTGCATAATTTGATTGACTTAAGGGAAGCTAGGTGGCGCAGTTGATAGAATGCCAGGCCTTAAGTCATCAAGACCTGAGTTCAAATCTGGCCTCAGACACTTACTGGCTGTGTGATTCTGAGCAAGTCACTTAATCCTGTTTGCCTCCATTTCCTCATCCATAAAATGAGCTGGAAAAGAAAACAGCAAATCGTTCTGGTATCCAAGAAAACCCCAAATGAGGTCACAAAAAGTCGAACACATCCGATTGACTAAATTGATTGTTGGCTAATAATCTTGAGTAAACACACCAGTTTGGCCTTTATCCAATGGCAAAAAAACAAAACAAAACAAAACAAAACAGCCCTGACCTTTGAGGGTACTCCTAGAACTCTGAGAGGGAAAATATAGCTAGCCAAATTCTGGGGGCCTAACTCCTCATCAGTGGAGTGAGAATTGGGATACGGATCTTCAGAGCTTTCATGGTCTACACACACATACACACACACACACTAGCCATTTTATCTCCTAAACTATAGTTTACTAGATAAATGTATTTATTGAATTTACTTTTCAGTATTTTAAAGTTTTGTTACAGAAGAGCTTCAAACAACTGAACTTTGTGGAATCTAACCACTCTTATTTTTTGAGACTCGTAACTGAAGAACTGAAGGAAACATTAACATGTCAATAAAGGAAAGATAATTATGATGTTTGCTGTATTGATTACCTTCCAGTATGTAAAGCAAGTACAGAAAATTTGTATTCTCAGAAAAGGAACAAAAGAGAAAAAGGAAAAAAGATAACCTACTCCCCTGAAGTTTAAGGCAATTTTTATAATGGGAAAATTTATTCTATTTTTAAAAATTCATTTCATTTTTAAGCTCTCAGTCAGCAATTCCTATTTCTTCTGATACTTAATACTCCATCCTTAAGTATCTTCACAGACTTACGAAAACTGAAAATTTGGCCAAAATGAGACAATCTCCTCTGTGCTTTCACGTGTTCATTTATTCCTTGATTTGGTGCCATTGTATTTTGAAGCTCCCTGCAGAGAGGCACAAAAGTGATGATTTGTAGGCCTGCCTGACATGAACAATAAAAAAGGGTTGCTGTCCTCCTGGGACACTTATTCAGACAGAGACCTTCCAAAGACTTGCCAAACCTTATGGCCACTTTCTACTCCCGCCAGCTCACATGGAGACAGAAGATACCACCAGAAGGGACCATGAAAGCATTCCTAATGATTACAAAGATTGAGAGTGGCTTTGGAGTCAGGAAAGCCTGGGTTCAAGTCCAGTCTCATATACCTACTAATCGTGTGATCTTGGGTGGGCCACTTAGCCTGTCTCTGCCTTAGTTTCATCATTTGTAAAATGGGGGTAATAATAGCAACTACATGAGGATAAAAAACCAAATATCAAATTAAGTATTTTTCAAATATTAGAAATTATATATGAATGCCATTATTATCATACCTCAGCCAAGGTGACAAGTTTTGGGGAATGTTGCAGAAGAGTTCCAGTATGGGTTGGATTAGATGACATTCAGGCTGTCTTTCAGCCCTGACATGCTGTGATTTTGTGGCCCTCACCCTTATACTCTTCCTTCTAACTTCATAATTTCTGTTTATGGCCTTACTAATCACTATTTCTCCTGTGTTCAAAGTCTAGAGTTTATCTTTGACTTTTCTCTTGACTTTCTCTTTCATACCCAATCAGTTACCAAACCCTATTGATCTGGATTCTACCTTTTCCTTTTGTTTCCTGTTTTTTCCTTCAAGTCTCACTATCACTATGCTGGTACAAACCCTGATTACCGCCTCGCTGGACAATTGGAATAACCCTTCTTGTATATATGTATATGTGTGTATGTACACACACACACACACACACACACACACACACACACTCACTCATATTTGTGTATATGTATATGTATACTCAAGTTTGTGTATATATGTATCCACATACTTAACATGTATGTAATCAATATATAATAATAAAGATATATATTTTATTTCCATATAATATCAAAAAAATAGAAAAACCACAGATAAAAAAACTGTCATCAAACTAACACAAATTTATAAAGGTAATACTCATTCATAGGATCAGGTTTTTTGTTTTGTTTTGTTTTGATTTGATTTTTGGAGCTGCAAAGGATTTTAGAGTCTCTCCTCATTTTTGTAAATGAGAAAACTGAGGCTCAGAGAAGTAAAGCCTTGCCCAACCAAGGCCACAGTAACAGAAGCAGGATTTAAACTCAGGTCCTCTGATTCCAAACCCAGTGTTTTTTCATCATGTTTCCCTGAATGGATAAATAATCAAGGGCCATAAAGAGACAATTTACAAAAGAGGAAGCACGAACTGTGAAAGCATGAATTATTTTACAGCTTTAGTAGAAAAATGTCCTTGAATACAACTTCAATGTACTCTTCTAGCCTCACCTTAAAACTGACAAAATACTGAAAAAATAACAAAACCTGGTGCTTATGGAACTTTGGAGAGCCAGAACTATTTTAAAAAATGTTCTCCCCATATTCCTAGTGCTTTGCCCAATGCCTGGTACCTATTAGCCACTTAATATGTACTTTGTTGGTTAATTATTTGAAGAATCTAACATATGTAGATAAAAAGGACAAAGATCAGAAAGAAGCAGAAAACATATCGTGTTACTAGTGTAGAATATATATTCATTGTAGATAGCTCTGGTTATATGGTCATTTAGGCACATGAGAGATTTTCTTTTTTTTAATTTTTTGTTGAGATGGTAAAATTTATAATAAAAAAACTATTTAATTGAAAAATCCCAAATGTCAACATAAAAATAAAATATGAGCCATCTTGAAAAATTTTACCACACACATACAATTATGATTTGTATTATACAGAAATCATAAAAGCTCATTTATTTTTCTGGAATTGAGTAGCATACTAGTTTCAGGACCCACCCCCTTTAAATTTTTTTCCCCTTCTTTCCCTATCATTTGTTTTATTTTTCTGATATATAATTTTAGCTGTATAGGGAAATCCTACCATAAACTTCTTCCACTGAAGCAGCTCTGAAATTCCTTGGCAACTAAAAGTATAAGAGATTTGCCTGGGCCACTGGAAAGTTAGTTGACTTACATATGACCACACAGTTTGTATGTGTCGAACACAAGATTTAATGCCATGATTTCCTTATTCCAAGATCTGCTCTCTATCTCCTCAGCCGTGCTGCTCCTCCCTTCAGAGGGTACTCATCTTTAATTTTTACATGAATGTTTTTTAGGTATTTCACTTTCCTACTCATTATCATGGTGTTGGCCGCTTTATTTATGAACGCTGGAAGCTCTAGACTTTCTCACACATGCTGAGCTGGGAAGTTACCCTCTGACATTTCTTCAGTAGCAATTCTGTGGCTGGGCCAGTGTGTTATTATGCACTCTGTGCCTCTGTGATTCTCGTTCTGCAAAAATTACACTGCATAGATTACTGAAATGTCAGAAATATCATGTAACCTCTCTTTTATTAAAAGTAAATTTACATACACTTCCAACACTGGGTAATAATTTGCATTTCTATTATTTTTTTTTCTCATGCTTATTTCCATTAACCTGCTTCATTCTCCCTTTTCACCTCATTCACCTTTTCTACTCTTTTCTCCGCTCCCCACTGTATTGAAAAAGGATGTGTTAGAAAACAATTTCTACGATAACAACTACATACAATAACAGCTACTGGAAAGCAAAATAACTTTGAAAGTTTTAAGAGCTCTAAACAATGCAACAATAACCATTACCTCTAGAAGATTGATGATGAAGCGTGCTACTTGCCTTCTGATAGAGAAGTGATGGACTAAGGGTACAAAATGAAACATACTTTTTCCAATATGGCCAAGGAGTGAAAATGTTTGTTTGATTATACTTCTTTGTTAGTTTTGTTTGTTTGGCCTTGGTTTTGAGTAGATGAATAGGGGTAGGAGGAGTAGAAATAACAATACTAAAAAATTTTTAAGAGTTCCCAAAACATTAATTACATAGAACAGAACAAAAGAAAATTCAGAAAGAGAAACAGAGAAGCAGGAAAATATTAGAATCACAATGTTAAATTTATTTTACACTTAAAAAACAAGCTGTATATGGTTGAGATTCATAGTTCCATATGCAATTCTCTCTTTCTGTGCTTCAAGGATATGATCATGTTTGTAGATGGCTGTACAAGTTTATAATAAAATATGATAAAAAAAGAAAAAAATGTAAAGTTTTTTTCAGAAAAGAGGTATTTTTTAACATGTTTATTAAAGTTTCTGAGAATGTAATTTCTTTCACTGTGCAACTACCGTAACTTGTGCAAACAGAATAATCCAAGACTGGTTCCACCTTCTGGGCAGTCATTAAGTCTATTCTGATTATTTTCAGCAGTCTTTATTTAACAAATAGATCCTGAGCAAAATAACTCAGTGTGCCCTAAACAAAAATATTTGTGGTCTTGCATGCTTATAAACATGGATATAATGCTGCCCTTTCCTCTAAAAATACTTGAATGAATAAATAGAATAAATCTTTTTCAGTAACCCTCAAATGGTCCTGCCACATGAGGGAGAAACCTTGCAAAAGGTTTGCTAATCGTAGGTGTAAATTCCCTCCACTTAAAGAAACTCACAGGACAGCTAGGTGGCACATTGGATAGATCAGGGCCTGGAGTCAAATCTGGCCTCAGACACTTAGTAGCTGTGTGACCCTGGGCAACTTACTTAACCCTATTTGCCTCAGTTTCCTCATATGTAAAATGAGTTGGAGAAGGAAGTAGCAAACCACTCCAGTATCTTTGTCAAGAAAACCCAGGGGCAGCTAGGTGGTGCAGTTGATAGAGTTCTGGCCTTGGAGTCAGGAGGACCTGAGTTCAAATTCGGCCTCAGACACTTGACACTTACTAGCTGTGTGACCCTGGGCAAGTCACTTAACCCTGATTGCCTCACCAAAAAAAAAAAAAGATAACCCCAAAAAGGGTCACAAAGAGTGAGACATGACTGAAATGACTCAACAACAACAATAAAACTCACAGGAAAGCAGGGGCCCCTCAATGTTGTAGATCCATTTATTTTGAAATTAACGAAGGACCCTTTAAGAAATGTTCTAGGGGAGGTCTCCATTTAAATTCACCTTCCCTGCTATTGGCTTTATTACAAGGAATACTTACTTGCAAATTGAATTCTGAATTCTGATCGTCCTGGGAAATAGCAAAAGGATATGCCCTTAGAAGTCTGGGCATTGAATAAATCTCACTGTGTGCTTCTTCAAGGGTTTCATATCGTTTCTTCTCTCACACTGTTCAAACTTTTATCTTTTCAAAATCTGGCTAAAATGAACAATCAGGAGTAATATTGAGGCAGAAATAGAGGAGACAGCTAGCTCTTCACTCACAGGGAATTTTTATCTTATCAATAATGTGGCTATTCTTTTACATAATGCAGTTCACATCAAGCTCATCCTGGAAGATACTAGCTCAGGTTTCGCCATAAATTTGCCACAGGGTGTCCACATCCTTTTTGGTGTCCTCTCGACATCTTATATATACCAATAGAACACAAAGAACTCTTCTTTGGTTATCCCTCAATCTCACAATTTAACTTTTTTGGGGGGCTTCTTATTTCTCTTTGAGTTTAAAACAAAGCTTTTGCTTCTGAAAATCCCAATTCTGGAATATTACTTAATAATCTTTGATTGACATCGGAAACCACTTGTACATGAAAACATGCAACCATTGTCAAATTACCTGAGAGAACAATTTAGTCTTTCACTCAGGTGAACAGATGTTATGATAATTGAGTAGTTCACTCAGGTGAATCCATGTTAAGATAATAGTAGCAACCTTCTTATTGTTGTACTATCAATTCAACTCTTTTCAGTAGCTACCTTAACTGTGAGTCACTCACTCCACCAGAAACTGCAAATGCCAAGATAAATAGAGTCCTTCCCTCAAGGAACCTGTTACCTGATGGAACTTGTTACATGTGCACAGATAAGTAAATTTAAAGTATATGCAAAACAAGTACAATTTCAAAAGTACTGACAACTAGGAGGAGCAGGAAAGGCCTAGTCACGGGCGGTGGGGAACCTGTGGCCTCGAGGCCATCCTGGATAGTGTATGAGGTAACAGCTGAACTGTGCTGCAAGGGAAAGTATGATTTCTAAGAGGTAGAGGTGAGGAGCTGAAGGCATCTCAGGCTTGTGTAAATTTTCTGAGGCAGGAGACTGAGCATCTGTTTAGTCAGCAGCAGAGCAACAGCTTGAGTAATAATATGAAATGAGGCTGGAGAGGTAACCAGGAATCATACTGTAGAGGGCTGAGGAATTTGCCTTTTGTTGTAGAGGAAAGAGGAAGACTTAGAAGATTTTTGAGGAGAAATATGACATGGTCAGAGCTATGTTTTAGGAGTATCAATTTGGCAGTGGCGTGGAGCATGGATTGATGCGAAGAGAGTAGAAGAAAGAAATCCAGTTTAGAGATTATTTCAGTAGTCTAGAGGAGGGCATGAGCTAGAGGCTGTGTGAATGGAAAGAGAAAAGGGAGAGAGGGAGGATAAAAGGAAGGAAGGGGAGAGAGAGAGAGAGAGAGAGAGAGAGCAATGGGGATGGGGAAGGAAATGGATATTGTGAAAATAGAAATGAAGAGATTGGACAACTGAATGTGAAGGTCTATCAGAAGGTGGAAAAGTCAATAAGGACTCCAAGGTTATGAATTTGGAGGGAATTCATTAAACCTCACGAGCTGGCAAGTTACATATTCTTTTTTTAAAACAGGCTGAGCTCACCAAACTAAATTTTTGCATTTTGCATTTTGTATATTTTGCATTCTCTCCAACTTTAATATTTCTGCATTTTAATAACATTTATTTGATAATTAGATTTATGGTTAAGTGCGTTATGATTATTAGAATTTTCCAAAATTCTTCAGTTTGCTAATTCTAAATAATTCCTCAGCCCATCTCATTAAGTTGTGATTTTGAAATGCTTTCAATTAAAGCAACCAAAACATTGACTGTAAGACATTAATGTACAATAATAAATGAGGATTGAAGAGGTTAAAAATATTAGGGGGAAAACTGTTCCTTGGTCTGCACTCTAGGATGGCAATTACTGTTGAATTGTGTCTATACATGTATCTTTAAAGGGAATTGACTGATCTTTGTTATATGAATGTCCCAAAGTAATTGAAATAACAACTACTGGAGAATCAAATAAACCTCCAGACTAAGCATCTTCAGGACCCTGGGGTGGAAGGAAATTTGCCACCTGGCTTCTAGGTGACTTGACTTAGAAGTGTATTTATAGGCCATCTTACCTACATAGTGTTATTATAAAGAATCAATACACTGCAAGTGAAAATTTCTGCTTAAACAGTGTAACTAAGTTTTAATAAAAGGCACCTGGGATTTGAGAACAGGAAAAGCTTATATTGATTAAAACTGACCTTTGGGCCAGACACAATGTGTCCCTGAATGGGGTGATAGGAGTAGGAGGTGTAAAGTTATTTACTGCAGGGATTGTACTTTTATAAACTTCCAGGGTGATGAAGAGAGCAATGTGGTATAAAGCAGTGGGTGTCATAGATGATGTTTCCTTTTTTTCTTTTTAAATGTCTTATTGATGGTCTTTTCTTTTTTCTTTTATATTTTTCTCTTCCCAATGACTATTTCTGCTGGTAAAACTCCTCTTTGGAGAGGGAAGGGGGGGGAGGAAAAAGAGAATGAGAACATGTCAACCAAGGCTGTAGGCTGTCTAGGGCTATTTATCCAATAATTCTTGTTTGTGATTCCCTATTGTAGTGGTCTGCTCACTCAGAATGCAATAAAAATAGCTCATCTTTTTTAAATAAAATTTATTTATTTTTAGTTTCCAAAATTAACTTACTTAAGATTTTGAGTTCCAAATTTTCTCCCCATCTTTCCCCTTGCCGCATCCCAAGATGGCACGTAATGCATATACATTCATATTAAACATATTTTCACATTAGTCATGTTGTAAAAAAGAATTAGAATCAATTGGAGAAACCATGAGAAAGAAGAAACCAAAGAGAGTGAGAGCGAGGGGGCAAATAATGTGCTTCAATCTGCATTTAGACTCCATAATGCTTTTTCTGGATGTGGATAATATTTTCCATCATGAGTCTTTTAGAGTGTCTTAGATCCTTGCATTGCTAAGAAAGTAAGTCATTGCACATTGTGGCTGTTACTGTGTACAAAGTTCTCCTGGTTCTGCTCACTTCACTCAGCATCAGTTCATATAAGTCTTTCCAGTTTTTTTTCCTGAAGTCTGCCTGCTCATCATTTCTTATAATAGTATTCCATTACATTCCCATACCACAACTTGTTCAGCCATTCCCCAATTGATGGGCATCCCCTCAATTTCCAATTCTTGGCCACCACAAAAAGAGCTGCTATGAATATTTTTGTACATGTGGGTCCTTTTCCCCTTTGTATTACCATTTGTATCTCTTTGGGATATAGACCTAGAAATGGTATTGCTGAGTTAAAGGATATGCACATTTTTATAGCCCTTTGGGCATAGTTCCAAATTACTCTCCAGAATGGTTGGATCAATTCATAACTCTACCAACAATGCATTAGTGTTCCAATTTTCCCACATCTTCTCCAACATTTATCATTTTCCTGTTTTGTCATGTTAGCCAATTTGATAGGTGTGATGTGGTACCTCAGAGTTGTTTTGATCTTCATTTCTTTAATCAATAGTGATTTAGAGCATTTTTTCATATTACTATATATAGTTTTAATTTCTTCATCTGAAAACTGCCTATTCATATCCTTTGACCATCAAAATAGCTTATCTTTATCTGGAAACAAAACCTATTATAAAAGTACATATAAATGAGGAGGAAGTAGAAAAAGATAAATTTACTCCATCCCATTGTGGCCACAGGGCAGCTAAATGGTGTAGTAGATAAATGTCAGGCCTGTAGTCATGAAGACTCCTCTTCCAGAGTTAAAATCTTACCTCAGACACTTATTAGTTGTGTGACCCCAGGCAAGTCACTTAACCCTCTTTGCCTCAGTTTCCTCATCTGTAAAATGAGCTGGAGAAAGAAAGGGCAAACCACTCCAGTATATTAGCCAAGAAAACCCCAAAAAGAGTCATGAAGAGTTGGACATGACTGAAAAATGACTAAACAACACACAGTGGGGTCACAAGTTCTGTCCTGTCAGGTCATTCCTTAAGGTTGGCCACTGGTGCTGACATGTGTTAAAACAACCTAGGCCCATGTCCTCTCCTTGGGAACCTAAATTTCCCAGACTTCTCCTTCCTGTGTAACTTTTGATACCCATGATCCCTCTTGTCAGTTGAGCAAAAACTACATCTCCTATCAGCCCCCTTGCCAATAAGGGCTACACTTGTTTTTTAAAGAAGTATACTCAAGCATCACAAATCGATTCATTAGCCATTTCTGAAAATATGACTCATTCGTTCTACAATCCACCACTTTCTTAAGGGTAAGGTAGAAAGCATCTTTAACTTGATGGTGTTTCCAGTTCTCTTAATTTCCCACTTTCTTGGGAACCAGGCAAGAGAACTAAGCTGATGGTCCTTGAGACTACTAAGGATTTTCATTGTACTAGACAGGCTGGGATGGACAATGGTGATGAATTGTAATACATGATGATTAAAGTGCATCAGAGCAATAGTTGAGCTAAACAACTGTTTGGTAGCCTTTGACTCAGAAATCTCACATGAATATTTACTTCAGGGAGGTTAAGCAGAAAGTCCCCATAAATGCAAATATAGCACTGCTATAGAATTTAAAAAATTGGAAATGAAGCATGCATTCCTTGCTTGGGAGGTTTTAAAAGAAAATATGGTACATGCATGCAATGAAATATTATTGTATCATAAGAAACAACAAATATGAGGAAGTCAGAGAAATAGGAAAAGACTTTTATGAACCAGTGCTGAATAAAGTAAGCAGAGCCAGGAAAATAATATATACTATAGCATAAATGAAAAGGACAAAATAATAAAGCTAAATTTTGTATAGTTGTGGTGACCAATCTCTGTCCAAGAACAGAGACAAGAAAATGTACCATTGTCCTATCACTGTAGATTATGGATGGATCTGTAATGTGGCATCCTGTAAGATATAGTAGATGGAGTTGCTGTATTGGTTAGTTTTGCTTAAATGCTTTTTGATGTTAAAGGGGAAGCTTTACCGAAGATGGGATTGGGGGAGTGTTATATCTTGCTTGACTGTGTAATAAAAATATAAGCTGTCAACAAAAGTTTTTTTAAAGTACCCATATTGGCTGGTAAAAGTGACAAATGGCCAGGAATTGTAAGTAGTTAAAAGGGATATAGATTTCTTATGTTAGACAAAAGGCAGAGGACTCTAGGTTAAAGAAGACTTGAAAGTAGTTTAATATCCTGGATAGCTCTGAGGCTTAGGATTTGATTTTTCATGGTGATGTTGAGTCGTTTTTCAGTTGTGTGTGATTCTTCATGATCCCATTTGCAGTTTTCTTGGCAAAGATACTGGAGTGGTTGACTATTTCCTTTTCCAGCTCATTTTATAGATGAAGAAACAGGCAAACAGGGTTAAGTGACTTGCCCAGGGTCATACAGCTAGTAAATACCTGAGGCAGGATTTGAACTTGGGTCCTCCTGACTCCATAGCACCACCTAACTGCCCCAGTTTTTCATGGTGCAGTGGAGTTAATGCTTGCTCCAGAGTCAGAAGACCTGGGTTCCAATCCTGTTTCTGATACGTACTATCTGTGATTTTGGGTAAGTCATAACTTTCTTAGGCATCAGTTTACTTAGTGGTACAATGGGTGGTCTCTGGGGCCCCTTGAGCCTTAGGTCTATGATCCTACAGTTTGATCTGATTTTAGGGTCTTTTATCCCCAACCCAAGGCTATCCAGATAGACCAGACTTCTAGATGAAACTCTGGATGTATATGGGATCCCACACAGTTTTGATGGGATTGGTCTATCTGGTGAAGGAAAATTATCTTGAATGATAAAGAATTTATTAAGTATTTTACTGTGTGCCAAGTGTTATGCTAAATGCTGGGGTTATAAATACAAACAAGCAAGAAAGTTCCTGCCCTCAATGAGTTTACATTCTAATGGGGGAAGACAACATATGAAAGGGGTAGAACATGGTGTCAAAATGGTTGGAAAGTGATATAGAGGCCAGGTTCTGGGGGAAAGTTCAAATATCCGTCAGGTGTAGAATCCAAGGTTCAAGTTGGGAGGGGAGGGATAAGGAGGACAGAGGAAGGCTAAATCTTCTAGCCTGATTGCCTGTGTAGAAAGGCTTGTTCCATGTCTTCAGATGGTCCAGAAAGATGATCAAGGTAGCCTTATCTTGCTCGTCAGTGAACAGTTCATCTTCTGTCTTTCCTGTTCTCTTTTGGCAAAGATGACTGGGTCATGAATTTAGAGCTGGAAGGAAGAAGCCCAACTCCTTCATTTTACTCATGAGGAAACTGAGGCCCAGGTAGGTGAAGCACATTGCCCAGGGTCATGAAGCTAAGAGTCTGAGGCAGGATTAAAATCCGGTTTTTCCTAACTCAAAGGGAAGGGACAGCATTGTAATTAACAATTTCTGTTCATGCACAAGGTGTACACCCAGGACAAAAAGCATGAAAGGAACTACTGAATCATTTTTATAATTCATGATATAAAATATTGAGTAATTAAGACAAATTCAGTTGTGTAGCATGGATATTTTGTTTCTAGAGAAACCTTACAAAATGAATTGTATAAGCAAACTCTGCTGTCTGATAGTTTCCTATTTTAACCAGTTCTTTCTAACTTGGTGCTGAGCTCAGTTATTTCTGATGCTCAAGGAGTGCATTTGTAAACTTCATTTTCAAGTTTTCTTGTCTCTAGCATTCATTCCATAACACTTCCTCCTTTTAAACTTTGGGGTCCTGAGGCCACGAGGGCCTAGTTCTAGGCAGGGAGCCTTCCAACATTTCAGATTCTAGCATTCTCCTCTCCTTCTCAAAAGCATGCTGAGGCTTCTAAGTATAATTTGATGGAGCCCAAAATTAACTGAATGAGTTGGGCACATTCAACTCTGCTTTGTAACATGTTGGAAACTTACTTTCTGTGCATGTAGTTGTCTCTTTTCATTAAAATGTTGTACTCTTTTGTGTTCTGTAAAGACCCTGATGTTTCAGAATAGCTTTTCGTCCTGGGCAGAAGACTCCCTGCCCATTGTCCCTTTTCCGTCTCCTGCATCCTTCTGTATATCTAACTTTTCCCTCAGTCATAAACATAGAAGCAAAGAATGTATATGAAACATCATGATTTAATAAGCATTTGTATGCAGGTTTTGTGGCTTGCTTCACTAAAGGTAATTAAAGTCACTGAAAAGGTGAGTTTGATTGGACTTTTACCAAAACCAAAGCAAAATTGCCAAAAAGAAAGAATAGCAAAACCTTTTAAAATATTTTTAATTTCTGGATTTTTTCATGGACTGTGGCAAAATTCAAAATGCCAGTTCCTACCAAAGATGACTGAAAGGATACTGCTGAGAATTTTCTCCAAATAGGGATCACAGAGTACGCAGTCCTGTTCCCCTACGTTTCAAGGACTGTTGCTGGCCTTTCTGATCCTCTTAGGCTATACTGTGAAGATCAATAAAAGTTTGCAAGTCAGTTCAAAAATGGCCCTCTATGGTGCTTCGTGATTGAACTGAATGGTCTGAAGAAACAGAGAAAGAAGAGAAAGGTGCAAGAGATAGAAAAGAGGAGAGTGCTACTCATAATTCCTTCAGGGGTAACATGTAGCCTATGTTGTCCACCTGCCCTACAACATCACTCCTTATAAAACCTAGGGTTGATCTCATCTGGATTCCTGCAGACATTTACCTTCCATTCACTGGATCATAATAGAGTCATTCAGTTTGATTCATGAAGAATTTATTAAAATACTCTGTCAGGTGTTGTGCTAGGCATTAGGATACAAAGAAAAAGTACTTAAGGAACTTATTTTGGCAGGAGAAGGGCACAGATAAATATTATATATTACTGTATATAAATTATATATACTATATATAAAATATTATTCTATATAGATACTGTACTATATGTAGTATTAGAGTATATTGATGTTATATATGACATATATAACACATGTGTATATATACATACATATATATTCCACATGCTACCTCTGTGAGAGAGAGACAGAGACAGAGAGAGATTCAGGGAAGATGGTAGTGGGAAGTGATGGGGAAGAATAAGGACCTGGAAGCAATTCAGTTGTGTCACGGACAGAGGTAGACAGACCCCTGGGTACTCTATAAACATTCTAGCTCTTTTTTCCTGAGTTTGCTGAGCTGGAGGGGAAATGATAAAACTTCCCACAATACAAGGGTGATTCTGAGACATTTTTCTTTCCATTGCTACACTTAAGAATCCGTTTGTTTATCATCCCTTTAATCTGAATAGCTGAGTGCCTCTCTGAAGTATTCAGAAAGTCTGTGTGAGAATTGAAGATATGCTATGCCAAAATCATGTGGTCTCAAGGAATTTCCACACTGTTCAATTTTATTAGAGCTTGATGAAGTGCTTCCCAAGAGGCAAGCAACAATATCTAAATTATTGAAGCCATAAGTAGAAATCTAATCTTCTACTCCTTCTTAACAACAAAAAATCAGTCAATAAATTTGAAGTTTTGTGCAGATAAGTAAAACGAGGTCCAGTGCTCTGTTAGCTGCCCTACTTATCTGCCTTATCTTATGCCCTTGCTTTTGGTCCCAATGAGTACAGGGAACCCACTGAAGTATCCATTTTGCCTTGGAATAGCTTTAATTTTTGGGAAGTTTATTCTAAACATTGAGCCTGAATCTCCATCTCTTACAATAATGGCACCTAGTTCTTTCATAGGCCAATCAAGATTAAGTCTAGTTCTTTTTCAACATAACTCATATTTGAACTCATGTACTCCCTGAGTTGTGTCTTCTGTAGGCTAAATATCCCAAATTCCTTTAGGCAGTGAATGGTCTGTAGCCTTCCCAACTTCTTTTCAGTGTGCTAAAGCTGGCCTGTCCCAAAATGTGATGCTTAGATCTAAACACAGTATACCAAATGTTGCCTGAACAAAGTATAATAGGAGAAGAATTATCTCCCTTGATATGTATGCTTTTGAATGCAACCTAGGATAGCATTTGTTATTTTTACTACCATGGTAGACTATTCTCATTGAACTCATATTCCACTAAAGTCCCCGTGTCATTTTCATAGGGAATATCTAGTGACTTCTCCCTAATCTGTATGAATTAATGACTATTTGAAGAGTAGATTTTACATTTATCCCAATTAAAATTCATCTTATTCATTTCATGCTTTTTTTTATCACTTGTCTATATCCTTTATATGCCAACGCTGTCATTGTGTGAGTTACAGATGTTATTATGCCTTCATCAAAGTCACTGATTAAAATATTGAGCAGCACAGGTCCAACAGCTTGGAAGTCCACTAGAGTTCCCCTACCAACCAAGTCATCAATGTACCATTAACGTCTACCCTTTAAATCTAGTTATTGAACCATCTTGTAATCCACCAAATTGTACTATTATCTTTTTTTTTAAAGACAATTGGGGTTAAGTGACTTGCCCAGGGTCACACAGCTGGTAAGTGTGAAGTGTTTGGTCTGAGGCCAGATTTGAACTCAGGTCCTCCTGACTCCAGGGCCGGTGCTCTACCTACTGCGCCACCTAGCTGCCCCCAAATTGTACTATTATCTAGCTAATGTTTCTCCATCTTGTCCAGGAGGACAGCATAAGAACATGCCAAATGCTGAGATCCTAGTGAATTATTTTTGTCTGGTTTATTCCCCTAATATGCTGATTTCTTGTTTGCTCATTTGTTTTTGTCTGGATCTGTGATTTCTTTGAGGTGAGAAACTCTCAATGAGGAAAACCCTTCTACCATTTCAGAACAGAAACTTGCTTTCAGTTCATAAGCTTAATTGCTTAGGGACAGTGAGAGCTTAATTGACTTGCCTAGTGTTACCCTGTCAAAAAAAAAAAAGGCAATGGGGTTAATTTGGCATCACCTGTACGTGAAGAAACCATTCCAGTGCCTAGTCATTACTGCTTTCCTCTCTAAGAGCTCACAAACCATTCGTTAATAAGGTCTTCTAGGAATTTGCTAGGAATTGAACTCAAGCTTCTTTCCTCATTTGCAGACTTGATCCTATTCCCACCTTATTTGCCTTTCTCCAATCTTACACCATTTCTCTTGGGTTTTTTTTTTTTTAAAGATTACCATGAGTAGCTCAGCAATCATATCCTCCAGGACTTTTTGTGTTCTAGAACGTAATTCCTCTGGACCTTGTAAATTGTATTTATAGAGGATAGGAAGATGCTTTCTAACCATATCCTCACTTTCGTTTTTCCTCTCTCTACTAACTAGTTTTTTATACTTCCCAGGCTAAAGACCATTGTCCTTGGAAGAGAAAAAAGGAAACAAAATGGGAATTAAGTAGTTCATCCCTCTCTCCACCATCTGTTGACACCAACCCGTCTATCCTCAAGCAAAAGCCCTATGCTTTCTTTGATGCATTTCTTTTTTCTAATATAATTTTAAAATGCCCTAGGTTTGCTGTCCTTAGCTCTCCTTGACAGCACCAGTTAATTCTGAGCTTCAGCAAACTCCTGAAACTGTTTTGACCTTTTCTTAGGTAATGTCTCTGGATTACTACTTCTTAATCTGGAGAGGACCATGAGGATATTTTTTTTCTCTCTCTACCTCCCATTTAAGTTTAATACTGTTTTCATTAAGTTCCAAAAATTGCAAGTAGATATCCATTTTCTGGCCATTGTTAGGTGTATTTCATTCATGGACAAGAGTTTTTGATTACCATCTTTTAAGTTGTGGTTCAAAAAATCCAAATGCCGTCTCTTAAGTGGCATTTCTTAAATCTTCCTCTCATTACTGAACGTTGTTGTTCAGTCATTTCAGTCATATCCAACTTACCATGACGCTCTTTGGAGTTTTTCTGGCAAAGATACTAGGGTGGTTTTCCATTTCCTTCTCATTACTGCATGACCTGTAGTCAATTTGTAATAGTTTTGAAAACACCACCTATGCCCCCTAAAGTCTTCAGTTTTTGCCTAAAACTTAAAATCCTTAGCAATACTTCCTAACTTCCTTCTAGTCGCATCACAGAATTACTAATATAAGTATTAGAAGCACCATTTGTTACAAACTATACTTGATCAAGAATCCTGCAGCATTATCGAAGAGGTCGTTATCAAAACTCTATGGTAAGATCTCTAGTAAGGGAGAATACATTGTCCTGAGCCAACCCATCCAACTTTTGGAAAGCTCTGATTATTAGAAAGGTTTTCACTACAATAAACCAAAATCTCTGCAATTTGTGCCCATTTCTTCTATATTTGCCTTTGTGGGCTCTTCAGAATGTCTTCAATCCTTCTTCCTAATGATTGCTCTTCAAATATCCCCTCTCTTTTCTTCTCCAAACTAAATCTCTGTCATTCCTCAACTAGTCTTCATATTATTCTTCAGTCTTCTATCCTAGTCACCAGTCTCTTCTGTGTATGTATTCTGAAATGCAATGTCCACACCTGTACATAGTACTCCAGGCAAAGTGTAGTGCAACACTTAACCTGCCACATTTTGGACATCTTTTCACACTATTTTTACTCACACAATTTTTTCCCAATTGAATTAATAGACCTGGGTCACATTTTACAAGTTTTGTTAGGCTCTCCATCACATCCTTGATAAATAGTGAAATAAGACAAAACAAAAATCTTTTTTGCGGTCTTCAGAATTAATCTCCAACCTCATCTTCTCAGTCTTAGCTTTCCTGGCCCCATTTTTATAGGAAAGGAGATAATAAAATGGAGAAATCAAGATGGGGACAGTAAAGGGAAATAGTCACTTTGTTCCTATCACTATATAACTTGACAGTTATTTGTATTCAAGTTGTTTTCCCTTCAGTAGATTGTGAACTTTTGGAGGGCAAGGACTTTGCCATTTTTATCCTTGTATCCTCATTGCCTCACACGGTACCTTGTACATTACAAATACTTTGGAAATATGGCTTACCTTTGTGGTATAGTGGAAAGGGTCAGGGGACTTCAGGTTGAATCCTCCTTCTACCTCAGCTTCCTGTGTCACCTTGGGAAAATCACTTTACCACTAGAGGCCTCAGTTGTTTCATTTGTAAAATGAGAAGGAATGGACTAAATGACCTTTAAGTCCTCTTGTAGATCTGAATATTTAATCCTATAATATCTCAGATTACTTAAGAAAACACACAAATGTAACCTTAGGATGTGTTAAGAAGAATGCTAATTCAATGCCCCCCCCCATACTAATTTTTCAAGCAAATAATAAGTTTAGAGTACATTATGGTTCAGAGGGAGTCTGACAGCTGAAAAGAAGGTTGCTGTATTTATTCAAGTACTTTGGAAAAATCAAAATGTCTGAGGCTGGAAACATATTGTGGTTATCTTAATTTCTGGGCTGCTATATACTGCATCACTCTGCCCAGGATGCAATTTAAAAAGTTATAAAACATTTCAAAAAGAAGCCTTGTAGAAACACAAAGAAAAAAGCTTTACCAATATTCATACGGCAGACAGAATTAGGGTCCTAGTTCTGTTTTCCTAAGCTGCATAGTAGCTGTAAGTAGCTCCTAAAGATGACAGATTTGTTGTCTAAATTTGCTTAGGCTTATATCTGGGAGACAAACTGAGAAATGTTAACACTAAAGCTATTATAATCTCTTTTTTAGCAATTGAAGGAACATATAACTATAGTAAAAAAAAAAAAGCTTTTAAGGTTTAAACAATGTATTAGAAGGATACCTGTTGCTTTATCAGAAAAATGGCTAAGGAGAGACCCTAAATGGGATTTTCATTTATTTATTTATTTATGTATTTTTGGTGAGGCAATTGGGGTTACACAGCTATAGTAAGTGTCATGTGTCTGAGGCCAGATTTGAACTCAGGTCCTCCTGACTCCAAGGCCAGAGCTCTATCTACTGCGCCAACTAGCTGCCCCACTAAATGGGATTTTCAAAATGAGATTAACAGTCAATCATTCTTTGAGTTAGACATTCGAGGAGGCACAGCAGTCAGAGAGCTGGACGTGGAGTCAGAAAGATGAAGTTCAAATCTTTTCCCCAACACTTTCTAGCTGTGTGACCCTGGGCAAGCTCCCTTGACTTCTCTCACCCTCAGTTTCTTCATCTGTAAAATGTGTATAATAATAGCACCTACTGCAGAGGATTGTTGTGAGGATCAAATGAGATAACATATGTGAAGTACTTTGCAAACTTTAAAATGCTACATAAATGCTAGCCATTTTTTAAAAAAATATATAATTTTATATTTATATTTTACCATACATGTCTATAGTTAAAATTTTCATAGACTTCCTTAGCTTCATGGCAATAAACTATCTATACATACAATAGAAAAAGTGGGATAAAGGAGAAGTGAGAATCCAGAAGCGTGGTAGTCACTTGGTTAATATTGTGAATATAGTGCTTCTTTAGATGGGGGAAGACTGGACTGTACCTTCATAGACTTTCTGGAATTTCAAGTTTTTGTTCATCTCCTGAGGCAAAGAAATACTACTGCATGTTTTGTTCAGCCACAAGAGTTTATGAAGATTAAATTAATTCTATAAACTACAATTTATAACAGAATAAAGAAATTCTCTTGGAAATAGACATCAGTCATAGGGTAGGGAATAGCAATAGCTCAGAATGTGATGGATATAATTCATTGGAGTACTCTTCCTCTTTGACTGTTACCTCTAGTCTTGCCTTCATTTCCCCGTGGTCTGGAAAGAGAGAAACTACATCTCTGGCTGCAGCTAAAACTGCCACATGAAGTCTTGTCTCATGGGCTTTGTTAGAGCCCCTAAATTTAGCCTCACTTTCTGTCTCTTGTTCATACCCCTGGGATGCTGGAAGGAAAGGCTCTGGGAGAAGTGTGATCTCTCTCCTCTCAGTGTTTCCTTTTTTTCTCCTTTCCCAGGTTCTTTCTCAGTCCAGCCACAGTGCCAAAACAACATCATATTTCCTTGCCTCAGGAAATTAGTGAAAACTCCAAACCCCAACAGTCTATGCAGGTCTGGGCAATTTCCCTCCACCTTCCCCAAGAGGTTGAATTACATGAACAAGGTTATCAGACTCTCGTGAATAGACAGTTGTAGCAGGTCTACTTTCTTCCTCAACCTCCCACACAGCTGAAGTAGAGATCAGCACACTAGACAAATTTTAAGAGGAAAACCAACAAACAGATTTGAAAGGCATGGGTGTTGAGGGGGGAAGATTTCTTGAGATGCTCAGATTTGTGGAAGAAGATTGGTGGATGATGGGAATGTGCTGATGGAGCCCTGGAGGTTCAGGCACAGATACACAGTGAGTAAGCACTTAGTGAAATTACTTCTATTATCTAGACTAGAAGTGATCACAAAAGAGATACATGTATTTAGAGTGACAAAGCTTGCCTGTAAGTGACTGTCAAGCTAAAATAAAAGCCACCATTTATCTTGAGTAGGAGGACAGAGGCTTTTGTTTAGGAGTGCCCTGTAAAAGTCAAAGTTAGGTCCTGACTGAGTGAGGGTTGGAACCTGGCATACTAAACATGATGCCACCACAAAGTTCTGGAAAATGTATTTGATTTAATTCAATTCTACAAGAATTTGTTCTATGTCCTAAGCAATGAGCCTGCAGAGTTCCTGGCCTCATGGAGATTATAATTTACTAGTGAGGGGTGAGGTGAAGAAATGGTAGTGTGGCATATACACAGAGTAAATACAAATCAATTTGAGGTAGGGAGGTGCCTTGGAGAGCACTAATGAGAGGAGGAACCTCAGAGGGCCTCATAAAAGAGTTAGTACTTCAACTTTTTTTTTTTCAATTTTATTTTCAGAATGGATTTTTTTCCCTCCCATCAAGAAAGCAAGAAGAAAACAAAACCCATTCCAAACACGTATAATTAAGCAAAACAAATTCCTACATTAACCATATCCAAAAAACTAAACAAAAACAAAACAAAACAAAACAATATTCCTCAACCAGCAATGAGTCCAATACCTCTCTATCTGGAAGAGGGTAGAATGTTTCATTATGAGTTATCTGGAATTACAGTTGCCTGTTGTTGATCAGACTGAACTGCTTTAAAGGAAGCTAGGGATTTTAGGAGGAAGAAGTGAGGAGGGAGAGCATTCCAAGTATGGGGGAGAGCCCATACAAAGGCAAGGAGGGAGGAGATAGGTTGTCATGTGCAGGGAATAAGAAATGGCTACTTTGTCTGAAATATAGAGTTCACAAGGGGCCACAATGTGTAAATAGTCTAGAAAGACAGGTAAGAGGCAAGAGACAGGTAAAAATCTAGGAGTAATTGTGAAGGGTCATAATTCCAGGCAGAGGATTTAATATTTTATCCTAGATACAATAAAGCACCAGTGAAACTTCTTAAGCAGGGGAGTAACATGTTCACACCTATCCTTTAGGAATATCCATTTGGCAGCAGTATAGAGGATGGTTTGGGAGAGGGGAGAGGTTGGAGATAGGGAGTCCAATTGGGAGGCTATCGCAGCAATCTAGGTAAGAAATGAAGAGGGACTGAACTTGGGTGACAGCTGTAGGGGTGAAAAGAAGGGAAGGGAACCAGAATTTATTAAGTACCTACTGTGTGCTAGACACTATGCTAAATACTTCATAAATATGATCTCATTTGATTATCACAACCACCCTGAGAGGCAGGTGTTCTTATTATTCCCATTTCATGCCTAAGGCAACTGAGACAGACAGAAGTAACTTGCCCAGGGTCCCAAAGTTAATATGTGTTTGAGGCCTTTCTGTCTCTAGGTCCAGCACTCTCTCCAAAGTGCTACCTAGCTGTTTCTAAAGAAGAGAATGGACGTGGGAGATGTTGTGGAGTAAGAATCCACAGGACTTTGCAACTGACTGTATAAGAGGATGAGGAAGAGTAAAGAGTTGAGGATGACTGCTAGGTTGTCAACCTGGGTAACTGAAAGAATGGTAGGACCTTCAACAGAAATGGGGAATTTAGGAAAAGTCATGAGTGTGGCAGAGAGGATAACGAGTACTGTTTGGGCTATGTTGAGTTGGAAATGTCTATGGGATGTCCAGGTAGATAAGATATTAGTGAATGGGGTGGGATTGGAAATTAGGAGAGAGATCATAGACTCATCGATTCAGATCTGGAAGGAACCTTAGAAGTCACCTCTTTAAACTGTTTCATTTCACAAATGAGGTGCTGAGGCCCAGAGATTTTAAGTGACTTGCCCAGGATCATAGATAGTAGGTTCCAGGTTCTCAGACTCTAAATCCAGTATTCTTATCCACTATATATTTAGGTTTGGGAGTCATGAGTATGGAGAGGATAATTAAACCCATAGGATCTGATAAGATCACTTGGAGAAACCAAGATAGAACCTTTCAAGGTTATCATTAAAAGGGGGCGGGACATGGATAATGATCCAGCAAAGAAGAATGAAGAGAATAGTCGGCCAGATTGGAGGAGAACCAGGAAGTGTATCAGAAAACCCAGGGAGAAAAGATTATTTATAAAAAGAAAATGAACAGCCATCTCAAAAGCTGCCTAAAGGTAAAAAAGGATGAGACTTGAGAATGCCCATTACTGGCTTTGGGGACAAAATATGGAATACAAATGTAATGGAATGTACTTTGGCCATAAAAAAAAATTATGAAAGAGTTTCAGAGAAACCTGGGAAGACGCATATGTATTAACAGAGTAAAATGAGAAGAGCTAGGAGAACAATTTATACAACGGCAATAGTATAAAGACAAACAATTTTTAAAAACTCATTAAGAACTCTGATCAATGCAATGAACAATCATGATTCCAGAGGACAGGATAATAAAGAATTGAGAGTTGATGAGCTAAATGTACATTTTTGTACATAACCAAAGTGGAAATTTGTTTTGCTTTGTATATTTGTTTAAAAAGGGCTTGGAATTACTTTTTTCAATAGGGATCAAGGGTTGGTATTGATAAATAAAATAAATGCTTATAAGTTGAAAAAAATTAACAAAAAATAGAAAAAATCTTTGGATTTAGCAGTGAGGAGATTATTGATAACCTGGATAGAGAGCAGTTTCAATTGAGTTTGGGGATCACAAACCAAATTACAAACTGAGTGGGAGGTAAGGAAATATAGGTGAATAGTGTACCAGAACTTCTTAAACTGTGGGTCACAACCCCATATGGAGTCATAAAAATTTGGCAATAGTGAAAGTTTTCTGAATGCACAATGACAAAAATTAATTCAAAATCAAACACGGAATGTATCCAGGGTATTTTTGGCAGCACTTGCCTGTACTGCATCAGGCAGCTTCACTGTAGCCTTGGTTCTGAACACTCAAGCATGCACACTTCACATTCATGCCATCAGGCCACAAGACACCAAAAATTGCTGCAGAAACATGAAAAAGTTTAAGAAGCCCTGGTGTAGACAGCTGTTTCTAAAAGTTTGACAGTGGAAGAAGAGGAGGATAAGGTGATTGCTTGAGTGAATGCAGGGTCAAGTGATGGATTTTTTTAAGTATAAGGGAGATTTGTAGGCAAATAGGGAAAGAAGAACTAGATAAAGAAAAATTGAAGCTTATAAGAGAGAGTAGGATTAAAGGGGCAGAGGAGATCGGAGAGGATGGGATCAAGGGAATAGGTAGATTGGTTGAATTTGACAAGAAGGGCTGCTTCCTCCTCTGAGACTGAAGCAAAGGATGAGTGTGGTGGAAAGATGTTAAATGTGCTCAGAGTGTAGACAGGGGGATAAAAGGGAGCTCCTGTCAGATGACTTATATGTTCTCCATAAAGTGAGATGAAATCTTTTGCTGAGAAGGAGGAAGAGAGGAGGCACCTCGAGGAGAAAAGAGACATTTCTGAATCGATGCCTGTGAGAAGTGTGCTAGGGAAAATAGAAAGTATGGCGCCTGCAGTGCAGTAGGGAGGGCCCAACTGAATTAGATTGCATTAATTAAGATCTAGTGGATCCAGCTATTGTGGTTTTGTGATTTGTGCCAGCAGAGTTTAGCAGCACACCAGTAGGAGCAGAGAAGACAGATACTGGGGGGCAACCGTGAGTTGGACTTTAGAAAGGAATGGATGTAAAATAAAAGGTCAAGACTTCAAAAGTTTAAAGGGTGAAGAAGACTATAGAACTTAATTGTGAAGATGTCCAAGGGCATCCTACTAGAGAACTGAGCTCAAATCTAGCCTCATACACATTTGCTAAATGATCTTGAGCAAGTCATTCAACCTCCCTGAATGGTTGATTTAGCCAATCTTAGGTAACTCCTTAGGACTTATCTATTAAATCATTATCATGTTTATTCTGCTTTGGTGGAGGGAAATCCCCAATATTCTCTACTTGTGAAAATGGTCATAGAATAGTTTCTGCCATAAAGACTATAGCTATAGTTCTTCTCTTTTAAAGATGCAAAGGAAATAAAATCTTGGAATACTGGCAATTTAATTGTCATTCTGGATGGACTAATACCTGACATGGCAAAAGTACAAATAAAGGGAAGTACAGATAAAAAGAGGATAAAAAGAACCTCTCTCCTGAAAAGTGTTTTAACTCTTATGAAGAAACATTATAAAGGGAATATTTGAAAGGCTTGTCCTGGTATCCTGTGACAGCTAAATGGTGGGACTGTATTTCCAGAACTGAAAAGTCAGCATATGCAGTATATATAGTGATGATTAATGGTGATTTGGGTTGTGAACTCAGCTCAGACATTGTAATTATTCATTACATAAAGGTAGTTAAATTGTTAATCATTCACATAGCCAATAATCTTGAAAATTAAACCCAAAAAGAGGCTTGATATACGTGTGTATATATGTATATATACATATATGTACATATATATTTACACATATGTATATATACAGAGCGAGAGAGAAATGGAAAGAAATTAATGAAAGTTTATGGGACATAACCCCCATTGCCTTCAAAATTAAAAAAAACCACGGAACAGTTTACGGGAAAAGAAGTTTTTCCGATTTAATAAAGAATATGTTTAAGGTGAAGTTCAGAGCTAATGTGAGGTATTGAAATTTTAGTAATTAATAAGAAATTATCAAGAACATACCTTGTGATTTTCTTAGAACTAAGTATAAGAATGAATTTGAAAATGGACTAGTAACAGGTAGAGAGAGGTTGATTGTTATTAGGTATATGTGAGGGAGTTGATCCCAAACTCCCATTATACTTGTATACCTGAATCTAAAAATATGTTAATCCTTATGTAGAGAGTATTTTAAAACTTTTGTTTTTTTTTTTTCAATTACCGTTGATTTTGTTGCTCTCTTCTCTCATCACCCTTTGGAAAGGAAGAAAGGGAGAAAAAAAAGGGAGAGAGAGGGACCAAAATCTTATAACAAATATCTTAATCAAACAAATTCCTGCATTGGCCATGTCCAAAAAAAAAGTATACAAATGTATGTCACATACTGCATCTTAAAGTCACAATTCTCTTATTAAGAGGTGGGTAGTATGCCCTCTGAAATGGTTGCTCATTGCATTGATCAGCATTCTTAAGTCTTTCAAAGTTATTTTTACAATGTTGGTACTGTATAAATTGTTCTCCTGGTCCTGTAAGACATATGTTAAATGAATTGTCCAATCATTTCTGCTATATGCAGCAAATATTAAGATGTAGCAAGAGAATTCTCTAGACCACTTGAATGTATTTGGCAAAGTAGTGTTAATTTCCCTGTACTGTGTGTTTGGTAGCACATGGGAGTAATTTAGAAAAATTGTTCAAGCTGAAAAGTTGGCATAATTTTTCTTGAGCAAAACTAAACTGCTTGTTATAATTGGGTAAGTTAGTTTTATTATAATGGAATATGCATCAAGCCATAAAGGCAGTAGTAAAAGGAATGATTAGAAAAAAAGACAGAATTATAATAAATAGTGTGGGTCATAAATAAATGAGTTTACCACATAGAGTGGTGAAAAGAATGTTTGACTAGAGTTTTTGTGAAATGTTTTCATGAAACCACAGAAGACTGATATACTCAGGAATTTTGTAAAAACTGATTTATTTTTCTATGAATACATTGATAACCCTTACATAAGATGCATGGAGATAAATACTAAATATTTAAAATGTATATCTTAAAAATCCACTAAATATATTGTACAACAAAATGTCCACTCACTCATATGTAATTTTACTAATAATTCTAGAGTCATTTTTATTTTTACGAGACCAAGCCAAAAAAAGTATTTTTGATAAAAACCAAAAAATTTTAAAATAGACAAGTAATGGTCAGGGTTGTCCTTTTTTTTTTTTGACATTCCCTAAATGGTTTCATGGTATTAGAGTTGCTTAATTATTCCTTACCTCTCATGAATTATTTTAGTCACTGTACTTTCCCCCTTCAACAATTTAGTCATCAAAAGCCAATCTTGACCTTCCTCTTGGACCTTGCTTCTTGCTTCCATTTTCCATTTTACATAATATCATTTGACCTATTTTTCCTTTACTCATCTTGAACTTTATTCCTTTTCCTCTCCCAATTGCTATACCTTCCTTTCTTACTTTATACCTAGGTCTATGTAGCTAGTGAGACCTTAAATTCTGTCTCAGTTTTTTCATCTGTAAAAAACTGAGTGTGGGGCAGGTAAGGGAAACAAAGTATATGCAGTTTGAAATGGTGATTATACCAATGATGAATTGTTTTTGGTTTTTTTTTTCCACCATAGGTGTATATATTATACTAGTGGACGAAATCATACTAAATCTTATTGTCCACACATTTGTAAAATGTATTTCTCAATATTGATTAAAGATATGGATTACATTAAATTCATTTAACCATGTTTGAGGAGAACAAGAATTGAATCCCCATTATTTCATGGGTTCAGTTTTCATGTCAGGATGATGGTCAATATAATACTCCCTTCATACATTTTTTTACTTCAAATAAAGTGCACGGATTTTAAAACAATATGGAAAGTTTATAACTTCATGTCATGCCTCAAATAACATATAACATATCAGAATGTTAGACTAAACCCCAAAAGCAAGTTGACTGATATCTTTGGAAGACTGAAGAGTAAACGCTTAGTATAAAGTAATAAGCAAATAACCCAAGTCCAATATTGATCATGCGTTGCTTGATGATGCTTGGTATAATAATGAAGGAATTACATTGCTTTCATCCCAAATGGGGTTGTGGCTCCTGCTGAAGTGATCATAGTAAGCAAATACTTAAAGAATCTATAATTTCTTTAGCATAGGGAATCTCCCTAGTATTAATATTGGAACTCCATCAACATAAAATTTAACCCTCTTAGTAGAAAACTCCTAGGATGCTGCCTAAGGTACAAAAAGTCCTTTTGTCCAGAGTTATACAGCTAATAGTTGACAGTTAGCATCGGATTCCAGGTCTTTTTGATCCCAAATGCAACATTTTACCATGCTTCCTTGAGAGTAAATATAGTAAATGAAGGAATACCTGCAACGTGCTCTAGAATAGCAACTGTAATTTGGAGGGCTTGCACGTTGTCTAAATATTCTTAAATTTAACCATTTATTGTCCAGTCTTATGATGTACTCCTTATGTTTCTCAAAATGTCCTACTCAACAATTAGAAGATCCATTCTGGTCGATGGTCACGGCAATGTATGATTAGTAATTTCAGGAGCCCAACTAGGATATGTATGGAGGTCAAACATGGGTACCATCCATGTGAAGATGCCAAGCATCACTACAGCAACACCTACAATATTAACGCCCAAACCAGCTTTAACCTTAAACAAAAATAAAATATAAAAGTTAATTCCTTGAAAGGTAAACCAAGATGATTTGAGTATCATTTTATGATTTTCTATATTGAGTGTGCACAGCCTTGAGGAGAAATGAGTCACTGTTCTTCAAATAAAAGACAGTCTCTTCCTCAGTGATACAGGATGTTCTAATCTGTTCTAAAGAAATCATCATGGAGTTGGAAGTGACCTGGAAATGATATCTGGCACTTTAGCTAAGTCATCTCTGAACCTTTCTTAAAGAAATTCAACAATCTTTCTTGGTAACTCATTCTAATGTTTTAGAGCTATTTCTATTAAGAATTTTTTCTTTTCCTTTAATATCCACATTTATAGTAAGTGTTTGTGGATTTTTGTTAATATATTTAATGGGATATAATTTAAAGACATAGCCAACCAAAGCTATGATATAATTAACTGTAATATAACTTGGTTCTATAGTATTTGATAAATGTTATTTAGGGAAAGATGGGGCTTCAATGTCCCTTTCTCCAGGCTTAGTAATGCCAATCCCATTTATCTTTTTAAATGACAGTTATATTTTTAATCTTTACATCATCTTTAAAACTTCACTAAAATGTTTATTTAGTGTCTCAAACCAGACATAGTAGGAATGTAACTATTATTTACTATTCAAACTTGCATCCCTCCCAAATGTCCCTACACATAATGCTCATTTTCAAAAATGTATAGGAGTAATATAGATCAAGGGCCAGCAAATTACTATGGAAGACTGTTTTTTACATTTCTTCAGCTGAGAATGGTTTTTCCATCTTTAAATACAACTTTAAAATACAAAATCCATTGAAACAAAGGGCTGGCCTGATTTGATCCTTGGATAATATTCTGTTGACCTCTGATATAGATGGTAATAAAATGGCTCTTTTACATTTGTGGTCCATTATGACATCTACATCAATTTATGGTACATAGGTACATAAGATATTTCCTGAATTGTACACCTGCAAATTTTCTTGTTTTTTTAAGCATAAAACTTTTTTTTTTAATGTTAGGCCATTCTGTCTTTTGCAAAATATGTACCTATTTCCTTTATAATCATTCATTGTTATTGGCCTAAGTGTCTGGATCATTGTGCCAACTCTTAGAATGAGAGCTTCAAGAGGCAAGAAAAATATTCTTCATTTTATTTACTCTGAAAACATGCAGAGCATCCGTTAATGAATATCGATTAACAGTATATATCCTTTACTTTTAAAAGTTCTCCATTTTTAAAAATTTAAGTGTCATTCCAGGTTTTATCAGCCATTCAGAGGATGTATCTAATACCTAATCAATAAATTCTATTCCAAATTCTATGAAATCATTTAAAATATTAAATAGCTGTAACTTGAGGTCTGAGGACTCAATAAAATAAGCTCTTCTCAGGCCATCACCTTTTAAAAAAAACAATCTAGTAGTTTTATCAACTAATAATGGAATAGGAATCACATTTCCCCTCCCCCCAAAAAAGAGAGAAATATAAACATCCCACTTGTAAGTCAAGATCTTATTCTTTCTAATCACTTACCATGTCAATGACTTTCAGATGGCCATAGGAAAAGATAATAGCATTAGGTGGATTTGAAATTGGTAAGAGGAATGCAAATGAAGTACTTAGAGTAGAAGGTATCAAAATATAGAGGGGGTTCACATGAATAGCTTCAGCCTATTGAATAAGAAAAATGAAGGGATATAAAGGACATATCTGAGACAAAACAATGAAGCAAAAAACTAAAATTAATAAATTCACCAAAATAATCTCTCCTGAAAGCAGGTTAAATATATATTTATAAAATAGTAAATGTACATTTTGTAGTTACACCTTTAAAAAATAAAAAAAAAAGATTTAATCTGTACAGAAGGTTCCTTCCTTTCTCAGTAAGAGTTTGGCCAATGCAAAAATAATTTCCCATCACATTTTGCTTAGTTTTTCATCCTTTTCTAGATCAGTGAGTCATTTTCTAACTTTTTCGGAAAATGGACTACTTGGGCACAGGACACAACTACTCTTCTTTGTCACTACAAAAAAAAATGATCACACAGTTGTGCCCCTTTGATGAGACAACATAGCAGTATCTCTTTGAATCTTGGAGGTGATGTTGTTCACTTGTTTCAGTTGTGTCTGACTCTCTGTGACCCCGTTTGGAGTTTTCTTGGCAAAGATAGTAGAGTGATTTGCCATTTCTTCTCTGGCTCATTTTGCAAATGAGGAAATTGAGGCAAACAGGGTTAAGTGACTTGCCTAGGGTCACACAGCTAGTAAGGCCAGATTTAAACTCAGAAAGATGAGTCTTCTTGACTCTAGGCCCAGGACTCTATCCACTGCACCACCTAGCTGCCCCATCATAACAATGAGATTATTTCAAATCAGAAACCAAAGTTGAGGTCACTTTCTAATTCATAAATAGGATGTATTACCAAAAGTTTTCCAGTCATTTGTTTCAAATTTAGACTACATTTTCCCTCAGCAATAGTGTTTTAAACGGTCATTTGGTTTATTGCACACACTGCTCCCCTCATTAAAAACCTATTTAACTCATTATGTACATTTTATTTGTATTGGTAATATTTTATTGGTAACCAGAACAAATTACTTAATAATTAATAAATTATTAATAAATTTTATTAATTTTAAATTTAATTTAAATTTTATTAATATTTTCCTATGGAAAAAAATGGGAGTAGAAACCTTACTGGGCTTCAGTTTCCTTATTTGTATAATGTGGGGATTGAACTGGATATTCTATGACATTCCTTACACATCTGAATCTGGTGATTATTTTTTAATCTCACCTCCCACCAATGTGTGGGAGTAGGGAGAAAGAAAGGTATAAAGATTAAATTCAATTAAATAAATCTTTAGTTAATGCCTACTATATGCAGGGTGCCAGTAACTTGTTCACTATACTTCCGTATCTTAATAAAGGAATGCATATTTTTAAATGAGTCATTCCTCAACTGTTCTAAACAAATGACAGTGGTCTCCTCCTCCCCCCATCCAATACTGATGAAGGCTCCAGGCCATGGCTTCCCTTATTTGTAAGGACAAGTGTTTGTAAGTCAAATGTTCATACACCAGGGACTGACTATAGAAGAATTGTCATGGCAATATATTTACCCATATTATTTTGTTCCCCATGTAACTCTCCCCTCCAGTTCTGAGAAGAAAATCAATAAAACTATTTTACTCACATAATTTTTCCCTGATTTGCATAGTAACATAGCAGCTAGCAGACACTGGTGGGCAGTTTTAAGAATACCAATCAGTTTTCACAACTAGAGGAAAAGAACTGCCCATGTAAAATGCTGTAACTCACTTGTCACACTAGGAAACATGTTTCACATAAAAATGAGTGCACTTTGTGCTAGACAAAGGGTTAAGTGAAAGTAAGTTGTACCTAGCTACATGTTGGGGAAGAAATGAGGAAGGGCAAGTGAGCATCTCACATCTGTTCCTAAGGTATTCACCCTTTCTTTCTTATGCCTTTCTTCCTTGTTTCTTTTCATCTTCCTATCATCCTTAGTATCTCCTCTGGACCAGCAGAAAACTCCACTGTTTTCTCTGGATCAAAGGTGCTAAAACTCTAAACACAAAATATATGCTCCTTTCATTTGTCAATCACTTTATATTCTCCTTCAGAGAAGAAGGGAGGGAGAGAGAAATGTGGATTAAGGTACATTTAAGTGAGAGATTTTAGTGTTAGATCTAAATTCCAATTAACCTAGTCACTGATTGCTAGATAACTTTTAGACTCTGATAAAAGCTCATGAAACCTCAAAGATTAAGATTTCTTATCGTAGCAATAAAACTAAAAACCAGGTATTCCCATAATCTCCCCCACTTCTTGTGGTGTACATCAAAATAACAGAGCATTATGTTATATGTGTGTGTTATATTAAACTACACATGTGTAATTTAGCAAATATATAGCATGTTTACATATGTGATAAATATATAATATGTTTAATAGATAAAAATAGTGTCATTACTGCTAAAGACTAGTGGACAGATCACCCAGAGTATCTAAGAGTACCACAATGGTTCCATACTATGAATTAATAAATGAATGAACCAGTGAAGGAACAAAAGAAAAAACATTTATAAAGGACTTACCATGTACCAACCTCTATAGTAAGCACTGAATAAAGATAAAAATTATGAAGACATACCAGCCTTCAAGGAACTTACATTCTAATATGTTGAAACAAAACACATGGGAGAGTAGTAACTAGGGAAGGGCATTTTGATTCAGAAACTTACAGGGATGTTGAACGGAGGCACAGGAGAGTGGACTGGCATCCACTTTCCAGTAGCAATGGCTACTTGCTTTGATTATATTCTTTTCTTTCACAAGGTCTTTCAATGTAAATCAAATACTCACCAATGGTGCTAGGATAGGTAGGAGAAGGGTGATGGTAGCTGGATTGCTGACTACTTCTGTTAAAGAAGTGACAAGCAAAGAAGATATAAGGATGATTAACCAAGTTGGTAATGAGCCCAGAGGTTTTAGTTGTTGGCCAATCCACAGAGATAATCCCGATTGCTACAAAACAAATAAAATTGTATTGTTAATATTTAGTCCTTATTAATAATTCCTCTCTATACATCCTTAGGAACTTACTGTCTATAAAAATAAGTCTATTTTTCCTATCTTGTAGTAACCTCCCAGAACACCTAGATCTGTGGAATAACCATAGTTCTCTGTGGTTTGAACCTTCTGAAGGAGAAAAAGGACAACTCATTGACTCTTATTCTAACTGTACCAGTAGGTTTGATTTTTTGTTTGTTTGTTTGTAAAAATAAGTCAGTTTGTGGAAGCAGTTTATGGAAGTAGATTTTGGATGCTACCCCAGACTATGGAAGATTAGGTTAAAGGAAGCAAAAGGGTAATAAAAAAGTTTCAAAAGCCATATAGTGGCAGTGGGTATTGAGGAGTGCCCATAGAGGCTGCTCTGGTCCAATACCAGGGCTGTGTAAGTAGAGAAATAATTATAATTTGGGAGGCCCTCTCTTAGAATCTGCAATCATATAAATTTCTTTTGGAAAGATTACATGGGCAAATTTCCTTCAAAGCTTGGTAAAAGGGCTATCCTAGAAGTGTGGAAATTTGGTTCTATCTTGGGATTCTTATACCAAACTAGAATCTCTAAGTCTGGCCAAGAGACAAAGTAAAGCTCACGAACCCATCCAGTCCCTTAGAGTTCCTCCCAGATTGAATGTTCTAGGTCTAGGTCAAACAGTCAGCTCATATGACTAGAATATGATTGAACCAGGCTCATCTCCAGTTTAAGAAATGAGGGAAGTTCACTACATCACATTTAGGATGATACCTCAATAGCTGGAGAGAGCACTAGAGGTCATCTAATCCAACCCCCTCATTTCACAAATGAGGAAACTGAGGCCTAGACAAGTTCAGTGACACACCCACACATACAGAGGAACTTTTAGGAATTTCAAAATCCAAATATGAGGATGCTGTGGAATTGGTACCCAGAAGAAAACTGCTCCTCGGCATAGACTACAAAGCAACATTTCTAATACCTGTACAAGTAGAAACTTTTCTTCCTGCTTGATCAATATCCAGTTACTCTATAGAGAAGCTAAAAAGTAAGTGGAAATCATATTGGCCCCTTATTGATTACCATGAGAATTGAACAATAGAATCGGTATTCTTAAGGGGTTTTAATTTATCCCCGAAGTAAAATAATACCATTTTGAACTTGGCTGTATAAAATGAATTTCATAATTTTGTATGCATTTATTCATTCTATTAGAGGGCTTTCTTTGATATGAGTGAAGGCTCCCTACCTTGAAAACAAACCTGCCTCAAGAGAAGGTCTCTTTTTATATCTTTTTTTCCTATGAACTGAGTATATTTTTCCTATGCCTTCACTATACTAATATTATTTCATGGAGTGAGACTTTTAATCTCAACTGCGTTATTTCCTTTTGTCATGCTGGAACACTGTAAAATAAATGTGTTATGCTTACAGTCTGTAAAAATCCTTGAACTCTGATCTCATCTGTGTTGTATACTAGGTATGTGGCTATTGAAATCTACATCATGAAAATGACAGGATGACCTTGACTGTGGTGAAAAATTGAGTCTGTGTGCTTTCTTTCTTTCTTTTTTTGGAAAGGCACAATTTGCCCAGAATCTTCTACAAAGTTTATTACCTCACAGCCGTCAGCCAGGGCAAACCCACCACCCACAAGAATAGTTATGTCCCAGGGCATGAATGACTGGAATTCTTTCCAAGTAATCAGCGGCGAGTAATCAAAAGCAACTAGAAAAAAAAAAGAATTTGAAGTTCAAATATTGTTTGAAAAATAACCACATGACATGACACTTAAAGGCAACCTTGTTTTCATCACTGGAGGAAGTCATAACAGCTTTTATCCAACAAATATAGAAGGTTCCTCTTCTATTTATAAAGAATACTCAAAAGGAAAGGTGATTTATATTTCTAGAGTAGGGAAAGGGCTTGGATTTGGAGCATGTTGCATGAATTGCGCTTAGTTAGGAAGCTGTATTCTAAAAGGTAAAAATGGCATAAGTTGGGGAGGGACACTGAAATCCCTTGAATGTTATTTCTGAAGAAATCCAATATCACCATGTATAATTAAATTCCAAAACTATACTGTAGGGTTTGTTATGCAACATTCCAATGAGTATTCTAAGCAAAATGACCTTGCTTAGGATGCTTCACATGTTAATAGCTAATTAACATTTGTATCTAAGGTTCTACTCTCTGTGTATTTTGTACATATCTATTGATATGCATGATGTCTTTCCCATTCAAATGTAAGCTGCTTAAAGGCAGGTACTTTTTTTTGTTTTGTTTTGTTTTTGCTTTTTGCTTTTTTTCCCCAGAGCTTAGCACAGCGCCTAGTACGTAATAATGACTGAATAATGTAGGAAATGTTCTGGTCTCTTCTGAAGAATAGCGTGGAAAGAGTCAGTGCCACAAGTGTCATATTTACCAGAATTCCAGTTAAAGGAAAGCATGGAGGAAAGAAAAAATTAATGCATTCTAGTTACGAGTCATCAGATAGGACAATAAGAATGTTTAGAAAACTGTTGGCATATAACATACATCTACTCTCTGATCCCTATTGCCTCAGTTAGTGTGTCAGACACTAGCTTCACTCAGCATAAAGTGGTATGCCTATTTGTCCATATGACTATAATGGCACAGGTGATCATGTAGGTAGGCACACATTTACCTTGTAACCAACATTGCTGCATTCTGATGAATAAGGAGGAACTTCTGACCAAAGAAGAAGGAATTGGTTGCTGAAACAAATGATATGCATTTTGGGAAGAAGCATCATGTCAGAAACCAAGGTAAATAAGGAGGTTGCTCAGGGAAGAATGTGATTGTTAAATTTCATATTTTAAATTACATCCTAGATTTTAGGAGAGAAAATTTCAAAACCATGAGAGTAAGGAATACATTGGATCCCATGGTCAAAAATTCTATGGGAGAAATCAATTCAAGGGGAAAAGAACACTCTAAAGAGAATAAAATTCTAATGAAATAAACACCAATGATTCCAATGAGTCAGAAGCAGAGGGTAGGGAAGGATTGTTTAAAGAATCGATTGTACGTGTTCAGGAACCTCGATGAACAATTTAAATTTTTAAAAGAAATGTATAGATGATGGGAACAACAGTAGGAAACTGAGGGTTAATACAAAGTAGTAGCATGATCCTGTAAGCACAAAGTCATGAATGTTAAAACCCAGGAAAAAAGTCCAAAGCTTGGGCATACTAAGGAAAAAAAAAAAAATAGTTAGGGATAGGACCATGACTCAAGATAAATGGAGCAATAATAGACAATGGAGTAAATACTCAGATGAGTTGAATATAAGATATGGAAATTTAATAGAGATAAATGTAAAGTCCTGTGTTTTGGTTCAAATATCAACTGATATGAGAAATATAGGAGATAGTTCATTTGGGGAAATGGCCAAAAGAAACATCAATATGCTAACCAGAGATGTGAATTGGTCCAACCATTCTGGATATTAATTAGGGATTTAACAGAAAAAAATGACTAAACTTTTCATATCCTTTGAGTAGAGTGGTGATTCTGTGAGTGGATAGAAACAACACTAAAGATATGTCTCTTTAGAGAAGAGATTAAAAGAGAAAAGAAACTAAAGAAATGATAAAATTTGGGTATTCTTTGCAAATGTGAAGTGAGATAGAGGAATTAGAGGTGCCATTGAGATAAGATTAAGAGTACATTTTAGATTTGTTTTGTTTGTTCCCTAGGAGGAAAAACTAGGAGCAAGGGGTCAGGTGTCAAAGGGGCAGGTTTTAGCATTAGGGGAAAGTTCATAAAAGCTGGATCTCTCCAAAATGTGGAATGTGCTCAGTGGGGAGGTAGCAAATCCCCATTCACTGGAAGCTTTCCAGTGGAAGCTCATTAACTATTTGTTGGGGATACTATAAAGGGCATTACTGTCCAATGATATGGTCCCTTTCCAAGTCTGGGAGACCTTTTTCCCTACAAGAAACCTGTACCTCAAGCATTTGTAAAAAGGATCTCATCCAAAAGTACAGATGACAGGACATTGGTTCCCCTGCAACCTGTGAGAATGATAATAACCTGGTTGTGGGGATGACTACAAGTTTAATATAATCACCTAGTTAAAAAATTTCCCATGAAAGATCTACTTTTCATTTCCCAAAGATAAAAGATTCTGGATCAGAGATGAGGACTGGCCACAGCAGGGGTGGGGAACCTGTAGCCCTCTAGGTCCTCAAGTGTGCCTCTTTGACTGAATCCAAACATGAAGTGTGTGAAGAGGCCACATGGGGTCTCGAGCCCGCAGGTTTCCCACTCCTGCGCCAAAGTGTTTGAGGCTGGATTGGAGAGGCTTTTCCAATAAGGAAGCACATCTTCCTTACCAACTCCCCCCCACCCCCGGGTATTCGCTTCACTTCCCATGAGAAAGGAGCCAGTTTGGTAGCCTTTGAAAGCACAGGAAATATCTGTGAGCCTGAGAAAGAAGACACTGCACTAGCTTTTGGAGGTTCCATCAACCTGATTGGGAACACCTGACCCAAAGAATTAACTCCAAGATAACTTGCCACATGGGGGGTGAATTATGACCTCTGTTTGGTAAATTAATGTTTAACAAGGGATCTAAGAAGTGAAAAGCTAACAAAATCACCATGTTTGCCCTTCCCCCATCACCTGCCATAGCATCAGAGGAGTGAAATGTGTATATCTTTGGCCTTGGTAGGCCTGCTTCTTCCTGACTCCTCTACTTAATAGTAGATCTGAATTTCTCCTTCGTCCACAGTTCTTACAAGTACTCTGACCGGTGACTTGCTGGCCACCACCAGGATGACAAAAAGCTTTTAGACTATGCCTCAAAACTGAAATTTTCATCTCTGCTGAAGATCCCCCTGTTTATACTAGTCCTGGAGTCCTTATTACCCAACCACTCATTCAACAGATGCCTAGAGTGCACTTTTTGGCAACCTATGGCAGCCAGGGAACTACTTATTTGTAGGACTGAAATATCAAGATTAAAAAGAATTTTATACACACACACATGTATATACATATATATATGTATATATATATGTACATATATATGTGTGTGTGTGTGTGTGTGTGTGTGTGTATATATATATATATATGTATATACGTGTGTGTATGCATATATGCAATGACTGTCTTAAAAAAATACCTTTCAGTGGAACTGAACTATGAGTAATCAGTCTTGATCTCAGATAAGAGATGATGAAATGTGTCTCCCTCCTTTTAGCGAAGTGGGTGACTACTGTTTTGGAACTTTGAATGTCCTGTCAGGTGCAGCTACTGTGGAAACCAGTTTGACTTGATTGTTCTTCTTTGATGCATAGAAGGGTTCAAGTGTTCAATGTGTGTGGTAGAAAGTTGGCAGGGGAGAGAGGATTGACTGGTAGAAATTACTGATATAAAAGCAAATGCATAAATTTTTTAAAAATATTTGAGCAGTATTTGTGCACATGTAAAAATGTGATACTAAAGAGGTATAGGTATATAGGTGTGTATATACATATATGTATATGCATATTTGTATATATATATGTCTATATACACATATTTCTAATTTGAAAAAAGAACTACTCCTTCTTCTCCCTAAACTCCAATGCATGCCCCTCCTCCATATGCCTATAGTTTTTTAATATTTAAATATTTACCTTGGTTTCTGTTATTTTTCCTTCATATACATGTGTATATGTACACATAGATATACATTTATATACACTTCACCTTTGTGTGCCTTCTGAGACTGTTGGGCCTACCTATTTTTATTCTTTTGACAAGATGGATTAGATTATCCATAAACATGACACTGATATAATTCAGAATTTAAATAATACTCAACTGATTTCTCCATTAGGTGCAGTTTTAGTCAATTTCTTGGCTGGAATCAAGAAGAAAAGGATGCCTATGGATAAGGCAACAGTTGAATCTGTAGCAAAGCCTGAATACCTAAGAGAAAGTAATTAACGTATTTATTAAACACAGCATCCTAAATTTATAGGAACCAAATACCAAACGAATTATCCTCTAAGTAACTGTGAAGCTATTTGTGACTTACTTTATGAACCCTGCCATAAAAATCATTTGTGTCCCACCAAATCATTTGCATACAACTGGGCACCCCAAAGTCTCAGAATTACTGCTTAATGTTAGTGTACCAGTTTTTGTCGGAGTCAGGACACACTGGATTCAAACTTTGCTTCTGAAACATTGTAGCTGTGTGACCAATGACATGACTTTTAACTTTTCAGTCTAAAACAAATGACCATCCTGTATCAGTAAAGGGAGTTTCTACACTGAAAGTTCCCTGCATTGATGAAATCAATGGTCTAGACTAACCCCTAACCCCCAAATCAGCTTGTTTGTGTGTGTTCTGGAGTACTACGTCAAAGTGGATAACTTTGTGGATCTCTGGGAAAGTTGGTGTGAAAAGACATGTGTAGGAGTAGGGTGTCTGGGGCAGGCATCTGCCTACAGTTCTTAGTTATGTCCCAAAATTCCCTGTCTATTTAAATAGTCAATATTTTGATGATCCAGTGATGTGTGTAGCATGACGGTGCAAAATCCATCCCGTAGATCTATTTGCCATTCCACACCAAATGTATTAAATTCAGTGAATTAGGACCATGATGTTAGGGAGTATAAACACTGTATTTTAGTGCCTGTGTATAAGGAAAAATAGCTGGATACAACAGAGTGTGAAGCCATAATTGGTGTACTGTCCAACAGTTAGAAGCTTGTTGGTAGATTTGTGGGGATGTGAAAAGGGTAAATAATGGGGCCAACATGCTCTGCTGGTGCTTTCAGCTGAGATTAGTTTTAGCTTTGGCTCTGGTCTCTTCTCCCACCCTATCCCTTCCATGTAGCTATATTGCCAAATCAGGGGAGAGTAATTCAGAGCCCAGAGGAAGGGAAATCTGAATGACACAGTTCATAACCCATCCATACTCTCCTGTACCCAGTCTGTAGGCAAGCACATTAGGGACAAACAGTGGTACGCTTATAAGGGTAAGTGGGCTCATGGCAAATTTCAGTCTTGAATTACATAGCCGAATAGTTTCTCCTTTGAATTATTACTATCTTTTCTTAATTATGGTGTCAGCAGATTGAAGTTGGAGCAAGTGTAGACAAGGCCTGGCAACCTGTTTTATAACCATCACCTGCCTTCATGCCAGACTCCAGTGGTAGCAAAATATGAACATTTTTAGAGGCACTGAAAATAACCTCCTCTCCAAAGTAGATGTCTAGTTTTATGGGGGCCATAGTTTAATCGTTTCAACTGGTGACTGGCTTAATTGCTTTTGGTCTCAGTTGGTGATTTCAACAGTATGGGGAGTTCTAGTAACTTGGATATCAAAAAGTTTAGTGAGTTAGAAGCAAAATTTGAACCAGATGTTTCTAACTCAAAGGCTGATATTCTAAGCACTTTATACTCTCAGTTGCTATTAACTCATAGAAATTCATTTTGCCCTATAAAAAAAAAGGCACTGGATTTGAAGTTAGAGGACATAGATTCAAGTTTACCTATTACTTAATACTTGTGTGACTATGCTTAAGTCATTTAATCTCCCTCAATCTCAGCTCTTTGGTGAAATGAAGGGATAGTTCTAGATGGCCTCTGAGGATCTTTCAAGCTCTGAATCTATGATTCTATGAAATACTATTTTAAATATAAACTATACGGGTGATTTTACATGGCTGTAGCAGAAATGAAGGAGAAGGACATTATGTACAATGGAAAGACCACTGTGTCTAGAGTCAAATGAACCTGGGTTCAAATCCTGTCTCTGACACTACTTATATAACCTTGGGAAAAATCACAACCTCCCTTAGACTAACTTTCCCCATCTATAAAATGAAGAGGTTGGACTAGATACATCTGTGGCCCTTTCTAGCTCTACATGATACTCTTAAGAAAGCAGATCCCAAAATAGATCTACCTTTAGAGCCATTTGGCAGTGCCAACAGCATGGCAATCTCCAAAGACCTTCAACTCTTTGAAAACCAGAAAGCCACATAGTGGAAAGTCACGTGTATAAGCGTAGGTCCCAACATCAACACCTCTCCATGATGCTACCTTTAGAAGTCTGTGACAACATAAACATGAAGTGTGTATCTAATTACATATAGGTTAGGGAAACAGTATGGCCAACTTTCAAGTCAGGAGGACCTGGGTTCAAGTCTTGCGTATGGTACATATTAACCCAGTGACCAAGAGTAAATTGCATAACTGCTTAATGCCCTGGACAACTCTCTAAGACTGCAATTTGCCAGTTAAGGGAGGTTACATACTGAGAGTTGCCTACACAAATGAAATCATAGGCCCAAACCATATACGTGTGTGTGTGTGTGTGTGCATGCATATACATAGGGAGGGTGAGGGAAAGAAATGGAAGAGATATTATTTCACTGTCCCTTAACATGGCAATCCTCAGTACCTATTTTATCATCTAGCTGAAAATCGTAATCATCCAGATAAAGCATTTTCTTTTTTACTGTAATACATTTTTGAAAACGAGTCTGACTTACTTGAAAACAAATTTATTTTCTTTACTGGCCAAGCAAAAAGTCATCATGGAGTGAGTCACTCTATTGAAGTCACCAGTATCTACAGAAATAGTGGTGCTGGGTTTCTTTTATTTCAATTGTAATTGCTGGTTCTGTATTTTGCCAAGATAGACTAGGTTTCCCCATAACCTCATTTCGTTTAATATGAAGTGACACATTGAGTTCTATCCAGGTCCACACAGATGGGATGGAAACACTAGGAGGTACCCAATAAGACACAGTATTTGAATTCTGGATAACCTATGAATAGCTCCGAACTCTATGTAGAGAAGTTATGTCATTTTTTAATAATCATATATAATGAAATTACCTTATTTTATAATATGTTTATATTCATGTGTATATATGTATATATAAAGCTATCATTATATTTCCTATCACTATCATATAGAGAGGATTGTTTTAATATAGCACAAATAGACATCAAACCCTATGAGGTTTGCAGAAGTTTATTTGAAACACCAAATTGATTTCGGCTCATCTTCATTTACAAATTATTTTGTATTGTTGACCTTTTCTCCCTTCCATGTCTCCATCTCATATCGTTGTCCTAGGTCAATAGTCTTAACACATGGATCAATAAGCAATACCCTGTGGTCCCAATCCAGCCTGCCATTTGTTTTTGAACAGCCCACACATATGGGCCATTGTTTGCCAACCCCTGGTCTGAGACTAGATCATATTCTGACACAGAATCAGTAAACTATTTGAATCCCAAGCTCCAACACTAACTACCTGTATGGTATTAAGTAAGTTACTTCCCCTCTCTGAGAATCTATTGCTTTCTCTTTAATATGGGAATCCTAGGATCATTAATGTAAAAGGTAAAGGGACTATAGGGGTTTAAATCCTTCAATTTAAAGATTAAAGACACTGCAGTCTAGAGATCAAATGATTTGTGTAAGGTCATAAACTAAGTTGTAGAGCAAAGGTTCCAGTCTAGATTCTGAATCTAAATCCAACATTTCTGCTGTACCATCCTACTATAAAAAAAAAAAAAGAGGAAGAGGAGGGAAGAAAAAGTGATGGACTGACATTCACATAGAAAAGGTTTGCAAGCACTAGATGTAAATTCTTATTTGATCATCACAACTACCCTGTGAAGTCATACTTAAACGGATTTATGATCTCATTAACGTAGGTATTCCCTTTTATTAAGCAAATTATAACACACCTATGCCTGTGTGACATCTGTACATGAAACTTGAACTCTCTGAACCTCAGCTTTTCAACTATAAAATGTCATTCTTTGCACCTATGCTACTTAACATTGTGCCTGGCTCATAGCAGCACTTCAGTAAATGCTTTTTGGCTTATTGATAAGTAATCTTGTATTTTGAACCGATCAGTAAGATTTGTGCTGTAAGTGAAGTTTAGATTAGGTGATCTCCAAGGTTCCTTTGAACTCTGAGATTCCAGTTCTTTCATAGGAACTAAAAATCACAAAAAGTTTCGCTAAATTCATGCATGTGTATTTCTAACAGGTTATCAAGGTGCCTTTAAAAGAATTTGGAGTAGAACTCAGAATATTAGAGCTACAAGGCACCTTGGAGAACAACTATCCCAATACACTCTCATTTTGTAGATAAGTAAGGCTCCTTCAGATAGAGAGTGAGTAAATGCCAGAACCAGGACAGGAATCCAGATCCTCCACCTCCATAAGCACCTCTTTTCATTATCCAATGATCTTTTTTTGATTAGAGATGTCAGCACTAGTGAAGTGAAGAGGAATTAAGAGCTGGATTCTAGTCCAGGTTCTTGAGAGAAACATCAATGGCAAGTCAAAAAAGACAATTTGGCAAAACATGGCACTTACTGGGAAAAAAGTGAGGACCAACCGGGAACAAAACCAGGATCTCGGCTAAACCATAACAGGGCCATTATGATGAAGAGGATCAAGGTTACAATTTCTTGAAACCTGTTGATAAAGTCCAATATAATCAGCACTTATTTGGCTTACTTGTAACATGTACACACTGCTCCTGAGTTATCATCAGGTTTTGTGGTATTCTCAAAAAAAGTTAAAAACACTGGAAGAGAGGGCTTTTGTTGTTATTCATCAACCTAGTTAAACTCTAGAAATGAAAACCCCATAAGGGCACAGACTTTGTCTGAAAATGCTCCCTCATAGTAAGTGCTTAATAAATAGTTGTTGAAATGATCAGGGTCTGCGTACCTAAGTCAGCACATTGTCAGTTCACCTTTTAGTTAAGATCTATAATTTCACTGGTGTCAGGAATTCCTGAGTAGCTACACCCTCTATCAGAGCTGACTTGAAACTTTGCTATAGTTGTCTTTTCAGTGGTTCTCAAAGTGTGGTCCAGGGACCTCTTGAGGTTCCCTTTCTGGGGATCTTTGAGGTAAAAACTATCTTCCTAACAATACTAACATGTTTTAATTTCTAACATGGTGGTTTTGTTAAGTCATTTTCAGTTGTGTCCAACTCTTTGTGACCCTTTTTTGGGGGTTTTCTTGGCAAAGATACTGAAGTGGTTTGCCATTTCCTTCTCCAGCTAATTTTATAGATGAGGAAACTGAGGCAAACAGGACTAAGTAACTTGCCCTAGGGTCACAGAGCTGGTAAGTGTCTGAGGCCAGATTTGAACTCAGGAAGATGAGTCTTCCTGACTCTAGGCCTGGCTCTCTAACCACTGCACCACTTAGCTGCTTTCTAATATGGTAAATATCTATGTCTATATATCTATATCTATAGACAAATCTAGATATATAGATACATAACCCCACATAAAACAAGAGTTTTAGAGGGCAGGAACCTCAATAACTTTAAAGAATGTAAATGGATCCTGAGACAAACAAGTTAGAGAACCACTTTGCTAACATAGTCTTAGAGAGCTGCGTGAGTCACTGAGAGGTTATGATTTGCCCAAGTCTTCATGATTCGAAGGCCATTCTTCCACCCAAGTTTTCATCCTTAGCTTTATTCTATCGTGGACTCTTTGTTATTCTAGTGAAGCCTATGGACTCCTCAGAATGGTGTTTTAAATTATGTAAAATAAAATACTTCAGACAAAAAGTAAACCGATTATATCGAAATAGAATTTGTTTTATAAAAGTTTGCAGACCCCTGGTTAAGAGAGGTTTTCTATATGCCTCTTTTAAGTGCATATAGAAATACATCCTTGCAGGCATACATACACACCATGAGTTTCTTTTCTTTCCTGCTACATAAGCAATAACACATCTTACCTCATTGGCCCAAGTTTGTGGTACTCTTCCTTAATAACATTAGCACAGGCTTGTTCTTTCACTGTTTTGGTCTTGCCACACTTGAACATTTCTTTTAAACTGGAATTAAAGAATTATTTTTTAAAGCACCAACAAAACAAGGACAGGGTTCGTTTGCCCGTACCTCTCTCATCTGAAAACAACTGCATGAGCTTTGTAAAATAAGACCTGACTTCTCTGTTACTGATAGAAGAAAGTCCATGTCGTCCCCACTAAATCACCCCTCCACTGACCTCTCATCTATCTACAAGGCCCACTTCCAATCCTAGCTCCTCTGTGAAGCCTTCCTTGATCACTGTGAAACATTTTCTTTCTTAATGAATTTTTTTGGACAATAAGCACCTTGTTCTATACTTTCTAGTTTTCTAATTTGGTATTTTATTGTGGATTGCTTGTCCCTAATTGCTTCCTGTGTACATATGTCTTACCACTGAAGCATGACTGTAAAGTCCTCAAGGGCAGGGATTTCTTCGTAAACTTTTTATTCCCTAGACCATATTACTTGACATGATGCTGCAATGTATCTAGAGGGGACAGTCCATTGTTTGATTTATTGTTCCCTAGACCAGATAGAAGGGAGGGAAATAAGCATTTATATAGCACCTATTACAAGTCAGGCACTGTGCTAAGTGTTTTACAAATATTATCTCATTTGATCCTCACAACAACCCTGAAAAGTAGGTACTGTTATTATCCCTATTTTATAGCTGAGGAAACTGAGGCAAGCAGCCATTAAGTGACTAGCCTAGAGTCATACAGCTACTAAGTATCTGAGGTTGGATTTGGTCTATCAGGCATTCTTGACCCTAGACCACCTAGCTGGACCTTAACATGATGATACAAAGTACACAGATGGCATAGGCCATACTTATTTGATAAATACAACAGCAATCGTGCTGAATTAACCAGTCCACATTCTACTACAGAGTTGTTCTGCTCCACCAACCTTGTCCAAAACATGGTAAACTCTCAAATCCAGTGAATATGCCCCCAGAGCATCAACACAAATTAAAGTTTCATCCCATAAGCTAGTCAGGAAAAAAGGTGTATCCTAACAGATAAAGTTCGACCCTGATTAACCTCAAAAGCAACACCACTACTAGGTCTGTACACCAAAATTCAAAATCAAACAAAGAACAGAAGAATCTCTATGAACAAAAATACTTACAGCAGCTCTTTTCATGGTAGTCCACAATGGGAAACTAAGGAAGAATAATCTAATTTGGGAATGGCTAAACCATTGGACTTTGGGTGCAGCCTTTTGACTGAGTCCAAGTTTTACAGCACAAATCCTTTTATTAAGGGGATTTGTTCTGAAGTTTGGATTCAGTCAAAGGGCCTCACTTGAGACCTAGAGGGCCACATGTGACTTTGAGGCCGCAGGTTCCCCACCCCTGGGCTTAACAAATTGTAGTCTATGGATTTAATGAAACCTTGTTGTGCTATAAGCAATGATGAAATGGACAAGTTGAGGGGAAAGTGGTAAGAACTTTTGTGAAGTGATGCAGAGCAAACATAACTAGGAGAACAATTTACACAATGATAACAATATTATGGAGAAAAGCAATTTTGAAAAACTCCAGAACTGTGATCAACACAATGATAAAGCACAAATCCAAAAGAATGGAGATGAAATATACCACTCATCTTCCAACAGAGAAGTGATGAACTTAACATAGAAAAAGAGACATACATTTTCAGACGTGGCTAATGTGGGAATTTATTTTGATGGATTACGTAGATTAGTATTGAAGAATTTACTTTACAGGGTTTAAAAAATTAATTGGGTGGGTGTAGTGGAAATAATTGATTAATAAAAATACTTGCTAGTTGAAGAAAAGGTTTGAAATTACTGTACAAAAATAAAAAGTGTTCCTATTGTATTTTATCTGAAAACACCCCATCCTATGAGGTCTCAATCACAGTATCTCTTGGTCTTAGCTCCTACCCATTTTGTCCCTAATAATAATGTGTCCTATGGGGCAAGGTGATTGGTGAGGCAATGATCAGAAGACTAGGGAGTAAAGAGATCACTTACTCTACACTCCTTCCAATTTCCAACATATTACCCCTTCCAAAAAACAAAAAAAGAGTCTTTAAACCACAATTAGGGGGCATAATTAACTATGGAGTTGCTTTTGATTAAAAACCATTTAGGAGATGTTGAATTTTTATTATTATAAATAATGCAAGTAATATATAGCATGTCATCATGAAGATGAGCCTGTCACGTGGCACAACTGAGAGATAATCAATGAATGGCCATTGTATTCTGTTGGTATTCACACGATACCGAGAGACCTAGAAGAAGGCCCCTTGGCAACTTGGATGAACCACCCTGTGGAGGATTTATGGGAGGAACTGGAGAAAGGTTGTGCAGGATAAACAGATATGAATGGATTTGTATCATTGCACAGAGTACCTATGTCTACTAAATCACAAATGTATTAAAAGAGTGAAGTTAAATCAGTAACAAAAAATTGTATGTTGTCATATGACAAATACTAATATTACTAGAAAACAATCCATAGACCACTTGAAAAGACAACTTATGATAAACCTCACTTTGATATTCACATCTCTGTAGGGAAAATAAAGCTAAAAAACAACAAAGCATTCTTCCTGTGAACAGTTATCCAAATATGAGACTGAGCATGAACCTTGTTGCTTTATTCTGGGGCAACACAGAGTTAAGTCAAAAACCAGGTTGGCTCTCCTGAAAATGAAGGTTAATGCCTTCACAAAGGAACTGATGAAGCAAATGACAATACATCAGGCTCTCCATTTAAATAACTTCAGTGACACTGATGAATGAGATTCCCTTCCCAAATATGTTTGGGTCATTTATAATGGGTGAGTTAACTATGTTAACAGCCAACCCACTAATCAGGATGTATGGTACCTTGCCAAAAGAGCAGCTTATCATTTCTGTTTTTCGATCTTTTGCCTCTGGAGGTGAGTACCCTGCCAGGCTGAAAAGGACACTGAAAAATTAGCTTAAGAATGAAACTGTGCAGCATCTAACCAATAGTGGACAGTGAGGGGAACTATTTAAACATGCCACTGATCATGATTTATGGACTTTAATTTATGTGCTTCATAGGACATTTTTTTACTCCATAACAGTGAACATGTTTCAATACATCTGCTCTTTAGCTCTTCTTCATTTCCCCTCCTAGCACTACGTTATTTTTAAATGACAACAATTGCATTCATATTTTGTAAAGTTGTCGATTGCCATACCAAACATATGAAACTATTGTGGCTCATAGGTGAGATACATTCACTCCTGAATTAGGATTCTTATTCCATCTACCTCTTATAACACTTACTCTGAAATTATATAGGCTCACCAAAGAACCAGATTTCCAATAGAGCCATTTAGTATGTAGATGTCCTCTCCCTGCTGTTGCTCACCTACTGATCTCAGTGACATGCCACACATTTGCTTCCTTGGGGGAGGTTGCTACATACTGTGTACACAATCTGGACAAATACATTTTTAATTTTTCCAGCGCTATCCCCCATCCTCTGATAGAAATTGGCAGCTCCGGAAAGAACCCAGGAAGGGGAGGAGGGAAAGAAGAATGTCAGCAGGCAGGCAAGCCATGAAAATCTGGGCAAGGGGCTGCCTTGTGCCAAGGCCTTTGTGAACACAACACACCAAACCTGTTTGCAAAAAATATTGCTACACACCAATGGGCAGCCCCTACAATCAAGTTCCTACACTTCTGGTTTAGGGTATCATATGCCATTTTATCGATGAGCCTTGAAATAATTTGAATATAATACTATCCTCAAAATAATTTTAAATGTTAATTCACTTAAAATAATTTATGAAAGTGTAGGATGGTTATTTTTTTTTTCTTTTACTAAAAATATGTTTACAACTTAGGTCTTTCTGAAAAAAGATTCCTCATTATATATTAAACAGGAAAAACTCTGATCCATTTAATAGAGCTTGAAGTTCTCCCTATGTTAAACTCAGTGTGTTTGATGTTATATTGGGTTCCTTTAAAAATCTTTTTTCCCCAGGAATTATGGAATGGCTTATCTTGGGAAGTAGTGAGCTCCCCACTCAATGGAAGTGAGGAAGTCTTCAAGCAAAAGTGATCACTTATTAAGTATGTTGTTGAGGGGATTTTTGCTTAAATATAGGTGGAGCCAAACAGCCTGGAGGTCCCTTAAAACTGTATCATGCTGTGACTCTTATCATAATTAGCCATCCTACCTTATTCATAAGTAATATATATTCAGTTCTTCTTATATTGAAATGATATGCCAAGTGGGAGGCTGACACAGCATACATAGCATATTTCCTACCTAATTTTCCAGAAACATAATATATGACATATTATTAAATTAATTTCACATATAACAAACAGAATTAAAAATTCTCTTAACTTTTTGAATTCACATATAACAAACAGAATTAAAAATTCTCTTAACTTTTTGAAATGACACTATGTCTAGTTTCATAATGTCAAGACAAAGTAGATGTATGCTTAAACCTCACTATAATAAATGGTAATGCTATGAGACTGCTTTATAGAAAAGAACAGCATATAAAGAGGGTATTTGGTTATTTTGATAAAAAAAATATTTTTTAAGATGAGGTCCAAGATTAACTGTACTTAGACCAAAATGCACTGTATAGTAAATAGTGTTAATGCAAGATTCCTGTGTATGTTTACGGTGTACATGCTTTGTAGGTGATTCATTCACTTTAGTTATGCCATAAATAGCAAATGTTAACTTACTTGAAACCAAGGAAAAACCACTGAAGCCAGATCCAGGTCAAGATTAGAAGAACAATTGCAACAGGAAAGGAAAGCAAAAACCAAGATCCAAAATTGATGCACTGACATTCTGGGTAGCGTCTGGGGGGAAAAAAGGCATATGCAAGATTAACATCATAAGAGAAACAAATGTGAAATCTCAAGGATTAATACCAGCGAACAGCTGGTCTACTATTTTCTCCTTTGTTGATAGCCAAGGGAAGCCCTTTTGTCCCTTAGACTACCACTGAGAATAGCCAGACACAAAATTATTGCTATGCCCCAGTAAAATTGGGTTTTTATAGGATTTGATTTTTGTATCTGTACCGAAGATTGTGAGAACAGCTCCCATAGTATATGCTTGGAACTGGAGATGAATGAGTGGAGGAAATAAAACAGTAAGAGGAGATTTGAGGAGCTACTTATACAGGATGCCTGTCCTCATTAGACAACTAACATCTAGTTAAACTTTAGCTACAAACAGATCCTGGGGAGTTTTATTCATATTATCCATTATCCCTTCTTTTATCCCCTTTGTCCTCTTCCTTTCTCTTCACTTGTCCATAGTAGCAACTTCCACTGTCCTGTCAAGCAAAAGTCAAACTCTTTCTTTTATTTCTCTCCAGAATAACTGGAGAAGAGAACACAGAAATTATATATACATGTCAGTAGATAAACAGATATGCTTATACATATATATGTGTATATATATATATATATATATATACACGCACACATATATATTTATGTATACATATGTATATATAATACACATATATACAAATATACACACATATGCCTGTGTGTGTGCATATGTATTTATTCAGTTGTTTTTCAGTTATGTCTGACTCTTTCTTTATGACTCCATCTGGGGTTTTCTTGAAAAAGATACTAGAGTAGTTTTGACATTTCCTTCTCCAGCTCATTTTACAAATAAGGAACTGAGGCTAGTACGGTTAAGTGACTTGCCCAGGAGCACAGTCTGAGGCCAGACTGGAACTCAAGAAGATGAGTCTTACCTGACCCCAAGCCCAGAACTCTATCCATTGTGCTACCTAGCTGCCCAATGTATCTGTATATGCCAATATATACATGCATACATACACACATATGAATACACACATGTGAACACATACCTATACAGGGATACATCTATGCACACTCATGTATAGATACTTATGAAAACACATGTATGCATATCAAAATATATATATACAAGCATGCACGCATGTATAATTTCTGCATTTCACTGGTAACTTCATATCCATTGTCTCAAAGAAAAGATTCATAACAATAAATATAACTTCCTATTATTACTCTGTTTTATAGAGCTAGGAAGATAAGTGTTAGGATATCTGTAAAATTCATCTTTTTATGAAGCCTTTTAACTATAAATTAAAGAACCTAAAACTTTATTTAGATCTAATATCTCTTCATCTCTTGTGGGCTGGTCCCCACATAGTACAAAAAACTTGAGACCTAAAGATAAGGAATTAGGAACTCTAGATTCCTACTTTTTCCAGCTGTTTTCTATGCATTTATGAGAAAGTCATTTATCTCTGGAATCAAGACTTCTCATTAAAAAATGATTAGAGAAGTCAGGTACCAAGATGGTAGATTGGAGGCAAACCAGCTGAATTCTCTAAACATTTCCCTCCAAACAACTTCAATTGTTTTAAATGTTGGAGTTGGAGTTAAATGTTGGAGTAGCAATAATAACAAAAGGTCAGGGTGAAACATTTTTCTAGCCTACAAAAACTTAGGTCAGCAAGAGAAGTTTTTGACACCAGGATGGAAGCCTGTTTGGAGGACACATGTGGAAGCATCAACAATGACTGCAGCAGCAGCTTTAGGAGCTCTTGGCCTAGAGATGGCAAAGGAGTTGGCCAACTGGTCAGAAAGGGATTACAGGACACCCTTTGTTGGCACTAGTTACATCTGGCACTTATTGGCAACTCTACTGCCCACATTCAGTTCTGGGTCACAGTTCCATGACAGAGAAGAACACTGGGGGGTCAGTCACAAGGGAGCAGAGGCCCTGGTCACAGTTCCAAGGCAAAGAGAATGCTAGCACTTGTGACTGCAGGGGACCAGAGGCCCTTCCTGGGTAAAGACTAGAATGCAGATCAAGAGAGCAGTGACCATACCTCTCCCAGATTGACATCACACTGGAAGCACCAAAAACTTGCAGACCCTCAGAACTATCTCTGAAAACAGCAGCAAGAAAAAGCCTGAAACTTGGCACAGTGCCTCCTAATGCCAAGTGAGAAGATCCCTTTAACATAAAGTTCATAGTGAAGAAATAGACTGAGAAAATGAGTAAACAAAAACAACAAAAGAATTTGACAGTAAAAAGCTGTCAGGGAAGACCAAGACATAAACTCAGAAGAAGACAACAATGCAAAAAAAATGGCTACAAAAAAGCCTCATAGAAAAATGCTGATTGGACCCAAGGCCAACAAGAATTCCTGGAAGAGTTAAAGAAAGAGATAGGAGTGGTAGAAGAAAAATTGGGAAAAGAAATGAGTAATGCAAGAAAATTGTAAAAAGATAATTAACAGCTTAGGAAAAGAGGCAAAAAAATACTGAAGAAAATAACACCTAAAAAACAGAATTGACCTAATGCTAAAAGAGACTCAAAAATTCACTAGAGAAAAAAATTCCTTAAAAAACAAAATTGGCAAATGGGAAGAGACTTACAAAACTCACTGAAGAAAATAATTCCTTGGAGCAGCTAGGTGGAGCAGTGGATAGAGCACCAACCCTGGAGTCAGGAGGACCTGAGTTCAAATCCAGCTAAGACACTTGGCACTTACTAGCTATGTGACCCTGGGCAAGTCTTGTAACCCCATTGCCTAGCCAAAAATAAAAAAAAAAAAACAGAAAATAATTCCTTAAAAATTAGAATTGGACAAGTGGAAGCTAATGACTCCATAAGACATCAAGAAACAATAAAACAAAGTAAAAAATGAGAAAAAAAACAAAAATAAAATATTTCATTAGAAAAACAATTGACTTTGAAAATAGATAAAAGAGATAATTTAAGAATTATTGGATTTCCTGAAAGCCGGGATCAAAGAAAGAGCCTAGACATCATATTTCAAGACATTGCCCTGGTAAAATAGAAATTGAAAGAATCCACTGATCACCTCCTGAAAAAGATCCCAAAATGAAAACTCAGAGGAATATTATAGTCAAACTCCTGAGATCTCAGGTCAAAAAGAAACTATTGTAAGTATCCAGAAAGAAACAATTCAAATATTGTGGAGCCACAGTCAGGATCACAAAAGATTTCATGGCTTCTATATTAAGAGAGTAGAGAGCTTTGGAATATGATATTCTGGAAGACAAAGTAGCTAAGATTACAATCAGGCAAAACCTAGCCAGAAAAAACTAAAACTAAGTATAATCCTTCAGGGGGAGAAATGAATATTTAATGAAATAGAGGACTTCTAAGAATTCCTGATGAAAGGACTAAAGTTGAATAGAAAATGTGATATTTAAACACAAAACTCAAGAGAAGCATAAGAAGGTAAACATAAAAGAATAATCATAGGGGTCTCATTGTTAGGGCAGTTAAAAAGAGTTTACATAGACAGGGGGCATAGGTGTGAATCAGTTATGTCAGAATGATCTCCAAAAAATGAAGGAATGAAAAAGAGGGATGTACTGGGAGAAGGGGGAAGGGAGAGGTAGGATGGGGAAATTTTTCTCGCATAAAAGAGGCATACAAAACAGAGCTTTTATAGTGGAAGGGAAAATGGAGGTGAGGGGTAGAGGGTAATGCTTGAAACTCACTCTCATTGGAATTGGCTCAAAGAGGGAAGAATATTTAAATACACTCTGGTAAATATAGAAATGTAATTTACCCAACTGGGAAATGGGAGGAGAAGGGAATAAGAGGGGGGAGTGGTAAAGGGGAGGACAGATTAAGGGAAGGAATGGCTAGAAGCAAAATAGACTTTTGAGAAGGGACAAGATAAAAAGAGACAAAGAAGAAAATGGGATGGAGGGAAATACACAGTTACTAATCATAACTGTGAATGTGAATGGGATGAGCTCACTCATAAAACAGAAGTGGATAGCAGAATGGATTAGAAATCAGAATCCAACGATATTTTGTTTGCAAGAGGAACACTTGAACCAGAAAGACATACATAGAGTTAAAATAAAGAGCTGGAGCAGAATCTGATATTTATTAGAATCAAATATTTGACTTCAGCTAAACTTTAAAAAAGGCAGGACTAATAATCATGATCTCAGACAAAGCAAATGCAAAAGTAGACCTAATTAAAAGGGATACTTAGGGAAACTGCATTTTGCTAAAAGGTACCATAGACAATGAAGTACTATCAAAATTTTTACAGCAAGTTTTTCTGATAAAGGTCTCATTTCTCAAATATGTACTGACTATAGAACTGAGTCAAACCTATAAAAATAGAAGCCCAATTGACAAATGGTCAAAGGATATAAACAGTCAGTTTTCAGAAGAAATCAATGTTATCTATAGTTGCATGAACCAATCCTCTAAATCACTATTGGTTAGAGAAAGGCAAATTAAAACAGCTATGAGGTACTATCTCACACCTATCAGAAATAACAAAGGCTCGAGGGTAAAATTAGTTACACTAATGAACTGTTGGTAGAGTAATGAACTGGTCCCATCATTCTGGAGAACAGTCAGGAATGAGGCCCAAAAGGCTATAACACTGTGCACACCCAGTACCAGGTCTGTGTCCCAAAGAGATCAAAGAAAAAGGAGAAGGATCTTTATGTACAAAAATATCTATAGCAACTCTTTTTATAGTGGCAAAGAATTGGAAATCGAGACGATAGTCATCCATTGGGGAATGACTGAACGAGCTGTGGCATACGATTGTGACAGAATACTATTGTGCTGTGAGAAATGACAGGGGGAGTGGGTTCAGAAAAAAACATGGCAAGAACTACACGAACTGATGCAAAGTGAAATGAGAGCTGGGAGATCATTGTGCACAGTAACAACAATTTATAATGATGGTCAGCTGTGTGAAAGACTTGACTGCTCTCATCAGTATAATGATCCAAGACAATTCCAAAGGACACATGATAAAAAAAAAAATGCTGTCTACCTCCAGAGAGAGAAAAGATGAACTCTGAGTGCAAATTGAAGTATCATATACTCACTTGATTTTTCTCGCTTTTTAAAAAGTATGGCTAATACAGAAATATATTTTGCATGATTTTCCATGTATAATTGATATCATATTGCTTGCCTTCTCAGTGGGTGGGGAAGTGGTGGGAGGGAGAGAATCTGGAACTCAAAATTTAAGAAGAAAAGAATGTTAAAAATAAATGATGAATTAGAAAAATATTTTTTTAAAAAATGAGTAGAATGCTAACCTGAGAAAGATGAAAAGATTAATTTGCAGCTTTATAAAAAGCAAAAATTACTGAAGGAAAAGCTGGGATATACATAGCACATTAGGGAAAATAAAATTTCAGAAACCTCACCGGAGAACCGCTTATATTTAAACAAAGTAATTTTGCTTGTGTTTGGTATATTGCATCATTTACCTTACTTGGAAACTTCAATAATCTCTGATTTTTCTCCTTCTTCTATGTATATCACAACCTTCTACAAATCAGTAGACAATCTTCAAATGTCACTGTAGTAAAGAGTTTTACTGCCCTGTTACTATCCTGGTGGGGGGGTTTTGTTTGTTTAAAAGTGGACCTGTGCTTCCACTGGTGTAAGGAAACTCCCTCTTCCAATGGCAACTGCTCTGCAATTAATCAAGTCATTGAGAGGATAAGACATTTGGCCAAGGTCACACAGCTAGTATTTGTCAAAGGAGGGACTTGAACCCCCAGTTCCCTGACTTTGAGGTTGTCTCTCTATCTTTTGCACCATGACACTGCAGCTGAAATTGGGATAATACCCTAAATTTAGATAGGCTGGTTACCTGGATCAACAAACATGCAATTTGCCACCAAGCTCCTAGTTAAATTCTTGGGTAGAACTGCCAGACCTTATATTTAGCTAGTATAAACTCTAGGAAACCTAAAGTTACTTCCATTCAATAATAGAGCACATGAGCAGGATTGTACTCCAACTTTAGTTGGGGGACAGGGGGGTGTTATAAAGGAAAAAAAAAAAAGAAAAAAACTCTAGTTTGGCTCCAATGAGTTTATTGCAGTTTACTACAACAGGATAAGAACTAAATCTATTCTGTTTTGTTTAACAGAACTGCCTAAAAACGCCACTGTTGTGTACATCAGTATCCCTAAACACAGAATCCCTTATCCTTTCTTCTCTCTCTCCCTCTTTCCTCCCTCCTTCCTTCCATTTGTAGATCCTACCTTCATACCAGTCTGCAAGCTATACTACAAAATTATTCTCACCTGTCAGAACCATGTAGGATTTGGTAGACTCAAAAGAAATATTTCAGAACCATCACCTTCATGTATAGTCCATCGAAAAGTTCAAAAAAACCACCTGAACTGAGAATCATTTTTCTTCTCTTGCTCTCTCCCTTTAATCCCAGACTTGAGGAATAGGAAAATTAGCTAGTCTGTGTTAATAAATGTGTCTCCCGGTTCTTAGAGATGGGTTCCAATTCTGGGTCCCATGTTAAACACTATACTTTCCTTTCATTAACAAATCATAATCTGTGCACCCAAAATAAATCATAGGACTCATGAATATCAGTTAATTATAGAATCCCATTATAAACTGGATGCCAGGAGACAAACATATTACTCATTTTTTCCACAATTCAAAAAAAAAAAGATTCACTATATATCACTGTGTACACAGCAGATATGATTTGGCCCGCAATATAACTGAATCAATGGTGCAGGGCAATGCTTTCTAACAGGAGCTTTCTATATTGAAACCAAGACAATAATCCCTTTCAGAGGAAGTCTGGAATAACAGCTTGGCTGTCACAACTTTCAGGTCTGACATTAAAATGATGAGGGACTTTAATACCAACCAAATCCCAGGAAATGATCCCTTAAGGAAGTATGTGATCATGGAATGTTTCAGCTTGATGGCAGATTCTGGCCATTTGGTTCACTATAAGCACATGTCCATACTGATTACCATCCTACTGATTAATGTGTGTGTTGATTATTTCTGGGCCAAAGAGACTTTCTAGCTTTGTTTTTCTGCAGTTTCAAAGGTTTGCTTTCAGGATATTAACAAAGATTTGAATGGGTCTTGTTTATACATACACCACACACACAAATATGTATATGTATATACACAGGTATAGATATAGATAGGAGGGGATGAATGCTTCAAAGATATTTCCCTGGATTGGAGGAGGGGAAAAAATAAAAAACAAATAAACAAAAAGATATTTCCCTGAGACCTCTATCTGACCTATTACATACATATATGTATACATACACACACACACACACACACACACACACACACACACACATATCTTTCTTATCCATTTCTCCTGTACCTTGTAGACTTTCATGTGACATAAATCTTAAAACAGGATCCCCATAAACAATTGTTTTCCCTTAAACTACAGTTATATGAAATTAAAATGATCTTATCTGGAATGGAATACAGTCTACTGATAATATATAAATGCCCAACTATTTTATGGGCAGCTAGATGGTGCAGTGGCTAGAGCACTGGCCCTGTAGTCAGGAAGACTGGGGTTCAAATCTGGCCTCAGATGTATGTATATGACCCTGGGCAAGTCACTTAACCCCCTATGCTTCAGTTTCCTCATCTGTAAAGTGAGCTGGAGAAGGAAATGGCAAACACTCCAATATCTTTGCCAAGAAAAACCCAAATAGGGTCATAGTCAGACATGACTGAAATGAGAAAGTAACAACTCAATGTTGATACAATAACTTCTCTCCAGTGTATTTTGTACCTGTGGATGTCACAGTTAAAGTCCACATATTGGCAAAAAATCATAAATATGTGGTAAATTATGTCTGCATTGGTATTTCTTTTCTTAAGCCTTACTTGCTTAATGGCTACCTTTTGTTAGAGACATTGAATATTCAGAACTTTAAGCAATGCTTTTTTCTTCTAATAGACTCTTTTTTTTATTATTAGTTTTGTTCTGATAACAAAATGAACATGTAGGATAAGATTGAGACCTGGAGAATATCTTATCAATGTGGTCACCTCTCTACATTAGGCCCTTGTCACCTCTCACTTACACTATGGCAATAGTCTCCTGGAAGAAAATTTAGAAGCCATTTTGTCCAGTCGCCTCATTTTACAGAAGAGAAAACTTGTCCACAGTCACACAGGTAGTAAACAGAAGATACATGCTTCCTATATATAAAAAATCTTGGCAACACCAGAGCCCCACCTATTTTATAGCTTTCTAAAATATTTAGGCTCCCCAGATAGGAGCTGACTAATACCCCCCAAACAATACAAATAAGAAATATTGCTAATTTATCCAGCCTGCACAAATTGGGACCTATAGAGAGAACATAGAAGACTTTTTCAGTAAACTCAGATAGTTCACTTCTATTAATGTTATACAGAAATGCAGCTGTCTCTACTGATTTCCTAGTTATATATCAACAGATGGGATACACAACCAGTGACTATGGTTTGGTTTAACCAAATGTATGTGTATGGTTTGGTTTAACCTGATCTTTTCATCCATAACTAAGGTCATTTTTTTCCGCTTACTTGGGCTGAATCTATCAAAGAAAAAAATTCATGGAAAAATGCATTTTCTCCCCCTCCCAATGAATTGTCAGCCTTATCTTAACTGGAAACAACTAGCCTATTTGAGACATTATTTAATTAATTCTGTGTATCTCTATTTGACTTTTCCATAAAGCAATTTCACCATCTACTGTAAAGATTAAATAAATAAAATGTTTCCAGAGTTCCTCTAGTTTCCAAAGGACATTGTGGTTTCTATGAGATAGCTAATCATTAATTTAAGCAGATAGTTTATCTACAAACCTGGGGGGAGAAAGTCCATGTGGGAACTCCTCCCCACCCAATTCCCTAACTAGATTATGAATTTCTGAAAGGCCCTTGCTTAATATTTCTTGATCTCCACTTTAAGTGCCATGGATATAGTAAATCATAGGATCATATATTTTTATCTGGCAGGAACCTGGCAGCCCACTGAGTCCAACTCTCTCATTTTGTAGATAACAAAACCAAGGAGAAGAGTGGTTAAGGGATTTTCCAAGGTCAATTAGCTAGAGTATGAGGTAGGATTTTAACTCAGGTCTTCTGGACTACAAGCTCTATACTCTTTCTACTGTACCATTTATGCACTTTGTTCAATAAGCATTTGTTGACTGAGTGAAGTAGGTACCAGCTATTTTGAATCTGAGCAAATTGATAGCCACTTTGAGTCCAAAGGCAAGCAACAGATTCCTCTATCTGATTTATGTGTCAAGAATGAGGTATCTCCTCTCTCCCATTTTTGACTTTTTTTAAATAATGGCCCTTTTTGACTAAATGCAGATGGGAGAGGGAGACATTGAAGCTGAACACTAAAAAACCACATGGATCCTCTAGAGACATAGGACATTCAAAATGAAAACCAACTAAATGGGTATCGGTGTGCTGAAAAAGATGCCAAGCAATATGAAGAAGATTAAGATCGTGAGGCGGCAACTGCTTTGGAATAAGGGGTAATCCAGTTCTAATCTTCAGAAGAAAAAACAAGAGTTTCACTTTTCTTGTCATAGTTTTAAGCTCCTACAATTTTTCCTAATGAAGTTAAAAACATTTGGATCAACTGTTGCCATGGCATTTTATTGTGTGTTGTGACATGGACAGCTAAAACAAGTTATAACAAATATTCATGTCACTAAAGAGCATAATAATAATACACCATTCACTTGAAAGTTTGCAAGGCAAGCAGTACAAGTATTATTATCTTCATTTTACAAATTAAGAAACTGAGGCTCTGAGAAATATAAGTGACCTGCAAGTAGGCACCCAAGCTAGTCTAAAGCAAGATTCCAGCCCAGGTCTCCTAAGTTAAACCACTACCTCATGATCTCTCTCTGCAGTAATGTGAGCGAACACTACTTCTCTTACTTCTAGAGTTGGTTGGCTTTTCTCATTTTAGTTTTTATATAGCCTTTTATATGTCAGAAGAGAATTTGTTTATTTCAAGTTGTATATTATCCTTTGTGGTGAAAGTAAAAATAGCAAAGAAGTAAACACTATAGAATTCTAAAAGTTCCAACTCACTACCCCAAATATTCTTACCTTTGTTAGAGACCTTTGGCCTTTTGACAGATCCTCATGGTTAGGATAATTTCTGGACTGTTCTTTTCTTTAGAAAACCCAACCCAGTATCTTTAGCTCTAGGTGATTAAAATGTTTTACTAATAGCATAGAATCAAATATTTAAAGACAAAGTGGACTCTGAGGCCATCTCGTCATACCCCCTCACTTTACAGAGGAGGGAAACTCAATTCCAGAGAGGTTAAGTAACCTGAGATCATACAGATAATATATATCCCATCCAGGGTCTGAATTGGTCTCTTGGCTCCAAAACCATTGTTCTTTCCACTAAGTCCAATTGCTTTGTCTGTAAAATGCCTGTAATCCTATTCTACTTGGTCAATATTATCTTATGCCACTCGTCTTCACCTGCCCAATGCCAAACCAGTTTAATTACCTTTCCCTAAACTGCTAATCCCTATTCCTAAAATATTCTACTTCATATTTCTGCCGCTTCAATGCCTACTTATCTCTCCAGGCTCCATTCAGAGGTCTCTTCTTTCAGGTAGCTCTTCCTGATCCTTCCAAGCCAGAAGTGATTCTTCCTTCTTTTGAATTACCACAATGCTTTTCTGCACCTCTCAAGTACTTTTAGACACTGTTATGTACTATATTGATTTGTGTGCATTTGTCCCCCTAGATTTAAAGTTGCTAGGACCTTAGAGATCATCTAGTTACATCCTTTTCCTTTTTAGATGAAGACATTAAGTGACTAGCCAAAGATGACATGAGTAGTAAATTGCAGAGCTAGGATTTAAACTAGGGTCCTCTGACTCAAAAAAGAAAAAGTATTCTTTCTATTATGCTGCATAACTATACTAGAGTACAAGCTGTCTGAGGGCAATAATATTGTCTTCATCTTTGTATCTTCATGTAGCACTTTTCACAATGGTCAATAAGTGCTTGTTGAATTGAATTTAATATGCACTTTACACAGAGGCAGTGTAGTAGTATAGAGAGAGACTGCCTTGAAGCAAGGGAGACCTGAAATAAAGCATCACCTCTGACACATACTTGCTTTGTTACCTTGAGCAAGTCTCTTAATCTCTCCATGGACTAGGTAGTTCTCTAACACTATATAAGTTGCAGAGAAGGTGGCAACCTGCATTAGTAAAGGTTGGGAGTTCCATATACAAAACCAATGAAATCATAGCTCTAGTTCTTAACCATATTGAACATTAAACTGAATTAACTGAATCAATGTCTTAGTTCAAGTTGCCTAGAATTAAGTGTTGTCCTTCATTTCTCTTCTGAGTCTTTCATTCAGTAATTGCAATATTGCCATTAAGTTTATCAGTTATTGAGTCTCTGACTTTTTCCAATTCCCCTATAAGCTGAATTTCCTACACCTGAATTCCTATCTTCCCAAGACTGTATCCTGATATTCCTGATTTTGATCTGGGAAGTCAGCTCTAATCTTAATCTGGTTTAAACACTTGACCTTCATATGACCCAGTAGATCTCCCTGGAATTCTGATCATTCCTTTCCCAGATCTGGTATCCATTCCCACTGTCCAAGGTACCAAAGCTTGCTTAGTCCATAAATATCCTGAAGTAGAATAATAATAATATTATTTTAACTATACCTAACCAGGTTTTTAAAAGGAAAATAAATTTGTAATGATGAGAGCACACCTCTCACTCTACATTTCGATGGGTGAACATCCTGGGCACCAGAAGTAACTTGGTAACTATTTACATAAAAAAGGTCCCAGACAAATCACTTTCCACTTCTGAATTGGGTATGGTAATAGGTCTAGACTTAGGATTCAGGCTACCCATTTATATTAACAAGTCATTACTGAGTTAGTCAGGGACTTCCTACATGTAGACTCACAGACTCATGCTCTACTTACAAATTGAAATGCTCAGCAAAGATCAAGTTGGTGGACGTGCCTGTGATAGTGGTCAGCCCTCCAATGGTAGAAGAGTAAGTAATGGACAAACACATTAGTTTGCACATCATGTGATCTCTCCGTGTCCGATATCTTCCACCTTCTGAGTTCTGTCCAAGAATAACAACAAAACATTTCCATGAGAGAAGCCTTTATTATATTCCTGGACAATAAGGACACATCTCTCTCACAGAGATGTGGGGAAAATGCTTTGTAAAAAAATGCAAGTTCTCTCATTTCCACCAATATCACTGTATCAGTGCTAGTAACATTCTGCTTAAGACCATCTAATATGTCAGATGAATAGAAAAGCTAACCAGCCTAGTATTCTAGTCTTTAACTATAATGACAAAGAAGGGATATTTTATTGGGGTAGAACAGTCCTACCCAAAGTCATGATGGATATGGTGACGTTCCTGCTGGCAGAGGGAGACAAGAACACTAAACTATCTTAACTTTTTAATTTCTATTTACTAGAAGACTGGCCCACAGTCAGCATCTCTCCTAAAATAAAATTCATTTATTTTGCAATATGTACTCTACTTGAAGATAACTTTCCATATTTGATATAAGTTTTCCCTGAAAGAAAACTTTACAATGAAAAATATCTCAAAATTAAATAAAATGTAAAATAACCCCTGATGAGAAGTAGAAATAAAGCCCATATTCAGTATCCACTGAGTGAAATAGCATTTTATGATAGAATTATGAAATAAATAGATATGAATATATCTATATACATTAAAATATTCATGATACGTATGTGTCTGTGTGTCTCTGTGTGTGTGTGAATATGAAAAGGATCTGTGATTTTGTCACCAGGGAAACTTTCAAGGCTGGCAACTTCCTCCATCAATGCAGATTCCAACCCAACCCACTAGCAGATGACACTGTGCTTACTGCACCAGATCCCAAGACGTTACAGAATGTGGGAAGAGTTGCGTGATCACTTAAAGGAGTTTGGCCTGTGCATTGAATACCCTATAGAGTTTGTCAAGTAGCATGTATACATGGGATAGAGAATACAGATGGACAGTGAACAAGGCCCAGGATTAAGAGGGAGGAGAAGAGCAGGCTGTATTGCTTTTGGGGAATTGAAAAGTACTTTCACTGATCCCAAGCTTCCAGTAACAGCAAAGGTACATCTTTTCAATTTGAACATTTTGCCAGTGTTACTGTATGGGAATGAGACCCAGATTACCATGGCCTCTGGAAAACTAAAATTGAGCAAAGAAGGCAATGGAAAGGTGAACAATGGGTGGAAGCAGACTGCAACATTTAACCACCAAGGAACTCCTAAGAAAAAGTGGAATTGTATGATAGAAAGAGAAGATAGGCTAGCCATGTGGTGAGAGTGAAGGATGGCAAGTAAATGACGGGAATGCTCCACTGCCACTCTTACAAAATCAAAGGAAAGTGAGGAAGGCCTCCAGCATGTTGAGTGGACCCCTTGTGCTGGACTATTGGTAAGACATATGTGAGAGTTGCACAAGATGGACAGACGTGGGTGGACTATAATCTGCATTAATGTAGGGGACTCCTGAATTGATGAGATCACAGATTCATTTGAACATTTAAAAGTACTATTTCAACTATACCTTCTTTCTCATTTAGTCATTTCTCTATCTTCCAACTGAAAGCAACCTTATAGACTCCTTCTCTATGAAGATGACACCAAAATCTACATATTCAGCTCATATTTGTCTCCAGTCCCACATCACCAACTTCTGATTGGTAATTAATATTAGTAGTAATTAAGAAATTAGTTAAGTACTATTAGTAATTTTCTAGCTAGGTATCTCATAGATTTTTCAGACTAAATGTGTCCCAAACATAACACATTATCTTTCATACATACACACACACATTTACACCTATTCTTCTGTCTAACTTTCCTGTTTCTGTCAAGGATAATCATTATCCTTCCAGTCACCCCAGTTGTGACCTCAGAATAATCCCTGATTCTTTCTTCTCCCTCCATCTCCCACATCCAGTAAGTTGCCTATTATTGTTGCTTTTACCTCTACAATATCTTTGACATCTATTTCGTTCTCCCCACTTGTACAACTGCTACTCTAGTTCAAGTCAATACCTCCCACCTAGATAATTATAAAAACTTCCTAGTTAGTCTCCCTGCCTCAAATTTCTTCCTTCTCTGATCAGTCTTTCACATAACTGCCAAAGTGATATTCCCTAAAGTATGAGTGTGTCACTCCCCTGTTCAAGAAGCTCCAGTGTCTCCCAATTTTTAGAATCAAATACAAATTCTTCTTTTTTACCAGTTAAAGCCTTTTACCTGGCTCCAGCCACTTGCTAACCCCTCTTCCCTCATGAGGCATTAATTTCCTCTATGGACTGTGTTCCAGCCAGCCAAAGGGGTGTTAGTTATTTTTTTCTCACACATGACATCTCATATCCCACCTTGTGACTCTGCACAGGTTGTGCCCTTGACCAAGAAAGCCTAGAACACACTTACTTTGCCTCTTAAAATTCCTCATTTCCTTCAAAGCTTGCTGCACCTCCTATGTAAGGCCTCTCCTGATCTCCATACATATACCCTACTGATAGGGGCGCTCCCAAAAGATTAATTAATTTTGTATAATTTTTCTGTGTGTTGATGTTATTTTTCCAATAGAATATAAGCTCCTGGAGGGTAGGGACTATTTTTTTTTATCCTTTCATAATGTTAGTACAGAGTATAATGCCTGACAGTGGATGTGTTAGAAATCCCCAATGAATGAATAAATTACTAATTACCATACCCTGCAGGACCTCAATTAGAACTTTCTGCAAACTACTTATGTATTACATTGCATGATAATTATTTATGTAGGTATTATATTTCCATAATATGTTAATAATTCCGTAGGGGCAGAAGTCAGATTTTATTTAAACTTTATATCTCCCCTAAAGTCTAGTTACAGTGTTTTATACATAGTGGTTGTTAAGAAATATGAAACTTAATTAAATGAATACATTGGGAAAAAGTTGCTGAATTAGAAATGCGGGGATAAAAACAAAAATAGCGTATTTCTTGCATCTATGGCTCCCACAGTTCATTATATATATATCAGGGTAGACATGCCCTCAGTGTGTCTGCATTTAGATTATTCTTATGAAGATTTTGTAGATACAGTAGATGCTTTGTCCCTCCATAATATAAGGTCAGTTTGCATTAGCAAAAGCAAGATGGTGACAGGAGGAGGTAGGGCAGGGAACTAAAACCCAGAAGGTACCAGCCACATAGGAAGTGAGAACCACTGGATAAATTGTCCTCTTTCCGTATCTTCCACCAGCCACTAAGATTGTACTGTGGCATCAAGTAATGGAACTTGTCTCATTGGCCAGAGCTCATGACACTATTCACCAATATCATAAATTCTCTTCTTCTTGAGTGTTGTTCTTTGCAGGATACTCTTTGAAGATCTGGGGAATGTGAGTCAGTAAACTATAATGGATGGACCAGGATTCAAGAGACCTAGATTATGAACCTGGATTTCCCATGAACTAGCCATGTGACCCTGAATAAGTCATTTAGCTTCTGAGGCTTGAATTTTTCTCCTATGGAAAAGGAGGGGGTTGGTTTTGATGATTTTTAAGGCTCTTTCCAACCTATTCTACAGCTGCTAATAGATAATAATCTAATAATCTCCTAATAATCTTCCTGAGTTCAAATCAGGCCTCAGACACTAGCTGTATGACTCTGGACAAGTCACTTAACCCTGTTTGCCTCAGTTCTTTTCATCTGTAAAAAGAGCTGGGGAAGAAATGGCAAACCACTCCACTATCTTTGCCAAGAAAAGCCCAAATAGAGTCACAAAGAGTCCGACATGACTAAAATAACTGAACAGCAACAAAGGAATTTGAGGAATCTGAGAGCTTCTGAAAAAAAAGTATATGTACCTCTTACTCCTTTACATTTAAAGATGGCAGGGATGGTCAGAACAAAACAATTGGGATTTAGCATTTTGTATATGCATAGCTATTTGTTTGGAAGGATTAGGTTTCATAATATAGAGAGCTGAAAGGCAGCTAGGTGGCACGGTGGTTAGAAAGGTCAAGAATCAAGAAGACCTGAGTTCAAATCTGCCTCAGACATTTCCTATCCATAGGCAAATCCCCTACCCTCTCTCAGCCTCAGTTTCTCATCTGTAAAATAGGCATAAGAAATAGCACCTCCTTCCTAGGGTTCTTAAGAGGATCAAATGAGATAAAATTTGTAAAATGCTTTGCAAACTGTAAAGTGCTATAAAAATGTTAGCTATAACTATTATTAATTATTATTACTAGCAGAAAAGGACTTCTGAGATCACAACCTTCTAATTTACAAATGAGAAAACTGAGGCCCAGATCCCAGGGACTGACCCAATTTTATTCAGGTGATAAGCAGGAGACTTAAGATTCAGATACAGGTACTCTCCTAATCCAGCGCACTCTTCGTTACTCCTCCACCACATTGAAACTGTAATTTAATTAGACTTTTTTATCTCTATTTTACCTGCTTCAAATTCTTAATATTTGGAGTTAGGAAATCATTTTCTAGTACAAACAGTCATGTTGCTTGCAGTTATACTCTCACTTGTTTCACTGTGGGCATTTAGACCCATAATATAACCAAAACATTAGCCATCAATATGACCTTTTCTGCTCTATTCACTCCTTTTTTCTTTTTTTCTCTTTTCCTCCTCCTCCTCCCATGATGGTTCTACTATGACTAGGCTTTCATGGAGTAGTTTAGGAACCTACCATTCCACTTTAACATTGCTTCAGTGAGGAAATACAGTCTGCCATGAGAAAGGAATAGGGGATCTTTTTGTTGTTATTGTTTCTCAGTCATTTTTCAGTCATGTCTGACTCTTTGTGACCCCCATTTGGGCTATTTCCTCCTCCAATTCATTTTACAATGAAGAAACTGAGGCAAATAGGGTTAAGTGACTTACATGGGGTCATATAGCTAGTTAAGTATCTAAGGCCAGATTTGAATTCAGGAAGATAAGTCTTCCTAACTCCAGGCCCAACACTCTATCTACTGGACCAACTAACTGCCCCGGTAGTATCTTAGAGAAAGATTATGTTCTCAGTTGTCATGGTATCCAAGAAGATATCAATAACCCATACGTCTACTTTACTGTATCTACAAAAATCTTCATAAGAATAATCTAAATGCAGACACACTGAGGGCATGTCTACCCTGATATTTCTCTCTTTTTTCCACCTATATCAGAATCCTATAGATTATATGTCTAGAGGTCCTTTTTAGTCCTGTATTTGGAACTGCGTCCTTGGGCTGAGCAACCCTAAGAGGTGAGTGATCGAGTTGTAAACTCACCTAATCCATGTACCTACCGCGTGTCACAGTCATCCAACCATCTGCTCTGGACATCTTGCCATCTGCCCTGCCACCAAGTACATAATCCATATCCATCGCACCTTTCCCCTCTTCTACCACCATCACTTTCAACCTCTTGCTCTGGGAACAATAATCCAATCAATGCTAAGGTTGCTTCTGTAAAAGCTACAATAACTAACTGCCCTATAGCTCTATTTACTAATTCCTGTGGTTCCTCAGAACAAAACTACCTTCTCTGTTCACTATATTGGAATATAAGCTTCTTAAGAGCTGTTCCCTTTTGTACTTGTATCATCAGTGGCTATTACAGGGTTTATCACATAATGTTGTTGTTGTTCAGTAGTTCTTTAGTTGGACTCTTCATGACCCTATTTAGGTTTTTCTGGGCAAAGATACTGGAATGGTTTGCCATTTCCTTCATCAGCTCATTTTACAGATGAAATAAACTGAAGAAAACAGGGTTAAGCGACAAACAGGGTTACACAGCTAGTGAGTGTCTGAAGCCAGATTTGAACTCAGGAAGAAGAGTGATGAATCCAGGCTCATAACTCTGTCTACTGTGCCTCCTACCTGCCCCTTTATCACATAGTAGGTGCTCAATAAATACTTTTGCATTCATTCTTTCATTTACTGCTTTACTCTTTTTTTGATGTAGCCTAATATCACATTAGCTTTCTCTCATTTTCTTCTCCAGGGAGAATCTGTGAGTCATCCTTTCATTCAGTTTCATCTTCCTTTTGTTTTGGGGGGGGTGGTGTTTGTATTCTGGTTTAATAAATATGTTCATTAGGACACTAGACAAAGACTACATATTTAAAGTAACATCGATGGTTAATTTTTTCATAGACTATCTAAAAATTATGTGATTCTTAGCATCCTCTGACCCCTTTCTCACCATTCTGACACTGTCATTATAGAAGTGAAAATGGTCACATAGGACTGAGAGCTATTTTGTGATTTTCTTTGTTTCATGAGTCTCCATGGCCAAAGAATCCATTACCAAGGTCCGGCCCTACTGGTGAAAAGCCTTTCCATACCCTCTTAGGCTAGTCCTCAAAAAGCGTATGTTACCTTTTATCTGGAATGTACTTGAAGATTTTTCAGTATAGCAGGATGTCAGAATTTTTGCTCTAAAAAACATAGCCTTCAAAAACCCTGGGCAACCTTAACACTACAGTGAGGCATCGGAATAGAACACTGGAAGAATGAGTTTCCTAACTGGGAATTTTATCAAACCAATGACATCATAGACCTAGGTTAAAAAAAACCACATCTCTTCTGTTCATGTTTTATGGCTGTGAGTAATAGAAGTCACTAAGGAATTAAAGTTTCAGATTGCCCAAAAGGCAAGATAGAGGCACATGGGTGTGAGTGGATAGACATATTGTCAACAGCAACAAAAAAATGAACAGGAAAAACAATATAAAAGATATCATCAGGAAGGAAGATATATACCTAAAAGAGGAGTTGGCTTGTAGGGCAAGTGTAGTAAGGACAGGAAGCTCATGCAGCCTGCAATTTCAAGGGTCACTATGCACTATCAAGAGTCCTAGAGGGCATCCATCCCCCAGCACAATAGCTGAACTGCCTGGGAAGGTTTACTGGAAGCCATGGACAAAAGGTGCTTGGCTGGAGTAGATGGATTGTAACTTCAACCTTTAGAGGAACTAGCCACATAGAGGAGAGCAGCGATCTATCAAAGTATCAAGTGATTACTTCAAAATGTCACACTGGTAGAAGAGAGATAGAGTAGACTAGTAAAGAGAGGCTGACCCTGAGGTAAAAGAGACCTGCATTTAAATGCTGTCTGATTCATACAAGTTATGTAACAATAAAAGGATCAGTTGGCTTCCAAGAACCCAGATGGTGTAGCAAACTGTAAAATCTCTGTAGCTCTCCCATATTCACCTCCGAACAATCATGAAATAGTGTCCCAGAACAAATCCTGGAACAGCAGAGCCAGCAGAAAGAAGGGGTAGAACAGTCTTTTAGCCCAGGAGACTTAAAGGATTGTCAAGAAACATCCATCTCACTCAGGTAAAGGGGGAGCACATTCCCAGCTTCAGTGCAGCCCAGGGCAGACAGGCACCCTCCAGGGGCCAGCCCTCCACGTATTTCAGTGTAACCCCAGGGAAACACAGAAAAACCACACCGGGCATCAGCACATGCCAGACACCTCCACTAGACACCAGCTCAGCACTAGGTAAGCTTCTGGACCCCTACAGCCTCTAGCAACACCACTTTCCTCCCACCCTACCCTCTCAGTACAGCACCAGACACAAGGATCCCCTGTGAGTCTCGGGGCAACATCAGAGTAACACCAGGTAAATAGCCAGGGCCTGCAGCCACTGGCACAAGAAGCCTGAGACAGAGCCCCTTCCGCCTGGGAAGCAGAGATCAAATTTAAAAGAAAGGGGAAAGGCCAAAAAAAAAAATGAGTAAAAAACAACCAAAAAAATCTGACCATAGGAAGTTATTATGGTGACATGGAAGACCAAGACACAGATTCAGAAGAGAACAATGTCAAAGCACCTATAGGCAAAACCTCAAAGAAAAACTGGAAGTATTCTCAAGCCCAGAAAGAGCTCAAAAAGGAGCCAAAAAATCATAAGAGAGATAGAAGAAAAATTAGGAAAATAAATGAGAAGAACGCAAGAGAATTATGAAAAAAAGAGTCAACAGCTTGGAAAACTGCTAAAAAAGTAGAATTGGCCAAATGAAAAAGGGGTTTCAAAAATCTACTGAAGAAAACAACTCCTTAAAGAGTATAATTGGCCAAATATAAAAGTAAGTGCAAAAGCTAACTGAGGAAAACAATACCTTGAAAGTTAGTACTGGGCAAGTAGGAGCCAATGACTCTATGAGACAACATGAAGCAATCAAACAAATTCAAAAGAATGAAAAAAAAATAGAAGAAAATGTAAAATCCTTCATGGGAAAAACAACTTACCTGGAAAATAGATCCAAAAGAGACAATATCAGAATCACTGGACTCCCTGAAAGCCATAATCAGAAGGAGGACCTCGACAGCATATTTCAAGTAATTATTAAAGAAAACTGCCCTGATGTCCTGGAACCAGAGGGCAAAATGGGCATTAAAATAATCCATTGATCACCTCAGGAAAGAGATCTCAAAATAAAAACTCTGAGGAATATTATAGCCAAATTTAAGAACAATCAGGTCAAGGAAAAAATAATGCAGGTGGCCAGAAAGAAATAATTCAGATATTGGGGAGTCACAATTAGGATTACATAGGACTTGACAGCTGCAACATTAAAGGATCAGAGGTCATGGAACATGATATTCTGGAAGGCAAAGGAGATAGGACTACAATCACCCAGCAAAATTAAGGATAATACATCAAGGGGAAAATTGCCATTCAATGAAACAGAAGGATTTCAAGCTTTCATAAGGAGAAGACCAGAATTAACCCAAAAAATTGACCTCCAATATGAAGACCCAATAGAAGCATAAATAAATAAAAAGGGAAAAGAAAACAAGGGATTCAATAGAGCTAAACTATTTACATCCCTACATGGAAAGAAGATACTTGTAATTCTTAAAAATTGCATCACTAATAGTACAGCTAGAAGGAATATACATAGAAGGAATGCTTATAAGGAGAATTTGAGGAAATGACATAAAAAATTGAGGGGAGAGAAAGAAGAGTACACTGGGTGCAAAAGGAAAGGAGGGGTAGAATGGGGTAAATTATTTCACATGAAGAGGCATAAAAGACCTGTAACAGTGGAAGTGAAGATGGGAGGGTGGGCAATGAGCATTTCTTGAATCTTACTCTCATCAGTATTGGCTCAAAGAGGAACTCGCATACACAATCAATTGAATATAAAAATTTATCTTACCCTACAGGAAAGTAGGAGGGGAGACAAGTAAAAGGGGAGAGAGAAGTGGGGACTGACAGAAGGCAGAGCAGATCAGGATCAGGGGAGGTGGTGGACATAAGCAAAACACTGGTAAGGGGGGAAAGGGTGAAAGGAGAGAGAAGACAAATAGGAAGAAGAATAGGATGGAGGGAAATATACAGGTAATAATCATAACTAATGTGAACAAGATGAACTCTCTCATAAAATGGAATTGGATAGCAGAGTGGATCAAAAACCAGAATCCTACAATATGTTATTTACAAGAAACACACTTGAAGTAGAGAGACACATACACAGTAGTTAAGAGACTAAGGCAGAATCTATTATGCTTCAGCCAAAGTAAAAAAATCAGGAGTAGCAATTCTGATCTCAAAGTAAAAGCAAAAATAGACCTAATTAAAAGAGATAAGGAAGGAAACAATATCTTCCTAAAAGGTACCATAGAAAATGAAACAATATCAAGACTAAACATATATGCACCAAGTGTTATAGTATCCAAATTCTTAAAGGAGAAGTTAAGTGGAAGAAATAGACAGCAAAACTATACTAGTGGGGGACCTCAACTATCACCTCTCAGAACTTGATAAATCCAACCAAAAAATAAACAAGAAAGAAACTAAGGAGGTAAATAAAATATTAGAAAAGTTAGATATGATAGACCTTTAGAGAAAACTGAATGGGAATACACAAGATTATACCTTTTTCTCAGTAGCACATGTCATCTACACAAAAACTGACCATATTATAGGGTGTAAAAACGTCAAAATCAAATGTAGAAAGGCAGAAATATTAAATATATTCTTTTCAGATCATAATGCAATAAAAATTACATTCAACAAAGGATAGTGGAAATGTAGATTAAAAATTAATTAGAAACTAAATAATCTAATCCTAAATAAGTGAGTCAAAGAACAAATCATAGAAACAATTGATAATTTCTTTAAAGAGAATGACAACAATGAGACAACACACCAAAATTTATGGAGTGCAGCCAAAGCAGTACTTAGGGGAAAATTTATTTTTCAAAATTCTACATGAAGAAAATGGAAAAAGAACAGATCAATGAATTGGACGTGAAACTAAAACAATTAGAAAAAGAAGAAATTAAAAATTCTCAATTGGGCACCAAATTGGAAATCCTGAAAATCAAAGTTGAGATTAGTAAGATTGAAAGTAAAAATCTTTTGAGATAATAGATCTAGGTCTTATGAGGAAAAAAACCCCAATATGATAGCTAAGCCATTGCTTAATTTAATTTTAAAAAAAGAAAGAAGAAAACCAAATATCCAGTATCAAAAATGAAAAAATTAAAAGGGCAAAACTGCCACTAATGAAGAAGAAATTAAAGCAATGAATAGGAAATATTTTGCCCAATTGTATGCCAATAAATCTGACAATCTGAGAGAAATTAATGAGTATTTATGAAAATATAAATTACCTATCTGGGGTGGGGAATCTGTAGCCTTGAGGCTATGTGTGGCCCATCCTTGGGTGTGGCTTTTTGACTGAGTCCAAGCTTTTCAGAATACATCCTTTTTTAAGGGAATTTGTTCTGTGAAGTTGAGTCCAAGTGCCATACTTGAGGACCTAGGGGGCCACATGTGGCCTCAAGGCCATAGATTCCCCACCCCTGACCTCGACTAAGAGATCAGGAAATAGAATGCCTAAATAACCCCATCATAGAAAAAGAAATTGAACAATTAATGAACTCTCTAGGAAAAAATCCCTAGGGTCAGATAGGTTCACTAGTGAATTCTACCAAACATTTAAAGAACAATTAATTCCTATACTATATGAACAATTTGGAAAAATAGATAAAGGAGTCCTACCAAGCTCCTTTTATAATACAAATATTGTGCCAATACCTAAATCAGAAAGAGTTAAAACAGAGAAAGAAAATTATAGACTAATTTCCCTAATGAATATCAATGTAAAAATTTTGAACAAAATACTAGCAAAGTGATTACAGCAATATATCACAAGGATTTTATACCAAGAATGCAGTGTGGGTTCAATATTAGGATGACTATCAACATAATTGACTATATGAATAACAAAACCAATAGAAATCATATGATTATCTCAATAGATGCTGAAAAAGATTTTGACAAAATACAGCATCCATTCCAATTAAAAACACTAGAGAGGAATAAAGGGAGTGGTCCTTAAAATGATAAGCAATATCTCTCTAAAACCATAAGCAAGCATTATCTGCAATAGTGATAAGCTAGAAGCCTTCCCAATAAGATTAGGGGTGAAACAAGGATGCCAGTTATCTCCACTATTATTCAATTTTGTACTAGAAACTTTAGCATTAGCAATAACAGAAGAAAAAGAAATTGGAGGAATTAGAACAGGCAATGAGGAAACAAAATTATCACTTTTTGAAGATAATATGAGGGTATACTTAGAGAACCCTAGAGTATCAACTAAAAGAATTACTTAAAATAATTAGCTACTTTAGCAAAGTTGCAGGATATATAAGATAAAGCCACATAAATCATCAGTATTTCTTTATATGACCAATAAAGCCCAGCAGCAAAAGATAGAGAAATTCCATTTAAAATAATTGTAGACAATATAAAATACTTGGGTGTCTACCTGCCAAGACAAACCCAGGAACTATATGAACACAATTATAAAACACTTTTCACGCGAATAAAGTCAGATCTAAGCTATTGAGAAAATGTCAATTGCTCATAGGTAGGCCGAGTCAATATAACAAAAATGACAATTCTGCCTAAACTAATTTACTTATTCAGTGCCATACCAATCAAACTACCAAAAAAACATTTATAGACCTAGAAAAAATAACAACAAAATTCATCTGGAAGAACAAAAGATCAAGAATATCAAGGGATTTAATGGGGGAAAAAATACAAAGAAAGATGGCCTGGCAATACCAGATCTCAAACTATATTATAAAGTATTAATCATCAAATCTATCTGTTACTGGCTAAGAAGCAGAGTGGCAGATCAGTGGAATAGATTAGGTATACAAGACACAGTAATCAATGACCATCGTAATCTAATGTTTGATATACCCAAAGACCCCAGCTTTTGAGATAAGAACTCTTTATTTGACAAACACTACTGGGAAAACTGGAAAACAAAAGACTTGAACTAGGTATAGACCAACATCTCACATTATATACCAAGATAAGTTGAAAATCAGTGCATGATTTAAACATAAGGGTGATACCATAAAAGTAAGGAATAGTCTACCTGTCAGATCTATGGGGAGAGGAAGAATTCATGACCAAACAAGAGACAGAGAACATTACAAGGTGTAAAATAGATAATTTTGATTATATTAAATTAAAAAGCTTTTGTATAAACAAAACCAATGCAACCAAGAAAGCTGGGAAATAATATTTACAGTGTCTCTGATAAAAGCCTCATTTCTCAAATATATAAAGAACTAAGTCAAATTTGTAAGAGTACAAGTCATTCCCCAATTGATAAATGGTCAAATTATGTGAAGAGGCAGTTTTCATATGAAGAAATCAAAGCTATCCATAGGCATATGAAGAAGTACTCTAAATCACTTGTGACTAGAGAAATACAAATTAAAATAACTGAGATACCACCTCACTCCTATCAGGTTGGCTGCTTTGACAAAAAAAAAGGAAAACAATAAATGTTAGAGAGGATGTAAAACAATTGGGACATGCATGCACTGTTGGTGGAGTTGTAAACTAATCCAACCATTCTGGAGAGCAATTTGGAACTATGCTCAAAAGGCAACCAAACTTGCATACCCTTTGATCCAGCAATCCCACTACTAGATCATGAAAAAAGGGAAAAGGACCTACATGTGCAAAAATATTTATAAGCAGCCCTTTTTGTTGTGGTAAAATATTGGAAACTGAGGAGATGCTCATCAAATGGCTGAACAAGCTGTGGTATATGAATATAATGGGATACCATTGCACAATGAGAAATCATGAGCAGACAGATTTCAGAAAATCCTGGAAAGAGCTGTACAAACTGATGCAAAGTGAAATGAGCAGAACCAGGAAAACATTGTACACAGTATCAGCAACATTGCGTGATGATCAACTATGAATGATGCAGCTCTTCTCAGCAACACAATGATCCAAGACAAGTAAAAAGGAATCACAAAGGAAAATATAACCATATCCAGATAAAGAACTGATGGATTCTGAATGCAGATCAAAGCATATTTTTTTTTACTTATTTTATTCTTTCTCATGTTTTTTTTTTTGCTCTATTTCTTCTTTCACAACTGTAACTAATATGGGAATATTTTTTACATGATAGCACACGTATAAACTATATCAAACTACCTACCATTTTCAGGAGAGGGGAGGGGAGGGAGGGTGAAAACTTCGGAACTCAAAATCTCATAAAAATTAATGCTAAAAATTTTCTTTACATGTAACTGGGGGAAAAAGTACTTTTAAACAAAAAAAATTAATGCTGCACAACTGACAATAATTAAATCAGATTTATGAAGTTAACTGCTGTGTGCCAAACACCAAGCTAAATGATAGAAAAAGCAAAGAGAGAGTTACAAAATCTTGGCACAAAGAATAATGTTTTTATTCTTATATGTGTTCATGTACTCACAGCACTAATGGATGGCTCTTTCACCAGCATGCAGGCCTTGTTAAAATCAGTAAAAAAAAAAGTAATAATTTGCTCAAGTGAGTTTTTATAAAGTGGAATACAATTTTATGTGTTGTATACTAAATATGTATACGAGGTATATGTTTTCATTAGGTAGAGTATCATTAAAATCATATAGTAAAAAAAATAAGAGGATGATAAGTTAACCTCTCAGTTCCACTAAGAAAGTCATGAAGACTAAGTTTCAGATGACTTACTAGTATGCATTGATGGAGGGGTTTTCTGTACCAGGACTTAATCATAGGTCAGGACCAAATGTGTGTGTCTATCTTTGTATAATGTGTACATATTGTGTGTATACACATACAGTGCATACATGCATATGTATATACTATATATGTGTACGTGTATATGCATACTATATATAGTGTGCATATGTATACATACATACATACATATATACACATATGCATATATAGTCATACACATATGCACATAAATTAATGCAAAATGTAGCATGCCTTATTTATTTTTCAACCCCTCCCTAATTACATGAGCTACTAAAGAATTTTAAAGTTTCTTAGCTGAAAACTTTGAAGACCTCTTCGCCCTCTGCTCTTTTCTTGCTCCACATGGTTATTAAATTCTGTCACTTCTCCCTTTGTAGTGTTTCCCACATCCTTCATCATTTCCCATCTCGCAGCCCTAAGGCTTGTTCAAAATTTTCTCAGCTTGCACCTGACCCATTGCAGTAGCTTTCAACTCATCTTCCTTTTCTGCTCTCTCCTTTTCAAAAATGTAGCTCCTTCCCTAGTTGCCAAATTTAAGCTATAAGAACAATATATGAAAAGAATTTCTAATTCAACCTTTTGTAGACCATCTAGATGTCTGAAAAAAGTTTATAAAAATTATTGAAATTGGGTAAGTGGTATCTCAGTGCCCAGGACACTTCTTTAAAACTAAATTGCAGAGAAGGTGCCAATTTGCATTGATGGAGAATGTGTCTCACATGGAGCTCCCTACGCTGATGAAATCTCAGGTCCATTTTTTAAAGTGGTAAAACCCTGCAGTATTAAATGATTTTATATATATGTAGTTGTTAATTTTTTCATACTATTTAGATAGCTTTTAGATTCAAAAAAAGTTCAGTTTAAACAACTTTGGGTACAAAAGTTTTCAGTTTATCTTTTCTTTATAACAGAAGGGGAAAAAACTGTTGTTCTTTAAGATTTCTGTAAGCAACAATTTTTCCCCTCACCACATTGACTTATATAGTAAAGCATTATAGTGTGGAAGAAACTAATATCCCCCTACTCCTACTACTAATACCATGGTTACCATAGCTCTATTTCTATGCAGTATTATTTTTCAGTGGTCTTAGAATATATTGTTTCCTGAGAAAGCTAGTGGAGTTTTTTATTATTATATATAGCATACTGATTTATTTTGAGAACTGAATTTGCTGGGATAAATTCCTAGGTTTTCTTTCTTCCGTTCTTCAATATCTAAAGATATTTTAAGCAATTCTTCCATCTTCTATTTGACAGTAGGTACTTCTTTAAACCTAGATATACTCTTATTATATCATAAATAAAACTCTCTAGTAACTATAGAAACATTTTCCTTCATTAGACCCATAATTAGGACTTATAACCTGCAATGAAGATTAACAACATCCTCCACCCTCAAAACAGGAAAGAAGTGAATGAAAGCTTAATTAAAATGAGACTGCTTAACAAGCAAAATCTCAGTTAAAAAAAAAAAGAAAAAGAAAATGCTGGTCATGGACTTACTACTGTATTTCTTTTTTAGATTCTCATTGCCATCATTATGATGCTGCTGGGTGTGTAAAAGACTAATGAAATTTTTTTTCTGAGGCAGAAAAAAATGTTTCTGGCTGGGAATTTTAAAAAATTTACTTTTAGGGCTTCATGGAGCCTTGAGACACCAGCCTGACTTAGGGAAGAAAAACAACTCAATTTGCTATGTGGGTTTAGAAATACACACCCAAGTACCTGCCTACCTAGCATATTGACTTCACACAACTTTGTTTAGAAAAGAATCAAATTTAATGTACCTTTTCCGACTCCATCTTGCCTGACATTTTCCTTGCATCATTACTGTATCTGAAAAAATAAATTGGTATAGGTCATAATTTTATTAAAATATGATTTGAAAAATATGAATCAAAGAATTTCTATTATTTACCCTGAAACTGGAGTGTCTTTCTCTTTCAGGTCATTTTTTTCAGAGCAGCTATCATCTTCTACAAGATATTAATTGAAAGAAAGATAAATTAAATAAAGTAGGCATCTGTGAGGGAAGGAGGGGTTGTAGAGAGGCTTGAGAAAGGAGGATTGATAGGAGAATGAAAATAAACTTTATTTGGCAACAAAATCATTTTATCCAGCAATTTAATAAAGCAATCAACTTCTATAAACATAAATTTCCCTCCATATTTTCCTTGGTTTGGGGGAGGAGGCAGATACAAATGGCAGTAAGGACATCCCATCGTTCAGAAGCAACCATGGTAATGGCTGGCACTGCATGCAAAAAGATTATAAGACTCTACATAGCATACTAGTAAGTTTAACTTGGGGCAGGGGAAGAAGTGTGAGGGAAGGACAATGGAGAAGATCTGCAGATGAAGAGAGAGCATTCCATTGGAAGAATGGGTGGTAGTTTTAAGAGTCAAGCTGTCTTGCACCTATCACGGCAATTGTTCCTAATAATTGTCCTTTCCTACACCTGGAACGCCCCTGCTTTAACTTTTGTTTGCTGAATTCTACTGATCATTTAAAGCCTAACTCTAATGCCACTTCTTCTTCTCTGTCTCTCTCTCTCTCTCTGTCTCTCTCTCTCTCTCTCTCTCTCTCTCTCTCTCTCTCTCTTTTAGGCAATTGGGGTTACTAGTGTCACACAGCTAGTAAATGTCAAGTGTTTGGTCTGTCTCTCTCTGTCTCTGTCTGTCTGTCTGTCTCCTCTCTCTCTCTCTCTCTCTCTCTCTCTCTCTCTCTCTCTCTCTTCTCTCTCTCTCTCTCTCTCTCTTTTAGGCAATTGGGGTTACTAGTGTCACACAGCTAGTAAATGTCAAGTGTTTGGTCTGAGGCCAGATTTGAACTCAGGTCCTCCTGACTTCAGGGCCAGTGCTCTATCAACTGCACCACCTAGCTGCCCCTTCTAATGCCACTTCTTTTATGTGACCTTTCCTGCTTCCCCAAGTTAATAATGACCTTACCTTTCACTCTCCATCTAGCACTTTATTTTGCTGCTCTTTAATGCAGTTACCATATAATGCATATTGTAGTTCCTGACTTTCTTACCTTATACACTCATGAAAGCAGGGGAAATGTTTTATCTAAACTTTATATTTCCCCCAGTGCCTAGCATGATGCTTTGCACACACTAGGCATTTAATAAAGCATTTATGAATGCATACTGAATGAAGCAGTAAGGTACAATGAAAAGAATTCTGAATTTGGAGTCCCAAGACCTGAGTTCCAATCTCTACTCTGCTGTTGCTACCTGCGTAACCTTGGATAAGTTGCTTAACTTCTCTAAGATTCAATATCCTCATTTGTAAAATGAGAGGTTGAAATAGATGAGCTCTAGGGTCCCATGTAATTCTAAATGTGTTGACCTGATCCTGAATAAGAAGATCTTATTTTCATATAGCAATTTACAAAAGTACTTTCTTCACAAGTTTCTAAAGTAGTGAAAGTAACAATAGACCCATCTCAGAGAAGAAGAAACAAAGGCTGAGACACTAAATGACTTCTGCAGATTCCCACTAATAGTAAATGCCAGAGCCAAGATCTGAATCTGTCTCCTGATTGAATATTCTTTCAACTACATATACTATAATTATTTCTATGGCATAAATAAAAGCATTGATTGGCAGTAGAATCTCTTGTAAATATAGTATTATTCCTTTTGTATAAATAAGAGTGAATGTAGAAAGTTTGAAGTGACACAGTCCAATGATAGCTTAACTGGGAATGCACCCCAGAATTCCTGAGTTTAAGGTACCTTGCCCTATTAGATCTTACTGTGGCTATATTGAAACTTGATACCATCAATTTCCAATCCGTGGTTGGTAGGTCCACTGAAATTAGTCATCTGTGTGGCCTCAATCTCTGCTTCAGCACTGATGATCTGCTGAGCTACAGCCTCTACGATGGGCATCACCATGGCAGCAGTGGAGGTGTTGCTAAGCCACATAGACAAGAAGGCAGTGCTGATCATGAATCCCAACGTAAGCCTGAAATGAAAGGGCCTTTAGTCTGTTATTGTTCCATCAGGATTGGTTAGCCAGATATTATTTCATTATAAGGAACACTGGATGTGCATTGAAAAGTAGCCTTTCAAAATCACAAAGCGTTAGCATTCTACCAAGATAGGGAATTGAGAATCCAGTCAAAGCTGTGCAGAAACCAAAGCAATTCATAGCACAATGTCACAAGGATCCCTGTCCTAGCAGAGCTCAGAAATGTCATTGCTTTTCAGTGCCCCATGAATCTGGGGCAGAGAGGCATGCTTCATCAAATTACATATGTATCCGAACACAGACCATCCCTACCCCTAGTTAGTACTGCCCATGACAACAAACAAGTCAACTTGTGAATTGGGGAAGCTGATCATTCTGGTCCATTGCTTGTTGCTGCTCATCCTTTCTGAAGAGGACCAATGACATCATGGGGTGATGTCTTGACTCACTAATGAATTGGATTTAAGTGAGTCAGGGTTGCACAGTCATCAGCCTCACTCTCTCTTCCAGAGTCATCGAAGTCCAGTGGCAAGACAAAAGTCAAGATGACTGGCAATGGCCTGGGATGCAGTGGATGACCTTGGCATCTTCAATGTCCCTTACTTAGAGTAATTAAAACAGAAAGTGAACTCAAAGACCATCAAGCCAAGATCTCTCATTTTATAGGTGCAAGAACAGAGTGCCAGAGAGATGAAAAGACTTGTCCATGGTCACACAGGAGAAGGTAGCAGAGTGCGGGGGTGGGGTGTGTGTGTGTGATGTGAACTCAGGTTATCTGCTTCCAAATCTACTTTTCTATCTGCCATACTTCACTGCTTCTCATTCTTTCTCTTTACCTTGTGGGCATTCCTCTGCTTATTAAAACCTCTAACAAGAATGGACAAGGAAAGGGAGGATCTGGGAAAACAAATCAATTGTTGTTTGTTAACAATTCTGACACAAAGTTTGATAGTGGGAAAGGATTTATGATCAAAAAGTAATTTTGGAGTTGTCTATATTATTCTTGTTCTCCCAGTTCTCCCTTACAATGGATAGTCAAGAAGGTCCTATTCTACTTCCTCAATAGTTTTCCGCCTTCCTTTAAAACATTGTTACACACATTTCTTTAGAATGTTCTATATAGATTTTAATAATAAAATAACACACACATACATACCTAGCCAAGATCTAACCTCTCACAAGGTAGGCTGACCCCAAAAAAATCATTTGGAAGCACAACTTTGCATAATCTTAGGAAATTGTCTAAATGGCTTACAAATTCATGCACATGAAGTAGCCATGCCCTCTTGGATGTGCTGATTACCACACTTGGTACATAATAGTCTGGCTAGATGAAAAAAATTTTTTTAATACAAAATGATACTTCACAATGAAAATGTAAGCCAAAAAATATTAGTGCATTTTACCCATGATTCTGGCAAGCCATTAATGGACCCTTCAGCAAATGGCATTGAAGAGGAGCAATAGTTCTAGTTAAAATTCTTGGTAGTAGAAAAAACCCTACAATTAAGTACTTCTCAGCCACATAGCTAATGGGGCTCCCTCTTGCAATCAATTAAAACATCTCTGAGTTAGGGTGGGACAAGGAAAAGGGACACTGGTAACAACTCCTTTTTTCTCAGTGGTGTTTCACCTGTCCTTTGAGCCACTCCCATTTTCATAGCAACACAAGAAATCCTCTCAAGAGTATTTCCTTTTGATGGGGAAAATTTCCATTTGAAAAAAACAACCATTTTTAAAATTTCAGGGAACAGAACTGACACAAAGTATTTTTCCTTTGAAGAGCACCAATAAAACACATGAACCGCAAATGATCCCCTTTGAGCTTTTTTTAGAGAAGTTACTTTGCTTCATAATTGATAGCACACCAGTGGATGCCTAACCTAAAATGGATTTTTGCATCAAATTCAATATGATTTTATGACATTAAAATAAAGAATGGGACTGGCTAAAGAATATCTTAGAGCATAAAGGTATTCCTCCTATGCCTTTGAGATTAGAAGCTCTGCTTTCCTTGTAACCATGACCTTACCAAGGTATGGACTGTGTTTGTCTATGACTTGCTAATTCAATGAAGGAAAAATAAATAAATTAGCCCATTCAGTGAAGAAAAAATGTATTATTTCACGTTCTGCAGATGCGACTGGTTAACCAAGGGTTTCACTTTTCACCTTGGCTTTAAAAAAGGGAAATTTTGACCTAAGATTTATTTAACCACTGTTGATCTCTTCTGTTTCTTTTGGCATGATAGCCTAACTAAGCATGATCAGGGACATTCAGTGTTATACCTGCCATGAATACACTATAACCAGTCCATAAACAAGGTCTACTTGGAAGCAAATTTGAAGGATATCAATCTTGTTTGCTGTGGTTCAGTACTTTTCTCAGATGTGGTTTTCAATGAGAAAGAAAAGGTGAGATAGAGGTGGGCATTTATCCCAACTCCTCTATAATTAGAACTGCAGTGAAAGGAAAAAAGTTCTCTCTCTTGTAGCTCAAATGTATCACATATCAGTTTCATTTCAGCAGAGGGAAAGAAAAACGGTCAGGAATTATACTGTGACACAAACAATTCTCTGGTTCTACATTACTTTATAGGCTTATTTGTTTTGCACAAAATGTTCTGTTCAAAATATAGACCGGGGAATAGCAAATGGAGGACTTACCATGCAGGGTTCACACCCACCATCATCACCATTCTTAAAGCTATTCTCTTGTGTAAATTCCATTTTTCTATTGATGTTGCCAAACAGATGACTCCAATTAGCAGTAAGTGAAAATCTTTGAAATAAGCAGATGCCACCTGAAATTACAATTAAGTCTATTATTAGTGTTATCATTTTCTTTGACAATAGCTGTATTTAAAAACTCAGTTCAAGAGTGAGTTTTGCATCCCATTTTGTGTAATGTTGGAGAGCTTTGTTTTCTCTTTTTACTTTTCACAGTAATTTTGTTTAATTAGATAGACTGCCATCACGAGGATCAAATGTCATCACATTGTATAATAAGAGAAAGCTCGCTCACCTCTTTACCTTGACCTTAATTACAAAACCTTTTGGTTTGATTGGGGCAGAATGGGTATGTGTTTTCATTTTAAAAAATATTGAGTTTGTTCAAAGAGACAATATGGTACAGAGGAAAGAATACTAAACTAGCAATTAAAAAACTTGGCTTCCACCTCTGTCATCAACTAGTGTGACTTTTGGCAAGTCATTCCTGTTATGTAATTTCCCAATCTTTGAAATAGCTAGAGTGTTTAGGAGTTAGTAAGATGGGTTTAAATCCCACTTCAGATACTAACTGTGTGACTTTGGTTAAGTGACTTAACCTCAGTTTCCTTAAATGTCCCACACCTCCTTCCACCAACCTGTCCAGTCTTTTTATATCCTATACCTCTTCTCCCTGTAATCTGTGATCCAATGATACTGGCCCACTGTTCTTTGAACAAGGCACTCCAGATTCTGAACATTTTCACTGGCTCTCCCCTTTGCCTGGATTGCTCATCTTCCTTAGTTCTACCTCCTGGTTTCCTTCAAGTCACAGCTAAAATACAACCTTCTACAACAGGCCTTTCTCTGTCATCCTTAATTTTATGGCCTTCCCTATTTCTAAGGTATTTTTGTGTGTAGAGTCGTCTGCATGTTGTCTTTCTTATCAGATTGTGAATCCCTTGAGAGCAGGGACTGTCTTTGTATCCCCAGCCTACTCTTAGTACTCAGTAAATACTTATGGACTAATTGATTTGGCATAGATAGATTCCTTAAAACTGTAATATTATGACACCTTCTATCAGAGCTAACTTCAGAGGTAGGCAGATTGGGCAACACCAATAGAGGTGATTTATGAGCATGCTCTGCTGGAGACGGTGTCCCAAATATATCCACTCTCCTGTGACCCTTCTTACCTCTCACACTACCACTGGAGATAGGACAATAACAATTCTTTGGGGATTTGAAAGTTGTTTCTGTTTTAGAATTCTCTATTAAATATAAATATGATTTGGATGTATCACACCTTAAGCTATTATCAACTAATACCTTAGCAAGGTAGCTTATTTATCAGTAAAATGGGTGGGACATGAGAAGACAAGGTTGCGTCAGAGATTCCCAACCTTAGGTCTGTGAACTCTCAATATTTTGATAACTGTATTTCAATATAATTGGTTTCCTATGTAATTTAATGTCTTTTATTTTATTTATTTAAAAACATGATTCTAAGAAGGGGCCCATAGGTTTTCCCACACTGCCCAAGGGTTCCATGATGAAAAAAAAATGTGAAGAACAGTGAGCTCTTCCATCTCTAGAGATCTAGGGATCCACATAAACCTGAAAATGGGTACCACCTTCTTGAGAATAAGAGTTTCAACAAAATGAGCACCACAGCTAGGGGGGAGTTAGACTGGAGTGAGGTTTCAGGAGGGAGAAAAATCTGAAGAGAATTAGGATGACATCAAGCATTGCTCCCACCTCACAATTTTTCAAGAGTTGGCCCTGCCTGGACTACCCTCCCCACCACTATTAGAATCAAACTGATGATATTATATTAAAAAAAAACTTTTGAAAAGTCTAAAGCTGCACAGAAATGCAAGTTATAATTACATCCCAAGACAATGGCTAGCCAAAAAACAAATATTTGGTCTGTTAAAAGCCCTGCTACTAATTTTTCTAGGTAATTAAACCATGCAAATAAGCCTTGGCCCATAGCCCAAGATCCTAACAGGAATCAGGTGCCAGAGATAATGGAGAAATTTAATTTCTTCCACCTTCCATTTCATCCCTTATCATATGGTTTTCATTGCAACCTGAGTCTGTAAAATAAAATTAGCCATAGGCAGAAGCATTTATTTTCTTCACCTAAAAAGTAAAAGAAGACAGTATTCTGGAAAGTACAAGAAGCAAAAGAAGATAGCGTTCTTTTCCAATTTTATATGATGGCTTAAATCAAGGGCCCTTAACCTTTTTAATGCATCATGCATCTCTTTGACAGACTGGTTAAACTTATGGTTTAACCTTCTCAGAATAATGTTTGTAAATGAATAAAATAAAATATATAGATTACAAAGGAAACCATAGGTTGGTGAAAATAAGGATGTGATTTTTTTTTCTTATCCAAGTTCATGGACTCCCTAAAATCTTGGAATCCCAGGTTAGGAACCACCAGCACTTACATTGATAAATATATGACAAATGAAAATTTGACATGCCAAATACAATTTCTAATATTTTTTTAAATCTTTTTTTAAGACTGCCTCCACAAAAGTACTTCAATGCATTTTAATCATTCAAATGTATGATTTTATATACAAAAAATGTTTTCAAAAAAATAAGTCATTCTATAAATGCAAGTTATAATTTCATCATAATAGGGAAGTGACTCTTTTTCTTTGAAGTCTAGGCCAGTGGAATATAAACTCTGGTAGGTTCAAACAAATTGGAAAGGTTTCAAGTATGATTCCAGAAATAGGGAGGTGTTATCTGAATACCTGCCTAGCTAATTGGGTAGAGATAGAACCAGAAGGGTGGCTGCTAGGAGACGAACTTTGGTCCACAGTGACCCATGAAACAAATAAAAGTACAAAATTCCCCTCAATATTGTATGGCCCCTTCTTGTGTGGGATGGCAGAAAAGGGAACTGAAAGTGCTAGTTTAAATAACCTATAAAGATGAATTTAATTGTTGGTAATCTAAATGTGCAATCTTTGTTCAATAACCAACTGAATATATAGCTGGAGGAACTAAATCACATCCATTTGAATATTCTGTCTACAAAAGAAACCAGGAAACACAAGTAAATTGAAGGATGGGTAGCTAGGTAGCTTAGTAGATAGAGTGCTGGCCTTGGAATCAAAAGGCCCCAAGTTCAAATCCTTCTCCAGATACTTACTAGCTATGATACTCTCGGCAAGTCAGTTAACCCTGTTTGCCTCAGTTTCCTCATGTGTAAAATGAGCTGGGGAAGAAAATGGCAAACCACTTCAGTATCTTTGCCAAGAAAAACCAAACTGAGTTCCCAGAGTCAGACATGACTGAAACGATTCAACAACAACAATAAAATTAAAAGAAATATGTTCTCCCCTGCCCCAAAAAATGATGAAATGGAAGTGGAGGAACTAGATCATGTATCCAAAGACATCAAGTAATATCTTCTCTATCTTCTCATGGCACATCGAAACATCTTCTCTCACATTCATGATACACATAAGAGAACTGGCCCATAGGATGGTGATTGCAACTTAGTAATATCTTTTGTAGGCAAATGTTTCTGCCTACAAATGACATTGTGTTTATTGTATTGAGTATGGCAACACTATAAAACCTTCTTAATAGTAGTTGCAGTTGCTCAGCCAAGACTGCCTATGTAAGAATACTAAAGGATCTTACTAAGAGCACAGACAGCACTGGGCCAACTGAAGTGGATAACAAACTTATTGCAGAGATTATAATATTCAATGAAATGAGAAATCCTTGAGTTAGTATTATCAGTACAAACAACTAGAACTGAGGTTATAGACAGAGAGTACATTGGAGGACAAGATCGAACGATGATATTTGGAAAAATTTGTGGTGCAGTATCTTACAACTAGGTATTACAGTGGATAGATTGCCAGGCCAGAGTCAGGAAGACTTGAGTTCAAATCCAGCCTTGTTATATACAAATTCCCTCTACTTGGAGCTATATATCAATTGGAGGTACTAGAGAAACTTCTAGATCCTGGGTTTCTCATCTAAGTAGGGATTAAAGAAAGGAAAAAAACCAAAACTAATAAGGTACCCCCCCAATATACAACTTACCTAATTTTCTCATCCCCTTCCCTTCTACCTGGAAGGGGAGGGTTCCAGGATAGAAATGACCAAAGGATAGAGGAAGGGATAGGGAAGAGAGGTACAATATTCACCTAAAGTAAAATTGAAGGCACAAAAACAAGTACCCCTCCCCAACCCATCCCACAAGACACACATCCAGCACTATGTGAGAGGGTTTGTTAGAAAAGAAAACAAAAAGTCCAGATATACTGAAGAAGAAATGAGAGGCTGCCGATTACAACGCTGAGTTCAGGAAAAACTCCAAAGGTAATGAATTGGAGAGACTATCATCTTGAACTTTGAGCACTCTCTCCCTTGCCTGCTGTAGCTACACTGTTTAGACAGCTGTCATGCCCTGGTTGACTCTCAGAGACTGCAAGGAGACAGATACATACTAGTACCAATGAATTTCATGCTTTTAATGGGATACTGAATCCATTTTCTTCAGACGGGTACCCTTAAATTGTACACCTCTCAGCATGAATCAACTCCTCTCAGCAAGAACAAAATAGAAATACATGCGGAACTTAATTTGCCTTTATCTTGTGAAATGGCAGGTTTCTGGGGAAGAAAAAGGGAAAGGTTTTTCTTCATTTTGAAAAAAATTGTTTTTCCAACACTGTGTAAGACAGAATGCTGCTGAATGGAAATGGCTTGTTAAGAATGCAAGAAGGGGCCGTACCTTTTAGTGACCTGTAGGGAGTGACAAGTAACTGATGTCAATCAGCAAATAAGTGTGTGACTAACATTTCCCCTTGCTGACTAAGATGGCTACAGAGGTACAACTCACTGCTCTTTGTTTTAGGAGTGAATCTAGCTGCAGTGTGGGGCTGGGGGAGTAGATGGGGTGGTTTGAGGACTCATATGGGAAACTTTTCAATGCTTTACATAATCATAATAGAGGAATTAGGTGATTCAGTGCATAGAGGGCCAGGCCTGGAGTCAGGAAGACTTATCTTCCTGAGTTTAAATCTGGCCTCAGACACTTGCTAGCTGTGTGACGCTGGGCAAGTCACTTAGCCCTCTTTGCCTCAGTTTCCTCATCTGTAAAATGGGCTGAAAAAGGACATGGCAAACCAGTCCAGTATCTTTGACAAGAAAATCCTAAATTGGGTCACAGAGAATCATACAAGACTGAAAACAACCCAACAACAATGGATAGGGATGGGATCTTTGATTACTTTACTACAGAGAACTCTTCTACCAAAGCAAGCTGGAAACTTCTCTGCAAATTATAGTTTTAGAGAGTTGTACAGAGCCTGCAGAGGTTAAATAACTTGCCCAAAGTTACCCAGTCAATATGTGTCAGAGGTTGAACTAAGTGTGCCTGGCTCTAAGACTAGCTATCTTGCCACTACATCATGTTGCCTAATAGCTTACAATTATATAGGGATTTACAGGTCATAAATTGCTTTTTGACAGAAATCCTGGAGAGCAAGTAGAACAAATGTACTATTTTTCCATTTCAAGGATGAGGAAACTGTGGTTCAGAGAGGTGAAGCGATTTGCCTGAGGTTACGTAGTGAGTACCTGTGGAGGACTGTGACTTGCCAGAGCTGATTTCTTATTCAATTCTAGCCTCTTTTTTAACTCCATTATTCTATGTCCTACAAATGCTAACAGCAAATAGAGGAAGCAGGAGATGAGAGAAAGCACAGTGGATGGAAAGTAAGGAAATGTCAGTTCTAGCCATGGCGTTTCCATTTATTAGCTGTGATTTAGTTGCATTTATTAGCCATTTGTTAGCCTAGAAAGTCATTTTACTTCTCTAGACCTCAGTTTCCTGTAAAAGGAGTGAGTTGGATTGGATGAGTACTGGTAGTCCAAACCCAATGCCCACCCCTGGGAGATCTACAAGTGTCATGAAGGTACCCAACAAGCACAGTGACCCCTCCCTTTTCAGGATTCTCCATATCTAAAAATCTACTGGAAACTGTTATCACATGCCTATATTAAGTCACACCTGGGAAGTCTCCAAATGAAAACCCTAAAGATGGTCAAAGGCCATGAAGCATGATGAACGTTAAGATCAATGAAGGATAAATGGGATTGGGGAAGGAGGAGGGCCTAGGAATCATTTTGGGATATAAGCAGGAAAGACTGGAAACTTCTAGTCCCATGCTATTATTCATTGGACCTTCCTAGCTGGAGTCTACCTATCTATGACATTACAGCTGGGAATTCAATAAGGCAAATCTAAATAAGATCCCTCATCCTGCTGGCCTGAGGACCGGTAAATGTGTGAAGGAAATAACCCAGGCATACATATACCAAACTTACAGGAGTTTTGTACAATCCAGTTGTGCCAAGCCCAGAGGTAAGCCTCTCTCAGGACCATTGTTGACATCTCTTCCTCCTCCTGCCATAGCCAGAGGTTCTGGCAACCTCCCTGCTTATATCCCAAAATGCTTCCTAGGCTCCCCTCCTTCCCCAATCCCATTTACCCTTCATTGACCTTGACATTGGTTTTGCTTCATGGCCTGTGACCACCCTCAGGGTTTCCATTTGGAGACTTATGAACTACCAGGTGTGACTCACTATAAATCTATGATAAAAGCCTACTGCTTTAAGCATCACCATATGACTCTCCTGTGAAAACCTGTACAACCCAGATTTGCTACAGTGGACAGAGACAACAAACTCCAATGTCCCTTCCAGCTGATACTCTGTGATTACTGAATGTGTGGCATGTGAAAGAACAACATAATTGGGGATGGGGAGGGAGAATTTACATAAGAACTTACATCCTTAGAAGGCATGATTCCAAACAAGGGGAACATTAAGCCAGGCAGCAAAGCTGTTATAGGCAGAGGTAAAGCTTCTGTGATCCAAAAGATGGCTATCACAAAGAGGGTATATGCACATTCTGCTTCCTAGAATAAATAAAGGTAAAAACACAAAGTGAGAATGGAACTGGGGGGGGGGGAAATCATACAAACTATATTACTGGGTTAAGATGCAGACATTTCTAAGACTTTTATGTCTATTTGATTTATGAAAAAGCCATTGCCAGTGTGTTTAAACAGAAATAATTGATAAAAAAAATCAAGGGAGAGAAAAATCTCTAATGATTTCTCCATAAAAGGAAAAAAAAATCATGATCAATTTCCTATATTGATATCAATGTTTATGGTGTATCTGCACTCTCTTTAGCATAGAGTATCCTATTGAAACCTAGAAAATTCAGCCATGGTCAGAGCCAAAGTTAGCCTCTTCACGTATGGTAGCTTATTCTCAACCCTTTAATTTAGTTCTGTTGTTTACTCTGAGTGTGTCTGGGTGGGTTTGTCTTTTTTTAAATGTTTTATTTCTATCATCACATCTCAATTATTTGAATCCCTCTTCACCCAGAATAAACTGTACTTTATGACAAAAACAATAAAACACATGATACAATGTAAATATATCTAATATCTACAGTATTGTCTCATAAGAATAAATGGTTCTTTGTCTCCTTTCCACAAGAAGGGAGACATGTTTTATTTTCCATTGCCTAAGATCTTAGCTGTTTTTTTTTCTTTTTTCTTTATAATTAATTATTTTATTTTTAGTTTTCGACATTCACTTTCATAAGCTTTTGAGTTTTAAATTTCCTCCCCCTCCCTCTCCTCAAGACGGCGTGCAATCTGATATAGGCTCTACGTATACATTCATATAAAACATTTTCACATTAGTCATGTCGTAAAGAAGGATTAAAACCAATGGGAGGAACCACAAGAAAGAACAAAAGAGCAAATAGTATGCTTCGGATCTGCATTCAGACTCCATAGTTCTTTCTCTGCATGTGGACAGGATTTTCCATCATGAGTCTTTTGGAGTTGTCTTAGACCCTTGCATTGCTGAGAAGAGCTAAGCCTATCAAAGTTAATCATCACACAATGTGGCTATTACTGTGTACACTGTTCTCCTGGTTCTGCTTATTTCACTCTACATCAGTTCATACAAGTCTTTCCAGGTTTTTCTGAAGTCCACCTGCTCATCATTTCTTATAGCACAATAGTATTCCATTACATTCATATACCACAAACTTGTTCAGCTATTCCCCATATGTGATGTGGTACCTCAGAGTTGTTTTGATTTGCATTTCTCTCATCAGTAGTGATTTAGAGCATTTTTTTCATATGATTACAGAGAGCTTTAATTTCTTCATCTGAAAACTGCCTTTTCATATCCTTTGACCATTTATCAATTGGGGGATGACTTAGTTGGTTTTTAATTTGCTGATCTTTTCATTTATGTTTTTGCAATTATTGTGTACACGGTTCTCTTGGTTCTGCTCATTTTGTTGTGTATCGGTTCATATAAATCTTTCCGTATTTTCTAAATTCCTCATATTCCTCATTTCTTACTGCTTAATTTTATAAGGCAGATAGGCAGCACAGGGGATAAAATGCTGGCCTTAGAATCAGGAGATGAGTTCAAATACAGCCTCAGATACTTACTAGCTGTGTGGCTAGGCACATAATTGCTCCCTGCCACAGTTTCCTCAACTGTAAAAATAATGACAATAATAGCACCTACCTATTGTGAAGATCAAATGAGATATTTGTAAAATGCTTACATAGTGCCTGGCACACTGTAGGTGCTTAATAAATATTTGTTCTCTCCCCCCATCCCTACATACATATACTGTAGCTTCATCATTACCTTCCCTATCAATGGGCATTCACTTTGTACCCTGTCCTTTGTTACCACAAAGAAGTATTTGGAATTTTATTTCTGCCTTTGACTTGCTTAGAGTTTATGTCCAGTAGTGAGATGGTGAAATAATTAAGTCATTTATTCAAAGTACAAGTCTTATCTATGGTTTCTATTTAAATCTGGGGTTGCTCACAAGCATTAGTGAACCTTCAGTGTTTTTTAAATAGGGTTCTAAGACTGAAATGCTGGACTGTGGTATGATTTTATAAAGTGGCAACCAGTTAGGACTGGTATCAAATCTGAAATGTTGACCTTAGCACCAGGGTCTGGCCAGTGGAGCTAGGACAGCAAAAAAGAAGAAGAAGAAGAAGGAGGAGAAGGAGAAGGAGAAGGAGGAGGAGGAGGAGGAGGAGGAGGAGGAGGACAAGGTGAAGGAGAAGAAGGAGGACAAAGTGAAGGAGAAGAAGGAGGAGGAGAAGAAGAACATTCATTCATTCAATTCCTTCAAGATGCTTTTATTGAGCATTTATTGTGTAGTGATTATGTTAAGTACCTTGTGCAGAACAATACATGTTCCCTGTCCTCAAGAAGCTTACATTCTAGCATACAAATACTCTGCTTTCAGACAGCATGTTGCCCTTTTAAGACTTCTTTCCCTGCAGTGATCTTGATATTCATTTTAAACTTATATTCCTTTTATAAAAGTGTGGGGGTGGGGCAGCTAGGTGGTACAGTGGATAGAGCATGGGGCCTGGAGTCAGGAGGACCTGAGTTCAAACCAACCTCAGACCAGACACTTGACACTTACTAGCTGGGTGACCCTGGGCAAGTCATTTAACCCAAATTGCCCATCAAAAGAAGGAAGGAAGGAAGGAAGGAAGGAAGGAAGGAAGGAAGGAAGGAAGGAAGGAAGGAAGGAAGGAAGGAAGGAAGGAAGGAAGGAAGGAAGGAAGTATGGGGGAATTGGGAGAAAGGATGAAAGGACACATAGCATAATTTGCCAGAAAGCTTGGCCTCCACTAGAATGATCCTGTTCAAATTAGTTAGCTTTATTTCTCCAGGCACATATCCCTTCCCAGGCAATATTTAAATGACTGTTGTTGAGTCATTTCAGTCCTATCTGATTCTTTGTGTCCCCATTTGGGATTTTCTTGGCAAAGATACTGGAATGGCTCGTCCTCTCCTTCTCCAGCTCCTTTTACAGATGAAGAAACTGAGGTAAACAAGGTTAAATAACTTGCCCCAGGTCACATAGCTAGTAAGTGTCTGAGGCCAGAGTTGAATTCAGGTCCTCCTGACTTTAGGCCTAGTACTCTATCCACTGTGTGACCCAGATGCTCCATTTCAATGGTACTGTGAGGTTAACAAGATTATTACAACATGCAGAGGGTATTCATAACTTCCTTCCCTATCAACCACCTTTAGTTTGGTTGGTTGGTTGGTTTACCTAGAAGTATATTTAAATGATCTGTACCCCACCCTCGTGTGTCCATCTCCCCACCAAAAGTAAGAATTTCCTTCCTGGCTTCTGCCTCTGGTAACAAAGGTAGCTCGTGTAGCCCACAGTTGATGAAGCTTGGGAGTCAACTCTTGTAGTGACTCTGGCATGTATGAATTTCAGAATCTGAAGCAGTGTAGAGCCCCTGTGATTACAAAGCTTAGGGTGTAACCCCAATTTACCATGCCAGAGTATTCTGGGTATGAGAGAGAAAGAGAGCAGGTGGGTTTCTTCATACTATCTCCTTCCCCCTACTTCTCTCTGATTTCCAGACCCTTTCTCCTTCTGCATATTGTCTTGAAAAATTTAAAGTCTCCCTTGGAGTCACTGTTTTCTCTGCCATCTTGTTCCTCATAGTTAATTATGAAGTAAGAACAACAATAAACATTGGGATGAGAACCTTTGCTCTGAAGATTAAAAGCCACTTCACTCTTTTGGGTTTATATTAATTCTGACAACATCTGCAAGATGTTTTTAAATAAAAACAAGCATTATAGTTTGTTTTTTTCCTGACCGGACCCATGATTTTATTGGCGTTTTGAACACCAGAGAGGACTGGCACTTTCTAGTCTTGGAAAGTTGCCTGGGGCACTGAGAGGTTAAATCACTTGCCCAAGGGCATACAATCAGAATGAGGCAAAGGCAACTGGAACCCAGGTCTGTCTGTATTCAAGGCTGGCCCTCTATCTGCTATATTATGCTGCTTTTACTTCAAATAAAATTCAATATTAAATTCAATTGAGAAAGCCAGTTGAGTTGGGACCTTTCTGACTCCAAGGCCATCTCTCTATCCACTTCACCACTTGGATTGTTGGTATTATAGATATTAGATTGAATAACTGAGCAGCTGCACTGTCCCTCCCCAGACCCAGTTAAGAAATTTATGTACAGCTATGCTAGGCCACATTTTTATTTCACAGGAGTTCTTGTTTTCAGTCTGAGCCACTTCATTCCCAACCTATTTCTGCAATTCTTTCTTTTCCCTGCTTAATATCTCTTTTTTCTTTTCCCTTAATTTGATTCTTTCCTTCCCATGTCTTCCACTGCCTCACTTCTCCTCCTCTTTCACTCATCCCACTAGGTGGCTATGGGGTAACCTCAGTAAACCTCTTCTGGCCTTATTTTGTGCCTGTCCACACCAGAGCTCAAGCTCCTAGCAACTCTTGGTAGTAATTTTTCCACCCAGCCCAACTCTCCACATCTGACCTGTCTGCCACTCCACACCCTTCTTTCCACTCTCAGCTTAACAATACACTAGCTAAACTGGTTTACCTTTCTCACCTAAAAAGAACCAAGAACCTGTCACAGAGGTAAGGAAAGAATGCTATGACTAGGCAGAGCTGAGACTGGAGGACATTTCAATAGAATTCTAACTGACTGAAATTACCATGGGAAACGTGGCTGATTATATTTTAAAAATCCCTTTTGTTCTCTTTTAAATTATAGCCGCAAATGGAAATGAAAGGTAAATTACAGTTTTAAAAAAAGTTTTCTCCCTCCCCCTCCTCTTTATGACACAGTGACTGATATTAGAGAGAGTAATTTGGCTGGTGAATTAAGACCCAAATGGGCATGATCTCATCGAAGCACAGTTTGAGAAAACCTGGGCCAATCACAGGCCTCCCTCATTGCAATTCATTTTGAAAAGAGAACATGAAGCAATTAAGAAAGGGGGAAAAAAATAATGCATTCTGAATCTGTGGGCTACCACAAAAACAGTATTATTATTTGACAGAGGGCCATGAAGAGCCTAGTGGCTCAGGATATATGCATACTCCTACTGTTGCAGTAGTTTGAAACCACTCAAATTCAGACAAATAGAAAAGCTTTAAGTGTCTCAAAATGTCTCCATCCACAAAGATATGGGGGAAAATGAGCCTAACTACAGAGGAAGAGAAAGAATAGCAAGCTTTTCTTTTGTCTCCTCACTAAAAAGGGGATAGTGAATAGCAGGAAAATTATTTCAGTGGACCTGCCTTTTATCAGGCAACTGGGCTCAAAAAGCTTTCATTCATTTTTGACTTCTTCTCCCCCTCACTCTCCAGTGAATAGTCAGTCACCAAATCCTTCCAACTCTTCCTTCTTAATAAGTTTGACGCTGGACTCTTATTTAATAGGCCCATTGCCACCCTTCAATACCGCAATCCAGGCTCTCATGGGTCAGCAAGTCAGTCAACAAGCATTTAGGGGCTTCCACGGTATGTATTAGGCTTTCCTCCTCTTGAGATTAAGTTTCCTAAAAAAACCACCCCTTTCATCATGTCACTCCCCTGCTCGGGAAGTATAACTCCTGTGAATTCCATTGTTTTCAGAATAAAGTCTAGAGCAGACTCCTAAGCATGATACCCAAGACCTTCCAGAATCTGCCCCCAATCTTTCTTTACAAATTTATATCTCACTGTTCTGCAGTATAACCGCCATATTCCATTCAGGCTGGTCTGCTCACTTGTTCCAAGAGCTCATTCCTGTTTCTATGCAGCTACTAAAGTGACATTCCTAAAGCAAAGGAGTATCTATGCTTCTTCCCGGCAAGAAGCTTTACTGCCTCCCAATTGCCTCTAGGAGAAAATATGTTCGCTGGCATTAAAAACCCTTTATTTAAATTCTAGCTCCAGCCAGTCTTTCCTAGCTAATTGCACATTACTACTACCTCTTATATAAGTGGTGGAGTGGGTACAGCAGTGGGCCTGGAGTCAGGAAGAGCTGAGTTCAAATCTAGCCTCGAACACTTACTAGCTGTGGGATCCTAGGCAAGTCACTAACTCTGTTTGCCTCAGTTTCCTCATCTGTAAAATGAGTTGGAGAAGGAAATGACAAACCACTCGAGGATCTTTGCCAAAACAAACAAACAAACAAACAAAAAACACCAAATGGGGTCATGAAAGGTCAGAAATGACTGAAAACTGAAAATGACTGAACAACACTACCTCCTACACACCCCATTTTCCAGCCAAAATAGACAATTTGCTGATACCAATCCACTACATTCCATCTCCTGTCTTTTTACCTTTGAACAGAGTCCTGCTTCCTTATGCTGCTTCTTGGAACTCCAGACTCCTCTTCAAGACAGCTCAAGTTCAACCTCCTTTAATAAAGATGCCTTTCTGAATTCTGCCAGTTAGGTGGCCTACAGTGCAGGATTTGGCGTCAGGAAGACCTGAGTTCAAATTCTGCCTCAGATACTTACTAATTGTATGATTGTAGACAAGTCATTTAATCTCTCTTAGCCTCAGTTTTCTCATTTGTAAAATAGCATTCTTTCCTTACCTCTGTGACAGGTTCTTGGTTCTTTTTAGGTGAGAAAGGTAAGCCAGTTTAGCTAGTGTATTGTTAAGCTGAGAGTGGAAAGAAGGGTGTGGGGTGGCAGAGAGGTCAGATGTGGAGAGTTGGGCTGGGTGGAAAAATTACTACCAAGAGTTGCTAGGAGCTTGAGCTCTGGTGTGGACAGGCACAAAATGAAGTTAGTACCACTAACTTCACAGGATTATTGTGAGGATTAAATGAAATTAACATTGAATCATTACATTGAATAATTAATATTGAATCATTATATAATGATTATTATTTCTCCACATCCTATATTTACTTATCTGTGACTATTTCATATCCTCAATAAAATGTAAGATCCCAGAGAAAAATAACTATTTCATTTAAGTTTTTCTATTATCAGAGCCTAACATAGGGCTAACGTAGCCTCCACTAGGCACTTAATAAATGTTTTTGATTGACTGATTGATTCAGCCTGCAGAGAAACCCCCAATTTTATTTTATATATTTTATATTTCTAAATGGAAATAAAAGTCAAATTGGCCATAAAAAAGATTTATATCCCCACTTCTTCACCTTTCTATGGCATACTAATATTAGATCAAGTAATTCCATGTTCATTTAAATATAGACCCCACCTGTTCTTAAAAACCCCTCTCAAGCCCTATTTTCATCCAATATGCTAGGCCAGACAGACCCTCTGTTTGTCTGTCTGTCTGTCTCTCTCTCCTCATGTAGCATATAAGTCTTACACACATGGTATTTTGTCATACCTTGAATTGCCATTAACCTTCTGCGTGCATGTCTTATTTCTTCATCATAATTATAAACTCCTGGAGGGAAGAAACCGTAACTTATTCTCCTTGTAAGATTCCAGAATGTGTCCAGCACCATCCTGTGCAGTTGCTCAATGAATATTTATTTAATATATGAACAAACAACAGTTTGTTTCATCTCTCTGGGCCATATAGTTCACATCTGGAAAATGAGGGTGTTGAATTAACCTCAAAGATCCTTAGAGCTCTAAATCCTATGATTCTATATAAAACACAATAAAATTGTAACTTCCCCAGGCAAAATTTTGAAGACTTTTTTTTTTTGGTCATTAGATAAAGCACTGGGTCTGGAATCAAGAAGAACTGTGTTAAAATCCAACCTGAGATACTTACTAGATGTGTAACCTTGGGCAAGTCATTTAACTTATGTCTGACTTAGTTTCTTCAACTGTAAAATGGGGATCATAATAGCATCCTACCTCCTAAGGTTGTTGTGAGTATCAAATGAGGTGGAATTTGTAAGGCACTTAGCATAATGCCTAGGACAAAGTAAGTGCTTAATAAATGCTTTTTTTCCTCCCTACCACCATCTTCTTCTTTGCTTTCACACACTCTCTCTCTCTCTCTCTCTCTCACTCTCTCTCTTTCTGTTTGCCTTGTACCTTATTTTTTTTTAAGTTTTATAGGCATATTTGGCTTTAACTTACAAACATTTACAAAATATCCCCCACTGCCTGAGAGGTCTCTTTTAACAAAGTAAGACAGTTCAGTAAAACTAACAATACAATGACCTTATCTAAAAGTGCATAAACATTCTACATCCATAGCATCCTCCTTTCTTAAAATAATTAACAGAAAGTATATTCTCCCCCACTCATCTCCCACCCCAATGGAGAAAAAGAAAGAAAAGAAAAATAAATTCCTTTGTAATAAATGTGCAATTTCAAGTCAAACAAATAACCCCACTGTCTATGTACAAAAATATTTACACTTCATTTTTTACCCTAAATCTATCACCTGTCAGGAGATGGATAGCATGTTTCAGCATTGTACCTGTGGAATCACAAGTGGTCTTTTTATTGATCACTTTAGCTACTGTCTGGCTTCGTAATGATCTCTTCAGTCTAATTTGGAGGGGAGGAATTATCCGTTTCTTACATTTTATAGGGGTAGGGAACCTGTGACCTTGAGACTGCAGCTTCCCCACCCTCGTATAGCCATTTTCCCCTTTTTCTTGGTACTTTTTAAAAATTACTTTATATAAGCTATTATCATCATTTTAATTCTTGTTACTAGACATTTTGATTGCTGCAATTCTTTAAAATGACATTTTGTCTTAAAAAGCTTTCTCTTCACTCCTCCAGTAGTCTCTCCTTTATGCTTTCCCTCTGATTTCCTTTTACTGAGTCTTCTTCAACCTTGTTCCTTCCCCTCCTAATTAAGCCTCTTCAAACTTTGAAAAACACTCCCATCTCTGAGCTTCTCCCATTTACCATTTTCCTGTCTTGTCTCATTTTCCTTATCTTTCCACACCTATTCTTGACTTTATTCTTCTCACATTGTTAGTTCAGCATCTCTAAATTTCCTCTCATTATATGCCTGTGCTTCCATCTATTATGTTCTCTGGTCTCTTTAACCTCAAACACCCTGTATCAAGAGAATTTATTGTGAGGGGAAAAAATAATCAGCACTAAACAGCTTGCATGTTAACTAGGACTGGCCCATGACATCGGGCTGTTTTCCCCAGCCCAGTGATGCTTTTCAGCCTCCATCACTTTATTTCTTCTTGCTGTTAACATGTATTCCCTTTACTTTAATACCGTCATGTTAATTTCTTGGTTTCAATTGTCATATCTTTAGTGCAAGCCCCCAGTATTAGTGCCTCTCTGTTGCAGATCTCTCATTACAACCCTCAGAAGAATTCCCAGAAGCAGCTCAGTCTAAGAAAATATACAATTATAACCCTAGATCCACCACATCAATGGATTTGAGGTAAATTCTTTGATTTTTGAGTGTTTACTTTTGTCATCTGTAAAATGGACTCAGAATCAAGGCAACTGGTAAACTAGTGCAAATCTAGAACATATTTAAGAGAAAAAAACCTAGGATATAAAATACTTTTGACTTTCCTTGTAGTTCCTTGTAGTTCCACTCTAGAAACTATCCTGATACCCTTTTTCATTTTTCTTTCATTAGTAGAAGTACAAAGAAAAGCCAAATAAGAAAAAGGAAACAAGAAAAAAAAGCACGGAATAGTGAGGAAATAAATAAAACAAATGCTGAGGAAAGTATTGTTTTATTTCTTTTTTTTAATGCCAAGGACAATAATCTTTGGTTTGGGAAGGGCAGAACAAAAATGACTAATAGGAAATCTAAAACCAATATAAATAGTGAGATAGTAATGGAACACACCCCTAGATGCCCTTAAAGAGTTCAGGTCATTAGGCCCAGATAAGTCACACCATAAAGGAGCAAAGGAATTGTCAAATGTGCTGAGTATAAAGGATCTTTGAAAGATCAAAGTGAATTGAAAGGGACTGCAAAATTGGAAAAAAGCAAATTTTGCCATATTTTTTTAAAGAGAGAGTAAACAGCATTTTTTTTCTCTCCTACTCTCCATATCTAGAATCCATGTCCTCTTCTGTCTCTGACTTTCATATTGTTTATCTTCCTTCAGGACAGCAACTCAAGTTCCATCTCTTCCCTAAAGCCTTCTCCAATTTGCTCAAGGTTATTACTCTCTCCCCTCAACTTGCCTTGAAGTCAGAGATCATTTCATTTTTGTCTTTGTACTCTCAACACCTAGCATAGCGCTTGGCATATATTAGGCAATTTAATTAAGGAATGTTAACTAAATAAATAAATAAATGACTCTACAAGGCATCTGAAGAAAAAAAAAATTCACCTTCTGAGATAGGCCTAATGATTTGGAAATGTGTCCTCACATCAAGTCTAAGTCTACTCCTCTAAAATTCTTTTTTTTTTACATTTTATTCCTTTGTTTGTCTTTTGACTTACAAATATTTACAAAATATAAGAGGTCTCATAACAAAGTAGGAGAGTTAAGCAAAACTAACCCACCTACCACTCTTAGTTGTACCAAAGTATAGCCACTTCCCCCTTTTTCTTAATGCTTTTTTATTACTTCATATAAGTTGAACTTCATGCTATTACATTTGGCCCAATGTTCAATCAAAAGTTAGTCAATAACCATTTATCAAGGTTCCAGGAATTGTGCTAAGCACATCAGTATCTTTTTTTTTTGGATCTTGACTGGCACCTCACCTCTTAGCTCTCTCTCCTAGTCCTGTGGTATCTTCATATTTGTTCATATACAGATATTTCATATTTGTATCATGTTATCGATATCTTTATTCAAGTCACTAATAAAACTATTAGTTTTATTAAATTTTAAAAAAACAGAGTCTAGAGACCTCATCCCAAGTTGACATTAAACCATGAATGACTAATTGTGACTCTGGCAATTCAACCAGTGCCTCTTCTACTAGCTGTTCAATAACCTTGAAACCTAACTTCTAATTTTGTCAGGAATCAAAGTTGAGATCGTTGTCCATAGTTTTCAGAATCTGTTTTACTCGTCACAGAGTATTGGGGTGGATGGCATCCCAGTCTTTACCTTTGTCCTCTTTTAGTTGTCTCCAAATCTAGCCCTCTTTCCACTGTACCTTACTACCTCCCTTTAGTGACCTTTCCTTTACCTCTAGGACAACATACAAACTCCTTATTCTGAGACTTCTTATTCTGATGGTAACTTACCTTTTCAGCTTTATTTTATATTACTCCCCTTCATTCATTCTGCATTTTAGTCAAACTGGACTATTGACTATTCTTTGATTTTAAGCTGCTATCCCCTACCTTTGTGTATTCATAAAGTCTATCCCTCCATACCTGAGATATACTCTCTCCTCATGCTTGTTGAAATTCTCTTCCTTCTGTTAAGTATGTACATAGAGAGGGGGGAAAAGTAGAATGGGAAGCCTCCTCCAACCCTGCAGATATTCATATTTGATTTATTCAGATCAAGTAAGGATCAGATAACAGAGGCAATAGGGTATTAATATGTTAATGCCAACCCTTGGCCAGCCAGTGGCCAGCTACTCTTTCCAGTCTATTAATGAAATTTCTTCATGTTTCATAAAGGAATAACCGGGCACAGCTTATTGGAAATAAACTGCTCTTCCCTCTATCCCTCTACCAACAATACTTTGATTATATGTTTATTATATGCCAATTCCATCATGGAAACTGCCCTGAACTCTCACAGCTGAAACTGATCTCTATTTTTCCATTTTTTTCCCCTTGGAATCGTTTGTCTCAATCTCTCTTTCATTGTTATCACATTTTCCTTTGCATTATATACCTGACTATGTGTTATATATCCCTTGTCCTTGATATTGTAAGCTCCTTGAGGGCAGAAACTATAGACATTGTTTCTTTCCCCCTATTCTTCATTTGCTGGATGCCTGGCATGTTGTATTAAACACAATGGGTACTTAATATGCTGATTGTCATTATTGTCTCATGACACACTTCTTAAAATTTTTTCTTCAATTAACAAGATTTGTTTACTTTCCTATATATCTTTCCTCACCCCCCCCACACACCTAAAAAAGAAAGAAAGAAAAACAAGACCCTTTTAGCAAACATCCAGCATAGAACACAACAAATTCCCTCATTGGCGAGAGTGCAGACATCATACAATTATCAAGGAGAAACAAATTGTTTCAAGGTCATTAAAATGGGAAGCCATCCTACACAGTCTCACAGAGAGGTAACCCACCATATTGGAGAGTTAAGCCAAGCTCCCAGATTGGTATCCAGGTTGGTTGTTCCATCACAACTATAGTGGCTACCCTTAGTACCAAATTATTTTGTACAATATACAATTTGAGGAAACTGTAAGTACTAAAGAAAAGAAAGTTGAAGGTGTTAATTAATTAAACACTTTTTGGGAATTTTGCATGTGATGAACATCTATTTGTTTTCACTCAGGACTAGATGAAAGAGTATGGACTTTGCAGTTGGAGGAGTATAGGCCAAATAGGAGAAAGGACTGTCTAAATATTGAAAGAATAAATATAAAAATACACATTCTGAATATAAGAATAGGGAGGCACTAGCATCCATTATGAAATCATCGAATTATCTTCTCTAAATATTTTAGGAGAAGGATTTATAGCATCCTTATGAGGATGATTTCAGTGCAGTATTCCTCAGAGACAGAGAATTGGGTAAGATCAGTGTTTCTCAACTGCTGATCCATAGTAAAATTTTACCAGTAGATAGAGTGTTTCCTTCCAAAGGTCTTTACATTTCAAAACCCATAAACTTGAAAAACTGATTCTCCACAGACAAGGTCAATTACACCCATACTCAATGTGGACAGGCATTAATTCTCAATTAATGTCTTGGGTTAAAGGTAGCTGTGACCACACATTTTGGCAGGAAGGGTCTGCACACTGAACCATAGCATGTTTACAACCAGGAGTCAATGAAAGATATTATTTTTAGTGGTATCCCACAGTTATTTTCAATTCAATTAAATATTCATTAAATACCTATGGTGTGCAGAGCATTACCTAGGTGCTAAAGGAAATACAAATATTAGATAAAACACAATCACTGCATTTGTGGTCCTTTCCACATAATAGTCAAATAAGAAACATGCACAAATAAGTGCACTACAAAATAATACAGAAATGTACCAGAGAGCTATAGAAAGGGCTATGTAAGGTCTAATGGGGATAAAAAGTATCATTCACCTGTAGTTGAGTATTACTTCGGAATAAGGAGGGGAGGGTATAGATGCTTGAGATTTTTGTAGGTAGTATTGATAGGACTTGATAACAGTTGAATAAGAAGTGAGAGAGGTAAGAGTCAAATGAACACCAAGGAGAGATTGAAGATAATAGAAAAGAAAAAAGTAGATATCGAATAAAGAAAACAAGTGGAAAGGTTGACCTTCGCAAGAAAGGCCACCTTTTGAGAGACTAGAACAAAGGAGACCACAAGGAATGAGAAGGTTTTCTGAGGTATAGATTAAGGGAGAAGAAACAGTTCATGGTTGATGAATTCTATTTTATCAGTAAAATAGTTGAGGCCTTCTGCTGAGAGGGAAGTAGGAAGAAGAAGGAGAAGGAGGAGGAAGAGGAGGAGGTGGTAGTAGTGGTGGTGGTGGTGGTGGCAGCGGTGGCAGGTAGCAGGATGGGTCTTAGGACAATGGAGAGGGTTTGAAGTAGTTACTGTGGAGAGTATGATACAATATCAACCAGGGAAAAATAAAGTTAGTTGTATAGCAGTGAGGGCCCATTTGAAATTAAATACTAAGTCTGCAGAAAACAATCAGCTTGATTTTCACCAGGATCACCCACGAGCCTGAAAAGGAATGCAGAAAGCAGATAGAAGAGGAACCCAGGGTTGGGGTTATCTTGAAATGACTAGGGACCAGAGTATTCAGAGGTAGTCGATAGTGTATATTTAGATTGGTCAATGCTAGAATTAATATTTTTAAGAACAAAGTAAGACCAGGGAGTATGGATTGTAATTATTTTGTTCAGATTAAGGTACCATTGGCCACCTCCCACACCAGTGCCTATAAGAGTGGATCTAAAACCCCTTAGCAATTCAGCCAAGGAGGAAAATATATTAAAATAAAATGCTTTAAATCTTGTACAACAAACAAGTGTTTTTTGAACTTTCAAACCCAGTTGTCAATGGCATCATGTCGATCTAGCTATAATATCTTTGATTCATGATGCTTTTCTGTCTCCTTTCCCTCTTAATATGCCTGCTTCTCTCTTTCATCATTTGCAGATGGGTGTCATCTGCATTTCCCATTTTCTGATGACTGAAAATTCTCCATCCTGATGTGCAAAGAAAGAAAGGTATCTTAATGTTTAGTTCAGTCATTTTTAAGTCCTGTCTCACTCTTCATGACCCCATTTGGGGTTTTCTTGGCAAAGATACTAGAGTGGTTTTCCATTTCCTTCTTTAGCTCATTTTATAGCTGAGGAAACTGAGGCAAATAGGGTTAAATGACTTGCCCAGGGTCATACAACTATTAAGTGCCTGAGGCCAGATTTGAACTCAGGAAGAGATGTTTTTCTAACTCCTTGCCTGGTGCTGTATCTACTTTGCTACCTAGCTGCACCTAAATAAATTTTTGTTGTTGTTATTGAGTCATTTCAGTCATGTCCAACTCTCCATAACCCCATTTGGGGTTTTCTTGGCAAAGATACTGAAGAAGCTTGACATTTCCTTCTCCATCCTTTTTTACAGATGAGGAGCTGAAGCCAACAGGGTTAAGTGACTTGCCCAGGGTCACACAGCTAGTAAGTGTCTGAGGCTGGACTGGAATTCATGAAGAGGAGTCTTCATGATTCAGAGCCAAATGCTCTAATCCACTGCACCACCTAGCTGCCCTTTAGGTGCTAGACTGTGCCATCATTTGCCTGACAAACGTTACAAGTTAGCTAATGTTCTAAGTTTGTTATCCGTATTTCTTCTCTTTACAAAACCCCCCAGAATCCCAAGGCAGTAGGAATCAGACCAGCATGTCTTCTTTTTTATTATTTGGGGAGAAGAGAAAAAATGGGAAATAAGGCCTGTTAATTATTTCCTATTTGCCCTGTATATAGCTTGCTTCATATAGATTTATTTGCATGTTGTCTTCCCTATAACATTGTAATTTCCTTAAGGGGAGGGACTGTCTTTTGTATCTTTTTGTATCCTCAGGCCTTAGCACAGTACACAGCATATAGTAGATGCTTAGTAAACTTTTATTGATTTATTGATACAAGTAGGGGAGAGTTGAGAGGAAAACAACAACCCTTTCTTAACTTGCTAATTATTCTACACAGAAAAGCTAGCTGGCCATCTGACATCCTGGAAAGAGTACTGGAGTTGTCATCAAGACTCTTCCATTTTGTGGCTAACTAGCTGTGTGACTTTAAGTTACTTAACTTCTCTGACTTTTCTTCCTTAGCTGGAAAATTAGGGACTTAGACTAGATAATCCCCAAAGTCTTTTCTAGCACCAACATTCAAGAAAACATACTTCGGAGTAATCTCAGTCTCTCAGTTTAGCAAAATTTTATTTTTTTTCAGAATTTAATTCCAGTCCTTCTGATTAGCAAGTATTTATTTTCTTTCCCTCATACTTACCCCTCTCAATTGAATAAAAAAGGAAAGTACAAGTGGGGGATTATTTACAAATGAAAGACACAGAGGAAAATGAATCTACTTTAAAAAAATTTTAACCTCACTTTTCAATTTTACTGTAAGCACTTTAGGTTGGGGCTTTTTCTTTCTGTCTCTTTCTTTTCTTCTTCTTTTTCTTTTTTTCTGTTTGTTGCATCAAGATTTCAAACAATATATGTAATGCAAAGAGTTGTGATAATAGGGGATAGAAAATTGGGCTTGGGGTCAATAAGTCCTGGCTCTGACAGATACTGGCTGTGTTATATTGTGCAATCCACTTGACTTTTCTACCCCAAGCAACTCTCTAAGGCTTTAAATTGCAGACTAGGTGACCATATGCATCAGTGGTGGGAGTTTGATCGTTGGATGAAATCATGAATTGCGTTTAAAAAATAGAAACATTCATATTTCCTATAAATTCTCTGATTTTGCTTGAGAAACATATATACATATGATATTCTCCACAAAGCCCAGAGCAGGGGTTCTTAACCTATTGTCCATGCACTTAAATTTTTTTTTGACACTGTTATTTCTATATAATTGATTTCTTTTGTGATCCTATGTATATTAAGCATTTAAAAAACCTTCTGAGAAGAGGTCCATAGGTTTCAACAGACTGCCAAAGAGGTCCATCTCACAGAGAGAGAGAGAGAGAGAGAGAGAGAGAGAGAGAGAGAGAGAGAGAGAGAGAGAGAGAGAGAGAGAGAGAGAGATTAAAAACCCCTGGACATATAAGAATTAGCAGCAGGCCTATCTGTCCTGCCTCTGAACTCTTGGGGAGCCTGTTGGCATTTTTCAGTTTAGGAATGGATGACAGGATTTCTGACTGCCCTATTTTGCCTTTTAAGAGCCTTGAGATTCTGTTAGTGCCAAAAGAATCCATGATATCTGTGGGCCGTGGGGACCAATTGTAAACAAAACTCTGAAGTATGTGAGGTTTTTCCTCATCATACCCTTAGTGACTACTTCAAGCACTGCAGCATGTGAATCAAGTCCTCCCCAGTCTTATGCTCCCCTAAGAAACTTGTTTCTGTTGTGTTTCCCTCCCAGTCCATATGTCCCCTCCTACACCCATTAAAAACTTGTCTATCCCTAATTACACTTCCTCCCCGCCTAAGACAACAAACAAGAGTGGGCCTTTTCCTTCCAAGTGTTTATGATTTACTAATCTAATAAACTAATCCAAGCTGACACACTAACGGGAGAGGAACAGAGAACTCTGGTGGCTTTCTTCACTTTTAAGTAATGAATATGCTTAATGATAATGGTATACTAGTGTTAATATTACAACTTTTATCTCTACAGAAAGTGACAAACAGCAACAGAAAGTGACCAACATGCAGGAAAGAAAGGTGATACCACGGTACCTGTGTAGAGAAGATAGGGGTTTTTTTTTGTTTTTATTTTTTAAGCAATTGGGGTTAAGTGACTTGTCCAGGGTCACACAGTTAGTGTCAAGTGTTTGGTCTGAGGTCAGATTTGAACTCAGGTCCTCCTGATTTCAGGGCCGGTGCTCTGTCCACTGCCCCACCTTGCTGGCCCTTCGAGAAGATAGTTTTTTCAGGAGATCTTTCAATATCCAAGTTACATGATATAATTACCCTACTTTTTAATAAGTTCAGGTCCATCTCTACAAGGCAACATTATCTCCCTTAAAGCCTCTTATCTAAGCTGCTTGGACTGCTTAGGCTCCATGGTACTTCCATTAAAAAAGGTACAAGATTACTTGAGGATATGATAACAATGAATTTGACCTTACCTACAGCTGAGTCTGTATAAGCTGTTTCCATTAAGAGTAAAGTATTGGAAGTTGATCATTAACAAGGGAGAGCTTGCATAACTGTTCCAAAAAAGAATGAACCTTGATGAAGACATTTTTTTTTTCTGACTCCTCAATAAGGGGCAACACACTGTAGTGGAAAGAGCTTTGGAGTGGAGTAAAAGCAAGGATTTGAATCTTTGTGCTGCTACCTACTACCTATACAACCTTAGAAGTGTCATCTCACCTCTCTGAATTACAGTTTTCTCATCTTTAAAATAGGGGCAACTATGTGGTGAAGTAGATACAGCTCTGGGCTTGGAGTCAGGAAGACTTAAATTCAAATCTGGCCTCAGACACTAACTAGTTGTGGGACCCTGGGCAAGTCGCTTAACCCTGTTTGCCTCAGTTTCCTCATCTGTAAAATGAGCTGGAGAAGGAAATGGCAAACCACTCCATTATCTTTCCCAAGAAAACACCAAAGGGGTCATGAAGAGTTGGATATGACTGAAACTATTGAACATCTTTAAAATGATATGGTTCTACTCAATTATTAGTAAGGTCCCTTCCAACTAGAAAACCTGATAATCCTCTCTGAAAAATAAGAAATCCTTAAATATTAAATAGCTAACTCCCCCCCCCTTCTCTTTCTTCAGAGGTGGAAGACTGTGGGTATGGAATATTATATGTGTGTGTGTGTGTGTGTGTGTGTGTGTGTGTGTGTGTGTGTATGTATACTGTCAGGCATTATTAATATGTTGGTTGATTTTGCTGACTTGCTTTTTCATTCTCTCTTTAAAAAAATTTTTTTTAACCAAGAATGGCTTGTAAGGCAGGGAGGAGAAGAGATGTAGCCATAATGAAGGTGATATAAAAGCATAAGGTTTCAATAAAAATAATCTTAACATAGCCAAACAATTCAGAGATTTTTTTTCATAGTAGTCCTGACTGTGATGGTTGCATGGAGCTGTTTCAGGCTGTTTTTTACAACAGTACAGCTAGCAGTTGAAAAGTGGAAAAATCAGTAAACCAGTTGATTATTTAGTCTACATAAGTTTAGTTTCATGGCTATGGTTCTCGTTCTCTCTCTCTCTCTCTCTCTCTCTCTCTCTCTCTCTCTCTCTCTCTCTCTCTCTCTCTCTCTCTCTCTCTCTCCCTCTCTCCCTCTCTCTATGCCTTCTCTCCCTCTCCTTTTCTCTGTCCTCTCTGTCTCTCTCTCTTTTCCCCCAGCTCTCTTCTTCCCTCCTCCTCTCCTGCCTCTCCCTCTCTCATAATAAACTGGAGGGAAAGGATGTTTGAATTAGTATCTATGAACCTAAACTGGCCCTCAGAAAAACATCTAGCTCTGCTTGTACATGACTAGGAATCCCTTCTCCAAATGTCATTCACAAGCGGTCATCCAGCTGTAGGTGGAGGGATCCAGTCACTACCTTTGAGGGCAACTCATCTCACTTTGGGACAGCTCTAATCATTAGCAACTTTTTCCTCAGTCAAGCCTAAACATGCTTTCCCTACTTCCAGCCAATGATCTTAATTCTGCCCAGCTGGGGCTCCGTTCCCAGTTCTGTATGATTTAGGTTATCAAAAGAGCCTGATAGTTGTCTAGTTTTGAATCTATTGAAATTTATATTAAATTGATCTACATCTACTTGAATGGCATATTTCCAATGTTGCATACTTTCTCATTTTTGAGACAAAGGATCCATATTTATAAATACACTAAAAAGGCACACTCTTTTCAAAAATGTACTGCTTTCTTTGTAAGTAACTGTAAGGCAATATTCTTTGAGTTTAATTAGTGGCTGATTGAATGATTAATATGCATTTAAAAGTAGCCAAAAATGAAATTACTTTATTGTACAAGGATAAAGCCTTTCATTACCATTAATTGAGTTTTAACAAATGGCTTGATTGGAAGGGAAGGCAAAAGGAAAACATTTCATCAAATGCCACCTGATTTCATGCCTTCACTTTCCACAAGAGCCATATGCATTATAGCCAAGGTCCACAGAAAAGCCAATAGTACTCCATATTCTAATTACACATTTTCTAAGAAAATAATTTTGCTTCAAAACAAGTGCTTTTATTTACTTGTCTTCTTTTTCAAAGGGTTTAGATCAAATATCTCCTGAAATTACTTGAGACTAAAAAGAGCAATAACATTTTCAGACATATCAGTAATTCAAAGATTATAAGAAGCTGAGTAAGGTCCAAGAGACAGCTTTGCTTTATCATGACTAATTTTAGCTTGTTTACTTTTTTTAGTACAAAATAGGTGATATTGAAACAGATTTGAAAATAGGAAGGTTTGGAGATAGTTCACTTTTTTCTTTAAAACTTTTTTTAATTGACAAGTATTTATTATCTCTCTTGCAACTTACTTAACCATCTTACTAAAAAACAAAAACAAAACAAAAACCCAAACCCTTAAGAATATAAAAAAAAATACAGAGAAAAAAAGTGTGAAGGAGACTAGCAGTTCCAGATTTCATGCTACAGTATAGATTTTATACTATTCTATAAAATAGTAATCCTCAAGATGATTTGGTACTGGTCAAAAGATAAAGAGGTTGATGGC